>NC_139607.1:22173054-23463951 GCF_964270895.1 Podarcis filfolensis
AAATGCCCCAAAGAGGAGTGGTCCTATTTGTTTAGCTTTCAAGCTTTAGAGACCAAACGCAATTTACTACAGTTGATGAAAAGTGATTATTACACATTGCAGTGTTGTAGACTGTCTGTTTAGAGTGGTTGTTTAACAACCAGCACAAAAAAGACAAGGACATCTCTTCTGTTCTGTATAATCAAGGTAGTCAAAGTAATAAGTGTGTATATATGGCATGGTGTCGGCTTTGTGAAATGACAAGCCGATACCATCTGTGAATATGATGATTTACCATGATTACTTGCATGGAAAAAATGGCATAAGATTACAGGCCGGATCCTAAATTTGGTGATGTTATTGGATATAGGATTTATTTCACTTCTTAAATTGTTTTTGCCCATATGCTTCCTAGAGAGGACCTGACCCTTTCTTGGGCTTTAAGGCTCCATGCTGTGTTCAAAGCTTAAAAGGAGAAATACAAATTGTCAAGGTTTAGCAGGCACTATGTGATGTTGAATGGAAGATAAAAAAAACCCAGCTATTACAGAGGGAATGTATCTTAAGCATATTTAATGAAACCCAAATGAACTAAGAAATAATTTTCAGTAATTACTCTGGGGGCAGGTTGAGGTTTTTCACCATGTTGTAATAGCTAACAGGATGTCAAATATTTTGCCCTTGCAAGTTTTTGCAATTTGCAATTTTCTAAACATGAGACCTGTTGAAAGTACAAGTGATAATGGACAAACTGTACCCCCTACAGTCTTTGTCCCACCAAATCTTTCTTCAATTAATGCTGCAGCAGGAGTTTTATGTAATAACATTTGCACTTGTGAGCCATCCAGAGAAAGAAAAAAAAAACAATTAAAATGCCTTAAATGTTCTGCTTACTGCTGTTATTTGCTTGTGCGAATGTTGCATGTCAGCTAAATGGACCACGGAATAGACAAAGTGATTGGGTGCAAGAGAGTGCATACTAAGCTTTGTCTATCATTATTGCTGGGAGCAATCAAATTGATGCCAGCAGGACAGTAGATGCGTTGACAGCTGTAATTATGTATCTCCATGGTGATCACTTTTGGCCTGTCATGGAGGCCCATGAGTCCTCTCCTTTGCAAGCATTTAATCAGATTGGGCTGTCACTTGTCAGGTAGACATGGCGGGTTGGGATTTGTGCTTAGGGGGAGAGGTGAATTGAAAATGAAGGGTGGGAGATGCCTGATAGATTCACGTGGCCCATCGTGGTACTGAGGGAAGAAATTTTAATTATCCTGGAAGCCTAAGAGTAATGGTTTTGAGGATCTCATACAGCGTGGCCAGGCCTTTCCCTTTCTCTTTCTGTGTAGTGCCACCATTTTGTTAAAAACAGAGCAGCGATCCCCCCCTCCCCGTTTGCAAACTGTTTACTTGTCTTTTTTATGCTGAGAGAGAACTTTCGAAATGAAGACATTAATCTGACAACTGTGGGAAGCTATTTGATTCAGAAAGTTGAATTATATGGCAAAAGCCATAGCATTTTCTTTCTAATACACGATAATTCACTCTTATTTTTAATGTTCAGAAGTAAGTGTGGATCTTTATGTGACCAAAACGACACCATCCACACACAAGAGGAGGTATCAGCTGGTCTGCGGGAACCTCAAGTGTTGCAGAAGAATAATAATTTAAATAAAATAAAATACAAGCCCTGAGTTGGGGATGGAGTCCCCAAAACTCCCCAACTTGAACTGAGTATGCCCTACAGCTATGGAGTGCTGATTGTTTATTGTGGGCAGGGATGGCAAGGCTGGTTGGAGGGAATAAGAAAGGAGCAGTGAGGAGGACTGAATGACTGTAACACTGAGCACGCGCTCCATGCGGCAACATTTTATTGTAAGCCCAGCTTCTCAGAGTAAGGTTTTGGGTGCGTGTATTGCTCTGTGAGTTTACCTTTGGCATAGGAGCATTGACTATCTCTGACATGGGATGTTTGTTTATGCTTTAAATTGAAGGTGTAGACTAGTGTTTCCCAAACTTGGGTCTCCAGCTGTTTTTGGACTACAACTCCCATCATCCCTAGCTAGCAGGACCAGTGGTCAGGGATGATGGGAATTGTAGTCTGAAAACACCTGAAGACCCAAGTTTGAGAAACAATGATGTAGACAGTGCATGATGAAAGGAAGGCATTATGCCTTAACGTTGAATTCTATTATTGGCCATTCCTATAAATGATAGCTGTCATACCTTGTGCTTCTAGATACATTTACTTAAGGAGGGTCTAAAGTAGCTTGTTTACTGCTGGAGCTCAGCCCTGCCACACATGAAGTAATAAAAATGGGGAAGGTACAAATGTACAAATTAGTTGAAATAGTTTTGGCTTACAATTTGACTACCAGCATTTCATTCCTACACATCTGGCATGAAACAGAGAACTTGAGTCCTGGTGTGGTGTCAATGCTTGTGTGTGCATGATGCAAAACTCATCTATCCATTTCTGTGGTGGTGTTGTAACCATCTCCATTATGTATATTCCTACCTTGCCTCACACCTCATACTGTAGCTGTGGAGAGTCCAGTCCATCTGCTTTTATTTTAGCTGTAGTGTTGATCTTAATGCATTTGTGTTTTAAGTTCCTTGCCCCAAAGCATACAGAAACACACATTCCTTTTATCATTCTAACTGAATAACCGCATAGGCAGTGGCTGCTTTTAGAACTCAAAATAGCCAGATTTACAAGTGCGACAAAAGAAGCTATTTTTTGTGAATAGAGCATACTACAGTGAACATGTTTGCCTGCAATTTGGACATAATTAGTCGCTTTCTGGTGGTGTGCTGATATAACTGTCACCTTGCTCCATCATAAACATGCATTTGTTTCCCCAATATGATTTTAAGTAGAATGCTCTAGATTTCTATCATCCTCCTAATTGTGGACAGTTCCTGTATTGAACAGAGACCTAGGCATCCATATGGGACAGAATGAATTCAGTATTGGCTTGAGCTACATAAGAGGAATATTCTACACTGGGAATTAGGTAACACAGTGAAACACTGTTGTCAGATTGTGCATGGAGGCTGTGCGCAGTCAGATTGTTAACTGGCTTATTATTTCTTTTTAGTTATTGTCAGTTTTGACCCTCTCTAACCATTTATTTCCACATCTTGTGGCTAAAGAAAAGAAGCTACTGCTGTTGTGGGTCAGAAGAATTGAGAGGTTTTTAAATTTTTTTCAAGGCTGGGGAGAGATGTCACCAGAAACTTCATCTTGTTCTCTGTATATAAAGAACAACTAAATGACTAAAAGTACGTTGTACTATTTTTTTTTCCCCCCTTTTTTTCTTTTTTCTGTTTTTTTTTTTTAATTATTAAATATTTATTGGTATTTTCAAAAAACACACAACAAACAAAAACAAAAAAACAACAACAAAATATTCGAAACTAAACAAAAAAAATAGAAAAAACACATACAGTTTCTGATACTTATTTTCCTCAACCTTGTTTCTCAGACCTCCTCACACCTCCCCTTCTTGTATTCCAATTTAAATTGTCAATTCAGCAAGTCCTTAACTTATTTCTTCACCTTAACTTAAACATTTATTCTAACATACTGTTATTTTACTTTACTTCTTTTTTCCATTTCCTCCATTTATTTTTAACAGCCTTATTCTCACTTAGTTTAAAAAAAAAAGAAAAAAAAAACCAATTTCACCTTATTAAAATTACACATCAATACTTATACCTCATTAATTTATTCTTGAACCTTTTTCCTAAGGTCGACCAAAATTTCCCTTCCACGGTTTACCCAATTTCCTTACCACTAACAAAATATAAAACAAGCAAAGCAATGCAAATTATCCTTATGTACCCTTTGGATTCCCAACCTCCACCCACCCTTCTCCCGGTTCCAGTCCCCAACCAATATCCATCAGTCTTTATATTATTTATTTAGCCTGGAGATCTCAGGTCCGAGGCCCTTATGTCTCTCTCAGTTCCTTTCTGCCGGTCTCTTTGATAGACCTTGATGTTAAGCCCCAGGTCTCGGAGGGGCTCCGGCCCAACAGAATCGGTGTTGCTTCTAGCCAGTTCTCCATACTTAAAAGCAAAAGCAAAGCCTATGGGGTATTCCAACTCTTGTTTCAAATTTCTTTCAAATCCAAATGTCCCCACAGCTCCAGCTTCCACCTTCAACAAATTTATAATCCTCAGATCTTCAGATCTCCTCAAAAGAGGATCTCTCCATTTTCCAAATTCCCAATCAAACCAGGCTTTCCGCATCCAGTTTTTATTGTCCTTTTTCATGTCAGGCCTCATATTGTAGCTCTCCTTTGACTCCTGCAAGCCTCCATCTCCTCCTTCGTTTTCTTCAAAAAGAACATATTGCTCCATCGTGTCTACGCTTTCGGTTTCATTTATTTGTTCAGTTGAATAGGCTTCCTGTTTCAAATCCTTATCAGACTCCAAGCTGTTATTTACTGTCCAGTGTAATAGCGCTACCTCTGTAGACAAAGCATCGTACTCATCTTGTAAGTTTCCCAAGAGAACCAGTGCTCTGTCCAATTCTGCTTGGAATTTAGACACTCCAGCCATTTTTGTAATGTAGTATCCTTGTTACCCCTCTAGGGGGATTTAATTCCTTAATCTTCCTTTCAGCTCAAAAACCAAAAGTCCAGTTATTTTGTATCAACCTTATTTTCAACAAGTTATCCCGAATAAACCAGCAAAAACAGCAGAAACAATGTTCTCTTTTTCCAGCTGACAACTAGCTGACTAGCAGCTCACTTGACAGCTGTCAAAATCTTCCATGCAACAGGCTTTCTCATCGGACGTTCCCGGGTCCAGGGGGGGGTGTAGTTTCAGCTCCCAAAATTCTTTTTATCCTCCAGAATATCCTCTTATAATGTCCAAACCGTGAGGTCAGGATCTTTAGTTAAAAAAAAAAAGCAAGAAACAGATTCTCTCGACCTTAGCTGCCCAGTCCTTTGCTTTAAGTTGTTTACAAAGAGGGGGGGGTGGACTTCCTTTTTAGCCCCTTCCCGCTCGTTCCAAATCCAAGATAAGAAATTTTTTAAAGTTCCAATCTCCGTATTACTCACGGGTTGATGTTTTAGGATCCAATCACTCTTAGAAGAAGTTGGCGCTCTCTGTCAATGGCTTGCGGCTTCACTCCGTAGGCGAGGGAGTACTCTCAGCACCACGCCTTACCCTGCCTCCGTTCCGAAGCCTTTAAAAAGGCTCCGTCGCGGATTGGGGGGGCGCAAATGGTGCCCGCCGAGTCTCTGTGTTCACAGGCATCCGCGCCTGTGATTTTAAGGGTCCCCGCTTCGCCGCAGCGGCCAGACCCAGACGCTACGGAGCCGATTCCCCCCGGAGCTCGGAGGGAATCCGCCATTAAACAGTGGCACCAACCCGGTAGTCGCTAAAAGTACGTTGTACTAGTTTGTAACTTGTGTTAGAATAGTCGACAGCATAGATAGCATGGGAACCTAAAAAGGTTGTGAATGTACAAACATGGTATGCCATATCTGGTGTTTCTGAAGAACTTAACTGACAATCTTGTTTATGAATAATGTATTCATGTTTATGAATAAGTTCTGATATGTTAAGCCTGAACAATAATTTTGCATTTTTGGAGTCCCAAACTCATGTAGATACCGAACTGTGGCCACTATTTTGCTGCAAGGCTTTTGAGTCTTAAATATAATGAGACGTTAATTCTGTATTTCTTGTGGAATTATGCCGCCTTCTCTCTGCAGTTTCTTGACCTGTTTCTGATAGTTCCTATTGTGGATATTTGGGGGAGAGAAGGTTGATGATTGCAAACATTACATTGCCGGTGATGGAAGGCTGAACTTTTTCCAACCTTAGCTTGTTTTGGTTAGGTTTCTATTTAGGTGATAATTTTTTTAAAGTTGACAATGATACAAAACATCTCACATAATCAGTTTCCTTCTCTACAACGATGCTCATGACCTTTCAATACTTCCTGTTTTTCTTTTCCTCCATGGCACAGGGATAGCTAAAACCATCATGCTGATTACTGAGTATCTTTGAGATATTTTGAGATTTTTCTGTTGAAAGTGCTTGACAACTGCCATTACAGTTATGCGGCCTTCATTAATGAAGATGTACTCTTACTATGATAAAGGCACTGTTTATCTTTTTTTTTTCTACCAGGAAAAAAATGTGATGCAGTTTTCATTGCAGAGAATAAAGCCTATTAGGACATGTCATTTGGATAATAAAGTCATCAGTGTGACCTCATGTGGATACTGTAGACAAGAGGTTCTACATCTGGCCCCTTGATAATTGCCTAAATTAAAATCTAAAAGCCTAACAGCCGTTGGGTTGACCTCTTTCTGCCTTGCTGCAGACAGATGAGCTGCTGTTTTATTACAAGGGTTTCTTCCCCCAGGTGAAGATTGAAGGGAGTTTCTAAGCCCCATTTCCCCCTCCCTGCCAAACCCAAGCAGAGTATTTCATATTAAACCTCTTCCACTCCAGCAAGTCTCATTTGGTGTTTCTTTTTAAGATTACCAGAATGGTCTTGAACTATCCTGTTGGTGTTGTGAGTAGCGTGCTATCCAGATTTCAAAAGCAACAATCTTAACAAATATTTATTCAGGAATTAGTCATTTTGAAACTTTTCTATGGATAACCTCAGTGCCACTCTTGCAGAAATCAAACCAAGAGAAGAAAACAAAGATCAACAGTAATACTGAATTTTGTTGGCTGACTAACAGCTATCAGGTTCTTCAAAGACATATCTTGTCTCCCTGTGTGTGTTTTCCCCCTCCTCCCTCCACAAGAGTTGCAGAATCAGAACTTTAATTGCAGCTGTATCCTTATAAAGCAAAGCCATGGAAAAAGCTGTGTAAACATTAAATCCTCAGGGGAATGCTATCATCAGAAGAAAAATATGCTACAGATGAGAGTGAGGAAGAAAAAGAAAGTGTTGCAGACATGAAAGCTAGAGTATTGGTATTTCTATAGAGCTGATAAGCAGAACTTTAAAGTTTCTGCAGCAGCCCTTCTGGGGTGAGGCCCAGATGATGCATTTACATAAAGTTTTGATGCAATATATCAGTTACATGGGCATTTTGGTGGGGCTCTAGTTAAATTGGACAACGAAAATTCTAGATCTGAGAATTGCAAAACCCAGTCCTCTGTAAATGTCTTATTTTTAAAGTTGGACTCTGAAGAGAAAGAAGAGTGTCAGCATATAAATACTTCTAGGAAGGTTTGTAAACTGAAATAATGTTGACTGATGGACTGCTAACAAAGATAACTTGCCCATGACTGTGAGTTTTTGTGGTACATTCCCCCCTCACTTCTTTTTTACTTGTGGTTTTTTAGCTCTCTCTCCTCATCAGAGTTCTGTCTCCTTGACCCCTACACCACTCTGTTCTCGTCTTTGCTCACTTTTACACTCTTACATTCTATACTCTTCCTCCAATCACTTTATTTATAAACACACACACTTATTACATCCATGTTAAGTCTCCATTTTACCCACTCATTGGGAAGGACACAACAGAAACTGTTTTGTACACCTTTTAGCCCCATTGAGGATTAAAAATCCACAGGAGAGTTATGGCGTTGCTTTTTCCAGAAGTTCCTCCCAGCAGAAATGTGACCTTGATCTCTCTGAGTTTTCTGAAACACACTTCATTTTCCTCTTGGAAGAGATATTTTGGGGCCATCATGATGTTTGGAGGCCAAGCCCTCCCTTTGGCTTCTTGGAGCATGAAGGATTCTTCCAAACTAGGAGATGTATGATTACGTGGACCTCTGGGGCCAGGCATCCATTTCCCAGTTTAAGAGATGCCAAGAAGGAGCTTTGCAGTAATTAACTTGTATTCCAAGGAGTACATTATTGTGCCCCTTTCTCCCAAGTCCCAACAAGAAACAAGATGTTTGCCCTAGAGGCTCAGCAATTGTCACCGGGGCTTTTGAGGCAATCTCTCATATATTAGTGGGAGTGTGCTTAGAGGGGGCAGCAGAGTGTGAATTTGTGTGCATACTTTTTGCTGCAACTGGACACCTCTCCCATTGTGAAACAGGAAACTGGACCATCGTCTGAAGTCAGCAGCGGGCCCTCTGCCAGTCTGTGGGCCCTGAGCTGTTGCCGTACTATTCCGACCCTTGACACTGGCTCTTCTTTTGCCTGTGGTAATATTCTTTTGTCTCACTCTTTTGTAGGTACGTGTTGATAGTGGCATACAGCAAGGAAGTGAAATCAGCATTTATTATGATCCTATGATTTCAAAAGTGAGTTAACTACTTTTCCCTAGTTAAAAAAGAAATTATATATAATGTTTGGTGACATTATACTGTTTCAGGCAAAAATATGTGGCAGGTGTTTGGGTTAAAATAGCTTCAGGGATTTCAGTCGTAAAAGTGGTTTTAATAACAAAAAAAACCTTTTTTCTAATCAAGGTAAACATCCAAAAATGAAAGTGTATCTACCCCCTTAAATAGTTAAAAGATGGAAATTCTTAAATTCTTTGTCCTACTGTGAAATCCAGGGAAAACATTGGCTGTGTCCAGGGGATCATTTCTCCATTTAATAAGGCAAGATATAAACAAGGCAAGGTATAAACAGAACTTTCGCCAGTGCATTGAGCCATTGCTTTGAGCCACAATTAAACCAGAAACAAATTAACCATAGTTTCCTGATCCCCATGTTTCCTGGTTTTTGTAGTGTAGTAGGAGAGCTGAATAAAATTTCACATCCGACAAACAATTCACCCCTTGGTTTCACATGGGTGGATGAGTAAAAAAGCCCTGGGACACAAATTCACACAGCCCTCTAGCAGCTATGGTGGCTCATTTACCAGAAGTAATGTATTTAGTGTTAACTCTGGAAGTGTATACTCAGTCTGACCAAACTAAGCCTATTTGAGCACAATATACAACCAGGAGGCTTAGTCTGGGCAGGGGTTAAGAATACTGGTGTCAGGCTGAAGCCCTTAAAGCCCATATCCATAGGCCACATCAGCTGAAACCAATTGCAGGAACTAAGACTAAGACCAATATTGGCATCAAGGTCTGAACCAATAATAATTACTTGGGTTCTAATATCCAAGGGTTGTAGGGTCTTGCTGAAATCTTGCTACCACCTAGAAGGGCTTTGCTGGACAGTTTTTTGTTTTTTTTAATGCTAGAGGACGATTTCACTGCCATCACACAAATGGGTTCCTACTTTTGTTTTGTTGTATACGCTTCACCACCTGTGTTCAAGTCAACTCCCTACTGGTTTCATTGTCTGGTGATTTTGTGGCATCTTGCTTACCTTTAAAGAAAGCATTGGATAGTCTCAAAATATTTATTTGCTAAATTTATATTTTGGCTTTCCTCCCAAAGGTGCCTAGGATGGCCAACAAGAGATAAAACAATAAAAATGTTTAAAGCATTTAAAAATCTCATTAAAAACTGAAAATTATAAACATCAAATTGAGACCTAAAAACCTCTACCACCAAATAATATTTTGATGGTCCTAACTTTTTATATATCATTTTTATATATCATTTTGTGTATGTGTGCTTTAGCTGATCACCTATGGATCCAATAGAGCTGAAGCTTTGCGAAGAATGGAAGAGGCCTTGGATAGTTACGTTATTAGAGGTAAATTCAATAATATGGGATTCTAATGCAATTGTCCATGGAAAAGCTTTTGAAATGTTAGTTTGACAAATTCAAGGAAACTTGTGTTAAATTAAGAAAAATATATTTGGTTTGTTTGTTTTGCGGCACATCAGGCTGGTTTAATTTATGCATTTTACTATTTTGCATTCTTAAAATTTTAATACCACCCAAAGTGACACAGTTTTCTTACCAGATAAATAACTGTATATGTAAAATAGCTACACTAGATTATACCAGTGCCAGAAAGTTGACTCTTTTCAATGCCTTGTCCAAACATTTTATCCAGGTAAGCTTATTCAGACATGTGGGTGTGGATGTGTTTGAATCTTTCTACTTGTCAATTTTACTTATTTTTTAAAGTTTTGAATAATTTAAATGTTTATGTTAAGCTGTATAGAGATTTTAGCACAATTAAACGATATATATGTTTTGCTAAATAAAAATAAAAGTAATTAGACCTCCTGTTTCCCTATATCTGGCAGTTCTGATTATTTGGCCCACAGTTTCTTAGCTCCCAGAGTTCTGTTCCTCATTCTGTCCTGTTTGAGCAGCTGCATGTAGCCTTTGCTGTACTGTAGTAAGCAATATGAAAAGTTTCCCCTCGCCTACTATTTTTATTAGCTTGTCTTTTCCTTCAGCTTCGATTTATTTTTGACGTTGATGTTATCAAACTGCCACTAGGAAATGGTCACATGCGGAAAGAGCTATTGCTTCAAAGTTGGCATTGTAGCAGTAACCTGTAAGTTTGGAAGGTGTACTTTCTGATAAAAAATGTTTATGGAATGCAGGCCAGGGTATAACATGACATTTGTAGTCACATGCAAATAATGTATATTCTTTCCTTCTCCCAATTCTTTTTATGTGTATTTATTAGTGTTTGCCTACCAGTCGGTAAAGACGGTGATGTGATAATATTTAGAAACAGGATTTCGGGGGAGTAGTGTCGTTTTCCTCATCTCTCAAAGCAAGTTGTCTCCTTCTGAGGTTTACTTTTCTCCATTAGAGATAACCGTGTAAATCCAACACTGCAGGATTTTCAGTTGCTTGATGTCTTTCCACATAACCCCCATTGCTAAACTCCAATAAATCAGTGCATTAAAAGAAAGAAATACAGAAAGCCCGCTCCCCTTTCCCACTTCTCCACTGCTTATGTGACCTTTTCACAGAAAGAAGAGACCAGTAACCTGAGAGCTTCAACAAGTCTCTTTCTGTCTTTAATGAAATCCATCCAACTGCTGAAAAATCCTGGCGAAATTGTACTTCTTACCTTTTATTGTTTTTCTAACGTGGTTCTTACTTAGGTGTACAGCATTTTTTTTTTGTCTGCTGTAAAAATGCGGCTCAATTGGACAGTTGTCATCTGAATCCCAAAGATTCTCAGTTCCATACACAATCAGAACGCAGCATTTGGCCAAAGGCGCAAGAATAGCCAAAATAATATCTGGCTTTATTTTTAGTGCTAATATAAAACATACTTGCCCTGACCCTCATGCACATGGGAGCCAAGGTTTTTTGGCACATGTTGAGTTCCTAAATCACTACAATGTTGGTGTCAACTGCAGGTTGGTGTCTGATGTTGGAGTGAAAGGGAAGTCCATTGTTGCTTGGAACTCAGTGCACATATCAGACCACGTTTGGAGCCTGGGATCAAACTTGTGTTCCCAAAAGTGCCTCAAGGATTTTCCTAATTGAAGAATATTCCATTGGGAGTATAAACTCTAAAATAGGATTGTATGTTTATATTGCGTGAAAATTTAAAAAGAGTGATTTGTTCGTTTTAAACAAAACTGAACCAAAGTAAAGCTACATGTTCTGTTGACGGTTCCAGTTTGCAAAACATATTTCCAATTTTTCTAACTCTGATTTGCTTGATTGGAATCCTGAATTCTGCAACAGCCCAAAGACTGTTAAAGGTCACTAAATTTTTGAAATGCTGATAAATTTGTGTTACAGAGCATACCCTGCCAGTGATATTATTTTAAATATAAGAGGTTAAAGGCTATAATGTTGGATGAAAGGGAGAATGCTGTACATTGTAGTTTGCTAAATTTGACTAAAAGGGTAAAGGTGACCCCTGACCATTAGGTCCAGTCGTGGCCGACTGGGGTTGCGGCGCTCATCTCGCTTTATTGGCCGAGGGAGCTGGCATACAGCTTCCAGGTCATGTGGCCAGCATGACTAAGCCACTTCTGATGAACCAGAGCAGCGCACGGAAATGCCGTTTACCTTCCCGCCGGAGCGGTACCTATTTATGTACTTGCACTTTGACGTGCTTTCGAACTGCTAGGTTGGCAGGAGCAGGGACCGAGCAACGGGAGCTCACCCCGTTGTGGGGATTCGAACTGCCGACCTTCTGATCGGCAAGTCCTAGGCCCACAGCGCCACCTGCGTCCCTTCTAAATTTGACTAAAAAGAAGCAACTTGCCTAGAGCAAAAAGTAAAGCAAAAATATTCAGGATAAGAATTTGATCTGCTTTTTTTCAAAATATATTTTACTATGGGTAGTATCCAACTATGTCACATTCACAACAGATCCATTGGGTTTTATTCAGCTAAGTCCCATTCAGAGTAGACCCTTAAAGTTAATGAATCTAAGTTATGTCCAGTAACTTCAGTGGGTCTGCTCTGAGTTGGACTAATGTTGAATGCCATTCATTGAAATAAATGGTGTTTGGCATGACTAGCCTGTCCATTTATTTCAGTGGGCCTACTTTGCACATGACTTAGATGCAATACCTGTGATTTTTTTTAATTAAAAAGTGCAAATCTTTGAATTTGTTGATATTTTATAGCACATGTCCATTCTGGATCAAATAACCAAAATATTTTAATAGTCAAGGAGAACCAAGTGCATGGGGGAAAGGGTTTGCATTCTTGAATCGATGTCGCCTGTAGCCTGTGTGGAAGGAATGCATCATGAATTAACATGAAAAGAGCCTGCTGGATCAGGCCAGTGGCCCATCTAGTACAGCATTCTGTTCTCACAGTGGCCACCCAGATGCCTGTGGGGAAACCAGCAAGCAGGATTCGAGCACAGGAGCACTCTCCCTGCCTGTGACTTCCAGCAACTGGTATTCAGATGCATTATTGCCTTCAAATTCAGAGGACAAGTTTGTTTTACATTGCCTATGTTTTATTTAGGGTAATTAAAAATCTTCAAAGTGTTCAAGCCTGTGTAGTTTTCTTAATTGGCAACAGAAACGCATACCCTTTACTGAAGATAAGTTATTCAGATGAACAAAATAGCACAATTGTGCTTAGTCAGCCTGAATGTTACCGTTTTGCATGCTTTATTCTGAACATGACACTTTACTGAATTTGTAGAAGATTTCACACACAGCGACAGGAGTGATGAGTAGGGCTTAATGTGTCCTGTAATCTTTACTTCATCCATAAATGAGTTGTGAATTTTTTCTTTAAAATCCTCACTGATATGGGACATAATAGACTTTGTTCTTGTTCAGGAAAAAATGTGGATGGAACGAACATACAGTCTGAGATCATTGTATCATTATGCATCAAAGACAGAATCTCCACCCTTCCTTTCTTTGGCGTATAACATAGAAGTGTCAAATGTTGAAAACCAAAAATGCTCCTGTGGAAAATTCTGGATTTCTGGGCAAGGAATTCTGGGAGGTGCGCCAACTAGAGTCAGGTTTTCCTTAGCTAATCCCTTGGCTAGTGACACACTAGAACCCTGCTAATATGGTGATAATTTTGCAACCAGTGTCTGGCCTAGGTTTTGTGCTGCTGGGAGACTTGTGTTTGCTGCTGTTACTGTAAAGACTCAAAAGTCCATAGTAGCTCATACCTGCTCTCGATGAATGACATCAGTGTAATGAAATCCTCCCAAATATATTCGTAGCCCTTGTAGAAAAGATCACTGATCTCCTGCCCCACCCCATCATGGCTGAGTATCGAGTCATGTTACTCCTGCCAGATATTCAAATTCCCCAGGATACAGTTTAGAATGTCTGACAGGAACATGGGGGAAAACCAGGCTTGATTTACTGTAATTTATCTTGTATTTATATTGTAATTTTAAGTTGTGAACCGCCCTGCGATCTGCGAATGCAGGGCAGTAAACGAATGTAATAAATAATTATAATTATAATTTACCCCCCAAATGGCCCATCTTGGCTTTATCCAAGTCTGGTTTAATGTCATAACAAATGCCAGTATTCCAGAAAATGAAGAGCATTTTATATTGTTAAGCACAAATACTATTATTTGTACTTAATCTATGCCAGAATACAAGTCTAGCTTTTAAGATTTTCGTAAGATGGCTAACTTTGCCATCTTCATGTTTGGTTTCTAAAGTGTATGACTTTCCCTTAAACTTTCAAAAGCAAGTAGCTGTTTTATGTACACTTGTTAGAGATCTGGATAGCCAGTTGACTTAGATCTAATTGATGTCTGCATTGCAGTTAAGACTTTTCATGTATGGGACTCTTTGACTGATAAGTTAAGTATCCATTATTCAGGATTTTCCCTCCCCTGCATAGAATTAGGCCAAGGGTTGAGGACCATTATGCAAGTTAATCTATTAATTTCAAATAATAATAATAAAAAAAATGAATGGAAGCTATTTCAAGAACTCAGACCCTGGCGGTGGTTCTTGTTCAATGCTCCACACACCTCTCCTTTCAGCAAACTCCCATCAAATATACTGTGGCACACATGCACATAGTTACTGTGGCACATAGGTACACTGATGCAATTATGCACATACAGCATTTGAGATAAAATAATTGAAAACAGAAGCCTGCCCTTCTGAGATGATGAAGCGCATATGTAAGGAAACCTTGAGAATAGGGTGGCGCTTGGGGGGGAATTGTCATCGCGCCACTCCTTGGTGTGTGGAGTGCCTCAGGGTGCGATTCTCTCCCCGATGCTTTTTAACATCTTTATGCGCCCCCTCGCCCAGCTTGTTCGGAGTTTTGGGCTGGGTTGTCATCAGTATGCCGATGACACCCAACTCTATCTGTTGATGGATGGCCATCCTGACTTGGCCCCAGACACACTGACCAGATGTCTGGAAGCTGTGGCTGGATGGTTACGTGGGAGCCGGTTGAAGTTAAATCCTTCGAAGACAGAGGTCCTCTGGCTGGGACGGGACGATATGGGATTGAGGGGGCAACTCCCATCTCTTGCGGGGGTGCAATTAGTGCCAGCACCGTCCGTTAAGAGTTTGGGTGTAATCTTCGATACCTCCCTCTCTATGGAGGCGCAGATTACAGCTATAACAAAGGCGGCATTTTTTCATCTCCGCCAAGCTAAGCAGTTGGCCCCTTATCTCTCTCACCCTGACCTAGCCACTGTGATCCATGCGACGGTCACCTCCAGACTGGATTATTGTAACTCGCTCTACGTGGGGCTGCCCTTGAGACTGACCCAGAAACTCCAGCGGGTGCAGAATGCCGCGGCGAGACTCCTTATGGGATCTTCGCTGCGAGACCACATTCATCCGGTACTATACCAGCTGCACTGGCTCCCGGTGGAGTACAGGATCAGGTTTAAGGTGCTGGTTTTAACCTTTAAAGCCCTATACGGCCTAGGACCCTCGTACCTACGGGACCGCCTCTCCTGGTATGCCCCACAAAGAAACCTACGGTCTGCAAATAAAAACATCCTGAAGGTCCCAGGCCTCAGAGAGGTTAGGCTGGCCTCAACTAGAGCCAGGGCCTTCTCGGCTGCGGCTCCAATCTGGTGGAACGCTCTGTCACAAGAGACTAGGGCCCTGCGGGACCTGACATCTTTCCGCAGGGCCTGCAAGACAGAGTTGTTCCACCAGGCCTTTGGTCAGGGCACAGCCTGACTCCCTCCTCTGGCAACCTGCGCAGAAGTTTGCTTAATGGTTGCCATCAACTTGATTTTAATTAATTTTTATAATGAAATATTTTTAGAATGTTGGTTTATTTGATTGTTTGATTATTTGATTGTTGTTAGCCGCCCTGAGCCTGGCTTCGGCTGGGGAGGGCGGGATATAAATAAAATTTATTATTATTATTATTGTACCAGGATAGTTAATAGACGGGGGTGGGGGGAGGAAAGGAAAGTAAATTCTGTGACAGATACCACTGTAGACACAATTTGGTAACAGCCTGTAGTAAGAACATGACAAGTTACAATTGACCTTGAGTGCCTTTCCAAAGCATATAGTCCCATGGTATTGCACTTGTTGCTGGGAATGTAGCCTCAATTTCAGGCCATTTATACTTGGGTGTTTTAAAAGGGGTAGGGCATGTTCATAGTTTCCACACCCATGACCCCTGCTCTGCACAGACATATATCTTCATTAAATCCATTGGAATACAGACCCGGGGTAAATCAAAGCAAGCTTTCTTTCGTTGGTTGCAAATCATAGAATGGAAGCTGCGCTGAAAACAATTGGGGTGCAGATCAGGAATTATTACTACAGGGCACAGTGAAGAAAAGAACAAGAGAAGACAAAAACAGAAATTTCAAAGAACAGAAGCTTTGGGGGCAGGAGAGGTTAACAGTAGGGAGAAAGAAAAGGAGATATGAAATAAGGCTGAACCTGACCCAGAGTAGATTAAATAGAAATGAAGTGTAGCTGTGGTAGTGGGAACAGTGTGGAAAGTATAAAAAAATAGTCTGGAGGGAAATGCCAGGAAAAGGAATTGAAGAAGAATTTATTTTGAGTACTTTGCTTTTTGCCTCTGCACAAATTTCATGCTTCTTGTTTATGAAATAGTCTAAACTCTTCCTGGCAGTGGGTAGTAGCCAGTGAAACTAAATGAGGATGGGTGGGAACCCTCCCAGCCAAAGCCCTCTTAGCTCCACAAGGCAGAAATCACAAATACACTTACTGGAGCATAAGCTCCTGTATTGAAAACTGGGGTTACTTGTAATAAACATGCTTAGGATTGCACTGCATGTCCAGCTTCTGTACCTGAAAAAGCAATTTTGTTAGGCATATTGATATATATGTATATTGATGTATATGCAGAGGTACCATCATTTTATTTGTACTAGCTCAGTTAGCTTTTGATCTAGAGGGCTCAGTGGTGAACCCTACTTGTGCAGCAAGCCTTCCGACTTTTCAGGAAACAAATCCTCCAATAACCTTAAAAAGAAAAACGTTTCTAGAAAGGACAATGGGAACATTAAGAGCTGCAGCAAAGACAGGGAGAATGATGGCGGGGGAATTCCACAAGCTCTTGCATGTACCTAATAAACTTTTCCATTGCGGTACATCTCTTTATAATTGTTAAGGGCCACTGTAGATGCTGAATGCGTTAATCCATGGGTAGGCAAACTAAGGCCTGGTGGCCGGATCTGGCCCAAGCGCCTTCTAAATCCGGCCCGCAGATGGTCTGGGAATCAGCATGTTTTTACATGAGTAGAATGTGTGCTTTCATTTAAAATGCATCTCTGGGTTATTTGTGGGGCATAGGAATTCGTTCTTTTCCTCCCCCAAAATATAGTCCGGCCCCCCACAAGGTCTGAGGGACAGTGGACCGGCCCCCTGCTGAAAAAGTTTGCTGACCCCTGGTTAATTCGTTTCTGACTACTTGCACATGTGCTAGCACTAAAAGCAACTATTATAAAGAGCAGCACCTTGGCTTGTGGAGGGGGAAGGGGAGCACCGTGTGTTGGAAGAGGTTTATCCTTCTCCTATTGCTGATGCCCCAATGCAAATCCACACCCCCCCCCAGGGCTGATCCCTCTCCTGCCTGTTCAAGCACTCCCTTAACACTGCATGCTAAGGAGCTGTTGCTAAAAGCCGTAGAATTTTGCGGGATGGAGGTAATCTTTAGCACATAGTACTGTTGCAGCTAGGGACGCGGATGGCGCTGTGGGTTAAACCACAGAGCCTAGGACTTGCTGATCATAAGGTCAGCGATTTGAATCCCCCCAACGGGGTGAGCTCCCGTTGCTCCATCCCAGCTCCTGCCAACCTAGCAGTTCAAAAGCATGTCAAAGTGCGAGTACATAAATAGGTACCGCTCCAGCGGGAAGGTAAACGGTGTTTCTGTGCACTGCTCTGGTTTGCCAGAAGCAGCTTAGTCATGCTGACCACATGACCCGGAAGCTGTACGCTGGCTCCCTCGGCCAATAAAGCGAGATGAGTGCCGCAACCCCAGAGTCGGTCACGACTGGACCTAATGGTCAGGGGTCACCTTTACCTTTACTGTTGCAGCCTTGAGAGTTAAGTGTAAGTTGCATTGAAATTTTAAAAGGATGTCAACTTGAATATAATTACAAAATCAAATGCATCTTCCATAAGCTTATTTCATATAGGTCCAAGCGATAAGGGCTGTATGTTTGTATTTGACAAATGGCACATTGATTCAAGCATGACATTTTTGCAGTGAACATGGAGTTACATTGTTGGCACTGAACGTTGTTTTTCCTTCACTTATTTTTCATAATGATTTTCAAGAGGCTGAATGCAACAGATCTTAATTCTCTTGTCTTTTTCCCTTTAGTACTATTTGAATAAAATGGAATACCTATTAAATGCCAACATGTACAGTGCATTTCTAAGATAGTCTTTCAAAGCAGCAAAGCTCAATTATCATTATGCAATTTAAATCTCTCATAAAAATGAATTTAATGCTTTTGCAACTAATAACTATGCAAATAAAGTTCTTTCCATTCCACTTAACACAATTAAAATTCTCAGCAAGTTAAATATATTGAATTGTTTATCTATGGAGAGACATGTAGGACACCAATTAAGTTTACATGGATAAATGCAGATTTGTGTTTTGTGAATGTCAAGTTGACAGAAGCTTAATATTGTAAAAAGGGCTAATCAACACAGAATATGTTTAGTGTCAGTAAATATTTACACTGAAGAATGTTTCCCATGAATGATGAGGTACAACAGTCAGCTTATTCTGAATTTTACTAATTAAATTCTATGACTTGTAGATCACCACATTCATACCATTTATGTATAATTTTTTTACAATGTGTATGATTCCATGATAAATATAAAGACTCCGGTGATAAAGGACATATGGGCAAATCTCTTCATTCCTCCCCCTCTTTCCCCCATTATTTGAAGTTGTTGATAAATTGTTGCTTCAGTTCTGTTTTGGAGATAGGAGATAAAATGTTTTGGTAGTTCGTACTGGCTGTCCGCGCCAACAGCCTTCATTGTTGCAGGGTCTGGTGCAGGATCGGCCGGTATGTGACCCTTGAGGCCTTTTTTGGCAGCCCTCTGCAACATTTGATGCCCCCCCATAGCCCTTGTGCTGCTGCATGAGGTGCTGGGCTTTGGGAAGAAGGTGTGAGGGCTCTGACAGGGTCCTTGAATCCTCCCACCTCTGTCCCAGAGCCTAGTTAGTGTTTTTACAGCTTTGGGATGGAGGTACCAGAGTCTCATGCAACCTTCCCCAAGCCCAGCGCGTTGCTTATCTGGGTTTGGGAAGGCAGTGTGACAAAACAGTGTGCTGCCCGCGGGTCTAGTGTTGAAGTATTCTTGCAGCCCACTTGGTATGAAAAGTTGGGGCGCCCTGGTCTAGTGCATTAGAAGTGATTGGGACTAGGGAAGTAGGGATGCCCTACTCAAATCTTGTATTAGTGGTTACCAGCCATGGCCACAGAACAGCCAGCAGGAAAATGCGTATTAAATTTTTGAAAGATGGTATTTACCTGGTCCCCTCACCAACACTCCTTCCCCAACTAATCTATTCTCTTGGGAATTTCTTGGATTATGATTATTCTCCTGTCTATTGAGTGTGGGTTTTTTGCTATTTTGTTAGGGTTGTTTTATAGGTTATTGTGTGTTTCTTGTTGTGATGTATTGTTCTTTTGTGCTGAATTTATGCCATGCTTCATGATTTTAAAACTTGTAAGTGCTTGGAGACTGTCAAACAACTAATAAATTGAATAAATGAGAGAGAGAGAGAGAGAACGACCTTATTATACTGTGTGGAATAAAAAAAGGAAGGGAATGTTTACCATGCAAATCCAAGCTTTTGTGTCCATCATCCCAGTTACCCAGGCAAATCTTACCATTTGTGTGTGCCCCATCCACTTCTTGGGACATAGAACAAATCTGCAACATCATTCTTATTTTCTGTCCCCTCACCCCCCGTTTTTTGGCATTGTGAATGAACAGTACAGAAGTTACAGATTTCATTATGTTTCCAGTTTTTGTGGCTTTGGTCTCAGCTGCTTGGATTACCAAATGTGGTACAGAAGGAAATATCATTGCACGATGGATGTAATATATAGTTCAGTGCGCATGGAGACTGGCCTCTGTTTGATCCTGTGAGAATGTGGGGTTAATGTCTGGCTGGTGTTTTGGAAGCAGCAGGTAGCCAAGAGTAAACTCCTATAGGGGTCCAGATTTCTGTAGCCTCATAGTTATTCACACAGATGGGGGATACCTTGTGAACTTTCTCTGAGGTCAAGCTAAACTGCAAATCATACTTTGAAATTTCTGAAGTCTTAGGAACGTTGTGATTGAGGCTAGAGCACCACGGCTTTCAAGTCGTTTGGCGGAGTAGGTTTGCTTAAGTCTCCCAAATTTGGTGTTAGAAATAGCTGAAGATAGACTTGTGAGCTCTTATGGAAAGGGAAAATTGCATGTTAAAGTGCTTATTTACATTTTCATGATACTAGATCCTATGGATTGCAGGAGCTTCTGATTTCTCTCCACATAGTTTGGCATGAATAAAAATAATATTTGATTTTAGTTCTTGGGGCAATCAATAGAAAAAGAGATCCCTGTCATCAGTCATCAGCTATCATATCACCATGGATCTTACAGCAGTTTGGTCAAGAAATAAAAAAGTGGATTGTGTTTTTTAGCATTTACGCAGTCTGGGAACGTGTGGCATTATATGCGTAACTGCTGAATTTGCACTCAGGAAACAAATATATATTGCAGTATTTTCATCGGTGGCTTTTCGTATTTACAAGTTGAATATCTATATATTACTTCCTTAATCTTACATGTTTGTCTGGGAATTTTTGTTACCCTGAATGTGGATTATGTTTGATTCAATGGTATTAAAAGTTATTTTGACTGCAGAGTCCAGTTACAAATATTTTACTGCAGTTGACATGGGAATGTGAGTTTCAAAGTTAACAGGTGGTTCATAGACTGACTTAGCTTAATCATATCCCCAGCATCTTACAATATAAAAAGTTTTGAAGTGTTCATTGTTTAAGAATTGGTTCTTAAGCTATATCAGTAAGATGTATAGGCTGTGTCTCAGTGTTTAAGGGGGAAGAACAACATAAAATAACAATAACAATAATATCACAATATAGGAGAAAATGGCTTAGAAATGTTTCAGCCCAAAGTGAACACAGAAAGACTGAAGAGTTTTGCAACTTGGCTATATGCACCACTTTAATATTTGTTGTGTGTAACTGTAAGTTCCAAGCTGAATGACAGTGCAATACTGTAAAATAACATTTATCCATACATTTTGCATCTGGATCTTTCATTATTGTTAGGGTGCTCCGAGTTGTCCACCTACTCCAAACACCAGCACTCCAAATATTTCTGCAGAGCATGTCCATTCTATTCCAGGTACCCTTTGTTATTTCAGCATTCATTAATAATCTAAGATGTCTAAATATTACTGTGCTTCCAGGTGTGGCCCACAATATTGCATTACTACGGGAAGTGATCATCCATCCACGCTTTGTCCAGGGAGACATCAACACAAAATTTCTTCCAGACGTGTATCCTGATGGCTTTAAAGGTTGGTCCTTAATGGAAATGTTCAGCATTTGGCTGGGAGCAGGGATGGCTGGGGGTGGGGTCATGTGTGAAAATTTCCTCTGAAATGGTTTTCTAATTATTCTTTGAACTTGGCTTTTTGGTCTCCCTAATTTTACTTTTAAAAATAATAGTGTATTTGAAAATGAAAGCAATAGTTTCCTTCAACTTCCAGGGAGACGAAAATTCAAGTTGGGTTTTTGGAACCCAGTCGATGTTGCTTTGAAGTGAAACTTTTTTCCCCCATAGCAAGATCTGTTGATTTAAGAGAGTGGCCTGGTTCCGAACCCATCCTCAGCTAGTAAAGTCTGGCATGCTGTTAATAAATGCTGGCATTCTGTGAAAGCATTGACTACATTGTGTTCCAGGAATCTATTTCTCATTGGAAGTCTGCATGATGGCAAGTTGGGTACTTATTCAGTCCAAAGGATTTACCAAGAGCTGGAAGAGCACTCCTAATTTATTTCATTTACACTAATAAACCATTTAATTAGTATAATATTAATCGAAAGTGGACTCAGGACATGGCTTTTGGAGAGACTTTGACTATGAGTTAGAAGAATATAGACAGTAAGAAAAGGTCTTCTGAAAGAGAGAATTTACCGTGGCTGGGTTCCAAAAGATGTTAAATCTTGTAAGCAAGGAGAGATTTTATAAGATTCCCATATATGCTTCACTTTTGTTACTGTAGTGATAGCTAAATAGTAAAAGTGAATATTTGTTTCACAGTTCAGCTGTTGAGGCGGGGAATATATTTTTCTCTTCTTAAATTAGTGATTGTTAGGGTGGCCATGTATCCTACTTTATAGTCCTCTATTTGAAGTCTTCCTCTGTTTGAGGGGCTGTCTAGTCTGGTTTAACAATAATGAACCATAAGAAGGGAGAGTAGAGGTCTTGAAGTTGCCCATAAACAGCACTTGTACAGCAGACAGGTCACAGTCTTCCCCAATATGGTGGGATGTATTGTAATTCTATTTAAATGATAGCAATTATTTCTACATTTTCCTCTAAACGCGTTTGCAGGTCACCCCCCCATTTGTATACTGTGTTTTGGTGATGCATTTTCTATATTTTGGCAATGTGTGAGTGCTGCACAGCTTGGGCTGTGTAACCGAAGCTTTATACCAAGTCATATGTTGTGAAGGAATGCATCTGTTCAACCATTTTGTTCTTAGCTTTTAAATGGCTGCTTTATGTTTAAAGGCTGTTTTTGCCATGGTGTTTAAGAGGTCACAGGAAGTTCAGAAGGGCAGCTCAGGGAAATGAAACTTAAAAGGGGGTGGGGGGAGAAAATTATGGGAACTAGAAACTTAAAACAAACTACCAGTATTCTGATTGACTAACAACTGTGGACAAGGGAGCAGTCGTGTATCTAAGTAAAGTGGGCAAGAGAAATGTTAGTGTTGGCAAATTGGGAAACTCAAGAGAGAGGGAAAAGCTAGAAATCCGAAGAAGTCAGGACTGAGAAGACTCAGTTAAGAAGGACGAAAGCCAAAAACAAGAAGACTAGATGCTGCACTGCTAATGCGTTTTATTACAATCAAGCGGTATATAAATCTCGTTGAATAAATAAAATTAAAAATTAAAAATGAGTTATAATGAGCTGAAATTGTGATCATAGCTAATGTAGGGAAAGCCTAGACCAGGGCTACGTACATACCATACATTTAAAGCAAAGAATCCTGGGAGTTGTAATTTAGCCCTTCCAGACCTGCAGTTCCCAATTTCTTCTGGAAATATCACAACAAGGGTTAAATTGCTGGTTTTCAAAATCCTTAGTAAAATCTCAATTTGTTACTGGTTCAACCTATATCTGATGCCTTCCTCTTTTCTCCCATTCCCAGCTTCTTTACCATACTACCCACAGTACAGTGAGTTAACTGGTTCAGTAAGTAATGGGGCTGTGCATGGATTGCCCCATCCACCCTGTGGTCCCAAATTGTTACCCCCAGATTAGGCTGATCTGGGCCTCCTTTGTCCCCATGATACAGATGCACCCCCAAAGTAATTTAGGGTGAGTGTGTGTTAAGGGTTTTTAAAACTCTCTTTTAAAATAGGGTTGGGAGGGGGTGGGCGCAGCGTCAGAACTTCCTGCTTATCAGGAGGGTCTGATCCTGTGTGGTGCTTTTTCTTTACAAGTGGTTTCTTCTTTGCAGTTTCTCTGCCTTCTTCCCTCTCCTGCCTAACAGTCCATCCGCTGACAATCCTGGATGACTCTGGGCTGCTCAACCTGACCTGTTACAATCTGGATCTGTCCTGTAGAAGCATAAAATTGTAGAGTAGGAAGGGATCCTCATGGCCATCTAGCCCCAACCCCCAACAATACAGGAATCTCAACTAAAGCATCCATGACAGATGGCCACCTCAACCCGAATAAGGCCCAGATCCAGTGAAAGCACACTGGATGAAGAGGAAATGGGAGCATGTGCACAGCCAAAGTTTCAGAGGTTATAGGGCTATTTAGTTGAGACAGCCAGAAAATAAATACCGTATTTTTTGCTCTATAAGACTCACTTTTTCCCTCCTAAAAAGTAAGGGGAAATGTGTGTGCATCTTACGGAGCGAATGCAGGCTGCGCAGCTATCCCAGAAGCCAGAACAGCAAGAGCGATTGCTGCTTTCACTGTGCAGCGATCCCTCTTGCTGTTCTGGCTTTTGAGATTCAGAATATTTTTTTTCTTGTTTTCCTCCTCCAAAAACTAGACATCTTGTGGTCTGGTGTGTCTTATAGAGCGAAAAATACGGTACTTCCACTTGTTAGGCAAAAGTGAGTACTACAGATGGGGCTATGTTAGCTGGTTTCCTCAACTATCCCTCTCATGGTGAAGGCTACAGCCTGTGGCATCATAAATAGCAGATCATAACATGTAGAACAACAAATTATGATGATCTTCTCTTAACTTCCCAAATATATCGTTTCTATTTTCTCCCATGAGATAAGGTCCTATTCTTAACCCAATAATGTTCCCCTCATGAATTTGTAGAGTACTAATTACCAGTTTACTCATTCTGCTCTTTGTATCAACAGATTTGGTAACAATCAATTTAATAAATTGAAGGTATTGCGTGACCCAAATTCATAGTACTGTTAATGAAATGGAAGAAGCTTCCAAAATTATGACTTAGAAGCCACTAATTTTGAATCATGGGTGTTTTTTTTAGGTTATTGGGTTTACAGTTTTGAGTTTATATTTTGTATGGCTGCATAACATCTTTAGGAAAACCTTCCATTGCACTATAGCATAAGCCAAAAAGGTGTATAAACTTTAAAGAGAGTTCCTCTCTCAAAACTGATTTATATAATGTTTGCTAAGTACTAAATAACAGCTAGGTGCTGTTGAATACATTGTATTAATTAAAGATAAAGGTCCTACCTGTATATGTACATTTTATCACTGTGATTGTCTTCAGGCAAAAATATACATATAACTGGTGTAAACTGGTGGTGAAAGAATGTCGTGATTTCTGTGATTACTACAGTAATATTTAGTGCCATTAGACTTGTGGAAATCACTATAAAAGTATGTGTACTTCTACTCCTCATGGTATTTTCTGCATGTGATTCAGTATAAAGTGAGGTCAACTAGAGAAAAGCCACCTGGTAATGGACCCATGAAATTGGAGTGGAAATCCTTCAAATATTAGCAATACTACCCAATGAAATAGGAAAATAGGGTGAACGGACGTGAGGGGGGGAGTAGCAGGGTACTTCACCCTCCCAGTTCTGGGTGTGTGAAATCCTGTACCCATTTGTATAAATGGAGCTGTCAGTTTCAGGAATACATTTCTACTGTGCCTTGTTTCTCATTGAGATCAACCATTCCTTTTATGTTCAAAAATATGGTGTCTGATTATGATGCTTTTACTAATAGGCTTGTATAACGCAAATTACCCATGTGTTAGAAAAAATCCCCAAGATTTTTTAAAATTCAAGGATCAATAAAATAAACATTTTTTTTTACAACTTCTTTTAATTCTATGAAATATCTTGACAGCTTTCCTATTAACCTCAGCTGGCAACTTTTAATTAAATTTTTACTTGGAGTGGAGTACTTGACACATGTTCAGGCTAATTTTCAAGTGTATATGTTCCTCATGTGTCAGCTTTCATCAACACAAAGCAGCTTTTTAAAAAAGGCATTATTTCTTTTGCTTTGAATGCTGCAGTGACGGATTTACGATAGGCTTCTATATAATAAAGTATTGCAAATCCTGTAACCAGTAAGATCCCAAACTTTAAATAGGTGAAGGTTAAAATGTTTCTACTTTACTTCTCTACATTCAAACAAAATACTATTGCAACCTTTTGGTTTGGAAGAGGATCCAAAAAGATAATAGTATATTATGAAACAAGTGTTCTATTAGCTATTAATGAACCCCCTCCCCACAGTTTACACAGAGGGTATTTCATGCAGGATCTTCATGTACACATCTGTATCTTCAAAGCCCAGGACATTTTGCGGCGAGCAGCTGCCATAGCTCTAAAGGGGAGCTCTTGGTGGGCATTTTTCTCAAGCAGGGATGCTCAGGTGGCAGAACTCCCTCCTATAGTCCTCTTTCATGTATCTTCTAGGCAGGAGAAGAGGCCAAGATCTCACAGGCAGCAAACAGATTTTTCTTACCAGTGGGTTTCACACTTTCTTCTCCATGGACCACTTGAAAATAGCTGAGAGTCTTGTTGGGCCACTTTATGAATTTTCTGCCTGTTGTAGGAATTGTAATGGGTTAAGCTAGATGCTGGGAGGCAGGTGGCACTGTGGGTTAAACCACAGAGCCTAGGACTTGCTGATCAGAAGGTCGGCAGTTCGAATCCCCGCGACGGGGTGAGCTCCCGTTGCTCGGTCTCTGCTCCTGCCCACCTAGCAGTTCGGAAGCATGTCAAAGTGCAAGTAGATAAATAGGTACCACTGCAGCGGGAAGGTAAACGGTGTTTCCGTGTGCTGCTCTGGTTTGCCAGAAATGGCTTAGTCATGCTGGCCTCATGACCCGGAAGCTGTACGCCGTCTCCCTTGGCCAATAAAGCGAGATGAGCGCCGCAACCCCAGAGTTGGTCACGACTAGACCTAATGGTCAGGGCTCCCTTTACCTTTACCTTTAAGCTAGATGTTGTATGGATTTTAATGCAATTTTCATTGCTTCTTTTATTTCTTGTACCATGCTTTAGTATGTTACAGCACCCAGAGTAAGTTTGCTCAAGGGCTGATGCCCTGGGTAACCATGGCAAAAGCAACACAAGAGCAGTGTGGATGCTGCTTACGACCTGGCTCATACTTCTCTCTGAATAACACCCAGAAGCTCCGTAACAGCACAGATGCCTCTTTACATTTCCCACAATCCTGTGATTAGGCCCTGAGACATGTGGCTTCCTACTAGGAACTGTCTTTGCTTTATCAAGTCTTTGCTTTATCAAGTAAAGAACTGAAACCTTTGCTGCTTCAAGAGGTTTACATACCCACCCAAATTTATTATCAGCTGCAGAATTGAGTCGCAGGATGCTTTGCAATGCTGTAGTTGCAATCCAGTTCTTCCATTGTAGGAATGTGCTTGACATTTATTGTTGGTATTGGTTCATTAAAGGTAAAGGTAAAGGATTGGTTCATTAGTAAAGCGCTGGAATTTGGTGCTGAAGATGCTTTGTTGCAGAGTCCTTCTGAATTTGGATCAAATGTAGATAGTGTTTCTGCTCGGAATGTCCACTGGGCTAATGGGGGAAATTTCTAAGTGGGGCGTGAGAGTAAGGTAAGCTGGAGACCCAGATATCTAAAAGACTGCCTACTCCTAATCAAACCTGCTTGACAGATGAAGACCTACTTAGATGCACATTTTAAGTTCTCCTGCCTTCTGAGGTGAGGTGGGTAATCACCGTGGACATAGACCTCTTGGTGGTAGAACCCAACATTTGGAATTCTCTCCTCAGGGAGGAATGCCAAGTGTCAGGCAAATATCTCTCTTTTTTTTAGGCTTCTAAAACATTTAAATCTGATTGCTACTGGTTTTTACACCTTTTTTTCTTTGCTGTTATTTATGTTTTATCCATTTTTTAAGCTGCCCTGAGAATTATTGCTGAACTGAAGGGCAGGGTATGAAATCTTGTAAAATTGGTTCTGATGCATATTACAGTTTTGAAAATTGATTTTGAAATCTTAGGACACACGTTGAAGGACTCTGAAAAAAGGGAGCTACTCGTAACAGCGGCGTCTTTGTATGTGATTGAACGACTTAGATCACAGAGATTTCTGGGAACGCCAAGGTAAGTTTGTTTGTAGAAAGTCATGTATACTGACTCACTTTATTAATGGTTCAGGTAGGTAGCTGTGTTGGTCTGACACAGTCAAAATAAAAAATAAAAATAAAAAATTGTCCAGTAGCACCTTAGAGACCAACTAAGTTTGTTCTGGGTATAACCTTTTGTGTGCATGCACACTTCTTCAGATTTACATTTATTAATGGTGCTTTTGCATAGACAGAGGAACTGATCAGAATTTGCAAGATTTCATGATTCCCCCCCTGAATTCTACTGATGCAATAAGACTTTTTTCTTTTCTTTTTTAAAATAAAAAGGGTACCTAACCCTGTACCACCAGTTACCAAATTATTTTAAATAGGCGACTATTTCCTGCTTGAAATGATTTTGGCGTTAAAGGTAGCATAGACGTAGACCAGGATACAGAAGATCACGCAACTAGTTCCACTTGTCCAACAAGCTTGTGCTTCCCAGACAGCAGTCATCTCTGGCAATCTGCTGCTGAAATTTAAAATTTCAGGGACAGTTTGTGATGATGTCATGTGAGCCTGTTTTTCAAAGAAAAACGTTTTGAGATTTTACTAGATGTGTGCAAAACCTTGAACGTGTGTAAATTAACTGTTTCAACCCTAATCATAGTGACATGGTGAGTTGTGCTCGTGAAAAGATCCCTTTGGTTAGTGGGAAATGAAAAATTCACCTGAAAATTCCCTTTATTCATGGAAAGAAAGGTTAGTGACCATGCCATAGGCCATACTGATATATAATGCTAAGCCATAGTTCATGGAGAAGTCTGAATGAATGTGAGTAAAGTGTTGGGCTCACACACCTCCCCTCCTGTCTCCTTATCTAGCATGGCAGAGCTTAGTTTCGTTTTGGTAGAAACCTGGCCTGGTTTTACATTTGAACCAAAGACCCTGATTTAAAACCAAATCTGATTCCATTAACCATCGGTCATGAAGCTGACTTGTTAAACAAAGCAGCTTTGTTTTTGTTTTTAAAATAACAGCATCCCTAATTCAAACAGCACTTGTGATTTAACAGAATACCTTATAAAGGGGGGGAACCCCAACCCAAATTCCAAAATACAAATATTGCTATATAATAAATACACAGCATTTTGCAATGCAAACTCTCTAGGCATATAGGAAAATATAGCCTCCCTTATTATCTTATTTCCGTTACTATTTCCTGTGGGAAGAAAGCATGACCTCTCTAGCTATAGGAGCATTAGCCACCTCTGTTGGACATCATGAAAGGGTTTACTTAAGTCGATATCGTGTCAGATACGCTTACCTTCTTCACCTTGCTCTCTTAGTTGTGCTTTGCAACTTTTGTCTTGAGTCAAGTGCGATAAGTATTGGAGAACTGGCAGTTCTTGTTTGTGTTCCAGGCCAAATATCAAGCTTTTCCGATATAGTGAATTTTGAACGATTTGTTTACTTTTTTTTGAGCCAGCTATGCTCTCAGTTTGCTTTGTTGATAATAGCTATAACATTTCCTAATGAAAGCAGACTAGCAGACAAAACCTTAGGATTGCCAGGCCTGTCATTTGGACTCATCTGTCAGGAAGAAAATCCACTTACATTCAAGTTGTTTGTGTTGCATGCACAACAGGGGAAAAAAATCCGGTGATGGAGATCTCTGACCCCCTTTTTTGTGATTATATTCCATTGTCTGCCTCCTCTTATGTCAGAAAATCTTGTTGATAATGAACCTAAACCTATCTCTCTGCAATTTAAACCCATTTACCTTTCGGTCTGTCCTCAGTGATTATGACAACTAACAACGTTTTCCTGTTTTTTTACTAAAAGGGTTCTTAATAAATACTGACTGCAGTAAAAAATAAATTGCAGATTAATGGCTGCAACTTTTTGCAGAAAAAAGAAAAGAGAAACCTGCTGAGGTATACTTCATCAGCCCTTAACATGTGCTTGTACCATGTTACATATCTGATAATGCATTGGAGAACATGTCTGTTTGTCTAACCAATGGAGGACTAAAGGACATAGTTAGCATTAGTTACTGTCGGTCTGCTTTGCACAGAAATCTCTACACGTCAGAGGGGTTGTGCTTCAGAATACCAGTTGCTGGAAACTGCACTCGGGTCCTGCTAGTGGGCTTCTCCTAAGCATCTCGTTAGCCATTGTGAGAACAAGATGCTGCACTTAATGGACCACTTTCTGATCAGGCAGAGTTTTCTTCTGTCCTTATTAATGATTTGTAATGTGTATTTCTTTTATAACCATTTTTGTGTATGTAAACCTTGGGGAACTATAACAATAACCCAATTGCAGAATTTGTCTTGGCCAGTGAAGCTGATTTATCAACAAAAACAATACACAATTGATTTTCTCAGAAAAATAAGTGGAGTTAAAAACAACAGCAGGCTTTATAACTGCTGCTGACTTTTGCTCCACCTGATTATTATTGGCTTGTGGGGCATTGTGATTTGGGTGACTCATTGGAATGGGTGGTAGACATAGGGGCGATTGTCCCTTTCTTGTCTTTTACTACTGCTCTTCTACCTCACATTCTTTTACTACCTCCACCCCTTGGCCCAACTGTACAGTAACATCAGCGGAGGACCATGCTGGATGTGCAGTTGGTTGGGGTGAGGGCAGTGTGTAAAGGTGGCTCTGGCCTCGACTACAGTTCTTTCCTATTTTGTGGGGGAAATCTGGTTGCATGCTAAAAAAAAGGTGTTTACCGTCATTAGGGTGTCTGTTGCAATTACGGCAAGAGAAGTGTGTATTTTTGCTTCCTATTAATTCAGTTCAGAACTTTTTTTAAAAAAATATTTTTATTTGATCAGTTTTAAAGGTAGCTTTTCAAGCATTCTTTTTCTTAGGAAAAATTGCAGCAGATTTCTCTTTTCTAAGTAATTATCTAAATGCTTGATATCACGTGGGTCAATGTGATAATAGGCTTCCTGGATAACAGGGGCACAGATTTCTTACAGGAAGTAGCTGTGAATATATATTGCACTGTTTTGAACCATTATACGTAGCATTTACCGTATTTTTTCAATAGGTTGGTTTATTGTCAAGTGGGTGCCATCCATTGCGTCAAGTCATTTTTACATTAGGCGATAAAACAACAATCCTGCGGTTATCATGGTGTCAGATTATGATACAGTTTCCAGTGGACATAGTTTGGCTTGAGAGAATCTAGCTTGTTTGGTGTAGCCAAGATCTCTCAAACTAAAAGTGATGTTCAACTAATGGGAGTCTTTATTTTCATTAGCAGTTTGGACGGGGGAATAGGAGAGCAAGTGCTCCAGGTGTGGTCCTCTCTTGGGTCTACTAATGTAATGTTTACACTTCCAAAGCCGATTGCCTACAGCACTTCCTATGTGTTGCTTGTGTTGGCTGCAAAGCTTATTTTCCTAATTTCTCTATTGGTTTTGGCCTCCCATCATTCATAGCTTGGAAAAATCCACGGTTTGCTGCATGCCTGTATTACCCGATGTAGCATGCTTGAGGAAAAATGGGCTCTGTGTTTAAAACGAGGACATTTTAAACCTTTGTCCTTTTAAAGACAAAGGAACTTGCCATTGAGAGGTCTTGCCTGCGTTGTCTGCTCCCACACCCCTCTGGTATGCTTTGTAATGTTGGATTTATTTATTTTTGAATTGTAAAATGGAGCTAATAGATGCCTCTCTTAAAGTATCTTCAGAATACATCTTTTAAAGATTGTAAATTGCATTCAGCACTTCAAACAGAGATCACTGAAATGAAAAATATTAAATGTAAATACATAATGTATTTGAAATAGCCACAGTTATATTGTTATCCCCATGAGCATTTGCATTTCTGCGCCCATAACACTTTCACAATAGTTTATCTGAATATTTTTAGATTCATCATTACCATTATGTGAACAGTTGTGATACGGTTTCAAATTAGCTTTAAGTGAATGGTGATTAGAATATATATTTATTGGGGCAAAGAGAATGGGAAGGGACGCAAATTTTTGGAATGTAATTTTAATAGAATAAAAACAGGCTAACAGAACAAATGATGCAAAATTCAGGAAGTGTCATTTAATAATAATATATTAGGATTTATGTACAGAGATTTCACGCCATCACAGTAATTCTTTCGTAACATTCCTGTGCGGTTGGGTGGCTGTGGTGGAGAGTATAGCCTGTTACGTTTACTGAAATATCATGTAAGCCTGTCCTTAGTCTCTATCTCTATTGGCCAACCTGCCTGCATCTCTAAGCAGTGGTGGAGCGAGCCGATTGGGCACCTGGGGCGGCTCACATGCCCTGCGCCCAGGGGTGGGGCCAGCCGGAGCAGGACGCTCCGTGGGACATCCGACCATTTGGGGCAGCGTGGAGCACGCAGGCACTCAAGTCACCGCGTCACTCCCAGGAGAGACGTGTGGCTTGGGCACACTACAGGCCCTGTGGTGAGTGCCGCCTGGCATTTTGTCACCCCCCTCAGTGGTGATACCCAGGGCGGCCCACACCCACCGCACCCCCTTTCCTCTGCCCCTGTCTCTAAGGATATGGTTGCAAGCAGCTATCATTTCTGGTCTACTCATTCCACCCAAGACTCCAAATATGCATTGGCCAGTACAAACCTAGAGTTGTTCTGCCCTAAATCCTTTGAACTGTTCCTGAACAAGGATATGCCATTTTATTTCTCAACCAGATCAAATATTAGAAGCTAGAAGGGGTAAGGACTGCCCAAAGGAACCAGATATTTCTCAGGAAGGTCAAACGTGTGACTCACCTATGGTATTCTATTTGGTTTATGGATGAAGTGAGATGTTAATCGAGGATTTCCCACTTACACTTTTACACTACTTTAGTTAATAAGCTTTGTGCTGCATTTGATAATTAGTGTATTCAAAGCAGAGGTCTGTAAATTTTTATTCAAGTTAGAGAAAATGCACAGGACACTAGGCTCTCAAGCTGTACCTGGTAGTTCCCCTTCTTTGCACGTTACAAAGGTACGGTTTAATCCAGGGGTGGGCAACCAGTGACTATTATGATGTTGGATTTCTGCTTCTATCATTTGGAGCCATCATGAGAAATAGTCAGGGAAGACAGGAGTTGTAGTCTAGCAACATCTGAAGGAACACAATTTCCCAGTCTCTAATTTAAGGGGTCCTAAGGTTTGGGCCTGGCACCTCTACAACCCTTGTCTCTGTGGCCCAAGATTTATCTTTCATGAATTTTTTGCCACTGTTAAACTGAAAACTCTATAAACACATTGCTTTGATTATATAATGCAATGGCTGTCTTGCATGCAATAGTTTTCTATGGTGCTATCACTAACTGCGATGTTTACATTATGGTTCTCTTGGGATGAGAGAAAGGTCAGTATTGAGCTTTAGTCTTTGCCACGAGTATGGCTAAATGTTCCATTCCTCATCAGTTCCACTGATGGCTTGCATCTTATCACTCTATACAATAAAATGTTAATTAACTAAAACATCAACCAAACTACAGCAAAAAAATATAACAATGAGAATACAGCAGACCGCCACTAGCTGAGCATTTACTCAGCTGTTCACATGTTCAGTAGTTGAGCATTTTTTACTGCAGAGCCTCTTGAACCTTGAAACACATCAGAGATAAGGACTAGTTATCTCATCACATGCTGTCGCCTAAGCAGGCCATTTTGGGTTGGGTTGGGAGAAATAGTTGGCTCCTCACAATCTCTAGGTGCACATACTGTTTTCAGATCTCTAGTATGTTTGCTTCATTTGGCCTGAGGACTGAAGCATGGGTAAAGGATTTTTTTTAGAAACCTTTTGTTTGGTCTGGACCGTTGACCCCATGTGATGTCATACTGTAAAGTGTTTTTGAAGCTTTCGGTTATTATTTTTTGAAGCTTTCGAAAATGTGGCGTCTGGTTTGAAAGAAAGGGAAGTCTTAAGAGTCCTTTGGCTCATGGAACTAGTTCTGTGGCATTTTGGATCCTGGTTGCTAAGGAAGTGAGTTTTGTATACGAGTTTTCTTATGCATATTTGTAGGTGGGGGGTTGCAATTCTGAAGATGAATCTTTCCTTTGATTCTGCTGCAGGAGCTGGATGGGACATTATTGTTAGAGTACTCCTCTGCTCCCTGCAACGATTCCTAAAGCTCTTGCACACTTCATCAGTATTATTGTAGTTCTTTGGCTGCAGGATATTTGGCAGCTGTTGCGCCCCACTGGCAAATCCTATTCATACTTCTTTTCTATTCACCATTGCCATTGGAGAATTGATTTCTCCCTCCTCTGCTCTAACCTTTCCCAATTCATTTTGGATTGTTCAATGTGAAACATTTTAATTTCATATCATACAGCCATTCAGCTTGCAGTCTTTTTCCTTTCCTTTTTTTTTTTAACTTGTCACTAGGGTAACAGCATAGCATGCTTCCTAGGCAATCAAGTTTTTATTTCACATGCTTAATGTTGCATTAAGCGTTTGCGTTTTTGTTTAACCCCCTTAAATACTTTAAACGGTGGGTATGTTTTGCAAACTAATGTAATTTCAGTACCACGACTTTTTAAAAAATGTTACCTTTTAAAATGTCAGAAGGTCAAGAGATTCATCAGCAAATTCAGAAATCGTCAACATGAATAATAATAAACAACAATTTCTAGATAGTGTATTTTACATTTTGTGTTTAAAATTAACAGTACAATCCTATGAATGTCTGCTCATATGCAAGCACCACTAGTGGACTTACTCACAAGTAAATGTGTATAGAAATGTAGCCTAAATTTGTTTAGATGAGCCACATAGATATCAGTGCAGACTAATGTTGAGTATGTAGCTTGGAAATCTGAAACAAAAAATATTATACATCAGCTCATTAGCGGATACCTTATATGTAAAAATGTCATCAGTTCACATTATATTTGTAAAAATAAGTTTTATTATTCACAGATGTTCAACTTCTTCTTTCCACTTTACCACAATCACTCCTAGTTTCCCTTAAAAATACATATTTCAAAATGATCTTTTTGTGTAAAAATGTTAAAGTTACTGCTTTATATCTTGCAGGCAAGACTATAATATTTCTTTTTTGCTTATCTGGGTAAAATAATGTTGCTACAATGCAAGAAAACTATAGTGTCATTCACAAAGTTTGAACTTGTAACATTGTTAAACTAATTCTTTTGAAAAAAAACCTTCTGCCATAAAAAAATGATATATCTGATATTGCAGTGCTAGTTTGCTTTAAATACTTGCTCTTTTTCTGTATTAATTTAAGAGAACAATTGTCTTTCGATGATCCAGTTGCTTTAGTGATACAGCCGAATGCATTTACTGGCTTTGTTTAAATAATTTTCTACACACTATTCTGTCAATAATAGGCTTTAAAAGCCATTTCTTCTGTTAATTTCCAAGCTCTCTTTCATTTGCTCCTAGTTTAAGTTAGAGTGAAAGCTACTTTAGGTGACTGTCTGCCAAAATGTGGTTTGGCAAGGGTTTATGACTGAATTTGGCCCAGAAGAGTCAAACATATGGTAACAGTTAATTTACTGTTACTCCTATCCTCCTGAGAACTCCTCCCGAGAGCATACTACATTTTTATCTAACCTGTTCTAACTGAACAAGCTATTGGTCTGAAAGGTGATACGCCAGTATAGAAAGAGACCTTTAGGTAAAACTTATGTTCAGGACAGTCGTCCATATTAATTAAAGAGGCACATGACTAAATCCATGCATACCCCTTAAAAACAAACAAACCAAGGCAGGTCATCCCGGTGTTATTACCTATCGCCTGGAGACTTTGCAAACTTAATTTTAGCTTTAAGCGTATAGCTAAATACAGAACTAAGCAAGCACCCATCTTTATGTGTGTTTGTCTGTAAATGCTTACACACAGAGATTCTTTCTGTCAAGGATGATCTCAACTCAGCTGTTGTTCTGCCAGTTACTTTCTGCAGGTGCCTGTGGACACATATACTGCTTTTCAGACTGACACTGTCTCCTGAAGCAGTTCAGCTCAGTTACAGTTTTGTACGTGGCAGGTACTTTCCGTGTATGAAAGTAAGACCCAAGCTTTCCAACGAAAAGAAAGACAAGTCACATAAGGGAAGGGAAGGGAAGGGGAGTGGAGGGGGGAGATAAATTTGAAAATACCAGAATGGAGTGCTGAGTTTTTAGCAAGAACTTGCATCCAGTTTGGGATGTGCTGATCTTGTTGGTGTTCCTTGGTTTTCCTTGTTGAGAATGCATCTCAAAATCCTTTCAGAAGCTCTCTTTCTAGAACTGTTACTACTGAGCATGCATCTGATGGTATGGCAAGGCTACGTGTGATAAAATGGGGTATAATTAATGATCCAGTCCCCCCTCGTTAAGGTAATGGTAGGGGTAGCCCTTGTTTCTTTTCGTTGTCTTTTGTTGTGTATCAGTCCAAGCTAAGCTTGTGTGTGTGAAGGGGATGCAGTCCTGACTTTTTGATCCATAGTCTTTAAATCACATTTTAGCCTGATCCAGATGCATTGAAAATGTCCTCTGCACCACAGTGCCTCTTATTAATCAATCCCTGGCATCCTGCTTTTTCTCCTGCTCATTGGTTTCTTGTCTATTTTATAAAAAGTAATGTTTATTTCTGTCAGCCATATATACAATATATATACAATACATATATATATTTCTTGTCCCAGCACAAAGCCAAAACGGACCCTCAGGGTGGTTCACGAAATTAAATAATAACAAAACAATTAAAATCAAATTTAAAGTAGTTTCATAATATTAATAAATCCTTAGCAATTAATTTAAAATACTAACTTGATCCTGGACTACCATTGAGGAAGTCATTCATCAGTGCAAGCCTGGGCTCTTTTGGAGGGACTTAAATGGGTCTAATTACACATGCTGAGTATAGCTAATGTTGTATTGGGGTGTTCTTTTTTTTTAAAAAAAACAACAACCAAAAAACTACCAATTTTCCCCTCTGAGAATATAATCTACTGTGAGAGAAGACAGGGCTCCAGCAGCCTCCCCAATTACTCAGAGTGACTTGATGGGATGTAGATTTGTTACAAACAATTAACCCCAGTGCAAAGCTTTTCTTTATCTGAAAAAAGATGAATGCCCCCCCTCTTTATTTCACATGAATGTTCACTTATGCAGTTCATTAATATTTGCTCTATTAGAAGATTTTGAAAATTGCTCTTTTGTCTAAAGCAGTAATTTCCAAACTTCTACCTTGGAGTAACATACACTCCCCATCAATATGCCTGTGGAGGGAACACCCATAGAACTCTCCCATCATCACTCTCCATTAGCTGAGGGTTGGCCCTAGAATACACTCAACTCCTCCTCCTGACTGCATAATGCAGGGCAACATGCCATCTTGTGAAAAAAGATTGTCCCTGCTGCTGCTCTTCTCCTGAAGGAAATTCAGGTTCCCTCAGAAAGCAGTTTGAGGAAAAAGGTCTTCCCCTTCTCTGTCCAGTCCTGAGCATTGGGGGCCAAGGAAATTTGAGGTAAATGAGGCAGAGTACAGGGAAGTAGATAGAGCTTGAACAATGCCAGAGACCTTGGAGCGAAATAGCAGGCAATGCTACAGAACTGGAACTTCCTACTTGAGAATTGCATGTGCTTCCTTCATCTCACCTATATGGCTTAGGGCAGTGGTGTTCAAACTTTTCTCAAAGAGGGCCAGATTTGATGAAGTGAAGGGCCGTGAGGGCCGACCAAAGTTGTTGAGCTGCTTTTAGAATTGAAGTTGTTGAGGTTTTTTTAGGATTTTATCCCAGTGTGTCCCAGTGTGAGAGCCAGTGTGGTGTAGTGGTTGAGAGCAGTGGACTCGTAATCTGGTGAACCGGGTTTGATTCCCTGCGCCTCCACATGCAGCTGCTGGGTGACCTTGGGCCAGTCACACTTCTCTGAAGTCTCTCAGCCTCACTCACCTCACAGAGTGTTTGTTGTGGGGGAGGAAGGGAAAGGAGATTGTTAGCCGCTTTGAGACTCCTTAGGGATATCAAATCCAAACTCTTCTTCTTCATCATCCCAGGTAATAAACCGCCATAGGGGCCGGATAAAACCAACCAGCAGGCCGGATTAGGCCCCCGAAACGGATTTTGCCTGGCTTAGGGAGTAGGGAATGCCTGATTTAAGCCCTGTGGCACTCTATATCAGTTAAACGTGCTTGTGTGCGACCAGTGTTACTTATGGGTACTATATATGTTTTAAATATAATACAGTGGTACCTCGGGTTGCATATGCTTCAGGTTACAGACTCCGCTAAGCCAGAAATAGTACCTCGGGTTAAGAACTTTGCTTCAGGATGAGAACAGAAATTGTGCTCCGGCGGCATGGCAGCAGCAGGAGGCCCCATTAGCTTAAGTGGTGCTTCAGGTTAAGAACAGTTTCAGGTTAAGAACGGACCCCCGGAACGAAATAAGTTCTTAACCTGAGGTACCACTGTAATACAATTGATGCTGAGATTTCATTATACAAAATGCCTACATTTACGATAGTCCTGATTTAATAATGTATAATTTGTATAAATTTATAATACAGTGGTACCTTGGGTTAAGAACTTAATTCGTTCTGGAGGTCCGTTCTTATCCTGAAACAAAGTTCTTAACCCAAGGTACTATTTCTGGGTTAGCGGAGTCTGTAACCTGAAGTGTCTGGAACCCGAGGTACCACTTTGATTGTATCTAATGATACACCAGTGGGCTTCTGCTGGTGAAATGGGGCTTTTGTTTCCTCTTCTCTGTACCAAGAAATCTTGGTACAGAGATCTGTTCCAGAGGGTCCCTCAACCCTCCAAAACTTGATTGTGCAGGAAGCTGGAAGGGACTGGGCAGGAAGTTCTGTTGGACGTATGGAAAACCCCTTGTGCCGCCAGAGCTTTATCACTGGGTGCAGCCAGTTAAGTTTAATGATGCAGTTGTGTGCAGGCTAAGGATTTGGTCCAAAGCACTTTGAAATTCAGCATATAATATGAAAGATTTCAGTATATCTTTGGTATGAACTACTGAAACTTATTCCAGTAGAACAGAGCCTCCAAGCCTTACAGTGCTTACTTTATCCTGGAAAAAAATATATTTTGCCTAACTTTGTGCAAATGGAAAAAAAGGAAAATAGTTTCAAACATACTTATTTTTAAGACTGTATAGGCTTTCACTTATGACCCAAGGCATAGGTTTTTTACATCTTTGTAAATTCAGATAGACTTGGCTGAAGTAAGCAAGTCATTGTTCATATTCCCCATTAATATCAATAATTTCCTGTTCTTCACCCCATCCTATCTTCCTTTTGTCCTTCTATTTCTTTTTAAAGTCTAGCTTGAAAGCTTCTTGAAACAAGGACTATCTTTCCCAAAACTTAATTCCTTTGTGAAGCACACAGGTTGCACCCTGACTCCCACTTCTGTGAATGGAATAGTTCTTTCCATTTATGTAAGCAACTGAGATCCAGCAGAGACCTCCTTCTGGAGCAGACCCCTGTACCACTTCTCATGGCTCTGCACCCCCCCCCCCCGAAGGGGGTTTCCCGGGAGCTACAGGGAAAAGGAGGAATTGGCAAAATCCACCCCCTTTGTTTTTTCCTGCTCTTCTGAGCATAAGTCTGAATACAACCATTTATGTACAGTGGTACCTTGAACGGCTTGACTCCCAAACACTGCAAACCTGGAAGTGAGTGTTCCTGTTTGTGAATGTTTTTCAGAAGCCGAACATCCGACACGGCTTCCGATTGAGTACAGGAAGCTCCTGCAGCCAATCGGAAGCTGCGCCTTGGTTTTTGAATGATTCCAGGAGTCGAATGGACTCCTGGAATGGATTAAGTTCGACAACCAAGGTACCACTGTATTGACATGGTCATTATGTAAATAATGGCATATTTCTCCATAGAGCAATGGCCATAACTGTTTATTAGTGCTTGTAAATTTAGTTTGCTGCAAACCATAGTTAGTACAAATGGTTGCTTGCAAACCAACCTCAAATGGGCACTGACACAGATTTGGACATTAAAAAATATATATTTTGACCTGAAGTCTGGAACCATAGGTGCATACTTCTTGTGGTAAATGCAGATTCATTTATGTCACATGAATGTTTGGCGTGAAGGAATTTGCATTTCCTACAAAAGTGTGCACCATTCCGTATTATTAAGTCAATTTCTGGACAGTTGTTATTTGACCATGTTCTTCCAGTTTTAGTGCCCCTTACTATCCTGAGGAGGATTTGGCTTTCTTGGTTTAAAGAGAGAGAAAAAACAGTGAGAAATCACCCCCCTGTCCTCCAGTTCCCATTGACTTCTGCATCAAAAAATCAAAGACTGCCTTTTATATGGGCAGAAATTTAGTTAGTTTTATATAAAAGCATCTTTAAAAACTCATTCTACAAATCCTGTTGAGTAGTGGCTTTGTAAAGGTAATCTGAGGTAGCAAACCTTGGATGGTGTGCTCCATGGTTTAGTCAATTAAATATGTTGCAATCTAATTTTCTTTTTTAACGTACAGATATACTTAGTGTATTTTCTGTAAGAGTGAGGAGCATATTGGGTGTGCCTGCATGTATTTATATATGATAAATAAGTGAGTAGAATATTTTCCATATTTTAGTTCTCAAAAATATGAAAGCCCTGCTTTTATCTTTTTTGTGTGTGCTGTTGAGAATCTTTATGCTGGAAAATGTTGAAAGCACTGGAGTGGTAAAAGCTACGATTTTTGTTTTGTTTGGCAGTCGGCTTCTGTTTAAAATTCCTTTAATCTATCTATTGCATGCTTTTATATTCCTCTTGATAACCGAAGGCACGATGAAGGATCCTTCTTTATTATGAACTCATTCAACAAACAATGCTGAAAAATGCTTTGTCTTTTTATGCCATAAAATGGACTGTTGTGTGAACTGTTAAATTTCTATTTGCCTTTCTTGATTTCCTCCCCCTCCCCACCCCACCCCTCCTTCCTTTTGGAAGAAAACCACAATTTCTATGCTAGATCTAAAGTTTCATTAAAATTGCTTATGCCCTGTCCCAGGCATTTTAAGTGGGCCATCTGTCTAAACATCTCTCTATTTTTTTCTGATCATTTCCTCGACTTATTCATGAGCCATGGGAGGGCTGCTTTGTAGTCTCCATGTAGCTGGTTCAGCCTACCCCCACTGAATACATCTATGTGCTTGCATAACATATCTTTTCACAGTGCTGGAAATTCTCTGAACTTGGTTCAGATGAATGGCCCACTTTCTGAAGGGTTTTTTTTCTTCCCCCCACTTCTGCTATAAAGATTTGTATGCAGGAATTGACCTCAGTGCCTAAAGAATACAGCACATTATTCTTGATCGTTTATAGGCCTCCCGCTGAGAAAGTTATGATGAAGGATTTCTTAATTATTCTTTGACCATTAATATTGTTTTAAGTCAATATATCACTTTTATTTAGCTGCTGAAATACATAATTGTGCAACAGGAAAAAATAGCCGCATGTATTTGCGGTGTGTCATGTAACATAGTTTTGCAATGTTGGGGTTGCTCAGATTCTTACCTGAGAGTCTGAAGACAAATTACACTTTAATGTAGGTTCCCCCACCTTAAGCTCCATACACCTGATCGTTTGAATTTTATTAAATAAATCTATACTTTTATTTTCATAACCCTTTGTGACATTAATTCATATCCCATTACATCATCTGCAGCAGTTGCAAATAGAGGTGGGGGGAGCGCCCCTTTGTAGCAAACTGGATATTGAGCTCCTACATGCTGATTGGCCGCTGACAATCTAAGCCTGAGTAGAGCAGCTATTTATTCTAGATTATATGAATGAAACTTTACATTGCTGCTTTGGGTTTTTATATAGTTTAGTTTAACTACGGGTGATGTCCATCTCCTTTCTAGGCATCCTGTTTTTCTGATGTTCTGTAGGTTCTCTAGCTGAGAATCCATTGCAGCAAGGAAAATACAAGCTGTGAACGCTGATGCTTCATATAGAAACAACCAAACTATTTGGCAGAGAGGCAAGAATGGAAGTAGCAGCATATTGTAGTCCTTTGTGCCTATAAGTTCCAAGCTATGCCTATTCCAGCTAATATTTTGCATGGTTTCCCCCCGCCTTTGATAAATCCCAGTGGTGTCTTCCTCTCTTTGCACCTAAAGCTGTGTCTACACCTGACTTTTGCTCCACTTCTGGATTTTAAGTGACGAACTTAGTGTTTCAGAAAATGGGCGTTATCCCACTGTCAGGATGACCTTTTTCTTTTAATAGCAGTAGTATTGGAAAATGTTTTACAGCTTCTTTGATCAAAGCCCAACACCTTTCTACCATTTTCCATTTTATGCTATAACTGCAGCTGTCCCTTTTTGTCTCACAAGGGGAATGAGTCCACCATCAGACCAACTTTTCCACTGTAAGCCCAGATTCTGTCAAACTACCGTATTTTTCACTCTATAAGACGCACGAGACCACAAGACGCACCTAGTTTTTGGAGAAGGAAAACAAGGGAAAAAATTTTTGAATCTCAGAACAGCAAGAACAGCAAGAGGGATCACTGCGCAGTGAAAGCAGCAATCCCTCTTGCTATTCTGGCTTCTGTGATAGCTGCGCAGCCTGCATTCGCTCCATAAGACGCACACACATTTCCCTTTACTTTTTAGGAGGGAAATAGTGAGTCTTCTAGAGCAAAAAATATGGTATTTGTCCTAAAATTGAAGACTCTCAATTCTTCCTCCCACCACTATTAGAATATTCTGACTTTTACTGTCACCTGTTACACAGGGCACTGGGTTCTGGTTTAAAACCCTGCAAGTAGTTGACAGGGATTTTTTTTACGTTGTTGTGTGTGATATTTAGGATATTTTAGTTTTAATTGTAGTTATTCTTCTGATTTCGGAATCCACTATGAAAGAAAATATTTTTAAAAAGAGGATGCATATAAGTAATAAAAAAGCCAACACCCAACAATTTGACTCTGCATATTTTCTTTCTTTAGCAGTGTTGTGCTAGCTATCAAAATTTTTAGGGGGTTCTGTTAGTGATAGGCATAAATGGTAACCAGGTGAGAAAACCGGCTTATATCTACCCAAAATTCATTCAGGAATCATTTGTGAAAGTTCTATTGACAATGAAAATGAATCAGTAATCAGAAAATTAGTGATGATTTTAAATGAGATCATAAGTATATGGCTTCTCCAAACTAAACCAACTCCAGAAGCTATCAGGGAAACGTGGATTTTGATGCTACCATGGTAGCTCTATCTAGGTGAGCAAGAGTTGCAAATGCTTTGAATGGGCAACTGACTGATTTCATTGGCATGTCCATGTTGTTGCTCCTTGTTGCTCAGCTCCATTGCCTGATTAACAGTTCACAATGATTTGGCAAGTTGTTATATGAATCATTCAACATCTGCCATGTGACGTAGTAGCTATGGCTGGGGTTGTGTCTTTTTCCAGCAGCGGAAAGGTTGTTCTTCTAATACTACACATATTGTAGTAAGTGTAGTGAACCAGAACTCTGGTAATAAGAAAATGAAAAATGCAACTGTCATAAACTAATGCTAGAATTGTAAAAACACACAAAGCACTGGAAACATGAGAGGCTGGTGGCAGACCCAATACAAAATGTATACCTAGTGAACTGTGCTTCATAAAAAATAAGGATGCAGATTAATCTGTTGATGTCAGCACTAAGTTGCACAAAACACTCTTTGAGCAGATGCTATTTCAGCGTGCTAGTAAACAAGAGTGGAAGCGAAAAAAGTTGCATAAACTTTGGTCTGAGTAGACATTCCTTCAAGCTTTCGCTGTTTAAACAAAAGGTGGTTGAGGGTGAAGAAAAGCATTCTTTTGTTGTCTCATAATCTAATAGTGCTAAAGAACCCAGTCTTTGTGAAATAATAATAAATATTTGATCGATGGCTTGTAGAAACTCAAAATTGCTGGTCCTTCCCTCCATCTCAGTATTATTAATTTGCATCAGAATTCATGCAACAGAAGAGAACACAGTCAAAAAGTAAATAAATATGTTATTGATTAGGCAACACTGCCATGGCTCTTAAAATGCATTCTACTCTCTCTGTTGGTCAAATACACACACTTTTTTCATAAGCTTGCTGTGATAGACATTGAGGAATCTTCAGAAGGACACAGGAGTCTTCACAAATGACTCCTTCTCACCCAATATTACCTGCTCTGACGAGTAGTGGCCCTCCAAAGACTCATTCCTGCCACCTGACATAAGCTGGAGATCACGTGACTTGAAGCTGGAAATGCCTACACACAGAGCTTGAAATGTACCACTGAGCTATAGGCTCTATCTTCACTGCTGCATTCCCCAAAAGGTAGATTCTACATGCTTTAATTTTAGAATGGCCTTTTGTACATATGATTTGGTATTTCAGAGGAGATCACAAACTGATCGTTCTGGTCCATTCTGGTCTTGGTAAGATATCACTCATAAGGTGCTCAACCTGCCATTTAACTTGTGTGAGATACTTGTGGGCAGGTTTATCCTGATACCATTTTTTCCTTATTCCCTAAGAATCCTGAGAATAACTTTCTTCCTTTTTTCTACAAAAGTAATTAAGAATAGAAGTGTACTCTCTAGGATTATTTGAAGTATATGTTGAGAGCAGGAAACCAATAGGCTTCTGTCATAATCAAATCACTAAGCATATGTTGAGTGATAACAGGGGCATACAATCACAGGGGAAGAACTCAAGGAGAAAAGTGGCCCAATTATGATAATGAACAGGTAGCCAAATGAAAAGGATGGGAGAGAGCACAGGGTAACAATGTGAAATTATGATTAGCGCAGTAAGCAGCTGGCAGAGCCTAACTATTGTTGTCAAATGTCTGGAACATCACGACAGAATGCAGCTTAAGGACAGTGTGAAAGGACAAACTGCTTAGTCTGTGCATTTCTACAGGGAGTTCTTGAAATGTGTAAAGGTTGCATTGGGAGACCAGCAACTGTCTAAAACTTTCTCTTTGACAGCTTGCGATATTCCTGATTTGTATTGTGGGCTGCACCTCACTAGTTGGCTTCATCTTACTTGGTGTTGTACGCTCTAAGAATTTATTCAGAGTTCGATTCTGTCCCCTGAAGTCTGCAGTTTCATTTACTCTCTAAGCTATTTCCTCCATCGGATATAGTTAGTGGGGCTGGATATGTTACAAACCTGCAACAAATAAATAAACAAGAAACAAAGGCCTTTGAAAGTGATTTCCCACCTCCTTACCTGGTAAAATTGGAATTCCACTTTATCTTAAAACTAGTGTTTTCATACAAATCCTCAGTCAGTTTAAGATTGTTTTTTTTAAAAAAAAATTAAACCCATCTTAATGCTAAAATATCAGCATTGCTGGATCAGGCCAAAGGCCCATTTAGTCCAGCATTCTGTTCTCACAGTGGCCAGCCAAAGGTCTATGGGAAGTCCACAAGCAGGAACTAATACTCAATATTTTTGTAATTACTTAGCGGGTTTATTTATTAGATCCCTTTCCATGGGTATGCTCAACAGCTAACAAGATTAAAACATACCTAAAGTATCTACAGCAGGTCAGTACAAAATCATCTTTCATATGACGATTCTTAAACTTTCATTGAGAGCTTCATTTGTCTCTTTATGCTGTCAGTTAAGTCTTCTAGTGATGGCATCAGTGATGAATAAAGAAGGGCTGGTTTTTTAAATAATGTCCTTCCTTGACTGTTAAAACATTTTCAAGATCTGAGCAGAGATCTTGCTACCTGAAATACTTCAAACTGGTGATCTAGTATTATTATGGATGCAAAGCATGTGCTCTATCACTTATGCCTTTCCTTATGATGCTCTTGCAGCTAAGGTTACATGTGGCTATAAATCAAATTTTCATCATAGTTCAGCTACATGACTCCCTCCAAAGTTGTAACCTGAAATGTCATGGTTCTAACATTTGTAAAAGGCTGTTACTAAAAGCAAGCTATATTGCCAGGAAGCCATGTGTAGAGTGCAGAGACCTGTCTGCGTCAGGAAAATAACATGTTTGGAAGTCGGCTGCAAAAATTTTGGGGGTTGTTTTGTGTCTATGGGATATTTTTACAATATTGTTTTGCTAGGTGTTGTAAGCTGCCTTATGGGAGAGGCGGAATAAATAAACCAAAGCATCTGAAAAATTTATATGCATATAGTATATGATCCAAGTCATAGTTATTTTTTTTTAAAATCTTGTGATAAAAACCATGGAGAGAGCCAGTGATGAAACATGGGTTGAGGATGTTTAAAGTACTCTTATTCATCTTTCTGTTGCTTTAGGGTTTCTATTGTTCCACCTGATGCTAACAACTGGGAGCTATCAATCCAGCTGGGGGAAACAACTCACTCGGTTATAGCTTCATGTCAAGGGTCTACATTCTTGGTAAGCCATTGTTCTCTTTTCACAAGCAGTCAAGATTTTATTGTTATTGTTTTATTGTTATTTGCCCCAAAACTAGAAGCTGAAATCCTTATTTATTTGCACACACTTCATAATGATGATAAGATGATTCTTAGCAATATGATGGTAATAAAAACGGGAAATTACTATCAGAACTCTCTAAAAATTATTACTGAATTATTGCCACATAATAAAAGCAGTCCATACACCAAGTTATTCTGTTTCAAACACTGGAATTCTTGCTGTTTGGTGAAGACCAGTGGCTAAAGGCACATACCTGATGTAAGGCCTGATGTTAGATTTGGTAACACTGCAGTAGCATTTTTTTTAGAAGATTTTGAAACTGACGTCATTGAAAACAAGGTAAGTATGCACTCCAAGAAAGATGCACAAGTGGTCAGTCTCTGAGCTGTGTGCTAACACTTCATATTATTCAACAGGCTTAAGGCTAGAATATGGCACAATGGAGAAAGTGTGTGTTTGTGTGTTTTTTGCCTGGAAATGTCTGAGAACTGAAAATTCCTGCTGACGAATTTTCACAGCCCATTTGGGTGACCTTTCTATTCTAACTTGCTATTTTATGTAAGGGCAGGCCAGATTTTATGCTGTTCTTTCACACTGTATGTTGTGATAAAAGCCCATTTTGAATGCAACACTAAGCCAAACTAGCATAAACAAGCAAATTTGTGGGTTCCTAGAGTCAAGATTTTGATCACTTTGCTTCTACGCCAGTCTTCCTGCTGCCACGTTGCTGTAAGCTAAGCCATGGTTTGGCTCATCATTACATCTGAACCCAGGCTCATGGCTTATCTCCCCCAGAAAGACCATGAGCAGCAAGACATAGAACAAACCTTGGCTACCAGTTTTGTGTGGAGAAAGATAAATCATGAGCCCAGTTTGAACATAATGCTGAACCAAACCATGGCTTTACTTGCTGCAGCATTGCAGTAGGATGGGAGGCTAAGGAAAGTGAACACGATCTCCCTGGGAAGCTGCACATTTGCACCTTCATGCTAAGCCATGGCTTGGTTTCGCATTATGTATGAACTAGGTCATTATGTATGAACTAGGAGGGCCTTCCTCTGGACCAAGAGGCAGGGCCTAATCTTTGCTGATTTTTTTTTAAGACACTAGACTCTTCATGTCTTCAGATCAGTCCTTCCCAGCATGCAATAGATAAGGTTTAAGCAAAAAGTTTGGGGCAAGGCAAGCTGGCTTCTTCCTTCTCTCCTTTTCCTGCAGCAGTCCCATTTGGTCTCCCCTCCCCTTCTCTTTTCTTCTCTTGGCCACGTACAGTATTGTACTGGTTTCAATATACAAAAGAAGAAAAGAGAAATTACAAAAGGACTCGGCTGTAAATCCCCTAGTGTTGGCGCTGACCTTTAAAGCCCTAAAAGGCCTCGGTCCAGTATATCTGAAGGAGCGTCTCTACCCCCATTGTTCTACCCGGACACTGAGGTCCAGTGCCAAGGGCCTTCTGGCGGTTCCCTCGCTACGAGAAGCCAAGTTACAGGGAACCAGACAGAGGGCCTTCTCGGTAGTGGCACCCGCCCTGTGGAACGCCCTCCCACCAGATGTCAAAGAGAAAAATAACTACCAAACTTTTAGAAGACATCTAAAGGCAGCCCTGTTTAGGGAAACTTTTAATGTTTAATAGGTTATTGTATTTTAGTGTTTTGTTGGAAGCCGCCCAGAGTGGCTGGAGAAACCCAGCCAGATGGGCGGGGTATAAATAATAAATAATAAATTTTTATTATTTTTATTATTATTATTATTATTATTATTATTATTATTATTATTATTATTCCTCTTGACGTGGAAGGGCACTTAACTGCTCCATATGGGGAGGTGCTCCACCTTGTTGCTTCTAAGCTGCAAGTGGTTGGTTTTTTTTACCCACTCTAATGTTTCTGGAGAGAACCTTGCAGAGAACAATGGAACTCACGTTGTCTAGACACCTTGAAAGAATAACAGTACCATAAAGATCTTAGCAGTGACCATATTTCTCCATGGTGGAATGCTTTTGTGGAGCAAAATAATGTTAAATTTATTGTAAAGCTAATAGGTAGAGGCTAGAAGAATTTAGAAGTATAAACAATGGCGAATCTACATACAATAGCCCAGTATTGTAAAACGTTGAATCTATCTAATTCACCGCTCTATAATTTTCCTGCCACCGAGAGGAGGAATGTTCAGCGAGGAATAAAGGAGTAAAAGATAATTGTGCTATCTTTCCATAGATGCATCCTTTTCTCTTTCTCAGTATTTATTTGGTTTACTTCTCTCTCTGCTGTGAATGTCTGAATTGGGAAACTGGAAAGCATGCTCGTTTTGGTATCCTCCTGATATTTAACGTCTTGGTGATAAAGGGTTAGAGATGGCTAGCTCCACACATCCTGTTTCCAGCCACTTGAATGCCAAGTATTCTTAACTCAGGCTACTTCTTTTAAACTGGGGCCGTTGCCTTTCTCAAAGCTGGCAAACACACCAGATGTGTTCTGGAATGGAATTAAGAACGAGTTCTCCAATGAGTTCACTTCCACAAAAGCTTACTTTTACAAAATAAACTTGAAAAATAAACAGTAATAAACATTAGAAAATAATTCCATGGGCTTTCTTGACATGCATGTTAACAATTCTCTGTATATTTTAATGAACACTTCAAAGTTGTTAATGATGTCTTCAAATAGTTTTGTAATTAAGCTGAACACCTCTTCCTTACTTGGCACCTGTATTTTCCCTATTTACATAAATGTGTTCATGGCTCCAGCAATACTCAGTGCTTTGCAGAATTTGCTTTGCATAAATATTTATAGTGTTGTGGAATATTTTCTATTTAATCAACTTACTGTCCCTTCTCATCTTTCATGCTTACCATTTTGTTTTGGAATCTTATGTCCTCTTGTGTTGGGGTGATGACCTTTTTTGACCAGTATACATTCCAGCCATATTCTTGGTCCCCTCCCCCTACTCTCCCGCTGCCCTTTTAAAAATGAATGGAAACCTAACCTCTTTGATCTAGGTCTCCCTGTTCACATTAAGGAGACACATGGATGCAAGAAGCAGATTCCACTGAGCTGTGTAGAAAGCTAAGGCTATAGGTGGAGCCAACCCTGTCTGTATGCAAAGCTTTGTATTTTCAGCAGCCGCTATCCTTGAGAATCCTTGCCAGTATTGCCGCTGCCTCAATCTTTCCTGCGTACCTGAATGGAGGCACACAAAAATGTGGTGGAGGAGAGGCATTTGGTGTAGAAAGCTGCTATATATTATACAACAGATGATTGGCATTGCACAGGAATGCTATATTTGGAATACTGCATACAGTTCTGGTTGCCCCATCTCGTAAAAGAATACTGTAGAGCTAGAAAAGATGCAGGAAATGGAAATTAGAACCATGAAAGCACAATGTCTACAGTAAAAGGGTGAAGCATTAGGGATTTTAAGGTTTGGTGGAGGGAAGGTAAATTAGTGGGGCATGACAGGGGTTTTCATAGTTACGAATGTTTTGGATAAAGCAATTAGAGACTTGCTTCCCTATCTTAGACCTTTTAAGCCTGGGATAGTATGGGATCATTGCCTTAAAGAAGGAGTGGGTAACCTGTGGCCCTTGAGTTTTTGCTGATAGGAGTCCAGCAACATCTGGAGAGTGGCAGTGATTGCCCACCCCAAAGAATCTAGCTTCAGCATACCCAAAAGACTGCCCACTTACGTAAGGAACCCACCTGGTAGCTGAGATGAAAGCCCTTCTCCAGGTGTATTGCCAGCACAGAGCAGGTAGATAGTGATGGCAGAACATTCTTCTATGTTTCATTCCCAACTATGGAGCTTCCCAAGGGAGATTACCCTGACACCTTTGCTGTTACCTTTTATGTGTCAAGCAAAATCTTCCCTATTCATTCAGACCTTGAATAAATTAACCACCGCACTTTATTTTCTTTGGATCCCCACACCTCAAATATATATATTTAACTGTTTCCACATGAAGTCTTTTCCTGCTCCTTCTGGCTGTAAAATTGTTTACCTGCCCTGTAAGAGGTCCCGCGTATTTCAGTCGATCAATGTTTCTCAGAGATACGCTAACATAGCTTGAAATTTGGATGTGTACACTTTTATATTAATGGCAGATAAAATAACATTCAAAATACATTTCCACAAATTAAAGTCACCTTTCAAATGAAACATGCATTTTCATCATGCATGATGACATCAGCATAGACAGATAATGGCCATTGCGCACCTGATACATCAAACATTGCACGTAGAGCTGAAGTTATCCCTAACTCAGTGCTTTTCAGTTGAGGCTTTAGACATTCAGCAACAAATGAGTGATAAATCATAATGGGACAAGACTGCATGAGGAACATGTTTGGGTCAGGTTTTAGAAATCACACCCCCCTTCATTTTCAGCCATACCAATGTTTCAGCTAACTTGGGAATTTGGTCAAAAGACCAATTATACAAATGAACCCATTTTTTTCTTGCTGGATCCACTCATGCTGGCCTTCTGTTCATAGCTTTGAAACTACATGTGGGTGCAAGTGAGTGAGTATGTGTGGCCACATTGTGTTGTTGTTTTTGTGGTACAGGGATCTGCTTTCAAGTTACTGAACAGCAACAGCGTCAGTGTGTGTGTGTGTGTGTGTGTGTGAGAGAGAGAGAGAGAGAGAGAGAGAGAGAGAGAGAGAGAAAGAGAGAGAGAGAAATCAATATTGTGTGATAATTGGGATCAGCAAGACATATGTAGTTGACTTCCCTTGGTTGTCTGGAAGTGAGATGGCAGAGGGCAGCAATGGCTACCATGCTTTCTCTAATTTTGTGTTATTCCACACTCCTATAGCAGCCATTTTGTGACTGGTGCCCACAGTACTTTCTCAAAACATGTCTGCTGGTCAAAAAAGGAATGTTTTGTGCTAGCTTCTGACTACAATATGATTTATAATAATCCCATAGCATGCTGCTACAGAGGCTTCTTCTTTCCTCTTCTGCGTGCAGTCCTTGAACACCATCTGACGGTGGAGAACAGGGAATAATGCAGGTACCTATTATGCAAAGTGACATTAAGGTCCTGTTTGCACATCACGTAAAGGAGAAACGTTTGTGTTTGAACCAAGGGTTGTGATTTGATTTGTTCCACTCCAAACAAGCTATGATCTGTAACCTAGGTTCGTTTTTGGTTTAGTGATTGTGGTTGGTTTGAATAAAAGAAGCCAGAGTCCCCACTTTGGATGTAATGTCAGACTAGGTGGATAGTTTGTTTCTTTGGCACACTAGCAGGGAGGAACAAAGCGGCCAAGATCAACAGGTTTACCGAAAATCCATTAACTATTGTTTACCATAGTGAACTGGACCACTGTCTGGTGAATAGAAAGAATCGCAGTTGCCAGGGTGTGGCTGGGGGCGGCGGTGAGTGGAGGCTGGGATACAAAATGAACGCTCTAGGCACAATCCATTTAGAAAACATTCTGCACAAACTTTGCTGAAATTAATGGGAGCAGCACATAGGCGTATGAGGTGGATTGAGACCATTTATTTTTAAGACCGACAAGATAACTGTGAGCTCCTTTTGCTGGCATAGCAGCAGTAGTTACCTTTATCAGCATGTTGAGTGCTGTATGGAGAGGCTAGACATGAATCAACAGAAATAGTAGTTAGCTCTGCGTGTCCTGGTTGCTGCCACTTCATTTTTAGCTGATTTATTTGATTTGAGCACATGCAATGTGCTGGATTACTTCCTTTTGCATCAGCACCTCTGAAATTCAGGCTTAGTGGGGAGATTTCTAGGATGCTGCCCAGGCTTGCTTTCTTCCCTCCAAATTTCATTGCCTTTCTCAGGGCAAGACAGGCTTATTAACATGACTTTAATATGGCTCTTAATGCTCTACAAGAAAAAAGAAAAGAAAATAATGCTGCTGTAGTGGCTAGATGTGACTAACTGTTTTGATGTAGTCTTTTCAAAAGACTAGACCAGAGCTTCCCTTTTTGAAATGTGTAAAGCAGTATAGACACAGCTTCTCAGATGGATCTAATTAGTCCTTCATAGGGGCTGGATGTCCGTTTGTTGCAGCTGAATTCTCATTTCACTCACCCATAACTAGAAACACCTCGCTTCAAACACATTTCTTCAAAGAAAGAAGGGTTTAGGGTTCCATGTTTTACTGCTTTTTGATGTCTGTTTCCCTTTAACAGAGAAGACCTTATGTTTATACAACTGTTGTTATTAAGGAAACATAGCTTTGTTCAGAAGAATTCATTTTGTATCCGTATTTGACTGTTTGTAAGAGTGGAAGATCTTGCTACTCTAGACTGTGCGGGTAAGCTTACATGTCCCTCATACAATAAGCTCATTTACTAGAAAGACAAGTCGTCTTACAGTATCTGGATGAGAAGAAAGATTAAACAGTGCAGATTTTAGGGCTTATAAAACTTGAAGAAGCAGTATTTTTAAACGTAATTTTAGTATTGCTATTCATTAAAGGTGAGATCTCTACCCAGTAGGCAATATGAACATTTGAAACTACCTTGTTTCTAGTCCGATCTAATCTAATATTATAGCTTCAGATCTCTAGAGCCTCTAGGGTCTTTCCCACCCACCCTGTCACGTAGAAGTCACTGAGTATTGTACCTGGGACCTTCTGAATACTAAGCATGTGCTCTCACACGATGCTCTATAGCCTCCTTTCTCATAGTTCTAAGTTTTGTGTTGGTGGAGCTTTTAAGATCCAAAGTGTATGTGATGGTGGCAGACTGGTGTTGTTGAACATCCATCTACCTTGTTCATGGGCAAAGGAAGGTGAGGTGGGGTGGAATGTAAATGAAAGGAGAAAAGAGTGTCCATGGCCTGGAGGTACTGAAACTTCCCACCTCTCAACTTCCGTGGACTATCTCCCAATGTCTTCTAACCTCAGCTGGGCAGGTGCGAACATGGGGGAAGGGTCAGATTCCCTGTCCCTTGTGGTTCCTCAGTTGCTCCTTGCTCATCAACACTTTCCGTGCAAGTGTGGAAGATCTGCATTTAAAGTTTTTCTGGTCTAGTACCATAGCATAGTTTGGCTTGAATGTCAGGATGTGTATCAAGATTTGTGCCCATTTTTATCCCAGGATTCCTTGGTTTCCCAACAGAAGTTCACCCGTTTTGCCACAACAGTGGTACCTCGGGTTAAGTACTTAATCGTTTCGGAGGTCCGTTCTTAACCTGAAACTGTTCTTAACCTGAAGCACCACTTTAGCTAATGGGGCCTCCTGCTGCCGCCGTGCTGCCGGAGCACGATTTGTGTTCTCATCCTGAAGCAAAGTTAACCTGAGGTACTATTTCTGGGTTAGCGGAGTCTGTAACCTGAAGCATACGTAACCTGAAGCGTACCACAAGGTACCACTGTAATTGAAGTCTAATGCTTCTGGGTACTAAACGTAAGAAGAAGAAAAATTCTGAAAATTACGGAAAATCTGGTATTCCATAATATAATCTAATATTTGGTATGACATTGTGCCTCCTTGTTTTTCATTAGGCACAGTGTAAAATAAAATGAAATGATTTTACAGGAGCATTTCTGAAATTCTCTTTTTAGTCTTTTTCAATACTAGAAACATCACTTTTCTTTGGGACATCAAAGCTCATTCTCTTAAAATAATATCCGCTTCATGAGTCGAACACCTTCTGGTTCACACAAAGAACTACAAAGCTAAAATACAGTCACATGTCCACACTTTGTTTTAAAAGAAGCCTTCCTTTAGCAGAAGCATTCTTCAACCTTGCTAACTCATATAGCTAATGTGAGAGAACAGGAAATGGTGCAGCAACCGCCTTCACTTGCCAAATATAAAGGAGCATAAGGAGAGCCCTTGGAAGAGCTCTACTGGATCCGATTAATGGTGCATCTAATCTTCAACATGACCTCGTCAGCCAGATGTTTCCAGGAACACAATGAAGACACCCCCATTGTTTCCCCCCAGCAACCAGTAATTTTCAAGCATCTCTCTAATAATTTTATTCATGTTTTTGTACACAGCCCTGGACTCTTCTGAGAAACATTTTAAATAAAATAAGAACGATCCATCAGTTCTTTAGGACTGAAGAGTTGGTCTTGCCTTCTTTCTGCCTCATCCAAGGAGAAAGAATGGCGCTTTGTGGATGTTAGAAGAGTTGTCAGTTTTCTGTTTTGGAGAAGAAAACACACTTGAATCTTGTTAAGTGCAGAAGAAGAGCACTGCTAGATTATGCCAATGGCCCAACTAGACCAGCATCCTGTCCTCACAATAGCCAACAGGTTGCCCCTGTGAATCCTGTAAACAGGAGCTGAGTGCAACTGCACACTTTTTGCTTCTGATTCCTAGCAACCGGCGTTTAGAAGCATAATGCTTCTGACAGTGGAGAGAGAACATAACCATCATGCCTAATAGCCACTGATTGCATATCTGATGGCCAGCTTTCTTGGAGTTCCAGGGTTTCCACTTCCACAGTGATTAATTGGATGAGTGATTGGATTAGTTTGGCTTATTAGTACCAGGGTCATTTCCCACCAAAAGACATTACAATTCATTCCTCGAGGAGTTCTGCTGCTTCCACAGCTTTAGGACAAGCAGTTCTCTGAAGATCGGCGCATACATTCATTAGCACCATTGTCTTCTCTAATGCAGCCTTTGGTTAATGTGTTTTCCAAAAAGCAAAGACCACACCGGGCTGGAATCACTGGGGAAAGGAAATTGAACTTAGCATAGTATTTTAATTCTGGGTGGGGAAAGTCTTTCCATCTCACTCATGCTATACTATGTATGTATGTTAAAGTTAGTCTGTGATCACTGTGGAGTTTAGGAAGGGGGTCTGAACCCAGAAACCTGGTATTGCTGATGTAAGCACATACACACAGAACAGGCAGCAGCTACACACCCGAAGAAACCCACACATAAACCCACATGCCTGCCCCCTGCACGCGCGCACGCACGCGCGCCGCACACACACACACGGGTTGCAGATAATGAACAAGGGAAGGGACAGCTATCCTGGTACTAGGATACAGTTTCTCACTCTTCCCACACACAAATCATCACCTGGTGAGCCACGCAAGGGAGTGCTCTGTATCCTGATCTTGGTGCCAGGATGGGCAGAGAGGCTTCAACATTGCGGCCCCACCCCAATGATAAAGATGATCTGGTGGGTGGGCGCAAGCAGCGGTCTCTGTCCCAATCCTGTATGTGTCCCCCACCCCCCCCCCCGGAAGTTATTGCCAAGCACTTTGAAAGTGCTCCCACAGTGAGGAAGCAGCATTGAATAGTATTGGTAAAAAGTTAAACTTGCCACTGCCAAATTGCCAAGGGGGTGGAGTCTTGAATAGGTCACAAAAATCTCTTGAAGGGCTAAATATGTCCCACAGGTCAGATACCCCAGACTTATACCATTGGGGTTTTTTTGTATTTTATTTATACTTCTTTTAAAGCTTGGGAGCTTTCTTCCAGGCTGTAATTGGGATGCCTTTTTGCCTTGTTACAAACTAATCTGTTTACTCTTATTAATCATGTAAAAGATGTATCCTTATTTGATTTTTGATTATGTTCTGCCCAGCTGTATGTCACATACAGAGTGGCCAAGTTTCTTAGCTGCACAGAAGCTTAAGAAGGCACATTGATGAAAACGGGGCAAACTGTAAAGTGATTTATGTGAATTAATTATTGCAGTATTACAGCTTCCCTATATATAGTTAAGGGACGCGGGTGGCGCTGTGGGTTAAACCACAGAGCCTAGGGCTTGCCGATCAGAAGGTCGGCGGTTCGATTCCCCGCGACGAGGTGAACTCCCATTGTTCAGTCCCTGCTCCTGCCAACCTAGCAGTTCGAAAGCACGTCAAAGTGCAAGTAGATAAATAGGTACCACTCCGGTGGGAAGGTAAACGGTGTTTCCGTGTGTTGCTCTGGTTCGCCAGAAGCGGCTTAGTCATGCTGGCCACACGACCCAGAAGCTGTCTGTGGACAAAGGCTGGCTCCCTCAGCCTATAGAGCGAGATGAGCGCGCAACCCCAGAGTCGGTCGTGACTGGACCTAATGGTCAGGGGACCCTCTACCTTTATATATAGTTATTCAGCAAATAGCAGTAGTGAGTTTTTTCATGGTAGCTTTGTATGTTCGCTGCTGATTGCACAGTAAAACTTGATTTTCTGTGAAACAAGTGAATGTATGCAGCCTAGCTATACTATGCATGTTAAAGTCAGTCTGTGATAACTGTGGAGTTTAGGAAGGGGGTCTGAACCCAGAAACCTGGTATTGCTGATATAAGCACATACTCTTACCTGAGTAAAAGTTTGATGTATTCACTTTTTAAGAGCAGCATATACTGTACCAAATTTGTGCTGCACCCATGGTCTTCTGCATCTTAGGCAATATTTTTTAGGATTGTCAACCTTAGTGAAAATTGCAAGTGAGCATTGCCGATCAGATCTAGCACTCAAAGCAATTTAATCCAGCCCCAGCATATGTAGCAGAGTTTTCTTTAAGGTATGGTCAAATAAATTGCTTTTAATGTTATTTCTCTCTGGATTTTGTATGTAACGGCCCAGCTGTTTCATAAATGTAAAGTCCTTAAATGTGATGGGCAACATGTCTATTACAGAGTTTAACAATCCATGAGCAATTTGGTCGTATGGCAGAAATGTTCTTTTAGCTCTCAGACTATTGTTGGAACAATAGAATATCTTCTAGAACTACAAGAGTTGTCTGCCCTTGATCTATATTGGTCTCAAATGTCATTTGGCAATGAGAAACTCAGATCAGTTCTTCGTGAGCAAAATAAATCACTTTTTTTCACTTTTTTCACTTTTTTCTACAAATCACCAGCAGTTCAGTGCAGTGTCCTGGGAGTTTTCCATTTAAAAAGAAGAAATAAGTAGTGAAAATAGCATACCCTTGACTTACCAGAGAGCATTACTATTACAAAGAAAATAATAATGAGTTGTCAGCAGCCAGTGTGATTGCATTTGCTGTTTTGGAGAAATATTAAATGAGAAGTATTACCTACAAACAAAGCATTTTAAGAGAGCTTCAGCTACATCAATGTAGAAACAAAACAAAAACAGGATATAGTTTGTAGATGGTTTCACCCTGTGATATACCCTGAATATTCATCATTATCCAGAAGCAGGTAGGAACAGAGTAGTGAGTCAATAAAATATTGCTCTGAAACATTAAATATAACATTATAGCTGGCAATTCTTTATCGGGATGAATTGATAGCAAAAAAGTAACTAATAGGCTAGATCAAAAGAAGTGTCAGGAATTAATGTAGAGAAGAAGAAAGCAAAAGAGACAAATAATAGAGTAGGTGGTAAGTGGAGGATTAGCATAAGTATAAGGAGTAATTTTTTCTGGGTCAGATGAAAAGAAATAGAGAATAAGTGTTATACGAGGTGTAGGGAGTAGCTTCAGGATTAAAATGACACCTATTTAAGGGTCATACAAAATCCAGGAGATGGGCATGATTTGTGTTATCTGTCATTATCTGTAGACCTTCTTAATAGTTCTACTGAAATAGTAGCACTAAAATTTGCCTAATGGGCTCTTAAAACATATTTCAGCACTGTTTGTTAGGAATGATTCAACTTCTTTTTTCTTCTTGTGGTAACCCTGTAAAGTTTGCTATAATTTCTATTTAACCAATGGAGGCTTAAGAATCACATTGACCATTGTCACCAAGAGTATGTTTTTTGATGGCAGACATTTGAACTGGAGTGTCCTGTGTCCGTATTCTTCATTTTGTTTGCATAATGCTTCCTGTGTACTTGTTGTTGTTTAGTTGTTTAGTCATTTAGTCGTGTCCGACTCTTCGTGACCCCATGGACCAGAGCACGCCAGGCACTCCTGTCTTCCACTGCCTCCCGCAGTTTGGTCAAACTCATGCTGGTAGCCTTGAGAACACTATCCAGCCATCTCGTCCTCTGTCGTCCCCTTCTCCTTGTGCCCTCCATCTTTCCCAGCATCATGGTCTTTTCCAGGGAGTCTTCTCTTCTCATCTGATGGTGGCCAAAGTATTGGAGCCTCAGTTTCAGGATCTGTCCTTCCAGTGAGCACTCAGGGCTGATTTCCTTCAGAATGGAGAGGTTTGATCTTCTTGCAGTCTCAAGAGTCTCCTCCAGCACCATAATTCAAAAGCATCAATTCTTCGGCAGTCGGCCTTCTTTATGGTCCAGCTCTCACTTCCATACATCACTACTGGGAAAACCATAGTTTTAACTATACGGACCTTTGTTAGCAATGTGATGTCTCTGCTTTTTAAGATGTTAGCAATGTGATGTCTCTGCTTTTTAAGATGCTGTCTAGGTTTATTATTGCTTCTGTGTACTTACTAGAATTAAATGCATTGTGCCTATTGACTCTGTTTGGTTGCAAGTCTCCTCGGTGAGATAGAGTAGTGGAGGGGGAAAAATTCAGACTGAAAGTACATTAAAAGCAGAGGAACACTTCTCATTTAGTAACTAGCTTCATCTGGAAACATTAATCTATAAGCAAAAAGCAGCATTCAGTTTAGAGCTGTGACATATGGTTTAGAAAATGTAAAGTAGCAAAACCAAAGAAATGCAAGTGAGCAATTCCTGGGATCTGTTGCCAGAACAGTAGTCTTATTTTTGTGCTTCCACTTGATGCACTGAAAGGAACTGAGATTTTTGCAAAAGTGAGAGGGCACCAGCCTAGAAACACGGAAATAAAGCAGATGTTCTTATTTTGAAGTTCTGGAAACGGGATCCTACAAAATTATTGCTACACTTTATATCAGAGAATTGCACTGTTATAGGGATTGTCTGGAAGTGCTACATTTGCCACCGTCAGTTACTTGGGTAAAAGAGTGGTATATAAGTATGAATATGACTGAGATCCAAAGAGCTTCTTGGGATATATAAAGGCTTTTAAATTCTAGTGAAGTTTTTGACTTCTGGCAGTGAGTGTGGGAGGGAGAGCGGGTAGGTGCTGTTGGCTGAGAAAAATCAGAATAAAACCTCCTTGGACTCATGGGCTGTCCCCCTCTTCTCTTCAGCTACTCATCAACTTTAATCATTAATTAGACCTCTTAACGAGTCACTGCCAATGCCCGTGTTGGGAGCAGAAATTACTTTTGTTACTTGGCTACTTTTTCCATTTACTTTGTAGGATTTGTAGAATTTTAAATACGTGGAACAGACTGTATCATTTCTTTCTGCACTATCCAAACAGTCTTTCCTACAATTGTTTCAGAGATTATGTTCCAAAAACTCTGGGTAGAGGCATCAAAAATTGACCCATCACCTCCCTACTTCCTATATCAAAGCTTTTTGAAATGAATATGAACAAGACATGAATACAATAGTATCAACTTATTTCTGTGTCACTTAGTTTTAGTAGTGTATTTTGTGAACCTTCTCATTATCACTTTTAATATTTGACCCGTATAATAGTCCCAAACCACAAGTTCCAATTTTCAATCGAGCATCTGCAATTTATTACCTGAAATTCCTAGTTGATGCCATGATGATTTTCTGAATTTCAGAGTTCTGGAGTTCTGTCAGTTGCAAATTAAGGACTGATCTGTCAGTTGTTTCTTGCGTAAACTATATTGAGGCTATAGTTCTTTGCATACTTTTATTTTTAAATAAAAATCTTCACCTTTGTATACGGCTATGGGCAGAAACAGGAATGACTTAGCATGGGTTGATTCAGCATCTTGCCTAAACTTTCTTGCAAACACTCCAGAAACTCAGATCCTTTTTCTTTCTCTAGGAGACGGTACAGACTGTGATACCTGTTTTTGGATGCCAGAGTGGCTATCCCTTAAACATATGCCATGGGAACAAGTAGCTACTGCTGAGTTTCCAAGCTGTCAGCTGAATCCTTATTTATTCTGTCTTCTCCCTATGAAATGGTAACCAAGAATAGTTTACGGGAAGGAACAACAGGATATACAGGAAGAAAGTTCAGAAGTCACAATACAATCAACTTGTCAATCAGAACACCTACATTGCAGGAAACAGATCAAACCTTAAATTCCTCTTATATATGTCACATGACTATTTTTTAATCTATCTTTACACATGCATGTTTTATTTATTCTAAAGGTCTGATCTGGGCTCTTTATAGCCATAGTTGGAGTGAACATTTCACAGCCAGGCACTACTACTGGGAAAGACTTGCTGTTTGCAATGGAAAATTCTAACTTAAGCAGAGAGCAAGCAACACACTTCTCCTTAGATCTTAATGGGTGAGAGTAGGAATATGAAATCTGTGGCTCTCCAGATGTTGCTAGAATACAACTCCCACCATCCCGGCTGGGACTAATAGGAGTTGGAGTTCAGCAGCATCCTGGAAAGCCACAGGTTCCCCACCTATGGGTTCAGTACTTTTCACAGCGCTAGACTGTGTCATCAGATCCACGACAGACTCCTACGCATCAGGTTTGTAGCTAGACTTGTGCCATGTTTGAAGCATTTGCCTGAGTCTTCTTAATAACCGTTTTGCCCTGGCATCTAGTACATACTAAAGACTGAGCCACATGAGATACCCTTGTGCCAGTTCAGCTTGATGCTTACTTTGGCAGTAAAAAGACCATTTCACATTTCATAAAAGTAGCATTCACTTTGTTTTAGCACCTTGATGCAGAACCTTCTTCCCCTGTGTAAAGCATATCTCTTTCTCTGGCTCCCTCTCTCCCTCTTGCCTCCCCTCCCCTCTTCTCTCTCTTTTTTTAGTAATACATTGTGTGTGGAATGTTTTGTAATGAATAGATGACCCTTAGTCAGCTTCTTTCATGTCTTCAACAATGAAAGATTAACTAGATTTTAGTCATTTGCCATTGATGTTTTGCCCTTTCATATCAGATAAAACCAGTCAGCAATGAATAGTTTTTATAAAATATTTCCCCCCACATTGATTCATGCTAGGTACTTTGATGTGTTTAACCTTCAATAGATTTAATTATATTAGTAGCAGATAAAGCGCTAATGTGGAAATATTTTCATAAGCTCTTTGGAACATTGAGTTTTCCTACTTACGTAAATGCAGAGGAAAAGGTGTGTACACCCTGGAAGTGTTTGGCACCAGAGTAGGATTACCTACTTCCTTTCCCATTAAGCAAATACAATTTCCTAATTGGGACCACGTTGATGATATGCCTATGATGACATTGCTTACTATGAAATTGCTGTTGGCACCTGTTTAAAGACCTTAAAAAATAGTCTGCCAAAAATATTCAAAATTCTTTCACTAACAAGACAATAGTCATCATGAACTTTGACACCCTTAATAAACCCTGCAGAATAGTATGCATCAGTTTGGATCCAGACTTCCCTCGTGTTGGTGGGAGAATTGCTGGAGCAGAGTTCCATGGAGATGATGGGACACTCCTGCCAGAAGAAGGGGGAGAGGTAACATTTGCCAATTTCCACTCCCCCCTCACCACCTCCCACAGTGTTTCAGAAGGCTCCCAAACATTCAAAAAGGAGGACATTGGGCCCGCAGGGAGAGAGGATAATTGTCATGGCTCAGCCAGAGGATTCTTTATCAGTAGATGGCTAAGCCCCCACTACTTAGCAGAGTCCAGGACCCAACTAGATCTGGGAATTCTTGGGACTCTCCGACAAGATGGCCAGGGGATCATCTGTGCAGCAGGAGAGCTCATCCTCAGAAGCTGAGGTGCAACAGGCCCTGGGTCCATGTGAGCAATGGTGCCTTAAATGACAGATAGAAACACCACCCCATAACATGAACATTTTAAACAGTCAGCAAGAAGAGCACGGGAAGAATTGTATCACTTGTCTTAAAATCAAGATGGCCAACTTAATTGTCAAACAAAGTAGTTTTGTTGGCAGTGATGTGCTGTTCTAAATCTCTAATACATTTGCAGCTGATTGGAATCCAAATAACAGCTACAATTTTGATTCAGCTAAATAAGAGACTATCCAGCTGAATCCAAAAGTAACAGTAGGTATTAGCTTTATTTGGACCAACAAAAACATCACAGAGTAAGCAAACTGACTACTTCAGGGGTCTTCTTCGAATGGATGAACAAGACCATCTACATTTTTTGACTTTGAATGTTTGAAGGTGAAATATTCATGTTTTGATTTCAGTTCTGCTGAACAGACGATATTATTTCCCCTTTCTAACATTAGGAAATATTTGAGTTATGCAGAACCACTGCAGATATTTGCATGCATCTCTGTCACGTAAAGAAACTGCAGTGATGATAATGTGAACGTCTGCTTTATGTATACTATCATAGTTATTGGCTGCCTATTCTGTACTTGCAAAAAGCTTTCAAAAAATTGAAAGCGATGCTGGTACGGAGTATAGTGTTATGTATATGAAAAAAGCGCATTTGAAGCAGAAGTCTAGCAATTCAAAACATCTTCTGGTTTCATTCATGGCAGGTAAAAGGCTGCCTTGATGACACTTGGAGCAAATGAGTTTTTCTCCTACAGTCATGTACTGAATAAAGCACTTGATCTAGTTTGGTAGAAAAGGGCAAGATCTATAAATAGGTAACCGAGCTTTCCTCACGATATGTAATTCATGGACTGGGTCTCACTCTTGGGGTCTTTTTTTAGAAGTAAGTGCAAATATGAACAAAAGGAAAGTTTTCAAAAAAAAGAGAAAAAGAATGATCTTTTAATGAGATTGAAACCCCAGGTACTTGAACTTCCTTTTGAGGTTGTACCAATAATCGCTTTCAAGCTATTTAAAACTGACCTTACATTTATCTGCAAGAGAGAAATGCGTGACCTTTTTTCGTGAAAGTGGTACCATTTTTCTGTCAACAAATGAAAGCAAATAATGCATTTTGCCATTGTAGCTAGGTTTGATATCAATATTCCCTTCATATAAACTTTTATCATTTCCAGCTTGGCAGGCTCAACTTGCAGTCCTTTCTTCCTTTTTATTGCCTTTGCCATTCTATTCTAGTGTAACCCAGCATGCTACTGCTTCAGACTTTTTCTCTTTCCCAACTTCTAATGCACCATTTATACTTCTCCAGTAATGCAAATTGATGTCAGGCATACTGTAGTCAGTGTTACATTGAGAAGGACACTCCAAATGCATGCATGCATACATACATACATACATACATACATACATACATAGAACTGGAACTGGATTGGGTCACCTGGCTGGACCGTGGGCCATTTTAGAATCATAGAATTGTAGAGTTGGAAGAGACCTTGAGGGTCATCTAGTCCAACCCCCTGCAATGAAGGAATCTTAGCTAAAGCATGTATGACAGCCATACAACCTCTGCTTAGAAACCTCCAAGGAAGGAGAGTCCACTACTTCCTGAGGGAGTCTGTTCCACTGTCGAACAGCTGTCAGAAAGTTTTCCTGATGTTTAGTCAGAACCTTCTTTCTTGTTACTTGAAGTCATTGGTTTGTGTCCTACCCTCCAGAGTAGGAGAAAACAGGCTGGTTCCATCTTCCATGCGACAGCCCTTGAGATATTTGAAGATGGCTATCATATCTCCTCTTTTCCAGGCTAAACATACCCAGCTCCTTCAACTGTTTCTCATAAGGCTTGGTTTCCAGACTCTTTTTCTTAAAAGGAAGATTTTGGTTTTATGGTATTACCCTGAGATTCACTGCTTCACAGCTGGAATGCCTAATTCAATTACTGCTTCAAATAAATTTCATAAGAAGAGCCTGCAGAAGCAGGTCAGTGGCTTAGTAGTCCCAACATCCTATGGCCAGCCAGATGCCTGTGGGAAGGCAGGAAATGAGGACAACCACATACAACTGGTATTTGTAATGCCTCTGACCGTGGAGGTAGAACATAGCCATTGTGGCTAGTGGCCGTTGATAGCCTATTCCTCCAAGAATTTGTCTGATACTCTTCTAAAGCCACCCAGGTGTCTTAGTATTTATATTTAGTATTTAAGATCACACTCTCAAGTAGCAAACTCAGTGCATCTATGCCAACAGAATCAGGAACACTGAGAAAGAAGCTGGTCCATGCAGATCTTGTATGAGGCCCAGGGTGGGAGTCTTGTTAGAATCAATAGATTTTATTGCATTAGCCATGTGGCCATAGCATGATATACATAAAAATAACAACATAAAATGGGGGTGGGGAGGTAAAGGTAGATATCGTCCTGGGTAAATACTTAAAGGGAGGGGGAAAAAAAAGAGATAACAGAAGCAACAGAGGATTTAAAACATCGAGTGACCGATAATACAGAAACAAAAAAACAAAAAACTGCTGAGGCTGGAGGAGGATCGTTGAAGGGGTCCTTCAGCTCCTCAGATTTGTCCTAGCTCCATTGTCCTTGTACAATAAAGCTACTTGGAACTTCGTTCGATTGTGCAGCGTAATAAAGTTATAAACTGAAAAATAAAATTAAAAAACTTAGCCCTCCGGGACCTAGGGCAAGTGTACCTGGATGCCCCTTTGTCCCGCATAGGCCTGCAAGGAAGGGAGGTATTGGCGTATTCAGGTGAGCTCTTAAGTTTTATGAATCATATCTGTCTATCTGATTATGATGCAGCCTATACAGAAAACAACCACCATTGTTCGTTGGATGAATAAAAAAAAGAGGAAACACTGTGGATGAGCAGGTTACATTCTAGTAGGCCATTGACGGTCCACTAATAAGTATTTGATAAGATCTAAAGCTTTGGACCCAGTTATTGAGGCTTCATTGGTAATATTAAGTAAATGGTCCAAAGTGCTTAATCCGGGTTTATCATTGTTGACCCCCCCCCATTTTTAATGATTATTTCACATTTGGAGGAGATTGTAGAAAGCAGATCAGGCCTAGTATAGCTTTTTTCAAATATGTGATAAGAGATGGGAGGTGCTTAACTTTTAGGGAGAATCCCCCTATCATTAGGAGGAGATGAACTTCACTTATTTCATTTTTATCATTCTGAATTTAAGGATAGGTGCTATGCCTACTAAATTTCCATAGCTGGAAAAGTTGGTATACAAGGGAAAAGTATTGAAAGTATTTCTGCTTTAAGTAATACCTCATACTATATCTCACAATGAATTTAATGATAAATTGAGGTGCTGTCTTTCTTCATGAATGATAGTTCCCAGTTGGCACCCATGTGCCTGCCCCAAACTGCTTATGGAGCTGCAGCATTGAAGTTTGCAAATTTTTATTTCGTTAGTTTTGTCCAGTAAGTGCTTTTCTTAATCTGAATTTTTTAAAATAAGTATTTCCAGATCATACAGGCTGGGGGAAGAAATGGATGGATCCTGGTTTTAAAAAACAGAGGTTTTTTTGAGTTGAATCTTAGAAAACTAAATGGATTTTCCATTTGCTTTGAATTTATAGTGAAAGGAAATATTGCTGAAGTTTAACACTTGTACCCTGTGCTGTATAAAATAACAGCTTGTTCAAACACAAATCATAATTTAAATTGCAGTGATATTTTAATTCTCTGGTCCTATATTTTTTGTATGTCCAGTAGTTCAAAATATGAGTTTCTTGGGTGGGTGGGGGGAGAATGGGGCACTGACAGTCTTCCAGTTTTTTTGCAGGGAGTTTGCTTTCTATATAAAAGTTATTTCTTTGCATGTTATTAAAGAAATAGCTTTGTGAGTCTTTTCATAGGAACGTATATGATTCTGCAGGTAAGTGGTTACTAAAGGAGGAACACAACAGAAATATAAAAGTTTGAATGGATGTTGAGATAAGTACTGGCTTATTTTAAGAAAACCATGTGAAAGGCCTTCATTAAAATGTAGAAAAAAAGTTCTTGTTTGGTCCTTGGAGAGCATATTATATGCAAGGCCTCTCATGTGGGTTGCCAAGTGTCAGTAGAATTCATACGTGTTGCTTGTCTAATTACTGTAAATGTAGCATGTCCAGATACGGTTTAAAAGTTGGAGGGGCGTTTGCTACTTCGTGAAAATTACTTACAGCCCTCCACAGGCAGCTGTTCACAGGTCCTTCACCTCTTCCCCAGAGATGCCAAGAAGACTCTGTTGTTAGACCTTGTCTTTTGTGGCAGGAGCAGTAAACATGACAGGTTGCTTGGGAGCCATCTGTTTTAATATGGTTGCTCCTTTGTATGCAGTAATGAACTTGAGATCTGTTTCTTGTCTGTCTTTATCGTAACAGTTTTCTTTGGTGTCACAACAGGTGGACGTCGACGGGATAAAACTTAGTGTGACTGGGGAGTGGAACTTGGCTTCGGCCCTGCTGTCTGTCAATGTAAATGGTGTTCAGAGGACTATACAGGTAAACATTCTTCTGCTACTGCTTTTTAAATACCTTTTGTAGATCTGGAAATTTGGCTGCATTCCAGAATATATTTGCACATTCTTAACTTGCATTGAAGGCAGTGTGGGGAATCTTGCACTGTTGCTATTTAGTTTGTATTTGCTGAGATCCATATGCACGTAGGAGGAGTATTTCCATGCACCATGTCACATTTTGTCTGATGGTTAAATCTTTTTGGATAATTTTTGAAGTCCTGGTAATTTATAAATTGAAATCCTGAGATTCTTATGATGGTAGACTTATGATTCACCTTTTAGGAAGCAACTATCTTTCCCCAGAGGACTGACTCACACCCACGATCTCTTCAGGCTCAGTACATGTTCTGCCCACCTAATTAATGCTCCATTAAGCAATAATTAAGAAAGATCTCCCATGATGGATTGTTGTTGTTAGGCCTTTCCTACCCACCATAGTGATGGGTGAGATCTCCTCAGTTCATTTTCAGATAGGGTCTACAATTACTGGTGTCATTGGAGAATCCTTGTCCTGGAGGCGGGAGGACTTCTTTGGGAATAAAATGTTAAACTGACTCACTGTTATATCCTAATGTTAAATAGTGGCAATTGGGGTAATCCAAGTTACAGGGCACAAGTTTACACTATTAGCAGCAGTATGGCTTAAAATCGTCCATATTTATATGAATTCATGTAATTGATATGTATGTCTGTCATCACTAAATATGCAAAGGAGCATCATACCCATAAGAACCAATCTACCATATTAACTTTATTAAAATAACTTGGTCTAATAGGTAAGCTTAAGATGCTTCTCATTGCCCTGTCGGCCTGAAGATGCTTCCCTGTTAGTGAATATTCTGGTTCTAATAGTGGGAGAGCAAGGACTGATTTATATGTTGGAAATAACCAATAGTCTGATGAGAACAAATGCTGTGGAACCCTACTAAAGCACCTCTTAGCTGTCCCTTATTTTTATTTTGTTGTGTTAGTTATTGCATATTATTATCATCTTTTTTGCGCATGGAGATATCCCTATACAGTGGTACCTCAGGTTAAGTACTTAATTCGTTCCGGAGGTCTGTACTTAACCTGAAACTGTTCTTAACCTGAAGCACCACTTTAGCTAATGGGGCCTCCTGCTGCTGCTGCACTGCCAAAGCACAATTTCTGTTCTCATCCTGAAGCAACGTTCTTAACCTGAAGCATTATTTCTGGGTTAGCGGAGTCTGCAACCTGAAGCGTATGTAACCTGAGGTACCACTGTAGAACTTGACAAAACTGTGCTCCCATCTTCAGTGTGGTGCTGTGTGCACCCAGCAGTACAGCTGGATGCGAGAGAATGAGAGGACTGTGTGCATATCTCCATATTCCCCATCCGTCGCTTCTACTCTACCCAGGCAAGCTATATGAGCTCCACGGTTTGCCTGATTTTCCTGAGTAGAGAGGAAGAGCTGTCTGAGAATATAGGAGGAGTGCCAGGGTGGGCATCTTTTGTGCCCACCGGGGAATATGACAGAGCTCTCTTCAAGCTTAAGGGACGTTCTTGCACGTGGGCACTGTGCCTGCTTGGGGAAGGGCCAGGCCAAAGTTTGAGAGCGTCCTGGACAAAGTGATCTCTGGCGATACCCCCTCCTCTGTTTTGGGACTCTCTCCTTGTATGTAACCACCAAGTAAGCCAAACACTCTAAGCTCCATGTATAAGAACCAGCAAGTGACTGAGTCTAGCTGCAATTTAATTTCCCATAATATTGTGGAGTGACGCTGCATCAAGGGCATTGTGGGAATATGGTAGCTAGACCCAGCTGTCCAATTCTGCTCAGGCTTTTTTTAATGGGGGCCCAGGGCAGACCTCAGCTGTGGGCCCTGCTGGGACACGTGGTCCCTGACAGCTGCCCAAGGATGCCAGGTGCTGGTTCTTGCCCTGTCGGGCCTAATCAGTTTTAGTAATATACATGGTTTTTTTTTAGGCACTGGAAAAAATGTTGGGCATAACCCTGCCCAAGTTAATCACTTCTGCAAAGTTAATACTTAAAAAATCCTTGGCTGAATTGTGCTCATTGTTTGAATCAAAAACATTTGCAACATTGTTAGTCACTGTCACTCTCATCTGACTGCCCCGAAATAATGTTTTCATTGTTCTCTTCAGCTGTAAAAATCTGTTCATATCCTAGTCATCTGGGTATTCCCATTCCTCATTCTAGGTAATTACCAGGCTGATTATTACTGCCTACTTTCCAGCTCCGATGAGATGTAGAAATGCCCATTGACTGAGTCTTTGGGTCATATTTCCACATCACTGTAATGTAGTTATTCCTCTTTTAAATGACGCGTCTATAATTTGCTGCTGCATTCTTCAGAGGAGTGGGATTTGAAAATAGTTTTTTTCAGAAGAGAATGATAGGACAATTCATTCTTGCATAGGTCAAGAATCAAGTTCAAGTGTTTCTTGTTGAGGCTCTCTAAATCTAGAAGAAATTGGTTCGAATTTCAGATGAAAACCTATGAGAACAAGCACTGCAACAAGGGTTTGCATCTAACCATTTAACCTCACTTGTATAGCAATTAAAGAAAAACCTGCAGTGGGGTATAAGTTTACTAAATCAAATTTTATGTTCATTGTATTCTTTAGCATAATTGTTGCATGGTTTCATGCCTGTCTCCATAAAGGTCAATCATTCATCTATAACAGTTGTGCCAGCAGCTCTTCTAGTTGTGAAACAACATAAATTTCCAATATAATTACGAATGAACATATTTCTGCTTTCAGTTTCCTTAGGCTGTCAGTGTCAGTTCTGTGCCTTTTGAAATTGGGGCAGCATCTTCGTATCTACTTGCCCATCCAGACATATCCTAGCAGAATCATCTGAAATCACTGTGTGTAGCTGGGCCACAAGATAATAAATTAAGGCCCAGTAGAAGAGGCGCAGGGATGCGGGTGGCGCTGTGGGTTAAACCACAGAGCCTAGGGCTTGCCAATCAGAAGGTCGGCGGTTTGAATCCCTGCGACGGGCTGAGCTCCCGTTGCTCGGTCCCTGCTCCTGCCAACCTAGCAGTTTGAAAGCACGTCAAAATGCAAGTAGATAAATAGGTACCGCTCCGGCGGGAAGGTAAACGGTGTTTCCGTGTCCTGCTCTGGTTCACCAGAAGCGGCTTAGTCAGGCTGGCCACATGATCCGGAAGCTGTACGCCGGCTCCCTCGGCCAATAAAGCGAGATGAGCGCCGCAACCCCAGAGTCGGCCACGACTGGACCTAATGGTCAGGGGTCCCTTTACCTAGAAGAGGTGCATCCCATGCTGCCCTGTGGAAGACAGTAATACTGCTACAACACTCCTCCTTCTGTTACCACCAAAGCAAACTTTCCCTCTCTCAGGTTCTCACCCTGAGTGTCATAGGTCTTCCTTCCTTCCTTCCTGCCTTCCTGCCTTCCTGCCCTACTGTACAAATTCGGATGCTGTGTCGCAAATTATTCTAAACAAAATTTACCAAGAGCAAGGATGGAAAGGTCAACAATGCTTGTATAGCAAGAGCTGCCAAATAATTGGCACTTTGCAGCTGCTCCATAATCAGCATTGCTTGTATGCTCATTAAGTACATCATACTTTTCCATTCACACCTTGAAGTGTTCTGATTTTTGCATTTCAGATAATGTGTGTTGATTAGGGCACTCAACAAGTTTAGAGGAGTCATAAATCCTGTTGAAATAGGCCTATGCTAGCTGTTACAAATATCTGGATTCTTTTCAACAACTGCAGTGTTTTCCAGACAAGAATCTATTAGCGGAATCTGATGCCAAGGTTTCTAAGCCACACAATGTAGCCTCAGCTCCAGAAGAGCCTTAAAAACATTGAATGAATTAAAGTATGCAATCTGAATGTGAAACTGCCCCTGAAATCAAAAGCATTGTTCCTGGGTAGGCTTCTTTGGGCGCATGCCAAAGGCCACAACCTGCAGGGGCCCTGCTGTCAATCTCCAGAGCTTTCTGGTCCTGCTGCAACACCTCCTTGTTGTCCCTGCCTATTCATAGAATCATAGAGTTGGAAGGGATCTTGAGGGTCTTCTGATCCAGCCTCCTGCAATGCAGGAATATGCAGGTGGCCCATATGGGGATCAAATATGCAACCTTGGCATTATTAGCACCATGCTCTAACCAACTGAACTAACCAGTAGTGCACTTTCTCTCTCGCTTTATTTTTAATAATAATATTTTTAATTGTCCAAACAACGCTAACAGCAGCAGCAACAAAATAACATCTAATAAAAGCAGGGGGTAGGTTGGTGGTAGGCAGTTTAAAACAAACAAACAAACAAAAAACACACACAAAACACTGTGTACCACAAAACATTGAAATTTATCTTCAGTTACAGGTAGTAAGCGCTAAAGTCCTGACACGGTCTTCCAGGTGATTTGGAGGATGTTTCTGCCTCCTGTTCAGTGTTAGAAACTCCCATTGTTCTAGGCGTATTTTGCAACAGGGAATCTCATTAGTGCGAGCTCTGGGCGCAGTACTGCGCCTAAGATTTCAGATTAAAACTGCAGAGTGGAAGGAAAGGAGGATCTTTCTCTGCCTCCCCCACTTCCAGCCACTCTTGGATGACCGGAGAAGAGACCCTCTTAAGAATATTAGGGGGGTGGGCAGGGGAAGGACTAGACCATGTGAAAAATGAACATAATATTTTAGCTGCAGTCCATTCCTTTTCAGCTTTGTATTCTTGTTATATAAAAAAAGTGCGCCTAGACATTCTGTTGTTGCGCCCATAACCTAGGCTTAAGGTGCCATGTAGCTCCTAGATTTCATATCTCAGTTTCTAACACTGTTCCTGTTCACTCACCCTTTCTGAGTATGCAAGCAGTAACAAGTACAAGGAGATGGAGCAGCAGCGTCTGCTTCCCTTGAGCTTTCCCTCTGGAGCCAGCATTGTATTAACTGGTTCATCAGGGGACCATATTTGCAATGCAGGGTCTCGGGTTTGCATGGGAGACATCTGCTTATTGGGTTCTATCCCTTTCCAGCACCCAGGGCAGGGATATGTGGCTGGTTGACTTGCATGTCTCTTCAGTTTAGTCCCCGCCTCCACTAAAGCACATATCGTTTCCCTCTTTGTTTTTCTTTCTCTCCTTCCTTAGCTTCTTATATTCCTCTTTCCCCCATCTCTCATTTATTCATTTTTTAAATAACAAGGACCTGTTGCCTTATCTCCTTCCTCCCCCCTTCTTTCTCTTACTCCCAACCGCAAAACCAGAAAAAACAACCCCAGTCAGTGCTGCTGATTACCGTATTTTTTGCACTATAACACTCACTTTTTTCCTCCTAGAAAGTAAGGGGAAATGTCTGTGCGTGTAATGGAGGGAATGCCTACGGGTGGCATGCCTACGGATTTTCCTCCTCTAAAAACTACGTGCGTGTTATGGTCGGGTGCGTGTTATAGAGCGAAAAATACGGTAGTTTGCAAAACCTGGGGTGGTGGTGGTGGTGGTGGCAAAATCAATGACAAGATGTTTAATGTGGGAGAAGGTCATTCCATTAAAAAAAATAGATTCAATTTTGACAGCTTATCAAGTATTCTGTACCTGTTTGTTTTGGCATACGGTTGCTTCATTGTAAGCAGCTGGTACTTTGTTCTCCTTTGCTGTTTCCAAAACTTGATTGTGTTTCTCCCAGTCTGTGGGGAAAAGTGTATATTCCTGTTTCCCTTATAAACATAAATGTCAGGATTTTTGTATGAAATTTTGTTTCCCATATTTTCCACTCCATTAATCATTTTAGTTGAAATATGTCAAGACTTGGCACATTCTCCTTTGTTTCCTGTGGTTGTAAAGATTGGAGTGCCACTAAATGACCCATCAGCTGAGAAAAAGAGATTTCAAAGAAGGTGTTTCTTCATAAAGTGTTGCTATAGATCATGGATAGGCAAACTAAGGCCTGCAGGCCAGATACAGCCCAATCGCGTTCTCAATCCAGCCCCCAGACGGTCCAGGAATCAGCATGTTTTTACATGAGTAGGATGTGCCCTTTTATTTAAAATGCATCTCTGGGTTATTTGTGGGCCCTGCCTGGTGTTTTTACATGAGTAGAATGTGTGTTTTTATTTAAAATGCATCTCTGGGTTATTTGTGGGGCATAGGAATTTGTTCTTTTTTCAAAATATAGTCGGGCCCCACACAAGGTTTGAGGGACAGTGGACCGGCCCCCTGCTGAAAAGGTTTGCTGACCCCTGCTATAGAGGATGTCTAGAATGAAGACTTGCTGTCAGTAAACATTGCTTTGTACAGAGCAGATTTTCTGTGCTGCAGATCTTTAAAATATTTTAGGTAACATACATAGCTTTTCAATTATTCTATTTGCCTGTGTGTTTAGAACTTCATAGATGTAACCGGTACCTGTTCCTCCACCTTACTTTATCTAAACACAGCTTTAAGCACCTGTGCTTTTCAAATTTTTCACTGCTACCAATTCACAGATTGTTTTTGAGACCTCCTTGTAGCTCATGGGTGTAGACTTAGGCATGAGATGGACACCGAGTAGAGTCAGGATTCACTATTATGTATATAAGGGAATACTGATATTTACACTGGGATCTTGTAGGTGTTTGTTGACAGTTTGTGGAGACTCAAGAGACACTGGCACTGACAGCAGCTTCTAAGTGGCTTTTATTTACTTGAGGCCAAAGTCCTTAAACCTCCACCCCAGCCAAATTCTCCCACATCCCAGTCCAGTGGCTAGGGACAACCTGCCTCCGGGTTGTACTTCTGGCTGCTTGGTTGATTTGGCTAACTTAAAAACCCTACTTGTCTAACCTTCCTCTGCTAAGACTCTAAGGCAGCCTCTCAGACAAACACCAGCCACCAGACAAGTATTAATATGACACAGGATATTAATATTCTCGGGGGGGTTTTCTACACACCCTTCATCAACTCCCTTTATTACCACTCCTCAGCTGACCAATGTCAACTGTGTTCCTCACCATCAGTTAACTCCCAACTGAGTAGGGCCTCCAGCCAGTCTGTTGTCACCCAGACCTATTAGACTGAATCTGCCTGTTCCAGGTAATAAATTGCCAAAGTGACGATCTCTTTCTCCACTCTGAACTTTTCACCAAGCAGTTATGGCCAGTGGTATAGTAGGCCTCAGACATGGACAAACACACAGGTCACATACTGTTTTTTGCTTCAAAAACGTGAACATAAACAGACATTTATATAACATTTCCCTACAAGGCTTTATGCTTTTTCAGGTTAATTACAGAAAGCGATGTTCCTGTAGTTTTAAGTATTGAAATTTGGCATGGGGGAATTCAGGTTCAAATCCTTGGAAAGTTGTGAAACTCGTTGCTATCTCTCTGCATAATCTACCTTGCAGGGTTATGGTGAGACTAAAATACCATGTGGAAAATAAGGAACTAACAATTAAAATACCATATGTCAAAACTTCTCAAAGAACATTTGCCGTTCATGACTTTTGCAGTCCAATTTACTGTTAATATATTCTACGCTAGTCTCTGCCCTCTTAATGGTTTGTTGTGTGAAAACAGAAGGATCAGGCTTCTTGCTTTGAATATGAGCGATTTTTCATCTTTGTTTCAAAGTGGAGGTGAACCTGCTTTTTAATAAGAATGTTAATCTTGTAGGGGAAGTGTAGATGAGGATCTTCAGAATTACTACTGCTACTGTATCACCCTGCTCAGGTGTGCTGGCTTGCCCCCCCCAATTGAGCAGGCTGGTGCGTGCATCCTTGAAAATTGGGGGGCCTCTCGGCCCCTCTTAGATGGCACTCCCTGCCCCTCCCCCAAGTAGTTCAGGGTGGCATGCATAGTTGCCCCCTGCCCCTATCCTTGCATCAGTCCTGAGTCTTATGCCTGATTGGAGATTTGGACTTGCATCTCTTAGTTTTAATACTCTAACCGCTAATCTGTATTGGCTCAAGTAGAGTCCTGGGTCAGTTTGCACATAAGGCTTAGCCAAATCTAGAGCTACTTCCCTCTTTGCTGCTGTCCTGCAACCCATTATAGTCAAACCTGAGCTTATGGTTTGCCTTGCTCCAGAGATAATCATGAGCTGTAGCCAAGGTTTGTTCTATGACTTACTGCTCCTAGTTTGTCTGCAAAATGCAAACCACACGCCTGGGTGCGGACACAGCACTAAGCCAAATTGTGGCTTAACTGGTTAGCATGACAGTAGCAGGGCCAGGTGAGGAGCAAAGTGGCTGCAGTGTTTAGCATGAATACCGTCACACTTACCTGTTCATGTTAAGCCATGGTTAGGCTTAGCATTGCATGCAAACTCAGCCTATTCCTGAAGTAAATAACTTTTTGTATATGTATCCTTGTCTCACAAAATGTAACTTTGCTAGCACTCTGGAATGGGGGAAACTATCGCTTCTGTTTATAGAACATAATGTAATTGCTGTTCATTGGTTTCTTCTAGTGCCTTTCGCGTGATGCAGGTGGAAATCTTAGCATTCAGTTCCTTGGCACAGTGGTGAGTACTAATATCTGCTCTCTCTCTGTGTGTGTTTGTATATGGACTTTTTGTAATCAGTTTTATGCTTGTGAAGTGCTTAGAACCCAACTTGGCAATTCAGCAGTGTATAAATTAAGAAATAACAGCAACACTAGGTTATTCTGAACCACCATGAGACCTGTGGGTATAGGGTAGTATAATAATAATAATAAAATAATAATAATAATATGCATTTCTGAACCAATTAATGTTTTAAATATCTCTAAGCAGTATACACTATGTACAGTATAAAAACAATATCCATTATAACGAAAATCCAACCTAAATTCAACCTTGTCATTCTGTGAATAAAATAGAAATTTACATTTAATGCTACACACACACACACACACACACACACACACACACACACAAACTCATTGCGTGTTGGGCTTCCCTAACACAGCTCAACTGTTTATGCAGCTTGTTTGTTTTGAAACTGGAACCAACATGCTCAAAACATTATATCTGCAGAGTTGCATATTACATGCAAATGTATGTAACGAAATCCTGAAGGATGCTTCTGTGGAAAAGCAACTTTGGAAAGAGGAAGTTCAGAGCCAGAGTTGAGGAGGATCAGCTTTAGTGGGGTTTGAAGGAAAGAAAATATTAGATTATATTAAGAAACCTGTTAAAGAGGATGAAACTTGATATGTGGGAACTTTAAAATGCAGTTTGTTTGTAATTACATTTATAAACATTGAGGATGGGTGAGTGGGAAGACATTAGTATTTTAAACAGGATTATAATTATTAAGTATTAAGATGTCATTTTGAATCTTGAAACCAAATGAAATATTAATATCAAAGCTTTAGGCTTTACTCACCTGCTACTTTCCCCCTGCTGCCCTCCTCAAGGAAATCTTGAAGGTTGTTTGATGGGGAACATCTGGAATTATGCTGGAAGAAAATCAACTTTAGGGCAGATTCAGAGGGAAAGCAGAATGCAGGGAAAATACTAATCTCCCCTTTCCTTTTTCTCTGCACCCACATGATTGATTGTTGCTAAACTAACCATACACTTGTAAGTGTATATGTGCAACACAACTTTGTTGTATACACATTACAAAAACATACAAGTGCACATAATAAAACGAGTTTGCACTATAATACTGTCAAAGTGCAGAAGCAAATATTCATATAGAGTCGAGAATACTTGGAAATGCTCTGTTCACAGCACAAATTTGCAAGTTGTTCAGAATTGTGTGTGCATTGATCATGACATATTTATCTTGTTAAGGATTACATAAAACACATAGTAGTCAGGTCTTCTTCTGGACTGCTGGGCATGTATAGTCGCACACTACCCCTATCCTTGCATCAGCCCTGAGCCTTATGACTGATTGGAGATTTGGACTTGCATCTGTTCAGTTTTAGTCCTCTTCTGGACTACTGGGCCCTGGTAATTTGTACTAGCTTCCCCCCACCCTCGTTGGCCCTGCAGCTATTCTCTAGTTGTAGCCATCAGATGATTGCTCACATATTCACACATTCATATATAGTTCTGCCCAAAGACAGATTGGTTGGGAAGGAATTAAAAACATATCGTATGGTTTTAAAACTGTTGCTCTCTGCCATACTTAGGCGTGTGGTATAATTTGAACCTCTCCAGACAGTGGAGGAGAAATGAATACCCCTGCCTCTTTTAAACAGGATTGTCACCACTGCAGCTTTACTTGTAGAAGAATATTCCTTTATATGGTTCTGAAACTTAACCAGGGAGCTTAATGAAACAAAATAAAAATGAAATAGATAAACCTAATTTAATTCTCACAAAGTACATTTTAAATTAAGTTTTATTGATAATAAATATACTTCATTTCTCATTATTCTTTTAAGCTTCAGTGATATCAGTAAAATAAACATGTTTTTACAAAGCTTTAGCATGAAGAATGCTATTAATATGACCCTTGGCACACCACCACAATTAGATTTCAAAGCAAGCATTTAAGATGTAACAGCGATTAATGACAACCATCGAAAACAATTTTGAACTCCATCAGTTTAACTCAGGAGGGTAAACTTAATATGATAATTTATCTAGTTGAATTGTATCAGCTTAGCAGGAAAGTATGCAAATGTGTGACCCTTACCTAGCATCTAAATGGCTGCTGTGCTGGTAAATTTATCAGTTCCATTAATGAACTTTGGGGAACTTTGGAATTTTCAGCATTTGTACCCTTGGAGGCTGAAAACCAAACCTGATCTCATACTGGGACCATTCTGGTCTGCATATTTCCATAATTTGCTGCTGCTACTAATATGACAGCAAGACGCAAATAACTGTTTCTAATAATATCAGATGGAGTTGTAGAGGACAGCATTTTAATGTAGTAAAAGACCTCCCTGTGGGGTTGTTATTGCCACTATAGAACAGCAGTTACACAGTTGCAACAATAGTCTCTTAATTGATTCGTTTAATTAGCAAGAGATGAAGCTTGTGCTGCATCGTCATCTGAGATCATGGGGGATGATACACAAAGACTGTTTTTGACACACGGTTCTGTACGCTTACCATGTATAGTGAATGAAAAGTTCCTAGCCCAATAGAGCAGTTGCTTTAAGTTGTGCATAAGACCGTACAAAGTGTTCACCCTGGATAAATTGTCATTAAGACTATTAGACATCTTCAAAATCCTTGATAGAAATTCCAAATGGATCTGGTATTTATCTTAAATATGCAAATCTAAGATTTGTAGGGTTTGTGGATTATTTTGAAGCATCAGTGCATTTAGCAGTTCTCTTGATCTGGTCTTGGACAAATAAGGTCAGATTAATAAAACTGGCCATCTGCCTTGTGACTCTGTTCTAGTCGCATTGCTTCCTTCTCCCCCCTCCTTTCCTCCCTCTGGATATGAAATGCGTTTGACCACATTGTCCAGTGTGTGGCATGGGCCTACTCAGAGATTGCTTTTGTACTTGGGTTTCCCTAGGGGCTCCTTATGAATTTAGTAATATATGATGTTTGCAACTGTAAAAGGAAGTAGATTTTTGCATGTAGAAAATATATGCCACTTTCATATTACTCCGCTTTTATTGTTTAAGATTGAAGCCCTTATTTTTAGGATAGACCAATGTTGCTAAATGCACACCACCCTCAAATTATACCTGGTTCTGTTTTTATTTTTTAAATTTTTGCAAAGTGCCACTAATTATTCCTCTTGCATCTGAAATGCCATTTTATTTTGGGAGACATTTTATTTCTATTTTTTTCGGAAATGCTTTTACACATATGGTTGGAGTGTGGAATATTTTTTATTCCGGAAACTTAGCATTTGTAAAAATGTGATCTCTGTGGTTCGTTTCACCTGAACTGTGATGATGATAGGAAGGAGGATAGGTCAGACCCATCTCTTTGCTGAATACTGGTCAGTGAAATTAGTAAAATTGGGTGTAATAATTCATTCCGGAAGTAATGGAAAGGTAATTTCAGTAGTATTTTGACTATTTTTCTGAACTATGCAATGGCCCTAAGACCATTAGCTGAATGCCAATTAAGTTTACCAGTTCAGTACTATGGTGAAGGAAATTTCAAGAAACAGACCATACATAATTATGGTTGAAGGGAAGGAATGGTCATGTTTGCCCACTTATTTTCTAAGTAAATGAAGCAGCAGGCGCAAGGGTGGGGAATATTACAGAGCAGCAGATACTGAATTTCCTTTGCCATAGCAATGAAAGGGTAACTTTCATTAGCATTTAGCAAAGGCCAATTTATGAGGTTTTAATAGAGAGCCAAGAGGCAGTTAAAATATGTTAAATAAATTAAAAATAAGATTATTCATCTCTTCAGCTTGGCCAAGTTTATCCTTGCCATTTTATATTTATTGAGTATCATGCAGTGCTATCCAATGTTTTTTTTCCAAAGGAAGTAACAAAGCAGAGCTTTTGTGGTAGGTCTTGATTAGCATAGGAAATATCATGCACGTGTGGTCCATCTCCTGAATATCAGTCCAAAGCTCAGTAAACATTAGCATAGCAAATTGTAATGTGAGTAGCACATTCATACAGGTTCCTTCCTGTGTCTCTTGCTTATCTGGGGGAAAAAGGCTAAGAAGTTGTAATGGGGATGTAACAAAGAAATTCAGTAATAACAAAGTTGGAATACAAGTAGTGCTTTAGTGCCTTAGAACTGGAGTATATAAGGACATTGTGCAGGAGCAAATTTCAGCAAGATTCTTAACCCCTTCTAGTGATTGTTCCTATATTATAACTTACGGTAAGTCCCTTTGTGATACACACGAGGAGACAAAAATTGCTAGTAATACTTTAAACACCTCTGTTCAAAATGTGTGATCTCTGGGTGTTTTTTAAGCACATACACATTTGGAGACAATGCAAGACAAAATATAAAGTGAATTTTGGTGTAAGTATTTATAGGGATCGTCTTGACTAGCATTAAACAGAGGCACAGGAATATTGGATGATTCTTTTTCTAAGCACTTCAAACTGTCAATCCTGAATTTAAGGAGGGAATGGAATTACTGGTTCTTCTCTGAGAAGGGATGGAATAAAACTGCACACACTGTTCAGAATGAAGAGTTGTGACAGGCTGATACTTCTTAACCTGTCAAAATCCAGCTGGAAGGGGGTGGAAGCTGTAGAGAAGGTTAAGCACAGATTAGCATCAGACATGAGTGGATTCTGTTGTGTATGTATTTTATCGGCTTTTCCTAAAGAAATAAGGAACTGTAGAGCCAAGGGACTGATTAAATAGGATCCATATCCCAAATGTCAAGCATGTTTTCCCAAGCACCAATTTGGAATCTTGGCCTCCTTGACCCTTAGGGTCAGGTGATCTTCCAGTTGGGTGATAGCATAATTTCAGAAAATAAATGAAGAGATGCCTGCCAGGCTCCCAGCCTCTCCCACATACAGGTGAAACTCAGAAAATTAGAATATCGTGGAAAAGTTCATTTATTTCAGTAATTCAACTTAAAAGGTGAAACTAATATATGAGATAGACTCATGACATGCAAAGTGAGATATGTCAAGCCTTTATTTGTTATAGAATCATAGAATCATAGAATCATAGAGTTGGAAGAGACCACAAGGGCCATCGAGTCCAACCCCCTGCCAAGCAGGAAACACCATCAGAGCACTCCTGACATATGGTTGTCAAGCCTCTGCTTAAAGACCTCCAAAGAAGGAGACTCCACCACACTCCTTGGCAGCAAATTCCACTGTCGAACAGCTCTTACTGTCAGGAAGTTCTTCCTAATGTTTAGGTGGAATCTTCTTTCTTGTAGTTTGGAACCATTGCTCCGTGTCCGCTTCTCTGGAGCAGCATTATAATTGTGATGATCATGGCGTACAGCACAGTGGACCAACACTAGCTGATGATATGGCTCCCCAAATCTCTTTTCTGATGAGAGCAGCTTTTGCATCTCATTTGGAAACCAAGGGCCCAGAGTCTGGAGGCAGAATGGTGGGGCACACAATGCCAGATGCTTGAAGTCCAGCGTGAAGTTTCCACAATCTGTGTTGAATTGGGGAGCCATGCCATCAGCTGGTGTTGGTCCACTGTGCTTCATTAAGTCCAGGGTCAACGCAGCTGTCTACCAGGAGATTTTGGAGCCCATCAGTTGTGCACCATGACCAACCAGATGCACCATAAACTTTCTGCTTTTGCAATCATGTGATGGCCATATAAGTCCTGGGGACTGTCCAGTTGATGGACCTGCAGCAATATAAACAGTAATTTAAATGCTTCCGCAGCATATAAGTGCAGAAAGGAAAGGTTGGTATCATGCATTGATTGCCAAATGATAGCATAGTTGGGCAGTCATTCTGGCAAGTAACCAGTAATGTAACTCCCTTTCTCTTCTTCTACAAGGTAACAAAAGACCTTGCAGGTTTTCCACAGTGCAGGATTACTAGTGGATTCAGCCCAAATTTGGGTAGATTAAGCATTTGAGGCATGGAACTCAAAGATCCAATGGCAAAGTGTCTTCACAATTAGAGAGTCAAAACACCACCTTTATCTTACAAAGTGTTGTTGATACTTACTAGATTTCAAGGCAGGTTCTATGAGCAGTTGTTTTGTGTTTAATCCCAATACAAGGATGTATCTGACAGCCCCACCCTGGAGATGGTAGTCTGCATGTACTATGAAAAAGCACTTCTGCAGCAAAGGAAACTTCTGAGCTTCTCCTAGCTTTCCTTTCCTTTCCTTTCCTTTCCTTTCCTTTCCTTTCCTTTCCTTTCCTTTCCTTTCCTTTCCTTTCCTTTCCTTAATGAACATGCTTCATTATTGGCCAAGGACAGTCTCTGTTTCCTAAGACCTGTCTCTGGTAAACCACTGTCTTCATATTTTGTCTTTTTCCCCCCTTTCGGAGAGATTTGTGACCCTCCCCCCTTTTTTATTAATCTCTCTGCACACAGGTTCTCTGTGTGACTATTAAATATACCTAGTGTTGTAAAAATAACATTGTTACTGTCACTTTACTATGTCATTAGCTTACAAAAAAGTCCACTCTTTAATATTTTCATTGGCCCAACAACACAATCTTATACATGCTTACTCAGAAGTAGGTTCCACTGTGTTCAGTGTAGTAGTATAACAGAGAAAAGTCAATAATTGCCCTTCCTGTTACCTTACTGCAGAAGTTTCATTCTAATTTTATTTTTCTCTGGTCATGCTTGTGTGTTGACTATTCAAAGTTTACCAATATCTATATGCATTTTCGGATACTGAGCATTCGTGAAAACCACAATGGCCCTAACTAGAAATCCAAACAGCTTACTAAGAAAAAATCATTTGAAATTAAACCAGTGTAGAGTCATGTACATATACACTGGTACTACTAATTTTTCTCTCCCCCGCCCCCCAAGAACTGCTGGTATATTTGTTCATGCACTTACACTGCTGTGCTTGCAAAAACCATTGAGCATGCAAGATTGTAAATCCGCTATGTCATCATTTAGAACATGGTTCATTCACATTAAAACCTATGATTTTGAAGGGGCAACAAACTGTTTCCGGCAACTTTTCTGGTGCAAGATGTTTCTTTGTAGTTACGAGAAGCAGTTGTCCATCATCCTCTCTTTGGATCTAATTCACTATCTCCAAATGTTCTCCACCTCACACCTTGGGAATGTGTCCCCCACAAATGGTAATTTGCTGCCTTGACTTCTGGAGGTAGACATGGAAGGTCAAGCTCCTTTTTTCTCATATGTTTCATATCTCGGACTATCAAGGAGATTTTCCATCCTGTCCTGCTGACTGCTTCACTAGGTTCCCTTTTCTATGGTGTAAAAGTAGGGCTTGTGTCCCTGTAGCATTAGCAGTGATTGTCACATGTCTACTTTCTGCTAATTGTGATGCTATTTGCATAATGAGTACAGCAGCAACTTCTTCAGCATAGATCTCAGTGTAACTGTTGTTTTTCAGGTATCTCCCAGCTTTTCCTTGTGATGTTACCATAGTGCCACTTAATGTAGGTTCCATGCTGACCGAGCATGTTTTTGTATGTTCCTTCCTTTTGTCCATGGAATAAGGTAGAGGAGTCCTACCTTATCAACAACACACATTGTTCCCTCAGGTGTAGTCCATGTACTTGTAGTCTGAGTACAATTGGCAGTCAAGACTTCTGGAGTTTTCTCTAGAGTGGACTTACCACTCTTCCTCATAAGCTGTGCTTCTGAATGAAGCAAGACTGGTGGCAACATCCACAACCCACACTATAAGTATTCTTTCAATCCCTAAAACTGTCTGTCTTTTGAGAAAACCAAGTGCGTTCTCTATGAGAGCAAGTGTGTGCCCACTGGTGAGTTTCATTTGCAATGACAGCACCTTTCTTTGCAATAAAAGGTAAAGGTAAAGGGACCCCTGACCATTAGGTCCACTCGTGGCCGACTCTGGGGTTGCGGCGCTCATCTTGCTTTGCTGGCTTGGAGAACCGGCGTACAGCTTCTGGGTCATGTGGCCAGCAGGACTAAGCCGCTTCTGGCGAACCAGAGCAGCACACGGAAACGCCGTTTACCTTCCCACTGGAGGTACCTATCTATCTACTTGCACTTTGATGTGCTTTCGAACTGCTAGGTTGGCAGTAGCAGGGACCGAGCAATGGGAGCTCACCCCGTCATCAGGATTCGAGCTGCTGACCTTCTGATCGGCAAGTCCTGGGCTCTGTGGTTTTAAGCCACAGCGCCACCCGCGTCCCTAATAGGTTGCTGCAATTTCCTCATTTTCACACTGTTGGGGGGGGGGAGTGTACTAGTTGTCATATAGTGTTTTCCCCATAACCTCTGCTTTTTCAACTTTCATCCTCTCATCTCACTTCATTATCCTGCCAGAGATATTTACCCAGCCTTTCTGGCTGGGGTCCAGGAACGGGGAGGAAGACGGCAGTCAGTGATGCTTATTGTGAGGCTCTGTGGGTGTGTATGAGTGTACCTGTTGTCGGCTGTGAAGTGTAGGAGGGAGACGTATGTGCCTTTTGGAGCTAAGAAAGCTAATGCAGTCCTTTACCATCTCGTCACAAGAAGCATGGAACTGTGTATATTTGTGTCTTGCCTGCCAGGTTAGAATGCCTCAGTAGATTCAGTGGCAAAAGCTGCTGTTTTCACCAGTGTGGGTGAACAGGATCGAAGTGCCAAGTTTATTTTGGGATTAATATTTCCAACCCATTACCTAGATTCTAGTTCACTACAGCAAGTGTTGAGTAATACAAGAACAGCAAGTGTGTCATAAGTCTTGAAGAAAACGTAATGAGAGAATTCAAAGGAACTTAGTATTGGCAACTTGAGATTTCCACAGGAACATGACTAGATAATATTTATCCGCATCTAGAGTAAATGCCTTTTACTCTTAAGGAACACTAATAACAAACTGATTACAAAAGACCTTGGCTTGTATTCAACATAGCACTAAGGCTACAGTTCCACAAGGATTTTTGTTGCAGGCTGGAACCATCTCCTCTCTTCTCTACGCCCCCTAAATCTGTTCTGGGAGTTTCCTCAACCATCCAGACTGAATAGGGGGAACTGTGAGGAGCACATGTGGACGGAATTCCCATTGTGCCAAAGGGAATCCTCGGGTTGGCTTCCACTAGCAGGATGGGGTACTGGAATGCATCCCCTAAAGTTTAATGTTCCTCCTTTGCAATGCAAGTTTGTTATGGAATATAGTTTAAGTGATCTGCATTTGCTTCAAGACCCTTTTATCCCTGAGATACTGCTGCAGAACGATGCAGGGATTGTTTTTTGCTTATTGCAGTTTTCTAATAATTGAATCTTCGAAGATTAGAGGATCAGATACAATTGAAAGCAGCAGAAGAGTAAAGGTCAGATGGGGAAATGGGGTGCAGCCAGCACACATGACCCCCCTCCGTAGTATTTGTCCTCATGTGTTCTAAGTAAAGGACCCCTGACCATTAGGTCCAGTCGTGACCGACTCTGGGGTTGCGGCGCTCATCTCGCTTTATTGGCCGAGGGAGCCGGTGTACAGCTTCCGGGTCATGTGGCCAGCATGACTAAGCCGCTTCTGGCGAACCAGAGCAGCGCGCGGAAACGCCGCTTACCTTTCCGCCGGAGCGGTACCTGTTTATCTACTTGCACTTTGACGTGCTTTCGAACTGCTAGGTTGGCAGGAGCAGGGACCGAGTAACGGGAGCTCACCCCATTGCGGGGATTCGAACCGCCGACCTTCTGATTGGCAAGTCCTAGTCTCTGTGGTTTAACCCACAGTGCCACCCGCATCCCTCATGTGTTCTACTGAGTTGTAATTGTTAACCTCTGTGTTCATCAGCCAAATTACCCAGTAAAGGGAAGGATCACACTCAAGTTCCTTTCTATGCATGTAGGCGAAGTGAGGGAGTTAGAGGGAGACCGTAGGTTGTAGTGCTGGCCTGCATAGTTGAGACCCACAGAATGGAAAGCTGAGCACCCACTGTGTAATGTGCAGATTGCCCAGTGCTGGACACCTTCAGAGTTATTATAGGCTCATAGGCACCGCAAAACTAGCAGGGTTGGTGGCAGCCATGCACGGCTGATGGATAGTTTAACTCAGTGTATCAGAAATTGTACAGGTGCTTTTTAAGGAGGGTCTTCTATAATAAAAGCTACACATGCTTCTCACCGCAGATTTGAACTATGTAATGGTGTGCCATTTCCTACAATTTGGTTTGATGGACTTTTACACCAGATCACCGAGCTGCTGTTTAGCTTGGCAGATCTCATAGCCTTGTTAGCTGAGCAAACAGGTAGTGGGAAAGCCAATGTATTGTTTGTTTTGAGTTGGCGTGAAACCAGGAAAACATAGAAAAGCTGTATGGCATGGTTCCTGGACTAATTTTCTGATGTCACACAATTAGTGTTGCAGTTTCAGAGCTTTTCTATAGCCAATTACCTAGGGGGGTAGAATGTATTGTATGCTGCGCAAGTACGACACCTTTCAACTCCAACAAAACTGCAGGAGTTGATCAGCAGTGTTAAATACCTGATTTTACACTTGTATGGAAATTGAACCAGTATGTTAATTTCTGCAGCTTTAAATACAGTAGAATGGACTCATTAGTAAGCTAAGGGCCTTTCCCCCTTTCATCAATTGCTCTTATTGCTCCCTGATTTTTTTTTTAAGGGCTCTGGGGCAAAATATTTGTGAATCTGTGCATGCACACTCTGTTCTCATTTATTGAAGTATTAAACTTGGAAGGGTTAGCTCAGAACTGTTTTTGTTTGGCGAGGTGTGGAGATTTTCTCTTGTGATGTGTATAAAATTCTGAATTTCAAGCAATTTTTGGTTTAGAAGTGGTCCTCTTCCCTACCCCCCCCCCAACTTCTTATTTTATAGTGAGTTAAGGGCTCCATAGCAGCTCAGGACTGACACAGATGGTAAACATTTTTACTGCAGAACACCAGCGGTGAGCAGCATATCACAGAGTTAGAGCTCTCAGCACTGTGCTTGCTCAGCTGTGCATAATCACGCTTGTTCCCTTCTCTCAGGTTTCTAGCCAACTCAGAGAAACTCAGCTAAGCGATTCAATCCAATCCTACCGACATCACAAAGCTGTCGTTTAGTTCCCATAGATGCTGGAGCTAGAAGCTCTGTTGCTAGAGTTACAGAGAACATAGATGATTTTTACAGCATTGTGTGACTGCTTGAAAAATACTTCCTCGTCCTCTCTGTAGCCCACTCAGAAAGTCAAAGGCCTTCACAGATTTGTAGAGTTGGAAGGGACCACAGGGGTTATCCAGCCCCTGCAATGTAGGAATCTTTCACCCAGAGCCACAACCCTGAGATTAAGAGTCACATGCATGACCCATGCATGCAGCTACCCTTGGCTCCTTTGAGAGGAAGAGCAGGATATAAGCCTCTGCCACGAAATAAGATCACCAGTGACTGAACTAGAGAAATGATGAAGCCACATCTTTTGGGGCTGAAATTAAGTACCCTTAATGCCTTTGTCCTGGGCCTGTGATTTCCCCATGTTCTTAATAGATTAGTTTTCTGTGGAGCAAGTAGTGAAGGTTTTGAACACCTTTAAGTCTTCCCAGAAATTTCCTATTGCCATCATACGGTTACCAGGTTGGGTTTTATGGTTCCACCTGGTGGATGAGGGCAGAAGTAGACTTTTGGGACATAGGTGTCTCTCTACTCAGTTTTGCTTATGCCTCCCACGAAGCAGTCACACAAGCACCCACTTTTCTTTGTTTTGGGCTTGTTAAAATTTCCTTTATACTCTGTTCTTTACCCTCTCTCACTTCCCTCTTTAGCGGTCGCCTTCCTCTAACCCTTTCCCACCCTTCACAGATCCTTCTGACTTTTCCCCTTCCTTAACTCAGTCTTTAAAAATACCTTCAAACATACGAACTTTTAAAAGTCTTCCCTCTTTCCTTCTCATTTCCCTCTCCCTATTGACACTTCAGGAAGGAGGTGCTTGAATTGACGCAGCCCACCTGTGGTCATATGGACTGTGTCTGAGCGCTTCTGTGACTAATTGAGCCCCTGGCTTGTGGCCTTCGATAAGGCCTGTCCTCCCATGTGCCCCTTGGTAGCTTGCAAGGCCCTGTGGAAGAGAAAGCGCCTGAAGCAGGTCACTCCACATACCCACATTTGCACTGCCCCTTCTCTTGCATAGCAAGCCTAGCCCAGGGACCCAAGTGCACCTCTCCTCACAACTGATCAGATTTGGGGGTGGGGTGAGGACCCTGCCTGTCAGATCCCTGTAGTCTTCATTCTTCAGTATCTTCTGAAGAATTTATGGGGGCTCCCCTCCCACTTTGTCTCATCCACCAGTGCTCCATACCCTTTGCGGTGATGCCTGCCCTGGGGGGCTTCCAACTAACAGAGGACATCCTGAGACAGGAGGCCTTCCTGGGCTCCATTTCCTTAGAAGCAGCCTGATTCCCAGCAGGATGGAATACAACAGGTGCAGTAGGCCACATAGGCCTACTTCACATAGCCAGAAGAAACTATGCTCTCTTGATCCTTTCATATTGGCTATCATTGATCCTGGGGACCTGGGCAGTTCTCAGGCCTTACCTTCACCAGGGACTGACCCCTTTTCCATTCCTGAACTGGATGTAGGGGAATGGAGCCATGGATCTGTGGCAGAGCAGCAACCATCCCATCAACTCCTCCTGGGTGACCACTTTTTGCCATTACTGCCTTGCTCTGTAGTCTCCCTAACGGTGAATACTGCCCCATCAGAAACCGCTCCAGCACCATTTAAGGGGGCAGCGGTGCTCCCAGAACCGCAGACCTCCAGCAAATTCATACCAACTCCAGGCTGAACGAACCAACCCTATGCAATATAAGAAACTGCTAGCCCTGGTTAATAAATACTACACCCTGGATGCAGCATTTCTGAATCTTTTGAAGGACACCCATTTCTATACCAGTTTTGAGGTCTCTCCTGCCTAAGGATGGGGATGGCTAGCTAAACAACACCATAGAAAGGCACCAGGATTTCACTGTGCGATGAGTACATGAGACATTTGCCCTTGCCATCTGTGCAGCATGAACAGCTTCTGTCTTTACCAGGGAATCTCTTACTTGAATCAAGAGGTTCTAGTCACACACTGTGAAAAGAAGCGTCGCTGCAGATGATACCAACAGAACCAGTCATTTCAGAACTGTGGCCCTCAAGGCAGGTACCACAACTACCACCCAAACAAATATGGAACAAACCTCGTTATCTCTCCCACCCGCCCAATCCAACACGCACAACAGCAGCAGGGCAACAAATGCTCCATAGCCGAACCAGTGACACCAGAAAGTGGGGGTAGGCTTCAGTCCTTTCTCAGCACCTGGCAGGGGATGGCGACAGACCTCTGGATCCTCAAAATAATATTAGAGGTCAGCTGTTGGCCACATGAGCGTCGCCTAACTCCTATAATATGCCTTCTCATATTTTGTTGCAGCATTTGGCTGGAGGGTCATTCAATAGGTTCTCCTGTGTTACCTCTGACAGTTGCAGTTGGGATGTCCCAATTCAGTGACCCTATGGTACTCACCTGCAGGGTGGATTTCTCTTGCCATCATAGGGTCATTGGGGCCTCACTCTAATTTGGACTGCAATGCTTCAGTAGGTTGTCTTGTTGGTTTTTTCCTTACATATTGTGTTGAGACTCTGTGGACTGTTTGAGCTTGGCAAGTCCAAAAAACTGAGTGGGGAGACGGCTGTGTCCCAAAAGCCTACTTTTGCCTTCATTCACCAGGTGGAACCATACAGGCCAACCCAATAAGTACAAGAGAAATCTACCCTTCAGGTGAGTACCAGTTGTGTTTTGTAGTGTGTTTAGAATCATAGAATCATAGAGTTGGAAGAGACCGCAAGGGCCATCGAGTCCAACCTCCTGCCAAGCAGGAAACACCTAGTTTTAGTTAGTGGGTGTTTGTTAACTTCTTGAAACAGTGTTATATACCTGCTGTTATGGTGGAAGCTGCTGCATTTGATACAGAAGATGGGATTTCTAACCCACCTTTCATTGCAACATTAGTCAAGCTATGAATTAAGAATGTTTCTGTTTTCATTAACTTAAATAAGGCTTTTCTTTCAATAAACATTTTGATGTAAGTAGTAAGCTAAGGGGATTTCCATTTTAATACAAGCCTGTGACAATAGCAATAACATTCAGTTGTGTCATCAATCTCATTCTGATAGATTATTATAGTCAACTGAATGTAAGTTAGAATCCTGAGTCACATCCCCCCTTTAATAAAATGCAGTCCTTTCTTCTGGCACAATTAATTTTGCCATCTGCCTGGTGATAATCTATGTTCTACCATTTTCTGTTTTGGTTTACAATGCTGCTCAGGCTTTGTCTTAATGTCTCATTGCAGTTCTTGTGCAAAAGTACTGAAGTGCTCCCCCCCTTTTTTTTGTAACATGGAGAAGATCAAAAAATGTTATGCAGTTCCAACCTTATACTGTCAAATGTTTTCTGGGCTAACATTCTTACATTCTCTGTAAGGTATAACTAAAGCCTGACCGGGTTTATTTGAACAATGTAAAGTCAAAGAAATCAGCAGCAAAAACAAATACTTCTAATTCATGTACCTTTTCTTTGGTGTTTACCTTGGAGTTGGTGTCTTCCTCAGATAAAACAGTTTGATATTAAACAGTTCCTCTAATTTTACAGGGCTCTGTTTCTTTTTATGGCAACACACACTGTGCAGGAAGGTCATTATGCCGAGGGTAGGAGAAGAAAAGCTGTCAGCATAAAAGAGAAAGTTAACATTGCACATGTTGTCTTTGTTTATGGGGTTGCTGGAATGTGTTGAGATTCATTCCAAATGGGGGTTCGAAATAATTTGTTGCAAAGTGCTGGACAGCTACCTCACAGATTCCTTTACTATGAAAAGGCATTTCTCTTTGAAAGTATGGCTAGCATACATATTTGCCAAAAGGGTGTAGAATATTGATCTCTTTTTTTTTTTAAAGGAAAAAGTACTTCACAATTGCATCTGTTTATGTTTGTTCAACTGACTTGTTTCATACAGTTTAAGGGATATAGTAGTATTACATGTAACAAGGCCCAGCTGTAAAAACACAGGGGGCGAGAGGAAGATTCCAGGCCACTAATTCCTACCCTGTGAGGTTAGTTCTGCAAAAAGTGTTGCAAGGTAATGCTCCGGTCTGTGCACAATGTACTGATAATTTTTCTTATTTCCTGTTGGAACCTGTGACTGTTCTACAACTGGAGGTTGAGCTGATTTTCATTATGGGGTGGGGTGGTGATAGCCAAGCCTCCAGACATTTGTTGGGTGACATTTCACCTACCAAAACGTAAACATGTGGAACTAATTGAACATTGATGGATCCTAAGTATTCTTACTAGAATGTTTCTGCACAGGGACAAGGTGTTGGACTTAATGAGTTCAGCGTTTGGCAATTAAAAGGTAAATGGCAAGTAGAAGGAAGGTGACTAGCCAGGAAGTATTAGCCATGAAAAACAGATTCTTCAAACAACTGAAGCACCTGTTTGAGTCTATAACTGGGATGGGGAAATTTTGGCCCTCCAGCTGTTGTTGAACTCTGACACCCATCAGCCCCTGCCAGCATGTCCAATGATCGGGAATGATGGGAGTTGTAGTCCCGCAACATCTGGAGGGCCACAGGTTCTCCATTCCTGGTCTATTGGATGTTTTTCATATGTGTGAATCTGGAAATGGTTCCACCTTAGTGGCAGAGAATGCCTGTTTGAAAGTAGACAACCTTCAAGGAATCTCCAGCTGTTTCTGACTGAGGTGGTACATGATTTGCAATTTAATGTAGTGTACAATGGGCAAGACAGTCTTACATTCCTGCCATATCAGAAGCCAGCTCACATGGCCTTAAAGTCAGCACATCTTTGGGTTGTAAGTGCTCTTGAGCATGAAAAGGAAATGAAAGAAGTACAAACACCAAAGACTATACAGTGGTACCTCGGGATGCGAACGGGATCCGTTCCGGAGCCCTGTTCGCATCCTGAACAGAACGTAAGACGCGACAGCACGGGTCGCGTTTCGCCGTTTCCACACATGCGCATGATGTCATTTTGACTGACTGCGCATCCATGAGCGGTGAAACCCGGAAGTAACGTGCTCTGTTACTTCCGGGTCGCCACAGAGTGCAACCCGAAAGCGCTCAACCTGAAGCGTATTTATCCCAAGGTATGACTGTATATAGCAACCCAGCTTCTGTTCCTCCAGCATCCAAGGTAACATAACAAACTCCTTGGCATGGGTAGAGCCAATCCAGGCAGGCAGGCTACATTGATGTTGTGCATTGCACTGAACCTGGAGTGCAGCCTATAGAGAGACAAGAGAAACAGAGGGACAGGAATGAGTAATATTTGGCAGCGGCAGAACAGTCTCTGACCTTGGGTATTTGAGAGCAAATAACTGAGTGAGGGTGTTACTAGCAAGGCACTCTTCAACTGCCCTTGCTTTATTGGAGGGAAGCATGCAACAAATGAGTAAATACTTACAATCCCCAGGTATAATTCTGTATGATGTTCCATGTGGCCAGGCTGGGATTCTGCAAGGCAAGGCAATTCCTTATGAGTTTATTGATGAGGACTGTTATACTGATAGGTGGGTGAAGAAGGGTGGTTTTATGCAAGAGACAAGGGGGGGTGGGAAGAGAAAAGAAGAGAGAAATGTTTTTAATCAGCAGAATAAACAAATAAAATGTGACTACTAGTAAATTAAAGGTGTTAATAGTCACTTTTTAATTAAAATATGAAAAATGAAGTCATATTGAAATGATCTCACTGTGCTGTTATGTTATAGATACTACCTTTTCAATGAAGGCAATATTTATTTATTGCAGTTATATCCCAGTTGCTGGAAAAGCAGCACAATCACAATTGCTATTGTCGCTATGCTTCTGAAATAGTTAAACCTGTCACACACACACACACACACACACACAGAGAGAGAGAGAGAGAGAGAGAGAGAGAGAGAGAGAGAGAGAGAGTGAGTTTGGATCGATTATTCTTGTTAACATCAGAAGGAGCAGCTCACACAAGTTGCTCAGGAAAATAATTTGGGTGTCAGTGTCACAAATGAAAAAAACCCAACAAGGAAAAGGAAGCAATTCTCTCGCAACGGGACGTGGTGTAGAGAAGGATAACCTGCCTTCAAAGATTTTGTTTCGACTATTATGATGTTTAATAAATTGTTTGCTTCAAAGGCCTTTGCTACAACAAAATAAGCAGCCTTCCTGCTATTCTTGTTCGCTGGTTGCTATAAGTAGCTCATATCCTGTCCTCTCTGGTCTCAGGTGGCTTGCTTTTGTTTGTAAAACTGGAGCTGCTGTTTTAAAGAGCCCTTCCATGTCTTTAAATTATTAGCAAGTTCACAATGTGTTTCAAGAATCAATTGAACTTCTCATATAGAGGCTTGACATTTTGACTCATTATAAGGAACGGTGAACAGGATCTGCCCAGCAAATAGGGCCATCTCATCTAATCTAAAAATGGGGGGAGGGGGGAAGAACGATTGATTTTCCTGTAATATAAATGAGTTCCTCTTTCTGAGGGATTGTGAGCATGTGATAATAGAGGACACAAAGGTAAGCCAGTAGTTTTCAGTATGCTTTCAGACACTGCATCATGTTTAGAAAGTTAAAAACCCAGTTGGTTGGATCCAGACAGAGTAGTCACATTTATGTCCCATAGAAATCACTTCACAAATAAGTTGAATTACATTATCCATTTTAGCGTCCATTCACCCAGATTGGCAAGATCCTTCTTGAGCTACTCACAATTCCATTCTCTTCTTATCACTCTGAACAGTTTGGTGTCAATAGTAAATTGTACCACCCCACTGCTTACCCCTAACCCTAGGTCATTTATAGGAAGTTAAAAATAAAGGCTCAAGTACTGATATTTGGTACGCAGGTGGCGCTGTGGGTTAAACCACAGAGCCTAGGACTTGCCGATCAGAAGGTCGGTGGTTCAAATCCCCGAGACGGGGTGAGCTCCCGTTGCTCAGTCCCTGCTCCTGCCAACCTAGCAGTTTGAAAGCACGTCAAAGTGCAAGTAGATAAATAGTTACCGCTCCGGCGGGAAGGTAAACGGTGTTTCCGTGCACTGCTCTGGTTCGCCAGAAGCGGCTTAGTCATGCTGGCCAAATGACCCGGAAGCTGTACGCCGGCTCCCTCGGCCAATAAAGCAAGATGAGCGCCGCAACCCCAGAGTTGGCCACGACTGGACCTAATGGTCAGGGGTCCCTTTACCCTTTACCTTACTGATATTTGGTGGAGAAGCCCTCCAAACTCTAGGTTCTTCCTGTTGCCTTGTGCCTCCTGGTTCTGGCTGCTGTCTCAACCCAGCTCTCACCATTCTCTGAATAGGTGTAGAGCCAAGTTTATATTTACTAGATGTGGGGGAGCCTATTTTTAAAAAAGCAGGAGTGCTTGGTGTGTCTGTGTAGGAGTGCCTTTATATTGACATGAAGGCCACTTGAAATATTTTCCTTGAACTTGAACTTGTTTTATTCTGGATTGTTTTATTTGATGTTTTAATGTGTTGTAAACCACTTGGATATTTTTTCTTTAAAATATAAAGTAGTGTAGAAATGAAATATAGTAATACTAATAAAAATTTCAATGGGGGGGGCAAATAGTGCCTAGACCATCCAATGTGGCGACCACAACCTAGATTTAAGGTGCCATTCGGCAATTAGCTTATATAGCTAAGTTTCTAACACTGCAGGAAACACGATCCAAAACCATCTCTCAGAATGAGGAATTATTTGCTATGGTTTGGTTCCCAAAACCACACTCCCAGTGAGTGTGATTATGCAAATCTTGGTCATAACTAGATAAAATTATTCATTTCTATAGTAGTATCCAGATCCATTCAATAAATGATCAGTAGCATAGGATTACAAACTGTTGACAATAACATTTTTGTTAATTCTCTACTATTGATCGTTGGCTTTACATGGATACAACCCTATAAACATTTCTATATACTATTGTTAAATTTTGTGTAAACTTAGGAGTTGGAAAATCTATGGTCATCCATATGTTACTGAACTACAACTCCCATCATCCCTGACCATTGCCCATTCTTGTTGAGGCTGATGGGACTCGTATAAACGAACACTAATAGGCTTTCTGGTCCTGTTGTGTTGTGATTATGTTTGGTGTGACAAAAGGCTGCAAGTGTGTTGGGGTTTTCTTGTGCTTCACCGCCTGTACAGTGGTACCTCAGGTTACAGATGCTTCAGGTTATAGACTCCGCTAACCCAGAAATAGTACCTCGGGTTAAGAACTTTGCTTCAGGATGAGAACAGAAATCGTGCGGCGGCGGCGCAGCGGCAGCAGCGGGAGGCCCCATTAGCTAAAGTGGTGCTTCAGGTTAAGAACAGTTTCAGGTTAAGAACGGACCTCCAGAACGAATTAAGTTCTTATCCCGAGGTGCCACTGTACTAGAATACTTCCAGCAGAACCAGATTGTTCCCCACCCCAGAACGATGTGTAGCAGGCAAATAGACAAGAAGGTATCACTGTAATCCTATTCTCTTTAGGGGACATGCTGCAATGCAAAGGGTCAATGAACTTCATAGAAGGAGATTTTTGAGTGAAACTCAGTACTCACTTCAGTAACCATTCCTATTCTGCAAAGCATGTGTTTTTTGAATATTGATTGTGTTCATTTTCTGCTGCAAAATACATTAATTGATAACTACCTGCTGGTGTTGAATCAATCTTGTGTGAAGCCTGGAGACAGGTTTGTCAGGTAGGGTAAATAATATTGATCCCATCTTTAAACTAAGTGGAGCAGAGGATAAATTAATTGAGTTTGAGTAGTTATTTAATTATACTCTACTGATTATTTAAACGTCAGGAATTATTTGATATCATGAGGCAAGTTCAATCCACAAACAAAGTGTTTCAAGTTAGCTTTTTAAAACTCAGAGTAAACTTACTCTTTCTTGATAAGAGCAGTTTGCCACATCCATAGGATTTTGTGGCACTGCCAGCACTGCTATTGAGAGATAAAGTTCCTATGTGGGTCTCCTCTCTTGAAGTAGAGGACTCTTAAGAGGTAATTAAAGTGCTGCTTTGTCTTTTTAGGATTTTAGTGTACTATATGGTACTATTGTGTTTTAGTGTTGTTATATGGATATGGCAGGAATGGTTATCTTTTGTAAATCACTTAAAATTATTCCGGTATTACGTGGTATATAAATGTAAGAAATAAATAAGCAAAATATTCCTTGCATGCACATAGCCTATAATGATATATCGGGTTGTCATGACTTGCTCAAAGATCCTCTCCTAAACTGTGCAAGTAGCATGTGTTCATATGATAATAACTCCTAGCCTTCTCAACACTAAGATGATGGGTGTCAGGCCTCAAATTGTTATTGCTTCCTAGACTTATCAGTCAGCTGAACTGTGAAGGATGTGAAAATTGATAGCATTTCATTTATGTAAAATATTAATAAATATGCAGACAAATACATGTTAAAATGCCATACAGTAAAACAAATAATAAATGCATTAGAAAAGCATTAATGCATAAATCAGAACTGATTCTTGGCCTTATATTTTTGTTTGTTGGTTCAGAATACATAAACATATCTCATATTCAATTAAATACTGAAATGCCAGCCTTTTCCTTACTGCCCAACCTCCCAGACATTTCCAGTTTTGGTTGACCAAATCAATATCAGATGATCAGATGTAATTTTCTAATTACCTGGAGCAGGGAGGGGAAGATGACTCCCTGAAAATAGGTTGCCGCTCTGTGCACTGTGTTTGTCGCTGTGTTATACACTAAAATTAAGTCTAATTGGAAAACAAAAACAAAAATCTGACTCACTTCAAACAACAGCTGCAAAATATTGCCCTGAGGATGGAGGTTAACTCACTTGTGAAATAACGGCCAAAGCTCACACTCTTAATAACTGTTTTCTTTAGCCCTTGAGAAAACTCCATAATTTAATGTGAAATGCTTGGCAGAAAGAGCTTCAATTTAGAGACTGGCTCAGCAGGGAAGAAAAGAGTTGAAAACTCTCTTGTTACAAATGCACTTATATTTGCAACTTTATGTAATCTTCCCCCAAAAGTAAAAATTTTAAATGTTTGAGTTTGGTTCATAAATAATTGTGTGTGTATATATACATATACCATATTTTTCGCTCCATAGGATGCACTTTTTTCCTCCAAAAAAGTAAGGGGAAATGTCTGTGCGTCTTATGAAGTGAATGCTGCACAGAGGAGGGACAGCCGGGAGCCATGGCTCCCATCCGTCCCTCCTCCGTAGCTCACTTTAAAGCAGCAAAGCGGGAAAGGAGCCGCTTACACGGGTGTAAAGCAAGCACAGCAGGAGCTGTGTAATCCCTCCACCCCCGCGCTTGGCCGCCCCATTGGGATGGGTGCTCACACTGCCCCCTTGGGATAACACTTGTGTGGGCATTCTTGTGTACATTCTACATACAAGGATGATAAAGCAGAAAAGACTAGCATATAAGATTCCTTTTAAACCAGAGGTAGTAAAATATGCTAAGGAGCATGGAAACAGAGCAGCGGAGAGACATTTTGGGCCACCTCCAACTGGAAAAAATGGTGAGAGTGGAGGAAACAGGAGGATCAGCTGCAAAAAGCAGATAAAAGTAAGCACACTTTTCGTGGAAATGCTGCAAAGTGGCCACAGTTGGACGTGGCCATGAAAGAAACCACCGGAATAATGGCTTCTCAGTCTCTACAAAAATGATAATATATGAAGCCAAATGCACTGCTGTAGAGAAAGGGATTCACAATTTTACTGGATCACCATCGTGGTGCTACAGATTTATGAGGCGATCTGGCCTTGCTATGTGCACCAAAAATAGAATTGCACAAAAAAATGCCAGAAGAATATGAATCTAAGATTCTATCTTTTCATAAATTTGTAATTGATGCTAGGAAGAGAAATGGATTTGAAATTGGCCAGATTGGGAATATGGATGAGGTCCTGCTAACCTTTGGTGTGCCATCTAATAGGACTGTTGATCTGAAAGGTGCCAAAACTATTGCTGTGAAAACCTCCGTACATGAGAAAACCCATTACACGATTGTGTTGTCTTGCTGTGCAGACGGCACCAAATTGCCACCCATGTTAATTTTCAAAAGGAAAACATTTCCAAAAGAAGTGATTCCAAGAGGAGTTGTACATGTTCATGAGAAAGGATGGATGGACGAAAACGGAATAAGAGTATGGGTTGAAAAAGTGTGGTCCTGGAGGTTTTTTTTAAAAAAAACCTGCCTTATTAGTACTTGACCAGTTTAGAGCACATATTAGCGAAACTACAAAAAAGTGCTTTAAAGAAGTGAAGACTCATCTAGCTGTAATTCCTGGAGGTCTTACCAGCCAGTTGCACCCTCTAGATGTTTCCATCAACAAGCCATTTAAGGTCTTTTTTGCGAGAAGAGTGGAACAAATGGATGGCTGCTGGTAATCATGATCTGACACCTACTGGACGAATGAAGAGGCCCACTATCACTCAAGTTTGTGAATGGGTGAAAGCATCATGGCACTCGGTGAAGGAGGAAATCATTATACAGTCATTCAAAAAATGTGGCATTTTGCTTTGGATGGAAACAACGATGGTATCTTATATGAAGATAGCGAAGAAAGTGATGTCAGTGATTGTGAGCAACTGAGCTTCATAAATTCTCACTCTAGCACTGATGAGTTCTTGGGGTTCACAGAAGAGTAGAAGAGAGCTTGAACCTTAAAGTCTCTCTTCGTTTGTTAATGACAGTGATGATGGTTCTTAATGCCACTGTTGACTGCTGTTCACTTTACGTGGTTGAAATATTATGCTGATATACCGGTAGTTTATTAAATAGTTTAGTACAACATTTGATTCAGAATATTTTTTTCTTGTTTTCCTCCTCTAAAAACTAGGTGTGTCTTATGGTCGGGTGCGTCTTATGGAGCAAAAAATATGGTAGATTAAGCAAGGAACAACTTGCAGTAGCCATGCGATGTAACGGTCAACAGAAATTTCTCCCATGTTGCATATGCATCTTTGATGATCCAACTATGAAAGCTCTGCCTATTCTTAATAAGAGAGTTTAGGTTCACTGGTTCATTTCAAGCAAAACATCTGAATTCTCTAATATACTCCTGTGTAATTGGCTGTTATTGCTGTTGCTTCATGTAAAACCATTGTGCAGCAACGATATTCAAAAGTATATAGCAAATTTTCACTTTTCTGATGATAATTAGAAATAGAAGCAAAAAAACCCATCTTGCTGCTAAAGTACTAAAGAGAATGCTAACCAGATTCAAGCTGAGACTCAAGTTTTGCCTGTACATTTTGTCTTCATTGGCAGGGTGCAGCCTATTTTCCTGTGCTACATAAAGGCTTGGCACGCTGTACTCTCATCTGACCTACCCCGTGTATCATTTTTTGTAATGCCATTTTTAAATCTGCCAAAGTGTTTTACAGTTTTTTATCAACTTTTATCCAGTGTCTCATAGTACATTTTATATTTCATAGCCAAGTGATTTGTACAGTACATTTTTTGTGTTATTGTTGGGTTGTTGTTTTTTGCAGAATTGAGTCTGTATTATCTGGTCATAGCCAATTCACATGATCTTGGTCATAAGGTTTGTTGGAGGTGGTGCATTAACATATCACCATGAGTTATCTGAGGCAAATTCATTATATCTGTTCACTTGTGCATGCCATGCCAGCTGGTCTTCATCTTCCTTCCAGAGGCGTATGGTGTCCTGCCCTTCCCCAACCAGGAATTACTGCAAGGGCAGACTTTAGTCTTTCAAATTCCAGTGGTGCCCTATGCAAGGCCAAAATTTGGTGCCCATCCCGCCTCTCACCTTCCATTCCGCTCAATTCACACGTCATAGTTGTGACGCCCTGTGGTGCCCCCTAGGCTCGGAGCACAGTGTGGTGGAACCAGTTGCACTGCCCTAAATCCGCCTCTGATTATTGGCATCTGACAGCTAGTTTAGAACAGCCCTGGTATATTTGTATATGCACTGTACTATATGCCTTCCTTGCACAATTAATTCATCATGAAAAGGGGGTGAGTAGCTCACACAAGCTGGGAATGCACAATTTGCATTGGAAGGTTGTGTTTCCCGGGGTGTGTGTGGGAGGAGTGAAGGACGTACAAGCCTCCGGGTCACCCTCTCGTACCCCACAGTGTGTGTAACCTGTGTCAGGGTCCTGCATGAGTCAGTACTTCCAAATTTGCCTTCCGATTAACTAATATATTTAGAATAAAACCTGTTAGAAGTTGGAATGTCTAATATTACTAATTACATTGGCAGGCTTATTTCGTGAAAAAGTTGTCCTCATTGACATTTTCTTTTATCAAACTAGAAAGAGAAACCCAGGTGTTTCATTCACAACCACTCTCCTCCATACATAGGCCCAGGAGCGATTAAAGTGATGAATTGTGTCAGCATAACATATTGACACTATCAATTGGATGTTATCAAACAGCTTAAACTAATGGAATGATTTACTTCATGTTTAACTGCCTTTTTCAATTAAAGGTAGCAAATGCTGTGGGACTTGAGCCTAAGTGAACAAACCATATATTTTCTCCTGTTAACACCAGCATCGCTGACATGCAAGTGATGGGAGTGTTACCCTATTGCTGCAGGCTGTAATGGGCTAGTTTAAATGGTCATGAGGGAAAAAAAGTGATTAATGATTAGGAACAGGGCTGTTACACAGCTTCACAGCTCTTTTTCCTCCACGCATTTCCATTCGTGTCAACTAGCTGCACACTTGGGAGGTGTTATTTCCAAGTAGTCAACATAGTTTATTTCTGCTGCTATTTGTTTCCATTTCATGAGTCCCTTTGGTTGTGCAGCTATAGCTTATGTTTCTTTGGAGTCGTCAGCTTTGCTAATGATAAAAGTGGATTATGTACCACTCTTTATTAGCATGGTGAACAAAACCTCAACCATTGCACTTGAGTGTCATGGTAGACACAGGAGGACTCCTTTCTTTATTGCATGTTGACCCTGGGACAGTGGGATACGTCTGGGAGGAGCTACTGAAATTAGTTGGGTATTAAACTGTTGTCTTGCAATAACAATAATTGCTACGCATCCATAAATTGCAGGTTCAGCATGTACAGCAATGCCCATTAGTGCTCTTTTGTTAATAAACTTCATATCTCTATCCCTCATTGGGCTGCTTCTAGACCTTTTAAAATTCTTGGAGGGTGCAAATAACATGGTAGACCGTGGTGATCTGACAGACACAAATTGCAGTTTCAAAAAAAGCTCCCAGCTAAATCCTTCACCAAAGACAAACAATGAAACTTAACTATGGTAAAAAATCAAGTCCTTTAATGGCTTGGTAACTAGCTACAGAATAAGAAGCAGAGCACTGGAGCAAATACACACTTTTCCCAATGGAGAAAACATAGGAACCTGGTTCATCCCAAGTCAGAGCCTTGATCCAGTCTGTTTTGTGTATAGAGTGGCTGTAGTTTTAGGCATGAGTCTGTCCCAGTCCTACCTGGAGATACCGGGAATCACACCTGGGTCATTGTATATACAAAATGCGTGCCATACCGCTGAGCAACAGCAGTTCCCTAAAAGCATCTGTATTAGGTCTCCTAAGTATTTTAGAATCAGTGCTACTGAAACCTAGAGGCAAAGAGGTGGCCACATTTTCAGATGATAGCACATTATTTAAGGTGGTGGAAACTGAAGCAGAGAGCAAAGCTCTCCAAAAGATTTCTCTAAAGTGAATGAATCAACAGATGGGCAAATGAGATTCGGTGAAACTAAGTGCTACGTTATTCACATTTTTTAAAAAAAGAAATCCTACAACTTCAATCCTGAAGTTAGCTCGATGTGCAAGAAAATGAAACCACCAGTACCGTAAAGTTTGTATAAATTGTATAAATCTGTGGCAGGGTCATATTTGGAACATTCAGTATGGTCATCCTAACTCAAAATAGAGCTAGAAAAGTGCAGAGAAGACTAGAAATACGATCTAGAAGTTGGAGCGTGCTCTCCATAAGTAAAAGACCAGGTCTTTGTGATCTGTATGGGAGGTCCTTCTTATGGTTCTGCAAATGGGTGTGGCCCCTCCTGCAGTGACTCAAGTTAGGGTCTTCTCTGTGGTGTCATCTTGTTTGTGGAACTCCCTCTTCGGAGTTGCATCAGTCAGTCTTTCTTCATCAGGTCAAGACATACCTGTTTGTTCAGGCCTTTGTGATCCTATTTGAATAAAGTAAATCATTTGTGACTTTTTAGTTTAGACAAAAGATAACAAAGTAAACATGATACAGGTATAAAAACGGATGAATGATGTGGGAAAAGTAGAGGGGGAGAAATTTCAGTACCAAGGGAAGGTATTCTAATTAAATTAATTGGTAGTCGATTCAGCCCAAATGCAACCACACATAAACCCCCTTGACAGAATGTATTATTTATTTGTGGAATTCGCTGCCGTAAGATTGTGATGGTGGCCCTTGGGAGCAAACAAAGGAGAGATGTTGCTTGTGTGCCATACTTTAGGGTTTCCCTGAAATATTTGGCTGGTCCCTATTGCAAACAAGAGGCTGTGGTTGATGGGTACTTGATCTGATGTCGCAGGGCTCTTTTTATGTGGTACAAAAGGCACATTGTGTAGGAATTTTCCAATATTTTCATCAAGTTTTTCACTATCTCTGTGTTCATAAGACATAAGGGAGGAAAACAGTGTCGCCATGATGTCATAATCCATGTAATGTACCTTTGAGAGGAAGGGTGTTGCTGCCTAAAAAAACACATTCACTTTTCCCTTCTAAAGCTAACTGAAATCGGATGCTGGAGGCTATTTGGGTTAGAAAATACGCCTGACAGATGAAGTAGTCTATTCTTGTGACCACAGTATTGAATTTGCTCTTTTGAAGTATTGTACAGCAATGCTCTTGTTTGCTCAGTGTGCTTCCCTGTAGTGGGGGCCAGAAATATTATTGTGCAACTCTAGGCACATCATTTAAAACAGTGGCTTTCCATTGTTCCAGATGTGGGCCCCTTGCTTTACCCTCAGTCTACAGCATGAGGTTCAGTTAATTTGTTTAATACCTTATCTTCAGTTCCTTTTTTTTTCTAAGTTGAATGTCAGATGTGTGACAACCCACCCCCCATTTTCATTTTTACAACCCCACACAGCTAGCAGAACTAGAAGATTGCAGAGTGGCTTGGGCAACCCAGCCAGATGTGCAGGCTATATATAAAAAAAAGATTATTGTTGTTGTTGTTGCTAGTAGTAGTAGTAGTTGTAGTAAACCTAGACACATAGCTAGCAGACTCCATTTACTTTACAGTGGTACCTCAGGTTACATACGCTTCAGGTTACAGACTCCGCTAACCCAGAAATAGTGCTTCAGGTTAAGAACTTTGCTTCAGGTTGAGAACAGAAATCGTGCTCCGGCGGCGCAGCAGCAGCAGGAGGCCCCATTAGCTAAAGTGGTGCTTCAGGTTAAGAACAGTTTCAGATTAAGTATGGACCTCCGGAACGAATTAAGTACTTAACCCGAGGTACCACTATACTAGGTTACTAGTTGCTCAGGCCTGATCTAGAATGCTCCTCTTGTTCTCTTTCTTCAGCCATACTTAGGCTACAAATGGCCATGCCTGAGTTTCAGCCAAAGATCCTTGGAACTGTAGTTGAATGAAAAGACCCTTAATCTCTTTCAAACTCAGACCTGCCGAAAACGACAATTTCTTGGGAATTTTCTTGATAGCTACAGTGGTTTTAAATCGCTTTACACAAATAGAGTGTTCCCTGCTCCCCTTTGCAGTGCTGACAGAACTTGTGTGGCCCAACCTAGGTCAGGTGTTTACCTGGCTGGCTACGCCACGCTGAAGACCAAGGGTTAACATTTGCAGCTTTGATATCATTATGTACTTGGTTCACATATGCTGTTTCTGCTACTTTATTATTAAGCAACATAACATAATGCATTTAACAATGAAGCGAATCCTATCTCTTGTTTAGACCAAAATATGGATTTGAAGTTGGAGAAAGAATCAAGGAATTTATTTTAGATGTCCAAATGCTATTACATGATTAAGCTCAACATTTCATTTAGTTTTACATCTATTTCTCCTCTCTTTACATGTACCCCCCCCTACAGTCTTGAAGTAGGAAAATTTTGTTTGGCTAATGTTGTAAAGTCGTGTGTGTGTTCTACTACAAACATAAAGATTGGGCAGGCATCTTTGAGGAATATATGAGGAAACACCCCTCCCCTCAGACATTATGATAATCATGCATTCTTCTACAGTCTACTGCCATGACTTCAAAGTGTAATGTGTGAAACTTCAACTGTTAGTGAAACAAGACATTTTCCTGGAAGGTTGTTGACAATCTGTAGGTAATAGGCCTTTCTGAGATGTGGTACACCAAAATCCTGGTGTATCGCTTCCCCTTAATCTCCCCACACTACATTATCCTATTTACAAACAATATTTTTGCTTTGAGCTGTTAGTATTTTAACAGTCCGGTTTGTTTCTGCCCAGGTTGAGAGTTTTGTAGATGTTGGGACATCCTTAATTCTAGTCAACACAGGAATTTGTATTTCTGTTTGGGGAAACACTTGCATTTATTAACTTTGTGAGCATTGCTTTAAAGTTTAGCTATTACATTTATTTTTATTTTTTAATTTCCTAACCCAAGCTCAGTTTTGCCTACAATATTTTACCCGCGGTGGCTTAAAGAAAAACCATTTTTCGTAGGCAGCAGCCTTCTTCGCGCACCTGATAAAGTGGGCTATAGTCCATGAAAGCTTATACCACAATAAAACCATTAGCCTTTAATGTGCCATAGAACTCTTTGTTGGTTTTGCTACAACAGACTAGCACGTCCACTCTGCCAGAAATCATTGAACACATGTCTTAATTTAGTTCTCTGTGGAAGTCCACCCCCTCCCTTTAAAGATACTGCTTCTAAGCCATGAGGTAAACGCTTTCTCAACACATCAGTGTGGCACTTTTTTGTAGTTTTTCAAGAAGTCTTCAGCTCATGAGCAGGTTTCAAAGGAACCTCATCTCCATGTAGTTTTGCCGGATAATCCTTTATCCACCATCTTCAGCTCTCATTCCCTTGATTTCTTGCCTGTGGCTACGTTTCTATCTCTGCATCAATTAGCCCAGTGATTTATACAACAAGCAAGCAGTTTAGAGGTAAATGGTACACAATTAACATCTCATTCCACCATAAAGGGTATGCTAAATACCCCAGTCACTGCTTTCTCTGCCTGGAATTGAAATAAGTGTTTGTCCTAATTCATATGCTATCTGATGTGAAGTGGGCCTGCTTTGTGCTGTACTACACCATTAATCTAATTATAGATAGCTGCAAATGAAGTGCTGTCTGAGCACAGAGGCTGAAGAAAAATAGAGCTTTTGTCATTTAGCATGACTCTGTGAAGCAAGATCACACTTTGCATGGCAGCCTGGCAAAGTGGAGATCCAAATAATATTGCGGCCTGTTGCATGCGTTCTAATTACGAGAGCCTTGTAAACAGAAGTAGACGCCCGGTGTAAATAGAGCTGTAGTTACGCTGTCATGTGGTTTATAGGAGGAAAATCCTCCGAGTGCGGTTGTATTAAATGATGCATCCTGATTGACAGCTACCTTGAGACTGCGCTGATGGAGTTGTCAAAGCATTATGCTAACAGGCTGCTCCAGTGACTGCAGATGTACGGAGCTCTGCTATTCAGACAGCTTTCTAACTGTTATCTGTTCATTTTACCTTGTCCGGCTGTGTTGTAACTCCACACAAGGAGGACAGCTACAAGCTTTATTTCTGTATGCTTTTGACTCTGACTGCTCAACCTTAACCTAAAGTGGAAGGAATCTGTTTTGTGAGGCTTTAATCTTTATTGGGGAGTTTTTCCCCACTAGAGTGTTATATATTACATGGTGGATTTAAAGGTGGGAAGTGTGAGCAACATTAATTGCTATTTTAATTAAGTTTGTGTTGCTAGGACCTGTACTAGAGAAGTGGTGACATTCTCCTTTCTATCCCTCATCCATTAAATATTCAGTTTTTAGGAATCCCTTTTGTATTGCCACGGGGTGTTTTTTTTTATTATTACATAAGGGATTTGTTTCTCCCACTTAAACCAGGGATTATTGTGGCACAACTGCACTACAACTCATTTGTCTACCAGAGACATGCTAATAATGTAGGAACTGGGAACTCCATTATAAAAGTCAAACTCGAATTTGTTGACTAAGCAGTACATTTTTTTAAACTGCCACGATCATAGAAATTTCCCCCAAAAAACGTTTCCAGAGTTCATAATGCTGAGGGATGGGAGACAATTGACTGTTTTTAACCCAATATATGAGAACTTTGATGTATAAAGAGATCTCATGCTCTATGAGAATTTAAACTTTAGACATAAGCAAGCACCCTTATTAAAGATGTACTTATTAAGTTGCACTGAATTTAAAGGAATTTCTGAGTAACGATGTCGAAGATTACAGAGTTAATGCACTAATTTCAGTGCCCAGGTGGCAGCGAATCAATATATTTATGATGCCCATGAGTATTTTGAGCCAGTAAAAATGGGTGTCACTTGGAATGATATGGCTTTCCTGAAAGTTTTGAATTGGAATTTTTTCCTTTGCAAATTAGGATCCTTTGCATAGGGATAATTTTCAGTTTTCACCTAGAGCAGGGGTAGCTAGCATGGTGCTATTCAGGTTTTCTTGGACTCATCTCCCATCAGCCCCAGCTAGCATAGCCATCAGGAGAGCACCATGTTGTTTGCTTCTGCCCAAGTGAATGATCTAATTTGTAATGCTTCTTTTGCATGTTGTTAGTAAACAAAACAAAAAAACTCATGCTTGCCTTAATGTACTTGCAATTGCCATCCATTTGTTGTTACTTAAAGAGCTTATGAAATAGAAAAATAAATAAATCTATGGATCCACAAAAGATCTTCCACTTTATACTGCAAGATGAATGCAACTTGGGACTTTAAACACTGACCACTCAAAAAAAACTTGTTTTTAAAACATTAAAAAATTATCAAGGTGGAGTTTATCTCTGGACTTACATTGCTTAAACAGTTGTAACACAAATAACCTTGTTACACATTAAAAACATTGTGGGCTAACATATTCATTGGTGCACAACATTTTATGGACTAGATACATTTATTGTTATCCTCAGGTCGCAGGTAAAGGAATTTCAAAAAGAGACGCAAGCCTGGAGCAGTTGCATCGGAACTAATAAAGATGTTCTACTCTATTGTTTTAGCTTTAAGAGGAACATGAATCTCTTGAAGGAGACTCTTGCCTATGAAAGATTATGCTACAATGAAATACGTTAGGCCTGTATACAACAAAGCCATTGCACAGGTAGAACAACATCTGCTCATGCAACAGAATGACCCCTTTCATCTCTTCCTCTTGCCCCTCCAAATCTGTTCTGAAGGTTTCCCCAGCCTTCCAGAACAGACTGGGGAGCCACAGATCATTCCACATGTACAACCACTTCATTCAGCCCTTATGCCAGACATAGGCAAACTCAGCCCTCCAGCTGTTTTGGGACTACAACTCCCATCATCCCTGACCACTGGTCCTGTTAGCTAGGGATGATGGTAGTTGTAGTCCCAAAACATCTGGAGGGCTGTGTTTGCCTATGCCTGCCTTATGCTAACCCTAATCCCAACCCTTAGTCTTAATGTGCTAGTTGACTTTTTAAAATTATTCTTATTTTTAGTGCGACAGACTAATACAACTACCCCAAGAAGCATAGACAACCGTTTTAGCAGGAAGCTGCTAAAACTACTGTCTATGGTCTTATGCATATAATGTATAATTGTGATATAGAGCAGATAGTTTTCTTGCAAAAGGTGTCTGGTACCTGGCACCCAAAGTTGGGCTGGAAAATATTTTTGTTTAAAACCATGGGGATCTGTGAGTCTCAGATCCAATTTTTTTTTATCAAGTGGATTGTGATTGGCAAATTTGGCCTCTGCAATATTATAGGATGTGCTTCATTTAAGGTTTTGAGAGGTAGTCTGCTTTTGGCAGACCTTACTGGTCTTAAAGGTAAAGGTAAAGGTACCCTTCCCGTTCGGGCCAGTCTTGCCAGACTCTAGGGTTGTGCGCTCATCTCACTCTATAGGCCGGGAGCCAGCGCTGTCCGGAGACACTTCCGGGTCACGTGGCCAGCGTGACGAAGCTGCTCCGGCGAACTGGCACCAGAGCAGCACACGGAAACGCCGTTTACCTTCCCGCTGGTAAGCGGTCCCTATTTATCTACTTGCACCCGGGGGTGCTTTCGAACTGCTAGGTTGGCAGGCGCTGGGACCGAGCAACGGGCGTGCACCCCGCTGCAGGGATTCGAACCACCGACCATGTGATCGGCAAGTCCTAGGTGCTGAGGTTTTACCCACAGCGCCACCCGCGTCCCTGTCTGGGACTTACTGGTCTTACCTTCTGCAATTGCTTTGATAGCTCAGTTGGTTAGAGTGTGGTGCTGATCACAGCGAGGTTGCAGGTTCACTCCCCATATTCCTGCATTGCAAGGGGGTTGGACTAGATGATCCTCAGGGTCCCTTCTAACGCTGTGATTCCTTACACAGCCACTCACCTTCACAAAGAAAAAAGCCTCCATTTTATTTATGTAAAGCTTTGTCACTTTCCAGTTATAGTAAAAACGGAATGATGGCAATTTGGTGGTATTTGTAAGCTTCCAGTCATCTTTGTTTCTGAGCCAGGCCTTGTTCAGTTGTTTTGCTCTTCCAAAGTGCTTTACGCTTCTCATCAAACCAGTCCACATGTTAACATCCTTGGTGTGTGTTCTGCAGCTCGCAGGCACCCCTTGGTCAGGCTGTTTCTCAATGTTGAGAAACTATTTTACAAAGGAATGTTTTTTGGAGGGGGGAGGCTTCCATCAGAACTTATAAAAAGGGATTCCTTTTCTGTATTACTTCGCCATCCTATGTTCACAGGGGTCATTTGTTCTCAACTGTGCTCCCAAAGGACCTTTCCGGAGAAGTTTGCTTTTTTAAAAAAACTTTTTGATTACAATAGCTCAGTTCTCCCCCCCTCCAAACAGACTAAAGAACAATAAACAAATACAAAAGGAAAGGGAACAGCTCATCAATAACAAAGGCCTGCATTTGAAAGCACTTGGCTTACTGACTCTCACATCTCATTCCAAGCAAAGCAGGAGTCTTGCAGAGAAAGGAATCTAGAAGATAGGAAAATATTAAAATAGTAAAAGTGGAATGCTTGGAACGGCCTGTGATGGGTGATGAAGAGAAGAACGCTTTTATTGCACAACAATTGGGACAGTTTACTCGCTAATTCTACCTCTACCTGTAGAGACTCCTCTTGATTGTAGATTAATTTGGAAAACTTGGAACTATTCACAGGGCCACAAGCTTGACTGTTTTGAAAAGACATGAAATTTGATTCTGAACCTGGGCAATGTAAAAACATAAATCTCTCTGAATCTAAGCAGAAGCTGATTGTACCATTCACAATACATTGCCAAAAAAAATGGAATATCTATTGTCAATCTGGAGAAGGACCGTTATTTATTTCCTCCTAAGATTCAAGTTTTTATTTAATTTTATTTTCAAAAGTATGTGTAGAAGGTATTTGCTATGAATACTGAAACTGTGCAATTTGATGTAATTATATTCCCCCATAGGTTTAATTAAGGACTTTTAACTACAATTTATCTTTTGATAAATAGACCCTCTGCACAGAATGTTTATTAGACTGACAGCAGAATGTATACCCAGATAGCTTTTTCTGCCTTGCCATGTGACTCAGATGAATTTTAATAGAAGCAAAAGCTTTTATTTGCCCTGTAATTTCACTGAAGGATCATATCCTTTAAAAACCAGCAGACACTTGTACGTCTTGATGGCAGAACACACAGACAAGAGCAAAGAAACATGCAAAAGATGTTGCTATTTGGCCTGTCACTGGTTATAGAAATTCTTCTGGCAACATTTGCCATCAAAACACATCAAAATCCTTAGTTGCAAACATATAACAAGGCTGTTGTCTTTTTTTGTCTGAAAGAAAGATTCCAGAGTGTAGCCATTTGGGCCATTTATAATAGGAACCCAATAACCCTTTTAAAAAACCCATAAACCACAGCTTACAGAACCATGTCTGTTGTGAGCCTGAAGATGGGAATAGTTAAAATACCATTGGAAAACAATATGGTGGGCTACTTGAGCCAAATTTTGATAGCAGTCTAGGTAGTTCAGGCCCCTTTGGTTTTCACTAGTACTGGACACACCCCAAATAGGTTTCTGGGGCTAGGGTGTTTATTGTAGCATCAGTGGTCCTCATGCATGCAAGTTTTTTTGCAGCATCAACACAACATTGTAGCTATCAAAATCCCCACCCATATCCCCATCACAACCTTATCTGCATTTACCCTTTCCAGGGAAAACCCAACCAGCTTTAAAAAAGAAAAGAAAAGAAAACTTGCTGCTTACATTAAGCTCCCATCTGGAAGCACCCTAGCTGTCTGCCTTGGGAGATCCTAGTGTACAACTTTTTTTCAAAGCTACCTTGGGGCAGGAAAGGAGGAATCACTGCACTAATTTTAAAGTAGCCCAACCACTAGTTGTTTGGTTTGGTGTGTGGAGGGGGTGAGCGAAATGTTTCTTTCCCTGCAGGTCAGTGATCATTTTACAACGTTCAAACAGTGTTAATAAATTTTCCTGCAGGCTCGAGCAGTGACCATCTCCTCTTCCAAATGACAGCAATTGTATATGAGGAAAGCACATATTGACACTTAATTATGATGTGGTATCAGTAAACTCTGTTGGAAAGGCTTTGTCCATTTCTTTGGATCATCATCATCATCATAATTTATTATTTATTCTGCCCATCTGGCTGGGTTTCCCCAGCCACTCTGGGCAGCTCCCAACAAAATATTAAAAACATGATAAAACATCAGACCCAACATGCTTGCAGCCACCTGGTTGCTCAGCTTAGTGTATTCACATGTTATTTCTGTGTAAAGCTATTGTTGCTTGGCTTTTATACCCCAAAGAGCCTATATTAAGGGTGTCCAAACTTTTTTCAAAGAGGGCCAGGTGTGAGGGCCGACCAAAGTTGTTGACCTTTTTATAGGATTGGTTGAGCTTTTTTATGCTTTCATCCCAAAGTTGTTGAGCTTTTTTTAGGATTGAAGTTGCTGAGCTTTTTGGGGGAATCAAAGTTTGCTGAGCTTCCCCCCCCCCCAGATTTTACCCCAGGAAATAACCCACAGGGGCCAAATTAGGCCCCCGAAACGGACTTTGGACACGCCTGGCCTATACTGTGGGGTATATATCAACATTGCACTGTTACAAACGTTCCATCTGCACAACCACACGACCTTGCCAGATGGAATGTTCTCTCCTCCCTTCCCCTGCATGCTATGGGGGGGCGGTGTTGTCTCCTGACCCACAGAGGAAATTTAGGGAGAACAAAGGCAGGGGAGGAGGAAAAGCTCCATTGCACAAGTGAAAGTCCTTGTGCAGGGCTTCTGCTGATGGGATTTGTTAGGTGTATCTTGTCCTACATTCTCTGTAAGAAGCTGTATTTTCTGGATTGGTTCTAGAGCCTTGCAGCCCCGGGTGTTAACTTTTTCTCTCTCCTTGTGAATGCAATATATAGCCTTGATCAGATTAGAAAAGCAGTGTATCACTGATTTAGGAAGATGTGTAGAAGCTTCGCTGAAATGAACAGGAACCAATTGGGAGCATGGATCTACAGCTACCATTTAATTTAAGTAGGTCTGATTCCAGGCAAGTTCCCGGTTGATTGTGTTCAAAATGGCTAGGATACTTGACCTCTCATTATTAACTCCCATTTACCTTCACACTGGATATTCTAATATTTAGGCAATCAAAAAGTGACTGAGACTTCAGTCCATTCAGTTGAAGAACAAAAGGCAGTCTAAGTTGACTTTGTTTATATTGCCTTCTTGTTCACCATAACTTGGTGGTTGTTTTTTAACTAAACTCTTCAGAACCCGGGTGTTCTGTATTGAGTAAATTGGGGAAAAGATGGACATGTTGTCTTAAAGATGGTTTGCCCCTTTCCTCTCTTGTATCATAGAATTATAGAGTTGGAAAGGGTAACCAAGGGTTATCTAGTCCAGAATTATAGAGTTGGAAAGGATAACCAAGGGTTATCTAGTCCAGCCCCCTGCAACGCAGGAACCGCAACTTGTACTTGATGATTGTGCAGCTTCTAAGGTGTTTACACTGCTAGGCTTTAGTATTTGAAAGAGGCAGTATCTTAAAGTCAGGCAGAAAAATGCACATGATAGTTACACATATTGATATACTTACACATGTACAAAAAGTCACTTTGATTTGCTTTGATCATGTGCACTAAAGCCCATCCCAGAACCATCGCCAGCGTGCAGGAATTCCACAGCAGATGGATCAGTGTAGAAAACTCCCTGAAGCTTCTATGTTTAAACTACACTGCCATAGGTTACCAAAGCTGGTAACATGATTTGACAGTATTTGCACGATAAGCTGCAAAGTGCTAAGAATTCTGCTTTAATAGTGAAAGTTCAATTTTAAAAGATCCAAAAGCTGACATACTGCTGCTGGCTGATCTGGATGCAAATTAGATTATCATAAGTGCAATTCTAACTGTAACATTTATTATCAACACAGCTGGTTTAACTAGTGATAGGAGCATGTTTGTTCCTCTTTTGTCCATTGATGGTCAAAGAGGAACAAATTTCTCACAGAGACCTGCTGCCATCTGCTGGATTTCCGAGTGCAGTGTCTCTGCTCTTGGGTAAGCCTTATGCCAAACCAAAGAAAACTGATGTGGCTGCAGAGCATGAACAATATTTTCTGATTAAAACAAAACCAAAGAAACCTGATGTGAAAAAGCTTTTGTTGATATGCTGAGTAAAAATAGCTTCTAAAAGCTAATAAAATTTTTAATCACCCCCCTCTACTTTTAAAATAGTGTTTTGCTGGTAGTTTGGGAGTAAATTAGCAAAAAAACAAACAAACCCAGAAACAAACAACTTTGCAAATTACACTGCATTCTCCCCCCCCCGACTGTTACTTATTCAAGATAGTGTCTACTTTTGCTATTTTTCGGTGCTTCTTTTTAAAATGGAAGCTTGGATTCTCAGAATCCTGTGGACTTCATAGAAAAAAGCCTAGACTGGAAAGTGGGGGAGGGGGACTGTGTGGCCCTTCTGTTGTTGTTGCCACTCATGTGAAGAGAAAGATCAAACCCATAATTCATTGTGTTTAATGTTTTCAAGTGCGGCTATTTACCTGGTTGAGTTTTGTTCTCTTACTGCGGTATTTATTTGGAATTGATTCCATCAATTTATCCCCACGTTTTACATCGCTATAGTTTCAAAGCATGATAGGCAGCAGGTGGAGAGATTTGTTTCCAAGCCGCTTTCAAAAAGTCAGCCACATAACTGGTATTATTAAAATCTCACATCTATTTTAGATAGTAACTTATGCATTGTAGAGGGAGGAGGGTGTGGGTAGGTAGAGAAATTACAAAATATTTCCAGTTGGTGAACATCTGTAAAAATATAGTTTGCAATGTGCCAATTCAAGGCTAGGTTGCAAGCAAATGCTGGATTGTACTTCCTAAGATCTTTAATAAAATATAAATATTAAAGCATAAGGATTTAAACAAAGTGTTCTCCTTTTAGATGCGTAAGCCTTATTTTTCATCTTACAGGTAGCACATCAGTGCTTTTAACTGATTTTTTATTTTTTTTTACAAAATAGGTTAATTTCCTCCACACATATTGTTTTCAATACGTAGGAAAAAGAAAGTCCTGTCCATTTCCAAACCACATATACTGTATATGCTAGATAGAAACATGTCCCTATAAATGACTATATATATATTTATATTTTGTACTTCTTTGATTAGTTAATAAATTTACGGTTTGACACTTGTGAACCGCCCTGATATCTTTTGATGAAGGGTGGTATATAAATCTAATAAATAAAATAAAATAAAAATTATTTGCTTTTGTGACATTTATCTTCATTCTGTTCTCTCCTGCCCCAAGTACAAGTTACGTATCCTGACCAAGCTTGCTGCGGAACTCAGCAAGCACATGCCAGAGAAAGTGGTGGAGGATACCTCCAGCATCCTGAGATCGCCCATGCCTGGAGCAGTGGTGGCAGTTTCTGTAAAGCCTGGAGACATGGTAAGATCATTCCTTGCCCTTTGTATCTGTTCCAGTTAAGAATATTCCTCACTGGAGAATCAGGGACAATTTGCACACTTCTTTTTTGGTCTTGCCTGAAGATGTTTCGATATGTGCACTTGTGAATGTGGCAAGTACATGTTTACAAACATGAGTATCCTACATCTATACTCGTACGGGAGCCACGCTGGTTTTGGTTTCCTGTCATGTGGCTACTCGTTTGCAAACTTAGCTTGCTGCAATGTAATATATCAAGTTTCCCACGCTCTGGTTACTCTTGAAAAAACAGGTCAACTTACTTTAGGGATACTGCTGTATATAGGGAATGTGCATGGAACTTGATTTGGATGTGGGGGAACTCAGCTGAAATCACTACAGGGATGAAGGCAACCTTTATGATCAATTCATTCCAAAGGCATATTGTCCTAGATATTGACAAGGAAAAAAAATTACATTCATCGTGATAAACACTTCCCCCCCCTGTCTGACCTGACTCCGAGCCTTTCAGTTGCTAGCTGCTGCTAGTCATAATAAAAACACATGCATCCTCTTGACTTTAACTTTAATATTATGCTATAATTTTATGTTAGCACAAGAAAGGTCATCTTTAATTATTCATTCAGTTTTATAGAAATGCACCAGAACCAAAAGAGTTGAAATAAAAATGAAGGTGTGCTGCTTAATTCTCAGTTGCACTGATTACAGTTGGCCCCTGCTTGCGTAATCAGTGAAGTAAAAATTGGAGCCTTAATATTTACATCTATGGGCAGAAAGAGTAAGTAAAGTTGCTGGAGAAAGACTGGAGAAAGGTGCATTGAGGTAGGTCTGTATAATACTTGTCAGATGATGGATCTGTTTCTTAATATGCCTTAATATCCAAAGGATCACTATGAGACCTATGAACTGAGAGATGATTTTATATGCTCTATGCATCATGGATGTCATGCTCAATATTATCTTTCTAATTTAATATTCTATTTCCATATTCCATGTTTTTGCTGTGTTTTAAGAAAAACTACTTTGTGTCTGTGTGCATACATACGTACATATTTATGTATGCATTTAGAAAACACGGACAGTTCTTTTTGAGCTATTAAAAATGGGATAAATTATGAATAGATAATGTTGTTTAGCATTGAACTAATTCCGATTCTCCAAAAATGTAGCCAGTAAACTACCTTGGCCTCTTTTTGAGATGTACTCTCTGCTGTAGTTTTTTTTTAAAAAAAAAAAGAGAGAAAAGGTTCCACTGGGATGCCATTTTAAACATATTTTACATTTAAACAGAAGACGAAGCTGAGCTTACTAAAAACAAGCAAACATAAATTGCACTCAAGACTGGAAGATGTTTACCTTGAAATTGCAAACCCATCAACATTGTTAAGTGTTAGAAAAACTACTTCTGAAAGGGGGGAGGACAGGATTTTTTACTCATGAGCTTAGCTGAGTGAGTCATCTGTGAAACATTTTGCCTGTTTAAATCTTTAGATGCCCTTTCTCATGCTATGTGGAAGAGTTTTTTAAGAAGTGTCATATCAAACAACATAGTCATTCACATACAACGACCAGGTATGGTCACTGACAATTCCTGATTTTCAGATCGACTGAGTGGCAAGTTAGAAAACTGTCTGCTAAATGCCATTTTCTTCTTGTCACAAGGAGTGTGAATTCTGTCATTCCTCCGTGCAGTACAATGGAAAAGAGTGGCGCTGTGTGTGTGTGTTTGCGTGTGGTGGCAGGATATTTTTCAGGACAAAATCTCCCATCCATTTTTATCCAAAATGCCTTGTTCTGCTGACATTAAAGTGAATCAGGAAAAAATAGGATGCTATGAAGTATCCTTTTATGTATCTGTCTTGTGTATATTTTGTGTACATGAAGAAGCAAAACCATGAGGATGGGCCTCCAGCCAGGAAATTGAAATGGGGAAAACATTCTTCCCATACAATCAAACATTCCCAAAGAAGTGCGGTGCAATACCAAACAAGTTGTTAAATAATGAGGAGAGATTTCTTTCTTGCTTCTCCCTCCCCTTTCCCTGCCGCCCCTTCTCCCTGCCTGTGGGTTTTTGCTGGAGGCGCCGAGAGGCAGAGCATTTGAACAGCACAGGCCTTATGTTCTGCCGACTTGGACTTGTCAATGGTAATTGGGCAGCTTTAATTGCAAAAACACGTTTGTGGCGCTGAAAGGGAGTTTAGCGTAAATCCTTCCTTTCCAGGACTGGTGTCAAAAAGTTTTTTTGAAAGGAGATGAGGTTGTATCAGCTATCCAGACTGAATAAGCGGCGAGATGGCGCGATTCAGCTTACATGTTTTGGCTGTCCATCAGGACAAGGATCATTCATTGTAGCTGTTCAAAGCCTCGGAGAACAACGGATGGGAACTCTTATATACTAGTCTTTTTTGTTCCACTGTTTGAATGTGTCCTGAATTTGTGTTTCCCCCCCTCTACTTTTCAGACAGACTAAGGAGTACTTAAGTACCCTTTTTATATTCTAGAGTATTTACCAGCTAATAATATAATGAGGCGTGAAACAATATTACTGGGAAATGACAAAAAAAGTTTTCAGCTGAATGTTATGCTAAAACTAATGAGTAGCTCTTCCATAAATTTTCTGTTCGTGACCATTGGTAAATGTTATTTCATGGTAATATTTTGGGAGTTAGCGCATTACTATAGAGTGTCTTACAAGGAGGCTTCTGTTTTCCAAAATGCACTAAAATAATGAAACACTCCCATTATAAGATGGTACCAGGGTAGGGATGCAGAGGTTGAGTAGTCATTTTTGTTTGAATCCATTCAGGTTTTTAGGCTGTTGGGAGGTATAGTGTGCTTGCATTAGCTTTCTGATGGCTTGCATTTTTTTATTGTCTTTTGTGGTGTTGGTCTGAAATGTGCGTGAGAATTGTTCTTTATTTTTGCCAAATTCTGTGTATATGCTTTTGTTATTATTTTCTTTATTTTTCCAAGTTCCATTAAAAATTGCTTGCTTAGCAACAATGAAAAAGCTTCCAACGATGGGTCAATTGTGATGAACCTCACAGCTCAGCCCTTTTGGGGAGAGGGTTCTTCAAGTTTATTTCTGAGAAGAAATTTGGGGGCCATACATGGGGGCCACAAACTAACATGAGAAATTTGTTTATTTGAAGGGCATCATTCTGCCAAAAACTATACATGGGTAAGTCTTAATGAGATCATTTCAACTTAGGTACCCGTAGTTTACAGACAGCATGTAGACATTACATACATTTTACTAAAAAAAAAGTGGAATTTACTGCCACATAAAGATTGGGATCAATAAAGCTACTTTGGGTGCACTCAGAAGAACGTTTAAATTTCGCTCCCTTCACACATGAATCAGGAGGCATTATGTGATTACCAAAGAGTGAGACCACATTGCTGACTCTGCCCCTTGCCATCCACACATCTCTTTATTTCATTTTTATTTTTTCATTGAATTTGTATGCCACTTTTTAGGGCAGTTCACAACATATTCATGCATTCACATGGACTATCTACAGCAGGGATGGGCAACATGTGGTCCTCCAGATATTGCTGGATTGTAAATTTCATTATCCCTGACCATTGGTCATGTTGGCTGTGGCTAGTGGGATTTCTAGTACAATACCCAGAGGTCACATGCTTCTGAACTGCTCTCCCCAGGGAGGTTTGGCTGGCACCTTCATTATACACCTTGAGGTGCCAGGCGAAAACATTCCTCTTCAACCAGGCCTTGGGCTGATTGACATCCAGTGCCCTCTTAAATGTGTTGTTGGAGGGGGGGGGAATTTTTGGTTTGTTGTTGTTCTTATTTTTACTATGTTTTTTGTGGTTTTTGCATTGTGATTTTATGTTGTGAACTGCCCTGAGATCTGTGGGTGAAGGGCGTTATACAGATTTAATAAAATGAATGAATGAATGAGCAGCTACTGGAGAAGAGGCTTCTTCACTGAAGTTATACAAAGGATGGGTGGCTAAGCAGCGTGGACCCAATTCCAGGAGTCACAGGATGTCCTCTTCTGGCGTCACCTCAATGCTGCCCCCCCAACCCCACTGAATTTCAAAGTTTTTTAACCTCCCCTTCCAATATGGTTTGCCAAAAAAACATTCAAAAGATTCCTTGATACCTAGTTCTTTGAATCCTGGCTATTGCATTTAGGATTGTGGTGTTGGAATAAATTTATAAACTTAATTACTATTTCAGAGTAGCAGGATACAATATTACAGCCATATTCAGTCCAAGCTTATGGCAAGGTGCGTCTGCACTGGGCTTCCCCCAGCCTTGAGGCCTTCCCTCTTCATTGCAGGTGGCTTTGAAAATATTCTCGAGTTTCAAAAGCTGCTTTGTAATATGTCATGGCGGCAGGGAGGGGCGAAAGCTAAAGGTCAGGCAAAAAGCCCCTTTGCACATGTGCAAATAGAATGCTTGGGAGCACTGAATGAAATGTCAGGAGTGAAACGGAAGTGCGGATTGCGTGAAGGGATCTCTTTAGCTGCTTTCCACCTAATTCTGCTTTATTTCTTTGTATATTTCAATAAAGCATCTCAATGGCTTTCTGGAAATATAGATAGGTTTTTCTGGATCAAAATTTGCTTTTCTTCAGTAAGCAAACTGTAATCGATAATTGCACAGTGTTAGTAATTTTGCAGAACTACTGTAAAAATAAATGAAATCCAAAACTTTTTTAACTGAGTCGATTATCCAAATGTATTTTTATATATGTGCTAGAAAAATAATTTATAATGTGAACTTGAAAGAACTCTTGAATGTAGTGTTTTTATTTTATTTAATTCTAATTTGCATTTGAAAAGTCTGCCTCTGTGCACTTATTTATTTAAACGTGTATGAAAACACTTCAGTATTATCGAGAGGGTGTGATATATGACATGAGGTTTCAAAATAAGAATTGCACTATTTCACAGATAAATTTTAATTCCGAAAAGGCTTGAATAAAGTGTTTAGCAAGCTTGAACAGTGTGTAGTAGCAGCCTCTTATACAAAATAGGACATGGAAATTTGTTCTGTTACGTCAAAGAAGAAATGAAATACTTTACTCGTCAAATAGTAGGTTTATGGTTTCAGACATATTTAATTTTAGACCAACAAGATTCTGCTCCATAACACTCAATTTAAAAAGACTAGGAAAAATGTCTTGCTGAGATTACAGATAATGTCCAGCCATTGTTTTGTCTTTCAAAATGCTCAGACGCAGCAAACCGAAAAACACCTTACAATCCTCTCTTTTTCCCTCACTTCACTAAGCACACCACAGGCGACTGATTTCTTGTAAAATGTAAGGTTATATTTTTAATATACTACTTGTTGCTTGTAACCTCCTCCCTTTTTCTTTTAATGCCTTGCTGGCTGTTCAGCTCTTAAAAGTCTGAAATAAATTCTCGTGGCCTTTGGTAATTAGCAGTGCTTTGTAAAACAATGAAAGCAAGGGAAGGCATAGGAATGGAACGGTTAATTAAACTGCACTTTAAAAAAAAAAAGCCTTATACATAGTTTTATGATATAATTTAATGGACACCAAATATTGATTAGAGGCACTTGTCATTTTCATGTAAGTAACCCAGAAGTTTCTCTTTGACGTAGTTCTTTGCTCTGGAAGAGCTAGCAATTCAAATGAAATTCCAGTCAGCTGGTGTTAACTTTATGCAGAACTAAAAAACACAAAACCACCTAGACACCTGGCCACCCTGACACTTAAAATATGCGAAGAAATTGGAATGAGGTATTCAGTCCTGTGTGGAACTGCCTATTTTGACACCTATGGGGGGGTCTCATATATATATATATATATATATATATATGTATATATATATATAAAATAGACTTCAGACAGTTTAGACTTCAGACAGTTCATTTATTTATGCTTATTTCTTTATCCATAGCTGAGGTGTGTGGTGGTGAAAGAAATATCATTATAAATTATTACTGTTAGTAGTAGTAGTAGCAGCATTTAATATAACTTATATCTGAATACATAAGGGCGTAGTTTGATACAAGTAGGTCTTCGCTACCCCCACAAAACTTATCACCATTCCTGAGTAGTCAGTCATGACTCACAATATTCCTAAAACAGGGCTGTCAAGCTAGTCCATTACTGTAAAGGGAAATCTAGACATTTCTCGAACCTCTGGGAGCACTTGTGTTTTGGATAAGTGGGGGTACAATGATTGGTTCTTATTGCTGTCAGGGGAACGTCACTGACCTTTGATTAATCAAGGGTCAGAAAATCTAGGATGCGCTCTACCGAAATTCATTCTTTAAAGGAGTGTGGCGTAAAAAGTTTAATAATCGTCTGTCAAGCACTGTTAATTGCTGCTAATTATATTTTCAACTCTGTAGCTCCTGTTTCAGAATTTAATTTGGATGGAAGGGGGAAATGGCACTAATTATTTTACACAGATTTGGACAATGTCAAGGAATTCAGTCACGGCTGAATCCTCTTGATTTTGTTTTCTGCATAGGTGTCTGATGCCAACAAGTCAGAGAGATAGGGAGAACCTTGAAGGACACCAATAAGACAAAACAGCTGAGCTGCTTGGAGGGAGGATGGGGATATAAATGTATAAAATGCATGATGCTCAACGCATGGGGTTGAGACTTTTAAAATTGTGTTATCTTCAACCCCCACCCTCTTTTCCTTGTTTAGCTCAGGATGTCTCGTGTGGGCATGTTTGACACAGTTGGAATGACCTATCTGTCTTAATTTTTGCAAGAATTATGCCTTATCAGTAGTTGAGTATTGACAGTCTATTGTCACCACTTGCAAAACAACCAAGTACAAGTGTATATGGATATTGGGGACTTTCCTTTCGGTGCACTTTCCTTTGAGTTCAAAAAGAGGGTGGTGCTAAAATAAGATTCTAACTGTGCTGTTGACTGGCTCAGAGATGCAAGGTCTCGTCCAACTGTTGCCCCAATTGTTTTGGCTCCCCCCCCCCCATAAAGTTGTGTGTGATACTTCTCCCTCGCCTTCATCTCTGTGAGTCTTTCAAATATATCCTTTTCAAGCACCTGTGTTCGAAAATAATAAAGGTCTCTTTAAAAAAATGTAATGGAAGGGTTTTCACTTTTGCAGACGAGTCAGCAGGGCTGATATTGATCCAGCTTTTTAGGGAGCCCCAGTGCACCAGAAGGTGATACAGTAGAGGGCCTTGCAAGTCCTGGGAGCCTTCTGTCTAATTTGGCAGAAAAACACAATGTAGGGCAATAAAAGAAGGATCCTATACCGTAAGAAATCTCCATGCTCCCCCTTCCTCCTCCTCCTCCCCCCACCATAAAAAGAGGCTTAATTTTTTCAGCTGCACACAATGATTTGATGCTCACTCTTGCATTGAAACAGTTGCTGTCGGAAGAGGCAGGAAACAGTTTTCTTTTAATTGCTGAAATCATTCGGAAGTGCTTCGTGCGCTGCTTCTGTGCAGCAGATGCTGTGCATTAATTGGCCTGTGTAGGACTGACCCAGGGTTCCTTGCAGCGGGCCCAATGTTAGGCACGGGGTTTAAATAGCTTATTTATTATTTTGGATAAGCTGGCAAACATGGTATGTTCTTGCACGTGCTGTATTTCATGGTCTGCCGTTCCAATGTCATGTGGGTTTCCAGCCCTGGTAATGTATTAGCAGCAGGTAAGCTCTAAATAACATCCATCAGGAGCTAATTTTTTTTTTTTTTTACCCAGATACGCCAATGACTGATGAACCTGTCTTTTGTATGAATGTTTAGCACAGTAGAAAGCCATATGCCACTGGCACAGTTTCCTGTGCATTCTTTATAGTGGCTAGAGAGTAGTAGGGGGAAAATTTCTCTTGCATTTGCATCCTGTCATTTATGAACAGTTTGCACTTTCTAAAATAGCTCCAGGTTTTTGGTGTTGTTTTTGTGTGTGTGTGTGTGTTGGAAGGAACAAAATGTAGGGTTTAGGGTTTCTTAAAGGCAATCTGACTATTGCTCTTGTGTTCTTTATCCAGGGATATTAGAGCTCATCCTTAATAGGGAACCTTGTTTTGTAACTCCCCGTCTGTTCAAAACAGACCTTACCCCATTAGAAGGTCTTCCCTTGTGTGGGAGGACCACAGCTGTTACCGTAAATCTCATCCAGTAACTGTATAACCCCCCATTTTGTGGTTCTGAAGGATGAAATTGAGAAATGGAATACGGTGCACTCATCCTTTACCTCTCCAATTTTAGGCCCTTGCACATCATTTTCATGCTTTTATTCCAAATCAAACGACATTAGTGAGCAACACCACCCTCTGCTAAATGTCTAGCATCAAAGGCCCCTTTTCACAAGGCCGGCATTTTATTTCTTTTCTAAGGAGTGGGTGAATCAATCTCCTTCTCTCAAAATCTTGGCCATTTCTTCAAGGTTGTTGCAGGAAAGATGCAGCATTTGGAAATGGAGTTTCCACAAAGCAAACAAGGTCCCAACTTAAAAAGAAAGGAGGTGGGGGAAAAGCAAATGACCTTAAGAGGTTTCTGTTTCTTTAAATCTTTGTGAAAGAAGTGGTTCTAACTTCTTATGGTGGGATATTGAGGGCTTTAACAGAAATAAGAAGTGGTTGAAATCATTAGCACAACAAAGCAAACTATAAGCTTGAAGATAAAAGTCCCTGGGGGAAAAGTCCTCTGAAAATAAATGGGACTTGATAGATTTCCATATCATTTATAACTTCCCTTAATTACACTTGGAAGACTTGCCAGTAAAACTGGAAAATTGGCAGCCTATATCCATTATAGTAATTTTGCCGACCATGGCAAGCAGCTGGCTTTACTGGATTTTATTTCCCATCACTCACAATTAATCATCAGCTGGAGATGTCTGAAACTCTTCAGAACGTAGCAATACTGTGTGACATTTGGGCCTCCTTAAAATGCTAAAATCTGCTGAGTAAATGGGCCGAGCTTTCTTTTCCTTCAAGCAAACTCATTTTGGTGCAAGGCAGGCTGCTTGCTTAATGACTGCCACTTTGATAATCGGATGCGAATGTGAACCTTGACCCGGTGTCAAAGGAGAGGACGCAGCAAGCTGGGTGAAAGATATGAGACTCAGATCTGCAAACTTTACACCAATTAGACAGAGTGGAGAAATACATCAGTGCCGATTGGGTTTATCAGAAAGACTTGCAGGGCTTGTGACTGTTTTGTAAGCCTAACATTGAAGACATCCTGTCACAATCATTAAGTCTTTATCAGTTGATTCACAAAAGTCTTAAGGGAGTGGACTGGACCCACAAAGATCTCTTCTTAGGCCCTGCCCTCAGATTGGAGCTCTCTTCATTGTACCTCTGAATATAAACAGGCGAACAATTAATATTCCTGTTACTTTCTTGTGCATAGTGAAAATAGATTTAAACGTTCCTCCATTTTGCCAAGGAGCCCTGACATGACATTCATTATTATGTTGCCTATAACTTTCGAGACTGTACTAGTTCTAAAGTTTGTTATCTAAACAGATGGTTACCACCAACTCCAATTTTTGTTCTCCAATTCCTATTTTTCTTTAAACAGGTAGATAAACAGTTGAAATAATTTTCAAATGGAAATCTTGAGAATTTTGATGCAGGAAGCCATTGTGTACTTGGTGTGTTACACTTTGTTTTTGGAATGAAATGCAGTTTCGTTCCTAGTCAATGAACAATGAAATTAAATATTATTTATTTTCGTATTAATTTTAATCCCAGCAGTTTCAATTTTCTTTCTTCTGAAAAGCCGTTTTAATGAACCTCTGCATTTTGTTTTGTGTTTTTAGAGAATTTAAGGATGAAATTGATTACAATGGCCTCAGATGAGTAAGAATTCTGTGGATTTTATTTGATTTTCCCCTGCTCCCATTTGAGGTCACCACTGAAGCTATGATTAAAAGTATAAAGAGAATTTTAAATAATAACTATTTTTGATTACTGCAAACTGTCCTGTACAGTGTGATTTTTCTGCTTTTTTCCAGGTCAGTATCTTTAGAAGTGTAGAAAAGTTATTGAAATTTTTGTTTAAAGCCTAACTTAATCCTTAAATGAGGAAAGAGGATATTTTAGAGATCTCGAAGATATTCATTTTCCGGCTTAAATAATACAGGCAGGCAAAAAGATACACACAATTATGCAGTGAAAGAAACTGAACAAAGCCCAAGAGAATGAATGAAAGAGGAAAGGGAGATATATTGGCGACTAATTTTAGGATTTGCTGTTTTGCAACACAGTGGGGGAGGAGACATTAAGGATTGACATAAAGAACAATTATTAATGTGGGTGCTTAAGTGACACTTTCTCCTAAAGCCGTTTTAAATAAATTGGCTATTATTAGACATAATGCCGCAGTATTTAAACATTGAGTATCTATGGAAATAAAAGTTTTCACCTAAGACAGAGAACTAGCATAAGTTAGTTTTCTTGTAAGGGTTTGTTGGGTAAGTTTTCGCTAAATAATACTATTCCCAGTTACTTTGGGGAGTACGTGTTTGGATAGAGAAGGGAGATAGGGAACGAAGTTAGAGGTTCATAGAAGGAACCCATCAGACAACCCTCTGTGTAATTTTTTTAAAAATGTGGGGTTCTTGAATCTTTAGGAAATTGTTGCTATGGGGGCAGGAGGTTGAGTATATGTTTTTTAACAGGCCCAGAAAATTATGCTGTTGGCCCCTTTATATGTAAAATGTATTACGTTTGCATCAAGCATGCACACTTTTTGCAGTTTAGAACATGCTGATAGATTTGAAGCACTTAACATAGATGGTTTAGACTTTGGCAACTGGAGGCTTTTTTCACTTTGGAAACCTTCACCAATGACGAGATAAATCAAACTCATCTTGCAAAGCCCACTTCTAGAGCAGGGAATATTTCTGAGAGTGGGAGGCAAAGGGAGACCTCTGACAGCAAAGGCTGGGAAGGATGTAGGATGGATAAGGAGATCCCCTTGGTCCAGTGTTTTGAAGATTTGGAGAACTTAGCGGAACTCCTGAGCTTTCTGACAGTTCTCTGAGAAAGTTTGGGAACAGTAGGCCTACTGCAAATAGTGACAGGGCAGTATTTGCACGTTAATGGAATTTTTATGCCGGAATGCTTCTCTTGTTCATCAGTTAACCTAGTACCACTAATGCTATGTGCACAAGTCATGTATCAGTGCAGTGTTAAGCCTGATACGACACATTTGCTCTAATGTACTTGCACGTATCTCTTGTTTTGTAGCTCAGGATGGAAATAAACTACAGTGGTACCTTGGGTTACAGAAGCTTCAAGTTACAGACGCTTCAGGTTACAGACTCTGCTAACCCAGAAATAGTACTTCGGGTTAAGAACTTTGCTTCAGGATGAGAACAGAAATTGCGCTCTGGCAGCGCAGCGGCAGCGGGAGGCCCCATTAGCTAAAGTGGTATCTCAGGTTAAGAACTGTTTCAGGTTAAGAACGGACCTCCAGAACAAATTAAGTTCTTAACCCAAGGTACCACTGTACTCAAATCTTAGCTCCCTTTTGTAATGGAGGAAATTCACTTTCCTATGATTGTTCCTGACATGTTTTTGTCATCTGAGCTGTGTGGCATCCCCTTAAGGAAAAAAGTACCTATGTTACCATAGGAGATGGGAACAGTGACGTGCTTTCATATTGTACCTGGGTTAAGTCAACATGCTGAATGGGACTATTCTATGGTGTCTCCATTTTGCACGACAAATTTCGTACTCAACATTGTCCTATCCATTTAGGACTGTCTCTCATAACATGCCATGAACTTCTTTATGCAGCACATAGTGATGGCTACCAACTTGGGTGGCTTTTATAGATTATTGGACGACAGCCACTAGCCACAATGGCTACGTTCTGCCTCCACAGTCAGAGGCATAATGCCTCTGAACACCAGTTGTGGGGAATCACAGGTGTGCGATGACTGCTGTTGTGCTCATGTTCATCTTGCCAGCTTCCCACAGGCACCTAGTCCTGTGAGAACAGGATGCTGAACTAGATAGGTCCTTGGCCTGATCCAGCAAGTTCCTCTTAGGTTCCTATGAAGACAAGGAGGCGAAAAGTGTGTGGCGCTTCCTATTTAATGTATATGCGATGAAAAAACTGGTAGTGGTGTGTGTGCACCAATCACACGTGACTGCATAGCTGACTTGAGGAGGCCAGGGGCAGCATGAGATTAACTGCAGTTTTATTTGGGGTTTGAGATGTGGGCTAAGATGTGCAGCCAAAAGCTGCGCAAAGAAAATGGGCTTTGAGGAATGAGTTTCAGCCATCAGTATTCTGCGAGGGTGCCCAGACATAAGGGAAAGCAAGTGAGGATGTAAAATAGGAGACTTGAGTGGTTGAGGGTGCTGGAATTGGGATGTGGCAAGGGTGACAGGCATGAATGTATAGGAAGTGTGTGTGGAAATCTTGTTATATGTGAAGAGGGCACTGCTCTCTTACAGTGTCCCAGTTTAGTCCCAACAGCTGAGGGTGGTTCATTCCAGGTCAACAAAGAAGCAATGTGATTCAGTCTATTGTTCTCTTGCTGATGTGGAACAAGCACTTTTGAGCAACAGCCTTGAGAAACAAGCTGTATTCCTTTATATAACTTGACATCTTACTTTTCAATAAAATTGCAGTGTGTGTTTTCCGCAGGAAGGCTGTGGATTGTGGCTCCTCTCTGCACAGTTTATTTCATGTACACACAGTGCAATGCATGGATTGCCAGTGTGGCACCTTTGCCCACAGAGAGACCTTCCTTGGTGCCCACAGGGTCCCATCCCCTTGCTCAGATTAGGCTTAAAAGAAGCCTTCTTTGGGTGTTACCCCATGGGGAGCGGAGAGCTACCACACACATGTGATGCCCACCACAGTCTCTCTCTTTTGAAATCATGGCCATCGCCCTAGCAAGGTTGTTGACTCCTGATGTAATTGATGCTTATTACATGGAGGTGGTAATGTATGTAGGTATCAAGACAGGATGAAAGAAATGAGGTTCTTTTGGAGGGGCAACATAGAACAAGTACTTGAACACTTAGCAGATGTTTTATGGGACATATGAAGTCTGATGGTGATAAGAATTAGTGTGACAAATACACTTATGCATGCAGTAGATCTGTTCAACTTTTGTTATTTAATATGGTGTTTCCAGTGACAAAATTGCATATGTGGGTAGTATAATCTTGAAAGTATTAGTTCATGTAACTAGTATTTCAGACCATGTATAGGGAGAATCTCAAACTGCTCCCATCGCTGGTTTGGAAATAGTATAGTCTCTAGTGGAAATGATCTTTCATTGTGGGCTCTGAAGCATGTTACTTCAGATATGAAGTAAGGAAAGTCACACTTAAATTGTGATGTTTGAGGGGGAAATGACCCAAGGACAGAGAGCTACTTCATGCAATGCAAACTGGCTAGATTTTTTGGTTGTAAGTTGCTCTTGAGTTGCCTTGGGCAAGATAAAGCAACTAATGAATGTAATAAATAATAATAATCTCCCAACTTCCTGTAAAGCTGTGTATTTATCAGACAGAGATAGCTTGCCTAATTGGCATAGGATGTGCTTATCTCACATGATCAACTTTTTTGGGCTTAAAAAATAATCCATGGAGGTACACAATGGATCCACTGGTTACCTTGAGCATGTGAACAGTTTGTTAAGAGTTCAACTAGGCAGAAACAGAAAGTGAGAGTGCCACTCTGAATGAATATGAGACTGGGTGGTGGTATTTTGATTCCATAAAACTTGCATCTGGTCTGCAAATGTCTGCTTTTCTTAATAATGAAGAGACAAGGAATTCCACAGGGCTCTTTGAGGACTAGTAATCCAAGTGAACACTTCTCTTACTTTGGAAATTTCACCAGGCCTTGTGCATGCAATTGCTGATCCTTTCTTTACAAGGACTAAAACATGTATTTTGTTTTGCTTTGCTTTGCTTTGACTTGTCAGCTGAGATTCTTGGGAAGGTGAATTCTCTAGCCAGCCTCAAAAAATGCATATTTTTCCTGTGTTGGCAGTTTTCTGTACTGCATGCATAGCCTTGTTGAGTCAGAATCCATACAGTGGGAATTAGATGATGGTTAAAGCCTCTTCAAGAATTGAGTATCTGTAGGATCTGAACTCAAGTTTCTATCAGACCAGAGTACATCATATGGTGCATATCAGCATTAGAGTCTGAAGGTGACTTAAGAAAGGATCTACACATGGGATAAGAATTGTCTTTTTTCTTTGTTTAAAGACGTTTCTGTGTTAATTTTCCTGTTGACTTTAAGGTTATAATAACATTAGCATTTTAATGTCATCTTTTTTTGCTTTTACCAGGTTGCAGAAGGTCAGGAGGTCTGTGTGATTGAAGCTATGAAAATGCAGAACAGTTTGGTTGCTGCTAAAACTGGAAAGGTATGTCCAGACTAGATGTTTTAAGTAACTTGTCAAGTTGAGCACAAGCTTTATTTTTGAAAATAGATTTTATTATTGGCATCAATCTTGAACCTTATTGCACTGTTCTGTAACTGTGTGGTGACGCACACACTTTGAATTCACAAATGTTTATCAAATGTTCAGAATTATTTGTCTTGGCTGCAGCCTTTCTGTTCAGATTTGGCCTAGGCTACAATCCAATAGAGTTACAGTAGATGGGTCCAGTGTGCTTGTGCTGGATTGTGGCCCTAGAAATCAGAATCTGTGCCTTTGTAATTTCACTAATTGTTCAGCTAGGCCAGAGGTAGGCAACCTAAGGTCCGGGGGCCAGAAGTGGCCCAATCACCTTCTCAATCTGGCCTGCGGATGGTCTTGGAATCAGCGTGTTTTTACATGAGTAGAATGTGTCCTTTTATTTAAAATGCATCTCTGGGTTATGAACTGGCATAGGAATTCGTTCATATTTCCCCCAAAAAATAGTCCGGCCCACCACATGGTCTGAGGGACGGTGGACTGGCCCACGGCTGAAAAAGGTTGCTGACCCCTGAGCTAGGCAGTCCCAAAACATGTCATGCACAAATAGACTTTAGGACCACAATGCAGAGCATATGGCCAAAACTTTACACACAAGCAGTGCTTCTTTTTAAAATAAACAGTTCACTGCCCCTTCACGTGCTAAGCTTTTAAAAGTGCTTCATCCCAGTGGGTATGTGGTGGTAGTCACAAGGTTCTTTAGGTTGTTAGGAGGTGTCATCTCTGCTTTTGCTTTTTTTAAATTACCAGGCATAGTGCAAGTCCCATTTTTAAGCCCTATTGAGGCATTCAATGTCTATTTGTAATCAGGATTCTAAACAACACAAGGAGCCTCCCTAAGTACAGGAGGAAGCCCACTTCAGCACTTGATTCTTCAACTCGTGGAGGGATGAAAAAAAGCAAATGAGGATGTGCCAGAAGGAATAGGGCTTGGCAGTGTGCCCCTGCTATTCCTCACATAACTGTGATTGCGCATAGACACTGAATACTCAGACAGGGCGATACTCACGTATAGATAAATGTCAGTAGTTCTTGTTTACAGAACATTTGTGAAAATACATTATTTGGTACAAAACAGTTCCTGGTAGGCAATTTATAAGAGGCCTGGGTTTGTTTTTGTCTAGTGTGTGTATTAGGGCTGGGCGATACCAGCTTTTCAACATCGTGGTATATCGCCAGTAAAACCTCGTGGTTTGGTGATATACCGTGATGCTGAAAAAACAAGCTGCATTGGTCTCTGCCCACGAGGCACCGGCTGAAACCGCCCCAGCTCTCACCATGAGAGCTGAGGTGGTTTTACCCAGGCGCTTGTGGGCTGGGATAATGTAGCTTGTTTGCGCAGCTCAGCTGGGGATCGGGAAGGCTCCCCTCCCCAACCGAGACATCCCCGGTGCGAGCAGGCAGAGCGTTGGGGCTCCTTTAACTGCTTGCTGTGGGAACGGCACCTGCACTCCCCTCAGCTGCACAGTTTCATGGAGCCACCAGCTCACAAGAGCCAGTGCGGGGCTGGGTGCTCCTTTAACTGCTTGGCTGAGGCAAGGGCAGCCACACAGTCCAGCAGTTTAAAGATGCAGAGAGAACAAGAAACTGCATCAGCACCTCACCGATACAGCTTGTTTCTTCCTCTGTGCCGTATGAGGGCAGAGTTTGGATGGTGGCTTCACTCAGCGGTATATCGCTGGTGAAACCACCTCCGCTCCTGAGTCCCTCTTCTAGCAGCACCCGCTGGAGGAAGGCACTCTTTACTCCCTCCAGCAGACGGACCCGGTGGCAGTCTGCTCCTCATACTGGTCCTGGGCAATATATCGCCCAGGCCTAGTGTGTATTTGAATTTTAAAGCCCATTTCTACAGAAATGGTTATATGACATTTACAGTTGGGGGTGGGGGGGCCAACCAAACCTTTTGCATAGTTTGTAGATTTACTTTGGCACAAGCACCAAAGGTGATTGACAATAAAAATGCTAAACAATTGCAGCAATGAAAAGCAACAAACAAAACCAGCATCAAGCACAGCGCTATTTTAAAATAGTGTAAAAATTGTCTTATATTTACCAAAATCACCTTTAAAAAATCCAGATGTTAAAACACACAGAGAAAAACAAACTTCTTAAGTGTTTTGGATAAAATGAAGCACAATTAAAAACTTGGGCAATGTGTTTGATTATGTTCCAGGACATGCTTTTTAGATTTCTGTTTCATGTTGTATAAGGTCTTTAAAATGGAAATCTACCACTTATTTTCTTTGCACAGCCAACTGCAATTAAAAAAAGATTCTTGGCCTTGTTTTCAGAATCAAATTGATTTTTTCTTCCTTTGCACTGCAGGTGAAAGCTGTACATTGCAAAGCTGGTGAAACTGTCGGGGAAGGAGATGAGCTTGTGGAACTGGAATGAAACTATTTATTTCATATGTTGCCACAATTGACTAGCACCTTCTATGTTCCTCCACAAATTCAAATGAACATTAAGGTAGCAAGCAAATTATGTAAACTAAAACAATGCTATGGTATTTTTTTAAACTATCTTAAACAAGAGGCAAGGGTCCATATGGTTTACCTTGCTGAGACTGAACTTAAAATTGCCTCTGGATCTCATATCACTCCTTTTATAAATACCTGTACATAAGGGATTTGTAATTCTCTTCTGCAGTTCTACTGCTATCAAACAAATTAATAAAAGCATTTTTGCATATAAACTGTGTCATTTAAAGCCTTCACAACTTTGGTACTTTAACCTAAAACTGGGTCTCCACATGTAACAACAGAAATAATTTTGTACTGACTCCCCTACCTGTATACCAGTTTTATAAAAAATAAGCAAAGGGTGAGTTTTAATTGGCCAGTAGGCATGGGGAACCTCTAGCTCATGGGCTAAACTAAACCTGACAATGATCCTGACATTATATATGACCTCAGGCGTGGGGCAGGAAAAGATATGACTGCAAAGCAACAATCAGGAGTCTTAAGGAAGTTCCCAGTTCTTCCTTGGCAAGTGACACTTGTATTCAGTACCGTTTAAATCTGGTGTGAAATGCAAGCCCCACGGGGATTGGTTTTACTCAGGAGCCTCCAACTGGGAACTCCTGAATGCAGCTGCTCCCTACTGAAAGTAAGGCTGAAAGCTCATCATGAGAACAAACAGACCCTAGCCTGATCCTGTTTATCACCCCACACCAGGTGCATGCACTGTCATAACTCTCGTGACTGTAGAAGTGTCCTACACAGCAAGTCCCCACATCTAGATTTAATTTACTATAATAATGACAAATGTTTTAAGTAAATCATACTAAGCAGTTTTTTAAGTAATACAAATGTACACAATTTTAAAAATATCTATTACAAATTTTCTCATTATTTACAGTCAAAGATTAATAAACTGAATTTTGTCAAAATTTATACGACTATCACTCTACAATTAAAACAATCTGCCATCACCTTATTTTTACTTTGAAGCCTAACAAAAGCAAAAGAATGAATGGACTGTATAAGAGAGAAAGCTGAAACAAAGACATGAACATAAGTGAGCAATTGTATGTGTACAACCTTAAATAGTAGGATAATTAATACAATAGTAGGAGTAGCATTGTGTGTCTAATTAATATCAGGAACTGCTCTGCCCTTCAGTTGTACAGCAAGGTCACATTGGGTACTTAAGGAATATAACCAACCTTAAAAACTGCTTTCTTGCAGTTTTCTTGAGAATCTGCCTTCTTCCCTGCTGGCATATTTCAAAATTCTGAGCTATAAATGCAAAGAGGTTGTTGATTCTGTTCAGTAGTCTGTGGTCATTTATGGAGCTGAAACAGGCAGGAGGAGAATGTAAATATACTAAAACCTAATGAATAAAACTCCTGCCAACCTAGCAGTTCAAAAGCACGTCAAAGTGCAAGTAGATAAATAGGTACCGCTCCGGAAGGAAGGTAAACGGCATTTCCATGCGCTGCTCTGGTTCGCCAGAAGCGGCTTAGCTGTATGCCGGCTCCCTCGGCCAATAAAGCGAGATGAGCGCCGCAACCCCAGAGTCGGTCACGACTGGACCTAATGGTCAGGGGTCCCTTTACCTTTTTAATGAATAGAAACTATTATGTCCAGAAAGGTGGACAAATAAATGAAGAAGCAGAGGACTCCACATCACTTGGACTTCACTTTATGAGTCAATATTCTTAGTTCCTTCCAATTCCTGAACCATAACTTTCTCTGGAGCTCTTAAGGCCCATTTGACAAATCTGGCTCCTAGCAGCACTATGATGTCAACTCATTTTAATTCACGGATTTCGTAGTCATGCTAGTGATATACTGCCTGCAGGATCAGAGGTAACATGCCTCTAATATCACTTGCTGGGAACAGCAGCAGGAGAGGTACATGGCCTTTCTGATCTGCTTGTCAGTCTCACATAGGCATCCGCCTGGCCCGTGTGAGAAAAAGGATGCTGGCCTAAGTAGGCCTTTTGTCTCATCCAGCAGAGCTGTTCTTAAGTTTTTAACTTGTTGTTCCAGAGCAATGCCACTCCAGAACAATGCCACCTATCATGAGAGCCTGATGCTCTCATCATTTTTGCCCTCCATGCCCACTTAGAGCACCTGAAAGCCAGAGGACTGGACTTTGAGGGCATCAGCAAAGAGAATTCCCTTAGCAAACTCATTTGTCTCACAGTGCTTGATGAATGGATCTCTTACAAGGGCCATTTCCTTGCTTATGTGAAGGTTGTACAGTAATGCAAAAAGCTTGTTGTAAGCTGGAGGTTCTTTATCCCCCGGTTCATTGCTAGAAATACTGCAGTATTTTATCTTTGCTTTGCAAAACAGTATTCCCCCCTCCACCTCTTGATCAAGTTTTAAACAGAACTACAGAATTAAAGACATCCATGCATCTTGCATGACTAGGCAAGTTTAGTCTGAAAACCTGACTGGACCCCAAAATATTGGCTTGAAGGCAACTATATTATGGTCTGAAACATTAGTGCTTACTTTCTGTAAAAATGCTAGAGATTTTACTCAACTTCTTGATAATATGTCCATATCAGCTTTTACCTTCCAGTTTCAATCTCTGCTTTCCCTTAGTACATATGGAAGCCCGTGTTTCCCAAAGGAATCATAGTTGTCATAGTAAGGGAGATGTATCCATTCTGGCTGGTAAGTGGTGGTGCTATACACATAGCATTCCAGGATGCTGTTAACAGCTGGCGTCCCTTCAGGTGGACTACTTTCATCTTCCTGCTCAACAACTTCAATTCTCACTGGGGTTCGCTGATACATGTCTGGACAACTTTCAAACTCATCAAGGAATTGCAACATCTGGTCATTGACAGCATAAATCTCTCCAGTGACACGGTGTCCCGTTCCTGGGATATTCAGCAAATAAGGAACGTTGTATTTCCCGGCAATCACTAGGGGGTATTTCTCCACTGTGAGCCCCCTGCCCTGGAATCTGGCTGTCCCATTAGCACCATTTATCATGTATGGGTAGTTGGGCTGGCCTTTCTTAAGGGTCCCGTAGACAAAGACACGAACCATTCCTCTGACGAAAGGAACTGAAATAAACAAAAATAAGCTTTGATACATTATTGCACTTGTGAGTAAACATTGTTCCTTAAAAGCTTGTTATTACAGCAATATTTAGCAAATACGGTTGCTTTAAAACAATCCAAGGAATACAAGCTGGCTATTTTTCTAACGCCAGTTATAATTTACAATACAAGTGTCAAAAGGAAGAAAGCAAAGATCATAGCAAAAAGAAGAAACAGTTGCTTATTGTTCGACAGCAAGCACTCCAGTTATCAGTTCACACTGTCCAATTCCTTCATGCAATAGTGTATGGGGTCACAAGATTCATTATGAACAGGGCCATCTAATCTAAGCAACCATTTTCAGGATCCCATTGTTTTCAGCATGTATGTACAACCCAACTCTTTCTGCAAGTGAGCATGTATGTGGTTGGTTTGGTTACTGTATATGAATTCCAGTTGACATACTCATTACCAAAAGTTATGACAGGCTTCATGTACATGATGTAGCCATTATGTACAGTACCTGCCCTGCAATCTGTGTATTAAATATGTCTCAGAAGCAATCTATTTTTAAAAAAATAAAAAGTCATTTTTTAAATAAAGTCTCTAAATGATCAATAATTCTAAAACGCAATTATTACAATCCCAGTGAATACAAAGGTGGTATGTTATTTTAACAATGCTACCTCCTTGGGTCCAACAGATATTAAAACAAATTCACAGGAGGGATGTGTGCAAGTTTGGAATATTCAGCAAAATACTGGACCAGCTCTGGAAATCCATAAGCCACCAAAAGATTGTATGTGAAATACACCACCACTTTTGAAAGTAGAACAAAGGATACAAAGTCAGAGTCACTTAAATATTGCTCCCAAAAAACCCTCCCCCCCATTGGGGTTAGTGCATTTAATTCTTATTATTTCCATTTATAGACCACTTACAGTCTGAAAGAGACAAAGAAACACACAAAACATTTTTCATTGCTCTTAGTTCCAAGGTATACCAAAGAGTAGAACAGGCTTCACAATGCCAACCAAGACACTTGGGGGTGACAGTGTCAAGAGCTCTACACACACTCTGGGAAGGCCAGCCTTTAGTCAATTACAACCTTCAGGTCAGTGGCATCAATCTCACCATGTAAGGGGGACTGGGGTTTTCTACCCCAACCCAGCTAGGAGCTGTTGCAAGAGGTTGAAAAAAGCCTCATTCCAAGGGCAGCCATTTTCTCCACTCTTGGTCAGACAAGCCCCTAATTCTTACTCCAGTTTTAAAGCAGAGGTTGAATTTCAGCTTCCTCAAAAGTCAAATTTGCAAGGCTTACACAATGGTCACTGCTCATATCCTGCCAAAGACCTAGCCTTCGTTGCATTACACCATTTCCAAAAATGTTTGATGTTTCTCACCAGGAGATGTCTGTCACAGATTGTGACTCTAGCTTTTGGCATGAGTGTGGCACTAGTGTTTTGCAATACACCTGGCTGACTAGTTTGATGTTCTATTTTGGGAACAGCTTTCCCAGTATAGGGCAAAAGAGCCTCCAATTTACTAAAGTAATGAAAAGGTTTCCATTTTATTCCTTGGCTACTGTTCAAAGTATTCTGCCTCCCAGATGAACCTTTCTCCCTCCCTTCATGATGTTTCTGTCCAACTAAAGCCCAGAACATCTGATGCTTCCCCAAATTTTGCTATCAGTCATGAACTGCTAGGAGAGACAGTCTCTCCCCCCCTCCAACACAGCAGTTTGGTCTTTAATTGCCAGATGCAGAAAATCTTCAGAAGGTGAGCAGGACACCTGGCCCTCACTTTACACAGAGGGTCATTATGAGGCATATTCCAATTTTTTCCTATTCTTTCATAACAGTTCATTTATTTATTGAGGGAGGATATAGTGCATATTTTTCTGAATAAAAAGCAGAGCAACATTTCATCATTGTGGTTCAAGAGGTTTACTTTCAGAGAATGTTAAGATTAAGAGAGCCAGGGTGATAGAATAGAGAAGAGACTGTGCTTCCAGTATAGTCATTTCATGTGGAATGGCCATGCTCCATTCGCTCCCTAATTACAGGGCATTCACAAAATACTATCTGAGAAGACATCCAATTATTGTGTTCCTGTATTTCCCCTGCAATTTTTCTGTCTTCTTGGACAGTCTTTTCTCATGCCCACTCCCTCAAATTTCAGAAGAACAGAAGGGTTGCTCAGCCTCCCCCGGTGCAGATGTCTTTAGCACTATTCTTGTTAAAAGGGTGTGGCTTTGATGTGGGCCGTGACCTATCAGGAAAGTGAACCTATTGCCACTTAGCACATGTGATGGGTGTCACTTAATGACCCAATTTGGGTCCCCCCCTCAGTCAGGAAGAAAAGCATGATTATAACACCATAATGCTATCATGCTCTAATTATGGTGTTGTAACATCATAAATATCTCACTTTTATGTAATAAAAAACTGGGAAATTATTTTAGCTGCAATTAAAAGCTCAATTTAAAAAGTTAGAATGAGCTCATAAAACAGTAACTCCCACAAGAGTTAGCAGTGAATATGTGCTGGGCAGCACGTGGCCCAACCCACAGCAATGATGTCACACGCACTGGTGTGGATACAGCATAGATGTAGAAACAAAAAAGTGCACTACTCCCAACAGTGTGCAAAGTCAATTAAAATTCAATTCAAACATTATAAACAGAAGACCTGGCTAGCAGAAGGAGCTCTGCCTGGAAGCAACCTAAGACTAAAAAAATTAAGATGGCTTCTCCAAAGGTACGTCCTGATTTCCTTACCTTTTAAAGATTTCTCAGATAGTGTCTATAAGCATGTAGACAGGGGTGATCCAGTAGGCATTATATACTTGTGAAACCTGCATACCCTCCAACATTTCTCCAATGAAAATAGAGATGTCCTATTTCTTCATAATGATCATAATCCAACATATATATAAAAAAATTAAAATCCCTATATAGGGCTGTGTTCAGATGTCTTCTAAAGGTTGTATAATTATTTATCTCCTTGGGTTGGGGTCACATAACTCCATACCTTCCAACATTTATCTTATGGAAAGAGGGACATCCTAAGGAAAAGGAGGACACTCCAGAATCAAATCTGAAACCAGGACGGCTTCTGTAAATCTGGGACTGTCCCTGGAAAATAGGGACACTTGAAGGGTCTGAACCTGCAGAGTCTCAGCAACTGCCTCTACCAGGGAGTACGTAGGCCTCACAAAAGCCTTTAACAATTCATTTCACATGCATTTCACAAGCCATTCTCTCTTGACACACAATCTGGAAATTACCAGTGTAGCACCTACAAACATGACCCTAGCAGTCCTTGGTTCCATTCCCATCTCCCTAGTTGAGAGTCAGTGTGGACTCATGATCTGAGTTTTAGTCTATAGCTAGGGAGGCATATTCAAATTCTCCATTAGCTAACCAAGGGAATTTTGGGCCAGTCGCTGGCTCCACTGGCAGAGGAAGAGGAGTGGGGGGGGGAGCGCACCGCTCCCAGCAGCGCAATCCCAGCAGGATGCCATTGCAGCTGCCACCCGCCCGCGCTGGGAACCCCACCTCCACCTGCTCTCTGCCCCCCCTCCCGGTGCCACAGCATGAAGGTATGCCACTGGCTGGCTTTAGCCTAGCCCACTTCACAGATTGTTGGGAGGATAACAAGGGGAAGAAGAGTACCATATATACTGCCTTCAGCTTCCTGGAGGAACAGAGATAGAAATAAAATAATGTTGGCAGGGAAAATTTCTCAGGCTCAGCTCCTCATACACTATGAAATTGACAGTGTTTCTGTGAAACCCTTTACACACTCAAAAAGCACTGCTGAAAAATTCCCAGAGAAAATTAAGCTTACTGGTCAAAGCGCTGTCATTTAAGAAAATACATCCCCTTTGACCACCAGGACTTAACATTGTTCTTATACACCTCAGTGCTGTAGAAATGAATACTATTTTACAAAAACACATGGCTCTTCTCTCAAAACCACGGTGCTGTCTTTCCAAAATGCCACCCTGTTTTGCCCTGATATTTCATCCACTTTCAGCATTGTATGTTTACCCTTCATGACATCAAATGGGTTAAGAGGCTACAGCTTGTTCTCCTACAAAGGAAAGAACATTAATATTGGGTTGCTCCAGTTCCTCTTTGGGAGGAAAAAAAAAATCATTATCTTTCAGATTGTGTTTTGAATAACAAACACAGACCCTTTAGGAAGAAACTTGTCCCAGTGGGAATTGAGAGAGGATCAGAGTTAAGCACTGAAACATGCAATTAATTCCCATTAGGGGATTAGGGCACTCATGTTCACTTTGAATCAGAAAAAGTGAATTGTGAATTAAATTGTTCACAACCAAGAGGTTACTTGTCAGAGTTAATAAGTTAAAATATAAAAAGGGGAAATGAAAATGCACATTAAAATCTCCATAGTAAGTACAGCATCTGCCCACAAAAGATATGCTTCATTTACATTAAGCAATTTCTTTACTGTGTATATGAAGCTATACTTTTTGTGGGGGGAGGGATAAGTTTCTTAAAGGGAGAGTTTTCATGACTGAAATCAGAAATAGTTCCTTGCATCTGCAAAGGTTCTGCTAAACATTCTGTGTTCTATGTCTTGGATTCTATTCTTATTTGTCTCTTGTAGGTTAGTGTTAAAGTCTGTAGCAAAAGCATGGCAAAATTGGATTGGCATTCCTTCATATATACAGCAAACAAGTTCCACTTTGCACAGCAGCCCATCACCTTTGCCAACTTTATGTTAAATGTCAGTTTCATTGCCTGGTTCTTTGCCATAGCCTTTACAACCAGGCACCTAATGTGAAACGTTTTCCAATTTTTAATCAATTCCATCCATGCTGCAACTAACATGAAACATATCTAGGGCTTATGCAGGGTATTTTTGTTCTTTCCATCCCAAATATTTAGGAGCATCATCAATGGGCATAATGTCACCTCCTGTTTATTTATTTATTACACCCCTACAGGTCATATCACAGTAGGTCACTACTTGCAGACAATCTCACCACATATAGAGATGAGAACCTCTCTGACCATATTTTCTCCAGCAGTTACAACCAGTGTTAGAAACTTTTCATCAAATGGCACCTTAAACCCAGGTTAAAGTTGCCACAATGGAATGTCTAGACACCTTTTTTTGCAGTGAAATCTGTTCTAATTTTTTGTTGCTGTTGTTGATACCAAACAACAAAGGGATCTAACAAAAAAACTGGTAAGTGCAATAACATCATAAAAACTAACACTCTTTTACACGCAAGGAAAAAAGGTAAATGACCCCTGTACAATTAAGTCCAGTCAAAGGTGCCTATGGGGTGCGGCACTCATCTCGCTTCAGGTCGAGGGAGCTGGCATTTGTGCATAGATAGCTTTCCGGGTCATGCAGTCAGCATGACTAAACCGCTTCTGGCACAACAGGACACTGTGACGAGTGCCAGAGCACATAGAAACACTGTTTATCTTCCCACCGCAGTACCTATTTATCTACTTGCACAGGTATGCTTTTGAACTGCTAGGTTGGCAACAGCTGGGACAAAGCAATGGAAGCTCATCCTGTTGTGTGGATTCGAACCGCCGACCTTTCAATCAGCAAGTTTAGACCACAGCGCCACCCATGTCCCACTTTTACACGTACCCTGTGTCCACACCCAGATTGTCAGTTTATCGCACCCCAACCTCTTTTTAACATTCACTTCTTCCTCCTAGAACATCTTCCCTCTCTATTCCTAGATCATTATTACTTTTGGAGCTGCTGGCACATCCGTCCAACCAAAAACCTACTGCATGGCCATGGGATGGATGGCAGTTCAGAAACCCACTGGTGATCCCCAACCCAGTTCGAGAATAGCTGTGCAGGGAACATAAAAACTTGATAACTGTTTTGTGCTATTTTAGGTGGTCCTAACAACAGAGCCTAGGGCTTGCCGATCAGAAGGTCGACGGTTCAAATCCCCGCGACGGGGTGAGCTCCCGTTGCTTGGTCCCAGCTCCTGCCAACCTAGCAGTTGGAAAGCACTTCAAAGTGCAAGTAGATAAATTGGTACCGCTCCAGCGGGAAGGTAAACAGCATTTCCGTACACTGCTCTGGTTCGCCAGAAGCGGCTTAGTCATGCTGGCCACATGACCAGTACGCCTGCTCCCTCAGCCAATAAAGCGAGATGAGCGCCGCAACCCCAGAGTCGTTCGCGACTGGACCTAATGGTCAGGGGTACCTTTACCTTTACCTTAACAACAGTGCAGCTTTTTGGATTTTTTGCTAATGGCTATGCAAATATTTCATATGCTATTCAAAAGTTAACAGACTGATTTCAAAAGAAATCAGACTAACCTTGAAACCTTCATTTTCTTCAGTCATTTGTATAAAACAACCCTTTCACTAGCATTCAAAGGTTATTTAGCCACCTTGTGGCAAAAATAAAGAATAGTATTTAATACTGAGTTTCATATGAGCTGTCAAAAAACAAAACAACTCTTCACCCCCCAACATCAGGCTTCACAATGGCTGAAATAAAATGTGCTTTTCCTTGTAATCAAAGATTGAAAGTTGATGTTCCAACACTTCACCAATTTCGCCTAGAGAGAAATCAGGCTTTATAATGTACAATATCCTCCAGGACAAAACAACCTATTCAAAAAGATACTGTCATGAAATATTCATAGTGCAGTCATTAAAGTTTAATATCCTGGGAAAATGAGTGAAATCTGTATGTCATCTCTTCAAGCGATTTCTTTTAACTACGACTGACAGCCTATCCAATTGTTGGTACAGCTGATTTGCTTAGGACTATATTTTAAAAAGGGGATGCAAAAAATGACAGAACGTAAAGGCATATTGTGCAACTTGAGAACACCCTTGGCAAACACAACAAGGATCCCCCAGCCAGGCCAACTGTACATTTCAGACTGTACATTTATTTTAACTAGCTAGTTTAATAGTTAATTTCTATTAGTGATTTCTTTTTGGAGGGGCTGGCTAAAAATATATATATGTAATATGAGAAGTGGTATAGTACCCAAGACTGCGCAGTGTGAAGACTGTTTCAGTCTAACCTGTCACAACCTCTTAGGCGGCTTTAAGCAAACCACTACCTTCAAACCCTACCTGCCACAATCAGATGATAATAAAAGCTTATCTAACCTTACAAGGTTGTTGTTAAGATTTACATTTACAGAACTAGTGGGAGTGTAATCCTATGAACACATATTATCAAGTAAATGTAATGAAAAGTGGGATATACTTCCATATATATATATATATATATATATATATATATATATATGATTTTGTTTTAAAAACACTAATTTGAATGCCCTTTACTTATTTTTCAGTTAGCAGAGGGCAGCAGTATGACGCAGTATATGCGGAGGAGAATGTTTATATACAGTCCTGTACATGTGGCAGCGACTCACATACACTAGAGAAAATAACTGGCTACACTCCACTGGTGGCAGATACCTGTGTCTTCAGAAAAGTAGGTTCTCTCTCTTTGTTCCAGTTTAGTATATTTATACTGTCCCATAGAGCTGGATATGACTGTAGCTCAGTGGCAGAACATCTGCTTTGCATGCAGAAGGTCCCAGGTACTATTCCTGGCATCTGGCAGGACTGGAAATATACTGTCTGAAACCCTGAAGAACCACTGCCAGCCAGTGTGGACAATATTGACCTGGATGGACCTGTGGTTTGTCTTGGTTTCAGGTAGATTACTGTGTTCTTATGTTCCTAACTTAAAGAGAGCCACTGACATACAAGCCAGCTCTCCATTGCCTAGCTCTGCCTTGGGTTTCCATTTTGTGGCCCTCATGTACAGTACACTTGCAACATACGTGCATTTAACTTGTACACATTCAGCATTATGTGCTTGGCATAAAATAAAAGGGGGTAGATGTCGTGGGGGGGCCTTGCAAAAAGTTGCAGCCTTACTGTACACTAAAACACATATCTGTTCTCAGTATTCTAAAACAGAATTCAGGATGGTGCTAACTAGACAGACAGAGGCAGGTTCAGTGTACTCCCCAGGGATGTCTCTGGGTAGATCCTCTCCCCTTAAGCAAATGTTGCCGTTCACTTCTCTAGGACAAGTAAGGAGTTGCATTTGGGGACAGATTAAGGCAAAATCTTCTCTCCCCGCACAGTGAGTGGTCTGGGCTTACTGAGTGAGAACTCCTGTGGGGTGTGTGATGCTGTGTAGAGGGTGCCACAGCCACACTGCACTCCACAAGGGTCTTTGCAACATATAAACACTTTCTTGGTTTGCACTCCACTTTTGCTGGCTCATCTGTATCAGCCACTTCTCAGGAGACTGGGCCAGGATTTTTCTTAGAGGATGGGGAGGCTTTTGGGGGGGGGCAGGCCCTCATATTTGTATTAATTTGTATTGGTTTTGATTGATTGGGAGGGACAGCTCCCCCCCCCAGGCTACACCCATGGATGCCTTCATTTTGGCCTAGTCACATTAAATGTCTCAAAAGGATAGTGTTATATTGTACTCAAAATCATTTGACAAATCATTCCAATTCATGTAGATCCTATGTGCATTATTCTGGTGGTTCCAGACATGTTAGAACTGAAAGGTTTGTACAATACAATATAGCATCCTATTTTCCCTTGGCAAAAAAAAAAAAAAAAGAGTCCTCACTGTTGGCTCAGGGACCAGATATAGTTACACATTAATTCTTCAGAAGTTTCTGAAAACTGTAGGAAACAGGTGAAAAAACAAAATGTCTTGAACTTTAAACCTGAGCTTAGTCTGTTTGAATAAAGTGAGTTTTAAGGTCACTCTTCACTCAGTACTAACTTTCAAGGAGGACCCACATGCCAGAAGAGACTCCTGGGACTGCATCCTGTTGGTTCTTTGATGCTTTCATTTTGTAACTTGCTATTTTCTTTACAGGGCAGATAATGGGCTTCCTGCTTGGGCCGACCTCTCTCCAACCTCACCAAATACCTCAGAACCGTTTATGGCAAAACACCTTTCTTACATTAGCCAGGGAGGCACCAGTGGAAGCCACGGCTCCTTTGAAATCAAGAGGTTAGAGTCTCCTCTCAGCGGTCGTCCACTCCAAAACGATGAAGTTCTGGTTTGTGAAAACAAACAGCATTGCAACTACTGGGGTGATAACACTGGGCAATACCTGTAAGACTGGCCTAAATTGTACTTAACAGACTGGTTAACAACCCCTACCCCTGCAACTGTCCAACATCAGATGGCTTATTTGATGCATTGAATCTGAAACAGGATAATTGTTTACTTCATTTTTAGCTTGCCTTATGGGTCAAGGAACCCACAAGGGGCTAACAGTATCAAATTATTTCTGAAGACATGCATATCAATAACAGTAAGGTATATTTAAAATGTGATGTGTACAAAATCCTAAAGGCAACTTCATTACATCTCCATTATCCCTGAGACCCCATATTTGCACACAAAAATCCCATGCTATGTCCAGTCTTCCAAGAACCAGAAGCGAAATCTGTTCGAACAGATACATGTTCCTCCCTAGCGTGCAACTCAAATATAGGGATTCTGTTGTAAAGAGGACCGTCTTTCTGAAGTTCAATTCACCACAAGATTTCTGTTGGTTTTATATCCACTAGTAAGGTCTTTAAATAATGTAATCTGGGTTAAATAAAATAATTTGGATTAGAGCACCTGCTTTTTGGGGGACTTCCTCTCAAATCAATGTGATACACTCTAATCTCTTTACAAATGAGAACATTATCTCAATACTATCAATGCATCATGTCTGAACATCAAGTACAGAGGTCTTTTCAGTGGCTACCTATCAGCTGTGAACTTCCTTGTAGTTCTCTAGAGTCTATACTTCAGCAGTATTCTGATGCCGTGACATACATTTCTGTTGAGACTAGCATTTGATAGCTGGCAGTTAACCTAAAGGAGAGCTTATTTTAAGCAACTATGTTTTATATCTCTTTCAAAAAAGATGCATCTGCATCCAGATGCTGAGATAAAGAGTTGGAGAGGGACTCAGCAGAGCTTTAAACAGATAAGCCATGCACTCATGGATGTGGAAGCAAATACAGTGGTACCTCAGGTTACATATGCTTCAGGTTACATACGCTTTAGGTTACAGACTCCGCTAACCCAGAAATAGTACCTCGGGTTAAGAACTTTGCTTCAGGTTGAGAACAGAAATTGTGCTCCGGCAGCGCAAGGTCCCATTAGCTAAAGTGGTGCTTCAGGTTAAGAACAGTTTCAGGTTAAGAACGGACCTTCGGAACGAATTAAGTACTTAACCCGAGGTACCACCGTATAGTGCTGTTTGGAAAAAGAGTCTTCATTCAAGAGTGTCTTCCTCTGGGCAAAATGAATTCACTGCTAAAGGGCACAGCAGTCATAGCCCTGCAAGATCACCACAAATAATGTATTTTGCTTCATCACTATGTTATGTCCTGTCTCAGAACTACAGAAAAATTCTCAAAACTCAAGTAATGTTTTAGGTTTCTTATTCTGTTTCATGGACTCTTCTATCACAAGCTCACTGCATCAATAATCCTGTTTACCAAGCCCAAATACTGGACTTTGCCCAGTGGCAGCTGAAATCGGTTGCAACTCTAGGCTATTTCTTTCCTTCCTCTGTTAGCTAGTCACCTTAATAATTCTGAATCTCCCATATTTTCCCTTATCTTCATGTCTGGACCTAACAAGATGTTTTTAGCCCAATTTCATCTTTGAAACATAGTTCACATAAATAATGTAATGTTCAGTTAACATTCTACTTCTTCCATGGCTTCCCCATTATGTTTGGCCGACTGCAAGTCTTTGGGATACGTGTCCGGCTTGCTCCCACCCCCACCACATTTTTGTCCACTGCTTGCTGTGAGATGCGGGGGCAGTTCAAACCACAACTCCAAAGAAAATAAAATATCTATCCCATGGTTTTCCTACCAAATGGATTAAGATGGTACAGTGCCATCTTATAAAACAACTGCTCCCTATTATCACAACTTCTTATTACGACAGAGAGGTTAGTAACAATTAATTCATTACTAACTTTTGTTTAAATGTGGATGTTCAAGTTTATTTCTTTAAAACCATATTTTATACTAATCTGTTCCTGTATAGTTCAACTTTGCACCATAATCCAGTAGCTACCTTGCAGTACAGTATTTCAGTTTTATTCTCAATACCACTAAACAACTGCTTATGCTTGCTTGGAGATAGAAATTTAAGATTATTAAAGGTTTATATGCTTCTTTATATAGTTAGTGTCAAATGTAGAACAAACTGAATAAAAGCCTTTCTTTTTAATCCACTCACCCTTTGGGGTACAAGGGAATTGCATCTTACACAAGGGTTAGGTTCCAAGGTTTATGAAGTAGGCTTGTTTCAAATGTAAAAATTAACCACAATTTAATCTGTGGTTAATCTGAAAAGAACACTTCTGATGGTCTTCCTGTGTATGCCAAAGAGAAAGGACGTGTGTGTGTGCATAGAAGCCTGTGGTTCACTCTCAGAACACTAAACAATGGTTAGCATTACATCCAAATACAGCCTTTGTGAAGCATATCAGTGTCCAGCAACCATAAAAAGAAGTATGAAAAATTAAACAGACTAGTTACAGAATAAGGACAAGATATATAGCCAAACAGTTGAATAAGCTCTCAGTCACCAATGTAATCTTGTTAGACCTGTCAAGAACACATACACTTATTAATATACAGTTGCAACAGCAATGTGATGGGTTGCTGCCAGAAAAATACTTCAATATCCAAGAATGTGGAAGAACCATAGCTCAGTATTACAGTAACTGCTTGCCAAGCAGAAGGCCACAGCTTCAATCCCCAGCATCTCCAAGTAGGACTAGGAAAAACTCCTATCTGAAATCCTGGAGAGCAGCCGCCACTAGTATATAGCAATACTGAGCTAGATGGACCAGTCTGACTGGACATGATACAAGTTCTCATGTTCCTAGCGACATGGCTATGCATGTCACACACCTACGCCTTTAAGATAACCTTGCAGTTAGGTTAGTCACTTGCCAAGGACAAAACAGGTATTCCTGCTATACAAGTTGCTTCCAGATGCTCAAGCTGCCCCATGACATACAGGTATATAGACTCCATATAAACATACACACACACAAATTGTCCTTCTCTGCAAGGCTATTCCAAGGACACAATTCATTCACAGAAATTCTGTATTTAAAAAACTCAAAAGTGCAGGGAGTAATGGGTGCAAGAAGTTTGAAGTACTGCATAGGCTTCTGTGCAGTACACCCTTGATGATCCCCAAGGAATGCTAAGGCATTAGCAAGAGGCACATCAGAATTCTCTAAAAGATATAATACAGGCAAGGTCTTGAGATATGCAGTATTACAATTTGCATGCCAATACATGCCTGAAACCAGATGTATTACCAATGTGGTGCCCTCCACATGCTGCTGGACTGCAACTCCTATAGTCTCTGACCATCAGCCATGTTGTCTGGGGCTAGGAGCTGTAAGCCAACCATAGGCTTAGGATTTTTGTTAGGGGGCAGGCCTTTTGTTAGGGGAGGTAGAACCTCAGTTAGCTATGCATTTATATTGATTTTTATAGATTTAGGAGGACAGCTGCCTCTCCCTGCCCCACCCCCCAGCTATGCTCTTGAGTCCAACAAAACCTGGAGGGTACCACACGGCATTATCCTGCAAGGCAAGTGGCAACACATCACACTCATCATTTAATTAACTGTCCAGAGCACCCCACTGAGAATGTAGGTTCTGCACCACATATTAGAAAAGGCAAAAGGCCATCTTACTCCACAAATTGGTATCCAATCACCAAAAGACCAAATACCAGATTCAGTAGTCTGCCACACCTTGGTTTTAAAAGCTGTCTGTTAAAAGCTAAACAGAGAAAGAAGGCCCAACTAAAGGAGGATGATCAAATCCAAACCAGATACAAATATAAAATTTCTGCAATAAATACACAAACCATGTAACACAGCTAGGATCAAAAATGCAAATCTATGGATGTGATTCCCAGAGGAAAGAATTGCAATAATGAAAAAAAAAATTCAGACGACTTGAAACAATAAATTCAAGTAAACTCTTCCAAATGTAGTTGTGGCTGGCAGTTATACAAAAGACAAAAAAACAGTTACTGTTGTGATATAAACCGATCAGGTTCACAGCTGAAAGTGCTTGCTTATGTTACAACTACCTGAGTTGATCTTGAAGTTTGTATTACAAGACTAATGCTGACAGATGGAGCCATAAATATTGTGCTTACTGCAAATGTTCAGTCACTACAACTCCCCAGACATTCCCCTCTCCCCGTTTGTTGTCAAAATATAAAAATAAGACATTTTAGAAAATAACTCTGCATCCCTACCCACAACTTGCCATTTGATTCTGAGCCATATTTTTCATTGTCTCTATAAGGGATAATAACTTTTTAAAACAACAACATCTAGAATTAAACTTTGTGTTATGATAGCTTTTCCATTCTGAAGGAAATCAGCCCTGAGTGCTCACTGGAAGGACAGATCCTGAAGCTGAGACTCCAATACTTTGGCCACCTCATGAGAAGAGAAGACTCCCTGGAAAAGACCCTGATATTGGGAAAGATGGAGGGCACAAGGAGAAGGGGACGACAGAGGACGAGATGGTTGGACAGTGTTCTCGAAGCTACCAGCATGATTTTGACCAAACTGCGGGAGGCAGTGGAAGACAGGAGTGCCTGGCGTGCTCTGGTCCATGGGGTCACGAAGAGTCGGACACGACTAAACAGCAACAACAAGAAGATAGCTTTCTCCTGAAAATATATACAGTGGTACCTCTGGCTACGGACGCTTCAGGTTACAGACTCTGCTAACCCAGAAATAGTACCTCAGGTTAAGTACTTTGCTTCAGGATGAGAACAGAAATCGCGTGGTGGCAGCGGGAGGCCCCATTAGCTAAAGTGGTACCTCAGGTTAAGAAGTTTCAGATTAAGAACAGACCTCCGGAACGAATTATGTTCTTAACCCAAGGTACCACTGTAGCACTACAAGTCCCTTTGTGGTTTAGCGATGGCAATTATGGCAAACTATCGCAAGTCCTGCTGCCTTTTACGTTTTTGGCCTGACTAAAGTGCAAGGTTGGGGAGGAACCTTGCGTGTGTGTGTGTGTTTGACATTCTGTTCAACGCTCAGTTAATGTTACCTGCTAAAAATCTAGCTAGTAAGGCACTTCATGGTCCCCTTAAACCAGGGGTCAGCAACCTTTCTCAGCCGTGAGCCAGTCCACTGTCCCTCAGACCATGTGGTGGGCCGGACTGTATTTTGGAAAAAAATATGAACAAATTCCTGTGCCCCACAAATAACCCAGAGATACATTTTAAATAAAAGGACTCATGTAAAAACACACTTATTCCCAGACTGTCCGCGGGCCGATTGAGAAGGCAATTGGGCCGCATCCTGCCCCTGGGCCTTAGGTTGCCTACCCCTGCCTTAATCTTTCACTGGAGAAAATGAAGCACGTTTTAATCCCCCCCCCCCCGCTCCGCCCAAACAAGCACAGCTATAAAAAAACAAAACCCTTGCAAATAATTCAGTGGTTTTATATATTCATAGTCAAAAGCAGCAGAAAGATAATATCATAGGGAATAGGAAAAAACACACGTGTGTCAGTCGTAACGCCCTTGCAGCAGTGAATAAGCGTGCAAAAAGAAGGCCTTGACACGCATCCAATTACATGGCGAATAACACAGTTTTAACAGGAAACTGCGCATGCAAAGCAGGTCGATATCGTAACTCGGGCGCTTCTAATGCAGTGGAACGTATGCGGGTGTATCCGCGTCTAAAACGATGGGATTTGCTCTGCGCAGCTGCGAGCCGGTAGGCAAACAAGCGACTCTCTCTATCTTCTACAACCCTCGAGAGAATCCGACGCTCGCCCCACGACAGGTTCCATGAGGCGCCAACCAATCCGGCTTTCCTCCTCTCACGTGATCCCCCCACCCGCGCGCCCCATCTGGCGCGCGCCGATTTAAAAGCCAACGCCTGAAAGAAAACGGTTGACTAAAAGAGTTAGGCGGGGGAGGGGGGAGTGAGAAGAGAGAAACTGCGCGCGCCTTCCTTTCCTCTCCCGAGCCCAACATCACATGACCTCGCTTTTAACCAATAACCTTTTACAATAACCTATAAGGGTCTTCCACTTCTTCCCTCGCGCTCGCATGTTTAAAAAAGGCGGCAAGCCCGTTTGAAGAAAGAAGCTCACCCGCCAGTTTGAACAGCCGTGTTTAGAGCCCGGGTCCTAGAGCGCTTGCCAATCACACAAACTTGCTCCGGCCGCTTCCGGAGTGCGCCGTTGCCCTTTAGAACCTGAGGGAGTGGGCGGGGCTGCTCGGCGTTCTCCACAGAGAGTTAGCTTAGAGTTGCCATTTCACGTGCTGAAGACGGGATCGATGCTCATTCTGTGAGGCGGGGGGACGGTCTTTTGACTTTTTAAACCTTTAGAAAACTGCAGCGCTAACACGCCACTATCACCCCAACATTTCACGAGGAGGAAAGGGAGCCGAAGCCGAGGGAGGATTGATTTATGACACTCCTATTTGTGACAGTAGGAGCTGTCACCCCAAGTCCCAATGAACTCAACGGAGCTGAGACTGCGCCATCTAGCGCAGGTATATCAGGCTGCTGGAAATTAGGGCTAAATCGAGCCGGAAGCTGGGAAGTTGGTTGTCACTCTTCAACTGTCCAGCTCTGTGGGCGCCTTCGGCGTCAAGAGATGATTGACGTCAACGTGACAGAATCAGCGGAAGGAGGAACGACTGGAGGAAAGAAGGCGGCGAGGAAAGCCGCCGTTGTCTAGGCAACCGCGCGCCTGCGCAGTGCGGCGGGAAAAGCAGGCGAAGGAAAGGGCGAACGGCGCGATAACTTTCTTCAGTGAAGGGCAGCGGGCAGGAGCCGGTCATTTCACCCAATATATGTGGCATCCCCGTTCCTGTGTCTGCTCACTTGGAAGGTAAGTTCACGGGCTTCTGGGAAGCTTGCATGTTACGTGTTAAGATTTTTTATGAATTAAAATATATATATATAAACCGCTTAAAAAATATCTCTTAAGCTACTCACTAAGTGGTTTTCCACAGGAGTTATTGCATTGCTGCCAGAAATGCTTGCTCAGAAACTCCACAATCGCTATGTTGGAAAGGCTGCTGCGCCTGTTGGATTTCTGCCTGCTGTGCACCTTCTTACAGACTTGTCACTTTTCCTTCTGACCAGGGACCCTCTGGCTTTAATGCTCGTAGGACCAGAGGACTTCCAAACTACGGTCCATCCTGGAGATACAGGGCTGAGCAACTAACTACACCTGTTGAATTTCTTCACATTACAAGAAGAAGGTGGAAACTGCAGCTTTCTAGTTAGTGCTAGCCTTAGGAAGAGAGGGTTGGGAGGTTAGGACTGAGCAGGGTGGAATTGCCACTTTATAACTAATTTTGCACTTGGGGTTGCAGTATCAAAATCTTAAAACAAAAAAACAACCTACCTTAAAACAACCTACCTTAAAACGACCTATGTTAAAACAAAACAGAACAACAGTCTGGAACAACAGGTTCTTCAAGATTCTCACCAACCAAATGCACGCTTGAGATATTGGGGTGAGAATAGTATCTTTCCGCAGATTTCGAGATACACTCTCTCCATGTAGGATGTTCAACAGACACTTTAAAAATATAGTAACATATAGAGGGCCTTGATCCTTCCTTGCTGCCTTTGGGCCGTATCTATATGTACTTAATATAAAATGAATGGGGAGGGGGGAATCAGAGCTAAATTTTTTGAAATGTAGATCTCAAATCTCTTATCAAAAACTATTGTATGTACAAGCTAATTTAAGCTTCACCCCCAAGTGATTTTCATCCTTGTCAAGTTTGTGAAAAAAAATTCTCTCTAAGTTTGGGTAGTGGCAATCTGACAAATTTTCACCCAGACTTATTTTATCCAAATGTTCATCAACTGAACTACCTAACGTCAGCTGGAGGGCACAGGCTCTGGCCTACCCCAATCTTTTTTATGTGTAGACATCACGAGAGCCATAGGGCAGGCCAGATACAGAGTTGCTATTACACTAAAAAGCAGACCATAAACAAGTATTGTGCTAGAGAGGATCAAACTAAGTGAGGGGACAATATATATACCCCCCCACACTTGGTGTAGGAAAGCAGCTGCAGAGGAGAAGCCAAATTTGAGCACCAAAACTTCATGTGGATAAAGATTTTAGCATACGCCCCCACCCCCCAGCTCTGCTCAAAGCAGGTCCTCCCAGTTGTATTAATGTTTCAAAGTTAAACAACAAAACAACCACAGCTATTTAGAAAAAATTGCTTTCCCCCTTTTCCATTTGATGCATTGCCACTGCCCTTTCTGAAACATTACTTTTATCGTTGTTATTGAGCAGGTTTTATTTTTACTCTTATAAAATCCACAACAGCCAAAGAACAGATGAGGTTTTATTACAAATGTTGTCTTATAAAAGAAACTGTAATGTATTCATTAAAATTCAATGTCATTATCAAGAACTAATCCAACTATAACATCAGTTGCTACCCATTGTCTTCAAAGTTCTCACTTTTTATTATGCCATACAGTTTAATAGGCCCCGAAGAAATTTATAATACATCAGAGGCTGACATTCATTGGACATATCACCAAATTGGCTACAAATCTTTTGTTGAGTTCTAAAACAATTATTTCAGTATAAAGCCCATACTTGTTTGTGCTTACAAAAGTGTAGATGCTTATGACAAACCTTGTATCACAGAAATGAAACAATCTTCTGTACACTCCACTTTTTAGTAAGTAGATTTAGTAGGCAGCAGTCACTGCTTATTCACTATTTTCAAAAGAACTTTAACCTCAGAATTTGCACTACAGTTTCAAAAGATCCGGTTCCAGCTTTCCAAACAATTAATATTCCCACAGCCCCATTCTACATCTGTTTACTCAGAAGGAAGTTCCACTGGACTTACTCCTAGGCAAGTATGTCTAGGATTGCCACTTTACATGTAATCCTAAGTACTGTGGTGACATGCAGTTGAGTTGAATTGAACTGGGATGCAGAGGATCAAACTATGTTGAATACATCAGCCCAGCAGCCTAAAACAGCACACAGCTCACTTTTGCATTCATGGCTTTTGAATGTTAAGAGACATGTATGCCTTTGCTAAGCAGGGGTGGTAGGAAGAGACTGAAATTTTCTTCTTCTTATGGGTGGTATCTGACTAAGTTAGAATAGTACCATTAAAATCAATGGATTTGTAGTCATAACTAACTAACCACCTTGATTACAGTGGGTTTACTCTTTGTGTGACTTAGCCATTTACTACTGTATATTTTTTAAAGCCGTATTACTGTATATTTTTAAAGCCTTTTTATAATGTTTCTAAATTTAAAATAAATTTCTAAAACTGAATTATAGCAATCTGTATGACATTTAATTATCATTTTCAAAAGTAGGATCACTTCACACATCACCGTTCTGCCCTCCCAAAAATACATATACACACAATATGCCATAAGCATACACGGAAAAATGCCACATATGAATGTAACAACATACTACATTTGTCAGAGTTGGTTGCAGCTCCATGTCAAGTTTAGGCTTCGTTGTATAGCTAAGATTGCCTCTGCATAATACGTGAAGTAGCCTTTAGGACACTATTAAAAAAGTTTGCCTAGGCAATGTTTTGTAGTTACATTCACATGACAGAGCTGACAGCTAGGAGACACGTTAATTTCAAGTATTATTATACCAACAAAAGTCTAGAAAATGCTGATCTATTTTACATCTGCTTTCAAATCAGGAGATCCAAACATTTCCAGGCTGTTAACAAAAAAAGTAAATTTAAAGAAATGTTTCATGCTCTACATAAAATATTAACTCACTATGTTCATACCAAACAAATAGTGCAGGCCAACAGGGATAAGTATCATATGTAAACTGCAGGCAATAGTAATGAATCAGACAATTAATTACATCAGACATCAACAATATTCAAACATAGAACTATTATTAAAATCTTATCCCATCTGAGAAAATGGTCTGTAAGCACTGCATGTTAGAGGAAATTGCTGAATCATTAAAAAACAAAACATAAAACAACCAGTGGAAATGATTTCTATTTATAGTTTGTACACTTTTTCTTGTGTATGTATAAATACATCAACACCATGTTCTTATTGGGGTCATTCACATTATTTTATAATATTCCATATAGCAAGACTGTCAGCATCCTGTGTATTACAACAGTTAAAACTATTTTATTCAAGGGACTGATACATTTAGAACATACTGGGAGCAGTTGCAAATCCTAATCAATTCAGGATGTGCATGCTGTCCAGTGGTTGGATCTTTGTCTCCAGCTATAAGGGCTAGATTGGGTCCATGTGCATCCGTGTTTTAGGGGTGGTACTGAATCCATAACACGATAGCTGCCAAAGCTAAGTGCACCAACTGGTACATATATTGTATGAAGAGTTTTCTTTTTTGAAACTCAATTCTGATCTTTCCATTCTGAGAAATATGCTCTATATGGGAAGGATTCTAATGCAGCAATATCTGTCTTGCACAATATACGTAGCAGGACAAAAAAGGACAACATTTGATTTTGACTTTGCTCCTGGAAAATCCAATCTGCAGCAAGAATAAATTGAAGTATGGAAGAACAGATCTTTTTCTGATATGCTATCATTGAGTTTTAGGTAAACTGTACCTGTCTGTTAGTGGTCTTTAGGCAATCCCTAAAGCTGGAAAACAATAGTTTATCTGGGACTGTCAAGATTACACAGGTGGATATCTCAACATTGCATCTAGGGTGCAATGTTGACATAAATCCTTTCTTTGCCAATAAAGACGTCGCAACCACATCTCTTTACTACTTTAGGCTACCATGGCCCAGATCAGACATTTCTTCCTGCACTTGGCTGCACCCTTAGGGATGTTCCATGTAAAGGATTTTAGAACATGTTAACTGGGCTGTTACTTCTTTAAGGAATTATTAACCCACACAGAAAAATTTAAGTCTGCTATCATCCCCAGAGAAGACTGAAGAACCCTTCATATGCCACTTGGATTTCAGCTACTGATACCCAAATGAAAGCTGCTACCAACAAGACAGCAGATTAAAACCTAATCAAACATCTAAAAATGTAATAACCACTGCCCAGCTGAAGCATTACAAGATTCTGGGCAAACTACCAAACATGAAAGGCTTTACAGTTTAAAGTACTCTTGACGGTTACTTTGGGATGCTTGACCATTCAAGTCACTACCTTTAAGCTGTACAACAGCAACTAAGGATAGATTCTGAATCTAAAAACAATTTGAATTCAACTTCAATCCTCAATTCACCATAAATTGTTGAAAATAGTTCATTCTATCCTGCTCTTACCAAGTATATTAGCAGTGTATTGCGCAAACCCTGCCAGCATGGCCTCTCCAAAGATTAATGAACCAACATTTGTGCTCTCGGTAATTCACTGGGCCACGTTTCATACCAACGCTGCATCAGAATTCCTGCATCAGTAAGATGTATGCAAGGGCAAAATAAATTATATTTCTTTTCCACATAATTATACTGTGGTACATTCATACTCCACTGCCACATGCATTTTGAATATGTCCTTTTTATTTGAATAAGTTGCCCCTACCAGCACAAGTGCTCCGAGTATAAGAATGCAAATATTCAACAGGTTTTGAAATTGGGTCAAAAAGCTGAAAGCATAAATACAAACCTTTCAGTTCTCCAAATGAAAATTTCAAAACCAGCATTGCTTTTTATTTTTTGTAAAGAAATTTACTTCTGCCACTAGACTTCATGAAACATTTTGAGTATTTGTTGCTGGTGCTATAATTATTGGGTTATTGTTGTGGTTTTTTAAATGACAGTATGACTGAATGCTTCTCCCTGGTGATTAGTAGCCATGTTGCCAATAAATGGTATGCAGTACGCATTCAAAGCCTGAGAAGAAACCTCAGACATCGCCTTTTTTTTTCAGTTGGTCCAGTTTCCTTTTTAAAAGACTATAGTTTTCCCTGGTCCCAGCTGCTGTGGGGTCAAGCTTCAGAGAGATTTCATAGTGTTTCTTGGCTAAGTCAAGATTTCCCCAGCGATGGTACAGCACAGCTGAAACAGCAAAGAGGAGTTTTTGTTAGCAACATCGTTGAAGGACAGACAATCTTGCCAATTACTTAGAAAACATTAAAACATTTGGTTGGCTGCCGGCATGGTGGCAGCCTGCTCTGTTGCCAGCTGGAGGGGACACGTTTGGGAGCTGAGCAGGCCAGGGAATGACAAGAGTGGATTGTGCTAGAGCCATAAATTGCTGTTTTTATCAGGAGAGCTCATGGCGGTTTGCAAGCATGGCACAAAAGAGCCAATTTGCCACCACTGACATGCAGCCACCTCTGGGCTGTAGTGTGCTGCCTGGTTGGTCTATTATACAATGCATTGAGCTTTGCATTTTTGGAACTCCTTTCTCTAGCTGGCAATTTGTTTAGCAAGTAGGCAGAATAGAAATCTCGGCAGCAGAATAATGCCTTAAAAACAGTAGTTTTTAAGACAATTAACATGAAAAGAAGTACAAGCAGTGTGTCTGATTTTTTAAAAGTTTGCACTAGGGGAGCTGTAAAATGTCTTACCCAAATTACCATGGTAACTGGCTGCAGTTGGATTGGCTTTAATTGCCTTGTGGAACAAAGCTTCAGATTCCTGAATAATTCAGAAAAAGAGATCAACAGGACAAGCTATTTCTGTAGTGCATACAATGTCAAGTACAACCAAACACTACCAATTACCTCATGCTCTGTGGTCTATTAATGTGATTATGTCACCATATTTTTTTCATGTGCATTCACACTTCTACTTCTCTCTAATGGATATACATACAATATAATTCACAGCCTGATCCAGCTGTTGTCTGGTAGTTGCTGTCAATTAAACAGTAATTACTTCTGTGCGAGTAAGAACACAAAAACACTTGCGGACTGCATTATAACCGGATGCTCACACAAATCACCACTTAAAACCTGCATATTTGTGTTAAAATGAAGTTAATCCCAATAAAATCAATGAGATGAATCCACTTTTATTACAGCCAACAATTTTTAAAGGCTCATCTGCTTTGTTTTGGAGACAATACTTCTAGAAAGAAAAAATGCTCCACAAAAGACTTTTCACTTGTTTTTCTAACTGACTTGCTTCAAATATTCTGACCACTGAATATTTTCATTATTCATTTTAAGTTTTGCTAGGCTCACACATCCCTCTTGCATGACATCATTAAACTCTGAACAATACATACAAAATACATACAATTACTCAAGAAAAACAATTATTTAAACAGATAAGAGATTAAAAATACTTAAGATTTTCCTTTGCAGCAGATGCAGACATAATTACAGGGCTACTTAACACAGCTTTATGTCTGTTTATAACCCAAGGGTAAGTGCTGATTCTAATTTAAATTTTTTTTCAAGAAAAACCCTGGCTTATTTCTATATTTATCAATTTGAGTGATGATTTTTAGATGTGCTGCATATAAGATAAAAAATATTTTTATGTGGTTTCTAAACTGTTCTGCAAAACACGCTTGCTTGCCTGTCTCCCTAAACCAAACTCATGAACTTGTTCACAGTAAGGAACCTAGTGTTTTCTGTTTAGGCAGGAATGAGTAAAAGTCAGCTGAATAATACCCAGAGTGTGTGTTCCAATCTCATGTGATTGTAGGGACCCCTGAGAACCTCAGCTAGGAATGAATCAAGTAAATTAGTTTAGCACCCAGGAGTTGATCAGACCAGGGCCCTAAAGGCTATCTTACTTCCTAGAACATATCTGAAAAAGGAGGATTTGGCCTATAAAAACCTCAGATTACTGGGGAATCCATGTTCAACTGAACCTTTCTTTTCTATAGCTACTTTGCTTTGATGTTTTCCCTATTTCCCTCTGAATTATCAATGAAATTATTCTCCTATGTTCATGAAATCTAGGGCTGGTAACTCTGCAGGTTCAGAAAACCCAGCCACATGCCGAGCTCTTTGACAACATTACTGTGTCTCTACAGATCAAGGTGAGCTTGAATAAAAGGTGGTAAACCCCATATACGAGTAGTTTGCCATGACAACATGTACATGCCACCACATTATGAATGTGCACATGTCTATTTTGCCACATGTACCTACAGAACAACTCTTCAACTCATCTCTAATGTGAGTTGTAATTTTTTTGAGAACATATTCAGTCTATGAACAATGGAGAAACAAGATAATTATTTCCTTCAAAAGTTATGATTGGAAATATTTTACTACCTTATATTTCTGTGATTTCCCCAATACATTTGCCAGTGAAAACATAAGAGAATGATCATTGGGAATTAACTCCAAAGCCTCTCTTCCAACAGCTTCAGCTTGTGCTAAGTTACCTAGGAACGTAAGAAAAGAGAGGAAAGGGTGCCGAATAGCACACTAGTTTTTATTCCACAAAACCGTAAGCAGGGCAAAAACCTGCATAAATACATCACATTTAAATGTTGCTGAGTAATTCTTATACTGTACCTGTATTATCAAGCAATATAATCATGTTGTTCCAAGCCAAACTGTGTTGTGGTTTCAGAACAGTGGCATTCCTCCATGCATTCAATGCATCTATGTGGCGATTGAGGTCAGCATACTGAAACACGGACGACAATATGACAGCAAATACAGTAACGGTAGTCCTGAATAAATTAGATCAATGCTCAAGTTCCTCCCCTGTTCTAGTCCCACTCCTTCTCATATTACTTTATGCAAAAAACAACAACCATGTATATATATGAAAAAACAATAGCGAGTAGTGCTATATTTTGGAGACAAGCTCTTGAAAATGGTCAAAGCCATGAAATGGTCAAAGCCATGAAAGGCAATCTGCAGTGAAAGTTCTCGCCCACTGATATTGTAGGAACAACACACAGGAACATAGGAAACTGCCTTATACGGAGTCGGTCCATCTTACTCAGTATTGCATACACTGACCGGCAGGGGTTTTCAGGGTTGCAGGCCGGAGTCTCTCCCACCCCGACTTGGTGATGTCGGGGATTGAACCTGGGACCTTTTGCATGCAAAGCAGATGGTCTGCTATGGGCTGGAGTGCAGGGCTGAGGATGTGCCCTTCACCTACTGCACTCTGAATATTATTAGGAAGCTGCATGAAACATGCCAAAGTACTGCTGTTTAACCACACTGTTAACATCTAGGAAGTATGCTTAAGTTCGCCACCGAGGCGACATTTCATCTTACTCTCTTGCTGTCATTAGCACACATGTAATGCAATACACTTACCAAACGTCCTAAATTATAGTAACAATCTGGGTATTTTTTCCGGTGTCTAATTGCAGTCCAGTAGCTTTGCTCTGCTTCTCCATACCTCCTTAAGCTATTCTGCACTATTCCCAGATTCATCCATGCCGCTGCAAAATCAGGCCTAGGCAGAATTGTTGGATACGTTTAGTATATAGGACAGGACACAGCACTCCTTTTATATGCTCTGCAACAACAACAACTGGAATTGTGAATTTAAAAACGTACTGTATTTGTACAGCTAGTGACAGCAGCTCTTCAGCTTCATGGAGTTCATTCCTTTCTTTCAAGATATTTCCCAGGTTGTTCATAGCGTGCACATATTTAGGATTCAATCTGGGCATGTAAAAGGGGGGGAATAATTACTCATTGGAAAAAGGCAGCCTGACTCATTTTCTTTCATTTACACTACAGTAAATGAAATCTGCTGGATTGATTGCTTCTGTCGACAGGTGTCTTTTGTACAGGTACTGTAACGAGCTGGGCTTACAGGTAAGACCTCTCCCTTACAGCAGGTGCTTCTAATCTCAGCTTGTTACATACAGTGAAGATACCAGGTAGCCTGACATCTGGCTGGTTGATAGGGGATCAAATATTTATTTCACTCATTATAATGCACACCAATCTCTGACTTTTGTCTTCTGGGTTTCTGGGGCTTTTCCTGTTGTTATTCTGTCTTTCACAGCTACAATAAACCTACCATTAAAATTATGGACTGGTCATTTCTTCGTCAGAGGGCAAACACGCAAATTTAGCAGGCGATCAAATACTTACCCCCCTCACTGTATATAGCCACCAACTTGTGAGACCACCTATTATTTGAATCTCAACCTGACCAAACATAGGAAATTTACCCCTTAATCATATATTAAATCATCATCACCAATCTTATCTAGACTACAGTGATTTATTTAAAATGAGAGACAGGAAATGGTGCCCTCTCTAGAACGTGATGCAGAAAGAAACAACTATAATGTAGCTTCATTGCTAGGATGGCTTTGCTATCAGTGGTGCTTGCCTGCAGAACATGTTGAGCACATGCAGAAGATAGTGCTTTTACCCAGGCAGCATTATCTTGCTTTAAATTTAAAAACAACAACAACAGGAATACAGGTCTCCTTTATTCATTTTTCTACAAACACATGTCATCCCTTTTATTGCCTTCATTCATGTGCCCATATTTAATTTTGTTAGGTTTGTACTACCTAATTTTCTTTTGGCTTTATAATTCTGGAATTTCACATGACTTCCAATACACAGTAGTCATACTTGCCACTATGATCCGATTGCACCCCTTAATCTGTGTATTTAGGATATGAGATATATGATACATGAGTGTGTCTGTGTGCACACACTAGTATATATCTCCTAACTACAAAAATATTGGATTGAAATTGAATAACCTATTGTATTTTCTACTTTTTCAGCAACTACCCAAGTCTGGATTGGGATGGGACCACCTCACAATTCTTTCCTGTGTTACATCACCAACATTTTTACTCACTCTGTGTACATTTTCCTAACCATAGTGTTCTAAGCTACTTTCATTCCCCGCCCCCCAAGGATTAAATTCTCTTTTGAATAATTCTAATAAAATTAATTTATTTTAAACAGTGCATTGAGATGTCATGTCTTCCAGGATCCGTTTTATAGGCCAATAAATGCAATATTCTGAATATTTTTTCCTGTTCCTTTTTAAAATCAGTTTTTATTAAAGATTTTCTTGTGTAACAAACAAGTGGAAAAAAAAAAGGAAAAGTGCATATAGTGTCTCCACTTTCAGTTCATAGAGTCTTTTTCACAGTTTGTTTGCATTCATTGTGGGACACTTCCCTGTTCCCCTTTTAAACAGTAAACTGGCACGTACCTGACAGCTTCCCTGTAATAGTTGATTGCAGCTGTTTGGTTGCCTTTATCAGCCAGGTTTTTGCCAACATTATAATGAACCTGAAAGTAAAGGCCAGAAATGTATTAATTGTTCCAGACATTTATTACTCTTAGATACTAATAATGCAGCATTTATCTCTGCAACTGCAATTTTGAAAATAGATTTATGGTTTAACAAAGCATCTTACTTTTGTTTATAAATATATATACCACAGGTCAAGGTAAGTGCAACCTTCTTTGAATAATATGCATAATTTACAGTGATGTGTCAAGCTTCAAGAAGGGGATGGCTTGAAATAAAAACTACATTTGTGCTTTGACCCTTTTTCCCAAAGCTGATGCTGAGTCAAGCCTCTGAAGTTCAGGGCCAGGCTCAACATTGTTTGTATGGGCCCACAATGTTCTCTCTTTCCTTACACAGTGATAGTATGAGGTAGGATATATAGCAGGGACTCCATTAGGCTTTTAACACAGTCATGGTATGTTCAAATAGCATCAACAGCTGCCAGGAAAAATAAAAAATGTAGCTGAAGAGAATACGACACAAGAATTAGAGAGAAGAAAATAATAATCAGAGAACAAACATCCCAGTGAAAATGCAAGTCTTCAGCAACTTTGAAGTTCACCGAACATTTATCCAACTGAAAATTCATGCCTATTGGTTCTGATACGTTTTGGTTGAATGAGTTTTTTAAATTTCCAACACAAATATTTACAGAAAGTTGTAGGTCAGCGAAGAACATATTTGAACTACTCGATCTTCTGCTGACTCTGCAAATTTCAGCCCTGCAGGTTTCTGGAAGAACTCTCTTAGATTTTTTTGGGGGGGGGCATGCAATTGAGTCCACAGCAGGCCCAAAATGGACATAGAAACCTGCCTCTCCTTGTACTGGGCCTATGCCTACTTCAGCATCATAGGTTAATGGTATTAACCAGTGTTGGTGCCTATGCCTTTGCTTAGCATGCTGACATTGGCCACAGAAGAGGGGAAGGAGTATACATTGTTGGTTGTGGCAGCAGCCAACTAGTCTTTACAACCACACAACTAGTCCAAGCATCCCAACATGTTTGTATACCAGCTAAGGCCAGATCAATCTATTTTTACCAGCAAATACCATTCCCACTGCCAAACAAGTGTAGCAAAGCAATTGGTTACACGATGGCAACTAATGAATCACTTTTCCCTACTAAGAGCACCTTGAAACACAATGTGAAAGAAGGGTATACTTTTATCTTATTTGTATATCGCCCTCCATCTGTTCATCTCAGAGCAGTTCACAACATAAAAATATAAAATTAAAACCCCCCAAAATGCATAATAAAAGAACAAAAACAAACCAATAATAAATTCAGTAAATAAATAAACTGCTGATCTCCTCCCACAACATGTTTGAAAGGTTATCAGATATAACAAGCCAAAGGCCTGGTTGAAGAAAAATGTTTTTGCTCGGCGCCTAAAGGTGTATAATGAAGGCACCTGCTAAACCTCCCAGGGACATCATTCCACAAATGGAAAATCCTACGTGCACACCACCATACAGTATATCCAACTCCAAACAGACCTTATGTGTCAGGACTGGTCGTTGTCCTCTTCAGATCACCACACAAACGCCTCTTGTTCTTTTATAACTTTTTATTGTGTATTAACAAAATAATCTTATAAACAGTTCTTAAATATTATTCCTCAGAGTCACTTATTTCAGATACCTTCTGAGCTCTGCTTCTCCGTGACCAGCCACCCTCAAAATGGCGAAGGCGCCTTTCCCTTCGTTTTCCCGCTCTTTTTTCTACCCTCCTGGCTAGAGCTGGCCTGTATCTCCACTCCTCCAAATCTGAGCTAGAACGTAACCCTTGCCTTTCCTGTGAACAGCCGGTCCCTCCCTGTTGTTCCTCCTGCTCCCTTCTATTAGAGTCACTGCTCTCCTTCCCCCCTTGGGGAATGCTTTCTCCCTCTGATAAACTGAAAACTTCTAACTCTTCCCTGACACTATGTTTTCAGAATTAAAACAAAAAGGAAGCTGCCATATTCACAATTGAGGAAACAGAAACCAGAGGTCTAGCTACATCTTTTACAAGCATTCTACAATAAGGAAGTGTGAAACACTGCGTCCCACAGAGTGTGGAAGAGGTATAGCTGCATTTTGTTGTGTGACAAAAAAGGAACGGTTCAACCATGGGGTGGAGCTGCAGCAGTGCTGTTCTGTCTGCATGGGCAGTGACAGAGCCAATACAGCGCTCCTGTCTGCATGCCCTTATTCCTCCTGAATAAGTGGGCTAAACAGCTCCTGCCCACTCCCAAACCAATCAGGGACAATGTGTTCCCTAGATCCACAAAGATTACCGTTCCTGAAAAACAAATGCTATACACAACAGCCATATATTGAACTATTATAGTTCCTCCGTTCCGTCTCCCTAAGGAACCCTAGGGAAATCAGTTTATAAGAGAGATGGAAATCTGTAGCATGCAATCCCAATTCTCTGTAAGTGCCCTACAGGTTTTTCAAAATTGGCTGCAAATACTGGCGATACTGAACATTTTGTTCGCATTGGGTCTTAAACTTCAGATTTTGTGTACTTTTTTTGGCTTACCAAACACAGTAAACTGCCTTTTGCTATCTTTCAGTAGGAAATGTGGGACATAAATTCAATGAATCATCGCCACCACCTTTTAGAATAAAGCATAGGCTAGTTCAGGTGTTTTAACTTTTCTGCATAAGCTAAGCCCTGAGAAACAGATACAGACTGAGAAAAGGATATGGATTGCCAAGCTCATTCATGAACCAATTCAACTTTGATGCTAGGCAGATGTGATACACTGTTGCTTACTATTTTATATCCCACAACTGCTTTTAATAATGCATAAAAGCAGGGATTGACCTGATTTCCAGAGCAGCATTATGCATGCAAAGAACAATACAGATCTTGAATTGTCTGTGATCCTCTTATTCCCGCCATTAAACGCCACAGTAAAAGAAATCCTTTGCGCGGGATAACTTTTAAGTTTGCATCTTTACTGGGACTGATAGTTTTGCTTGGGAGTTAAGCAAAGCAGTGATTTCTTCAATTGCCATTCCTATAAGCCCAGCTTGGAAACCTGGGCTGCAAACCAGTATATCATCACTTAAATTGAGACCAGGCACTCAACACTGAATCAGGGATCTGAATCAGCAGTGGAGGAAGTCGCTCAGGCACCAGGGGCCCACGGGGCTCCGGAGTCTGCTTGCCTCCTCCCACTCAGCTACCCTACAGCTGGGGGGGGGGAGGCAGCCTGCCTGTGTGGCTCAGACGTACTGCAGGCCCCGCGGTGAGTTCCGTCTGGCATTTTGTCACCTCCCTCAGTGGTGACACCCGAGACAGTCCACACCAACCGCACCCCCTTCCTCCGCCCCTGATCTGAATTAGTATTTACCAGCCTTTAACTAAAGATTGTTTGGGGACCTCTTTCTTATGTTTGTATGGTGGTAGTGCTGCAGATGCAACCTACATTGCATCAGGCTGCAACCTGGTAGTAGCTCCCGACACACCAGTTAAAGACCAATGCTCTAAATGATGGGAAAGGCACACAGGAATGTACCACAAGGATGTAGCTGCATTTTAGATCCAAATGATGGAGGAATAAAAAATAGTTTTTGAACGTACTTGGTGATGTGGGGAATGACTTAAAAGAAAATACTTTCAGATTTTTAATTTCCTTTACATTTGTTCAAATTTTTACTTCAAAATAGGGATTTCCCTTTACAGAGTGCAATGCATATGGCCAATGCATATTACTCCAAAACTTACTTTTGCATTCAGTGGACACACAGACAAAGCACTCCTAAAAAGTTGTTCTTCAGATCTCCACTGGTTACTGCGGATAACACAACGCCACACATTTACCAACAAGAGGCCCAGCAGAGCAGCAACAAGAAATTTCTTGGAGAGAAGAAACACATGTTAGGAACCACAGTTTAAAGCTTTTTTTGTGTGTGTGTATGTATGTATACCTGTTGTCAGTTATATGGATCCTTTTGTTAGTACCTTTTTTTTAGCTTGTCTGCTCAATAGACTGAATCCGTATGTAATCAGCATGCAATAGCCAATACTTGGGAGGTAGGTTACTCTTTCTGCAACAACAAATCCAACTCGAAAGAACAGATTACTTGCAGGGAGGAAAGGGATGATGAGAAATCCCAAACCCAATGTCAGGATTCTGGAAGGCAGAAAGTAAGTTACAGGATGAACAACGCAATCATGACTTCTTATGATATTTTTATGCTACAACTTAGTAGCTGCATGTAAAAAGCTGGGGTTTCAAAGAATCTAATTGAATTCTGTCTTTTCAGCATGGAATCTTTAGAATCCATGCTGAATTCCATTCAGAGACATCAGAAATACGGTATCATGTGAGAAAAATTCATGCCATGGCTCTTTTCTATACCAATATCTTCCCAGGAATGGTAATGCTGTTGCATGAAGGAACTGCTGCATGGGCTCCTCTGTGGGGAAACCTGGAGATTTCTGATGTTACTAAGCAGGGTGGGAAGGAACTACTCAGTGGAAGATCTTGTATCACTGAAGGTCATGTTGGAAAAGACTCCAAGCAATCAGTTGTGTTAATGATGTCCGTGTGCTTGCCATGTAATAGTTTGGTGATCCAAAGTTTAACATAATGTACTCAATCTAGACATTCTAAATATGCATGGGAAGCCCTGGTTTTGAAGCATTTACCTAAGTGGGAAGGGGAGTATTTAGTAGGGGTGTATAGCAGCTCTTTGCTGGGGCTCAATAATGAGGTGAACTGAGGTGATTTCACCACTCCCTGAGCTGGACCGCAGGGTCACCAAAGCATGCAGTCACTCCCCCCACAAGACCTCATGTTGCTCTGCTGCTCTATAGTTTTTGTACTCTACTTTGTGTAAACTATATTTCTATATTTCCCCCCATGCCTATATGTTTCCCTTGGTCCATGGGCTTTGCAAAAAGCAAGACTGTTCAGAATGCTATCTGTGAAGCACTAAAGTGCTCTGGGTGATTTTGTTGTTGTTGGAGGCAGAGCAGCTGAAGATTTTATTTTTTTTTAAGTAAGATGCTTCATTTATCTTTTTTTTTTTTTTTTACAAAAGACCACTGTGTTGCTTGGGTGGGGGTGGGAATCCTCTCGAGTGCTTCAGCACTCCACAGGCACTATTCTGAACACTTGCGCCTTGTAATGTCTATCTATAGGAGGACACAAGCACAAGAACGTTAAGCCAACCGCTATGAAGCTGCTAATAAAAGTTATTTTAAGGTAATCAAGAGAGGCAACCCCCACTCCCTCCTCAAAATTATGAAGCTAATATGGATGTGCTGGTTTCAGTCCATTTCTGGGGGAAAAATGAAAGTGTTATTGACCTTTTCTTTGTTTAAAATGTCACATTTTAAAAAGTTTTCTTGCACAAGACCCCCTGGAACTACCCGCCTGCGATTTGGTAGGTTTAATGCACTCTAGAGAAGCCCCCATGCCTGTAGATTTAATCCCCACTTCTGTCATAAGGGCAACAAGTTACAGCTGTTTTTGTAGATTCTCCTGATATTTAGTATGTATAATGAGAAACACTAACAGACACGAAGTATTTCCTTGTGGCATCAGGGTCTAGTTTATAGCAAAATGTCTCTAAAGTATAATTACTGTTTTACCACTGGTATCACTGGGGCACAAGAATTCTTCCTACTTTATGGTTTACCACAGATCATGTGTATCTGCTTTGCTTTCCCCCCACAATACACAAGCACAAATGATTAACTGCAAAAATCCATGTTTATGTCAGGTCTCCTTTCTGTGATTCCAGGATACGGTTGTGTTTGTGCGTTCTGGATATCATCCAGGAACACATGTATGGAAGAAAATATTTTGATAGCTTATCATCCAAATATTAGCATACAAACAAAAAGAAACTTTTAAGGATCTGCCAAGGAAAATGAGGGGGCAGGGGATCCAAGGTATCTTAAGTGAAAAATTCCTGAAGCAAAAAGGCAAAATGTAATCGCATCTATGTGTTGTACGCAAACCAAAAAGATGGCAACCAGCACAGGGGTTAAGAGTGCAAGCTGTGACATTGCTGGTTCAAAGCTCATACCTTAGGCAAGCCACTATTTCGCAGGAATGAATACTACCTTGCAGGACTGTTGTAAAAGTATGGAAATAATGCACATGAACTGCTATTAAGACTCAAAAGCACTATTAGGTCATTTGTTTTTATTTATTTTTAAAGGGAAAAGCTGGATCAAGATTAGCAAGCATCCTTGTGGAGGAATAAAAGGCCAATTTGAACAAGGTGCAGTTTTGCCAATTAAAAGGATTAAATGTTTGGTTCAAGAACACCAGACCAACACCTGTAATATCTTCTCAAAAAATATTGTTTCATCCTCTTAAAGCAACTTTCATTTCTGTAAAACGACAGGGGTTCCCCTAGCCCACCCCATATTATTTTCTCTCTGTTTACTGATGAAGAGTAATCACTCTGGGACAGCATTTTATTTTTTTAATCAACAGCCAGAACCATTTTTTTCTAAAAGTTTTTTTCTTAAGGGTTTTTATTATTATTATTATTAACAAAAGAAACATTGTGGAAAGAGGCGAAGGAAAACAACATACTTCAATTACACTTTATTCTGACCACAAATTACTTTTTACCCCCTACAGAGTTAAGGATCTGAAAATGCCATTTCAGAAAGAACATAAAGCAGCCATCCGTACCTCCCTTTTACAAGTTTGCCTCCCCATAGTCAGTGTAAAAAAATGATGGAGCCAAATTGGGAAGAGAATGCAAGTTGGAGCTATAAATATTTATTTGAGCGGGGTTTGCCAAGGTATATTGATTCCACTGATTTGTTGTTGTTTTTTTAAAAAAAGGAAGAGGAGGAAGATGAAGAGTGCTGGAAATAAGAAAACCCAATTAGAAATTTAAAATTCAATAATGTCGTTTACCTTCTCTTCTGGCTGTCTTCAGAGCACAAGGCTTGGCACATCAGAGCAATTAGGCAGAACCAAAGAACTGCTAGTGCAATTATTCTCCAGTCACTGACTGATTTAATAAGGGGCACGCAGCCCATTGACCAATCAAAACACAGCCACCAGGGACACAGCAGCAACCATGCATTCAACGAATAGTAGTAATTATAGTTTATAGCCTGTCAGTCAAAGGAAAAACAAACATTTACTTCATACTGAACTTTAAGAGGCTGTTAGGAAGGGGGGAAGGGGGTAAAATCACTACTACTTTTTCAGATCGCCTAGTTTTTATTTAAGCCTCCTCTTCAACAAAACTGTTTATCAGATAAAACACTTATTGGCTCCAAGACTCTAGCCTAATCAAATGTAAGTTAATTAAGGTTATCTCAGTGTAATTGCATGTTCTGCTGTCCCCTGCTCCCCACCATACAAATTTGGCTGCCCAAAAGAATATTCCTTTCTAGGAAGGCTTATATGGTTACAATCCAGTGGGTGCCACTGGCAATATCCCACTTCTGGTTTTTGCTCAAAGTTCTTTGGCTTCTGCACCTAACAGTGGGCTCTGCCTTATGCAGCTCCAGAGGTCAAAGCATAGAGAATATATGTGACGGAAAAACTACGGCTACTCAGATCAAGACAGTTCTGTATCATTAATCTAACCAGACTGTGGTAGATCCAGCAGAGCCATTCACTTTGAAGTAGACATTTCCAAAACAAAAAAAATCCTGATCCATAGGTGAGCATTAATTTTTTTTAAAAAAAGGAATGGGGAGACCTTGGTAATATGCCCCCCTTGTGGTGCCGGCTTAAGCTGGGCTTTAGGCAAGAGGCACAAGGCACAAGGCTCTGACAGGGTCCCACAGCCCTCCTACCTCCTTCCCGAAGCCCAGTAAATATTTGTCTGGCTTGGGAAGGAGGCTGGAGGACTCTAGGACCAGTGGCGTGCAGCCAGTGGCCTCAGGGGACTAGGCTAGTCCCTTAAATGTTCCCCTGGCACCTCTAGCCCCAGGAAGCTTCTGCCTGGCTTAGGCAGGGAGGAACAATGCTCACACGCACGACGTTGCGACATGCCACACACAATCACCTTCACAAGCTGGTCCTAACTTTTCCCCTATGAAAAATTTCACCACACGTCACTATCTAGGACCCTGTCACACCTCCTTCCCAAAGCCAGGTTAGCACTCACTGGGTTTTGAGAAGGTGCCCTCCTCGCCTGGGGAAACTCAGCCAGATGGGCGGGGTATAAATAATAAATTATTATGATGATGATGATGGACGTGTGTGTGTGTGTGTAAACCTCTACCTTTTGCATGGCTGGAATGTAACCCACTGTACAAAGGTCAAGAGTCAAGTTTGTTCCTCCACCCCTTTCTGCCCCCGGCTCTGTCCACAACTGGTGTGTAGCTGTCAGAAGTTGCCCATAAGAACTGTGGACATTGGACTGAATAAGGTTCCACACCCGATTTAAAACATTCACATTCTAAAAGCATCATTCATTCAGCACCCTCAAGGAATGATGCTTTTACCACTTTGATGGTTCAAATCTTGTAAGCTATGTATGAACACACCAAGCTGCCTGATGCCCAATCAGACTGCTGGTTCATCTAGTCCAGTACTGTCTACTCTGACTGGCAGCAGTCCACAAAAGCCTTTTTGCAAGCCTACCCTTGGGAGTTGCCAGAAACTGAATGGGAGAACTTGCTACGTACAAAGCAGTTGTTCTGGAAATGACACATGGCCCCTCCGCTTTTTTTTTATAGTTCTTAATTTGTTAGCTCACTGAAAAGCAATGCCTCTGCCACTTACCCTCACAAATATACTGTCTGCGAATGAAGCTGGGTTATCCACTTCAGTAAACGCTGGTGGTCCTGTGCCCATAATCCGCCAGCGCACATACAGCATGGTGGCTCCTCCAGATAACAGAAGAGTCATCCTGAACAGAAGTCCTTTTCTAAACACCACTAGACTCTAGAGAGGAAGAGAGCAGAAGAAAAGGAAAAGCTCAGGTCATCACAACTTTTTCCTTTTAAAAACTGCAAATTCAGACAGATGGGTGTAACAGAAAATGTGTAGTGGGGGAGAGGGGAGGTAGTACTAATGCTTCTCTAACTTTGCCATCTACTGACCCAATTAATGATAATGATGATAGTAATAATAAGGGCTCCTGCGCTTGTAACACACACATGGTAGAAAAAAGTTTGGTTGCTGTATTGTACTACGGTGATTTAATGGTGAGCAAAGCCATCATCATTAAAGACATCAGATCCCCATACAGGCGAGGCAGAGTACAGACAATACAACGCTGCCAACGAAGACTCTGCCAAGCATGGAGCGAATTGTACAAGCAGCCCTGCGCTGCATTTATATTCCATTTTCCACAGAAGTGCAGAAAAGTCACAGCAGTCAGTGTGGTGTAGTGGTTAAGAGTGTTGGACGCAAGTTCAAAGACCTATGCTGCCCTGAAGCTCACTGGGTCACCACCTCAGGCCAGTCTCTTAGTCTAACTTACCTCACAAAGTGGTTTTGGGGTGTGTGGAGAAAACCACATGCAGCTCCTTGCAAGAAAGGTGGGATATACAGTACATGGACTTAGGTGCTGCCTGGTGGCGCTTAATGGGGTAGAAGCAGGAGGAGACAAATTGATGCAGTAGCCTGGAGCTGGTGTAATAATCAAGCCCAATTCCGCCACCGCCCCTCTATTCTCTTTTATGAGGCTGCTGTTAATGGGGATCCCACCAGTTACATTTCTGCCTACTGGCACATTCAGTGAGTAGAACATGGGAACTTTTGTGCCACCAGAAAAGACACTGGTGTCACTTGGCATGCAGAGGCTAGAGGGCTGGGTGGAGAGGTACCTCCATCCAATCCACGACCCCATCCCATCTGGTTCAAAGGGTTTTAGTAAGTATCCTGGTTTTTAAAGATAAAGTAAATCTTAAGTCCCACTTGCTGCGAAAGAAGGGTAAAACCAATGTGGGCAATCTCAGAAGCCAGCTTTCCCCTGTTGCCATTCTGCCGCCCTTACCCAGTGGACTAAGATGTAAGACTTTGATGCGCCTATCCAGGATCGTGAGAAGACAGACAGTTTATGGAAGCAGTGGAAATAGATGCACCAAGAAGAAAAACAACATTCTGTGCCCAAGTAATCCAGGATTTCTGAAGAAAATAGATAGGTCTCAAAGCCTCTCCTCAGCTTCATATTTATTTTTTTCATGTTTGGAAAACTGCAGGAAGAAGCCTGCATATGAGAATCAATGGTGGTCCCATTTGAATCCTGGCCCAAATTAAGTTCAACAACTGTGAGCCACATGATAGCGACATAAAAGTTTGTGAGGCAACTGTCGTTATAGCAACACTGCCAGTTACTAGTATAGGGTACAGATATGAAATTCTTCAGCATATCCTCATATTATTAGTATCCTACCTTGCAGTATTACAGACACAACAGGGAACTGCAAGAACATGAAAGTCTAATAAATAAACTTGCTGTTTGCTCTGGTTCATCTACACCATAAAGATTTACAATAAAACATAGGCTCCAATCTTCAGCATACTGACTTGGAAATATGCCCCACTGAAAACAATGGGGTTTGCTTCCAAGTAGGCACGTTTGGAGTTTGTTGCATTGGGAAAGAAGATGCATAGTATTATCAAAGCTTTTGATCAGGCATTCGAAACAGCAAGTTTCTAAAAAGAATCTGTATATATTTTATTTGTTACATCAGGCACAAGAGTACTCTCACCGCTTTAACCACCCTGAATTTATAAAATTTAGAATTTATCATGGTGGCAATAGTTATTTAAAGTATGGAACAGCCACCATGACATAGCATTTCTTACTCAACAACCACATGTAACTGTATTTAGCATTTCACTGTATTTGACAGATGACATGCAACACTTTAAAGCATTCGACTAACAAATAAATAACCGACACCCTGTTTTATTTTGTACAGTGGATACGCAATGTAATATGAGATTTGGCAGCAGCTCACAGCAGTTGACAATTGCTAAACACCAAAAACAATCAAAGGAGACTGCTAACACTAGAGTTTCAAATTCTGCGGTAAAATGTCAAATGAACGCTTTAATTTTCAGCGAAGTTTTTTTTTATATAAAAAAAACCATTTAGCTTAATGGGCTACATTGCAGGGGGTTAGACTAGATGACCCTTGGGGTCGCTTCCAACTCTACGATTCTATGAGTCTATGATTGTATGAAATCCTGAAGAGCCACTGGCAGTCACTGTAGACAATATTAAGCTGTAGACTATGTCCTTAAAGCTCTCAGGTTTCTAGGCTCACCATGTAAGGAAGAAGAAAGCTCTCAACAACAGATTCTAGCTTCTCTGAGGGAAATAAGAGGTCACTTTTGCTGGGGAAAGCTCTCACAGAAGCCATTAGAGAGAAAGAGCTACATTAGGAGGCTGAGGTCTAGAAATCTGAATAGTCACTTGGCCAAAAGTCTAAGCCCCACCCCCACCCCCAAAAAAGGAGGGAGGGAAGAAAAAAGGAGAGAAGACAGGAATGATGCTAATGAGAATGGGCACCAGGAAGAAAAATCTAAGCGGCTTAAAGAGATGCGTGTTGTAGCCTGGAAGAGGTTTAGGAAGAGAGAAGCAAGTGTTGGTCTGTCAACTTGTGGCCAGTCAAAAGCAGGATAAAATGGAATGAAAAGTATGGACTTACAAGAACAGAAGACAGTAAAGATATGAAGCTAAACAAAGGAGACCATAGGAGCCAACTCAGCTTCCCCAATAAAGTATTTGAGGGGACTGGGGGCCCCAAAATTGATGGGCATTGCCATTCAAATGATGTGAATGCACTGTTTCTTATGCGGGGGTGGGGTTAAGGTAAGCTTAACCCCCCCCCCGGCCAATATTTTATTCAAGTTTGGACCCCTGAAAGTAAGCCTGGAACAAAGGTTCCCATAAGGCAGGCATAGGCAAACTCGGCCCTCCAGATGTTTTGGGACTACAACTCCCATCACCCCTGACCACTGGTCCTGTTAGCTAGGGATGATGGGAGTTGTAGTCCCAAAACATCTGGAGGGTCGAGTCTGCCTATGCCTGCCATAAGGCCTGAACTACATAGGGTGAGGACTGGGGAAATTCTGTACGCTACTGCTGCAGAAAGGAAGTGAGCAAGCCAGGGGACTTTAAAAGTTCAGAAAGGCGATTTTTAAAAAATATATATTTGAATTATATTTTTTTTAAAAACCTACACACAAAACAGGGACGCAAATCTACAAATCACCTCCTCCACCTACTCATCTTAAGGTGGCAAAAGCACAATGTATATTCATTGTTAAAAAAAAAATCCAAAACAAAAAACAGAATTGTGATTGGAAGACAAGAGTTGCTATGTCTGCCCTATTGGAAAATGAAATTTTAAAGGATGTAATTTTGTTATTCTAAGAAGAGGTCATCTGATTCACATGATTAACTAGTTTTAGTAGCATTCCCTCCGATATTCAGAGCAGCGCTCCACAGAACAATTGCAGTAAGTCACGTTAAAGGATCTGCAATATTGAGGCTGAAATCATGAACACTCACATTTTGAAGGCAATGTTCTGTCATAGTGTTTGACCTCCAAATAATCTCACTTACTAGATCAAAGAACAGCTTGATCTTTCATGCTGCTGTAGATGTATTGACGCTAACACTTAAATGCTAACTGTATGAAGTTAAAGCGGCAGCTCTTTTAAATATATAAATGGAATCACCTCCAGCGACTTGTCCTTGCGCAGTATCTTCAAAAGAACTTCCAAAATATTGAGCTTGTTAATCATCACAGCATCAAAAAGAGCGTTCAAACCCTAAGAAGACAGGGATGAAAACAAAACAGGGAGAAGGTGAAAGAAGGTTAAGAAAGAGAAAGGAGAGATTTGTCTCGTTTAAATTTTGGTATGTATTTACACTATCTCCACTGCCTTGTGGGATATCGTCAAGAAGGGAAAAGCTAAGGATTAAACACTATACATATCCAGAGTGGAGTCCCTAAGACGGTGGGGTGGCGCCTTGTACACCTCCTTCCAGCAACTCCTGCAGCCAAACTGATGCCAAATGTATTCCTCTGCTTTCCTTTGGGCCATATCAGTGAGCTTGAAAGGAGGGACTTGTCGTCTGGGCAGCCCAGGACCTCCATACATACTGCCCAGGATTGTGCCCTGTGAAGGTCACTTCCTAATGCAGCAGTTTCACTTCACCCCCCGAGGCACAATCCACTGTCTCTTGAGACAGATGGATACCAACAAGAGTTACACCATGCAGTTCAATAATTACTCTGGATCTGTGTAGGTCTCTTAAGCCTCAGTTCAATCACTTAAAACAAGCCTTTCCCAGCCTGTTTTGGACTACAACCCAGCAGCAGCCATGCTGGCTGGGGTTGACGGAAGTTGTAGTCCAAAATGTGTGGAGAGCACCAGATTGGAGAAGGCTGGCCTAAACCACTTCATCTACCGTATTTTTTGCTCTACAAGACTCACTTTTTCCCCTCCCAAAAAGTAAGGGGAAATGTTGTGTGCGTCTTATGGAGCGAATGCAGGCTGCGCAGCTATCCCAGAAGCCAGAACAGCAAGAGGGATTGCTGCTTTCACTGCACAGCGATCCCTCTTGCTGTTCTGACTTCTGAGATTCAGAATATATTTTTTCTTGTTTTCCTCCTCCAAAAACTAGGTGTCTTGTGGTCTGGTGCGTCTTATAGAGCGAAAAATACGGTAACTATTTATTTGTTTAAACAGAATTTCTATAACTGACATGAAAGGTTTTTTGTTTTAAAAATCAGTATATACATTTTATGAAATAAATAAAAACAGCTGCCTAATTTCTGAAAACCTCTAAGTGGTTTACATAACAGTACTGTAGGTCGTCCTGAATGAACTGTGACAAGCCCTGTGCGCTTCTCCTCCATGTGCAAGAGAAGCAGGGAAAACACTTTGGAACAAAGCTCAGATCAATGTTAATATACAAAAGCACCTGAGAAACAAACCAGGAAGTTAATCCAGAGTTTTGACATCTCAGTTTGTTTAAACTAACTTTGGTTAAAATAAGCCAGTGTCCCCAAGTTTTTAATGTGGCCCCAAGTGAAACTGTGGTTTATTCTACAATGAAAGGGGAAGATTTATCTCTCCTTATTTTGTCTGAAAAGGAGGAGGGAGCAGTGCCTCAGCCTACAGTTCACTGCAACTCATTCATGAGGGCCTTCTCGGTAGTGGCGCCCGCCCTGTAGAACGCCCTCCCATCAGATGTCAAGGAAATAAGCAACTATCTGACTTTTAGAAGACATCTGAAGGTAGCCCTGTTTAAGGAAGTTTTTACTGTTTGATGTTTCATTGTGTTTTTAATATTCTGTTGGGAGCCGCCCAGAGTGGCTGGGGAAACCCAGCCAGATGGGCGAGGTATAAATAATAAATTATTATTATTATATGTTCATCCACACCATTCTTTAGGAGTTGATGGAGCTGGACTAAAGCTTGAGTGACTTCCATCTAACCAATAACTTCCTACTGTCATTACGGGAATGGTTGTGTAGCATTGCTATGAAAAGTCTTCCACACCATGCCTTCCTTGCATGTGGTGAAGAGTTGGGTCTCACACCAAGAGTCATAAATTATATATATTTATCAATCTCATAGAGAGAAATGGGAGCAACGAGGCAATAAGACGCTCTTGCAAGTCTTAACCAAGTATAATGCAGACAGACTTGGGAGATTATTCATGGAACCATTGGTGTATATTCTTCAGTAACACCAACAATAACTCATGTAGTGAAATCAGCACTCAGCACACCTTCAGACTTGGCGAACACCAAATCTGAAAGCATTTGCAATAGAAATCACAAAACAAAAACAGGAAAAGAGGAAAGATTGTTAGTATTGTCGTTGCTGAATTTACCACATATTTTCTGTAAGAAAGCCTAAGCGATGCACAAACCATAAGGGACACATATTTTGCCATATGAAGAGAGTTTATTTAACAGTGAGCTGCTTTTGGCTGATAAGAAACGTCAATGTTTAACTGTTAAGAGAAGACTTACCAGTATTGTGATTCCTTGTTCTTTACACAGCATGGCTAGAGCTCCTAGGAGGACGCTCAGTAAGACCCAGGCAGTAGAAAATTGGGCTCCTTCTTTACCTATCAGTTTAAAAACAGGGCATAAAGAAAAGAAACTGACAACATATAGAAGCATTGACATTGGCCCTAGGTGGAAAGTTGTTTTGGAATAAGTTCTGTCATTCAAGGATATGCTCTTTGTCAATTACTTTCAAAATGTTTAAGATAAGAGAAAATGTGGTCTGCTTTTCATGGTTGAAATTTTCAGTAAGATAGATTGTAGACTTACACGTTCATTCCATTAGCAAGTTACTGCCTGACATTAATATGCAATAAATTCTGTTAGCAAATTTTAGGCTTCTGCTACAGATTAAGAGTACAGCGCAAGCTTTTTCAAAAGCAATAATTTGCACACAGATCTACCAAGCAAGTCAAAAATATCCCTCTGAACAAAAATACTGTGATTAAAATTGGCTGCTTTCCCAATACCAAATGGGAATTTTCTGAAGCCTTTCCACAAAATGTTATTTCGCACACCCTTCCCCCCACAACAGTGACTTCAGAAAACCCTTCCATTTGCCAACTCCATAATGCTACTGATTTCAAAGTCACAAACAGAGGACCTGTTCTCACTTCGCATTCTGTGCTCCAATATGGATACCCACCTAAAGTGCAAAATAAATGTCTCTTGTTACGTCGGAAAGGAACATTAATAATTAAATAATTAACGTTACTTATAATTCAATAGTCAGGGTCAAACTAGACAAAATAATGGAGATCAATGAGAGGGCCTCCTTTCTTTTTTCATTTATTTTCAAAGCAGTCTTGGAGTTCTGAACGGGATGAGGATCACTGCATTGGATGATGCGATTTAAACCTTCTCCCTGCACCATTCACTTGGTCTGAACACATGCTCCCCACAATCTGCTAGCTGTCCCGTTTACCTGTATGTTTGTGTACCTGTATGTTTCCCTGAATAAGGAAAATAGTGCTTACATTATGCTCCCAAACAAGATTTGTGGTAAGGCTCAATATATGTGCGAGAGTCAAAGTACTGGACTAGGACAACTCAAGTTCCAATCCCCATTCAGCGATGATGATCACGCTGTCCCAGCCTAAGCTACTTCACAGGGATGTTGTGAGGATAAGATGGGGAAGGGGGTAGCTATGTGTGTGCCACGTTGACCTTCTCAGAGGAAAAGTGAGATAGAAATGTAATCATAAAATGAATAATAATAAATGCATGCGGATCCCTATACTTGTTGTTGTTTAGTCGTTTAGTCGTGTCCGACTCTTCGTGACCCCATGGACTAGAGCACACCAGGCACTCCTGTCTTCCACTGCCTCCCGCAGTTTAGTCAGACTATACCAAATACTACTACTATCCCTATACTACATATGGCAAAAGCAACATCTAGACCAGTTCATTATGGGAATCTTTTCAACTCATCCTAAACAGGAGCACCTTTAGAAAGTGATGTGCAAAAAGTAAATGCGTTTCATTTCTAAGATTCTTGGGCCAGCATCAATCTTTGCTCTGAATGGGGGTACGGATCTATGCTAAAAAAGCACACTGATGTTCAAGGTTTGAAAATTCTATATATTTGTATATACATGTGTGTGTGTGTGTGTGCGCGCACACACACACACACACACACACACATTTTTGCATGCACATTCTTCATTCTCATCCCTAAAATGGGTATCATAGGAACTTATAAAAAAAACCTTATAAAAAAAAAAACCCTGAATATAAAGTCCAACAGATCCAAATAGTCAATTTAACTTTTGATTCTCAATCAATAGCACCGAAAATGTAAAGCAATGAACAAGTGCCAGCTATTACTCTGGTCGCACACATGCCAAGTGTGCTAATCAGCTTAACGAAGCACACTCCCTACAACAATGCTGCTTTCTCCCACCACGATCTCCTTTCAGAGAATGGAACTCATTCCTGGTTGGCACCTGAACCGAGTTTAAACTGGTGCACCATATTGTGAGAAGGCACTCTGCCACCCTCACCAGATGGCCACAAGTGTAATCCGTGCCAAAGATTTGCGGAAAGCATTTGATTCCTGTTCCAGAAAGCTAAATGCCCACAAGTGTTTCTGTCATTTTATATAAGAGAATCTAGTTTACAGAAATAGATTAAATTCATACTGCGAGGCCATGCAACTTGTACATTCATTTTATGCTCCAATGAAGTCATTGTGGGACTGAGGTCTATTTGGGTCGAAGGCTTGGCTGAACATTTACATCTAAAGCCTGGGTTCTCCCTCTAGCAATTAATAGGCAGCTTTGATTCCAAAGGTTAATGTGTAAGAGCAGAGACGGCTCTTGATTTGTACCACAGCACTACCCAGTATCTGACACAAATCATATGAATTGATGAAGCAGTGACCATACATAAACAAAAATGGGACTTGACATAAAATGTTGCAGTGTATCCCTGGGAGGGGAAACTGAGGACCACATTGCCTTATAGGAAAACATCTGGGGGGGCCACATGCCAGTGGTAGTTGCGAACCACAGGAGAAAGAAGGCAAAGCAATGGACTTTGTTACAGTAGGTTACATTCCAGCGATACAAAAGTTAAGAGGATTCTAGATATACACCACACAAATATCTCCATCCTTTATTCGGGCAAGAGGCATTATCACAGTTCAATGACACATTCCAGGCAGGCTAAAGCACACAGGGGAGTTGCCTGGGGCAGGGCTGGAGAGAGGTTTGGCCTGGGGAGAGGTCCACAGGCCTGAGATTCTCCTCACCTCACAAGTATTCACTGAGGAGAAGCAGGCAGAAAGGAAAAGGCCTTTCCTTATGGGGCTGCATGGTGTTAGAGAGCTCAGGTTTGAGACTGTCTCCTAGTCTTCAACCAGGAAATTTTACAGAGCAGGTTTTTCCTTTCCCCCCTCCTTATTAAACATCCCCACATAGCACAGGGAGAATTATTTTTAAACCTTTCCAATAAGCTGTTTGGAGCCTGAGCAAGCCAGGGTCCTCTCGCCCCCTGACCTCCATTTTTCTTTTTCTCTTCTCAAGCCCCACCCTAACAGTCCACATCTCAAATCCTCTCAACCACCGTCTAAATTCATAGATTGAAATGAGCCCCCTCAGGGTGTTTTCAGGTCCCATGTTGCTGAAGACGGCAGTAAGCAGTGGGGCTACGTAAAAAGTGGGTAAGGTTAAAAAAAAAAGGAAAATGTAAATGACCCCTGGACGGTTAGGTCCAGTCAAAGGCGACTATGGGGTGCGGTGCTCATCTTGCTTCAGGCTGAGGGAACTGGCGTTTGTCCAGACAGCTTTCTGGGTCATGACTAAACTGCTTCTGGCACAATGGAACACTGTGATGGAAGCCAGAGTGCACGGAAACGCCATTTACCTTTCCGCCATAGCGGTTCCTATTTAACTACTTGCACTGGTATGTTTTCGAATTGCTAGGTTGGCAGAAGCTAGGACAGAGCAATGGGAGCTCACCCCGTTGCACGGACTCGAACCACTGACCTTCTGATCAGCAAGCCCAAGAGGCCCAGTGGTTTAGACCACAGCGCTACCCACATCCCCTGCTATGCCAGGTAATACCACCCTCAAATGTTGCACGCTCCGATCCACCTCTTTCTGCTCCCCACCCCAAGATCCACACATACACAAAGTGTTCTAAGGTATCTGTAATGCTGAGGGAGCTAATTTTATCTATAGGGGGCCTACAGTCTACCCTATTTCTGGCTCCCTTAGACTGTTTCCCCCGCCTCCATGATTTTAGGGGAGCTATGATTTGTCAGCAGCATACACCCCCCTTCTTTCAAAACAGGGAGAAGCAATGGTGGGAGGTCCTGTCTTTGGAATTCAATGTGAATCCAGAAGTTTTCTCTCTCCAGACAATGAGATGTGTTAGCATTTTCTTATCTCTCTGCCACTAACTGTAAAAACTCACACAACCAGAAAACCCTACATGGAGCTTAAGTATTGTTGAGAAGAGTAGAGGTCATTAAAATACAGCATAGCAGAGGTATACATAAAATATATACCACAGATCAGACAAGCGCAAAGACAAATCCAAATGATGGCATATAAATATTTAAAGAATTAAGGAGGTTTCCCTTAAAAAGCAGAAGCTAGCCCAAGTGAGTTAATATTTAAAAACAATGTAACTGTATAATGAAGCAAAAGAATAATAATATTGATGAGTAAATTGGCAAAGTCATAATAAATCTTTTATTAATGGCACAAATATTAAGATGGAAAAAGCATGAAATAAGCACAAAGAAGGTTCTGCAAGGAAACTGAGGAAGATTTTATAGCCATGGGGCTGCGCTTCAATATGGTGGTGGGGTACCTGGGTCTGAAACATTTTGTTTGAACAGTGCATCTGAAGAAGTGAGTGAAACAGAGGTAACAAAGGAGACACAGTAAGCCTGCAACTTAATGTGCATTTAACTTGCGCACATTCAGCCTTACACGAATGGCAAAAAATAAAAATAGGCTGGAAAGGGGGCAGGATGGGATCCTGACAAAAAATGACTTTGTTTTGACTATATATGATTTTGGCTTTAGGCACGATGCCTGGAACACAATCAATGCTTTTTTCTAAGAAAAAGGGTGCTGGTACTCACAATTAAGTTACATTAAGTGCCACACTTTTAACATTTTGGGGAGGGGGTGCCAGTACTGCGTACCCTTGAGTGCCCCCAGAGAAAAAGCACGGACCATAATCCTGACACAATCCTCTTTCCATCCTGGTACCAGTCTATGAATTACTAACCTCCATGTGGTTTTTCAGTCAACTGTGTATCACCTGGAAAGGTTTCTTCTCATTCATAATTCTTCTAACCAAAAGCATCTCTTTTAGGCCTGCTTTATATATGTAGAAGTATTTTATGTGAAGTAAGGACTTACTTATAAGCTGACCAATTCATGAAGTATAAGGGTAACACTGACCATTAATCATTATGGGTGCACACTTCCTCTAGCATCAGCAGCAACATGACTCTGATTATCAGCTGTTGGAAAACAAAAATATCCTGCTAGGAGGCTTCCCCTGAGGCATCTGGTTCATCCCTGTAGGAAAGAGTCTGCTGGACTAGATGAGTCTTTGATCTCATCTAGCAGGGCTCTTTTTAGGATGCTGGTCATCATGCACTTAGGCCATCAAAAATATTCATTAAAATTCTGTCCTACGTTTCAACCCACACCGAGGTCCCTAAAGAGGCTGGCAATAAAATGCCATGTGTATAGTCCATAAATTTCACATATATGTGCACTATACCCTTTCCCTCTCCAATTCCAATGATTCTTCCAGTTACAGAAAAGGTCATGGGCAGATATACGTGCAAGCACTTAATTCATACACTACTTCCTACACGCAACGTTAGAGAGATGGGGGATTGGTGACACAAACTGGGAACACTTTGATCTCTCAGCACCATATATTAATTAGGTTCTAATTTTCATCATTTTGGTGGTGCTCTAACAGACTGGTCTGCTCAGAAACCAATGGTGTGTGTTCAAGTACTTACTTTCTCTAAACGCCTTGCAGTAGCCTAGGAAAGACAATAAAAAGAACAGGGCGCACAGCAGGTCTGCTCTGCCAACAATCCCAGCGATCTTGAGAAAGAAAAGAAAAGGGATTTAATTACCAAAATAGAAGTTTCCCCTCAAGTGAAGTAGTGTGGAAGGCTAATTGCTTTTTAAAAAACCGTTGCATCAGCGCCACCAGGGATTTGTGAACAGTGGCCACAATGCAGCCCAAGTGAAGCATGCTGAAGTCCCCTTGATCTCAATATGAGAGAATTAACCAAAGGCTTCATCAGCTCTTGTTGGAATCAATGAGCCTTTAAGAGCAGTTAACTTTAGCTGGGTTGAACCCATTCTCATTAAGTGGTAGCCCTTTCCCATGCTGGAAGTCAAAATAGAGAGTTCCTGCACGTATAAAGAGCCCTTGGATAATACGTTTATACACTACGCAATTTCTAGATATGTGAGTTTGAATGGGGGTATGGAAGATAGGAGACGGCACTTACGGAACCCCCCCTACTCTGGCAGGAAAATACCAGGGAGGTCAAAACAATCCCCCTCATCCTTGTTCAAATATGTTCAAAACCGGCTTCATCAATCAATGGCACAGGTCCCTTCTCAAGGCTAATGTTTTCATGCTAGCCCCTGCAGATACTGCTGGTGGAACCAAGAAGTCAACTGTTCTGGTTGGCTGTGCTCAGTCTAAACAAGAGTCTACAAAACTCTCCTTTCAACAGTCACCTTCGGATAAAAGGATAGCTATCATCCTTTTATCTTCAGGGAGCAGGTAGAACGAAGGGGGCTCAAAGAAGAAGTGGATTCTCCTTTGGACTGTACGGCATTTCCTCTTTGAGCCCAAATCCTCTCTATACTGCCACTGGACACCTGAGCCTTCTCCTCTCTCCTAAGTGACCTTTGAGGACCACTAAGATCCATATCCCAACACTCACCATAGGGACAAAGAGAGGCTTGACAAAGAGGGGCGGGGCAGGAAACAATGGCTGTAGACAAGATGGAGGGGAATGTGCAAAATACTGGAAAGAAGGGGTTCTTGTGGAATTTTTTGTGCTCTCCAAAGCAACAGCTTTTGCAATAAAAATAAAACCTCACAAAAATAGTTTCTACAGCTTCAACCCATTGCTTAGTGAATGGGTATTTTGGGGCGGTATCTCCTTAGCCCAAGCCAAATATATTACCTATTGAACCAAACCCAAGACTCACTGAGAAGTGAAAACCCTATGAAGAACAAGTGTTTCTACAACCATTTTATATATGAAAAGTCTTAAGATTCCTTCCATTTATATCCACCAGCACAAAAGAAACTAGACTACTCCACTGGAAACAGATTCTAATAATAATTTGTCAAAATATGTCATTTATGTGGAAAATCAATACAGTTGCTATTTCAAAAACATCTGGCTTTTCATCATCTCCATATTTTGCATGTTTTTACACTCTGATATTATTGTACCACGATACCTGCCATTAAATGCATCAGGTGTTTAAAAAAAACCCCAACCTATCAGCTTCTGCAAAATTAAGAATTCTCAACAGAAATTCACTTTCATTTAGCAAAGACCTACAATGTGAAAAGTGAGGTGCATGAACTTATGAAGTAGCAGCAAAGTTAACTATTAAAAGAGCAGGTATCCAGTGAGTAGTCTGAGCACCAGATTCGAAAATCCAGGGGGAGTCAATGTGATGCAATTGAGACGTTGCTGGACTCCAATTCATTTTCACTCCAGCCAACATGACCAATGGTCATAGATGTAGGGAGATGTAGTCCAGCAAAATCTGGAGGACATCACATTGGCAATCCTTGCTATAACCTTTCTGAAACTAAGCAGGTGCTTAAATGGGGGGAGATGGGAGACTATTGGAAACTCCATGTAAGAGCAGGAGATATATAAATATAAATCTAAAAAACAAAACAAAAAACCAGACCCACAAGAGAGTTGCCAGATTGAACTATCTCCCCTCTCATCCCCCCACGTGCTGTTATGAAGGTCCTCCCAGCTCTCTGGAGCAGATCTAGGGAGGGTGGACAAGACCATGTAGTTGGGGGGTGGGGAGTTCCACTGCACTAGCAGAAATCCTAGCACTGGCTTCTCCTAGGACAAGTTAGGATTAGTCATGTGCAACAAACCCCAAAAGAACAAAAAAGCACGGTTGCACCAATACAAAGCACATGCAAATGTACACAATGTGTGTGTGTGTGTGTATACATTCACACCCACCCCACACCTATGGATTGCATAATACATTCATTTGAAAGGATAAGGAAGATTAAATATTGTTAATGGACTCTGGGTTTTTGAGCTTTTAATACTTAAATCGTGAAGTACTTACACATTCAGTGTGCACTGGATGTACAGCAAACAGCAAAGCCGCGAGCAGGGATGATTTGGGGACAAAGTTCAGCCTTCTTCCTTTACTGGTGTACTGCAGCCCACCCAATAATATTGAGAAGACATCAACAATTAAGACAGAGATAGCACAATGGAGTATTATATTGACGACATGAAAGCCCAATGGGTAGAAGCCTCCAGCTAAAAGGTAATTAATCCTACACAAGGGGGGGAAAACATCGATGTTAGAAATTACGACAAACAAATGGATAAAAATGCACAAATATTTTTTTAAAAATAAATTCTGAATAAATCTGGATGTATTCATCAAGACGGCAGTGTCAAACTACTTACTATCGATGCACAGTGGAAACAAGTTATGAAGAGAGCAGGAGCAGCTCCTCTGTTGGGGTGGAGCCACAAGGGAAGGGAGTCATCGTTGCTTACCGGGAGAGAGGGGAGAGAAGGCAAAAGTCGGCACACCAGTGAGAGCATTTGATTGGTTCCGCTGGTGCCCCTGCATTCTGCTGACTTTCCTGTTGCCTTGTCCACCTCTCCCAGTAAGCAGCTGTGGAGCACCTGCTGGGAAGGTATCATTTGGCTCTGCTTCTAGAAGAGGGGAACACACAGGTAGGCACCTTAACATTGGGCCTTACAACAAGGACATGTTGCTGAAGAGAATAGGAAGCCAACTCCCTTCCCCTCCTAAATGTGCTCTTCTCCATTCAGTCATTCCTTTTCAGTTCATTTTATTTCCCTCTTGCTCAACTCCTCCTTTTTTTTATGCACTCATTTTTCCCTTCTCTGCAATATCTCAAAAGGAGCGCTGGTTTTGAGCCAGAGCTTTCAAGGTCACAGGGTGGCATTCAACTATGTTTTACTCCAGAGCAGACCCACTGAAATTAAGGAGCAAGTTAGGTATGTTAATTTCAATAGGTCTACTCCCAAGTAAAACTTAGTTGAATACCACCTGCAGTTTCAGAACTTCTTCCAGTGCTAGAGCAATGTGTGAATAGTAGGAAGATGTCTTTGCTATAAGGCAGCTTTCAATGTTCCCAGCAATTAAGTACTCCTTCTTAAAAAGACTGTGGGAGAGAGGAGGAACAGATTGAATGCACTAGTGCAAACAGGGACTCTCCTCTCAATGGAACACAGATTTCCCTCGCTAAGGTGCCCCTTAGAAAATACATTTATAAAGCCAGTTTTCCACTCTTCCTCATCAGCAACTCCAGATGCTCAGTGCTGTGTTTCATATGCAAGATTGAGCCAGAGAGGGATAAAGTAAGGTTTCTGCATGATGCTTTTTTATTTTTTTTGGAGGTGGGGAAGAGAAGGAGAATTGGATACACCTTTGCAACACACCTGCTCCCTGTCAGAGACACATGCTTTGGGGTTGTTCTGTGCTGGCCTTCCATCTGTTGACACAGGAGACTGGGATAATAGATGGGCCTGTGCAAAAAGTGTATGCAGTTCTGCCGGCCACGATCCCTGCTTTTTTTCTCCCCACCTCCAGGGCATTCTGCCATTCGTTCATAAAGAAGTTATATGCCAAAGGAAAGAAAAGTAGAAACGTGTGCCAAAGCAGTAAGGGTGTTGTGTCTGAAAACCCCTCACTTGAGTTTGCTTCTTTAGCACAACGTATCATTTATTATATTACGTGTGATGGCAAGTACCTTTCCTCAATCCCCCACTCTCATCATACGACTTCCCATTTCACTTAAGTGGTTATACGTTTTCAGAGGACCTACAAAGTTGTGTCAATTAAAAAATCTCCTTCATTAAAAATATGGAAAAAATATGCATGGTGATGTGTGGGTGTGTCGAGATGTGTGATGTTTGGTTGTTAAGAACTAGCTTTATGCACCTCCATGGTCCTCTGTAACCAAGAAGTGACCTTTGATGTCTATGTGATACTCCTCCTGTCCTTACCAGGAAAAAAAAGCATGGCAGAATATTTTCTTTGCGAGAGATTTTGGACTGCTACGCATGCTGTGATCCTAAATAGTTATAAGAGTTTGGTTACAGGAAGCTGGCTTCATGGGTAGAGTAGCAGCACATAAGAGCACAAATGAAACTTTCCTCTATGTTAAAGGTAGCATCTCAGTAAATTCTACTTCCTTTTAATGCCACCCCCCTTTAAATGTCTTAAGTGGAGCCTGACAGCATCTCACCTGAAAGTTAATACAGTAAGCGGTCGGTAAGATTTATGGCTGGTATTGCTACTGAGTTTGCTCCCCCAAAAGTCATGATGCCACAGTTCACCAAGTGGGGTTTCTGCCCTGAGGTCCTGAAACAACACAAGTTTATAACATTGTCAAAATCTTAATCTTTAACAGAGGTAAACCAAGAACAGTTCTGCATTGAGTATACCCAGAGATTTGTCTACTTGCATTGGCATGCCACATTTCCCCTCAAGGAACTCAAAGCAACTTACAAGGTTCCCTGCCTACCCATTCATTTTGCCCTCAAACCAACCAAATGAGGTAGGTAACCTGGATTTCCTAGAACCACTCTATCATGTCAGAGATATTATTTTTAAAGAAGTTATTGTCCTTTTGAAAAATGTTTACAATTTAAAGCAGCATTTCCCAAACTTGGGTCTCCAGCTGTTTTTGGACTACAACTCCCATCATCCCTAGCTAGCCAGGCCAGCGGCCAGAGATGATGGGAATTGTAGTCCGAAAACAGCTGGAGACCCAAGTTTGGAAAACACTGTTCTACAGCATAGAGATAAAATGGAAATTGTTCCATTTTATCGTTCTAACCATCATTCTGACTAGTAAACCACAGTAGCTTTTAAGCTCTTATGCTCCATGCTTACCATGGAGAAAATGGGTGGGAGGAGTTATTTGTTTAAAATTTTTAAATTTTATAGCACACCATTTCCATCTCAAAAAAGTGACCAATGTTTTGTATTATGTTTATTATAACCCAGCCAACCTATTAAACAGAATTCATAACATTCAGCCAACTTTAATGAGCGGATAGCTGTCTTGAGCATTACAATACATCATATACTGGAAGTTAGCCTACAGTTCTTGATTCAGTGCCATTTTTACTTTGTGCTCTGTCTTGAATATCAGGGCCGTGTGCTGCACAACTCCATATCCTCCATTCTCGTCACCAGCAAACCACGACAGAAAGCACAATGCAAACACTACAGATGGCAAGTAGTGTTCAACTGCTATTTGAATACCCTGCTGAGATGCTTTCTTAATTTTCACACAACACTACTAAACTATCATTCTTCATTTTATTTCTGACACATCAAAACTTATAGGTCAGCCCAATTGTGGCACACTCATGAATAAGAAAAATTGATGGGGCACAAGGGAAAAAATCATTATGCACCATCATGATGGAAGGGAGGGCATTTGTTGCCAAGACTGAGGATGAAAATTAGAAACCGAGATGGCTGTTGAGAATGTGCACAATGCTTTCAGGAGTGCATCTGTGCATGGCTCTTTCTGAGTTCAGATGTGCTAACTCAGCAGATCACAACCCCGCAGCCCACATGCTTGGGGATCTTCCACCTGCACTGATATCCTGGCCATCTGTAGACCAGATGCAGACAAGAGCCTATGCTGTGTGCTGACTATGGTGTCAAGCATATAGATCTCAGTATCCCATATATTGTTTTGGATATGAATTTCATTGGGTGGCCTTGGGTAAATGCACCCAGTCACTGCAGCAACACAGTGGCCACTGAAAAACTGCTCCTGTGGTACACATTATACAGAGCCGGTGTGATCACTTTGGTTTTTTCCATGCTAGAATGGCCCCTGTAGACACTGGTGGGAGAAGCAATACAGGCAACCCCGGGCAATCCAAGATTTCATTCACTACTGTGGTCATGTGAAATCACACTGCCAGAATGCTTGAAGTTTCCTCTGCAGTAACATAAAAACTAGATTTCTATTGAACCTTCGCTCACAGGCTTGTGAGAATACAATGTCACTCTGTGCTGCTTGGAGGAAGAGTTATAGGGCTAACAATAAATCGACGTTGGGATTTGCTTGGGCTGCCTGAAATTCCACCACCACACTGGAAGACTACAGCTGCTCTGTGCATGAGGAAGGAAGCATCATGAACTGGGCAGATGGAAGCACCTGAAACTGCATCACAATTTCAGCTAAGATGCTTTCAGGGTTGGTGGAGCTGGAAAGGCCAGCTGGTAGACAGAGTCCTGCCACCCCTCCAAATTCTGCATTCACTCCAGCAGGCAACAGCCTCCCTGCATTGCTCCCACCTGCAGGACTTGGGAAATGAGAGCAAAGTCCAAGCTTTGGCTCAGGCACCATCAGAACTGCTCCTTGCTGAAGAATAGAAGCCCAGCACAGGATTTTGCATTTAGCAACAAACTATTTTGCTAGCCGCCTTTGGGTTTCCCCACAAGTCAACAGCTCCCAGCTCATTCTAGGGAAAGAATGAGATCCTGCCTGTCATCTACCATGCAGTCCATGCTTGACTAGTCAGTAGCTAGGTAAAGGTAAAGGGACCCCTGATCATTAGGTCCAGTCGTGGCCAACTCTGGGGTTGCGGCGCTCATCTCGCTTTATTGGCCAAGAGAGCCGGCGTACAGCTTCCGGGTCATGTGGCCAGCAGGACTAAGCTGCTTCTGGCGAACCAGAGCAGCACACAGAAACATCGTTTACCTTCCCGCCAGAGTAGTACCTATTTATCTACTTGCACTTTGACGTGCTTTCAAACTGCTAGGTTGGCAGGAGCAGGGACCGAGCAATGGGAGCTCACCCCGTCGCGGGGATTCGAACCACCGACCTTCCGATCAGCAAATCCTAGGCTCTGTAGTTTAACCCACAGCGCCACCCGCGTCCCTAGTCAGTAGCTACCATGGGGTAATTAGGTATCCATCATTTGTTGTGCCCAAGAGTCACCCTCACAGTAGGAAGTGGACACACAAAAATTCCCCACCACAAATCTTATACCTTAGATCAGAGGTGGGGAACCTATGGTCCTACAGATGTTGTTGAGCTACAGTTCACATCATCCTTGGCCCCTGGCCATGCTGCCCTAGACTGATGGGCATGGAGTCCAACCACATCCATCTGGAAGGTCACAAGTTCCCCATCCCTGACTTAAATATTACAAAGAAAAACAGTGAAATAAATTTATTGGGGGCCACACTTCCTATATTTCACAAAGCCTGGAACTGAGTAGTTATACAGCTTGATCCTATGCATATTTGCTCAAAAGAACGTCCCACTCTGTTCAACAGGGTTTCTTGAGAGGTAAATGTACACAGCATTGTAGATTTAAGGGTTCTTTCTTCCCACCAAATTCCTCTGCAAGGGTAGGAGTAAATCAATATATTTGTTCTCCCTAATAGAAATTTTAGCCATGATGGAAAACTGCAGGCAGCCTCATTACATTCACAAAACAGAATGCAAATAATAAAAAATTTTCATACACGGTGCCTCAAGTATTATAACAGAGAAATAATTTGCACAGCTTAGATCCACAGCCTTAAAAAAAAAACTTCAGCAAATAAAAAATAAAGCAAAGCAAACAGAAGGTTCAAAAACACTTGGAAATTAAATTCTAGCCTCTTGGCAGCTAGCACTGCATCTTTTATTTGTTTAAATAACTCAGCAATTCTATGATTCTATGAAATGGAAGAAGAATTTGCCCTGGACAAATGAGCCAATGACCACCTAGGCTAATAACACTCCACTGAGCTGAACAGATGTCAATGGAGCTAAGTCAGCAAATGCAGTCCCCAAATCAGCCTATTTGAATCCACCCTCTTTACACAGTATCTAAATAAGAGCCAACTCTCCCGATGTCCTGTATTACCTTAAAAGACTGACAACATTCATTGTAGTGTAAGAGTCAGTGGCGTAGCGTGGGGGGTGCAGGGGGGGCCGGCCGCACCGGGCGCAACATCTGGGGTTAGGGCAAATCCACGGGTTAGGGGGCGCAAATCCATGGGTTAGGGGGCGCAAATCCACGGGTTAGGGGGCGCAAATTACTTGCCTTGCCCCGGGTGCTGACAACCCACGCTACGCCACTGGTAAGAGTTCATGGGCTGGAGCCCACTCCTGACAGCACAATACTATGTGTGTTTATTCCAAAGTAAGTCCCACTGTATACAATGAGGCTTACACCCTAGTAAGTGTGTTTAGGATGCAGCCTGAGGGGACAAAGCCTGCTCTGGTGGTAGGCGGAGGCCCCAGGGCAGCACATCTCAGAAACAGGCATTCTAGAGCAGCAGGAGGGTGGGTGCAGGAGAGGGTCATGAAAATGGGGTGTACTTCTCTGCAGTCTGTGCATGAGCCACAACAGCTGTACTGGGAGTCTGGGAGAGATGCTTTGCCGCTTAGCCCAAGCACAAGCAGAAAGAAGAGGAGGTAGGAAAGCAGGGCTTTAAAAGTAGAACACTTTGCAGCACACGTGACAGCCCAGACCATTGTTCACCCTCGCAAGCCAAGCCCACAACATGGAACTATATGCTGCTTGCTTGTTTGGCACAGGACAAAAGTGGGTGGGAGGCTGTGGGAAAGTTGCCTAGGGCTTGCCTACGTCTCTTAGTTGCTGTGTCTGTAATACATTTGCTGAATCCTTCTTCTTATTGTTGCAGTGGAGTTGGATTTTACAAGGGGGGGGGGGCAAAAACCCAAGAAAACAAGCCCAGCCACCATTTGTGGACTGTAGCTGCCACTGTACTTGCTTCTGGGTGGGTATGCCCCAGATCAGATTGTTAGAAGCCTTTGCAGTGATGTAGTAAATTGGCATATGGTCCACTGTGAACCACTGAGATGACAGCTTCATCACCTCCTCATTCAATCTGGGCTGACAATTTTTTATATATAATCGCAACAGTTGGAACATATGCCCTGGGAACAGTTGTGTGAATCAGCCCTAACTAAAAGCAAACAAGTCACAACGGCCTTCGCAGGAGGCTAGGAATATGAGGGAAGCGTCTTTTGAAAAACAGACTTTTATTACAGGGCTGTAGTAAGGAAAGGGGGAGGCGGGGAGAAAATATTGATTCTGCTTCCCTCTCAACTCTAAGCAGCATACATTGATTTGAAAAAGTCAGGTGCATTCTCCTCTGGCAGCTCTGAAAACATTTGATTTTAAATAGCCCTCTTTGCTTCGCTGGGTGTAACATTTTATGCAAGAACCATTGTTCTAATGAATACTTGTAACGGAGATGCATTCTGCCTCAAATGCTTTACTTGTTCAAATGTTTACCTTCCTAAACACCACACAGAAGGCAGATCGCTGCAGTACACAGGTTTTCTTTCATTTCTTTTTTCTTTTTGCAAAGCACAGAGCTGCTTACAATGGCAAGAAAGCATCTGGAGAAGATTCTTGAACACCAGTAAAATCCAATAACAGACTGCTCCATGCCAGGGTAGGCATGGGGCCAACTGGAAGAGGATCTTTCATTGGAACCAGAAAGGGGAGAAAAGAGCACAGGAAGTTCACAAAAGGATCACAGTGTGGTATCCAATGCTGGCTTAGCCATAATCGATAGATCTACAAAATGGTTTTAGCTGTTGGAGCTCCCAGCGAAAGCGAATCAAATACGTTACGATGTTGAATAAAGTGAACATTTGTTCTACATAAGCTCCTTCCCTTGCAAGCTGGCAGCCAACCAATCCTACATTTTCCGCAAAAGAAGTTGCTCTAATATGGGTGAGAGAAATGCTGTTTAGTTTAAAGAGGAATGTGAACACCCAGAGTCTTCTTCCGTGTAGAGCCACTGAAATTAGTCATGTCCATTAATTTCTATGGATGTGCTCTGAGTAAGACTAGCATTCGCTAAAGCCCATCTCTCTCTATATGATAAAAATGTAAGAACGTCATCATGCAGCCCCCACTGCAGAACTTTGAGTGCCACATCACAATCCTGGGTTTGCATGATAGCTGCATGCAACCTTCAGGTTTAGAGGCCACTTGTACAGGTTGCTAAGGAGCAAAAACATGCTGTCTTCCTGTTCTGCTTATAGTCTTCCCAGAAACAGGATGATGGGACAGATCCTTGGTCTGATCCAGCAGGGCTTTTCTTATGTCCCTTATAATAGTTTAGCTTTCAATTTATTAACCATCAAGGTGTTTTGGAGGTGGTAGTAGCTAAGCAAAAAATATTATGAAATACTAAAACGAGTATCCTGTGCTGCTATGGAATGTTATTCAAATGGACTACATTTAACATTGAGGAAGGGGTGTGGATCAGTGTTAGAGCATAAACTTTGCTTTCAAAAGGTTCTAGGCTCAATCCTGCACATCTACAAACTGCTTTGTACCAGGTCAGCTGGTTTGACCTGGTACAAAGCAGCTATCTGTCATCTTTCCTTTTGAAAAGGCAATGATTGCTTGTTCTTTTCCCCCCTCAAAAGCATTCCAGGTAATTAGAAGTGTATTAAGAAGATTGTTAGCTGATTTTCCCTCTCAGTCCCACCCCCAGCTTCAAGAATATAATTGAGTTACTCAGGTAACTGCTAAAAGAAGATTAAGTGAAGTGTCTGAGATCACAGTGCATGTCAACCTCAAGACTGCTCTATATCCAAACTGCACATTTACCATTGCATGTACATGAAGCAGGATGTCTAGCCAATAAGGTACATCTATGAAATATCTTTCTGGCGAGCTCTGAGCAGAGACTCAAACCTCTACAAATTTGTTGGGTTCAACTCTAGCTCAGGGTTATCATTTTTTCTTTCTTTTTCCTTCTTTAGATAAGAACGTGATGAACAAAATTATTCCTCTCATTTCAAAGAGTTTTCTCTTTGTTCAGAAAGTTTGGTTTCTCTTTTTTGTTAAAAAGCCCCCCCCCCCCCAATCATTTCAATATGCTTTCCTTGTTAGCGGTCAGATTTTACTCATAAATATAAATTGGGACTAAATACAGAGTTATATTTTCAGGGCTTGGTACTCTGTTACCATCATGGCTAGTATTTCAAAAAGAATGCTAATTTTGGGAATGCATTTTGTGAATATTCTAACACCGTTTCCTTGCCCTTTAGAGCGACAGTGTTCAGTTAATTAATGAGTTAAATTAACTGAATAAAAATGTTTTGATCAACTAAAGAGGTGACCCAGCACTGGTTTATTTATTCGTTTAAGGAGATTATTTTAATAGTTAGAATGTGGAAAAATCTGTGTGTAGCTGTGCCATATTTGAAGAGGCATCCCACTTCACCCTCACACAGAAGGGAATACCTATATATATAAGCTGAGAACTAACAGCCTGGATTGCACATCACATTAAACCACAGATTAAAATAAACTATTGTTTAATGTGATCAAGCAGAATGTTGGTGGATGATGCTCAAAAGTTCCCGCAGCGCTTTTCCTCCTCGCCCTCCTGCTGCTGTTGCATTGTGGATGAAGCAAGTCAGATTCTGGTTTGTCATGTTGTTGAAACCCAAGTGTGCGGTTTGTTTCCCCCAAACAAACCACAAGCAGGGACCAAGGTTTGCTCTTGGCTTACCACCTGTCACTTGTTTTGGGGGAAAGAAACCGCACCAGCTCAGATTCATACAACATGACAAGCCAGACTCTGGCTTGTATTGTCTGTGGCTGAATAGCAGCAAGGACTCAGGCAAGAGTGCCATGAGAACTTCTGAACAGTGTGAAGCAACACGCTCCTCCTTCCTATTAAAATCTAGTTTGTTTTATAATACAGTTTAATGTGATGTGCAAACTGGGCTAATATATGCTGTTTTTCTTCAGAAGTATTGTTTTATTCATATGCCTTCTGTTCCAATTGTAGCAATTCATTAATCAAGTGACTGGTTAAAATCCACATGATTAGTTAAATGTGACTAAGAGGTCTTTAGTGCAGTGACTGCCCTATAGAAGACCACTGCTCACAGAATGTCCTTTCCTTGCAAATATAAGGTGGAGAACAGCAATTAATCTTTTTTTTCTTCTTTACTAAATTATAGCTAATCAATTAAAGCTTTAAAACAGTGTACAACTTCCTAAGTCCACAAGTCTTAGAAACACACAAAGAGTTGTATTAATTTACCTCACTATGGGTTTTGTAGGAAATACACAAACACACAATTGTCACACTTAAAAAGGTAAAGGGACCCCTGACCATTAGGTCCAGTCGTGACCGACTCTGGGGTTGCGGCACTCATCTCACTTTATTGGCCAAGGGAGCCGGCGTACAGCTTCCGGGTCATGTGGCCAGCATGACTAAGCCGCTTCTGACAAACCAGAGCAGTGCACGGAAACGTCGTTTACCTTCCCACCAGAGCGGTACCTATTTATCTACTTGCACTTTGACGTGCTTTCGAACTGCTAGGTGGGCAGGAGCAGGGACCAAACAACGGGAGCTCACACTGTCGCGGGGATTCGAACCGCTGACCTTCTGATCGGCAAGCCCAAGGCTCTGTGGTTTAACCCACAGCGCCACCCGCGTCCCACTTACCTGGGTGTTAAGTCTTGTTTAACTCAATGGGCCTTATTTCTGAGTAGACATGCACAGGGTAAAGCTTTAACATGGGTTGCGGACACATGGGAGTCTGAAGTGGATTTGATGCATCCCATATGTGCATGATTTATATATCGTTCATGCGATGTTGTCCTCATCCAATTAAATTTGAATTTCCCCACTCTGCGGATAATGCAGATGTACTGAAGTGCAATGTGTGGGTGAGGTTTTTTCACATGCATGGTGAAGTTTTTCTGGGCGCATCTATCCTATTGCCATTGGGGGAACGTATCTCAGTGGGTTGCTGGTGGGTCGAGGTGTCACAGATGGGATTTTTTTGGTTTTGAACTTGCTGTTTTGTGCAAGTCTGATAATTCAAGTGTTTTTTTAAAAAAGGATAACACGTGCACAAATAAACAAATACCTGTGCACATGCCCAAAATGGACCTCAGATTTCTGGGACATGGGGAAGGCTGGGAAGTGCAAATTGAACGAAAGGCACAAACAACACCCAGAGCTAACGCTTCCCATTAAGCTCCAACCACCTGTGTGTATAGGAAACTCTGAGATACTGTTCAATTGAAAATGCTCGCGTGCAAAGAAACATCTACAAAAGTGGATGGGGAGGAAAAATCAGATCTGTGTGACCTATGTGTGCCTCAACACTCTGCTGTGTACACAGTCACCATATATATTATTTGGTCCACAGAGATTACTATTCCACAAAGAGTTTTACTAACCTACCTCCCCATGTGTTTTGTGGCCAAACAACAACAAACTTTCCTGTAATCCCTAGAAGTTAGGGCTGCCAACCATTTTTTAAAAAGCTGATTAACTAAATGAGTTTTAATTGACCAAATTTGCATAAATCACAAGCAAAAGCATACTTCTTGGCTTTTTTGGACTGTGCATGTATACATATCGCAGCAGGGGAGTCAGCTTTTTGAGGCTGGTGCTTGCCACCAGTAGCTAGCAACCCTAGCAACCTTACCTCTTTGCTGGAGGAGATTCTTACTCACGACAGATTGCTAGGTGAATGGCTATTTACAAGCCCTGATCTTGTAAGGCCCACAACTGGAAAAACACCAACCTTATTATTGATTATAGCTTCGGAGTCATCAAAGACAAAGTCCCCATTGTAGCTGTTTGCAAAGCAGATGAAGGAAAGGAGTCCCACAACACTTTTGGCCCAGTGTGCTGGAAGGGGCAGTAGTGGTATGTCATGGTCCAGGTTACTGTCTGCCTGTGCCATTCTGTACGATACTTGTCCAAAATTTGGAGTGCCAACATTATGATGGTTGCAAATCTGAAAGAAATAGGATGTATATATTTATAAACAGCTAGCACAGCCTTTTTACAAAAAAAAACCTGCACCGTTTGTAGCCTGCCTACACCTAGGGGTGGGTGTTATTTATGGTGAACTAGTAGTCTGGGGAGGAGGGGGAGAAGAAGCAAACTTTCTTTCAGCATTCAAAGCAGCCATTCCTAAGCTGGTGCCCTACAGATGTTTGGAACTACAACTTTCAGCCAGGATTGTCAATGCTCAGGGTTAATGGGAACAGGGACTCTCAAGCCCCATCCCCAGGAGGAACCAGGTTGGGAAAAGCTGGCCCCAAGGCTTCCCTGCTGGCTACGGATGTGTGGTTTTTATATCATGGCTTGGCAGCACCATGCCGTTAAATGCATTCTGTGGTTATGTTACCACTTGGCAAATGACTGCTCATATCCACTCAGGTTATGGAATAGCTGGATCCAAAAGGCATGCTGGAAATTAGTCTATTTATTCCAGAGTGGATTTGGAGTGGATTTGGAAGTATGGGTCTACCCACCCCTAATTAAGACGACGAGCAAAGCAAAACTAAATATGTTCAAAGCACTTCCACATGGTTCTCAGGCAGCATCTTCCAATGGCAGCATCCAGTAACTGTTACCCACAAGATACCTGTGCATATCATGTCCAGTCTCCTGCAATGTCAAGTTCATTGAGAAATGGGTGTGCCAAAGCCGTTGAGAGTGGGGAAGCCCACAGTGCAAGAAGCTATTGTTACGTTAGGATTTCTACATCTTACAGTTATAACAGATAACAAGCAGAAAATCACTTGGACTTGTGCTTTCTCAACACGGGACAAGTGGAAGACTCGAAGAGCCTTTAGCCTGACTGCAGAATATTTTCTAAAGTTCACCCTCCTTCCTGTCTCTCCATTACCCTCTGGCCTAGCATCTCCAAAACCAACAAGTTTAACCAGATCTATCCCCCCCCCCAACTTTGAAATTTTAGGGTGCAGAATTTAGACCCTCTATCCTCACCTCCCTGTTTATCATACTACATAAGTGGTTTGTTTTCCTCTTCTTTTTTATCTTTGAAGTCATTATGCACCATAATGTGGTGTTGTTTTTCGTATTTTGTTTTCCAGCGTGTAATTTTTTTTTATGTTGCTCACTACTGGACTTGCAAAAGATGCCCACTAAAAACAAAGTGCTTGCTGGAAAGACCAACTGGACCTACTTGTTGTGCGCAGCTATTAATGCAGTCCAGAACTGAGCCCTTGTTACTATAGCAATGTCCCCTACAGAAGTACCTATAAAAAATACATGAAGTGGCATACAATAACTAACAGCAACCTTCCTCCCAGCATGCTAATATTCCAATTCCCTGGGCTTTTAAACCAACCTATTGGCCCCAAAAATAAATAGCTAGATGTGTTGTGGGAAAGGGGAGGCTGTTAAAACAGAATTGCAGTTCTTTTAAATGAAGAAAGAAAGCAGTTTCCAACATTGCTATAATGGACCTGGTTGCAGAAGTTGTTTTTGTGTCCCGTCCCCCCCACCACTGGCACTAAATGAGTATAATCTCTTCTGAAAATAAGGGGGAGAAACCTATTTATACATAAGTATATAATGAATCTTGCCCTCTTTCCTGTCTGAGTTCTGAAGGTCTCCAGAGTGGAACACACACACCATCGGTGTGGTAAATTTGTTGGAACAAATTATGGCACTGTGCCCAACACAGGTGTGCAATCCTATGGCTGCTGTTTCCTCAGAAGCAAGGCCTACCAAATTCTATGTGACTTATTCCCAAGTAAGCATACACAGGGTTGCATGCTTCAGCCTGTCTGCTGGTTTCTGTTGTCTTTGTTCTGTAGCTCTTGCGGGGCATGGGGTAATGCGTGCCACTTTCTGGCATGTCATCAAAAACTCTAAAACGATCATGTAAATGTTCTTTCCTCCCCCTTCCACAATTTGGGAAGAATGATGGAAGACCCACAGTAAAGACTCTGCCAGTCAGCAGTTTCCACTTAAATGGCAGAGTTTCAAAATAATAATAATCCACAACTAGGCTGAACAGCAGACCTTAATAAACACAGGCCATTCTTTAAAATAAAAACCCATGGAACTTGTGCTTTCCCCAAGGAAGAATCCAAACTCGTGTGTTTAAAAAGAGCCAAGCACTGTGACTGCAGACAAAAGACGAGGTGAAGATCCCAGTTCCCCCTCTGGATCTGTTATCGAAAGTGGTTCAGCACAGTGCCGCGAAGAACATCATTGTCTAATAGCAATCTTGTGGAAAGGAAACGTGCAGCTGATCCGATACGCGCCTACTCAGAAGCCAGTCCCGCTAAGTTTAATAGGGCTGCTTTTCCTCGCAAGATGTTTTAAGGACTGCATTTCCCCAAACCCACAGTGTAGCAAAGGCAGGTAACGCGCTCCTCGGGACGGAGATGGGGCTGGAACGACCCCAGAGGATCGGGGTCGTGGCGGGGGAGAGGTGCTGGCGAGGAGGCGATCCTAACAACTCTAGCAAGAGAGAAAGAAAAGAGCGAGGGAGTTGTGGCTGTTATGAGGAAGTGCCTGAAAAAGTGACCTTGGTGGGATCCGTCCCTCGCCAGAGAGCCACCTTTTGTTTGCGTCTCGTGTGCTTCCTTTTGTCTTGGGAGTGCGCTCTCGAAGTGGGTGCGGAACCGGGCGCTTCCCCTGCCGCATAGAGCGCCCAGGGGCGCTTCCCATGCAGAGGGACCCCTTCCCATCTGCCGCCAGCCCTTGCGCCCGCCTCGGGGCCCCTCCAGACCCAGACACGCGCGCATGCTCCCCGCCCCGCCCTGGCTTTACCTGCAGCTAGAAGGAGCCCGAGCGGCATCTCCCACCCGAGCGCGCAACTCTGATCCGCGCTCTCCTGCTGAAGCCGCGGGGCCGCGGGATGGGCCGGGCCGGGGGAGGAGCCGCCGTGCCTCTCCGCTCCCGAAAGATCCCTCCGAGCCCATTGGCTCTCCGGACTTCCTCCTCCTCCCAGCCCCGCTGTAGTAGCAGCACTCGCTCATTGGCGAGGCGAGGTTGACGTCTGCAAGGCGGAGCGCAGCCAGCGCCGGGGTGGGGCGCAGGGGAGCGGAGCCTGAGCGTGGGAATCTTGCTTGCCCGAGGTCTGAACTGGAGGTGTGAAGGCGGCGGGTGGAGATGTCCACGCAGGCACTGAACATGGAACTGTCCTTCCCGCGCGCTGCACAAATCTATAGTGCGTTTTTGGAGTGCTGCGTACAGAGTTCTGGGCGCCTCGCGTCAAAAAGGATATTGAAGAGTTGGGAAAGCGATCAAGGTGGATGGAACGACTCCCCGATGAAGAAAGGTTGCAGCATTTGGGTCTTTTTAGTTTGGAGGGGGGGGAAAGGCGAGGAAGTGGCGGCATAATAGAAGTTTATAAAATTATGCACTGCGTGGAGTAAGCAGCTAAAGAAAAGTGTTTCTTCCTCTCTCATTTGTTGCGTAGTCGTTTAGTCGTGTCCGACTCTTCGTGACCCCATGGACCAGAGCACGCCAGGCTCTCCTGTCTTCCACTGCCTCCCGCAGTTTGGTCAAACTCATGCTGGTAGCTTCCAGAACACTATCCAACCATCTCGTCCTCTGTCGTCCCCTTCTCCTTCTGCCCTCCATCTTTCCCAACATCAGGGTCTTTTCCAGGGAGTCGTCTCTTCTCATGAGGTGGCCAAAGTACTGGAGTCCCAGCTTCAGGATCTGTCCTTCCAGTGAGCACTCAGGGCTGATTTCCTTCAGAATGGATAGGTCTGATCTTCTTGCAGTCCATGGGACTCTCAAGAGTCTCCTCCAGCACCATAATTCAAAAGCATCAATTCTTTGGCTATCAGCCTTCTTTATGGTCCAGCTCTCACTTCCATACATCACTACTGGGAAAACCATAGCACTATAGAAATCATGGGAAATCGGACGAAGCTGGATGTTGGAAGGTTTAGGACACATTTAATGTGCAGCACATAGTCAGAACTATGGGAACTTGCTCCCTCAGGAGGGGGTGATAGCAACAAGCTTGGATGGCTTTAGAGGACGATTGGACAAAATCATGGAGGAGAGAGCTAACAGGGTCTACTGGCCATGACGACTGTGCTCTACCTCCACAGCTGGAGGGAGCAGTGCTTCTGAACAGCAGGTGCTTGAACCATAGGAGGGGAGAGAGTGTTCTTGTGCTCGTGTTTTGTACCCTGTTTTCGCCCCAGGCATGCGGCTGACCACTGCAAGAACATGATGCTGGACTAAGCAGGCCACTCTTAGGTTCTTACGTTCTTAGAAAATATTTCTGGGTTGCAGAAAGGCACAGTCTTTGCAGGCCTATTTACAAGGGGCAGGGGCACATATATTTATTAAATAAAATTTATATAGTGCTTGATTGTAGAAGAAAACCCCACCGCGGTTTACAAAAGGAAAAAACAACAATCACTTAAAAACAAAACCTACAGCCATAATTTATGGCCCACATAAATCTGTTTCTGTGGCTTCAGATTCCAGGATCAGTAGGATTTCTGGTAGTATTTCTATCTATTTTCTTCTGGCAAGGGGCCCCTGAGCCCCCTGAAGGAGTGCTGGTGACTGTATGCCAAGCATAAGTCATAATCAGAACTTACAAAGAGTCTTGTAGCACCCTGAAGGACAACCCATTTATTAGGGTATAAACTTTAGTGGACAATACCTCATTTTATCCAGTAACGTGAACTGTTATCTTAAGTCCGCAGATATATATATGGGGAAGGTGTGAGATGTAAACCCATGAGATGAGAAGGAAAGGAAATGCAAATATATATCCATACATCTAAAATCAGAATTCCCTTCTGACATAACATGGCATGCCAATGCTGGGAAAGAGCTGCAGACACAGTGGCCTGCTTTGAAAAAAAGGTGACGACTGTTCCTACTACCTCTAGGTAAAGGTAAAGGGACCCCTGACCGCAAGGTCCAGTCATGGACGACTCTGGGGTTGCGACGCTCATCTCGCTTTACTGCTCGAGGGAGCCGGCATACAGCTTCCGGGTCATGTGGCCAGCATGACTAAGCCACTTCTGGCGAACCAGAGCAGCGCACGGAAACGCCGTTTACCTTCCCGCTGGAGTGGTACCTATTTATCTACTTTCGAACTGCTAGGTTGGCAGGAGCAGGGACCGAGCAATGGGAGCTCACCCTGTTGTGGGGATTTGAACCGCCGACCTTCTGATCAGCAAGCCTTAGGCTCAGTGTTTTAGACCGCAGCTATGGTTTAGACCACACTACCTCTATGTTACCACAATTTAGAAGCTGTGCGTTCCCCATCACTTTAAATGTTGGAGAGAAAAGGAAGGTTATTGCTATTGCTATTCTTTAACCCAGCTTTGAGACAAGAAAGTGGTTAAAGAGTCATTCAAATCCAGCTGACCTTAAAGATGGGCTGAGACATGGAGAGCCCAAATCACTTTTTAAAAAAGTAATAATAATAATAATATGAAATGCTTTTGAATTATGGTGCTGGAGGAGACTCTTGAGAGTCCCATGGACTGCAAGAAGATCAAACCTATCCATTCTTAAGGAAATCAGCCCTGAGTGCTCACTGGAAGGACAGATCCTGAAGCTGAGGCTCCAATACTTTGGCCACCTCATGAGAAGAGAAGACTCCCTGGAAAAGACCCTGATGTTGGGAAAGATGGAGGGCAGAAGGAGAAGGGGACGACAGAGGACGAGATGGTTGGATAGTGTTCTCGAAGCTACCAGCATGAGTTTGACCAAACTGCGGGAGGCAGTGGAAGACAGAAGTGCCTGGCATGCTCTGGTCCATGGGGTCACGAAGAGTCGGACACGACTAAACAACAACAACAATAATATGAAAGAACTGTGGTTACTTTCTGTTATGCTTCACTGATTTGTTTTTTTCTTCCAGAGGAGCAGCATTTTCTTATTTCCAGTTCCTAGTTCAATACAAGGGTGCAGACATAATCTGAGTAACAGACAAGTGTTTGAAGAGCTCTGCACCACAAAATATGCTTTGGTCACCACCCCATATTGGAGGTCCATACCGCAGGGAGACTGTATAGCCTGAAGCTTTTGTTTTGGCACAGAGTGCTCTCAAACATTTGCTTCCTTAGGTAACTCACCTATGAGTTATTTATTTAGTATGCGCACACATTATTTTCAGAGTATGGCATAACTGCTCCAAAGCAACATTGAATGGTTTTACTTATAGCAAATAAATGAATGTAAAATTCAAGATCTATTCATTCATTCTGGCAAACTGGAGGAAGTCATTAAATTTCAGATGGTGTGATCCTCTATTATTACATCCTAATCTGCATGGCTCTTTACCTATGCTCTTTTAATCATAGGTCAAATATGTAAGAAAACACCCAACCCTTCTTTATATTCTTCTTCTAGAATATAATTATCTTCCTAACTTTGCAACATAGGGGTCAATAACTGTGTTCTGATTTCAGTTAAAATATCCTTTCAGTGGCCATTCATTTTGCATTGCAGTCTCCATACTGCTGTCATTAAGACCAATGATCCAGATATAGCAAGGTACTCATGACATATTAACCAGTGGCCTTTATAGCTGTGTTAAAAATGAAATACAGTAAAGTTACTACAGTGCGGTATAATGTCTTTATTTGAAGTGGAACTATTGCTTTCCCTAACTCTTCTGCCATTAGCACTCTGGTCTATAGAACAGCAACCCTGAAAAGTTTATGGGAAATAGAGATAATGGGTTTGTAGGCTGATATTCAACTAAGTTTTACTCTTAAGTAGCTGCCCAGAGTGGCTTGGGCAACCGAGTCAGATGGGCGGAGTACAAATAATAAATTATTATTATTATTATTATTATTATTACTCAGAGTAGACTCATTGAAATAAATGTAGCCCCAATTTAGGCATGTTCATTAACTGCAATTGGTCTACTCTGTGTAAAACATAATAGAGTACCACTTGTAGTGTTTGGTTAATCTCTAGTCCTGCAAACTAAACAGTCTGAACTCTTCCCTTCCCCACAGTTAACCTCAGTGCTCTTTCCAGAGAGAAAATTTATTCATGTATAACAATGGATCATTGTTGTAAATCACATATTTAAGCATAAATTGACTTACCTGAACATGAGTAGTTGTAACCATCTATGGTTGCCATCAAAAAACTCTTTCTTATGTGGGATTGTATTCTATCAGACAAAACGGGGTGGGGGGTGGGGAGAGACTGATCAGAAGATTTAGTGAAATATGGAACACAGGAATCATTTTTCAAAAACGTAGGTTTTCTTCCGAACTTGCATCCAGCAATAAATAAGATATTTATCAGAGATAAGAATGGATTCAACTTGCATTAGATACAGCTACAAGTCTCCTACCATCTTCAGTGGGGGCTGGAGAGGTCCCAAGATGCCCAGTGTATAAAATATATTCCAGGACATTCTACATCTCTCAAACATTATTTTGGAAATGTTTCCTAAGAAGACTATTTAAGGGTAATAAAACTGCCATAGTATGTTACTTTTATTCCATTAGTCTCTCTGAAGATGTGGTTTTAAGACTACTCTGTTGTAATACTTTAGATAGATGGAAATGTAAGCTCAGAGGAGCAGAGCAAATGATATTCCACCAAGTGTTTAGTACATATGGAGCAAGAGATAGCAAGCTGACCCCCTGCTCAGGAGGCTATGTCTGTTGGGTGGATGGTCTGTATATTTTATGAAGGGCAAGGAAAGCAATCTAGAAGCAAGTGGGAGATACTACCACAAGAAACTTACCCTTACTTGGTCCTATAGGCAGACCATGGCTTTTGAGGTCTAAGATCCATGTGGCTCCTCCACACCTGGGATTAGGGACTAGGCCTTGCAACAATTCTGCCATTTTCTTGAAAAAGGGAGACAACAGTGACTTAAGAGAAGCAAGAGGAAAGCAGGGCCCATATAAAAGGATTCTGTTTAGTGATGACAATTACATGAGGAAACTCATCTGTGGCCTCCACCCACATTTATTTATTTGTTTGCTTGTTCCTTATTTACTGAATAATTAGGCTCCGTAGTTATCGCTTGTCTGGGCATTGCACAAAGAAAAAGAATCCAAACCACAGCCAACAACCAATATGGAAACTGCATTAGACAACGACGAAAGGGTACTAAAAAATAAATAAATTTCAAATCACAATGCCAGCCATTAAATAAAAAGAAAGTAGAAAGACATCGGGTGCTATGCAACTAAAAGCTTTGTACACACTCCACCTTTAAAGCACATCCAAAGCGCATTCGTTCCCTCAAATAATCCTTCTTCATTGCCTGTAGGGGGCAGTTATATTTGTTTCCTTCAGACACGGCCTACTGTCTCGCCACCAATTTATCTTGACTAGACGTCTCAGCACCACACACATGGCCTTGTGCTCAGTTTCCCCCTGGAGTGATTTCTCTCAGCAACTTCACAGGCCTCTGTAAACACCACACACACACAGAAGATTCACTGCCACAGGGAGGAATATCCAGGAACTGGGCAGCAGCAAATATTACTTTTCTTCACAAAGATCAGCTCTACTCCCATCTCTCTTGTCAGAATCAATTGTCATCCCCAAAGGCACTAAAATAAATTTGGTGCTTGTACAGGCATTCGCCGGAGGGGAGGAAGGAACACAGTGCTGCTTCCCTTTCCACTTCAGGAGTGTTATCCCTGAACCTGCATTGGCAGATGTGATGGGGAAGGCAAGGGTGGGGGGAAGCAGCCCCCATACATGCTAGCTTGCTGTTCTCCACACCTAGTATTTTTTAAAGTGTCTTTCAGAAATCTAACATTTGGAACAAAGCTTTTCCCTGAAATGCATTCTTGCCTATTGTGTGCACATTCGTGTGTTTTTTCTCCATTTCCTGTCACTGTAACCTGACAATAGTAGCATGTGCAAATACATGAGGGAAGGGCAACAAAGCTTTGCTGTAGCAAGAGCAGCCTTAGCAGCACATAGCTGTCAAGCGTCCCTTATTTGGCAGGACAGTTCCTTATCCCAGTGCCATGTCCCGCTGCTGTCCCTTATTGATGATGTCCCTTAAATAAGCTACTGAAGGTAATGGGGCCCTTTCTATCTCCAGCTGTCCTTTGTCAACAACAAATTGTTGCTGTTTTTGTGTGTTGAATATATGCTATATGGTAATTTATGGACCTAATAGGTATCTAAAGCCATTTGCACACAACAAAATATGTATTTTATCAAAGTAATTGTTGATCCCTTATTTTGGCTGCTGGTCCCTTATTTTTGAGGCTGCTGGTCCCTTATTTTCAAATCTGTAAGTTGACAGCTATGGCAGGAAGCGAAAAATGTGTTCGCTTTAACTGAAACAAACGGACATATCCAGGCAGGTGCTAGCATGTATGTGTCGATTGTCTCAAGTTACAGGCAGGGCAGAGAATTCTTTGTTATTGGCCCTACTTTTATTTATATATTGCGTTTCTATCCTCCCTTTTTCTCCAAGGACCTCAAGGTGGCATACATGGTTCTCCCCTTTCTCATTTAATCCCCACAACAACTCTGTGAGGTAGGTTAGATGAAGAGGCAGTCACTGGCCCAAGGTCACCCAGCAAGCTTCATGGCTGAGTGGTGGTTCGAACCCTTGTCCCCCAGGTCCTAGTCCAACCCTTTAACCAACTGGCTCTCACTAGTATTCACACATGTTACATACACTGTGCACAAGTAGATGACTCCTATGAGCAAGCAATGCTGAGCTGGTGAGATCTGCACTGGTAGCTACTGGTCTACTTCAAAAGCATGGGAGCATAAAATTGTTTTTACTTGTTGGCAAGTTCCACTGCCCAGACTTCCTGGGGAAGGGAACTCCAGAATCAGGAGAAAAAGCCTTTCACATGGGCCAAATCCCCGGAAGGGACGACAAGAAGAGTCCCCACCTCCTCTGGGTTAACCACAAGATCGGGGACAAATTATATTTAACAAGGTGTGTTGCAGAGGCACCATCTTCTCTGAATGTTGAGGGGCCCTGGATCCCTCAGAAAAAAACATTGGGGGCTGGTGCGAAAGTGCCTTGGCCCCTAGGAGCTGGTGTGTATGGTATGTTGATAAATACCTGAGTCCCAGGCTGTGAAGGGGTTTAGATACCTAAAACCTTAAAGTGGGGCCAGTAGCTTATAGACAGCCAGGACTAGGGTGGCATCACCCCCTTTTGTATGTATATCCATGTATAGCCGTCTCACCTGTAAGTGCAGAAATCCTCAGTTGTAGACACAGTCTGCAGGAGACAAGAAGGCACACAAAGAGATGCTGCCTTTTCCTTACTTGAGAAGAAGAGAATGGCAGTAATTAGATGATACAAATCCTACACCGCTAAGTCTACTCCTGTAAAAATATACATTGTGCTGTGTCAGGGGGAGAGACGCATTAATTAAAGCCTGCGAGTGAAACCACCATGACTACCTGAAGAATTTCCAATCTGTCCGCATAATGTATTTTCATCCTCAATTTCTCTTCCCAGCTCTTGATTTCCTGTGGTATGCCATAATATGCTTTTGTTGTTTCTGCACCAACAATGCAATACAGCAACGTTTCTGGAATTGAATATATAGTGTATTTTCGTCCAAGATTACAAACCTTCTGATTCCTCATTGTTCTGCTTCACTGATATATTCTTCAACAATGATAGAACAGAAACATCCCTCAGTTTTCCCCATTTCACTGAGAAAAACAGGTGTTCTGTTTTCTAAGAAGTGAGCTAGGAACACATTAGGGAACGAGGCAAATAAGTGAGCTTCCATGGGATTTGGACACAGGCCCTTGCAAAGAACTTTGGCGTTAATTTCAAAATAATGAATTTCTATGCAAACAGAACATACCTTTTTGCATTCCAATGTCACACAATACCCAACACACAGTATGGTATTCCCATCCCCCACCCAGTTACTAATATTTCCAGGGCCACCCAATACCCTTTTCTATCTGAGGCAAAAGACAAGGCACACACACTCAATTCCACATACAGAACTTGATTAGGCTGTCAGTTGAATCTTATTACAACACCAAAAACGAGACAGCAACCTCTGATGCACCTGAGGGCAGAAGACTGGTTTACTGGGTGCATGAGATGCACATACAGTCCTGATGTGGCACACACAGTTCTGTTTCCCAGCAGATGGGAACAGTGGCGTAGCGTGGGGGGTGCAGGGGGGGCCGGCCGCACCGGGCGCAACATCTTGGGTTAGGGCAAATCCACGGGTTAGGGAGCGCAAATCCATGGGTTAGGGGGCGCAAATTACTTGCCTTGCCCCGGGTGCTGACAACCCATGCTACGCCACTGGATGGGAATGGCCAAGGGGCTCAGGAGGAATTGCCTCACTTTGCCTAATGGTAGGGCCGTCCCTGTCTACTTCCGGCTCTTCCAGTTTTGTCTTTTTACTATGCACCCCTATTCTCTGCTCAAGTGCTTACTGTAAAGACCGCTTAAGTCACTGCAAATCCTTTGTTTGCATTCAGTAGGCTCTGTGTTGTTTTTCTGTACAAGGAGTCAAACCCAGGAAGAAAATATTTTGCTAATTTACCATTATGTTTTAAACAATCTCTCTCTCTCTCTCTCTCTCTCTCTCTCTCTCTCTCTCTCTCTTTCTCTCTTTCTCTTTTTTCCTGTGGGGAGCAGATAAAAGGCTACTTCCATGAGTAATAAAAACAATTTCAAAATATCTCATGAGCCAGGTTGCTGTTAGCAGCTGCAGCCTGCATTGATACATTATGCATGATTCGCGACGCTCGGAGGCAAAAAGGAGGGGAGAAACCCACCCTCTGCAGGGTCTTCCATCAGTGAATTCCAGTGCTAGGTGAAGTTCCATCATTTCCTATAATTATGGTAACACAGAGCTGTTTACATATTCGAAATGTGTGTTGTTAATAACGGCACAATGTTCTCGTAATATACACAATTCAAAATTAATTTTAATGCAGCAAGAGAGATTGTTTCCTCCCGCATCTGTTGACAAATAGGTTGCGTGTTATTAAGCAGTAAAGTCACAAGGCATAAATTGCAGACTGTTCGGCGGCCACATTTCTCTAAATAATTTTACAACCTTCTCTCCCCTTTCCATAGGTGATATGAACACTGTTTTACTCAGCCTACATGCACTTTTTATGTGCAATATGTTTTCACTCCAATAGGCAGCTCAGATTTTCATATCAAGCTTGAGGAAATGATGCAAGGATGTTGGGGTTATAATGTGACATGTCCACCATTCTGGCCTTTCCCTTTCCCCCATTGCATGGTGTGGATCTGACTTTACTTGCAAGTTCTGTTGAAGTGACTGGGCTTTGCACCCAAATAAATGTGTTTTGGTCCAACCTACCAATATGCAAAGGGACGCGGGTGGCGCTGTGGGTTAAACCACTGAGCCTAGGGCTTGCCGATCAGAAGGTCGGCGGTTCGAATCCCCGCGACGGGGTGAGCTCCCATTGCTCAGTCCCTGCTCCTGCCAACCTAGCAGTTCGAAAGCACGTCAAAGTGCAAGTAGATAAATAGGTACCGCTCTGGCAGGAAGGTAAACGGCGTTTCCGTGCGCTGCTCTGGTTCGCCAGAAGTGGCTTAGTCATGCTGGCCACATGACCTGGAAGCTGTACGCCGGCTCCCTCGGCCAATAAAGCGAGATGAGCGCAACCCCAGAGTTGGCCACGACTGGACCTAATGGTCAGGGGTCCCTTTTCCTTTACCTTTACCAATATGCAATGGAAGCTTTCTTCGCGTTATAAAAGAGCAGATGTGGGAGAGGAATTCCAACTGGGACCATAGATGGAGAAAGGGAAGAAGCTTCCTCCATTGCATGAGACAATCTTGACCCAGCTTGCCCCCAACACACTATTTGTTAAAGAAAAATCAACCACGCAAGGGCAAAGTAACAAACATCATGTCTAGTTTGGGCCTTTGTTGGCAAATCGCAGATGGCCACATGGTGTTCCATGGTGGGAAATCTCTGGCCCATGGGCTGAATGTGGCCCCCTAGGCTTCTCTACCCGGCCCTCAGGGCTGTCCTGAGGCCACAGGTTCTCTCTGGCCCAGCTCTTTGCAACACAACCTTGAATTGTGATTCAGAGGGTTGCACATGTGTGTGTATGTGTCCATGGAAACTTCTGGCTTTTGTGTGGCTGGAATGCAACCTGTTGTACAAAGCTAAAAGTCACTTCCATTGCTCCTTTCAGCTTTTGTCTCTGATTCAGCACCCCATAAAGGCAAATGAGGTGATGCCCTCAACCAGCTCCCACTTGCCTGCCTTCTAAATGGCAACCAGTCCAGTGGGTGCCCCCGGCTGTCAAATTCCTCCTCCTTAAACTCAGCTTTGCTCTTGTAGAACACAGCAGGGAGGAAGATAGGGGCAAAACTAGAATGAATGGCCTCCCCCTGTCATTGGCTCTGGCTCCACCAGCCATTGGATTTCCTGCTTTCTGCCCTTCCAGTCCCAATGTGCAGACGCCACTGAGGAGATTTCACCCCTCCCATATCCAAGAATCTGCTGATGTTCTCTGCTGATTCTCCAGAGAGGAGGGGTGGTGTTCTGCTCAGTACTTATTCCACTCCAGCCTCACATCAAAGAGGGAGAGAGAGAGACTGAGTGTTAGAGAGAGATCGTGTGTATAGACAAGGTTGCTGCTAAGAGCAGCTGCAGACACTCAGTGCAGTTCAGCATTTTTTGTTTAGACCTCATTTAGCTCTGTATATAGTTGTGTATTATAGTTGTAGATAGAATAAAGAAGATATTCTACAGAGCTGCTCTCCGAGTCGTTTATACTCTGCTATACTCTGCTGTGCGACGACTGTCTTCTTGTGGAAGTGAATCCGGTGCTCACAACTCTAAGCTGTGAGTCCACAGCACTTTGACCTGTTCCTGTGCAGAAGGCGGTCTCTGGAAGTGCTACCCAGCTCACCTAGCCCAGTCAGGGCTGAAGTAGATGAGTCCAGTTGGTGACACTGGCTCAAGGGCGATGCTGACAGCCACCACAGCCCTGGTTCCACCCATTACTGGCATGTGGCTCCTTGAAGGTTTCCCATGAGGGAATGTGGCCCTCAGGTGAAAAAAAAAACACCTCTCTACACTGTGTCTATGGTAGGGTTATATTTCTGATTGCCAGTAGACTAGTGGCTTTTATGAAATACTGAACTGCATTGGGATTCTTCTTCCCCTCTTACTCCTGCAGCTCTCTCAATTTGTTTCTGTCCTTTCTTTGCTGTACAGTGGTACCTCGGGTTACATACTCTTCAGGTTACATACGCTTCAGGTTACAGACTCTGCTAACCCAGAAATATTACCTCGGGTTAAGAACTTTGCTTCAGGATGAGGACAGAAATTGTGCTTCGGTGGCGCAGCAGCAGCAGGAAACCCCATTAGCTAAAGTGGTGCTTCAGGTTAAGAACAGTTTCAGGTTAAGAACGGACCTCCAGAACGAATTAAGTACTTAACCCAAGGTACCACTGTATTGTGAATTGCAGTCCTAGAAATGTGTTCTGTCTCCTTTTCCATTGTTTCTCCCTTTCCTCTACTAAATTACCCATCAAAAAGAGCTTAATATCGCTTTTACAACTCATGTCACATACTTCACTGGGCTCATATGTCCTGTAACTGTTTTGCAGTCTTGGAAGCTTTCCAGGAAAATGGACGGAGGTTTGGAGGAGGTCAGGCCAACACAATTTTTCATTTTACTTTTGCTACACTGACTAGATTTGCTTGCCCTTTACCTTCTCCTGCTCGGCCTCATGTCTGGACCTCAAGCTGTTGTAGAGAGCTGAACTTTTCCAGAAGGTGAAGACAAGAGCGATCTGATGCTGTTATCACATCGAAGCCCAGGTACGCGCTGTCTCTGGCCTTGCACAGCAGATGCTTGTGATGAGACTGCCAAAAGGATACAATAATACATATGTTGTGTGCATGTGCCACCGGGCATCAGAGAATGAAAGAAAACCAATAGGTTGTCCGCTTCCTCACTTAACAAAGTGACATACAGCGAAGTGAAATATGGGAATGCGCGTCCCAGACCCATACAGGGAACGCAGATATGAAAGTGTCCTCTGAGATATATCACTATGACAGACTTGGCTGAGACACATGTAAACGCCTCCACAACAAAAACGTTCTTAAGAAGCAACACCGTGCACTTTATTCAAAACACAAGTAGCCAGTCTTCTTGTCATGTACCATTCAATAGTGAATGGTTGTGACATCCTGAGTCATTACATACCCTCCAACAATTCTCCAATGAAAATACGGATGCCCTATTTAATAATAGTAGTAGTAGTAGTAGTAGTAGTGGTAATAATAATAATAATACAGTGGTACCTCGGGTTACATACGCTTCAGGTTACAGACTCCGCTAACCCAGAAATATTGCTTCAGGTTAAGAACTTTGCTTCAGGATGAGAACAGAAATTGTGCTCCGGCGGCACGGCAGCAGCAGGAGGCCCCATTAGCTAAAGTGGTGCTTCAGGTTAAGAACAGTTTCAGGTTAAGTACGGACCTCCGGAACGAATTAAGTATTTAACCTGAGGTACCACTGTATACCATTTATACCCTACCCATCTGAATGGGTTGCCCCAGTCACTCTGGGCGGCTTCCAACATATGGTATATAAAAACATAATAAAACACTAAACAAAAACCTTCCCTATGGCCTTCAGATGGTTTGGGGGTCTTTACCCTCCAGCAGTTCTCCAATGAAAACAGGGACATCCTGGTGGTTTCCAAAAGAGCTCAGGCAGAGGGGCTAGTAAGTACAAGTTCTGCTACTCGGCTTTTCCAAAGGTGTCTCCAAGCAGCGGCTATCACTCCTGTTCTTGTTCCCCTCCAGTAGACTTACACCTGACACCTGGTAAATCTATACCCAGCTGAAACCAGAAATGACTGTGGAAACATACTTTTGGACATCGAGCAAATGTCTCAGGAAAACAATGCCGCCACACACAAAGCCCCTCTCTAAACGGCTGCCGGTTGGTTGGAAGAAGCACTCAGGCCAGATGCTATGCAGAGCAGCAAGGGACACCCTGCTATGAGTCTTGGCTGCACTCACCAAAAGTTGATCTAAATTTAAAATGGCTTAAAATGGTTTAATCTTTGTGTGCTGCTGTAATGAGCAACCATTACATTGGCAGAGACAACGGGGAGAGGAAAATGGCTTTAGCATCCCCCCATTATGTTTTTAGTACCGCAAACACTTTGTGTTCACCTTTTGATGTGCAATGTAGCAAGAGGGATAGTTTCCTCCCCATTATCCTACGCACTGAGGGCTGGCGGCAACACCTATGCATCGCGTTGCAACTATCACTCGGATTGCTTCCTTGTGATCAAATTCGGGCATTAAAACCGCTTGCTTTGGAAGTGCCTGCTAGATAAATTCCTTCCACTGGGTTAGTTGGCAGTACTTAGGATTTATTTTCTCTCAGTCGTTATTGATTTCCTGCCAGTATAATCATGTTCATCTTCTAATGTGCTGGAAACAGGACCAGACCACAAAGCCTTTTGTAGAAAAGAAGCACTGATTCTCATGACACACAGATGCCATCTTTTACTGGGTAGAGTGGGTCGGATTCTGGCGACTGATTTCCATAAGGCAAACTCACACCATCAACTTGATGAGAAACCTCAATGAGTTGCCATTTTCTAATGGGAACTCACATTGAAACTGTGGTTCATCATCAGGGCTGTGTATTGCAAGTGAAAAACTTCGATTCTGCACTGAATTATGCAAGATCATAAATTATGCAAATCAAACCTACTTTGTTTAAATTATTCTGCTTCTGATGGGGGCCGGAGAAGGAACTAGGGCACAGAACCCACACCCCTTAAGTGCTAGAACCCAGCTGCCCCTTTGCCTTGTGGGATTGAACAGGCATTGCATTCTGACTCGGGTATTTGTCCTGGCAGCCTTAAGGACCAGAAACCTGCTGATTATATTCAAACAGAAGAAACTCTGCTGAGAACCTAGCTGCCTTTGGCTGTTCATTTTCATCATCTCTCACCTAGCAGCAGCTACTCCATCCAGGGCTGAACCTATCATTTGGCAGAGTGAGGTGAGTTCTCCACATTTCCACATCAGCTTGTATTTTTTTTTTAAAGTCCTCATGAAAATTCATCATAATTTTAGCATGATATACACATTTCTGTATGCAAATCTACCTATTATACACATTTTTGCAAAGCAATTTCACCCAGTAGAACACAATATATATGCGTATATTATGGATATATGCATTTTAATGCATGCTTTCCCCATGCATATGCACGTTTGCATATATCGTTTGGCTGGCAAAATGACTTTCTAAATTTGGAGAGGTTTGAAATTTTGAAGAATGGCTGTGTTTTCACTTCGAAAAGTGCAAGTTGGGTAAGTCCGCCTTTAAACTGAATCAAATTTCTCCCTCACCCTTAGGTTTACATACACATACATATGCCCCATTCTCCTCATTAGGAAGCTTTTTTAAAAGATTTAATAAAAATCATTTTAAAAAAATAAATCTCAATTTTCAGCAATTTTAAAGTCTACACATTCAACAGCAACAAACAATAAATAAACATACATCACTTCATTCCAGAACTCAAAAGATGAGGTTCACTAACACAGGCAAAGATGAGAACCTTACCATTCTATTAATGAGATTCATTCAAACAGAGGATCCACCAAGGAAATTTAGCATGTGGGAGGGTTTTGGGGGTGGGTTTTTGGTTGTTGTTTCTTTGGTTACCCAACTGATGTCTTGGCAGGGGTTTGTGGGTCAAAATAAGGCTGTATCAAAGACCTACCAATTATGCTCCTGACAATGTAGCCTAGTATCTTCACTAATCTATTCTCATATAGAAAGGATGTAATTATTTCAGGCAGCAAAGGATAAACAATATTTGGGGGCATGACACGTATTGAGGCCAGTAGGGCACCTCGCACATTGTTTTCAGACCAGTAGGCAAGTCAAAACAGAGACATCATGTTAGCATGATCCCCCAACCCCACCCTGGGAAATTAAATAGGCATGAAGTAGTCAAGTACTATGCAACCTGCTTCCAATAATCATAAGGAAAGAAACAGAGGGAGGGTAGTAAACGGAGGCCAGTTTGATCTTCCTGTCTACCTCTTTGACAATATTCCATTTAGTTAATGCTGGGTGCATGCAAATACACTGTCCAGATAGATTCTATTTTTTGCTGTTTTTTTATTTTGTGCATGGGGGCGGGTGAACTTTTGTGCATTCTGCATGTTCTGCTGCCATTTAAAAATTGTACTCCTTTTATTAGCATTTTATGGTCCTTTAAAATCAGGTTTGCTGAAATACATGATGTTGGGTGTCGCACAGAATCGTGCCCTGCAAATTGCATCACAATATTTCCAAGAATTACAGCAATTATACAGCGTTATCAGGAAACTTGCAAACAGGATGTGAAAGCAAGGGTGTCCCTTTGCTCAGTCAATAAATATTAATAGATTTGGACCCAGTTTTCATGGACTCTGTGTGTGGCTTTTGTCCAGCCATTCTCATGTGAATTCATGTAATCTCTTGCCACCCCCCAAAAAGTAACCTGTTACACTAGTGCTACATGTATGCAGCCTTATGCACAAGGAGATTGGTGTCTGAGAAAGATAATTCTAAGTTTACATGCCCTGCCCTTTTCAGGTTAAGGGTACCTACAGAGAGTGCTGTGCCCATGCAGTCTCCAAATCAGCATTTCCAACCCCTTGTTGTGTGTTGTGATACTAGTGTATAATCTCTTGGGGTTGCAGTGACCTGATGATGGCCTCACTTGCTAAATCTTTGGAGCTGGATACGTCAGCTGCCTGGCCTGGATATGCTTCCAGTCTATTTGATTGTACAGCAACTTACTTGGCAAACTGAAGACTAGAGTCTGAGCTTGGCTGTCTTGAACCGTTTTCATCTTTCCTCTCCTTTTGGCCTCTATCCTTTTGGGCTACAAGTTAGCAGCAGAAAAGGATGGCCTTAATAGCTTGTGAGGTGGTAAATCCCGGAGTCCTCTACAATATTTTCAACGCATCAGCTCCTGCTGATCTAGAACTGGTCTCCTGAGATTCTGGAAGAAATGCAATGCAACTTAATTCAAGGGATGCTGAACTCATTGTGCTATAGAGATCCCGGTTTGCCACAAATAGATAATTGTAGTTTGCTTCCTTAGTAATTTGACTGCAACGCTGAAGTGTTTGTCTCAGCCTCAGACACCTGTTTGAGTCTTTTAATCTTTTTGTCTCCTTAAATATCAATGCAGTATTGCTAGGGAAGAATGATTAACAGGCAGCAATGCATACTATCTTGTTCTTCTATGGCTCATATTTATCTGGTGATCTACATAAAGAGGTTGTTAGTGCTGCTCAAGTTATTAAATTTTCACAGAACAAAGCGTACGGCTCCTTTCACAGTTCTTGGCATTTCCCCTCGCTTAAAATATGTGAGATGCGTATGATTGATTTTCCCATTAGAACACATCACAGAACTCAAGCGCTGAAACAACTTCTCTGCACCATTTTACTAAAAAAAAAAGTGAAGCACGGTTTCTATGCAGATTATTTCTTTCTGCCCGGGAGAGGCATACTTTCTGTGCCTTTTGTTTATGCCGCTCTGATCCATGTTTTTCTGGATGTGTCATACGAGAACAGATGGTGGATTAAGGTCTGAGGTAGAGATAAAAAGGAAACACAGAGAATCATTAAAATCTGGAATCAGGGTGGTAGTGAGTCTTGGTGGCATCAAAGAAAAAGACTTAAGCAGCCGGGGCTGCCCTACATCACAATGTGGATGTAGTGTTTTAGCAAGACACTGGATAAGGGCAGGGCCGGTTCTACTATGAGAGAGACTGAAGTAGCTGTTTCAGGTGGCAAGCATGGGGCATTGTTTAAAAAACAAAAACAAATTGACTTCTGTTTATTTATTTATTTTTATTATAGCAGCATAAGGTCTCATTCATCTGGATTTTTTAAAATTCATGCCAAAATCTTCAGGGGGGGGGGGGCTGAGGAGGGAAGAGCATACTGAACCAATCACCAACATCTCTTTATATAGCAAATAAAAGACAAATTAATATCCTCCAACAAAATCCATTTTTAGTAATGAAACTTCAATGATTTCGGAGTCAGAAGACCTGCAAGCAACCCAGGCCTCACAACACCCTGTACTAATTTGATGAATGAGGAAACAAGCTGCATAGACAGCATTGCAGTTTTGTGACATGCCAGTGTGCCACGGGACACCTCCTTGAGTAGGGAGAGCAACAGAGGAGGAACCTTCATTCAGTTGGATCTTCTACAAGGATTTTTCATGGAGTTGCCTTCTAATATTGCAGTGGAAGGATGAGTATGGCAGAGCAAGAATTTGGAAAGAAAGGGAGGGAGGGAGGGAGGGGAGCCCACTGTAAGCAGCTCATGGCAACACTTTGCCTTCCCATCCTGCTCCTCCCAAGGTGACCCATTCAGGTTCTGATGTGGATTCCTGCAAGGGCTGACTTCCACATCTTGGCTCAGTCATTGCGCCTCTTGTGCCCTCTAATGGCTTAGACTGTCATCACAGCATGACGAAAGACCAGTACATATATTGTATAGCAAGAAATATGTCTTTTTAAAAACCAGGCTCCACCCACACCAGCCAGTATCTAAATCCCCTGAATGTGAGGCAGATGCATCTCTCAGGGTGAAGAGTTTGTAGCCTTCCACATGTTGCTGGAATCTAATTCCCATCAGTTCCAGTCAGGATGGCAAATGGTCAGGCATAGTGGGAGCTATAGTTTAGCAACATCTTGAGAGCTGCAGTTTCCTCACTCCTCATCTATATGCATATGAATGATCTCTAAGGCACTATCATTTTACATGGGTCATGTGGTGAGGCTACTTTGGAACACCAGTGGACTGCTTGCCCTTTACCTGACCACCCCAATAACCACCTATTATATAAATCTGTAGCTATTATATAAATCTGCATAAGTATACATTATCTCTAAGTCATTTATGGGATTAAAGATTCTACTGCATTTTCCTTAAGTTTAAGAAAAGGTCATTTGGTCAGTTTACTTATAAAACCTTCTTCATCCATCTATTGTGGATTAAATGAATGGACCTTGTTTTAAGAATGTCCCCGTTTTCATCTCTGTATTGTTGGAAGGTATGCATTTTAATAAGAATCATATGAATATTTTAATCTAATAATATCCCTTGGGGGCAGGGACCTGTTCTTTTGTACTATATAAAGCACCGTAGCTATAGAGGGCAGCTGTTAATTAATATATTTTAACATGACTAAAGAAATAATTAAAAGCAGTGCAACCTCACTGAAATAAGTGCTTTTATGTGCATGATACCATTGTAGCAATTTGGAGAGGAGTAGCTGTGCAGAATATACAACAAAGAGTCTTGTGGCACTCATATTATTCTGTGAACTTTTTTTTTTATGTCCTGGGGAATTATTCAGACCATTGCATTATAATGCATATTTCTCATTTTGCAGTGTTACCAGGAGAAAGAGAAGAAGCAAAACTCACCCTGTTTCGCCATGGACCCAAGCTCATGATGCTGACCTCTGGTAGACCTCTGATGCTGCGAACCTGGTAGGAAGATGCAGTGTAAACTTCCCACATCTTGAGCCTGTTTTGCATGCACCAACTCCTGCCCCTCACTCATCTCACTATAGGATGCAAAACTGTGCATCTTGGGCACTCCTAGCAAGCATAAAATAGATGGCACTTCACTGTCTCTGTTTTTTCTAGGAGCTTGTCACAAACGATCATTCAGCCCCAATAAGTTAAATATCCTTTTCCGTTATGTATAGAAGAGGCTTCTCGGCTTGAGCCCTTGAGGAGCACTGAAGTGTAATATGAAAACCATGTTTTTGATAGCCTTGTTTTGTGTTAGCATTTGCATTGGTGACTCCAAAGACAAGCCTTTGAAATGTAGATGTGAATTGTGTAACTGTACCCAGGACAGGGCTGTGCTCTTTGCTCCAGGCTCTCTGCCACAAAACATGAATGACTCCACTGTCTTATACTCTGGGCAAGAGTGTGATCATCTGTAAATTTCTTGACAATGGTGGAATGCACAGCCAGCTGCAGTGCAGCTGCGGTTCTCTCACTACTGACCCCAAACTTGGATCCTGGCATCCAGGAATTGTCCTTTTATACCTGTCCCCCCCCCTTTGACATCAACAGATTGGTGATTATGTGTCAGGAGCTGGTCTGGATTTGAAGATTGGGGAATGCAATTGCAGCAAGATCAGTTCCTTACAGAAGAGGAGGGGGAATATTCGCCCTCCCTGTTTCCAACGATTCCAGAAGCAGGGAGACAGGCAGACACAGAAGCTGCACAGTTGAGAGAGGAGCTACCCAGCTCTGAGATAGTAGCTAAGCAACCAGAAGGGAGGGAGCAGCTGAGTGATATATCAATTAGAGTGGGAGGGAACCCCCTCCCTCCCCCTGAACTCAGAGGTCCAAGTGCGTCAGAAAATGGAGACGTAGGGGGGAAGGAACTTTCCATTCACGCGCTTCTTGCTGCAGAAGTGTGGTAGACTCAGAGTAGGCAACTGATACCCTTGTGGAATGTTGCCTGTTCGTGCTTGTAAGAGAATGCTGTAATAAATGGACTGTAAATCTACCAAATGCTCATTAATTCTTATTGTTGAGCCACCGGAAGGGAGAGGGGAACTCCTGTACTTGACAGCATGTGAACAATAATATATAGTGCAAAATTTATATCCTATAAGAAATGCTGCACATGCATTAGCTTATATCATATCATATATCATATCATATCATATCATATCATATCATATCATATCATATATTACAACAACCTGCATAGTAGATCTGTATAATTATTCCCATATTGCAGGTGGAATAGGTAAAGGCTGAGGCTAAGAGAGAATGGCTTGCTGAAGGAAATTCATATGCCAGAAGCAAAACTGGATGGAACTGGGAATTGGGCCATCTAGAAAATATGAATGGCCCATAGCAGATACAGTGGTACCTCGGTTTACGAACTTAATCCATTTCAGAAGCCTTTTCTTAAACCAAAACCGTTCTTAAACCAAGGCGCGCTTTCCCTAATGAGGCCTCCCACTGCCGGTGCCCTTCCACTGTTCGGATTCCGTTCTAAGATCAAGGTAAAGTTCTCAAACCAAGACACTATTTCCAGTTTTGCGGTGTTTGTAAACCAAATCGATCTTAAACCGGACTGTTCTTAAACCGAGGTACCACTGTAATAATATATGCTTTAAATACTCAGGTTCAAGTGCAAAGGACTCTACCAAATCATACATGATGGTGTGCTCTGCTTAAATTTTTACTTGCAGACGGATTTTCATGCTTATTAGTTGTCTATCTCAAACCATGCTATAGTAGCAGTAGCAGTAGCAGCAGCAAACAATGTAAAATTTAAAATCACAATTCGAGGGAGTATTTAACAAGTTCCTTAGCTGAATCCAAGAAATTAATAAAGGGAAACCAATGTTGCATATAGGTCACAGAAGAAAAGATAGAAGGACTTGCATAATGATACTATAAAATTTTATAAGGTACCAAATATTTGCATGACAATACTTGGATAGAAGACCATTTTGATTTCTACTGCATGGCAATTTGGGACTTTGCTGCAAAGAGAACAATACTAATGAGGTCCCTGCGCAATTTGAAGATACTGAAGCGTTAAAAATGATTTAATAACAAATGGATCATGTGGTGCTACAGAACCTGTAATGTTGAAAAGTCTTGATCAAAAGCCCTGGATATTATGACAGGGCCCCCATTAGTGGGGGGGGGGGGAGGGAAGACTACATTTTTTTCTAGCAAAGGTGTGAACAAAACTTTGTCATCTGCTTGAGCCTTAGAGTCATAAAAGTGCCAAATGCGCAGTAACTTAAATGTTTGTTCATGTATCATACAGGCGCATTTGCTAGGGAACTGTGAGTGGCTGCTATTATGTTCCCCACTGAGTGATTGGCTGTTATTTGGTTCCCTATTGAGTGTACAGCCATTGGCATAATACACTGAGTGTGTATCCACTGGCAAAGTTCTACATGGCTACTTTGCATGTTTTGGGCCCGCCAGGTAGCAACCCAGATAACAAGTGTTTACCTTCGAATGCAATGAGGAGGAGACGAAGTAATTGCAGCGACTTCCATCTATTCCTCTTGCTGATGTAGGGAAAACACTCATTCCTGATGTTGGCAGATGAAGGGTCTAGACAACAGGCCAGAAAGGGGTGGGGTGGGGATTTGCCCCCCTGCTTGATGTGCATTTTAAATGTCCTTTTCATAAATCCGTTTCATTATGGAACCTCAGGGTGAAGGGTACATAATAAATTAAAATATTCATCATCAGCATAATAAAATCATGGAAGGAGCAAAGTCACACCTAATTCAACTTGTTCATCATCTGCATAAAAGGTAAAGGTAAAGGTACCCCTGCCCGTACGGGCCAGCCTTGACAGACTCTAGGGTTGTGCGCTCATCTCACTCTAGAGGCCAGGAGCCGGCGCCGTCCGAAGACACTTCCGGGTCACGTGGCCAGCGTGACGAAGCTGCTCTGGTGAGCCAGCACCAGCGCAGCACACAGAAACACCGTTTACCTTCCCGCTATAAAGCAGTACCTATTTATCTACTTGCACTTTTTAAGGGGGCTTTCGAACTGCTAGGTGGGCAGGAGCTGGGACCGAACGACGGGAGCTCACCCCGCCGCGGGGATTCAAACCGCCGACCATGCAATCGGCAAGTCCTAGGCGCTGAGGTTTTACCCACAGCGCCACCCGCGTCCCATCATCATCTGCATAAAAGCATGCAATTGTGTGGAAGACCTGTGCATGTACAGGTGGTGGCTCCCAGTGCACACCTTTCACCTATCAAGGGGTACTAAGTTTGGGAAGATGCAGAGAGGTTAGGTGATGATGACAGAGCTGGCAGGGACAGCAATTTGGGGAAGTGGGAGGGGAAGTGGCCGTGATCCTTGTGACGTATTTACAAATGCAGCCAAACCAACGATGTATATTTGCTAGATAGGCAAGGCACATCATAGAAGCTGAAGCTCATGGAGTTTTCCTGTAAGTTTACTAGAGAGAACTCTGAGAGCCACTCCCACTATCTATCTATAACCTCCTCACCTGCATGGGCACTACCTCTTTGCTCTTCATCTCATCACCAAGCCAGAAATGCGAGAACATATGCTAAGTCTGAGCTCCACTGTTCAGACACCATATTAAGCTAGGCTTAAGCATGTCTTTGCCATTTTAAGCCTGCCTGAACAAAGCGGCTGTATCTGTTACTCTTCAGCTAGTATTCTGAGTGAGCAAATGTTATCTTTACCTTTTACAAGACTGTTTGTGTAATTATTATTTTAAGGGGGAGAAAAGTTTGCCTTAAAGCATCCTGGATTACTTAAAACTAAAAAGCTAAAACTAGCCTATCTAAGCTTCCCATTTAAGCTGCAAAGGGTTGCACTCTGCTGAACGTACAGAAGGATATCTAACAAATATATCCTCTCCTAGCATCTACTGTATTTTTCCGTGCATACGATGCCCCATGTATAAGATGCCCCCTATTTTTGGGGACTCCAAATTAAGAAAACACCTCTCAGCACTACTCATGTATAAGATGAGCCACAATTTTAAACCTTTTTTTTTTGTAAAAAAACCCTAGTCTTATACACGGAAAAATACGCTATTCACATCCCTACAATCCTGACTATAGATTGCCAAATTTACACGTATCAGGATTCCTTTGCTTTGTAAACCTTCACAAAATGAGGCTGTTTAGGATATACTTGGCAGCAGTTTGAAGGGCAGGGTATCTCTAGCCATCAGATCAAATTTGTTCATGGCTGTCTGAAATCTGTTTGGGAAAATTACACATGCTCAGTTCAGAAAAGGCACATCTGCACAGGGAACAAGAATTGCTTTCTCCCTTCTCACACTCCTTTGTGAAGGAGAGCTGCAGTGTGCCAAACCACAACACTGTTGAGGAAGTGAATCAATAGCATTAGTATTCCTTTTCCTAATGAGAAGATGTGGAGAAGGTCATGACTCTCTCCAGTACAGCTATTAAAGCTGGAAGTGTTGATATGTGCGTCTGCTGTCTATCCACTACAAAGCGTGGCATTTCCTTACAAAATTTTGTGTACTTTATAAATTGGCTTGCCAGTAACCTCACGAGCTGAACCTCAAACATAAGGGCCTCTTTGATTATTAAGTACTCCTTTCTAACCCTCAGGCCAATTATAACATCCCATAAACAGCAGCAAATGTTGTTCGTCTCTGTTCAGTAGCTTTTTTGCTAGAATGCTTTGAACCTGATGTGTCTTAATAAAAGGTAATTTGGAGTGTGCTATGACTTATCAGCAATATATACAGTATTACTTGAGCAAAAGTTGCTCATAAACCTTGAGAATCCGATTAAAGTCGTCCTACTAGGGATGCAAGAAGGCATCATTTCCCATTCCACGGTGTATTTGCCATATGTTTCCGTTCTGCTGCAGTTCATCTTCCGCCAAAAACTACATTATTCATCTTGCTGTCCACCATGGCAAAATTATGGTGCCATTATGTTATTTCATCCCATTCATGTCAATGCATAGGTAACACAAGGTAAGGTAAGGGGGGGGACATAATCAACTGCATATTGCTTGCTGACTGAAAGCAACAACAGCAGCGAATAACAGCTGGAGGAGGAGGTAAGGACAGTGAAGAGCTGTGAGTGATGGTGGTGGGACCGTTTCCCCATCTTCTGGACCCCCTGGGAAACTCAACAACTAGGTATGGAGGGTGCAGCTGAATGGGACACAGCTGTGGACAGAATGAGCAAGTACCATCTCCCATGGGCCCGCCCCAAATAACCAAGTCTAGAGTGAGAGACTAGGGTGATGTCTGCTGTTTCCAGGAACTCTTCTCATTGTGAGATTTTTGTGCATGAGCTGAGTTTGTTGGACCCTGGGTGAGAACTCAGAGACTGAGAGAGAGGGTGTGTCAGAAGGAAAACAATTTGTTATTGCTTTATATATATATATATATTAGTAACTTTGAATTAATTGAACATTTTTATCTGTAACACTGTATTTTTGTAATATTTTGTTGTTGCTTCAGGTTTTTTCCTGTCCTGAGCATGAATAAGCAGAGGTAGGCAATATCCTCTCCAGTTTTCATTTCTGTCAATTCTTGGACTTCTCTATTCCAAACTCTCCCTTAGCACTCAGCTGTCTAGCCCTGAGGGATGAGAGCATAAACCAAGTACAGGGCTTATGTCTCCTGTTTGCAACCCCTCTGGGATTTAGGAGGGGATCAGATCACTTAACAGATGACATTAAAGCCTCATGGTTTGATAATTGACTAGTTATAGGTATGGTAAAGGTTACAGTTGGTTTTATTAGTGAACAATGTCGAATTGTACAAAGTTGCCTTATCCAACTGAAGCTGAAAGGAGGGAGAAAGGAAGCTGTTGCAAGATCCTTCTAACCCTTGGATCCTGCAACTGTTAAAAGTATAAACCAAGTGTCCTGTGTTGAGCTGATAGCCTGGGTGATGGGCCATTAAGGGAAACAAAGGAAAGGGACTCTGTGTGAGATGGCAAATGGGTGGGGCCCTCTATCCCAGCTTGTGGTTAGTTAGAAGGACGAAGCCAGAGTTTGGTATGCAAAGTTACGGTGATGAAGCCCAGAAGAAAAAGCAGCTGGAGAGAAAGTTTGAGCAATATTTCTGCTTGAACCCAAGGCTGCGACTATAGGAGAAAAAAGACCCTTTTGGAGTGTTAATTCTGCGAACCTCTCCATCGTAGGCTCAGGTTGTATATACATTAAATGCAAATAAACCATATATCCTAAAGACACCACAGTCTCCACTGTGCCTCATTCCAAAAGGAAACACGAACTCTGGGCAAGCAACTGGAACCCCTGGAATCTTGCACAGCAGTATGTTGTTGCAGTATATTGTTGCACTCTCCTCCTAGAAGGGAATATTGAGTTGCAACTGATTATTTGAGGGCTGCTAACATGGAAGCACATTCTACAGAGTGGTCAAGTTCACCGTGATGAGAGGCAAGCTAAGCTGTGCGAAGTTGTTTGAGAAAATTGAATATTGATTTATGCACTGGACTGACATTTTTAATTTTTTTTTAGTGTTATTATATTCAACCCAGTGGTGCTAATTCTAGGTGTCGCACATTCTTGGAAGATTACAGCACTTACCACCACATTACTGAAGTTCAGAACACCAGATGTGTGATCCTTGGGATTCTATCCTTCGGATAATGGTGTGAAAACTGTGATTAAGCAAAGCAAAATGGTTTTTTCCCCAAACTGTATTTTGTTCTCATCCCCCACCATGTCATTCCCTATTCCACTGGACCGTCTTACCTACTTTATACTGCATTTCATAGTACCAAATTAGAATACTGTTTTATAAAATCATGTGTTAAATTGTTATTTATGTAAGTACTTTAAATGCAGTTATTTCCTCCTCCCTAGGTAAAAAGGTAAAGGACCCCTGGATGGTTAAGTCCAGTCAAAGGCGACCATGGGGCTGCAGCGCTCATCTCGCTTTCAGGCTGAGGGAGCCAGGGTTTGTCCACAGACAGCTTTCTGGGTCATGTGGCCAGCATGAGTAAACCACTTCTGGCACAATGGAACCAGAGCACATGGAAATGTCGTTTACCTTCCCGCCGCAGAGGTACCTATTTATCTACTTGTACTGGCGTGCTTTCAAACTGCTATGTTGGCAGGAGCTGGGATAGAGCAACAGGAGCTCACTCCGTCACGGGGATTCGAACTGCCGACCTTCCAATCAGCAAGCCCAAGAGGCTCAGTGGGTTAGACCACAGCGCCACCCGTGTCCCATACTCCCCCCTAATCAACATTTCAAAAAGTACAGGATAACCTTATGAGCAAAACAAGGAAATTTTGTTTCATACCACACCATCTGTTTCTTGTACATATGACTAAAAAGAAAACGCTTCCATAACAATTATTGGATCCCCACCCCCTTTTATTCATATAAACAGTCAACATGGGCATCTATGTATAAAATATTTGCAAACAGCTACACATGATGTGACTTTGCAGGCAGCAAAAGCATGTATCAAATAAGGGAGAAGAAAAATATCTCTCAGGATATTGCTGTGCGCCACCCCAATCTCTGACTGGGGTTCCAGGCACTTACCCAAGGTTCGTTTTTGGTTTATTTAAAACAGAAGCTCAGACAAATATGGTTCAATGGCTAACTTATTAAAGCTACAATCCTTTACACATTTACATAGAAGAAAGCTCAATGGGACTCAGTGGGACATACTTCTGAGTTGATATGCATATTATGACACTGTAAATGAATGGTATTAAAATTAATACTTATCTATGACTGCTTATAAAAAAACAAATGATTATGGCTATAAAATCAATCGTGAGCTAACACTATTTTTTATAAGGACATAACCATGCCTTACATTAATTTCATGGATTGCAGCCATGGCAGGGGATTTAAAATTACTCCTGTAATTACTGAATTCCTGTTTTTATCTGTTTATCTAATACAGTTTTAATGGTTTTAACATTGTGTTTTCGTTTTTGTGATACTACTTCATTGCATGTATGTTGCATTATTATGTTGCATTTCTGTACACTTAAGAGATTTTTAAATATTAAGTGGTTTTGGAATGCATATAACGCCGGTCATGAAAGACCTACATTGGCTCCCAGGACATTTCCGAGCACAATTCAAAGTGTTGGTGCTGACTTTTAAAGCCCTAAACGATCTCAGCCCAGTATACCTGAAGGAGCGTCTCCATCCCCATCATTCAGCCCGGACACTGAGGTCCAGCTCCGAGGGCCTTCTGGTGGTTCCCTCACAGCAAGAAGTAAGGTTGCAGGGAACCAGGCAGAGGGCCTTCTTGGTAGTGGCGCCCGCCCTGTGGAACGCCCTCCCATCAGATGTCAAGGAAATAAACAACTATCCGACTTTTAGAAGACACTTGAAAGCAACCCTGTTTAAGGAAGTTTTTAATGTTTGATGTTTCATCGTGTTTTTAATATTCTGTTGGGAGTCGCCCAGAGTGGCTGGGGAAACCCAGCCAGATGGGCGGGGTAGAAATATTTATTATTACTATTATTATTATTACTATTATTATTATTACTATTATTATTATTATTAGATAAACAAATAAATCCTTCCCTCCCCATCCATAATCCTGATAGAAATCACACCCCGGTGACTGGGGGAGAAAAAAAATATCCCATTGGCACCAATGGAAGTCTCCCCATTGGTATGTCATCAAGTTCAGAGGAATGGGACCTGTCAGAATCACAGCTGGGGAGAGTTGAGTTAAACCTTCCTTCCCTATCTGCTGCGGTCCTGATGGAAGTCCACACACACACATACACAAAATAAACACTTTTTAAAAAACCCACTGGCATAACTACAAGCCATGCAATTTTAACAGAATGTGCAGATTAGCTTTTCAGAAAGAAATGGGTGATGTAAAAGTTTGAAAACATCAGAAAACACACACACAGTTGCTGAAATAGTTTGCTTTAACAAAACACACAATGTGTAGTTTGTTTCAAAACCTGGGTTGTAATGGGATTTTACAGGTATCTGCCATACCATCTCACCTGCAAGCGTGTTAAGTGTTAAAGGAGATTTAGCAGGTTAGGAGTCCTCATCAGTTGTTTGTTGGCCGCACGGTGGAGGCAGAACCTGTCCCAGAAACCAAGGTTCATGCTGTGATTACCTTAATTTTAAGGCAAGAGTAGTCTAGCTTCCAGCTCTGTAACATGCCAGCATCCGTTTGGTGTCATTTATTGACTGAAAACAGATGTTCCTGCCTGCGGACTCTGACGGGTTTTCCTCTTTTGCTGCTGTCACAAAGAGTGTATTGAAATATTCTTGATCAGGCCTACAAAGGCCTACCATTTTATTTTCATGTAGAAGTAACTTTTTTTTTTGCTTAGTTTTTCACAAGGGCCACAAATAAGTTTACTTATGTGCTCTGGCGGCAAGCTCTGGGGCACGCTGCAGTTCTAAATTTCCAAATTCTACTAATTTTAATGGGTCTACTGTAAGCATGATTAAATCTGAATCCAGTTAGAAGGGGGCTTGTAAGCCCATTGAGTCCTACCTGCTGCTCAAGACAGGAAATTGACAACAGGTGGGGGTATCTCTAACGAAGGCATCATGACTAGCCGTGTGCTGCTCACTCATCTGACTCCCATCACCATTCTCGGGCTTCCAAACCTGCCGCACCTCTTGACCAAAGGCAACAGCGAGACAAAATAAACAAGAGTTTATGCTGCAGGCAATGATGGGTTTATCAGGCTGTTATTAAGAAATATTGTGTATCTCAGAATTATGTGCATGTTTTGGAACAGGGATAACTACGTGAGGACAAAGTAGTAGTAAGACTTAAAGTAGTAAGACTGTTTTGTGTGCTACTACTTGCCCTGAAATTCAGCATAAAGGAGTGGGGTGATCTGTTCATTCACCCTGAAAATGGTCCGATGGTTTATGTCACATCGACTTGTTAAGTTACAATGAAATTAACTGTCTTGAATACAAGCCCTGCTAAATGCTGCAGGAAACCTCAGAGTGTGCTCCTGTCTGAGTCGTGGTGGTAATATTTTATCTTTTTTAAAAAATAAGGGAGCAATATTGAAGGTGATTTGTTTTTTGGGTTGTTTTTTTTTAAAGGAATGCACTATGTATAAACAAAACACCACAAGGCATACTGGAAATCTTTTTTGCATTGGCAAAATTTCAGCATCAAGCCTCCCGGTATAATTGATTGTCCAACATCTCTCGAACACATCATTCAGCAGCTACAGAGGCATAGCCATACAAGATGCCTGTTAATTAATTCCCTTGCTACCTAGCGCTCTCTCTCTCCCTCTCCCTAGCACACACTCTGCCTGAAAGCAATTACTAAAAGAGAGCAACGGAGAAAAGGGGGGGGGATGCTGAGGCTCAGAAGAGGAAAAGGAAGGAAAAAAGAAGAATACTTTAAAGCAGTTTCACCAACCTGTTGTCTTCCAGATGTTTTGGACTATAACTTTCATCAGCTCCAGTCACTTTAAATTGCACGTGGGGAAAATGTGTGCGAGCATGTTTAAAGCACTGGTGACAAAAGCAAATGTATTTATAACAAGAAACACAAGGCATGTTTACTTCCACTCATGTATGCTTATACGGAGAAATCTGATCCAGATTGCATTAAAGGATAATTTACCAAATCTGCACCTTTCGAAACAATCCATGAATTGAAACATAGATATTCTTCAAAATTCACACTTCTCCAAATTCTGGTAATACAGTTCTCCAGCCAAGTAATATATATAAAAATGCATCTACTAGAGCAGTGTGCATAAAGATGCATATACTGTATTAGAGAGAAGAAGATGCGGAAATGCATTATATTGGGGGGATGGCTTTGCAAAAAATGTGCATACTGGCAGGAATTTACCCACAAAAATGTGTACTTCAGGAGAAATTTGTACTAAAATGCTAATGAATCTTCATGAGGAATTTAAAAATGACAACAGCAAGATGACGTGGAAATGTGGAGAACTGGTGATTGGAAGAACGAGAAACCGAAACTTTTTGCACTAGTGCAAGTATTAGTGTTAGTACAAGAGAACTTCCCCTTCTCCTCCCACTGCACTTTTCCCAAAACTGTCTCAGAGGCATAGCAGATTTGAAAATAAGGGACCAACAGCCTCAAAAATAAGGGATCAGCAGCCAAAATAAGGGATTTTCCGGGCACAGGTATGTTTAGCTTCTGAGCCCCTCCGAGCCAAAGGCAGAAAGCCCAGCCAGCAGCCAAATGAAGCCTCATCAATAAGGGACAGCAGCGGGATATGGTGCTGGGATAAGGGACTGTCCCACCAAATAAGGGACGCTTGACAGCTATACTCAGAGGGTTGGTGAAACCCATAGAATAGATTTTAGGAGCATGTGGCGAGGAGAGGGGGGAGAATGTTCCATTGCTCAAGGAGAACGTTCAGCTTAGCTGCACAATGAATACAACATGGTGTGTTTTCGGACACACCATGTTTCTCATTTGACAGTCAGTCTTTGCTACATTTTGAACATTGTCTGCAACAGGTAACCAGGTTAAATGTGCTCAATTATATACAGACTTCTGCTTTGATAAGGTCAACTGATGTCTCTCTGCACATTGTTTATGCTGTGCGGTTTGTTAGGATAGATTCCAAGCTGATTCTGCAGGCAAAGAAGCTCAAAGAGTTGCTGACATACACCCATTATTATGTTTGAGAAATGTAAGTGGATATCTGCCAGAGGGCAGAGAGGCTATAATTGACATTGCCGGTGGACATTGGAGACTAAGACTAAGTTAATTTTGTCAATGGCTAAAATAAATATTTGCAAAGCCTTAATGCAAAAAGACTGTGCTATTCAGATCACGTACGTACTACAAATTGCCACTCTGGTTGCTAAAAATGTAATCTGTTTATTACTTTGCCATTTCATATCCATTAAGCATGCTTCTTGAATACTGCTTCACATATAACGTTTAACTAAACTGTTACTATGGTGATTTATCTATTTATTTTATTTATTTAAAAAAACCACCATAAAATATGCATGTTTCCATGGAGCGTACTTTGGTTAAATCCTGACAATTATTTTTTAAAAACAACCCAAGCTTTAAAAAATAAATAAATATAGAAAACAATCATTTTTTAAAACATGAAATTTCAAAAGTGTTGTGTGACAATTTCATGGTTTATGATATTGTCGTTTGTGATGGACACAGCCAAAAAAGCAGACCATAAGGAGGTCCTGTCTATTTCACAGCTTATGGTTTCTCTTGGCAGAGGCAATCCCAATCTACTGCTATACAGTGGTACCTGGGGTTACAGACTCTTCATGTTACAGACTCCTCTAACCCAGAAATAGTACCTTGGGTTAAGAACTTTGTTTCAGGATGAGAACAGAAATCGTGCGGCGGCAGCGGGAGGCCCCATTAGCTAAAGTGGCACTTCAGGTTAAGAACAGTTTCAGGCTCAGAACAGACCTCCAGAATGAATTAAGTTCTTAACCTGAGGTACCACTGTACTTGTATGTAAGGTAAAGGGACCCCTGACCATTAGGTCCAGTCGTGACTGACTCTGGGGTTGCGGCGCTCATCTCGCTTTATTGGCCGAGGGAACTGGCATACAGCTTCCAGGTCATGTGGCCAGCATGACTAAGCTGCTTCTGGCGAACCAGAGCAGCACACGGAAACACTGTTTACCTTCCTGCCGGAGTGGTACCTATTTATCTACTTGCACTTTGACGTGCTTTCGAACTGCTAGGTTGGCAGGACCAGGGACGAAGCAACGGGAGCTCACCCCGTCACGGGGATTCGAACCACCAACCTTCTGATTGGCAAGTCATAGGCTCTGTGGTTTAACCCACAGCACCACCCGCATCCTGTACTTGTATGTAGCAGAAAGCAAAAGTGTTTACTTGGAAACACTTTGGGGATGGGTGTCCCAGTTTCAGGATAGTAGAGTTTGCCCTTCCACTCATAAAGTGTTTATATTAGGAGAAAGTCATACTATGCTGATGACTTTTTATGAGGTTTTTTTAACTGGCAAACTGATGTGGAAATGTGGAGAACTGAACTTAAGAACTGAACTGATCAACCCGTTAGTTCACTTTTTGTTGTTCATTCTTGGCCTACTACATGATGTACACATTTCTATGAAGCCTTATTGTTTCACATTGTTGTACACTACCTTGACACATTTTTTTTGAAAAGCAGTATAGAAAAATTTAAATAAAACAAACACAAGTAAGAGTGGAAAAAAGAAACAAGAAACAGAAGCTGAAATGGACACAGTCACCCATTCCATCATTGGACTCTGTTGGTTGCTTTGCATATAGAAAAATAGGTTAAAGACAGATATTCAAGCAAACAAAATAAATACCATATTGTCACTCTTTTACCTGTGTCTTTTTCTCCCGCCATTCTGATTCTATCAAATAACGGCAAGTTCTGCAAAATATGCTTCAGAATAAGGCACGTAACATTTGCATACAGAATGTGACATTTCTTGGAACAAAGTCAAGAAAAGTAAGTAACAGTCCATGCCATTGCCATCTCTGGCAAATGGTTGCCAGGTTTTTCCCCCTGCATGTAGGTTGTAAATATATACTGCGATCAGTGGAGCATACTGGACCATTACTTTTGAAAATCATTCGGAGATTAAAGTACTGTGAATAATATTGCCTGCAAGATGACACACAGCAGCTTGACAACTTTGTATTTATGAGGCAAATGGAAAGCTTGTTAGGAAATGTTAGAAGCAGCAGTGCAAACTTTCTGTTCTGCCTTGTGCACTCTGGACAGCTAACAAATCAGTTAACAAGCAAAGTGAATATGCTAGTAACTTCCTCTCTGAAGACATTGGGCTCCATAATTATTGCAAGACATCAGTCATTTGTGTTGCTCCAGAGAACACATGCCGGGTGAATTGTTCCAGCAATTGTTAATTTCCTTTCCACTTCACAGATAAATATACCACTTGACACATTGTCCTTGGTGATGTATAATGGCAAATCTGCCTCTGACCCTAAAGCCTCACTTAGTTTTCTTGTTTGTTCCCGAACAGATACTGCAAGCGGTTCATTCTGCTTATTAACAAGGTGCCAGGGCAGTCTAGAAATCTTTTTGATAGTTAACTGTTTCTTCTTCCGGAGAGCCAGTGCTTTCAAATGGAGTAAGGACTGGCAAACTGCATATTATACTAAAATGTAATGATGTGTAATGATGTTCTTAAAATAAATAAATTAAAGCCTTGGAAAGCTGAGAGAGGAAGGGGTGCTTAATTTGCTCCATCCTAATAGTTTTTACATGCAATCACTACCCCCCTTCTTTGCAGGATTTCAGATGCATACTTTGTAAATATGCGTTTGGAAATCTGCAAGGTGAGGGAGAAAGAAGCTGATTGTAATTTTGATCAGAAAAATTATCACTGGAAATAAAGCTAAAGCACCTCAGTTCCACACGCACCCACCCACACCCTGCAGTCCTAAGATATCCTACTGCCTGAGTTGAAGGCTAATATGGCGCTGCAGCCCCACAGATGAAGCCAACTGAACTGGCTGTTTGATCTTACTTTCAGGATAGCTTCTTCCACCTCACCAGAAGTCAGCCAGTTTGTTTAGGACAAAGGAGAGGAAACTTTTTCAACATGAGGACTGCATTTTATTGTGGGACACCTTTGGTGGTAGTGGTGTGGGACACACACATGCCAGTGGTGAGTGGGACCAAAGGCAAAAGTAGATGGAGCGATGGTGATAAATGTTACTTTTGTACACACAATGGTGCACAGGTGCTGGGTTCTGCCCAACTTTGGAGGGGCCCGACACATGTGTGTGCCATCACACACATAGGGTGCATGTCTGACATCATGCATCGGGAGGAGGCCATGAGGCTTGCTGCAGGCCGCAGATTATTGAGAAGGCCTGGCCGCCTTTTTGAAACTTTGGCCTCTCCTAGTTGGCACTCCTGCAATGGGGTGTATACACACACTCACACATTCCTCTCTAGTCCTCATCAAGGCAAGCTAGAGGCATTAACAGAATTCAAGGGCACTTTCAAGGCAGGTAAAGACATTCCGGGAAAGTCTGAAGCAGGGTATGGCTGGGAAGAGAGTGTGGTCTGGAGAATGTCCCAATGGCCCGAGAGAGAGACCTGGATGGCCACATCAAGCCGCCCTGGGCCTGAGGTTCCCCATTCCTGGTTTAAGGGGCGCAGAACTCTCTGTATGGCACACACAATTCTGTCTATCCACTTATAATATTAATAGTAGCAATAATTTTATAATTTGTACTCCACCCATCTGCCTGGGTTGCCTCAGCCACTCTGGGTGGTTTTCAGCATATATAGAAACATAATAAAACATCAGACCCCACTGCTGTTTCCTGCCCCTTCATCATCTGCCTAATGGTAGGGCTGGTTCTGGGCATGTTTGCACACCCACTCCTCCGTTCAAAATTAAAAGCTCCCAAGTCTGCTTCACATTTTAAAATGCTAAGGCTGCATAATGGTCATATGACATTTTCCCTTTGAACAACAGATCTTTCCAGAGGTCCATGAACATTCAAAACTCAGTTGTGAGTTCCCTCTCCCCCTCTCCCTGTCACATTTTGTTAAGCCCATTATGTTGCCCCTTAAACATTCCTAGTAATGGCTGCTTCATATTTTTGAACTGAATGAGCAGATACTTGAATCAATGGGAGTGCAGGCAGCTGTGGGCAGCAAGCAAGCTGCTGGAAGGAGGTTTCATACACTTCCATCTTAAGGAGGGTTTTGATTACTGCCTAGAAGAACACTCTGAATTTACATTATGATAATGCCAAAGGAAGGACATCGAATGATCCACCTCTCCTTAAGAAAGCTACTTTCCTATCCAATTCTAGCAGCAAAAACTACCTAACCTCAGAGAGGAACGCCACAATAAGACTTCACCGTGAAATTTCATACAGTGCTCTTTATTCAGATGGATATTAACTTCAGATACAGGCGTCAAATACAAGATCTGTAAAGCAGAAAGGTCAGCAAGAAAAGGAATCATCATTAACATTTCAGTAGGTGATGCAGTACACACCTTTTGACACTATTGGTCCAGGTGGGATTCTCTGAGATAGGCATGGCCAAACTTGGCCCTCCAGCTGTTTTGGGACTACAACTCCCATCATCCCTAGCTAACAGGACCAGTGGTCAGGGATTATGGGAATTGTAGTCCCAAAACAGCTGGAGGGCCAAGTTTGGCCATGCCTGCATGAGACCAAAGTGCATAATGACAAAACAAAATAAAACTACTAGTCTTGTGCCAAACCAGACACGGGGGCGGGGGAGGTTATATGTGTCTGCCCCATTTACATATAAAATGTGGGATGGGGGCTGACAAGAGTCTACCATGAGGCAGAGTGAGGAGTCTGTGCTGATTTGGGGTGTCATTAAATGGGAGTAGATATTTATCATCTCATATTTTTACTGCTGGGGGTGAGGAGAGACATTTGTGGATTTTTTTTTTGCCACATATACCAAAATAGTATGGATGGCTTTAGGTACAACATGATGGGATGAGGCATGAGGAGCCTTTCACATTCTGTCTTGGATCAGTCTTGCTTACTTCACCTAGATGGACCAGTCCTGCTTACCTTCCTACTAAAAGGAGTGCATAGAACTCTTCTCCTCCTATATGTTACAATACAATATGTTACAATACAATACCTCGGGTTGAAGTAGCTTTGGGATAAGTATTTTCGGGTTGTGCGCTGTGGTGACCTGGAAGTAACGGAGCGCGTTACTTCCGGGTTTCGCTGCTCGCGCATGCGCAGACAGTCAAAATGATGTCACACGCATGCGCAGAAGCGGCGAATCGTGACGCGTGCAGACGCGCGAATGCAAGTTGCGTTCGCTTCTGGATGCGAACGGGGCTCTGGAACGGATCCTGTTCGCATCCAGAGGTACCACTGTAATTCGGTCTGCCAGTCACTTTTCCACGTTCCTGCTTCTCATATTGGGGGAAATAAGGCATGGGGTGGGGAGGTTTTTGGGATCAGTGTGCTTTTTTTATGCACCCCTGCCTGCGGGACAGATTCTACCCCAGCTTTCAGGATAGCCAAGAAGAGTACTTCCTTATACAGCACATAGTTAAATTGTGGAATCTGCTACCATAAGAAGTATCATTATTATTATTTATGAAATTTGTATACCCGCCCTTCATCCGTAGATCTCAGGGCGGTTCACAACATAAAATTGCAATATAAAAGACACAAAAAACAAGAACAGAAACAAACCAAAATCCCACCATGATTCAAAGGCCACATGATAGGGATGGCCACAAACTTGAATGGCTTTGAAAGAGGATTAGAGAAATTCACAGAGGCTGAGACTATTATGGGTTATAAGCCATGGGTTACTAGTTCCTTCCCTGCCAGACTGTAGGGTGCAGTTAAATTTTTCGTAGGGGAACAGTTAGGGCTAGAGCCGCCAGCTTGCAAGGAGGATGGGGGGATAGGACGGTGCACACTTGACATCACGATTTCCCGACATCGCGTGCGTGAGCACCACGCCTTCCTCCCTAAGCTGGGCAGAAGCTTCCCGGGCTTTGCGAAAGAGGCACCAAGCCTCTGAAAGGATGCAGAGACCTCCTGCCTCCTTCCTAAAGCCAGGCGGGCTTGAGGAAGGCGGTGGGAGGACTCTTGGACCCTGTTGAGAGCATCGTGCCTCCCTCCCTAAGCTGGGCAGAAACTTCCCAGGCTTGGGGAAGGAGGCGCCAGGGGGACATTTAGGGGACCGTATGCCACTATTGCCAGGGGACTGTATGCCACTGAATACCAGTTGGTGGAAATTGCAGGTGGAAAAGAGTGGCGTTGCAGCCAGGTCCTGCTTGTGGACTTCCTATAGGCATCTGTTTGGCCACTGAGGTCACACCCACACCAAACATTAGAGGAACGTCTAAAGCACAAGTCTCCCCTGAAATAATACTGGGAACTGTAGTTTTGTTGTTGTTGTTTAGTCATTTAGTCATGTCCGACTCTTCGTGACCCCATGGACTAGAGCACACCAGGCACCCCTGTCCTCCATCGCCTTCCGCAGTTTGGTCAAACTCGTGCTGGTAGCCTCGAGAACACCGTCCAACCATCTCGCCCTCAGTCGTCCCCTTCTTTTTGTGCCCTCAATCTTTCCCAACATCAGGGTCTTCTCCAGGGAGTCTTCTCTTCTCATGAGGTGGCCAAAGTATTGGGGCCTCAGCTTCAGGATCTGTCCTTCCAGTGAGCACTCAGGGCTGATTTACTTAAGAATCGATAGGTTTGGTCTTCTTGCAGTCCACGGGACTCTCAAGAGTCTCCTCCAGCACCATAATTCAAAAGCATCAATTCTTCAGCGATCAGCCTTCTATATGATCCCCTTCATGGATCACTGCCCTGCCATGGCGAAGGGGCTTGAATAACTCAGAGAAGCTATGAGCTATGCTGTGCAGGGCCACCCAAGATGGACAGGTCATAGTGGAGAGTTTTGACCAAACATGATCCACCTGAAGCAGGAACCAGCAAGCCACTCCAGTATCCCTGCCAAGAAAACTCCATGGACAAAGACAACAGGGAACTGTAGTTTACCCCTCACAAAGCTATGATTCCCAGCACCTTGAACAAATGACAGTTCTCAGGATTCTTTGGAGGACGCCATGTTCATTAAATGTATGGTGTGGATGTGACTTTTGAGAATAGGATGTTGGCCTAATTCAGGAGGGCTCTTCTTAAGGCATGTTACGCTCTTCTATACAAACAGGGTGGATGTGTGAAAAGACATCGCCGCCATGTCTACTGTCATCCTTAGTACCAAAAAATGCTCTGCAGCCTATTTTCACCCCCACTGCTCAGGAATATTTAGCCCTCTTGTTTTCATTCTTGTCCTTGGTAGCTTTTTTAAAATCTATTAACGCTTAATTTTCACCGTACAACCTGAAAGAAAACGTACCTTGGGAAATAGCGGGAACATCTGAACAGGTCTGCGCAGTACCTGCGTACTTTTTCTGGTTCTGGAACAACCGGGACAGGGCGCTGTGCTTCTGATGGGAAAGAGCTGAAAGCTGAGACAAAGAGGAAAGGGCAGATCAAGACCTGACATGGGAATGACCCAGTTCTCCTCCCTGTCAAATACAACAGCTGCTTTGGGCAAGGCTGGGTTAACAAAGAAGCATTCTATGCCTTAGCATACCATGGAATAGAGAAAGAAGAGATACTGTAATGCTAAACAGTGTATGTCGTACACATGAGCGAGTGAGAGGGATTGTTTTGTTTGTGCATCTGTGAAAGCTTTTCATGACAAAGGTGGGAATGAAAAGCGGTGAAATTAATTTTGCAATGAATGAAGAGACACAAGAGAGCTGGTGGGTTGTAGTGATTAGAGGGTTAGAGGCTAGGAGCCGGGAGAAGCTTCCAGATTGTCACTGTTTTGTGGGTGGGATACAATTACCGTATTTTTTGTTCTATAAGACTCACTTTTTCCCTCCCTAAGGGGAGATGTGTGTGCGTCTTATGGAGCGAATGCAGGCTGCACAGCTATCACAGAAGCCAGAACAGCAAGAGAGATTGCTGCTTTCACTGCACAGCAATCCATCTTGCTATTCTTGCTTCTGAGATTCAGTATATTTTTTTTCTTGTTTTCCTCCTCCAAAAACTAGGTGCGTCTTGTGGTCTGGTGCGTCTTATAGAGCGAAAAATACGGTATATACCGGTCATTTCCGGTTGCACAATTGAAGTGTATTTTGCACTCTTGCACCCACCCCCACAACGCCAAACTTTGTTCAGGAAAGGGAAGTGATAGGAAAATGTGTGCTAGAAAGTGTAGGATACCAAATCGCTTGATGTGGTGCACAACTTTTGTGCAAACAAATCAGAATGAACACTCAGTAAACAGCAGACATTGCATAACCTCTGTACACATTCTGTGAAAACAAATCAGAACGAATGCTCGCTAGACAAGCCTCCTGGAAGAGTCGCAGTGTTCAAATCTCCACTCAGCCATGAAGTCCCCTTGGTAGCTTTGGACTAATCACTATTTCTCAATCTAACCTGTCTCAAAGGGTTGTTTGCAGGATAAAACCTGGGAGAATGTATGTATGCCTCCCTGATCTAAATATACTAAACAAGTCCCGCAAACTCTCTGATATGAAAGAGAGTGTATGACCTTGACCAGTAGGCAGGGGTGGGGAAGATATTCAGTTCAGTTTGCATTTATAGGCAGGTTTGCATCTTTAAAGGAAAACCTACCTAATTTGCATGTTCCAAAACACTATGCAAACCTAAACAGAGCTTGTCATTGGAAATCTGCACGTCTCTGAATTTTGCATTGCACCCCTCTAGCCAGGTGTGCAAAAATGCATATTCCAAGGTGAAGTATGCACAAAATGCACATTTTAGTGGAAATTACGAATCTACATTCTACTGGAGACAATGCGCTTTGCAGAAAAGTGAATATGAGGAGAAATTCATACTAAATTGCTGATCGATTTTCATAAGAAAATGTTCTTTTAAAAGAAAATTTTCAAAGCAATGTGGAAATAGGGAGAACTGAATTTAAGATTGGGAAAAAGGACAGATTCGCTAGTCCCTACAAGGAAATAGGTGTGTGCTTGCTATCTATCTATCTATCTATCTATCTATCTATCTATCTATCTATCTATCTATTTATTTTTCTATTCATGAATGACAAAGAGTGCTGTGCTTAACAGCAAGAAAGATGTACAGAAATGGTACAGATACAGTTTCCTCTACAGGTCTGCATATTTTATTTCTGTTATTAGTGCAGACAGCAATAAGCAGCTGAATCCAGTAGCAATACAAGAAAATGCAGACATCTTACTATTGGATGATATTATGATATTTACCTTGCCTCAGGAAGTCCACTTCTGACTTTTGTAGAGGACTGGAATCTAAGTGCTCCAAGATAGAATCTAGAGATACGCCATACTCAGTGTAAATAAAAAGGGCTATTTACTTTACTTTCAGTTATATCTCTGTAGACGAAGGGTAGCATTTGCCACCAACTTCTTCAATAACACAGATTACTATCTGCAGATAGAGCCCAAACTATATTGCTTTCATTGGTTTTTAAAATATCTGCCACACAGGCCAGTTGATCCCTTAAGGTGGCTCTCTCAAAAAATAACATTAAAATCAACAGCAGAAATATAAACAAAACGAAACAGAAGAGTATATAAACATGCACATACACAAAAATCAATCTGGTTAAGAAAAGAACAGAATGATAAAAGCCATCCATAGGTTAAACACCCACTCACAACACCCCAGGACAACTGCCATCACTGAATGCCTCGCAGAATATGAACATCTTTATAATCATTCAATGTAGAGACTAGACAGGCATATCTGTGGTGTATGGAGTTTCAGAATTTGGGTCTCACCACTGAAAATCTGGGGCTAGGAACAGATTCCTAGGCATCACAGCAGTAAAAAGTAAGATTTCCTCATGGGAAAGTCTAGAGGAGAAGCTTTCAGAATTACCCTCAGGAAACCTTTTCTGCACAGATTTTTCTGTCAAAAAACATCTGTTTGTTTGCAGCGGTTTACACAGAACATCAGCCAGGCTGGTCTGGCTTGCTATTGGCCAACTGAAATGAGAGGACGTCCTGCATTCCTAGCACTTTCCCTACAAGTATACATTGCAGGGGAAGATTGGTGATGATGGTCAGGCTCCATCCTCAGAGAAGCTTCTCTGCCCATGATAAGCTTTCAATGAATTTCATGGCTTCTTGGAAACACCATTTGACAAGCCACTGACCTAAAGGGAGAAAAATGAACACCAGGGAGAGACAGACCACATGCCTGTCGTGTTTTATTAAGTTGCTTATGAATGCAGGCCCAGATAACAGTGAAATTCTGCATGAGTTTACTTGGAAGTAAGCAAGGCACATTAAATTGAGTGGGACTTCCTAGGTAAATGTGCACAGAACTGTAAATCGAGCCTGCAATCCTATACACATTTTCCTGGGAGTAAATCCCCACTGAACTGAGTGGGGATTTACTTCTCAGTAGATAAGAATTCAAATAAGTTTCTCCTCCTAAGCAGAATAGTCTTACGAGCTGTGACAGAACTGGGATGGCAAATAAAGATGAAAGGATTCTGTTTATATACCTATAAACATGGTGGCCGCATTTCTTGTATGCATTTGTGGGCTTTGAGTATAGTCTTGCGCCAGGTCCAGAAAGTTCCGTAGTTTCCCTGGATGTTCCTTAACCTACAAAATGAACACTTTGATAAACACACCGTAATGGCTGCATAGACAGGGTATATTTGCCAGTTAAGAATGGATCTTTTAGAAACAGAAGTGAAACTTGTAGAGTCATGGGGCCGGATTGGCCAATACTGCTCCCCCTCCAGGATCCAGCCTATCACATGGACTGCTGTCCCTGCCTCTAGCATCCCTGGCCATCCACGTGGGAATGGCACATTCAAGTACACCCTGTGCAAGTAAAATCCAATGCATGGAGGCCAAAATTATGGAATCACCTTCCTTGGGGGGAAAATCCAGTAACAGCTATGTGATCGTTGGACGACATGCATCAGGTTTTCTTGTTTTGGGGGAATTTTAATGCAGAGTTCCCCAAACTCGGGTCCCCAGCTGTCGTTGGACTACAACTCCCATCATCCCTAGCTAGCAGGACCAGTGGTCAGGGATGATGGGAGTTGTAGTCCAAAAACAGCCGGAGACCCAAGTTTGGGAAACTGTTCTAATGCAACATTTCCGCAGGATTGGCCAGGGATTATCAAAACACATATGGTAAGGGCATATACATTCCTTCAATGTGGCTGAAGGAAGCCTGTTTCTCTGCCACACACACTTTCGCTGGTTCATTTGAAATCAACAGATATGAAGTCTACGGATAATATTGAAAAGATCCCAGTGTGTACAAAGGGCCTCACAAGGTGCTTGCAAATCATGCTCCAAGAGTCCTGGTTGTCATTTGCAGTCCATCCCAAGAAGACTTTGCACTCTTTTAAGCTGTCTCTACGACTCTGTAAAACAAGAGAGACAAGAAGCCTTCCCCAGAATTAGTGAAAAAAAGAGATAATTTGAAAAAAAAGTCGAATAAAGCCAAATAAATTTTATAAGGCCATATGTAATTGCCTCAATCATCTAAAAAAAAAAATTGTGTGCAATCTGCTTCCTGTTAAGCCCTTTTGTGTAGTTTGCTGGATCTTTTAAGAATTGTCATTAGGATCAGAACTTTTATTTAGAGAAGGAAGTTTCTAGCTCTCTTGAGTGCAGAGCTAAATGAAATAATGACGAAAGCCACCAAAACCCAATGTATAAAGAAACCTTAATATATCATTATGGCTTTCGAAGCTCACAATTTCTTCTAAACCAGTATTTCCCAAACTTGGGTCTCCTGCTGTTTTCAGACTACAATTCCCACCATCCCTGACCACTGGTCCTGCTAGCTAGGGATGATGGGAGTTGTAGTCCAAAAGCAGCTGGAAACTCAAGTTTGGAAAACCCATCAACAAGCCCAAGTTTCCACCCATCCCCAGTTTGGTTCTAACAATTCCGGAACGTTCTGCTCCTTATTCATTAATGAATTCATATCTGTTGATTTCAAACTGTTGTTCTTGAAAAATCAGCATCCAATTAATTTAAGCGCAGTATACTGAAAAAGAAGAATGAGGTGTATATCAGCTGCTATTCTGTCTGTGCTTCCAGTTTGGTCATTGGAGGTCTACCAGTTAATAATTTCCTCATAGGAATTCTTCACACCACCTACTTCCCAAGCTTTTAGGAATTGCTTCCTCGGGGACTGAGCTATGTCTTCAAAGCACGGTTCACTCAGTAGAGGCTGGGTCGTTAGTGTGAATAGACCACTGTAACACCAACCTCAATCTGCTTTCAGTCGCCACCTGCCTACCTTCTTTCTTAAAACCAGTTGGCTTGGGGTTAGCTTGGGCTCCAACTATAGTTGGTCTCCCTGCCTTCTACCCCACTAGTTGAAATGGGCGCCAGCCACCACTGCTTACACTTGTAATATCATGAGTCCTGGAAGGTTGGTCAACATTATCGTTATCGCATTATATTCCAGACAGGGAGTAGGGGCTGAAATTAGGAGACTGTAGTTTGCTTAAGCGGCCCAAGAATGTCATGGCTAAGGTGAGATTTGAACTCAGGACTGGCAACCCCACATTCTAGGAGCCACTGTACTTCTCCAGCCCTCAACTGGCCTGTTCTCAAATATCACCTTTATCCCCAGCAGTATTCTGTCACTGCAACAAAATATGCAGGTGCTGCCTTGTCTTCTGATCCAAAGTAATTATATTTTTAGCACTGCATTATTCGGACTTTGTTATTTTATTGGTCAGCCTCAAAAACTGAACTGTCGGTAATTGTATTTTAAAGTCGCACACTATTCTGGATACTTCAATTATAAAAGCGGTGAGCAAGTGCAATAAATCATTAGAACAAATCCATGCAAAGATAAATAGGTGCAAAGCAGAGGATTGCGCTTCTGCTGTTCAAGCAACTTTCTGCTTTTGGAACCATGAGCAGTACATCTTGCCAGTAGAGGCCCTTCTAGCCTTGGACTATAGAGCTGCACTTTTTGGCTGTGGCCATTGTCACAGGTGTAAGGGTGCCCTGAGAAGCCCCCATTGGCCTCACCAGAACTGTTGCCACCATGTGGCATCTTTGGGCAGCTTCTAGGGTTCCGGCACTTTAGCCAGGCGGACTGCTGATGCTTCCTAGGCCTGTGAGCTTCCATTTTAATTTCCCACAATGCCCTCAGCCTAGAAATTTAACTGGTTGTTTCCAGCTGCCCAGCACTGATTGAAAGGTCTGTTATGGGTGCCTCTTGCTGTTGCCAGCACTGCCAGGTAAATACACAACATCCCATCGGTGTAGGAAGAGGCCAACCAGAGAGAACTTGGTTGACGTCTCCCTCAGGCATAGCTGTCAAGTTACAGATTTGAAAATAAGGGACCAGCAGCCTCAAAAATAGGGGATCAGCAGCCAAAATAAGGGATTTTCAGGGCACAGGTATGTTCAACTTCTGAGCCCCTCCGAGCCAAAGGCAGAAAGCCCAGCCAGCAGCCAAACAAAGCCTCAAGAGGTGGTTCCCACAGCGCAGCAACCCGGCAAAGGGGATGCAGCAAGGGAAACCACCGTCACCTTTCCGCTGGGAAGCGCTGAGCAAAGGCGAGTCCCCAGGCAACGTGGCCGATTTGATCGGCACAAGGCATGCAAGCTCCACGCCCCAGTCGTTCTTAGACTCCTTACTGGGTGAGCAACGCAGCCAAGCAACACAGTTGGAGCCTCCCTGGCCAGCAGGGAGGGAGGGAGAGGAGCTGCTTCCTTTGAAACCCGGGAAATTTAAGGGATATCATCAATAAGGGACAGCAGCGGGGCACGGGGCTGGGATAAGGGACTTTCCCGCCGAATAAGGGACGGTTGACAGCTATGCCCTTAGGGCGTCCTTATCAAGGCTTTGCAAAAAGGCACAATATCATTTACCTTAGCCGCAGTCAGATGTGGATCTTGGAGGTTCAGTAGCAACGTGACAATACTGTTGAGAACCTGGTCCTGCAAAGCGGCTTTTTCTTTCACGTCCAGGTTCTTAATCATGTCTTGAAACAGCCTGTTTGCCGCACAGGTTATTTTGGGTCTCCCCTGGGAATGAAAGAGAAAGGAAAAAGTTTGACTTGATAACCTTCCTGAGAGACTTTGAGGCTATGTAGAGAGATACTCCTGTTTACACTGCATCCAGGGCACTCTCACCACTGGTTTGGGAAGAGGTGTTTGCACAATGTTAGCCACAATCCCTATTATCTATCCTGTATCTATCCTGTTACGGGACGTGGGTGGCACTGTGGGTTAAACCACAGAGCCTAGGACTTGCCGATCAGAAGGTCGGCAGTTCGAATCCCCGTGACGGGGTGAGCTCCCATTGCTCGGTCCCTGCTCCTGCCAACCTGGCAGTTCGAAAGCAGGTCAAAGTGCAAGTAGATAAATAGGTACCGCTCCAGCAGGAAGGTAAATGGTGTTTCCGTGCGCTGCTCTGGTTCGCCAGAAGCGGCTTAGTCATGCTGGCCACATGACCCGGAAGCTTTACGCCGGCTCCCTCGGCCAATAAAGCGAGATGAGCGCCGCAACCCCAGAGTCGGCCACGACTGGACCTAATGGTCAGGGGTCCCTTTACCTTTACCTGTCTATTTTGTTGTTTCTTGTGAAATATTGCCTTTTGATGCATTTCCCTCAAACCAGCTTCAATCTGAGCTGTGAGAAAGAACAACCTGGCTTACATTTTAATCCTTAGATACCATGGGTTGACTCCGTGCCTGGAGTACGAACTGAAGGTAATTTTCTAAGATCTGTGCACCCCCCCCCCAATAAATGCATCATGACCCAAATATGCTTAAGACTGCAATCCTAAACATAATTGTTCTCTGCCGGCTCCAGGGTTTTTTTGGTTTTTTGGAGGGGGCACTTGGGCAAGACATCCTCAATGGCTGCAGCCACTGCCACTTGAAAAGAGCATACAGGAGACATATCCAGGGCTTTTTTCCCAGCCTGAACTTGTCGAAACTCAGTTCTGGCACTTCTCAGGTGGGCACCATTGCCATTATAAGAGAACAAGGGAGGCGTTCATGGTGAGTTCTGGCTCCTCTTTTTTTCCCCTTACACCTGGAAAAGCCCGCCTCACATAGATGAACAATTCTTCTGAAACTTACGTCGGCCAAGAAAGGCTGAAGCTGTTTGACGATCTTCACAAATATGTTCATGTTTATATTGTTTTTGTGGAGTGTTACGATCTTGTTTGTGACCTCCATAGCTGTCAAAATCACCTTCTCATCAGTGTCGTTAAAACTTGGAAGTATACCCAGGAGCAGGTTGGAGAGCTCTTTCTTCTGAAAGGACACCAAAATCCTTTTACTGTTAGACTACAGTAGCAATTTCACATTATGTGACTGGGATCCTTAGTTTAGTCTTGCTGTTGTCCCCTGACCAGAGCTGTGCACACGTGGTACTCCCACCAGTGGAAAGGAGTGGGGGAACACTTCCCATACTCTTCCTCCCTGGAGAACTTTGTGCCCTCCCAAAAATCTGCTCTGGAGGGTTGGGGGAACCTACCAGAACAATATGAGAGGTGATTTAAGCGGGAAGGAGGGAATCAGGAGAAATAGCCTCCCCTCCATTCCACTAGTGGGATCCTCCACTGGATCTCAGTCTCATCCGTGAAGGAAAGGAACCCAAATGTTCAGAGTTGCACAAAACTGTATCTGAGCCTGGTCAGCAATATCACTAGCTGCAGATAAGCTTCACTCCATTCCTAAGATGAAAGGTGTGAGGCTTAAGCCTTACCTGGGAGCCATACCTACTAGCCTAGAAACTGTTCCCCCAGTGCAGGGCGTTCATACATAAAACCTGAACATACCCTGGTGCTTTAGAAGCAGAGGAGTAGCAGGGAAACTTAACAGAGCTGGGGGTGATAACATCCTCTGCCAGAGAGCTTGAGCTCAGGGTGAGGCCCTGTGATGTAGGCTAGACCCTGTGAGGTAAGCTAGGCTCAGACGATGGTTGGCCCAAGTTCACACACTGAACGCCATGACTAGCCCCTCCACTACAGCATTTACCACCAGGAATCTCCAGTGTGACAAATTATTTAACCATTTCCAGACTCAGGAAACAGATGCCCATTTATGTACCACAACTGTTTCATTCATTGATGCTATTGAAACATATCATGGATGCAGACATAAGCCCAATTAAAAAGTAATAATCTCAGTCCAGCAAACCAGATTTATTGGACTGAGAACAAGTACCGTGTTCACAACCCCCTCTCCTCCCATTTCTCATTTACTGTAATGCAAAGCATTGTTTTGGTGGTCGCATACTGCCACATAACCAGGAAATGTATCGCCCCATGACACAGATTTGCATAAAATGTACATGTGCTAATTTATAACTATAGATGCACATTTAGAAATTATTACTATACACTTCCACCATTGTAAGTCTGTGCCCAGTGACCAGGGTATCTGTTGGTCTGTTTTCCTAGGTCAAGGCCCCTATTTTCCCTTCATATTGTTATGAATTGGGAGTTGGGGAAAGACTCTCCATTACCCTAAGTGGGGCACATAGATGGGACACGTTTGTTGAATACTGCCCAATAGTTCTTGCCCCTGAGCACTCACTCAGTTGAAAATATAATCTATTTATCCCGCTTCTGTCATAGTCTCGCCACGTTCACATCTAGCTGTGATTATTAAGTGGTGAGAAAAGGTACTCTGCACATGCCCTTATTATTCACATATTCCCATGCCTGGGCCCTGGCATCTGACACAGGTTCTGGAGCTCTGCCCCTGGATCAGTTCCTTAAAGATACTCCCCCCAACTTCTTGTTTCAGTATAGCATGTTTTGCTTCAGTGCAGAGCACCAGTTCAACACCTCCACCTCGTCCTTAGCTAGAGTTTCCTTTAAGCAACAGCAACAACAAAAATGAAATCACTCACGTTTTGCAGGTGACGCGCCACATTGCCCATTCCATGGAGACTGAGCCAGCGGTAGGTTGGGCATGAATCAGCCTGCCAGTTCTTCAACAGGCCCAGGATGTAATGTTTTTGTAGCACCGTGTAGGTGGATTCAGACGAGAGAAGCTGAACAACACAAACCAGTAAATATGTGGCAGGAAATTCAGAGAACTTTCCCTATACGTTGCCAGCTATCGAAAGGTAATGATAGAATACTGGAGTCACTCTCAGCTGTTGCTGGTGTTTCAGTTAATGGATAAGGGTTTCCCCTCAAGCCCAAAGACTGTTATTTTTTTATATGAAAAAAATATTGGTAAAGTGGTAGGATTTGGCTGGAATAGTATTGCTTTGCTTTTTGTGTTGCAGTCACGGTCTGTTTCAGACGTCTCTACCGTATTTTTTGCTCCATAAGACGCACTTTTTTCTTCCTAAAAAGTAAAGGGAAATATCTGTGCGTCTTATGGAATGAATGTGTGGTCCCCGGAGCTGAATTGCCCAGGGGCAAAAAGAAGATCATGCTTTTTTTTTTGAAAGAGAGAAGTGGGTGATGAAACAAAGCCATTGATCAGCAAGCGATCGGGAGCAAGATAAGGGACGCTAGAGATAAAAGAGGCTGCTTGGGAGGGGGGAGGTAAAGACAGCAAACTTGCAAAGGGGAAAACAGGAAGACTAAAGCAATAAGGAGAGAAATTAGAAGAAGAGGAGGAGCAAAAAACTGCTCCAGCTAAGGAAAAGACAGTAAGGCAAACAAGAGGGAAGGCAGTGTTGAAAGGAAACAGCTGATCGGTGGGATCAGAAGAGAGATAAGGGACACTAGCGGAGGCTGCCTGGGAGGGGGGAGGTAAAAGCCCATGGAGCCTCAGGATTTTTGCATTGGGTCACCCCAAATTCACCATCAGATCACGTGTCTGTGGCCACAGCATGAACCACAAAAATCCACTGTTTCGTTCAGAATATATTTTTTTCTTGTTTTCCTCCTCTAAAAACTAGGTGCGTCTTATGGTCAGGTGCGCCTTATGGAGCGAAAAATACAGTGACTTTTCTGCTGGCTACAAATTTTGTTGGCAGGCTGTGTTATCTGCACTTCTTGAGTTGTTTTTTTCACCGCATACCTATACTTATGCAATGCACCTGAAATTATTTACATTATACGTGGCAGTGGGAGAGAGGGGGAGAAGAATGTGTACAGCAACCCTGCCATAAAGACAGGCTGGAACTGAGTGAATATACAAGGGCCCAACCTAACATTTGTTTTCCATTCCTAAGTGACTGGGGAAGGGCTTCTAGCTCAGTGACTAGAAAGCATCTGCTTTCCATGCAAAACACCCCAGATTCAATCCTGGCATCTCCAGACAAGGCTGTGAGAGATCTCCTCAAGCCACTGCCACTCAGTGTACGCCAGGGAGCCTTTTTTGTCCTGAGGGTCTCTCCAACCTCCCAAGGGCTGCATGCCAACAGTGGCCTTAGTCATATTCCTCACAACTAGGGAGACGTTTAATCTCAGGGTCGTGGGTTCAAACCCCACGTTGGGCAAAAGATTCCTGCGTTGCAGGGGGATGGACTAGATGACCCTCGGTGGTCCCTTCCAACTCTACAATTCTATTATTCTAAGTAGCTCGTAAGCATTTATGCAAATATAAACACATGCATATATGCAAATACATTCACATATACTCTCCACAGCTTTTTCTGCTTGGCCCGCCGAAAGCTTCCAAGCAACATTGACATAGGCTGTGTAATGGAGGGGTGAAAAAATGTAAGAGCTAGGAGGTTTGTCAGTAGATATAAAGTACTGTATCTGTTGGTACAGCAATGGAATGTTTCCTCTTAACCATTGCCTGTTCCTCATGGTGTCTGAAGGCAAAAAAAGAGGATGCAAAAACAAACACATTTACAGTTTTGTGTTCTGCTAGGACCACACTTAATGGCTATGTAATGTCATATTTCTCAAGATGCTACTCAAACAAGAAAATAGACATACTGCAGTGAAAAAGGCCATTGCCGTCAGCTTCTGCTGGTCATCCCCATGATGGAGAAGAGGAATCACCTTGGTAAATACCGCATAGTCAAGCCCATGATGATGTTTGACAAGGGCTCTGTAAGGATATAAACAATACTTTATTTTTGAATATGCAGAAGGCACACTGAAGAACACAATAGCCTCAAATTCAGGTCCTCCACTACTTGCCTGGCCAGAAGGAGAACTCCTTCGAGGTAGTTCTCTGGTGAAGCCAAAAGGTCCCAGCTTCCTGTTAGACTCGTAAAACACGCCTGAGGAGCCTTCTGCCTTTTCACCAAAGCCTTTAAAGCATCCATGGCGCAGCTGAATTCAGGGAAAGAAAAAGCATTTGACAGGGACAATTGCCTTACTTAGAGCCCTATGGCACACACACCCCTTCATGAGTTTTGTTAGATGGCATTATTAAATCCTTTATAAATGATTGTGGTTTGGTTTACTAGGAGCTTGCATCTTGAAGGTTATGAAATGCATTATTACTGTAATTTGAACCTGAAACAATAAGGAAGGAAGTGGTGTAGACAGCTCAGTTCATTAGAACAAGCCGAGTTTGGAAAGGAACACAGCATGCATGTTTATTATTATTATTAATTATTATTTATATGATGATGATGATGATGATGATGATGAAATTTCTTTTTGAATTTTTATTTTGAGGAAAATATTTGCGTGCATTTTGGGAAGGTATGGTCCAGGGCATCGTAATCCCATGAATGCTCATGGAATCTTGCTCATTGTTCCCTTGCTTTGATGAGGGCAAGAAATAGCGAACTGGTCAGAGGCAGAGACAACACAGGTGGAGCAGAAACAAAACTGGGCAAAGCAACTGACTCTTACCTCTGCATAGCAGGCAATATCCTAACCACATAAAAGCCCAATGGGACTTTACTGATAAAGCAAAATAAATTTCTCAGTAAAGCCATTTTGGAATGGACAATCTTTTTCAGATTAGAAAGCCTTTTTCTGCTAAGACATTTTAATGAGAATAGCTCTCCTGCTGCAGTGCAGGAAAGAGTAAGACCTCCGGAGCCTTTCCTTACAAGCCAAAGAAGAGAGAATTATGTTCTTATCAGACACTGATATTTACAGGGTTAGTAGTACTCCATTAGCTGCTTGTTACCTAATGTAGTTTGATGTTCTGATTATGTCCTCTTGTCCAGGTTCGGAATCTGTACAGTTCATCAAGTAGTGCAGCTGAATAACTAGGAAGATGATCACAGATACGTAATAGCTGTTCATAGGGATTTTGCACTTTTTATCCCTAAATATTATGCATAGGGCCTTTGTTGCCTGAAACAGAGTAAAAAAACAACAGACCTTAATTCTAGGAAGTTTGGTTGTTCTCCTACAAGCAGATATCACTCGTTATGTTTGTTCTCGGAACATTGCAGTCTTAACCTAAGACTGTGAGTTAGGGTTACTTTATGGCAGACGTAGCACCCTCTAGATGTTGTTGGACTACAACTCCCATCATCTCACACCACTGGCCCCATTGGCTGGGGCTGATGGGAGCTGAAGTCTAACAACCTCTGTGGACTCGTTGACCACTCCTATTGTATGGCTACAATGAGAGATTCTAGCAAAACCTGGAGACAAGCAACCTAGAATATTTTTCATGTCCTTTTCGTTCCCTTCCCGGTTTTGTCCCCTCTCCCCATAAAGCCCGACATCTTCTGTAACTGGTCCATTTACGAACTAGGTAAGCAATATTGCCAGATTGCATATCCAAGCATAGAGATGGTCCAGTACTGGGGCATCAGAATACTATTAATTAATTAATTTTGTATATCGCCCTTCATCTCTAGATCTCAGGGCAGTTCACAACATCAAAATACAAGCTTAAAAAACAATATACATAATAAAAACAAGAAGCAAAACACACACACAAACCAATAACAGCCCTCCCTCAAACACGTTTAAAATGTTATTGGGTGTTAATCAGCCTGGTTGAAGAGAAACGTTTTCGCCTGCTGCCTAAAGGTGTATAATGAAGGCGCCAGCTGAACCTCTGTGGGGAGAGCATTCGACAAATGGGGAGCCATTGCAGAAAACGAGTCTGGTCATATCTTGGCCTAGTTCCACAGGTTCCAGAACATTCTATTGCTTGAAATGAATGATAAGATGGCACCCTTCGGTTGAACACTACTTAAAGACTGGGAATGGGAGAGAATCCGCCATAGCACAGAAGGGCAGCAGGTTAGCATGGGAGCAGGCCTTGTGACATACAGAGCTCTACCCTCTAACACTTTGTTTGCTTCTGTGCTTAGCACCTGCTTGCTGCAGGGCATGAGCTAAGCAACTTATGCACATGTCCAACTCCTTCCAGAGTACATGGCCTGGGCTGGTTGCCTCTCTGCTTGCTTGCTTGCTCACTCACTCACTCACTCAGTCAGTCAGGGCAGAGGCCTCTCCCAATCACACTGTTGGTGATGTGCTGGGGGGAAGGCAACCAGGCAAAACAGCTAGCCAGCCAGTCCATGCCAAGAACAAGAAAGCATCCTCACCACCAGAGTGCGGGCCCCAGGAGGATTAAAAAGAAGAGAGGTGGGCTCAGAAGGTATAGCCAGGAGGGTCTGCTCCACCTGCACTCCCAGAATCAGCTGCTGAGGCAACCACCTCACTCTGCCCAATAACAGGGCTGCCATGTTTTGTGCACTCTCTATTTCAGGGTTTCCCAAACTTGGGTCTTCAGGGGTTTTTTGGACTACAACTCCCATCATCCCTAGCTAGCAGGACCAGTGGTCACGGATGATGGGAACTGTTGTCCAAAAACAGTTCCCAAACTTTGCTCTATTGGGTGGTGGCCTCCAAGTTGTGCATCTTTCTAGATCCCAGTCTATGCTCTAGCACAGCACAGCTTGTTAAAATTGGAGGTAAAGGAATAGCATATTTCTCTCACGGCTAGCGGTAGAAGGGAGGAGTTGTCTGTGAACTTTCCATCTGATCCTGGGCGTTCGCCGCTAAGGCAAGGTTTCCTTTTCAGCACTTCAAGAAGCTTGGCAAGAACCTGGAGTCTTACAGGTTGTTTAGCTTGGCCCAAGGCTTCCCAGATTTGAGTGATATGCCTAAAATTAAAACAAACAAATCTATATCAGTGTCTACACACACACACACACACACACACACACACACACACACACACACACCACTGCTGATCTCATTCTCTCTTGCATTTCTAGTGTTGTTTAAAGTGGAGTTATATGTATATACAGTGGTACCTGGCTTTATGAACTTAATTTGTTCTGGAGGTCCATTCTTAACCTGAAACTGTTCTTAACCTGAGGTGCGCTTTCGCTAATGGGGCCTCCCACTGCCACCAGTGCACGATTTCCGTTCTCAACCTGGGGCAAAGTTCTCAACCTGAGGTACTACTTCCAGGTTAGCGGAGTTTGTAACCCGAAGTGTTTGTAACCTGAAGCGTTTGTAACCCGAGGCACCACTGTACATGAATTAAGATGGATAAAAGAGCCCAACAGAACTGAAAGCCTGTTTGCTGCAAATAATAATTGTTTGTTTACTACTAGAGGGCTAAAAGCATTTTATAGGATTTGATATTTTCATCAGTCTAGCCAGTGTTATGAAAAAGAGGTGCCGGAACTCACCATGAACACCTCCTTCTTTTAGAATGGCAATGGAGCCCACCTGAGAGGTGCCAGAACTGAGTTCTGGTGAGCTCCAGCTAAAATAAAAAGACCTGAGTCTAGCAATGACCCCCAGAACAGACAATGTAGGAAGAGAGAGCCCTGCTGGCTATCAGTCCAATGGCCCATCTAGTCCTCCATACTGTTCTCACAGTGGCCCACCAGATGCTTGTGGGAAACCAGCAAGCATCTTTTCCTCACATTTTAAATGTTGGTTGGGTTTTTTTTTTTGTATGATTAGGTTTTTTTGGAAATGCATGTGCAGGTATAAACAATAAACAAATTCAAAAATGCATTTTTCATGTGGTGTGGTATAATTTCTAAATAAGAGCTATGGAGTCAGTTTTGAATGAAAAGGATGCTTGGTCTCTGTTACATGGAATTTCTTATCTTGTCCATGGATATGCAGAGAATAATTGATATGTTGCTTTTTTAGACACACTTGCCTAAAAACTGCAAAATGTCACCAGCTGGAACGCACCACTGGAATACAGCTCCCAAGATGGCTGCTCATGAGACAAAGGTTCCTTTCCCCCGGTGTACACAATACTGAGCTAGTTGGATAAATATTCTGACTTGCTGTAAGGCAGCATCTTATGATATTCCTTGGTTTACCCTTAGATTCATTGTTCACAGGAATAAAATGAAGTGCATGCTGTCACCTTGGGATAATTGGTGACTATCGTCACACACTTTAGGTGCTGTCTCAAGACAGCTGTTCAGACCTTTTGCTAGCTCAGTGTAATTGAATCACCAAGAATATTTACATTGGTTAAGAAGTGACAAAGGTCACCTACAATATTCTGGTATAAGTTCTGAATATTTGAGTAGGTAGAGCGAGTGATATCGTTGCCAGTTTAGCCCACAGATTTTTCCATCAGAGGCAACCAGAGGAACTCACACAGGTGAATCAATGTTATTTCCCTGTGTGGCATGGCAGTTGGAGCGCAGAACCTGGGAGACCTGGGTTCAAATTCCCACTCAGCCATGAAACTCACCTGGTGGCCTTGGGCAAGTCAAAGCCTAACTTACTTCACAGGGAATCATGGACGACAACTCAGTTCCTCACCTGTCACAAAGCAATGAGAGTTTCAGAAGGCTTGAAACAGTTTCTTCTGTGTGTTTTTCAGCCAGGAGGCACACAGCCCCTATGGCAACTTCTCTTGCACTAGGTTCCTGGATAGCTCGCAGGTGGAAATAAATAATATCAATGATTTCTGGCACCTGGGATAAAACAAAACAAGGGTTTACACTGAAGATTCTTTCACAGTTTCTGTTGCTTTTGCATTTTATTTGCTGTAGCACTTCTTAGTGTCTAGGTGAGAATGGCTTGCAGTGCGACAGAAAAGATAGCAGTTTGGATAAATAGCCGTGCTCTTGTCATAAAGCGGTTAGAATGAACTCAACAAATTGCATCACTGCACTACAATGGTTATATATGCAGCCCCTCCAACCAATAGACCCTTGCTGTTCAGATACTGCTCTGACCTGAGAATAATTTGGATGTTTAGAACATGTCTAAACATGATTGCTTCTAGGCTGACTTGCAGTGACTGAATCAGCTGAGAGTTTTTGAAACAGGCATTACAGATAGTGATTGGGTTAAATTCAGAATTGGGGGAGTGCGTACAGTAATATGAACTCTCATAGCTTAGAAATCTGCACCGAGATACATACATACATATATACATATACATATATATATATATATATATATATATATATATATATATATATATGTGTGTGTGTGTGTGTGTATATATATATATATATATATATATATATATATATATATATTCATGCATATGCAGCAGAGAGGGCTTGCTAGACAGAGATAAGAGAGGCCCACTATCCTTTACTAGGGATGGACAAAATGCTCTTAATGTTCATGTTCCTTGCATATGAGTAGACCGACATGTCTATTCCATTCTGTGCGGATTTGTTTGGCAAAATCCTTTAAATATTCTGCACGCTTTAAAAATGCATTTATCACCGATAAAGAACTTTCAAGGTAGCCTGAGGGCTTCCCTGAACATCTCCTCCTCCTCCTCCTCTCTCTCTCTCTCTCTTTTCCTTCTTAAAAAACATTTCTAGTTGCTCAGAGCAGTTAGAAAGCGCAGCGCTTGCCACAGCCATGGAAAACTTTTGATTAAAAAATGCATGGAAGCAGTATGATGTGCCATCCCTGGCAGGTGATTTTTGGGAGAAAAAGATGGCTGAGCTCCGGCACCTCCTTATCTAGAAAAATAGCAGTGTACACACATTACTATATTTGCATTCAGTCATTTTGTTCAAGTGTCAACCAACTAGATACCTGCTAGCACTTCAGAGTTTGATTTAATTTGCTGGAATCTGACCTACATATGGATGTTCGTAACAAGCAGACTGATCAGATAAAGCAGCGCAGTTGCTTTGCTTCTAGAGAACTACAGATAGTTCATCCTGTCTTTGTTTTGGTATAGGAACATAGGAAGCTGACTTATACTGAATCAGACCATTGGCTCAACAGCTCAATTTTACCTACACTGACCACTGATGGCCGTTCCAGTCTCTGCCCACTGGCAGGGCTGAAAATAGTGTTATGAAAGGTTAATTCCTGTTATGTCCCTCAGTGTGGCAATGCAAGGATATAGCAGGTGAAATACTGATGTCATTGATCACTTAGCATGGTCACCTTGCAGTGTGAATAACCTTTAAATGACCTTTAAAGCCCTAAACGGCCTCGGTCCTGTATAACTGAAGGAGCGTCTCCACCCCCATTCGTTCAGCCCGGACACTGAGATCCAGCGCTGAGGGCCTTCTGGCAGTTCCCTCATTAAGAGAAGTGAGGTTACAGGGAACCAGACAGAGGGCCTTCTCGGTAGTAGCGCCCACCCTGTGGAACACCCTCCCTTCAGATGTGAAGGAAATAAGCAGTTGTCCTATCATTAAAAGACATCTGAAGGCAGCCCTGTTTAGGGAAGTTTTTAATATTTAATGCTGTACTGTTTTTAACATCTGATTGAGAGCTGCCCAGAGTGGCTGGGGAGACTCAGCCGGATGGGCGGGGTATAAATAATAAATTCTTATTATTCTTATTATTCTTATATTATTATTATTATTTTCAATTCCCTCTCTATACCATAGCTCAGTACAGTATTGCAGACAATCTCAGGTTCAAACCTTGGCTTCTCCAGGGAGGGCTGGAAGTTCCCCAGTCTGAAACCCATCTGCAAGCCCTGACGAGGCGAGGAAGGAGTTTACTGAGCAAAACCCAAAGGGATTAATCAATTAGTAATAGTTATCCGGACTAGCTCATGGATGTGAGCGAGGGCAATCTGCCTGTGACATCTGTCACCCCACTGATTGCTAGAGATGATACGGAAGATCACTAACTGGATTTTCTCTGCCTCTCATACCCAGCTGAAGTTCCCCTTGCCTCTCGCGTTTGCGTGTACGTCCTTCTAATTTTGCCACCCCTAACATTTCGCTGCCTTAGGCAGGTGTGCAGTTCGCCTAATGGTTAAACCATCCCTGGAGGTACTGCTGCTCTTGTGGAGCCCCAAAAGTTCTTGGCTGTGATGCATTTGTAAGGTCAGGAAACAGGGATGCAAAAAGAGCCAATGAACATCCAAGAAAATGGAGCTTGCCCAGCTGAGGGGGCTGAGGGGGTGAAACTGTGGCTCTCGTTCGTTTGGAAAGCCTATGTGCATGTGTGGAGCAGCAAAACACCTAAAGGGCAGGTAGCAAGGGGGGAGAGAACTGAGGTGGCTATCACAACACTGCTCTTGGGAAGAAACTACCTGACAGGCTAAACCTATAACTGGGCTAGCAGATCCCTTTCATTGATCAGAACAATGCAAGCAGGCAACCAAATAAGCTGGCATACAAACAGCTAGTTGCTTCAGTACTTTTGTCTGTCTCTAGAATTCATTGCTAGAACCCACAAGGCACAACCACCTCAATTTTCTGAAACCCATAAGCATCTCTCTTTTTTTACCTTTCCCCTCAGTTTGTTCCTCTCTTTTTTCAAGATTGAATTTAGCATAGCTGAAGCTGCCTGGATGCTATTTTTTTCTGTGTCCCTCAGGCTAGCAATGGCTAAAAGTATCTGACCCGTCACAGTGGACTCTGCATCAGCTCCTTCAGGTATCTGAAATAAAACAGAGAAGAGGCAGTTGTGGGGGATACATCCATTATCCAAAAGATGAACACCCACAATAGACAAGCTAAAAGTATTGCTGAACTGGAGAAGTTGGATTTAATGGTTGGAGTGCTCGAGTCAGACTAGGGAGACCCAGAACCAACTCCCTACTCTGCCATGAAGTTCACTGGGTTGAACTTGGGCCAGTCACTATCTCTCAGCCTAACTCAGTGATCTTTCATAGGTTTTGTGAGGATAAAAAGGGGCGGCACAGCTACATATGCTGCCTTGAGCTCCTTGGAGCTGATTTCTAACATACACTCACATACATTCCAACATCACAATTACAGTATTCAAATGTAAAGCAGGGACAAAAATACTCTGAAAGGTTTCCAAGATTATATGAGATGTCCAGGCAGAAAGAAGACCTAGGTCAGGGGCAGGGAACATCTGGCCTTCCAGATGTTGGCCCCATCATCCCTGCCCATTGGCTGCCCTGGCTGAGGCTGATGGTACTTGGTGCCCAGTAACATGTGGCGGGCCACAGGCCATCTATCACCCAGACCAGTGTTTCCCAAACTTGGGTCTCCAGCCGCTTTTGGACTACAACTCCCATCATCCCTAGCTAGAAGGACCAGTGGTCAGGGATTATGGGAATTGTAGTCCGAAAACAGCTGGAGTTTGGGAAACACTGGCCTAGACCATCAAGGCAAGTGTGTGGAAACAGAGGTCTTCTCTCTCTCTCTCTCTTTTTTTAAATGATATTTATTCAAAATTTCATCAATACATAAACAAAAACAAGAAAAAACAGAAAAATACAGCAAAAAATAAAACAAGAAGAAAAAACCAAAAAAGAAAAAAGAAAAATACAAATCTCAAATTACAACTTTTCATTTGCTTATTTCTTGAACTTCCTCACACCTCCCTTTTTGTATTCTAGTTTAATTCATTATTCCAGCAAATTCTTCCCATGTTTCTCAATTTTAATTTAAATAATTAATCTTCACAATCTATCTTGTTTATTAATTCAACATAACCTTTCCCTCTTTTAATTTAATCTGTAATTCAATTTACCTTAATCTCTTTAACCTTATCTTATCTTAAAAATCTTAAAATTTCAAAGTTTACGTCTTATTCATTCATATCTCCTTAAATCATTTCTACTAAAGCCAATTTAGTTCCTTTCCGGCATATTCCCTGGTGTTTCATTAATGTTACACTGATTCCAAAATTAACAAAAGAATTTCCCTTGATATCTCTAATTTTTATCCAACGTCCCTTCTTCCTGGTTTCGGGTCATGTCAGTCCTTTCAGTTCATTACTTCCAGTCCATCAATCTGGTGTTCTAATATCGGAGGCCCTTAAGTCTCTTCTAGGCCCCTTCTGCACGATTTCTTGTCCTTGTTTGCGCTTACACACTTCTTTGTCTGTTGTTGATTTCTTAGGGAGTGGGTCTCCGGAGGTTTCCATCCAGTAATAGTTTCCCTTTTCCTCTGTCAGACTGGCCCCTTCCCCCCAGTCCCACTCCCTGTCATCTTTGTAGTCCAAAAAATATTTCTCCAAAAGATAGTTATTCACCTGTTTCATAGTCCCTCTAGAGTTAAGAGCTTCATTTACTTCAAACCCATCCCAGCACTCTCCAAGTTCAATCTTCCAGTGCAGTAACTTTTGTTCCTGCAGGACTTTGAATCCCTCCTTTTGTGTTGTTTGAGGAGTAATTACTGCCTCTTCCTTCTTCATCTGCCCTTGGACTTGTCTTGTCAAGCCAGTTTCTTGAATTGGTTGTTGTGTAACTTCTTTATCCTTATTCCCTGTTAAATCATATTCACTGGCGACAGCACTCATCAAGTCCAATTTTTCATGCATCAAATTCATTTTGTCCTGCAGCTGCTGCAGCAGGGCATTTGTCAAACCAAGGGCAGACACCAAACATTCCTTCCAACTCATTTCTGTTCAAGGTCAGACAGCAAGTCCCACGATCCAAAAACTTGCAGCTGTAGATCCCAGATAAACAGCAACAGCAAACTGACAGGCTCCCTCTAGGGGATACAATTTGTATCCACTTTTTTTTTAAAGTATCCAACAAAGAAAGTTACTTTCGATTTCAAGTCCTTTCAATTTTCAAATACTTTGTATCTTTAAAATACAGAAATGCAGAAGGTAGCATTGAAGTTAATTTGTTTCTCTTCTCTTTTTTTACCTATCTGTCAAAATACTCCACTTTCAATCAATGGACATCGCAAGCAATTTCTGTCCCGACACCCCGTCCCCAGGTTTGGGACGATGGAAACTTAGATTCCTTTACTCTCCTCCTGCAGGATTAGACAGTCAAATTTACCCCCCCCTTTTCTCCTGCTTTCCAAGGGGGTTTTATTGGTTGTAGATGCAGGAAATTTCCAACTTTAAAGCAGTTTTCCAGGCTATTAGGTTGCAAGGTCTTTGCTTCAATCTATATACAAAAAGCGGAAGGCAGACTTCCTGTTTAAACCTTCCCGCTTGTGCCTAATTCAAAAGTTTTGCAAATTTCTTGATCCAATTCTCCGTTTTTACTCACGGGTACTTGATTTAGAGTCCGAATGTCATCAGGAAAAAGTCAGCGCTCTCCGGCGATGGCTGTGCGGCTTCCCTCCATGGAAATAGCGATCGGTTCGCAGCACCGCGCTGCTCACCCCACTTCACTCTGGAGCCCCAAAAAGGGGTTTCCTCGTGAGTAGGGGAGGCGCTCCTGGTGCTCTGCCAAACCCCACGTTCCCAGGCTTCTCCGCCTGGGATTTCTAGCGGGTCCCCGCCTTCGCCGCGGCGGGAAGACCCAATTTCCACGGAGCCCGTTCCTCCGATCGGAGGAAGTCCGCCATTCATCGTTGGCGCTGACTCGGAAGTCGAAAACAGAGGTCTTCTCCCATAACAAGAGGGAGATATAACTTCGAAATTTGCAAATGAGCGAGCCTTTTCACAAAAGTGGTGTAAAGTGGCTCTGGTTTGTAATACAAATGTGTATAAAACTCACACTGGCACAATGCTCATTGACTTTACAAACGTCTGCATTAGAGGGTGTGTCATCAATATCGTGTGAGGAAAGCACCTGGGTGTTTTAATCTCATGTGTAAAATAGTTTATGGCATGGAAAGAGCGAGAGTTTGGAGGCTGCAGGAGCAAGTGTAAAGAGGGAAGCCTCTTCACCCCTGAGAAGGATGCAAAAATGTGAACACAGAAGTGATGGTCTGACAGAGTAGCCATAAAGGCTACAAACCTATAACTGCTTACCTGAGAGTAAGTCTCACTGAACTCCATTGGACCTACATCAGAGTAAACAGACATAGACTTGTGCTTTAAGGGGGTCTGTGTTGTATTGTTGTGGCCAATGATATGTGCAAAAGGAGAAGATGATAGCTGGGAAAGAGAAATCCACCAATTCGTACAGAGTGATTGTACCTGATTAAGGTTTTCGTTTTCCGGCGGCGGCGAGATAACATGATGACCTTTCTTCTCTTTTTCCTTCACGAGAAAGTCCCCAGGCTCTGACACTGGCTTGGCAGCAGAGACTTTCTCTCGAATTTGTGTTTCTGTTTTCAGCATACAGTATTTTTTCTTGCTCGGCACAAACATCTGGGCTGTATATGGATTTGTTGCCTTTTCCTGGGTCATACCATCTCTCGGGCTATCAAAGTTGGTTTGTGTAGCCTTATCTTCACAGGTAAAGTCTGGTTCGCTGGCATATGCCGTGCTCATCCCAACATGTGGGCCGTAGGTCTTTTTAATCTTTTCTTTTACAACCATGGTTGATCTAGAAGAAAACACACACACACACACACACACACACACACACAAACTTTTGTTACAGTGTAACTTTATACATATCTCAAATTCTCCCAGGGAAGCGTGTATGAGATTGCAGCCTTATTCTTTTTTTTATTAAAGGTCTTCAACCGAATATACCATAAAATCCAAACTAATAAAAAGAATAATAAAAAACAATATATCAAACAGAAAAACCAAAGAGAAAAAGAAAGATACATTGATAATAATCCTCATATGATCCTCATAAAATAAAAAATATATAAATATATCTGTGTAGCCCTCGGTCACCATTTTACCTTAAACATAGAGTTTAATCCTCCCACCTGGGAGAGCTTCTCTTTCCTTGTCTCCCACCCTGAGAAAAACCACTCTGACCTGCCTCTCATAGAGGCCCCTTCCTCTTCTCTCTGTCAGCTCCCTGTATGTATCTTGATTTATCACAAATATAATTCTTTAGCTGTCAAGACATACATCTAATTAATATTACCAGAGAGCAACCAAAAATCAAAGATCACACAGGACATCCAGACCAAAAGAAAAAGAAAAACTTGGTTTATGGGGTTGTTGCTGTTTTCAGTATGAGAGACACAAGTTTGCTACAGTGTCTGGAATTGCATGCACGCCATACACCTGAAGAGCCATTCCTCCCCCTCCAAGAATCTTGGGAACTATAGTTTGCTAAGGGTGTTGGGAATTGTAGCGCGCTCTTGGTGTAGGGTAAACTACAGTTCCCACAATTTGTGGGGAGGGGGACATGCTTTAAATGTATGGTGTGTATGCAGCCCTCTCAATATGCGCTATAGAAGTGATGATTAAATAGTTAAAATATAAAGCAGATTTCATTTCTTCCTGGGTTAATTTTCATAGTGCTTTTGAAATCTCAAATTGAGACAAGGTGAAGTCTATTCTAACTGCACCCAGGTATGTTTTAAAGAATCATTTCCCACCAGGACATAATTGAAGGGTCACTTCCAATTGACATGAATTTTCAGTTACCTACAGAATCCATTGGGATTTATCCTGCGTACAAAGAAACAAATCCCAACACACACAAAATACAAGCGCTCTTATTACTTAGCCATCAAACTAAACACAATGAAAACCCATGCTGAGATTCACAACGGCAAAAGCCAAGAAAGACTACTGGAATGTTTTGACAGCCAAAATCTCTGGAAGGACTGAAGACCTTCAGAACAATTTTTTTAAAATGCTGGTTGCAGAAGACAAATACCAGTGGCTATGTCTGGCACCAGCAAGTCTCTGGTGAGTTAATGGAGGCACAGAGAAGCAACAGACCACGTGGAGCCATCTACTTACAACCTGCATGGTTGGAACCAGTCATATATTTCCCGTTCTGCTGCAGCAGTTTCTGCCTCACTGGAATGTAGCAATGAAAGGATCAGTGCTCACCAGGGCCCGGGTCACAATGGATCTTATCACGTCAGAGCTTTTGTGGCTACCACGGTAACAATATCACCAAGGGCGCCCAGTGTTCCAGTGGTTGTCAAGGGTATCGCCAGGGCTACCAACTCAGGCAGTTTTGTTTTGTTTTCCTTTTTCAGATGCAGGAACTCAAGAGTCCAAGTATTTATATTTTTATTATTGCTTTTATATCCCACCTTTTCTCCAAAGAGCTCAAAGTGGCGTATACAGTTCTCTCCCTCATTTAGTCCCACAACAACCCTGTGAGGTAGTTTAGGCTGAGAGACTAACCTGAGGACACCCAGTGAGCTTCATGGCTGACTAGGAATTTGAATCTTGGTCTCCTAGGTCCTAATCCAACACTCTAACTACTACACCACACTAGCAGGACTAGAATTCTTCTTCTGAATTCCTTTTTTCATTAAAGAGAAGAAACTAGAATGGCTTTGGCAAGCGTTCACCCAGTGATGGGTGGGGTCAAAAACACACATGTGTGCACACAGAGAGACACATCACAGAAACAGTGACCTTTGGTGTGGCCCTGGCCATCGCAATGCTCTTCTTCTTTCTACACTTGATCAGATTGCCATCACGTCCCAAAAAGCATCCCATCTCTGCACAGAGGCCACAGAGGAAGGATATGCATCTCCTCCTTTTGATCTGCAGGTGGTTTCCAGGGCTGCTAAATGGAAAGGAGCCAGCCGACACCTGAACTTTGTGGCACCCCTTCTTTGAATGTATCTGATTATCAATGCATGAGACAGTGCTGCTAACCACAGTCTTGAATTCCTGTCAACTTCCATCAGCAAAACAAAATAAACGAAATTGCACATTTCTGCCAACACCGATCAAGAGCTTCTGAGCAGCACTTCCCTGTCAGCCTTCATAAATACTGGAAAGGACATTCCTGCTTGATTTCCTAACAAGAGACGAGGCAGCAACAAATTATTAACATGTCAATTGTGATATAAGCCCTGGTATGATTCCTGCCTCTCTTACAAAGCTCTGTATTAGGTACAAAACATTATATTGTTTCATTATTTACTGTGTCCTATCTACTTATACTTGGTACCGCAGCATTGGGAATGAGAAGAAACAGCATTAAAACAGGTTCATTCTGATGATTATTAGTTTTATGCGGTCCTTCACTAGAATAGGTTCTAGTTAGTTTGCACAACTGTTGATTGCATTCATTTATTATTTGTTTAAATTCCTGGTTCTGATTGTGCATGCTTTTGTGCTACTGCTTTACTGGTGTGGATCACTGACAGGTCACAAGTTGTTGTCACCTCCTATTCCAATATTCACTTATATAAACTTATATTGCTATAGCTGTTTATTCTAAACATCTTTCAGTACTCTTCATACTCAGTGGTTGATGTGAATATCTACAAATGTAAAGTATAAATGTGATAAACACGTAGTTCATACAGGAACACCATCAGGGAGTGGTGAGTCATTGAACTTTCTTGCTACGTGTAGGTTCAGGGGCAAACCTCACTTGACTCTGTATAAAATGGGCACAATGGCCCCGTTTCACAATCTGATGAAAGGTCAGTTCTGGGGAATGAAGTTTTCATTTGCCTGTACTTAGACAACAGCATTCAAGAGCAGTCTTAGCATTTGTGGAGGTCAAGTCAAAAGAGAGGGCGTCTTCCTGGAAAACATTTTCATCTGCCACATCCCCTATTACCTGTGCTGGGATGATGGTGGAACCATCTGAAGTTCCATGTTGCTAGGCAAGAGACATAGACCAAAACTGGGGGAAAAACTGGGCTGTTGGAATCCATAAGCATGAACAACTCTGACAGATAGTCATTGAGATGTTTGGAATTTCTGTATCTTGGCAAAATTGCTTTAAATAATTACCTGAGCTGGGGCAGGGGTCCAGAGAACACACATGGCATGACTGTCCTTAGTTGATCTCTAGTTAATCACAACTGGATCCCTTGAAGAAGACCTTTGGAGAACAGTCTTGTATGTTGCACCCTTTGTGAGGATATCTACCTATGGCAGTATGGCGTTGATGGATGGGCCAGACAGATGATCCAACTGGAACTTAGAACAACATAGCTTGTAGTTTTCAGGGTGTGAGGCAAAATCCCCACTCCCTGAAATCCCCCCCCCCAAGACTATTCATTAGATATACACCGTTTCTTTATACAATATTGTGTCCTCAATATTTCTGTCACCTGCCATAACTCTGGATACCTCTGCAATAATTAGCTGTCTTACAAGGCAAGTAACAAGACAAATACATGATCATCAAGCACTTTATGTTTTCTCTAGAGAAATCCCTGCTGCCACCTATCAGCATTAGAAGTTGCATGTCAGCTACACATCTATAGCTGATTTTTGAGGCCGATCCTTTAAGGCAGCTGGAGAAAAAAGTTTAGAACACTCTTTTTTTTGCCATTCATTGATCTTTTATTTCTTCTTGTGTTTCTGGTTGTTCTGTCTTTCTTCTTTACTTATTCTAGGGGGATTGTTCTGAATACAAATGAGCTCATATTCGGTGCACTCGAGAGGTAATTAATACTAACAGCAAACGCCCAATTTACACTGCATCTGATGTGTCCCAGTCTTGAGATTCCAAAAGGAGATCTGTTTACCACGCTGTGGGACCCCACAAACAACATGTCAGTTTACGGCATAGTTTTAGCTTTGCTTTGTTCATTTCTGAAACATTTGTGGAACACAACTCTGCAGAGTTACTCCCAGCAAATCAGCATGTGACAATGGCAGAACGGCTGGATCAGGCCAGTGGCCCACCTAGCCCCACATCCTGTTCTTACAGTGGCCAACCAGATGTCCATGGGAAGCCTTCAAGCAGGACCTGAGCACAGGAGCATGCTCGCCCTACTCAGCGGTTTTCAGCAGCTGGCACATAGAGGCATATCATCTCCATTGGTGAAGGCAGAACAGTAGCATCCCGGTTTCTGATTTGATCCTGGAGTGTCTCGCTTTTCCTTAGGACATTCCTATTTGCATCGGACAAATGTTGGAGGGTATGGAGTTATGTGACCCCCAAGCCAAATATCCACCTTTAGAAGACATCTGAAGGCAGCCCTGTACACAGAAGCTTTTTAATGTTTAATGTTTTATTATGTTTTTTATATATGTTGGAAGCTGCCCAGAGTGGCTGGGGCAACTCAGTTAGATGGATGGGATATTATTATTATTATTATTATTATTATTATTATTATTATTAAATAGGATATCCCTATTTTCATTGGAGAAATGTTGACAGGTATGAGGTCCTCCCTTACTTATGCTAGTATTCAGGTAGGCTCATGCTGAAGGAGATGATCCTTCAGATTTCCAAGTGTCCGTGAATGTTAATTCATAACAACAGAGCTTGAGTTTCTGTGAAAGAGGGAGGATAATATGAGTAATGTTCTTCCAATAATAATAAAAAAGACACCAGCAGTGGCTTGGCAAAAACAGCAGATGGATCAGGTACAAAAAATATGTAAAACAGTATAAGGGAGGTTCCCCACCACCACCACTAGAACAGCAGCTTCACATTTTAAAACCCGGACATCATTTGGCATAGTAATGCCAGTCTTATGGAATAGACTGTCTCTTTCTGCACCTCCTCTTTTCCTTAATTTAATCACTCTGAAGTGCAAATCCAGGCAAACGTTAATATTATCTGGCATACTATAAACTTGCATGTGCCTGGTTCCTCACCACTGAAAAGTAAAATGAGAGAAAACCGCCCTTGGAAGCGAGTGAAGAGTCCAAGCTGGTCGTGACAAGCTGTTACTCCAAAGGAATTTGTTTTCCTTCTTTTGGTGAGGTTTTCCCTCTTCTTCTCAAAACTAATGTAAAAACCCTATATAAGCCTCTTTTGGCAGGCACCATAATTGTGTGCCTGATCTTTGATGCAGCACTTCGTCCTACAATTTAAATCCAACATGGAGCAGTTTCTGCTCATGTACGAGGAAACAAATGCATCTTCTGGCAGCCATTAACAGGAACCTCTTCAACCAGGCAGTGCAGGGCAGTATTTATTCCTGGACGCAGAAGGACTTAAGCTGCATCTCTCTTTACAGTCACCTATTAACTGGGCCATATACTATATCAATAAACCACAATTACACTTAGGAAATTTGAAAAGTGAAGCTCAATAAAACCACACAGGCATATTAGAGCTGTGTGGAACACTGACATCCATCTGGTATTTTTCAGCGATTTCTAGTCAATTACTACATTTCATCATCTGTAATCTTCTTTTATCTTTGATTCCTGCTGCTACGGTAATTCTCACTCTGCTACATCTATGGCTTTACTGTGAATTTTTATCACCTATGAGTAAGTGGATTCACATTTTTGTTTGCTAGCATCTTTTTTTAAAAAAACTTGTAGAAGCTAAAAAATAAAAAAGCTTAATTGCAGAGGGAAATGAAACATATTCAAAGATGTTACGGTAAATACGTAAATCACATTGATAGCATTAAGAGAAGCAACAGAACATTGAAACAGCAATAAAATTAAACATCCAGTAAATTAGTATTAGCCAGGGAGGCAACCCCACCTTTTCTTTTTAAATAAAAAAGTCCTGTTCCCTTTTATAAGCATGTATGGAGCCAATTTAAATTTAGAAGATGCATGATAAAGCTTACATTATATAATTTTTCTGTGACAAAAAAACACACATTCTGGCAGCCATCTTATAAACACTTAACTGAGAGTAAGTTTCATTGAACTCAGTGGGGCTTACTCCTGAGTATAGGATCATGTTGTAAGAAATGTAGGCCAGGATCCAAAAAGCTATGCAACTAGTTCCATATTCCTAAGGGACTTTGGGTATGTGTTTCTCCAGCAGCAACACATACCCATTTTACTGATTTTTTAATTGTTAATCACAGGATGTTTCATAGGAAGCAATTGATAAATGAAATGAGATGTATATTGTAGGTGAAAGGTCAGAGGGAATACCTGCAATTTTGAAAAAGTGCCAAGGCTGGGGAAACCCTGCCAGGTGGGCAGGGTATCATCATCATCATCATCATCACCATCAACAACAACAACATGGTTCCCAATGGAGTGTGCCATGTCACAAAAATGGCTGCCACATCTATCAGAGAAGAAAGAAATAGGACCACAAAATAGTGCAGTTGTGCCTCTCTATTGATGGGGGGAAATGCAACTAACACCAGCCACTGCCATGCTCATTCACAGAGAGAAGCTGGTCAAAACAGAAGGAGGGGTGCCATGCTCAATTTGGGGAGGCTGAGCCAGTGCAAACAGAGCAGGAAGAGCAAGCAGTCTCTTGTACATTGTGCATTTTTGAGGATATATTTACTGAGAATTTTGTGGGCACCGTAGGAGGTACTGGTGGTCACAGTAGCACATGTGACCACTGCAATGGAATAAACATACACATCACCCAAACTGTACTCCAGACCTTGTTTTGCATTTATTTAATATTATGCAATAAAATGGTGGGAAAGGGGGAAATAATGTGCTTAGAACTTCTTCCACTGAAGTGAATGAGCAAGCTCTGCAGAAACGCTGTAGGGGTGAATTCAAGAACACATCTCACCCCATAAAAAATGTAGTGTAGACAAACCCTTGCATCTTGTTCCAGCGGTTCTCCTGCATAACACTGACCAAATTCTCTTGTAATGCCATGTTTTGGAACATTGCATTGGCATGAATGATGATATACGCCACTGTAAGCACCCACATGCTGGTAAGTTAAGCAATACTTTGACTGGACTTAACTGTCCAGTGGTCATTTACCTTTTACCTTACCTTGGCCTGGATGCATCATTTCTGTTGAAGCAGCTCACTCCAACTCATTTGCCCTTTCCTCCCCTGTTTCCGTCATAATAATAATAATAATAATAATAATAATAATAATAATAATAATAAATTTTATTTATATCCCGCCCTCCCCAGCCGAAGCCGGGCTCAGGGCGGCTAACAACATAATAATGCAGCACTATTATTAATAATTCCATCTAGAGCTATCATCTGCAAGGAAAGAAAGCACAGCAAATAACTTTAATGCTTCCTTTGAATCATTCCAGGATAATAAAACAAGAAAGAGAGGCAGCATAGGGATTTCTTAATGGGGGAATTATTTTAAAGCAGCAAAATGTCTGTCATTATGATGGGCAGGGTATACATGGAGGGAAGGTCTGTAGATGAACCTCTGAGTACATGCAGTGCGACTCCCTGCATTTCTTTGTTATGTTCCAAAAGAGATTATAGAAACACCGTTTAGAGAATGCAAGCATTATCTTCTTTCTGTTTGCATTGTCACAGTTACAACAAATTGTTTCTTAAGGCTGAGCCTGAGCATGTTGACTAGAATGCCCAAGACCACCCTCTAGTATGTGTAATATTCTCAGTTTGGCTTTTCAACACAGCAAGGAGACTATAGTGATGCTGTTTGCTTAGCATGTTTTCGCCTCATTTGTGTACAGAATTAAGGCATCAGTTCCAATGTCTGTCAAGAGAATGTACTGAGTGGAACAGGAACATTGGAAGCTGTCAGACCAATGGTCCGTCAATACTGTCTATAATAATAATAATAATAATAATAATAATAATAATAATAATTTATTATTTATACCCCGCCCATCTGGCTGGGCCTCCCCAGCCACTCTGGGCGGCTTCCATAGAAACCAAAAATACAGTAAAATATCACACGTTAAAAACTTCCCTGAACAGGGCTGCCTTAAGATGTCTTCTGAATGTCAGGTAGTTGTTTATCGCTTTGACATCTGCTGGAAGGGCGTTCCACAGGGCGGGCGCCACTACCGAGAAGGCCCTCTGCCTGGTTCCCTGTAGCTTTGCTTCTCGCAATGAGGGAACCGCCAGAAGGCCCTCGGCGCTGGACCTCAGCGTCCGGGCAAAATGATGGGGGTGGAGACGCTCCTTCAGGTATACTGGACCGAGGCCGTTTAGGGCTTTAAAGGTCAGCACCAACACTTTGAATTGTGCTCGGAAACGTACTGGGAGCCAATGTAGGTCTTTCAAGACCGGTGTTATATGGTCTCGGCGGCCGCCCCCAGTCACCAGTCTAGCTGCCGCATTCTGGATTAGTTGTAGTTTCCGAGTCACCCTCAAAGGTAGCCCCACGTAGAGTGCATTGCAGTAGTCCAAGCGGGAGATAACCAGAGCATGCACCACTCTGGCGAGACAGTCCGCAGGCAGATAGGGTCTCAGCCTACGTACCAGATGGAGCTGGTAAACAGCTGCCCTGGACACAGATTTGACCTGTGCCTCCATGGACAGCTGTGAGTCCAAAATGACTCCCAGGCTGCGCACCTGGTCCTTCAGGGGCACAGTTACCCCATTCAGGACCAGGGAATCCTCCACACCTGCCCACCTCCTGTCCCCCCAAAACAGTACTTCTGTCTTGTCAGGATTCAACCTCAATCTGTTAGCCGCCATCCATCCTCCAACCGCCTCCAGACACTCACACAGGACCTTCACCGCCCTCACTGGTTCTGATTTAAAAGAGAGGTAGAGCTGGGTATCATCCGCATACTGATGAACACCCAGCCCAAACCTCCTGATGATCTCTCCCAGCGGCTGCATGTAAATGTTGAAAACATGGGGGAGAGGACAGAACCCTGAGGCACCCCACAAGTGAGAGCCCAGGGGTCTGAACACTCATCCCCCACCACCACTTTCTGAACACGGCCCAGGAGGAAGGAGCGGAACCACTGTATGACAGTGCCCCCAGCTCCCAGCCCCTCAAGACGGTCCAGAAGGATGTTATGGTCGATGGTATCAAACGCCGCTGAGAGATCCAGCAGAACTAGGAAACAGCTCTCACCTTTGTCCCTAGCCCGCCGGAGATCATCAACCAGTGCGACCAAGGCAGTTTCAGTCCCATGATGAGGCCTGAATCCCGACTGGAAGGGATCCAAATGGTCCGCTTCTTCCAGGCGTGCCTGGAGTTGTTCGGCAACCGCTCGCTCAATCACCTTGCCCAAGAATAGAAGATTTGAGACTGGGCGATAGTTGGCCATCGTGGCCGCATCTAAAGATGGTTTTTTAAGAAGCGGTTTAATAACCGCCTCTTTCAGCGGGTCTGGGAAGGCTCCCTCACGGAGGGAAGCATTCACCACCCCACGAAGCCCATCGCCCAGTCCTTCCCGGCTAGCTTTTATAAGCCAGGATGGGCAAGGATCCAGGAGACAGGTGGTTGGTTTCACTCGTCCAAGCAGCCTGTCCACATCCTCGGAGGTAACAGATTGGAATTGATCCCACTCAACTTGACTAGACAGAACTCTAGCACTCTCCCGCCCCGGCCCTGCTCCCACAGTGGAGTCTACTTCTTCCCGAATCTGAGCGATTTTATCTGCAAAAAACTTTGCAAAATCATTGCAGGAGAACATGTGGCCCGTACTGGGCCCCGATGTTGCAGGTGGTTCCGCTAAATTGTGAACCACCTGAAAAAGTCTCCTGCTGCTGTTTTCTGCAGATGCAATAGAGGTGGTGAAGAAATTCTTCTTCGCCGTCGCTATCGCCACTTGGTAAGCTCGACGTTGAGCTCTAACCTGTGTCCGGTCAGATTCGGAATGAGTTATCCGCCACCGGCGCTCTAGCCGTCTCAACGATTGTTTCATTGCCCTCAGATCCGTGGAAAACCACGGAGCTGTCCGGGCTCCATGCAATCGGAGAGGGCGCTTCGGAGCCAAACAGTCAATAGCCCTGGTTAACTCCACATTCCAGCGGGCCACCAGGGAATCAGCTGAAAGGCCATCAACATGGGATAAAGCATCCCCTACCACTCTCTGGAAACCATTTGGATCCATTAAGTGGCGGGGGCGGACCATCCGAATTGGTCCCACCTCCCTGCAGAGGGGATGGGTCGCAGAGAAGTCCAGTTGCACCAGGAAGTGATCTGACCATGGCACTTCTTTCGTTTTGTCTACATTTGCAAGGCCTGAGAGTGTTATGCAGGTCCACCCCTGGTCAGTGTTCTTCTTTCAGCAGTCTCAGCTAGCTGGAGAAAAGTCATTTTGTTTTTCCTGTTGTTAAACAATTGGATCAGAAACCCTCAACAACCTGTACCAAGAAAGCACAATCCATTTTCTGACCAGTGGCCATTGGTGAACTGGTCCTGGTGGGGCTGATAAGAAGGAGGTCACAGAGACAATTTGTTATGGTTTTCTCCCCGTTCTCCCCGCTCTCAAAGATCACACCTAACTAAACTGAAAAATGTATTACTTTGGTTCAGAAGGGATCCCTGCGGTCGCAGTTGCTTCTCTGCTGGAAGAAATGTTGTGTGGCCTCCACCACCTATTCTAGTTCTCTCCCTATCCTCTTTTGCAAAGAAACAGCGGACACTTAAACATTTTTATAGGGTTGCCATATTTCAAAAAGTGTAGATACGGACACAAAATTGCAAAAAAACCAAATAAATTGAAGTTTTGGAGCTATTTTTAAGGATACTTGCCAAAATCTACACTTTCCTGGAAATTAAAGTGATTTCCACCCAGACACTGCCAAGTCCTGGCTATGTCTGGGAAATTCTGGACACATGGCAACCCTAATGTATTTAGTGCTATTTCTCCAGAAAAAGAGGTACTGGAACTCACCATGAACTCACCTTGTTCTTTTATAATTGCAATGGCGCCCACCTGAGAGGCGCTGGAACTGAGTTCTGGCTGAAAAAAAGCCCTGGGTGTATTGACCCCCTGTGTATTACCTGTTTTGTTGTCCCACATCTGCAGCCATCCCAACACCTTTAAAACACAGCTATCAACTGTGCATGCACAACGACTTTCTCAAATGTACCCAACACTGCACAGTGAATGTGGTTTATGTTTTCAAACCAGATGGAAGCCAATTTGAGGGTAAACACACTAAACAGCAGTATTTCTCAAGGAACTACAGGATACAGATGGATTTGGGCTAATGTCATGTGTATGTGGCTTCAAATACCTTGCTGCGGCGGGGCGGGGGGGAGGACTGAAGCCAGTGAATGGTAATGTCTACACTAAGTGCTCATCTATCGGCACCCTGTTTTCAAAGGTAGTTAAAGAGGTGCCTTTGGGAAGCCATAAACAGCCCTCCTCCCACTGAGTGGCCAGAGTCTCTTATTCACAAGTATTCCCCTCTGAACGTTTAGGTTCATCAATTGCTATTAATGATGACCACTTTCTCAACACTTGATGATGACTTTTACTATTTTATAATTTATTTATTGTTAATGTAAAACCACCTTTAATCCTGACAGATCCTAGGGTTGTGTCAGGAGTTTGTCCTACACTCGAGTAGGACCCTGGCAGAGACATATGCTCGACTGGCATGTTCTCTCCTTCCTGGTCAATCGTTCGGGAGCTTCATTAGCTTTCTTCAGCCCAAACATCACAGCGACCGATGCCGACAGACACCGGCACACTTAGGGGTCCACAGAGTCTTTGCAGCTTGCGTAACAGACCTCAGCAACTCAGCATTTTGGCTAATCTACTTTATTTACATATAAACACACACAGAGCACTGCAACATGGCTCCCTCTCTCTCTAGCATCAGACAGCAAAGAGAAAGAACAAAGGACAACAGTCCCACTTCACGGAACACAGTAACACAAACATCCTGTCTCTATAACTTCCCACTCTGTGGAGTCAAAACATATACCATTATGTGATAGACAACAATCTCATGACTGCAATCATGCAGCAGGAATTCTAACAGGTTGCAGAAAAAGGCCATAATCACTGAGTCATTCTAAAATAAAATACAAAATAAATAAGTAGGTTCCTAATCAAATCTCAGAATAACTAAAACAATAGGAAAGGTGGCAGGCCAACAATTAAAGTGCTCAGAATACACTGGCATATAAATAGGCTTTAAGTTGGCACCAAAAAGACTGCAGTGGTGGCAGCACCAGTCATATACATCATACCTGAGAGGAAAAGTATAATCATAACCTCAAAATCATAACCAGTGCTTTTTTCTGGGGGGGTGCAAGGGTACGCATACCCCTAAACATTTTGTGAATCTGTGTTTGGCCTCATTGAGAGGCAGTATTTTAATATGAGTAGGAAAATGAGAGTACCCCTAAACATTTTTTAAAGAAAAAAGCATAATAATAATAATAATAATAATAATAATAATAATAATAATAATAATAATAGGAATTAAGATAACATACCAGCTGCATCTTTTTGAAGGCACGGGCGTGTTGGTGTAGAGAGAGGTGTTCCTATAGGTACTTGGATCTCAAGCCATTTAGGGCTTTACAGGTAAGCATTAGCACATTTAATTTTAAGGCAATCATGTTAAGGATCTGCTGCCCAGTTTGAAATGAATCACTAGTTTTTCTCTAAAATTTCTCAATCCAACTGCGCCTATCGTTGGGACTGTTGAGAAAACAAAAATATTTCATTCCTTTTGTAACCAGATCCGTGTTAGGAGAACTTGCTGGAAAATTCCACCCCTGCTCCCTCATTCATTTCAACAGTGCCATTTATCATATCTGAAGTTTTAAAAGGAACATCTGTGGCATAAAATTAGCTTTCGGGCATAGTTCTTCTCGATTAAGCACTGGGTTTTCTGGGCATTCCTAGTGTTTAGGAGTTCAGATGTTCACACTGTGATATGTTCCCAACTCTAATCTTTACCCTAGCTCAATGTTCTTTTTGCTGTGCTCTTTTTTGTTTATGATGTACAACATGTATTTAAAATAAAGGCTTGTCACTGCTGAAATAGTCTAAAGCATACCCCCTGCATTCCAACTGATCTCCAGATTACTAGCAAAATTGCTGCCTTTGTATACTTATGGGCTGATGTGATAACTGAAAATAACTTCCATTAGCACTACAGAAGCTCCAGCTGATACCAAATGAATTTCATTTGATACCAGCAGAGAAAAATATTGGCTACTGAGATATTTTCCCTTCATGGTCATTTACAGTTAGCTGGGATCCATGTACCATTCAGGAAGTCTCCAGATGTTTTCTTTTCCTTAAGATCTTGTTACCAAAGCTTCCCCACTCTCAGGTTGACTGGCAGTAATCACAAAGAGAACATTTTTATCTTATGTTCTGGAGGCTCCTTGAAGGTGGACAGTGAGAGGTGCTTGCGGATTGTTTGGAATCCTTGCTAAATCTTCGCCTTTTTGAATTGTCTCTGTTTTGGATAAAAAGGTAAAGGGACCCCTGACCATTAGGTCCAGTCATGACCGACTCTGGGGTTGCGGCGCTCATCTCGCTTTATTGGCCGAGGGAGCCGGCGTACAGCTTCCAGGTCATGTGGCCAGCATGACTAAGCCGCTTCTGGCAAACCAGAGCAGCGCACGGAAACGCCGTTTACCTTCCCGCCAGAGCGGTACTGATTTATCTACTTGCACTTTGACGTGCTAGGTTGGCAGGAGCAGGGACCGAGCAACGGGAGCTCACCTCGTCGTGGGGATTCAAACTGCCGACCTTCTGATCGGCAAGTCCTAGGCTCTGTGGTTTAACCCACAGCGCCACCGGCCTGTTATCGTTTTCTTGACTATTCTTGAAAGAGGTAATGGTGAAGACAATACCATTTCCCTCCCACTATATAAAAGTCAAACAAGGTATTTCTTTGTGAACTAAAGCAGTGTTACCATGGTCAGCCTTAGCCCTGTCAGGCAGAATAGAATGGCACTCTGGCCCTACGCTTTGCCAAAATAAAGTCCCAGAGCAATTGATTTTCATTCGGCTTCTCAGCATGGAAGTACCATCATGGCTATTCTCCTCATCCTCCACAATTCTGCCTGATTACCAGGAGTTTAAAGAACACAAGGAGAGCCCTGGTAGACCAGTCCATCTAAGTCCAATGTCTTGTTCTCACAGTGATCAATAAGATTCCTGTGGGAAACCTGCAAGTAGGATTTGAGCACAGCAGTGGCGTAGCGTGGGTTGTCAGCACCCGGGGCAAGGCAAGTAATTTGCGCCCCCTAACCCGTGGATTTGCGCCCCCTAACCCGTGGATTTGCGCCCCCTAACCTGTGGATTTGCCCTAACCCCAGATGTTGCGCCCGGTGCGGCCGGCCCCCCCTGCACCCCCCACGCTACGCCACTGGAGCACAGGAGCCCTCTCCCCTTCCGGCAACTGGTATTCAGAAGTGTTGCTGTCTCCAATTGTGGAGGCAGACCATAGCCATCATGGTTAGAAGCCACTGAAAGCTTTATCCTCCATGAATTTGCCCACTAAGCTAGTGGTTATCACTAGCAGCAAGCAGTTTCCTTTATCATTATCATTTGTATATTCGCAATGGCCTACAGCTTTGAGCAACAAACATCTGTAGCATTTCAGAGGCATTCTGTTGAATTCCAGAGGCAACTTAGATGTTGTATAAAGAAATCATTTATGACTATATTGCCAATCAACTCCACTCTAGTTTGATGAGACAGAGAAGAGCTCCTAGCCATTCACTTTCTTCATACCATTAATAATTGTGCAAAACCTCTGTCATGTCCCACCACAGTCATTTCACCCCCCTGGGAAAAAACAATAACCAACGAACCCAAACACTTTGTGTGCATAGCATGTATTCTACTGCTGAGCTATGGCCACTCTCACTTTTCCTGTAAGGAAGATATTCCAAACCCATTTTGTTTGCCCTACAACACTAATAATAGTATTTTGCAACTCGCCTGAATCACGACATGAAAGATTGTTTTTCCTTTTACATGTTTTGAAGTGATGGATCGAAATCAAAAATTTGATCCTTTCTCAATATATATTGATCTCTTGGGCGTCAAATGTAGCAGCTGAGCAATTAACCCTCAAATTCATTTAATGGGGATGTGTCACAGGTATGTGGTATGTTGCAATGATCCTGCCGGAAATTCTTCTTTTACATGGGTTAAGCTGTGACCTCCCATGGCTTTGTTCTATAGATGTCCAAACTACTTTGTTATCCCCTTAGTAATTTCTGGCAATACGAGCCCTTGTTAAGTTCAAAAAGCTATTTTATTATATTTTTAAATTGCCAGATTTTGAGGAAGCTAAATGCACCGAGATAAGCCCTTGTCCTCCTTAGTACAATTTTTGTAATGTCAGAGGTTTTCGGCTTAGGATTTTGCAATATTACAGGGCAAATTAATTAATGCAGGCTGAAAAGTGGTATGTGACTTTTCAAATACTGAATACGACTAATTAGCAAATGTTGATGTCAGAAGCAAAAATGATAATAGGACAGCAGGACGGTCTTCTTCCACTGCATTTTCCTGCATGCTGGTTCCTTGGATATGCTTGTTCAAAAAATGGAAAAGAACTAAATGTGTAGCAGATCCATCATTTTCAAGATCTTGTGCATACAAAACACCATCTTTGGCAACTGCACATTTGTTGTGATTCAAATTTACATTAAAACTATGCTTGGTCAGGGTTGGCGCACTCAGCAAACTGCTAATTCGGGCAAGTAAACTACATATCTCACTTCATTACAGTTTTTCTACTTGCAACACACTTGAGCAAACCTGCTTCTTTTCCTTGCACAGATATTTGTTGCCATTTGCAACTGTAACTGTCCCTGATGAGTTTTCACTTAACTCTGACATCATCCGATACACTCCAAAGCGCCTGCAAACGTCAGCATGAATCCCACTGCAACATTTGGCGGTTAAAACAACACATTTCACAGCGCCCCACAAAATGATCACCTCGGCGCCCTAATCCGCGTTGTGAGTATTTAACCAAAAAAGACATCATCCGATTCACACGAAAGCGGATCCAAACTCCGGCACAAGCCCCCTCCAAGGTTTGTTCGTCAAAACTCCACATTTCACAGCGCCCTGCAAAATGTCCCCTTGGCACCCTAACTCATGTTGTCAAGATTTAGCCAAAAACTTGACATTGTCCAATTCATTTCAAAGCAGCTCCAAACGCTGGGGCAAGACCTCCTTTGATATTTGGCGTTAAAACCCCCATGTTTCACAGAGTCCCACAAAATGAGCCTTTGGCGCCCTAACCTCCGGGGTCAAGATTTCGCTGAAAACCCAACGTTGTCCGTCGTGTGGGTCAGGGCACTGAGACCTCATTTTTTGGCATACTGAAAACACGGTGTTTACACTGCCCAACGATGGAGGGGGAATATGCAGGTGTTTGGCACCGTATTCGAGTGAATCAGACATCAGAATCTTGGTGAAAACTGGGACTTAGGCCTGGCAAGGACAGTCTTCCTGTTATATACTGTGGGCTTTACGAGGCATCTCACCCTCACCTGAGCCTACTCCAGCTGAGGCATCACACACCTGCTTCCCAAGCTACCAAGCTCCACCTGGGCTATTTCACTATTCAGGTCTACTTTACAAAGTTTCATTTCCTTTCCTCTCACCAAACCCCCTTTTTTGGCAGGTTTGCTATAATCCTGATTCCGGAGCAAAGCACACAACCCGCCCCACAACAGAATGCAAGTCGATAGGCAAACCAGAGATTTGCATATTTGGATGCTGAATAGTTGTTGCCTAATCTCTTGAAGGATTATTGCAATCAACCAAAGCCCAAGGAATACATTACTGTGGCTTTTGAGTGACTATCCTTTGTCTAGCTGATTGCTTGCTAAGAGTCAAAGCTGCTTAGCTGATATTTTGTCAGTGGGAGTTAATGCTTAGGCAATGGTCCCCCCCCCCTGAATGAGCAATTTATCTGTAGGTTGAGGTCTGAGATCAGTGCACTGCAGGAGTTTGCAGTTTGCATTTAGAAACCGCTGAATCATAGAATCCTAGAAACTCTGGCAGGCATGAGCATTAATAACAGAAACACCTGTTGTCACTGTGTCTTAATTGTACTTGGAGTAGCTCAGCCAATCTCATGACTCAGCTAAAGAGCTGCAAATAAAACGTTTTAAATGTGTTGTAAAATCTTGTCTGGCTCTTGCAGGTCAGAACATATAACTCTGATCTTAGGCCTGTCCCATTAGCTTCCTACTTGCTTCCGAGCTTGTTTTGATGCTTCCATCCATTAAAGGTCTGAATGAGTTGTGACTGTGTCACTCTACATAGTCTCCAACTGCCCACAAAATGCCATGACTGTCACAAAAACCCTTAAGCCACCATGGCTTCTCACTTTCTCCTGCAGAGTCATACCTCAGGTTGTGAATGCTGTGGGTTGTGCGTTTTTGGGTTGCGGACTGCGCCAAACCTGGAAGTACCAGAACAGGTTACTTTTGGGTTTCGGCGCTCACACATTCGCAGAAGCACAAAATGATGTCGCGCGCATGCACAGAAGCGCTGAATCGCATCACGCATGTGCACAGACACGGCACTGTGGGTTGCGAACGTGCCTCCCACACGGATCACGTTCACAACTCGAGGTATGACTGTACTTGCTCGTTTTAATGTATGACGCCTTTAACTGCAGATGCTAAGTTGGTGAGTTTCACTTTTGAGTGTTGGTTGCATTTTGTTATTGCTTTTAGAAATCGTTTGTTGTAGTTTCAGTTATATTGTTTATATTGTGTGATTTCAGGATTATGTTGTATGCTGGGTACTTTCAGTATTACTATGGCTGTTTCTGTCATATTTCATACGGGTGATATTCAATTAAGTTTTACTTAGAGCAGACCCAGTGAAATTAATGAACATCACTATGTTAGGTTCCTAATTTGAATAGATCTTTTCTGAGTAAAGCTTAGTTGAATACCACCCAGTATATGCATCTCTTAAGTATTAGAATTTATTTGCTAGTTCCATGTTGTCAGCACCACTAATGGAAACTGAATTTGGTGCAACCTGGAATATGGAAGTTCAAGAGCGCTGCTTCTTCTAAAACCTTCATTGGAAAAACCAAAGGTCACTCAGAAATAATTATTGTAAAAAGCTCTTGGTCAGTCAAACAAGCCTGCCCTTTTGTTGACTTTTTAAATTCTATCCCTGGTGTGATTAGCACAATGAGCAGTTAACCTCTATTTCACTTCTTTGTGCACTTCTTTGATATGATTACACAAAGGCCCTAGTTTAACAATGTATAAAGGACAGCTTACATTTTCTTGTGCAGTGGTATGGGCAGAGTCCCAGTTTATGCATGACACTGGCAGCAGGTAAACTGTATTAATGGCATGGTTATCACAACAAGCAGTTAACCTTTATTTCAGTTCTTTGATGAACCTACAAAAAGGTCTTCGTTAAATGGGGTATAAAATTCAGCTTATGCTTTCCTCTGCTGTTGCATAGACTGAGGCCCAGTTTATACATGAGATGGTCCACAGGTAATAGGCAAGACCTTACTTGTGCTCCCATCCTGCAATATTCAAACATACGACTTGCAGGCGTCCATACACTTGTAGCATTAGCGTAGCTGCAGAGTGTCTGTCTAAGCTGCCAACTGCTCACCTGAGCTGCCTGTTGCACTGCACATATATGAGGTAAGTGGGTGTGGGAAGTATGACCTCTCAGGCCATACTTGCTGAACCCAAAGGCGCTTATGTGATGTGTGAACTGGGGTCTGAGAAATGCACATCTGGACTATGTGAATGATACCCTGCATGGATGCTTTAGAAATGCCTGTTTCTCCTGTTACAGAAATTCCTTTTTTGTGTGTCAGTGCAGGTAACATATGGTGCTGCTTCATCAGCCTTACCAAATTATGCGTGGAGTGAAAGACTAAACAAATTGTAGCGTACAGATTTTCCAGGCCAGTCACTCACAGGAAAAGGCACATTGTTGAGCGAGATTCATGCCATGGCAGAGCACATTCAACATCTGCTATTTCTCCTACAACTGAGTATGTTCATAAAACAGCCAGGCTGTTTGCGTTTGGCATTTATGTGATACGGCACAAGGAATCCAAGCCTGGAGCTTAGTTTTTAACAGGAGATTATATATATATATATATATATATATATATATATATATATATATGACAGAACCCCGCCACCCCAATGCAGTAAACAAACAAAGCAGAATTCTAGAAGCTGGGTGATAGCTGTAATAACATCAGCAGCAACTTGTATATATTGAAAAATCATTACTATACATACTATACACCCACATACTGATGCTGATTTGAGTCTTCCTACGCTTGAGCATATGTATCCAAAACTGCACCACCCACAGAGAGAGAGAGAGAGAGAGAGAATGAGAATGAGAGGCGGGGGGGCATTGGCAGACTTGTGGTAACGCTTGTGGTTCTGCACAAGTACAAAAAAATTGGAGGAGAAAAAGCTAAGTGGGAAAACACCTCAACAGAGACTCATAGGTGTGAGGGTGGAAAATAGATCTGATTCCCTTGTGGGTAATTAACAAAAGGGGACGCGGGTGGCGCTGTGGGTTAAACCACAGAGCCTAGGACTTGCCAATCCGAAGGTTGGCAGTTTGAATCCCCGCAACGGGGTGAGCTCCCATTGCTCTGTCCCAGCTCCTGCCAACCTAGCAGTTTGAAAGCACGTCAAAGTGCAAGTAGATAAATAGGTACTGCTCTGGTGGGAAGGTAAACGGTGTTTCCGTGTGCTGCTCTGGTTCACCAGAAGCGGCTTAGTCATGCTGGCCACATGACCCAGAAGCTGTACGCCGGCTCCCTCGGCCAATAAAGAGAGATGAGCGCCACAAACCCAGAGTCGGTCACGACTGGACCTAATGGTCAGGGGTCCCTTTACCTTTACTAATTAACAAAAGAATCGGATGGACACCTAGATTCAAAATGTGGGTCTCCAGCAGGAGACAGCTTGCCCAGCAGAATTAAAAACACCCTCAGAGTTTACCAGTAGCACAGTGTGGAATATAGGTTGTAAAACCCATTTTGCTTATCTGTTTAGTCTGCTTTAATGCTCTTGCCCTCTCTCTCCACACCTCTAGCAATGAACACTGTTAAATAAGTTTAAAAGCTTCACTTACTAAATCCAAAGGCCTGATTCATGCATTGTCCCATGCCAGCAGCAAGGAGAACATAGGTGGAATACTCCTGGGTGCAAAATACAGAATATAGTTTCAAACATGCAGTCTGAACTTGGAGCAAGTTCAAACATGTCCATTCTGGTTGGTTGCATGGTGTGAAGAGAGGTGAGGAATAGGAAAAAGAAGCAGCTTCACATCGTCCCTCATGGAGGTAAGGAGGCATGACCCAGCAGAGTCTAGGAACAGACCTCTATGGTCTTAACTCCTTCAATAATACCACAATTCCATAAAATATTTAGTGAGTAAAGCCCTGTTCAGGTTTTAAATTTCATCATGTGAAGTCAGTAATGCTAGGAAGAATGGGGTGTCTGTGTGCTGGCAAATCACCTTCTTTACAGTGGTTCTATGTGATTCAGAACTCCTGACAGGGGATCACAAATGGGAGAATGTTATTGCACTCATGTCCTGCTTGTGGGCTTGCCATAGATATCTGATGGGACACTGTGAGTACAGGATGCTGGACTAGAAGGAGCTTTGGTCTGATCCAGCCTCTGAGGTGAGCATTATTATTATTTTTTGTAGTGACTGTCATTCGTCCCCCAGAACACCATAGAATGTGTCAATGTCGATGTCCAAAGCATTCTGGGGAAATAAAATGGCAGCCCCCCAAATCAGCACTCCTGCTGCTTGTGCCACAAGATGCAGGAAAAAAACAACAAGAGGAGGAAAAATGGGAAATGAATGTAACAAAACCAGCATGAATTTAACAAATGAAGAAAGAAGCAAATGTGAGTTTAGCAACTGAAGAGCAAAATACACGAGGTCTTAAATAACAAAAATGAACACAATTATGAAATGACTTTTTCCCTTGCACATCCCTACTCCCAATCCGAGTTACATAAGATGCTGTTCTAGTTGCTCAGCAGTGAAGAAAGGAGACAGTGTGTGCTTTGTTCAGAAACACTGTCCTTGTTGTTATGCCACATATTCCATGTATCAGCCCTAGTTCAAATGACATAGGTAGCAGACTGAGGTGGTAGAATCACTGGCTATATAACTTTCATCGGCAAGTGCATTTGAATGAAAGAGCAAAAATAAAATCTCCACCATGTTAAAAATAGCATGTATGTAGTAAACCAGGAAAAAAGAGTACACCAAGCTCTCGTGCCACTGTCAACTGCCTCATACCACATAATGTGTGCAATATCTCTATTTCTTGAGTTACTCTCAGGTGTACCTAAAAACGAAAGGTGGGGTCCAGCAAAAAGCGATTCACTTTTAAATGTCCTTGATCTCAGTTGGAGAAATGTAAGCAGTCGCCTCTCACAGGAATCACCTGAGTTTCAAATTTTTTTCTGGATAATACTTTAAAAGTTTTCATTCATATATAACCCACATGATTTATAGGAAGATGATCTCATGAGCCATGTCTATCCAGAATAAATTCTGAGGGGAAAAAATCTCGAGCATCAAGAGTCTACTTGAGTGATTGATTCATTGACTGATGGTTATGTCCTGCTTTTCCTCTGGGGAGTTCAAGGTCGCTCCTACTGATTGAAGGGATGGAGGCCATAAACAACAAATTTAATAAATAATAATAATAAGGCCTGCTTCTGCAGGATTTCAGTCCATTTTTCTTCTTCGCCTTTTCATTTCTTAGCCTCACTTTCCCACATTGCCTCTTAATTCAATTGGCTGCAGAGATGATACATAAGATTTTTTTGTTACATTCCATAACATCATTTCAGATGTAGGATTCTGACATCTTTAGCAGAATTACAGCCATAAGGATCAAATGGCCACATAGGGAAAACGAATCTAATGGTTGCAATGGCAAAGAACAGCAAGAACATCAAAACCATGCATCTGCAGCAAACGTAAGCGAAAACTACAGAAAGTTAGAAGTGACAGACAGTTGCAAAAAGGGTGCAAAATGAGGTAGTCCTAACTACCAGCGGGGGGGGGGGGATACCTTTATGGCCACTGGAGCTTTCTTTCCCCAAAGATGCCTTATCTTCCCTTTTTTGCTTTTAAGCCAAATGGTAATCTTGCAAAGTATCAGCTGCAGGTGGCTGTGTTGTGTTTGATGATAGAAAGCACATAAACTCCAAGCTTCTAATTGTGCCAGACAGAGTTCATGATGGTAGATTATCCCAGGCAATGTGAGAGAAAAATCCCAGGAGTAATGGGGAGAAATGAGGTTCCAATAGCAAATTCTAGTCCAAAACAATTTGGTGGTGTTGGTGGTGTTGGTGGTGGGGGAGGCACATATCTGAAAATAGTATATTGTTTAAAGCAAACAAACAAATTTTGTTATCTTGAGATCTCTTTTCTAGAGGCAGCTTATTTTAGTTTTGTTTTCTCCCACCCCCATAGGCATTAGGCACCCACAAAGGTGAAAGTCTCTTGATGAGTTACTAATGTTGTTTACAGAGGTATATTCCTATATTGCCAAGGAGACCAGACACCCTGTTAAGAAACATTTTAGTAACAGCAAAGCACTTTCATTTATGACATTCCTGCCTGAACATTTTCTGAAGGCATTCTCCGAAGCCATTTACAGGAAATGAGTCAATACTAGACATGGGTATTAGGCAGGAAAGTGGAATAAACCGCTATTTTGCTGTACCCTGACCTCAGAAATGATATCGGATTGACTATCGCACTGCAAATCATCCACAGTGCAAACATGGGTGATTTATTCTGGCACACGTGTCCATTGGGTTCCTACTGATAACTGTGGAATTATTGCTGTTTCATTACAGGAAAGTGTGTGTCTCCCTAACCTCAAAGAAATTGAGACCAGATGGGAGAGAGAAATAATTGAAAGAGGAAGGTAAAAGGGACTGGGGTGTATGTATTATGATCTTCAGTGCAGAAGAGCCTGTTCTAATCCCCTTAAAGGCACTGTTTATGGCTCTTCAGACAATGCCTGTGCCAGGATTTGAGAGGCATCCAAATAAGCCTTACAGTGGAATCCTGTGCATATTTACTCAGAAGTAAATACACTATATAAAGAGGGGCTTACACCATGCAACCACCCCCTTCTACCTGGCTATGTGTGTTGGACTGAGTAGAACCCCGATCCAAGCTCGATTACTAGGTCACTTCTGCTGCCATGAGTGGTTGGGTGGTACTGTACGTATGGCACTCGCTCCCCAGTTCTGCCAGACTCAGTGGCAACAGCATGTTGTTCAGATTGCTCAGTTAGCATGTTTAGGATTGCAGCCATACAGTGCAATCCAGGGGTGGTCCAAGACATTTTGCAGCCTGAGGCCAAGACAAGATGGCACCATCCCAGTCCATATATAGAACTAAAATGACAGCTGAATCTTACTTCCACATTGGCGACTGGCTAGCATCTTCCACTACTACACCTACAGGCAACCGGCTAGTTTAGGAGGCACAGGGCCCCTCACCATTCAGAGGCTGGGTCGTCACCTACCAAGGATGCAGTATAGTGGGCTTCCTAACTGGATGCACATGATATTTGGGGTAGACCCTTAAGCTAGCTTGCCCTGTGGGTTTGAGGCTATTTGAGACCAAGGTTTCTGAGCATCATTCATATGATGTTGTCCTCAACCAGAACCCATCCCATAGCTTTTGTTAAGTGAATACAGATATTCCAGAACCTGGGAAAATGAGAAAAGCTGTGGGCTGCTGCTGTTTGCATTCATTTATGCAATCTGAGAAAAATAGTGCTGGGGAGAATCTAGAGTTAGTTTGTTTAAAGAGTGGAAGAAGGACTTTTTATGTTTCTTCATCTCTGGCCACTCACTGAAGACTAAAGAACTATATTACCGGTGGGGTGGGGAGCAAAATGACAGAGCTGAGTGCCACCCACATGTTGGTGACACCTCAGACCACATCCCAGGACCACCTTTTATGTAGATGTTAGAACAGCATGGAGGATCATTGGTTGTCCAAGAAAGAACAGAGTCGCTGTAACACGCAGGGCTTTTTTTCATCTGGAACTCACCAGAACTCAGTTCCAGCACCTCTCAGGTGGGCACCATTGAGGGAGGTGTTCATGGTGAGTTCCGACACTTCTTTTTCTAGAAAAATAGCACTAGTAACATGGGTACCTTCAGCACCCAACTTAGACAGCTTATCCAGAAGGATATCGCAGTCCAGTGGTACCTCAGGTTACAGATGCTTCAGGTTACAGACTCCGCTAACCCAGAAATAGTACCTCGGGTTAAGAACTTTGCTTCAGAATGAGAACAGAAATTGCACGGTGGCAGTAGGAGGCCCCATTAGCTAAAGTGGTGCATCAGGTTAAGAACAGTTTCAGGTTAAGAACGGACCTCCAGAACAAATTAAGTTCTTAATCCGAGGTACCACTGTAAACGGTTTTGAAATTTGCTGAGAGGTACCTGACTACTGACAGGATCACACTTTCCTTATTCCTCTCTTGGGAAAGGTCCCACAGGGTGAACATGAAAGTTTCCATTCCAGGACTGAAGTGTAATTGAAGTGGATCTAGAAAAAGAGTTCAATCCAAAACCGCTTGCTTGAGCACCTTGCCCAGGAGGGCACTGCTGCAGTGTTTGAAACTTCCATTGTTCTAGGCACATTTTGTGACAGGGAATTTCATCAGCACGAGCAGTTTCTGAGCTCTGGGCCCAGTACTGCGCCTAAGATTTCAGATTAAAACTGCAGAGTGGCAGCAAAAGAGGACCTTTTTCTGCCTCCCCAACTTCCAGCCACTCTGGAGACTGGAGAAGAGACACTCTTAAGAGTATTAGGGGTGGGCAGGGGAAGGACTAGATCATGTAAAAAATGAACATAATATTTTAGCTGCAGTTCATTAATTTTCAGCTTATAACCTAGGTTTAAGGTGCCATTTAGCTCCTAGCTTTCATATCTCAGTTTGTAACACTGGGCTGCTGGCAACCAGCCTACAGTTGTTTACATCTTTCAGATCCAGGTTAAGTTTTTTCATGAGTGGCCTAATAACCACCCCCTTTTACAAGGAGGAATTTACAACCACCTGGACTTCCTCTTCTTGTTGGATGTGGAGGCAAAGGGTCAAGCAGACAGGTGCTTGACTATACATGGTCAGACACCTTGTTTATATCCTCAGGCCTCAGCAACTTAAAGTCACTCAGTAAAACTAGACCAGTCTGATTCTCTGGGTACCTCTACTGAGTTTAATGGGACTTACTTCCACATGAGTACAGTGGTACCTCGGGTTACATACGCTTCAGGTTACAGACTCCACTAACCCAGAAATAGTACCTCGGATTAATAACTTTGCTTCAGGATGAGAAGAGAAATCGTGCCCCTGCAGCGCTGCGGCAGCGGGAGGCCCTATTAGCTAAAGTGGTGCTTCAGGTTAAGAACAGTTTCATGTTAAGAATGGACCTCTGGAACGAATTAAGTACTTAACCCAAGGTACCACTGTACAGGACTGTAGCCTGTACTTGGTTATTTTCTAGTTTCTCTCTTCTACATGACTTCAGTTATGAAATGTATTAAGGCAAAATGATCATGAAATCTAAGACTTCCTGGGACCTAAAGTTCTTTACTTTTGTTTTTACAACACAGTTGCTTCTTGGAATGTTCTTAATAGACAAGAAAACCAAAGCAGAATTAGGAGGGAAGGCAATTTGTATGAAACACGCTCCTTAATTTAATGGGACAGAAACCCTGTATCCTCAAAGATGCAATACATGCTTTCTAGTGAGCATTAACAGCTAATCTGAGCCCCTCAATGCTGTAACGATGCAATCAAACAGCAGGTATCTTGTTTTATATTTTAAGAAGCAGTTTAAAGACTATTTGCAAATTCTAATGTGTAGAGCCCCAAGCTACAACAACCACCTACAAAGTATGGAATCAATGATTCATAATTTGGAAATAGGGATTAGTTAGATAAGTGTTGCTTCTGTTTTTTGCTGCAGTAACATTGTGGGACAAGAGTTGCTAGCTTGTTTCTCATCAATCTATGGAAGTGCGAGACAAATGAGATAGCAGGCATTGCAATACTGCAGTTAAAACAAGGAGAACAATAGACCAAATGTTATCCACTGACTTAAACAGTTGTTTGTTGTTTAGTCGTTTAGTCGTGTCCGACTCTTCATGGCCCCATGGACCAGAGCACGCCAGGCACTCCTGTCTTCTACTGCCTCCCACAGTTTAGTCAAACTCATGCTGGTAGCTTCGAGAACCATTTCGTCCTCTGTCGTCCCCTTCTCCTTGTGCCCTCCATCTTTCCCAACATCAGGGTCTTTTCCAAGGAGTCTTCTCTTCTCATGAGGTGGCCAAAGTATTGGAGCCTCAGCTTCAGGATCTGTCCTTCCAGTGAGCACTCAGGGCTGATTTCCTTCAGAATGGATAGGTTTGATCTTCCTGCAGTCCATGGGACTCTCAAGAGTCTCCTCCAGCACCATAATTCAAAAGCATCAATTCTTCGGCGATCCAGCTCTTTATGGTCCAGCTCTCACTTCCATACTTAAACAGTACATATTCACAAGTAGGCATGGTTCGGACTGCAATGTTAAGGTGCTTCCAGGCAGCCTTTTCCCCAGTCACCACACATGAGGTGGTGCACCACCACTGCACCGCCCTGTGGCAGTGCTGCTGGCCACTGGGACTAAGGGGGCACAGGACAGAGTGGTGGTAAGGGCGGGTGAAGTACCATGCTTGCAGAGGTAAGCCTGAGTGGATGCACACCTGTACCTGTCACCACTGCAACCCTGGTGCTTCCCCTGCCCTCATCTTTGCTAGTCCCAGCACCCCATACGGCCACCTCAGTTCAGAGGGCAGTGCAGTGGCTGTATTCCACCACAGCTGCTTGTGTAGCAAACAAGTCTTTGCACCTGCAAATAGGTTTTTCAGAAAACATTTTTGGGGAGTCCTTCTTCCTTTTTACAAGCTAATGTTTCCCTTCATAACTGGGGAGTGTCATGGGTATGCAGAAAACCCTTCTTTGTCTTGTTCTCCTGTTTTGACTACTCTGCTGTTTGGCAAGGGGCCACCAAGTTCGATATTATAATGGATGATGTTGTAATTACATGTGCTCATTTAGGACTGGCTCATTTAGGATTTAGTCCATTTGGTTCACTTAATTCATTTAGGGCTAATTCACATACAATTTTATAACCATTTGGCAAAAGACAGCTAAACTATGTGAGCTATTCCTGCCTAGATGTTAATTCTGTGGCTCCCTTTCTCTTAAATAATTTTAGTTTGGTGTAGAGACAATTAGTTATCTTTATGTAGAATCAGGGGTAGGGGACCTTTTAAAGCTTGAGGGCCACATTCTCTTCTGGGAAACTTTCCAGGGGCCATATGCCAGTGCTGGGTAGGTCAGAGGCAAAAGTGCACTTTTGTGTAGTAGGCTAGTTTTTACACACAGTCGCACCCCTTTCTTTATCCAGTCAGGCAAAAACCCTCAAGGAGGGTCTAGAGGTGCAGTCTGAGGTATACAGCTATGACAGAGGAGGGTTTGTGACATGCAGAGAGTCCTAAGACTCTATAGATGTGATTCTATATACAGAGAGAGAACCTATAGGAAGACAGTTTAACACAAACAAACTGGGGCACTTGTATTGAGGAATCCATCAAAAAGCCACCTCGATCTCTTCAGGAGTGAGAACGCTAAAAAGGGAACTCCCAACCATCACACAGTACGGGTAATAATTAGCAATGTGAGCGAGACAGGCAAGTGTGTTAATGCCAATGCTCATTTGCCTATGATTTGAGTATTATAGCAAAACATATGATTGCATGTGTCTCATGTATATGAGTGATACGGAAAAAAAGGAATAGCAAAACTGTCAGCCAGATTTTTTTTTTGCTGTGAGTAAACAACTGTATATATATTTGCTCTGTGTGTTTGCTCTCTCTCTCTGTGTGAAGTCTTCTGCTTTCATGCTCCTGGGATGACAGGCATAGTAATTCTGAGTCTGTACATAGAGCTGAAATTCACAACAGGTTTGTTTTGCTGATATCATAGATTCTGGGTGGCGATGGGGAAAGAATTAGAATCTGATTTTCTAGTTTGCAGCTTCCTTTCTTATTCTTCAGTAAACAGATTACATAATTAGCAGTTGTGCTATCTGGAAACTGGGAATGGGCTTCTAATGGAAGAAAGCAAGTAGCAGTATTATTGTCTTTTAGCTGGTTATAGTTTCTGCTTTTGTTTTTTAACAACCTGCTGTGAATTTGCAGGTGTTCCATACTGTTCACAAATCAGAACAGAAAAACCACTACGAAGAACTGAGATATCATCACAAAGATTGGGATGGTCAACTGTGGTCACTACAGCTTTTATCCTACACCTACATTTGTTCAAAAATCTGCAAGGAGCCAGCCAGAGCATAAGAACAGCACTGCGGAAAATTCCGATGTAACATGAATGCTTGCCCATTTGGATGGCGTGCTGATATAACTTTTTAAAGAATAACTTTTTGGGAAGAACTGTAGCTCAATGGTAGAGTATCTGCCTTGCATGCAAAGGGTTTGAGTCTCAATCCTTGGCACCTCCAGGTAGGGCTGGGAAGAGACTCCTGGAATCTTGAAACCGTGTCTGAAACCCTGGAGAGCCATTGCCATCAGTGTAGATAATTCTGAGCTAGATGGACCAATAGTCTAAGGCCACTGGCTATGTTCCTGTAAGTTTGGAGTCAGTATAAGGTGTTTTCAGTGTCTGTGTGAAGGATGCTGAAGGGCACCAGCTCCTCACCACTAGCATGTCCAGGGTCCACAACCATTTGTGTATATATTTTGCATGCATGCATGAGAATGGGCTCCACGCATGCATGCATAGTGTTCCACCACACAAGAAGGATCCTGGCTGTATTGCCAACACTTAGAAAGGTGGAAACCACTGAGCCTAGAATCTGATGTCTATGGAATTCAAATATACCACAAGATATTCAAAAGAAGAAATATTAAATATGGGAGGATAGCCAATTGAGACAATAAACAAACCCCAAACAAACGTATCAGCTGTGTTGCAATGACAAAATTGTGCAGTATTTCCCCCACAGATGATAGAAATTTCAGAATGCCCTTTCCGCATATGTTCTCCTAAAATGGGTAAGTGACATATGCTATTTATCCCTGCGACAAGCAATCTCGCTTTACCAGCGCAGATTATCTGCTGGAAGAAAAGGTCACAAGAGTTCTGTTTTTGTGGCTCTGCAGTAATTTACTGTAAATGGCTATTGTGCAAAGATATAAAATGAAGTGCTTATGATTATTTTCTTTAAATTACACATATCTGGTAGATACCGTTTTCTTAAAAGGGTTGTGTATGGATAAGTGGATAACTTCAAGTTCATTCTCCAAACAAGAAATAAACACCTATACAATGAGGTTCCTTTCAGGATATAAATAAGTACTCAACAAATAAGTACTCAAAACTAAGTTTGAAATAATTAAGTTGCTTTCTATGGAATTACAATGGCGTTAAGTGCTCCTTGCTCTGGCTTCTCTTCACACTAGAGCTAAACTCAAACCATTCACTGAGTTTGGGTTTTTTTGGAAGTGTATTTCCCATTTCAATGATTTTCAGAACTTGCTGCAAAAATACTTGTGTTGTTCTTACTCTGATTTTTATTGCACCCTTCTTACTCTTTGCTCACATAAGGTTTTATGTTGCATTTGTACTCGGTGCATCAGGGTGTTCCAAAGTGGTTGATATTGACCCCCTGAGGTCAATGGAACTGACCCTTCAGATGCTCCTGGACCTCTTGGCGGCTTTCAATATCATTGATCATAGTATTGTTGTAAGATTGGGTGTTTGGACAGCAGAAGGTTAACGAAGCCAGGAGGAGTACTTAAACTTGGCCAGCTCTGCTGACCATATCTTACAATTTTCTTTTGTTAAGAAGATCACTGGCAAAACAGTCAGCGGATGCTTTCTGTATGGCTAGGAATTATCTGGAAGGTCACAGAAAGGTTGTTATGTGTACAGTGGTACCTCGGGTTACATATGCTTCAGGTTACGGACTCCACTAACCTAGAAATAGTACCTCGGGTTAAGAACTTTGCTTCTGGATGAGAACAGAAATCGTGCTCCGGCGGCGCAGCAGCAGCAGGAGGCCCCATTAGCTAAAGTGGTGCTTCAGGTTAAGAACGGACCTCCAGAACGAATTAAGTACTTAACCCGAGGTACCGCTGTATACCTTTTCCACCTTCCAGCTGAAGAGGATGTGATCTAGATTTGTGTATCTGTGAAAAGAGACAGACTGCAGATTTTAGGAGCATAGGGTGTTCCTTTATACCAAATCAGACCACTGGTCCATCTAGATTTTTCTAGGCAGCAGCTCTCCAAAGTTTCAAATGCGTCTTTCCCACTACCATCTGGGGATGGTAGGGATTGAACCAAGGACCTCATATAGATTAAACTACAGCCCTGCTGGTTAGGCTATGGCCCTCCTTGTTTTTGAGAGGCAGGGAGAATGAGCAAGGTGAGTTTACAGGGCTCTGTCAGCTACCAGCATCAGGAATGCAGGGTGTCTTCTGTGGAGGTATGATGTGGGGCAATGAATTTAGCTGGCTGTTGGGGTGTTTAAGCCGTGTCTTCACCTGTGCTCAACTGAAGGTGTTTCTGGTAGCTGGGTGAGAAATGATATATGTGTGTACTCTCTCTCTCTCTTTGCAGAGGCAGACTGAAGCATTTTTGGCACCTGAGGCAAAAATCCCTGCTGCCACCCCCTACCGTGGGTGGACAAACTCCCCACCACACTGTCAGGTAGGAGGAAAGATCTCCCCCTCCTGCCTAGTGGCAAAGCTGGGTGGTGGTACTCAGGAGGAGGGAGGCGTTCCGCAGAGCTTTGGTGCTGGTCCATCTCTGCCCCTAGAGGCTGGGAGCAAAGCTAGGCCGTTGAATGGGGGTGCCTCCTCTGTCTGTCTCTCTACTATTGCAAATAGGATGCTGGACTAGTTGGGCCCTTGGCCTGATCCCGCTATGTTCTTATGTTGTTTGACCTCTTCACCCACAATAAGCCCTTATTTGGAGTTTTCCTTTATCCCTGCCTCCATTAGATATCCTACTCCAGTGTTTCCATGTTAAACACTGCCAAGAGAAAGCTTGTACTTCTCTCAAGCGTGTTCTTGATATTCATTCTGCGCTGTTGTGATAGCAAAAAATCCCAAGCTAATTCTATTGGCAGTTAAACGGTTCGCTGATTCATAAAAAGCTTGTTTAAGAAAATGTTTGCTTGTGGCAATAATGGAAAAAAAGGGCAAGTGTTCCTTTGAAACACAGCCCTGGGCACAGAGAGGGATGTTCTGTCTAGGGATAGAGATTGCCACTGATAATTGCCCATCTGCTTGAGTAGCCCTGGGTACTCGAGTGCAGAGCAACACAGCTTATTGTAGTAACACATTCATGAACTGCTAGACTAGCATGGACCAGGTAATGATCCAAGATGCACTGAGCATAAGAAACAAATGAGGGAATAAGATATTAGAAGAGAGAACTAAAGGTTTCTCTGTGGGCAATCCGTTCAGTTCTTGCTTGGGCACCCTTATTAGAAGCTGGTCAGGGTTGGGGAGTGTTTTCCTTTTCACTGGCCAAGAACATTGTCTTTTTTTTTTCTATTTAGAAAGCTGCTCAATTCTCGAGTATGGAATAATGAAGGAACAAGCCACTGGAGACCTGGTGCATTTAAAATTTGCAATGCAGGCAGGGCACGGTGCCATTTCCCCTCCTCACTGGGATTCATTTGGAGAGTTGTTTCCCACAGAACTGTCAGCCTGACACGTTGCGTGGCACCTACTTGCCCGGGTGTTTGTATAGGAAAGGAGGTAGGAGGCATATGAATCAGTGCCATGGCCTGCCAAGAACAACGAAGTAGGTACACAGAACTGGGCGGCGGGGGGGGGGGGGGGAGAGAAATGCGACAGGACATCTAATGACCGCAGGGTCGCTGGGATTGTTAGAAGTGGGCACCCCGTGGCCACAAGTGACACCACCTCTGTGCCACGGTCTGCTTCAACAGAGAAAAGCTGCTTCTCACAGCGAGAGGGGAAGAGTGCGTTAACGCCAATTTGGCAAATGAAGATGGACGTGTGGGTGAGAAGTTTGGAAGATTTGAAATGCAGGCATCCAAAGCCTTGTTTGCAGCAGATGCGCACTAAAGCTTCTTAAAGAACACTATCCAAGAGAAGGCACTGGGGAAATAATGGCTGAGAGAATGCAGCTTAAATTTCCAAGCCATGTGCTGAAATCCTCCGTGGACTCACTGGGGGGTAGATTACTAGGCTGACTCTAGGCTAGTGAATGCCAGGAATCCTTTATTTAAGAAGTGACGAATCCTATGCAGTAGATCAGTTTTGAGATTTAGCCGATCCGGTGTGGAGCCTTGGGGAGGTGCACTAGAGTTGTCTGAGGCCTGGAGCTCATCACCTTTAAAATTAAAGGTAAAGGTAAAGAGACCCCTGACTGTTAGGTCCAGTCACGGATGACTCTGCGTTTGCGGCGCTCATCTCGCTTTACTGGCCGAGGGAGCCGGCGTACAGCTTCCGGGTCATGTGGCCAGCATGACTTATCCGCTTCTGGTGAACCAGAGCAGCACACGGAAACACCGTTTACCTTCCCACCAGAGTGGTACCTATTTATCTACTTGCACTTCATGCTTTCGAACTGCTAGGTTGGCAGGAGCAGGGACCGAGCAACGGGAGCTCACCCCATCGTGGGGATTCGAACTGCCAACTTTCTGATCAGCAAGCCCTAGGCTCTGTGGTTTAAGCCACAACACCACCCGCGTCTTTGAAATTAAATAGAGCAAGCAAATAAAACCAGAAGCAGCTTGCAGTACACCATGAGTGGTCACTATTCAGGACACAAAACAAATTATTTTGATGAGGTGCACAAAATGGTTTGCATATCTGGACTGAGACAATGGCTTCCACAACATGATGGTATGTGAACAGTATGAACTCGATGGGAACCTTTATTTTGGATTGGAACATTCTCTTTGGTTTTCATGGATGTTCTGTTCCACACCATACTCTAATGGTCTTTCTGATTTACAAAGACTATTAGTGGCACATATCCAGGCAGGTGACTGAATTTCAACCATTTCAGTTCCCATAGTCATCATGACGTACAGGATGTGCTTCAGCTGATTTTGGTCCTCCAGTGGTCACCAGAGTGAATTACAGCATCCAGCCAAGAAAAGTGTTATCTAAAAATGCCCAGTGAGGGTGTAGTTTTGTGACATTATGCAAAAGTTTAGGAGTCGGACAAATTTTCTGGTTGCCAGCTGGGAAGGTGGGATAGATGGTACCATGCAAGTTGCTAATTCAGGTTATTCTTTCTGGTCTTATCTGATCCTCTCAGTTTCTTCTAGGCAGGCTTATTTGCCAGGCCTCAAATCTACTTGAAAAATGTGTCCTATGACCTTGGAGCTCTGTCTCCAATGAGTAACAGCTAGCAGCAATTAAGGAAGAAGGAAGTAATAAGAGGCAATAGGAAGATCATACACCCTGCAGAAGACACAGGAGGATAAACCTGCAACCTTGGTAACTGTTATAAGGACCAATTTTTAGAAGTCAGCGGCACCTTGATTTTTTTTTTTACTTCTGTCTCTCAATAGTGGAGAATATGTTGTAGATTTTATAGCTTGACTTAACAACCTTCCATTTAAAAACAAGTGCTCTAATAATCAATTTAGGAGGTAGCAGTCTGCCAGGAAGTTAGTTCCAAGCAGTTTGTGTGCATTGCACTTGTACAGTCCAAATGGCACATCTAGTAACTGCACTATAGTTTCTGGCAAATGCCGGCAAATGCACCGTTATCTGGCCTTTCATACTTGAGACATGTATATTTAGGACTCACCCTATTTTGTGGTTGTAAGTTGTTTAAAATTGTTTTCAGTGTTGTATTAAAAACAGGGGGAAGGTGGGTAAGAGATAAAAACAAAGCAAAACAGTATGTTTGAAGGCAGAAACATAGTCTTCCAATTCAACCTTCACTTGCCACCCCTCTCTGATGTGTGATACTAATGGTCATATTATGGGGCTGGTGGACACCCCCTACACAATCTTCATTAGCTGTTTGAATATCAACCTTCCTGTGAATCTTGGCTATTTTTTTCTGGATTTGTGTTATAACAGGAAAAAATACAAGGAGAAGAATATGGTGTAGTGATTAGATTATTTTAGGTGGCAAACCCATGTTCAAATCTCTGTTGGGTACTGATTAAGTTGGAGCAATCATAGTCTCACAACCTAACACATCTGAGGCACTTGTTAGGATCCTGAGAAGAAGTGGAGGGGAAATAGAAAAGAAAAGATGTGCCAATAGGAAAAAAAGTTCCCCATTTCCTGTCAGTCCCCTTTAAGATAGCAAGTGGGGAAACGAGATGTCCCGAAATCCAATAATCATCTGAATGACAGCTTGTATTTGGCACTACATAAAAAAGAGAGTTATTTTTTATATCCCACACTGCAAAAATAATTGAACTGACGTCATTACAAAAGCAGAGTCCTAATAGCTACATGCCTTTAAAGTTAACGTATGGTTAATGGCTGGGCCATCTTACCTCCTTGTCCTATTTTGTAGGTAATCTTTTCCATCAGTAATTGGTTTGACTAGCTAAGATGAGGGTGGCATTTCCAAAATGCCATCCCATTTATAGTTCAGAGCAGCAATGAAAGCACCGAAAACGTAGAGCTCTTTTCCTCTTATATCTGTCCTGTGGATAGAAGAAAATAAAGGGCTAACAGAAGAGCCGATCATTACATTATTTGGTACGCTTTTTTTAAAAAAAAAATTATGTACAAAGTGTCTAGAAACACTTTTACTCATTTTACATGCATGGCACTCAATGAAATGCCAGGGGATTTGCATGAAAAATGAACTTGATAGCCTGAAGTCAAGAGCACAGGTCTCAGTGTCGGCTCAGTGCAGCAACTTCTGATATGGTGACAGTTCTGGATGCCATTGCCAAGAGTTGCTTCTTGTCCCTGATGCGATATCGCTTATATTAGACATATCATGCAAAACCACCTGGAGGAATCAAGTTTTTCAGCTCCATGCTCTGATCTTGAGCAGCAGACTCTTTTTTTGTGGGAAATACAGCTGCCAATTGCAGATTTCAGTGGGCACTGCATCAGTCTGCTCAGAACTATCCATATTGCCAACTAAGTAAAGGGCTCAGGTGTTTTGTACACAGAACTACCATATTTTTTGCTCTATAGGACGCACCCGACCATAGGACGCACCTTGTTTTAGAGGGTGAGAACAAGAAAAAAAAATTCTCCCCCTCTGTGCTCAGTGCCCCTTCAGTGAAGCGGCAGGAGAAACGGAGGCCCTTCCATTTCTCCTCCCGCTTGGCTGAAGGGGCACTGCGCAGCTCTCCCTCTCTAGTGAAGCCAGGAGAGTCTTGCTCTCCCAGCTTCAGCAAAAGGAACCCGAAGCCTGCGGAATACAGCGGGAACTCGCGCTGCATTCTGAAGTCTTCAGGCGGCTATCCCTGAAGCCTGGAGAGCACGAGGGATCGGTGCGCAACGACCCCTCTCACTCTCCAGGCTTCAGCGAAAGCAACGCAAAGCCTCTGGAGCGTGGAGGGAGCGCTCCCTCTGCGCTTCGGAGGCTTCGCGTTGCTATCGCTGAAGCCAAGGAGTCTGCATTCGCACCATAGGACGCACACACATTTCCCCTTAATTTTTGGAGGGGGAAAAAGTGCGTCCTATAGAGCGAAAAATAAGGTATATTTGCAAATCTGTTTATACCCTAAAAAAAATGAAAAGCTGATTGAAATTGGGGATGTGGTAAGCACATTCCCATAGAAATAGAAACGATCAGTCTCTGGAAACTCAGAATGAACTTGCAGATATTCATGACACAAGTTCTTTGAGAGATATTGTTGGCACTTGTCTGTCTCGGGAGGCAATGGAGTGTGCCTTTGGAGTCTCTGGGAGGACATGGCACAAAACAGATGCTTCAGATGTCCTGTGATATATGCTTCTAAAATATCCTAAGTTGCTTTTAGAAATCTTGATATGTGAAAAATGCAAAGGTTCACAGAACGGTTATGTATCACTTTCGGTGCTGCATGCTTTACAGAGCTGAGACTGAAACCATTTGAACACTCTGGACCCATCCAAATTGTTAGGCCAATGTAACGAGGCAGTGTTGCAAGTGGCAAAAACTGGAGTGTGCAAGTCCTAGTTCAACAGAAATGCAATGCTACAGAAATATGTTTTAACAAAAACCCTAGTGAAAAAAGTGAGCCAAAGTGAACAAGTGGAAATAATATATTTTGAAGTCATTAATACAGTATTTATTGAAATAAACAGGAGATTTTCTGAAAATGATGAAATAATCATTGTAGTGGCATCTGTTGATGATTTGGATTTTGAGGAAACAAACCCACTTAGTTCCCCAGGAATCCTACTCCTTAGAAAATAAGTGTTTTCTCTGGACAAAAATGTCTTATAAAAACAAATGTTTCAAAAAATCTACAAGCAAAGAGTGGCATTTGCAGATACATATCAACTTCTGGCTACTGAAAAGCCTTTTGCCTGCAGCACGACCATCTGTGACTCACCATTTCCTTTAACCTAGACCAGCTGCAGAGACTTTTAGTGTTTAGTAAATAATAATAATAATAATAATAATAATAATAATAATAATAATAATAATAAATAATATAATAATAATAATTTATTATTTATACCCCGCCCATCTGGCTGGGCTTCCCCAGCCACTCTGGGCGGCTTCCAGCAAAATATTAAAATACAGTAATGCATCAAACATTAAAAGCTTCCCTAAATACGGTTTTTCTTCCATTTGTAAAAGGACAGCTAAACTGTTATTTTGACAAACTTACATTAATGTACTCCCTCCCCCTTTTTGAAAAAGTGTATTGTGAGCCTATTATCTAGAAAGGGTTCATTTGCATGTTTCTCAAGCATTTTTATGTTGATGAAAGTAGCCTGTGTTACCGTCAATATTTTACAATATTAAGGACATTAATCTCATGGACTTCAAGAAAGTTATGTATATTAGTCTCACAACCTCTCCCTTAAACCTTACCTTTGGTTGCATCCTTTAATGTGTTTTTATTCTTTACCTGTTGTTGTTTTGCACTGGTGTTGTGCATTTTACAAGATTAAAACTGAATTTTTGAGAAAGCAGATCCCACTGTTCTATCACTTCCTAGTTATGCCATAAGCTATTTTGTTTTATTACACCTTTTGATATTCCCGTTCAGTGTACTTAACACCCTTGTTTCTGATGAAGCATAAAGCATGCATCTCATTTAATTCCTGATGTTCACAATGTATGTTCTGTTAACTCAGCTTTTATATAGAATCATAGAATCATAGAGTTGGAAGAGACCACAAGGGCCATCGAGTCCAACCCCCTGCCAAGCAGGAAACACCATCAGAGCACTCCTGACATATGGTTGTCAAGCCTCTGCTTAAAGACCTCCAAAGAAGGAGACTCCACCACACTCCTTGGCAGCAAATTCCACTGTCGAACAGCTCTTACTGTCAGGAAGTTCTTCCTAATGTTTAGGTGGAATCTTCTTTCTTGTAGTTTGGATCCATTGCTCCGTGTCCGCTTCTCTGGAGCAGCAGAAAACAACCTTTCTCCCTCCTCTATGTGACATCCTTTTATATATTTGAACATGGCTATCATATCACCCCTTAACCTTCTCTTCTCCAGGCTAAACATGCCCAGCTCCCTTAGCCGTTCCTCATAAGGCATCGTTTCCAGGCCTTTGACCATTTTGGTTGCCCTCCTCTGGACACGTTCCAGTTTGTCAGTGTCCTTCTTGAACTGTGGTGCCCAGAACTGGACACAGTACTCCAGGTGAGGTCTGACCAGAGCAGAATACAGTGGCACTATTACTTCCCTTGATCTAGATGCTATAGTCCTATTGATGCAGCCCAGAATTGCATTGGCTTTTTTACTGCCGCGTCACATCGTATATAACCCATTATGTAAGCTAATTCTCACTTTGCACAGAGTAATATTCTTCTTTGCCAGTCTGGAGACAGGGGACCTGCTGGCACCCTGCACCATAAAAAGAGACCTCATCAAGAAACGCTGCTTCCCAGCATGGCCACAGGGCTGCACTAATGCTTTCACGGTGAACACCAGCAAATTGAATAGAGCCTGGAAACAAACTTGCAGCCAGTTCAAATTGGGTAAAGTTGGTATGATGGAATCAAAGTGCCTGGCACCTGGCTGCAGGATTATTAATATACTAGTTATGATTTATGGAAGCTTTCAAGTACTGGGTCAACAAACTGAAAGCTTCCTACTAGTTCTATTCCACTGTTTCCTCTCCTAGGTAAAATCTATGCAGTTTGCATTTTATGGGATTAAAAAATAATAAAGCAGTATACTTTGGGAAAGATACGATCTGAAGAGAAACCAGAGTATACTCTGGTTTCACCTCAGATCGTATAAATCTTTCGCCTTTGGGAAAGAAAAGGCTGTGATGGCCTGGGACTCGGGCTCGGACTCAGAACCAGAGGAGACTCAGTCTGCACTGGATCCTTTGCCTCAGGCACCATCTGAACCAAGTCTGGGGCTGGATCCTGAAGAGTCCCAGTCTGCACAGGTTCCCCTGCAACAAACACCAGTTGGGCCGAGTCAGGGGCCTGAGCTTACCCTGGCTCCAGATGCAGGGATTACCTCGTTGCCTTCAACTGGGCCATCACTTACAGCTGCTCCACTACCGGTTTGGTCAGGGGAGGCTGAGGGGGCCCCTGAGTCTAGTAACCCACCGACGTCTCCCGAGCGGCAGAGACTAAGGTCTGAGAGGAGAGACCTGAGTACTCGCAGGAGGAGTGCTCGCCTTTGGGCGAAATGGGGAGGTGAGTCGCCGGGGGATCAGGACCGGCCGCTACCCCAACAAAGATAAAAGGCTGTCGGACCCTGCTCCAGGTTGCAGGAGCAACATTGCTGTATGCTTGATCCTGCCCCTGTCCTTGCCTTGTTTCCTGCTTTGGCCCTGTCAGACTGACTCCTAGCGGAACCTTTGGATTCTGGACCGGTCCTGGACTGCGTTTCACGGGTTACCCCTGGGCCCAGCACAAAGGCTTTAAGTCTTTTGTGACTCGTATATGTAATGTCCAGGATCATGAGGATGGCTAAAAAGACATCTCTTTTAAGAAATGAAATCATGGCTCTGGTTCAGCAAGGCTAATCTTAGCTCTTATTGCTTGAGTACTTTCAAATCATATCCTCCAGTAGTTCACGGGTGAAAACAGGGATAGTCTTGTGTACTTACAGCAGTGCCATTTTCACATCAAGGGCCAACTGCATATGTCTCCACTTCTCTCATTCTTAGGTGGAGAGCAGCTGCCTGCTATTTCTTTACTAAGGTCTGTACTTGTTTCTCATTCAGAAGAAGTTCATTAACTGATTGTAACTTTTTATTTTATTTTATTTTTTAAAAGTATGATCCAATTTAATGTCATGGCAGGCCTGGTTATAGTTAGTTTCAGCATCACAGCCAACCATATTATTTCTCAAAGATGACAATGATTCAATTTATGACAGAAACAGAGGCTTTACCAACCCTGCATAATAAGGTACAGGACCACTCTCTCTGTAACTGTTAATATTATTATTATTACTTTACTTAACTTAATTTAATTATATTATATTCCATTCTTCATCCAGAAGGAGCTCAGGACAACAAACACAGGTAAAACAATTAAAACATCTAAAACCAATTTCAATGCAGATGCAAACTTGGGAAGGTCTCTACCTAAAAGCTTTGTTGGCAGACGAAGGTCTTTTCACTAGACACTAAAAAGTCCTGTTATCATAGCACTTCAATAGAAAAGCAAATTTGGAGGGGGGGCACATGTGCATGACAATGGAGGCGGTGGCTTGAGACTGGTATCTCCATAAGCCTTTTTTTAAAAAAAAAAAATCACCCTCTGCAATTGTATATGGCTCAATTTTGCACCCAAACAGAGCACTTCAGAAGGCAATGGTTCAGAGACAACTTTTAAGTTAAAAATTTTGCTCTCTGTGCAATATTAAAACTTACTTTGCCCCAAAGTTTGTGGGCCCTGGGGAAAGTGGGAAATGTGTAATGGTGCCTAATACCAACCCTAACTCCAGTGGAGGAGAAGCCTCAACATGTCCAGCCCTCTCCCTAGACTGTATGGATCGAAAGCTTCCATGCAGAGCTTATTCAAAAATTGCAAGATGAGTTTTTTACCTTAGAAGTGAAAATATAAAAATTAATAGATACCAGCAGTAAGAAGAAAAACAGCGGGAGAGGCCCTTGAGTTGATTCCGCACTCTCACAAGAGATATGGCTATTGCGTTTACTAATTCCTCCCAGAAGAAGAGAAGATTTTGGATTTGATATCCTGCTTTATCACTACCCTAAGGAGTCTCAAAGCGGCTAACAATCTCCTTTCCCTTCCTCCCCCCCAAACACCTCACTCTGTGAGGTGAGTGGGGCTGAGAGACTTCAAAGAAGTGTGACTGGCCCAAGGTCACCCAGCAGCTGCATGTGGAGGAGTGGAGACGCGAACCCGGTTCACCAGATTACGAGTCTACTGCATAAAGCCACTGACATGACAGAACTGTTTCATATTATCTTTACTGAATCTCTCTCTCCTTTAGAATAATAATTGATTGAGGAAGATGCAGAAGATCTGCCTTTACATATGTACCTGGGATGAATGGCAAGCAGCAACCATCACAAAATCTCTAACACAGGATAAATAGACCAAAACTGCCGAAACTAAAAACGTCTGCATTATCAAGATTCATACATCCATACTATTACAGGAAATGCTGAAAAACATTTGCTGCACCACAGTTCAAGATTGGCATGATACGTTTCATTCTTTACTTATTGCAATATTCCCTGATTTACTGGCACAGTAAGATTTAGCATACCTTATTTAATCCCTTTAACTTTTCAAAGTATTACTGTTTATAGCTTGTAGGGTTGGGATGCAGAAATGGTACTCTTGGAGCCTATGTTACAGTCATGGCTGTAAAAGACATGCCTAGGCATTTGTTCTCCTCACAATTTGCAGGTCCATTGATGGTGGAATCCCCTTGTGGTATTTCTACAGAGCTGCTGATTTCTGGTTACTCCCGCAGTGGACTTGGAAAGGGTAAGGGGGTTAGTGGAGGGAGGTTAGTGGGTTATGGTTCTCATTTTTGTTCTGTTTCTTGCTGCTGTGCTATGGGAGACTTATAGACGCTTTACACCTCTCGGTTCAGAGATGCTATCCCAAAAAAATTCCCCTTGAATCGATTAATCCACAGGCGATATTAAATTGCTTACATTAAATGTGAGGAGTCTGAGGGATGTTATAATAGTGGAGGGTCTCCAACTAGTTAAAGAGTTGGAGGTCCTCTTTCTTCAAAAAAACCCCCAAGATGTTAAACAAGATCCACAAGGCAGGTTTATTTTTGTTTCAGGCCAATGTGATGATAAACAGTTAACTCTGGCATCTATTTATGGTCCCAAATCAAACCAATATTCCTTTATGGCAAAGACCTTGAAAAAAACTTAATTCTTTCACTAAAGGGGAAATTATTGCAGCAGGAGATTTTACCATGGGCTATGATACTATGCTAGATAGTAGTTCAGCTTCTGCATCTAATAGTAGGTGAAAAGAAAATTCAGTAGCACTACCCAGGTAAGGAATGCAAATAATGTACTAAGTCCAATTTCTGGGAATGATGACAAGGAGGTGACCCGTGGATGCCAGAAGTGGCAAAGTCAGTCTGTGTATAACCAAAGAATTTAATGGAACCATCCCAGCAGAAGAAACTTGGATACGCCGTATAACAGAGATGAAGGAGAATGAGAACCAGAGAGCAGTTGTTGAGGACAAGATAAGCAAAAGCTTTTCTTAGCTACAGACAGAGTCACAGTGGTTGTACATGGACCTCAGCCATGCCAAATCTGTACTATCCATTGGTCTCCTGAAAAATGGCAACAGCAAACAAGACATAAACAATAGTAACAAATACATGTGACCTTGATTCAGTCTTAGAAATATTCTGCATAGTGTACTGCAACAACAAGATTGTTGACAGCACAAATGGGTTTAATTTGGACAACATAGCATTAGCCATAGTGAAGAAGGGTGTGTCTGCTCATATATGTAAAAGAGCAGGTGCTTTGTATTTGGCAAATATATTCCAAAATCAACCATTGCCAGGTGGTATTGTTAAAATCAGTTGTGAAATATTGGCTTGGTGCCACTATTGCTGCAAGGTTTTCCAAGTGCGAAAGAAAACAGCAAATGTTCAGAAGCTGATTGTTCAAAACCAGCAAACGGCAGAGTACAACGGAACAGTACTCACTGTGCACCTACCAAGACTTGAAGTGAAAGACTAATGATGTTACTGATGTCACAAAGGAGAAACAGTTGCTGCAATCATAAGAAAAAGTCTATGGGAAGCGCTCCATGATATTGCAAAGGAGAATGAACTAGAAGTACACCTGTGAGAGGAACCCATCTGTGTGTAGGCAAGAATCTGCTTCAGTGTATTGTGCAATTTGGGAAGATACCAGTCCAGGTTAATACTGGTGACATGACTGATACACTTAGAGGTGATGTTGGTTTATTGGGGAGCCAGTCAATCAGCATGAATGCCAGGGGAGACATCAACACCACAAGATGGCAGAATAGCTTTTCTTTTCATATATAGATAGATATAGATATAGATAGATATCGATATAAAGATATAGATATATATCAAAATTGATGAAACAAATCTATGAAGTCCAATCTATGAAACAAAGAAGTTATGTAATTATTTGACTTAACTATATATATATATATATATATATATATATATATATATACTGTATATATGTGTGTGTGTTTCACAAGTTAACTTCAAATCAAACAATTACATAACTTGTTTTATAGATTTGACTTCCCACCCCCACAGTGTTTTTATTCGAATTCTTATATATCAAGCTCCTATTACAAAACTCCCTCTAATACAGTGGTACCTCGGGTTACAGACGCTTCAGTTTACAGACTCCGCTAACTCAGAAATAGTACCTCAGGTTAAGAACTTTGCTTCAGGATGAGAACAGAAACAGCGCAGTGGCAGCGTGAGTCCCCATTAGCTAAAGTGGTACCTCAGGTTAGGAACGGTTTCAGGTTAAGAACGGATCTCCGGAACGAATTACGTTCTTAACCCGAGGTGCCACTGTACAATTATTTTATCATTTTTCTTTTGCTGCTCGTATCTCGAATTCTGCCAGCAATTTCCTTTGATTATAATACTTTTTAAAATAGTCCACAAAAGGCCTCCACTCTTCTATTTAAAAAGTTCATCATTTTGGTTTCTTAATTTTGCTGTCAGCTTTGTCATTTCCACATAGTCCATTACTTTTAAAAGCCATTCCTCCTTCATTGGAACCTCCTTTACTTTCTGTTTCTGTGCCAATAGTATTCTAGCTGCTGTTGTCTCACACGTTTAAATTAGGTAACTCTAAATCTTAAAAAAATACTTATCGAAATAGCGAATTTTGTCAAGGCATGTTAAAGCGCTCAAAATTAGAATGAAATTGGGGGCAGGGAGGGGGCAGACTTCTTTTGTGAAGAGATTTACTGCTACTGTGAAGACTTCTAGATCTCTTCAGAGATTGCTTGCCATGAGGGAAAGCAATCTGCTTAGGCCACTTTTAATGGAGTCTCAACATAAAGAAAAGGGCTGCTCTGTAAATGGGAAGGGTTTCGAAGAGATGTGGGGAAAGAGGAGCAATGAAGACGACTTTCATTGAGCTTTCCCAACTCAGATGGCTTCACAGAAACAGTCTGTGGTGGCAGTTTCAGGCCTCCACACTTGCCATTTCTGTCAAGGACAGCTCCTTCTGAGGTGATTTGTTTGTGCAAGAGTCGAGAAAAGGTGGATTTTGATTTTATGATGGAGCTGGCGCAAAGCTTGGGTCAGCCATAGCAGAAGACTGCTGTCTATTTTTGATAATTCTCAAAATATTCTTTTTAAAGAGTTAATACTTTTCTTTGTCGTATGGCAGCTAGATTAATAAAAGCAAGATTCTGCACATAGCTAAGTCTGAGGGCATTCTTCACCCTCAGAACATTATGGACTATAGTTGTCATAGATATAGAACCTACTTGTCATTGATTTAAAATCCGGTTGTCCCACACTTGTTTCTTTTGTTATTATAATTGTCTTGTTTGTTTTACATCTATGTACATTACACCTTGATGTTAAAAACTTAAAAGAAAACAATGAGTTCCATGGGGAATCAAATAGCACACTGTTGGAGCCGTAACAGCACATGGGAGAAATACAAAGATATAAGGAAGAATAAGTCATTATGCAATAAAAACAAACAAATCATTTGCCACCTGCTGATTTACAGTGTATAGAAACATACAAGTTTGGCAGTAAGCTTCCTGTATCCTTATGAACCTGGAATACAGAGATATTTTGGCAACTGAGCCAAGAAGTATTTTCAACAGATGTTCCCAGTTAAAGCGTGCTATCTTCACGGAGACTCAATCAAAAAGTGTGTTATGATTTCCCCAGTGTATTCTGTTCTCATTCACAAGCAACTTGAGTTGCTGAAAATACTTTTTAAAATAACTGACCTGTGTATATGGATATATGCATTCATATGTTTACATGGATTCTTGTATTCCTTATCAATTTTTAGAAGACTTTATTTCACTTGTAGTAAAACTTCATAAACATTAGCATCTATGTTTGCTTTGGCCAGTTGAATCCAACATCTTTTTTATATTCATGAGAGGCCCAAACTCAAGAAAATAACCCTGTAACCCTGCGTTGCCTGCTTCCAGAAACTGCTGGCACAATGGTTTGAGGTAGAAGAACTGGGTCCATAAATCTAATCATCTTTAGCCATCTTTAAAAGATTTCTTTTCCATGCCATGCCATGAACTGAGCAATCTAAGGCTCCTTTTTTACAGCCTACCTTGTATTGAGATATGCACCAGCAGTAGGAACAAATTCCCTTCTAATAACATATTTCCCAGTGGAGGCTATGAAAAAGATAACGATGGCAAAGATAGCAACCAAGTTGAGATACATGGTACATTATTACCACCATCGAGTTACTGCTTTTACAAACCAGTTTCCTGAGGCAATATTGTGCTGTATGATATAAGGCTTATTTCTGGTATATTGCTTCCCCTCCCCCCACGACAGAACATTCTGTTGTTATATATCTTATGGCAGCCACAAACAGGATTACACTTACTTACTTTTACACAACCAGCAGTACTTCCAGAAGTATTTGTTCAATGTATTAAAAGCATGGCTTCTTAGAAAAGTAAGAAAGCAAGCCACAACAGACATTCGGAATGTTACTTGCAAAACAGTCCTAATTAACCAGTCAATGTTACAATATCTCCAAAGCTTGTGATTGATTTTTCAGGGGTTTTTAAATGCTAGTGGCAAGAAAACGAATTCCTTCAGGAATCATAAGGACACAGTTATTTTAGTATAGAAATTGATATTTTGCCTTATCACCTCCATACTGGAAGTGTCCAAAGCGCCTTTGTGATGGAATGAATGGGCTTTGGCCTGCACTGAGGGAGGAAAATGAGGTTAAGCAAACCAACTAAACCTACCCTTCCGTCACCAGTGCCACCAGGGAGATATTTTCCACACTCTAAAATCTGGTTGCTCCTACAGTTTCATGACCTCTCGTAATAACAATAAAATATCAAGTTCTGCTCCTTCACAGCCTCTCATTTGCTTTTCTTTACCCTTCTTTATGGTTTTGTCTCCAAGTTCAGTGAGGGCAACTAAAAAAACTAAAATAGACTAGACTAGAAGATTCTTTCAGGTAACTCTTGGACTTCTTATGAGCTGCGATATACCAAAAGAAAAGCAAAAGGCTGTGGGAAATAATTGTGGGTTTTTTGTTTTTTTGTTTATAAAAGCCTTATACCTTTTTGCTGAAGGTACTGTATTTGGGAAGATATACAAAAAGTTCATGCTAAGGGCAAGGAGGTACCCCCAGCACGTAAAGGGTAAGGAGATTCTACAAGGAAACCATTCACTCATGCACAGGCCAGAAGTGTGAAAATATTTTCCTTCAAGGTGAACATAAATCAGTAATCAGGTATGGTATGCAGGTCAGAATAAGAATGAACTAGCCCAGAAAAAATATAGGACACGACTGTATCTTAATGTTTGGCCTATCAATATTGTGCATGTAGATAGGTAGCTACAAAAGACAAATTTGACAGAATCGGGGGACCTTTTATGTTTTCTGTAAATAGAGACAGACTTTGCCGCCATTGCCACAGATTGCTTTACGGAGAGGATATATGCACATTTTGGCTCCTTGTTGACCTTTTTTAAAGGGCACACAAGTGATATAAGAATATGCATAACATGTTAGTATCTGTTGTAGATCTCTTTATTGTTTATGGATTCTATGTCCCCCACCCCACCCCGTACTCTAATGTTTCTTGTTTTGGTATAGCGTTCTATCCGTGTTTAAACGATTTCAATCAAACTATTTCAAAAATAAGAATGAACTAGCCCATTCACAATACCGGGATGCACATCAAACAAAAACGACTAGACAAAAAATAAAATTAAACCCCACCAGCCTAAAGTGGGGGGAATGCATGATTGCTGTTTCACAACTTCCTCCTTGGTTCATTTTAGCCTTAAAAGCCATCTCTCAGTTCACATAATGACTAGTAGCAGAGTTGCTTTCAAAATAAATAAATAAATAAATAAACAAACAAGCAAGCAAGCAAGCTTCCCTGAGGATTACAGTAAGTGCAGCAGAATTTCTATACAAAATACTAAGACGCATGGAAAATGTAGTCCATTTAATCAAGGTCTTTTCTTTTTTTGGTCACATTGATTATGTTCTTTGTCATGGAGGTTTTACTTCCTAAAGCCCTCTGTGCACCTGGCAGCATCACCAAGATCAGTGAGATCAATTTCTGGCAAAATATCTTACTGGTTATCATTAGGGCTGAATGTACCCCTTTCGACACACAAAACAAGATTAGGCTTACCTTTTTTTGAGGTGGCATAAAGTAAACCTGTTTCCAGCAGCAGCAATCTACCTTCAGCCCTGAGTTGCCAATGCAAATAGTAAATTTCCTGAATCAAAAGATAGCTATTTGTACCGAAGTGCTGCCAATTTTTCAACCAGCCCCTGTAGCGCTACATCTAACGGGAGCTTAATTGGCAGGCATTTTGCAGGCACTGATATTTATGTCCATCCCATGAAAAATTCACCTGCTGATTTCTTCAAATCACACTATTGGCTAGTATATTCTGGTCAGTTGGCAACATTCAGAGAAACAGCTCCCTGTCGGAACTTCCAACTATACATGTTGCTTTAGGGTTTGGCCTTAATCAGCAATGGTTGAAATGCACTATTATTACAATAAGAGCCAGCTTGAGTTTCAGGCATGTCAAGGCAAACAGGAAGCAGTACGGATGATGACAAGGGAATTGCAGGCTGGGGCTGATGGGAGATGTAGTCTGAAACAGAAGGACACCAGACTGGGGATGGCTGAGCAAGACCCATCGTTTCAAGTAAATGTCCTTCTAATGCTGCTTACATTCAGCCCAGGCTGAAAACGTGCTTTTGGCCTGGGTCCACTCTTGGTGTGGCGTGTGTGAAGCAAAAGCCTTCTTTTTCATGCTGTGACTCAATCCACAGCTGGGAGGTTTTCCAAGCACATTTTGAAGCCAGTCTTCTATTGCAAGCCTCTACTGTGCCTTTCAGGCCTGTGTACTGCGCAGAAGTTTAACAAACGAACATTTTCCAAACACGGGGATGAAATCAAACTTTCGCCATGTAATAATTGAGTGGAACGGAGATGGTTGGCAAGATCAACTTGCCACGCTATTTAAAATTCTCCCAAACAAAGCAAATGTTAAAAGGTACAAAGCCGTGCATTCTATTATGTTCTCCCTAATCAAGATGCATTCTGGGAAGTGGCCAATCTTATTTATGATAAGAATATATATGCTGCTTAGATTTAATAAGCAGCAACCAGTAATAAGAAAACAATAGGAAAATGATATACGCCACAGCTTCTAGGGTCTCACATGCTTCAGCATTTATGGCAGCAGAGCCTGGACTTGTTCAGGAACGCAGGCTGCCCCTTCTCCTCTGTCCTGTCATCATATGGGAAGGAAATAACCCAGCCGAGCCACATGATATCCTTTCTCAAATGGCTGCCTCTTCCTCCTTTTAACAGTTGGCTGTGCTGTCTGGGGCTGATGGGAGTTAGCATCCAGGAGGGTGCCATGCTAGCAAAGTCAGTTTTAATGACTTCCTTTGAGACTTAGGAGCCTGCAGGAGGAGTTTGGTAACGTGCAGCCTTTCATCATCTCCACCTTTGTCTAAGTGAAGCCCATCCAGGCTGATGATTAGTTGGGCTACTCATAAATAGGGATGTGGGGTGGAGAGGTGGAGAGCTGAATTTTGTTGTGGAGTTTTCCAACCAAAGTTTACAAAAAAAATGAATATTTTAGAGGGAAATGTGCATGGAAAACAAACAGGTTCATAAAAATAACAAACTTGCATTGTATCAGGAGAAAAATTGCCTGCATACAAAAGTGTGTCCATAAGAAGAAATTCACATGAAAACACTGACCCATTTTCACGAGGGCTCCTTTTAAAAAATATAAATCCGCGAATTGCTTCAGAGAACTGAATTTAAGATTTAAAAACTGCAAAACTGAGAGGACCGAAACTGACAGCTCCTTCCATCCCTACTCATGAGCAAGCAGCTATTTTGCACACTGTAAAAATATTAACCAGAGACAGAAAAACAGCAGCCAGCTCAAAAGCTTAAAACAGTGTAGAAATAAAATCATACCCTGGGTTAGGAGAGAGATCAACCTGTCAGATCAAAACTAAATTAGGTGTTTGAGCTGCTCCTGACAACTTGCTTTCTTATACTCCTCTAGCCAAAATATCCTAGAATTCCTTTGCAAATTCTGAAAGAACAATTGCAAGGTCATAAATGTCACCTCAATTTTCCTGTAGGAGGGGAACTTGAAACAAAAGAAAATGGGGATCCTCAAAGACAACCAATCAGAGAGGAGAGAGAAAATGTTCAGTTTGTGGTGATGACAGGTAAGAAGAAAGGACGGTTGGGGGAAATGGATAAATATTGAAAATGCCTTAACCCATGCCCCAGAGAAGGATTGTGTTACATAAACATGGTTGAAATGTCCAGGTAAGAATGACTACAAAACCCTGTATGCAGATCACATATATGAAGCCCTAATCTTATTAGAACAAAGCTTTAAAAATGTTTTGCTATCATGAAGATAAAAGTTTTCTGCCTGTGTTTCTGCTTGCAGGAGTCCATTGTAAGGTAATGCTGGCCCTCTAGTGTTCAAAGGATGGAAATTTCCCATAGCAAAATTTAATTTTCACAAATCCAGAGCCACTCATACATGTACATCCTTCAGTGAATGACTCACAGCTGAACATGCAAACCTATATTGATCTGGGTGGTGTTATAGAGGGCCTTTTTGGTAGCAGCACCCTTCCTGTGGAATGCCCTCCTGTCAGATGCCAAAGAGATAAACAATTACTGTATATGATCTTCTGTAGACATCTGAAGGCAGCCCTGTAATGGGAAGCTTTTAATGTCTTATGTATGTGTGTTCTTTATATTCTGTTGGAAGCTGCCCAGAGTGGCCGAGGCAACCCAATCAGATGGGTGGGGAAGAAATAATAAATTATTATTATTATATAAATGCACTGATTGTAGTATTTGGCCTGTTCAGTGACACGCACATTCAAGCAATCACTTGACAATGCAGTTATGAAGCAATGAATGCATGTGTGCTAACTCAACCACATATCAGCAGCAACTTGATCCTCAGCAGATCTACTCAGTAGAGATGCTACTGAACTCCCTGTTGTTGTTTTTTGGCTCAGAATGCAAAGAACGATGACTTATAATGCTTGCTTAAGACACAAGGCAAGCATTGCCAGCCCCTGAGTGCCTGAGATTTAAGGAAGCTCAGCTGAATTCTAGAAAAAGTTCCCCTTTGCTTTGCTAGACTTGAATAACGCAAGAGACAGCTTTACACATGGATATCCGAGGCATGGAATTACACCAGGAAAGGGGTTACCCAAATGGCTTATTATTAACTCTAAATCCTGGCGATACAAACAACATCTGGCTGAATGTAAATGACAGGTCAGCATGATTTTCTGACATAGGAGCTTGAAGGATGTTTGGAGAAGAATTAAAAGGCTTAGTGCGTCGCCAGGCTGCCGACTCAGGAGCCAGCCAGGTGGGGGCCTCCAGCGCTTTGAATAGATGCTCAGCAGATGGCAGGTGCAGCTTTGTCCACAGAGGTGCAATCTCCTGTTTTCCCATCTCCAAACCTGCTGTAGCTTACAATATTCCAGCTCTGCACTGTAGCAGATGGGGCCGGATGGTTGCTGTATAGAGATGGAGATGGGCTGCAGTTTCAGCTGATGGACACTTGGGAGAAAGTCAGCTATAGGCCAAGGAGCAAAGCACAAACCCAAAGAGTTGCCTAAGATGAGTTTGCTGGATTTAGGAATGATGCTGCATTGTGTTACTGTCAGGATCATAATCTGGTACTCCTCCTTTGCGACCATGCCAGCTGGTAGGTGCTGCGGCAGAACAATTAGGAGCACCCTGGGAACTATGGTGCAGTTTGATATTCTTGATTTATGTTCTTATGGGGCAGGGAGCTCCTCTTTAGATGGCATTGTGCCTAACTTCAAAATGTAGCAAATCTACCCATCTGTGTTTGGAGCCCCCTCTACACATTGGGGTTCAGAACATATTTATTTAATTCATTCATTTATCTAAATGTTTATATATATATCATAAATAACATTAAAGCGGTTTACAATATCTATACGTAATAAAAACCATGTAAAAATTGAAAATCGGAGATAATCAACTAACCATTACAGAAAGATGATTTTTTTAAAAAATTACCTGCAATACTCTTGGTGGCATAGAAAAGTTTTCAGCAGGTGCTTAAAGGTTTAAACAGGAGGTGTCTGATGACGAATCTCTGTTGGCCTAACATTCCGTAGGACTGGGTGACTCTGTTGACTGAAAAAGGAAATCCCAAACAACTGGCAAACTGCACTAGCAAAATAAAATTGTGAAATACTGCCTTGAACCTGTGAATAATATGTAGCAAAAGAATCAAGAATGAAAATGTGAGGGAAGGTGTCACTGGAAGCAACTGTCTTTTCTTGACACTGTATGGCAAAGGGCTAATGTTTGCCAGAGGTTGAAAAAGAACATTTGCCATAGAAACAACTCAGAAAGGTTCTGCAATTCAGCACGTTACTGAAAGTTCAAGAAAACATTTTATAAACCCAACAACCCTCCTGCTGTCAGCTTAGGTTTTTATTTTTATTTTTTTGTACAGACCTTAAGTTCAAATAGACAAAAAAGAAAAAGACAAAATGTTGTCCTCAAAAATGACCGGAGTGACATTTTCTGTAGATCTTTGCTGCAGTCTAGTTTAAACAACAGAATGCACAGACTTAAGAAAACAACATCACAGGGACTTCGACTTCTTCTTAATCTAAACAGTGAAATACACACAGATGAGTACATCATAATGCGCTAAAGACCATAGCATTTAAAATAACATGTGGCCAAAGGGTAGACTGAGAATGGAAATCCTTCTATTGATTCAAATACATTTTGCATTAAAAGCAAAAGCAGGAGTAAAACCCAAAACAACTCTTATCATTCATTGTTGCTGGGTTTTTTCTTCGTTTTTGTCCATAAAGCTACTAAAGAACATGGACAATTTCCAAGTTGTTAAAGTTCCTGTTTTATTCATGAAATCTTATGTTTCTGGTGCGTCTTAGAAGATCCAGGCCAGGCCATGGTAGTGCAACATAATTTCCATAGGAAATAATGGTAGTGGCAAAGGTCCCATTCCCAAGGTAGCTTTGGTTGGGAAGCAGATATAAAATCCTAAAAGCACTGTTGTTTATATGAAGGTGTCAGAACCCTGCCATTCCCCCCTGCCTCTCACAATACATTTAATTGTATTGTAGAAGTAATAAGATGGCTATTATTCATCACTGTTTGGCCGTGCTACCTGTATGACATGCAGCTATACTGGAGAAAGAAGTTCAGTGATTACTTTTAAGTGAAATCCAATGCTTGTGTGCTTGGAAGTATGACTCACTATATTGGGTGGGGCTTCTAGGTAAGTTAGCATACAATCGCAGCCTCAGTAATGCCAGAAAATGGCATTTTCTTCTTCTTTTATGACATTACAAAAATATGCCAAGCGAATTAAGAACATGACTGAAGTTTGAAATGTTAAACCAACTCTTATATGCTGAACACTTGTGCTCAGTATTTCTTGAGTAACGTAGAAAGTGGTAAACAAAACATACAAGGGAGTATTCCACTCGCTGGTAGTATTAGCAAATTGATTTGTTGTTTGCTCCAAAACATCTCACAAACTTTTATCTTGAAGTACCTATTATACTTATCTCAGTGCAAACACAAGTCAATCCATTTTGTATTTATAAACCAGGCTATTTTAATTTTATATATGCAGTTGTATGGAGGTTATATATGCAATTGTATGGAGGCTGGGTGAGTTGCCTTTCAGAAGTAGCCAAAATAGGTTCTTCATAAACTTGTTTGCAAATTAATTTTGCAAATTCAGAACCAGAGCCACAAAAATGATTGATTTGTCTTTTTCTTCCTTTCCCCTGGACAGGTCATTTTTCCCTGTTGGTGGCTGGATCCTCATTACTGGGATTGCTCATTTTCTATTTAGCTGTTATAGGAGATCAGTGGCCAGTTTCCCTCTGACTTATTTTAAAGGTTTTTGGTATCTTTAACCAGTGGCGTAGCGTGGGGGGTGCAGGGGGGGCCGGCCGTACCGGGCGCAACATCTGGGGGGGCGCGCTCGCACTCGCAGCTCTCTGCCCCCTGCTAAAATCCACGGGTTAGGGGGCGCAAATTACTTGCCTTGCCCCGGGTGCTGACAACCCACGCTATGCCACTGCCTTTAACGCTCCCCTGGAGCTACTGTATCCTATGAATCTCTGTGCGGTATCTTGATGCATACTGAAATGTTATCTGCAGAAATTGTTTTATTGTTTTTTTAATTTAAAGGGATGGTTTTATTGTTTTTAGAGTTGTGCTTTATTCAGTTTTTAGCTTGTACATCACTTCAGTTGCTTCATGCTATGAAGCAATTTATAAAATTGTTAAGTATTATTATTGCGTGGACAGGCGGAGTCCCCAGGTCCCGAGCGGTCCCCCCCGTCATGTGGAATAACGACTCAAGACAACGTGCTATGGGATTAAATTGGCCACAACTTTATTAAATTTCAAATGTGGGTAGACCTTGGCTCAGGCATTGGGCGTTCTCCCTCCCCAGTCCCCAGCCGGGGACCTAGGGAGCTTCAGGGTTATCCAGTGTGTGTGTGGGGGATGGGCCGGCTCTGGAGAACATATGTTCAAGCAGAGATAGCCGCCCCCCGTTACGACGCTGCCGCAGGGGAGAGCAATGACGACCTTTTGGCGTACGGTCAAAGCCTCCCTTCAGAAACCCCTTTAACGGGGAACCCTGGTATAGCCGCCACAAAGAGGAAGATGGACTAAAGGATTCCGCCCAAGGCCTGATACCGCCAAAGTTATGACGTTTTGCTACGGGAAACCTGCCAATGCAGGGAAATTCCTTTCCGGCCCTTTAACAGCGCCTGCATACCTGTGAAGAAAAGTTACCTGTAAAACCTATGAAGAAAAGTTAACCTGCAAAAGAAGACATTAACTGAGGGTGGGTAGGGTGGGAGAAGCTCTGGAGCCAAGTGAGGATTTCCAGGTAAGATCCTCCCTCTATTGTGTGGGCAGGTAATCCCTCCCCTACCTGGCCTGGTCTCCTTGGCAACGCTTCCCCAGGTGGGATTGGACAACTGACTGAGGCAGGCGGAGACCTCCAGGTATCCCACCTGAGGGAAGGCAAAGCCAAGCCTATGCTGATGGGGCCGCTCCAGATCCAGGGCTGCGCGCGTCCACGCAAAGGGCGCTCCCCGTTTTAAGCGGGGAGCGGTTATTATTATTATTATTATTATTGCTCCTGCATGTTCTGTTTGCTGCCACTCCACACACAGGGTATCTTTAATTCAACAGACTTCACATTTATCCAAGTAAACTGAATTTTAAAAACTGCCAAGTGTCTTGCTTCTCTAACATGTCGTCTGCATCCAACCCCTTATCAAACAAAGTTTGTATCATAGTTATAAAAATTAAAAACGACACTTTCAGTGTACGCAAGGACAAGGAACTTGATAAATGGCATAATTTATATGTCAGCATTGCATGATTAAGATACTTAAAAAGTATAACAGTGATGTCCTTTACACAGTGAATTATCTAAATCAGGGGTTCCCAACTGTGGTCTGTGGCCCACCAGTGGCCCACAAGCTTTATTCCGGTGGTCCATGGCATGTCCACATTAACTTTTTATATTGATGCTTTATGGCATTTCAATTTCTTCTTTTATTTCTTATATTTTATTGTATTACAATAATAAAGCAATATAAGAAACGAAAGAAGCAACAAGTGGTGCATGGGGGGCGTTTAGGAACCACTGATCTAAACAATAAGGTTATTTAATAAATCTTATTTACTTTATAAGCAAGAGTAATCAAGCACAAAACCAGACTTTTGTGAGTAGGCTCCTTTTCTGGATGTGCTTCAAGTGATGTATGGGTGCTGCATCCTACATCAAAACACGTAGGACTGCACTCAGGAGAATCCCAGCTTCTTCCTTAAACAGCCGGAGTCCTTAGTTCAGACAGTTACAAACACTTGTTTAGAAGGACCTACAGAGAGGTGACAACCAAATCTAGGCTTTGACTGTCCTTGTCCCAACCTTAAGAAGTGATGGATGTTGATAGAGATTACAATGCTCGGAACCTATTCAGCAGGTGTAAGGGCAGAACAGCTGTGCATTCATGTTCAGGTCTTCAAGGTAACAATTAAAAATGATTATAAAACCGAATTAGTCATTTTCTGATATGCTAAAAGAAACTATCCTACATCTTGCATATTTTAAAAAAGCTAGCTATCTGCAAGTCAAAATCTGTATATTGTAAAAATGCTTTCATTTAGAATGAATTCCCTGCTGATCTCTACAGGCTGTTCATCAATATTAATACTGGTTAGGCAGAAGGCTAGAAAAAAAGAGCAAAAACAATGACATCGTACCCAATGAGATTATCATTTCCAGGCTAGGTTAAGTGTTGACTAGGGCAGAAGCAACACTTAAACAAGTCCTCTGAAAGCATACAGTGAAACTTCTCAAATATGAAACACTGGCTGCAATCAGGTCTATTTCCTTAATTGTGTAGGATTGTACATGCCCTGTGAGGACTTGATTTTCCCCCAATAGCATCCTCCTTACAAACTATTTTGTTTATAGACAAAAGCAACACTCACAGTTAACAAAGAAAAATAAATCAACCAATTGGCATCCATAAACAAAAGCCCATAATAAACTATGAATAAATTATGTTTGCCTGTCTGTCTAAAACAAAAACTCTAAAGTACTGAAACAATAAGACTCACAATATTTCCATACAAATATTTTCTTTGGGGTATTTTTTGAGTTCCACAGCAAATTTCTCCCATACCACCCGAAAGGAAGTCCTCACGCCATCGCCTATATTTTTGAATTGTAAAGAACTGTGGCAGAATTGCATGCCCATTTTTTCGACAACAGCTATTGGTTTATAATCCCTCCCAATTTGGACCAAGCAACATCAATCCAGTTTTAAAGACCCACCAAATCTAAAAACCAGCTTGGGTTGTGACATAGAGGGGCTGTTGAAAGACAGAAAGCCCTGCTGAGATCCGGGAGTTAAACTAATGATTCTTGGGTCTGAGGGAAAAACGAAACAAAACTGTCTTTGCTTTTTGTGAACACTACCTTTTTTTGCTGTTTTCTCTTACGTTAATAATCACATAAGGATTAAAAAATAAGTAAGTCGTATATCTTGTCAAGTTGAAGGCTTCTCTTGATATAAATGGTCAGTCAATAGGAACTGCAATTTAAAAACCAAGAAAACGATTTAATTCCCAAGGAATGTTGCATAAGTGTGATTTGAAATGGCATCTTTTCCCAGTCAGATATCAAGCAGGTCTTCACCACTCTCATCACTCTCCACAGTGAGTTGTCTTGTCCACCATTTCTTGACTTCTGATCCACAAGAAGCCACGTCTGACATGGGATTCATCTTGCACACAACAGACTTCATGGTTGTACGGCCACCAAACCGTAAGTTGACTGAAGACACTGAATGGCTTATTGGCTTTGGAGCTAGGGAATTAAACAGAAGACAACTTACTAGTGCAAATATGTATCTCGCTCTGTTATCTGGAGTAGTGGGGATGGTTCCACGCAAACCAAGAGCTTTTCACATTAAAAATGCATTCGAGATGCTTGAACACTACATTGTGTTGTAAATGCATTTAACTTACATCCTACCTTGTTAATATACCTTGTAGTACAGAAGAGGAAAGAGAGCAATTTCTAAACCTTCAATTTATTTCAACTAGTTTAGGTTTCATGTACAAAAGCATCACAAATGTGAAAAAAGCAACAACTAATACAAAGTGCGAGAAAACGTCCTACGACTGAACTGATCTACTTAAAACAGCCCAGATTTGCAGCTTTGGCACACTTAAGAATCTTTATGCGTCCAGCACAGCAATGAAGCTCATGCTTAGCTTAAGTTACTGTTGGTCTTAGAGGCAGTAGCTATGTAGCATGTGATTTGGCTAGCCTGTTTGAGAAATCTGGAATGACTGTTCTCTTCTTTTTCTAGTGTAGCTGCAGTCCGTCTGAAATCTACTGCTGCAGAATCCTCCAGTGAGGATGCATGGCCTCTTATGGCACTTTTCTGAGTTCTATCAGTAACTAGAGCTCCAGGTTCTATTTAGAATTCTTTTTTTGTGTCATTCATGACAATCGTCACCTACCTGATGGCAAACGCCATTGTCCAAACTTCCGCTGAGGTTTACCACCATCAGTAGAGTCTTGCCGATATCCACCTCTGTCAGAGAGCGTTGGACTAAGGAGCTGTTGTTGACTACTCGTCTGAATAGAACAAAAGAGAACAGTGTTAAAGTGCATGGTATCTGAAGCTTTAAAGAACACAAGCAAGGGCTTTTTGTTTCTGATCTTTATTTTGTTTCTGATTCACTAGAAAGGGTTATGCTCATGGTAGCTGGGAATATTTTAGGATACTTTATTCCGGAGCACAATGAGTATCCACCTCAGTCACTATGACACTGTTTACGGTAAGCTAATGAAGTAAAGGATGGCTGGATCTGATCCCAGTCATTTCATATTGTGAGGATTGTAGAACTGGGAAAATGCAAAACTGAAACCACAGGTGAGGAGGAGGAGGAGGAGGAGGAGGAGAAGAGGAAGAGGAAGAGGAAAAGGAAGAAGAAGAACAACAACTACTACTACTACTACTACTACTACTACTACTATAGGCCTAGTTTCCTTAGCTCAGGATATCAAGACAATGTTCTTCACAAAGTGACTCTTCTTTAAGTTTGTGTGTGTATCCAGCCACCCTAAAAGCTCTAGAATATTCCAAAGATGCTCTGCACAGGCACAGATTTTCCCATATTTGTGCCTGCACAGAGAACATGAAGAATGATTTATCTTAACCCACTGGCTTAGGCCAATACGTTGAGGACCTGAGCATAACTGTACCTCAGGCTGTGTACTGTTATCCTGGTTATTAGCATTCATGTCTTCACTTGGTTGTGTTGTCTCAATGCTTGGTGGATTTAGGAAACGGCTAAGCTCCTGTTGTTGACTCTCTCGGAGACTATGGATAATGCTGCATGACTGCTGCTGTTTCTATAAAAAGATAATAAGTATAATTATCACTGGATCTTTTCAAACAAGTATTCTTCAAAAATTGAGATTTGCTCTTGTCTGCTCTACATTCCCTTTATATTATTCACAGTTACAGTGGACTTTTCCTTTGTAGTCATTTTCATAAAGCTGCTTACACCGTTTAATTTTATTTCAATCTGCTTTATGAGACTATGGAAAGAGACATTTAAAATAAAATGATCAGGGAGAAGAACTAAGCTTTTATAGAACTCATCTGGAGGCTATTGAAGTTAACTGGTTTCAGTGATTTTTAAATTAGACACTAGATAAAATTAACAAAGTGATAATGGAACCTCCCTTAGATAACTACAAAGTGTGACTTTCATGTTGTACCATTTTTATGTATCAATGACAATGTGTGCAAAAAAAATAAAAATAAAATAAAAGCAGCAGAATGGATATATCAAACACTAAACATTATTGCGCTAACTGGAAAGATAAAGCTTTCTATGCTTGTTTGTGAGTTATAGGAAGAATTGGAACAAAATCCAAAATCAGAGAATTTTTTAGGATGGCGTATTTCCTCCTTTTCCTTTACCAACTTGAAAATGGAGTGTTTTCAGAGTCAACGAATACAAATCTGGAAAACAACTCTAATCCCTGCCCCCCAATGGAGGTATGTCTTTTTCCAGATTGGGAGAGAAAATATTTTTAATGGTCCTCCACCAGATTTCAAATAAGAGAAAGCATTCTTTTTACAAGTATTTATTTGGGGGCAGTGTTTTCAGCTATCATCATCGTCAACAACAACAAAATACACCCGAGAAGGAATTTAAAAACTTCATTTTCCGGACTTCCCGGACAAGGCATGTCAAGACGCTGTCACTGTAGTCAGAAACAATCACCAGCTTTCCTTGCCTGAGTTGCAACTTGGTAAAGGGGCAGGGGAGGTAGGGGATTCTAGGACAGACAGAGGGCTGCTACCAAGTCATTATAAAACAAGTCAAAACTTGGAGCAGTGTTTGGCTTGGTTCATAATAGTGTGCTGAGGGAGCCTGTATTTTGAAACCCGCATTTCCAAAATATGCCGCCATCGCTAATTGCTATGGTGATGTTGCAGTGGTCCCTGACATGGGCCTGGGTACATGGAAGTCATTAGGGTCAGTCACTCAGCTGTCCAAACTTTCCTTAATATTTCCCCAAGCAACCTGCTTCCTCCATTCACTGTTTTATAGAGAGCAAGAGGATTCTTCATTTATTTGATTGACTGTGTAATTTACAAGATGCATGTGGGGGACAAAATCTGATAAACTACCATTACTCCGGACCAGAAAACATTTGTACTGTAATTTACTAATCTAACCTAGTATTCCTGACCCTCCAAGCTTTGCACCAGTGTACCAATGCCCCTCTCTGATCATACAGTCCTCATTTTTCACCTCACTCCTTTTAACTCTGACTTTCTCAACCAACTCCTGCCACCCATCATTCATATCTCCACGCAACATTCCACCACACTCTCCTGCTGTCACTCATCATCCTTCTGTTATAGTCATCTGCCTTTCCTTCCTCTTTCTCCTTGATTCTCGGCTCCTTGTGTCTTTTTTGATTATGTAAAGCACCAGTGACGCTGGTATATAAATAAATAAATAAATAAATAGCATCCCCGTATTTTAAGCACCGCATGACTGAGAAGTCTAAGAAGCTTGAATAATATTTTTCCAAATAATTGACAGCTCTCTAAGTATGAAAATAAAATGTAGCATGTTCTACACAACGAGGAAGGGTATGCTACATGCTTTCTGTTTCTTCCTAGTCAAACTTACTGCTCTAATGCGCTTCAAGCACTTCTTCAACCACATGCGGATAGTCTGTTTGGCTACTTCTTCTTCTATGGTGTATTCCAGTTGTTCCCTAGCAAGCAGTTCTTCCAGCTGAAGACTTTTTCTGATGTCAACAGATCTGTAGGAGAGCATGCTGGGAAAAAATTATAATAAACAATAATAATAATGAGGTTTTTTTTTAAAAAATGTTATTTATAAAAGGAAAGTAATAGCAGATGTATCATATACTTCCTTTGAAAATAAGGTGTTTATTTTGCTCTTAATGACCTGGGGATACATGGATTTATGATACAGTGAAAAGTGGCGAAGACATTATACAGCCAACCCCATTACAGAGAAGTGCATGTGCAATGAAAACAGGTTTCTGCACACAAGTATGTTCAACTGTGCAAGCTGCCCAAATCCTGCACTGGAATATGCATCAGCATTCTCTGCTCTGACAGTACTGATTGGCTTTTTTGCGACTTCCTAAACTGGTGTCAGCTCTTATTATGATGCAGAAGTTCCCTGGATTGGGGTGTTTTTAACAGGGAAAGTTCTTTCTTCCATGGAAGTGGTCGTTGTTATATGCTAAATTTGCCTTCCTTGATAATAAAACACTCTTGATCCAATCAAGTTCACACAGCCAAAAAAGACAGCTGAAAGCTGCAGTTATTATATGATGAATATAGTAGTTTGAATTGGACTTCTAGATACACATTAGAAAAATCAGCATTGAGTAAAATCTGATATGCTCCTCAGTTAATATTTTCTATAAACCCTATAAACATGATTGTATTCAGGGCTTTTTTTCAGCTGGAACTCAGTTGGGCACCATTGCCATTATAAGAGAACACGGGAGGCATGCATGGTAAGTTCCATCACCTCTTTTTCTAAAAAAATAGCACTGATATTGGTACTCTGTTTTATATACAGAAAACATCTGCAATTAAACTACAGTTGATTTTGTGTGCCATCTAACATACCTCAGAACATCGTGGAATGTTACATCTCCCCCATTATGCAGCCTCTCCATTTCATAGCACATGTGCTTGAACAAGAGTTTATCCTTGTCCAGATCCACCTCCAACCTTCCACGCAGCAACCTCAGCAAAAACTTGACTCGGAAGGTAGGAATCACTCCCTGAAAAGAAGGCAGAACTTCTCCATTATTGGTACTGGTCAAAACCTTCATGAGCTGTCACCAAAATAGCTAATGCTGCTCGCATGGAGTGCTGCTTGTGCAACAGAACTTCCCTTGCGTCTCCCCATGTGTCCTTCAGATCTGTTTCCAGTGGGTTCTCCAGCCCTCTGGAGCAGATTTTGAGGGTGCACAGGGAGATGTAGGGGAGAGGATAGAAGAAGAAAGTTATGCTGCGTAAGTGGATATCTGCTGTGCTGTCGGGACACCAGTGCTGGATATGACCCATGAAGGAGTACAGCCAAACTGTTCACTTTTGTAGATAGCGATCTATAGGTCAAGGGTGTAAGCCAGGGGTAGACAAACTTTGGCCTCCCAGAAGCTGCTCAATTCCAAGGCCCATTTGCCTCAACCAGCATGCCCTGTGATCAGGAATAATGTGAATGTAGGCCATCAATATTTTGAAGGCCACAGGTACCCTGACTCTGAAGTAAATCTGTTAAGTTGTGGGTGAACATATCAGATGACACAGCGATTCTTCAGACAGCTCTTGTTTATTCACAGGCCAGAACAGAACAGAACTGAAGGGTTCAGCCAACCTGCTTATAGAGAGCTCAACTACAAAGCAACAGTAACAACTTTCTGTAACTATCCAATCACTGAACGTCACTTTCAATTCCTTATTTGCATATGCGGACCTGAGTGAAAACTATTTACAGTATTCCCCTGCTGGCCCAGGGTGAGAACTTCAGTACATAACAAAATCCATTCACAGTTCTGAAGCTCCACTGTGCTTGAGCACAAAGACTGAAAGGAACTGATGTTGGAAAGGACTCCTCTACTACCCCGTATAAAGTGAAATGGGAGCAGCTATTGCATTCCCTTTTGGAAAACTGCATTTACTTCTCCTTCCTAGCAATTAATTAACAGAGAGCAACTAAATAAGACTCGTGGAATTATAGTGAATTATGTTATTACCTCTCTTTTGTCATCAACCATGTTCCATATAATTTGGAAATGTCTAAGATCATTGTAACTTAAGAGCTGGTCTTCCTCCGTGGAATAAAACAGCGAGAAATTTTCCACAATTATAGCTACGGAAAACAGAAACATCTTTAAAATGACATGGGCATTAAACAAGGATATAATCTATTAAGGAATTCATTTGTAGTCATGATGTTGGCAAAAATGTACAAAATGCTATATTTATATTAATAGGTTTGCCTTTATTTAGACAAGTCAATCTAACAGTATTAGTTAGAATCTAATATGCTTCAACCTTAAATATGGAAGTGTTCTGGCTTCTGGGAACACTGAACAAACTCAATAAAGGCAAACTGAAAAGCCTTCTGCAGTGTTATTTTCATATGCACATACAAGGTAGGAATAATCTGTCTTCCAATAGACATCTTTTTACGAGTCAGCGTTCTTACTAGAGCATATTTGCTAAACCAATAACTTTATATGAAAGAAATGGCAGCTAGGTTTTTCAAATGTTAAGCAAGACTTCATTGTTTTATTGAAAGATTTCAAAAATTGGGTATGCTGATCTTCTAAGTACCGTATTGGCCTGAATATAAGCCTCACTTTCCCCCCAAATCCCGACCGTGAAAAGTTAAAGTGCAGCTTATATTCGCAACTTTACAGTATGCAGCCAGGAGCGTGGGGCAAACAGCGCCAGGAACGCGGCAAAGCAGTGCCCGCCCCGTGCGTAGTCCCCCGTCCTCCCCCAAGGCCGGGAAGGGAGAGAGCGAGGAAGGGGAAAGGCCACTGGCAATGCAGTGCCTCCCCCCCCCCCAGTATGCAGCCAGGAGCAGTGAGGAATGGAGTGGCTTATATTCAGGTATTTTTCTTCTTTTTTCTCCCCCCCCTTCAATTTTAAAGGTGCGGCTTATATTCAGGTGCGGTTTATATTCGGGCAAATATGGTACTAATACTTAGAAAAGCATACTCCATATGCTGAGGTGAGGTCTTCCAGTGATGGTGCCTTCTTTATGGAATTTCATTTCCTAGAGAGGTCCACCAGGACAGTTGTTTAAAACAGATTCACATTCAGAAGGCTTCTGAAATCCCTGTCAGGTCTTTGTGGGTTGTTTCATTGGTTTTGTTTTGCAGTCCAAAACTGATGCTACTTTTTAATTTTTCAGTTAGCTGATCATTGCAGTCATGTTGCTAATTCAATTATTTTATTTATAGTTTTGTCCCCTCAGGGGGACCAAAGGGTAAATTATATATATATAGTACATATAATAAGTACGTTTGAAACATATACAGTAATGGCTATTTGTGACTTACCCACAAGCAAATTTAGCATTATGTATGCAATGATGACATAAAATGAACAGAAATACATAAGAGCACCAGCATAGTTTCCACAATCTGTCTTCCAGTATGTTCTGTTATCTGGAGTACAAAAAGGAGGTTGAACCTTCAAAGGAAAATAATTAATTAATTCAAAGGGATATACGATTGCTTCTTCTTTTCTTTTCTTTTCGTTTTGCACAAGCATACACTTAAACGTATGTATCACAATTAGGGAATAACGATAGCATTAACACGACAACAAGAGCAGCAATAGTAACAACGTTCTGAGGCGTATGTCAGGACAAGAGTGAGGGCCAAACTGGATGCAACAGCGGCACATCTGTGCATTGTTTTTTTTTATTTAAAAAAAAGATCTGGCCCTGTAATGTGGAAAGAGTGATGAAGGTCTCTATTTTTAACAGCAAAAGGGGTGCCCTGATGCAGGGTACATAACCCCCCTCCCCCCCGCCCATTGCATGCCTTCCTATCAAACCATAACCTATTTTTCTCACAGCCAAAGGTGAAGAACCTATTTCATCTGTCTGACCTAAACTTCCTGCCATATCTCAATCTTTTCTATCTATATATTCACAGCTTTACTAAATAAACTGCCTCTACCCATATAAACCGTCCCGGACGCTGCGTTCATCATCTGAGGCCCTTCTTCGTGTGCCTCCTCCATGTGAGGTTCGGAGGGTGACAACAAGAGAACGGGGCCTTTTCTGTGGTGGCGTCCCAACTGTGGAATGCTCTCCCTAGGGAAGTTCGCCTGGCGCCTTCATTATATATTTTTAGGTGGTGGGCTAATACATTCCTCTTCAACCTGACCTTTAGCTGATTAATATTCTACAGCCTTTTCAATGTGTCTGTGGTAAAGGGGAGGGGTTTATTGTTTTGCTGTTTTGTTTTACTTACTTACTTGTTTTTATCCTCTATTTTATTCTGTGAACTGCCCAGAGATCTTATGAAGATCTTACCAAAATAATAAGGCCCAAATACTTCAGCCTTTCACTGTAGATGTTACCAGCACCATGTCACAAAGAGAACCTGTGTTCCAAGCCCCAAGCCCTTAATCTATATATGATTTGCAGCTGTAAGAGCTGGTGGTTTGAGATGAAAGCAGCACCAGTTCTGTGAATTAGCATTTACACACATCTGAGATGCAGGGGCAGATAAGACTGCAGAAAGAATTATATTAAATAATGTTCTGGCATTTATTGCAGCAGATCCAGTGCGGGATTTAAAGGATAACAAATGTTTATCAGTTAGCAATATAGTCAACATATTCAGAAAGTCCCCCACTTGCTAGCAATTAATACAAAGATGGTGATATTTAGAATGGCAAAATATATGCATACTTGTTGACATTATCCACGGACTTAAGTGGTTATGCATTTATTCCTATAACTTGTCAAATAAATACACAAATGTTTGTGTGAATGATAGCTTAAAAAAAAAAGCAGCACAGCACTGTTAAGTCACAAAGCTAGGCAGTTAGATATGCGGTGGTTTCAGCATTTATGTCTTGTTTTATAATTGTGTTCAATTTACCATGCAGTCATGCATTATCTTGTTCCAGTCTTCCCCAGTGACTATTCTGAAGAGTACAGTAATGGCCTTACCAGCTGATGAAAAGTTGGCATGCCTGTTTTTAAACAAACAATAAATTTTGTTCAGTGTGTGAGAAGTGAAATTCAGCATTAAAAAACATTAGATGTTGCGATCTTTTCCTTCTCTCCCTTACTCAGCTAGCCCTAAGCATTTTCCATGGTGACTATTAATTACAGTGAGAGGCTATATTGTGCCTGCTATATAGTAATCTACCTGATCTTCTCATTTCCAGAAGCCCAGCCTGCAAATTACTCCTACTACAGGAAATAACATGGGTACTTATACACAGAATGGGAGTAGCCTAGTACAGCTGTTCATGCATTTTGTGTGCCCAAAACTAGACTGCACAAGCATGGATTCTGAGACCTGACCCAGAATCAAATTTCTTGAGAATCTCAACAATTCAACGAGCATTCATGCTCAAACACAGCAATGCCACGATATCATTTACTTTCTGGTGGAGTAAAAAGTGTCATACCTGTTGATGTTCTCTCCATATTTTACAGTGCCAAATAAAACTACTCCTGCGAAAGCATAGCAAAGTAACAGCAGGAACATCCCTACTATGATGAAAAAGCTCTTGTACATGCTGACAACCACTGTCAGAAGCAGCATCTTCAGGGTCACCTAAAAGATATAAGGAAAGCAATGGAAAATAATGTTTAATAATAGAAATGGGGCATAACAGTGACACAGCTGAGTAGTATTAGAAACCTGTAGCCAATGAATTGGTTGGTTAGTTCCACTCATATGTGACATCCAGCCCCTGCCCTGCTTCCTGGCCCTCATTGTATCCCTAGGATTGCCTGGTCACAATGCTGCAGCAACAATACAATTATATTTCTGCTTTCATGCAGTGTTCAAAGCACAGCAGCACCGTTAGGGTCTGGAACTGACACACAGCAACCCTTTGCTCTCTGACCCATGGTGCTGAGCCCTCCAAAGGTACCTTCCTGCTTACCCTTCCTTTCCTCAATCTCAACATCATTTGCTCCTTTCTGCAAGACTCCTCCTCCTCCTTGGCCCACTGACTACTCTGCATTCTTCCTTCATGTTCTTTACTCTTGGCTCCCTTCCCCAAGGGGATGCGGGTGGCGCTGTGGGTTAAACCACAGAGCCTAGGACTTGCCGATCAGAAGGTTGGCGTTTCGAATCCCCGCAACGGGGTGAGCTCCAGTTGCTCGGTCCCTGCTCCTGCCAACCTAGCAGTTCGAAAGCACGTCAAAGTGCAAGTAGATAAATAGGTACCGCTCCGGTGGGAAGGTAAACCGTGTTTCCGTGCACTGCTCTGGATCGCCAGAAGCGGCTTAGTCATGCTGGCCACGTGATCCGGAAGCTGTACGCCGGCTCCCTCAGCCAATAAAGTGAGATGAGCGCCGCAACCCCAGAGTCGTCTGCGACTGGACTTAATGGTCAGGGGTCCCTTTACCTTTTACCCTGCTCCTAGCTTCCGGGACCTCTTTCCAGCCATCAGCCCTCCCAACAAAGCTATTCCTGTCTCTAGGGCATAGACTACCCAAACTGAACTGCAAATTTCTGAACTGCGCTATTTGCCAGGACTGGGATTGGGCAGTGACGGAACCCAGGGCGGGGGCAGGAGCAAGGGCAGTGGGCATGGGTGGTGTGTACATCTGTCATCTCATTGTTTCCCCACCCTCAGTATCCTACTGCTTTTGTTCATTGCAACAATATATAACATACTGAAAAGAATAAAGCAGCCAAACAAGCAAGCCACTTTTACTCACATGTTTCCCACAGATCGAGAAGAACCTGAAGACAATTACGCATGCCCCCATCATGTATGTGTAGGCATTCTGGAATTCAAGCACAGAAGTTGTTTCTGCTTGGTACTACTTCTTAAATGGCAGCTTAAAATACTAAGGACTATTGGCAAAACCTATTGGTGTTTCGCAACTTTCTGACTAGTTGCAGGACCTTAGCCAGACCCAGCAGAGTAAACGCAGAGTTCACGAAAGCAATTGGCAACTCGGCTGCAGACAGGATGGACGAAGCAAGAACCAGGAACTTGTAGTTAGGTGTTTATTATATACAGTGGACTATTTACAGGAACAGAACAGAACATGGATCTTTGACTAGCTCTCTCATACACGACTCACAACTCCTACACTCAAACTTGTACTAACACACATTCCAGTTAGTAGGCCATTAATCATTATTCCCGTGAGAGAGCTTGACCAATCATGGAGCTGTCTCCATGCCTCTGTATCACCAGGCAGACTTACTCCTTCACATTGCCTTGGCTGTCGGCCAAACCCTAATTGGCTCTGTGTGTGTAGCTGCACGTATGCAGATTCCCAACGAGGACTATTACTGTTTACATCTGATTGCATCTGATCTTTGGATTGGGGAAAAGGGAGCGTTGATCAGTTTGTATTTCCCCCCCTCTTTTGAATAAATAGTAAATAATAATAATAATAATAATAATAATAATAATAATAATACCGAAGCAGCTCATGAATTACATTTCAGGTATACAAACTATAATAGTCCTATGCAATCAGTTCTGACAAAAAAAAAAATGCAGTTTGCTGGAACTTACAGTTAGGGCAAAGTGGAGTATCACCCAAATGACTCCTAAAGATGTCACCAAGAGATCATAGCGATTTCTTCTGCTCTGCCAAAATCCAGCAGGTGACATAGCAATAATTTTCATGGTAACCTGTAAGAGAGGACTGTATATGTTATCACTTTTCTGTGGGGCATCATTCATTATGCCACCACACCCCAAAAATTCTGCCCTACAGGTAACTCAAAACTTATGCATGTGTAATGTGTGCATTTAGCTTTATATGTTTGGCAAAAATGTATTATCCCCCCCCCCCCACCAAAGGAGGCAGAAAGGGGACAATCCCACCCTATATGTGATTGCTATCCACAGAATGTAACCCCCCGCGTAAGCTGAGAGTCACCTGTACCCAAACTGGGGGGTTATTGGCAAATCAGTATGAATCTGAACAGATTGAAAAGTAAAGCTGTTGCATGATGTCCAAAAGCAAAGCTGACAAAAGATGCAATGTTGTAGAGTGGAGAAATTGTGAAATATATCACCTTACCTCAAGAACAAAAATGAAGGTGAAGACGACGGACATTGCTGCTAAAGGACCGGTAACGGGGTCTTGATCATCCCACTTATATAAAAGAAGAAACAGGGCTTTATAAAATATTTCTAAATTATTAAAAGAACATTAGTGCCTGCTGGATCAGGCCAGCGGCCTATCTAGTCCAGCATCCCATTCTCACAATGGCCAACTGAATACCTATGGAAAATCTGCAAGCAGGAAGTGAGAACAACAGCACTCTCCCTTGCTGCAGTTTCCCACAAGAACAGTCACCAGGGTTAGTAGACTTATCCTCCACGAATCTGTCAAATTCTCTTTTAAAGCCATCCAAGTTGGTCATCACTGCCTCAGGTGGGAGCAAATCCCACAGTCTAACTATGCACTGTGTGAAGAACCGATTTATTTTGTTTGACCCGGACATTCCAATGTTCAGCTTCACTGGATATTCCCCAAGTCCTAGTGTTATGTGAGAAGGAGAAAAACTTTACCCACTTTCTCATCCCGTGAATAATTTTATATACTTCTATCACAATGCTTCTAGCCTTTTCTCTAACTCAACAGCCCCAAATATTGTATGCTTTCCTCACAAGGGAGTTGCTTTATCCTCTTGATCATTATGCTTTGCCGTTTTCTGAACCTTTCCCAACTCTACAGTATATACAGTGGTATCTCAGGTTACATACGCTTCAGGTTACATACGCTTCAGGTTACAGACTCCGCTAACCCAGAAATAGTGCTTCAGGTTAAGAACTTTGCTTCAGGATAAGAACAGAAATTGTGCTCCGGCGGCGCGGCAACAACAGGAGGCCCCATTAGCTAAAGTGGTCTTCAGGTTAAGAACAATTTCAGGTTAAGTACGGACCTCCGGAATGAATTAAGTACTTAACCCGAAGTACCACTGTAATCTACTGCTTTGCAAGATGTGTAAGGAACAGAGCAAATACCTTAACAGATAACAACACAGACTGGGCCAAGACAAGCACAGCAATAGTCCTCTTGAAAAATGGATGTTGAGTTATATCATACATCTTGGCTCGAAATCCATCATTATCTGGGAGAAACAATTAAAAGCACACAGTTTAATAAAGTATATAATTATTTTGTGTCACTCTCTATTTTCCTGAACTTTGTCTAGTTTGCATATGCACAATAATAAATCTCTTAGACCTTTAAATTTTGAACACTTTTTGAATTCAAATTCTGAACATCTGAAGCACATTTTGGGCTGTAGTTAATGCCCTTTTGCAAAATTTATAGACATAGAATATTTTCACTTTAATACACACAAACTCATAGGGGCCTCATGATTACAATTATAATGTGAAACCTACATTCCTGCGGAATTACGAATCAAAGTGAAATGGCTTTGATACCTGGGCGAGGTGGGAGATGAAGTGGCTGTGCTATCTTCAGTCTGCTCTTGAGATCCTCCCATCGCCTCTGATCAACTGTCAGCAAAGCTGTCCCCTAAATGAACAAGAATAACAATATATCTTCACGTATTTGTTTATCAAAAAGCTGTTGTGTGTGTGTAACTGTATACCAAGTTTACTATCCTATCTTTGGCCACCAAGAAATGGTTTGAACAAAAGCTTCTCGTATTGCTTCAAAAAGATACACCTGCCCTGGTACATATTTAAAAGTTAATGGGGCCATAGTCCTGGCCCGACTCCTGAGCTTGGGTGGATCTCTGGCCCCACTTCTCAACATCCAGGCATTGAATATGGATGTCGAATAAAGGGAAGGCTACATGAGAGCTGGATACCCCATCGTACATTCTTAGGGAAGGGAATTCCAAAGCTTGGATGCAATAGCTGAGAACACTTCCCCTGAAAATCCACTTGCCTATCCACAGATGCAGGTGCTCAGTTAATAACTGGGGGAAGGTTCATACAGGAGAAGATGGTCCAGAAGATAACAAAGCCTCAACCAGGCAGAGAGCCTTCTCAGTAGTGGTGCCCGCCCTGTGGAACACCCTCCCATAAAATGTCCCATAAGACATCTGAAGGCAGCCCTGTTTAGGGAAGTTTTTAATGTTTGATGTTTTATCGTATTTTTAATATTTTGTTGAGAGCTGCCCAAAGTGGCTGGGGAAACCTAGCCAGATGGGCGGGGTATAAATAAATTATGATGATATCTATGACTTTATAGGATAACACCAGCATTCTCAATTGGGCACGGAAGTGAACAGGGAGCTAAAGCAATAGATATATACACTGTGCCACATTTTGTTCCAGCTGAAACTTGAGGATTCTACAGAGGTGTACCCAAGAAAAGTCCATTATAGTAGTCTCACCCTAGTGCATTAGAATGCACTATCGTAGTCTAACCCTGGGCATATCATAGTCTAACTTCCAGGGCATATCAGTCTATTTCCATTGCATGTCAATTTCACAAGTGTTCCAATTCCATTTTGCCTTGCTTCGTATGAAAATTCCTTTTTACATGTGTTTTTAAACAAATATGTATTTAAATGTGTAATTCATTTCAATGCATTTCTAAACATCTTTTATCCCAAAATATATACTGCATTTATTTTGAGACAAGAACTGTACTGTAACTTTCTGAGAAGTGCGAAAAACGATATTCCACTGTGTACCCAGGAGGTACAAATTAGGTCAGTTCTCTTTAAAACATGGACTGAACGAAATTCTCCTCCACCTTTAGCAAGTGATACGATGACTGTGGCCAGTTAAATCACCCCAGTAATGGGTGCAGTTGGCAGATGAGCCCAAGTTGGTATCGTTTTATACCTGCAATGTTATCTGATAACTGCATGGCAGCACATGGGAGGTGCAAAGACAATATAAAAAAAATTATTTCATGAGAAATAGAAAGCCTGTATTATTACCTTATTTTCGTTGAAATTAGCAATGACGACTCCAACGAAAAGAGTTAGCCCAATCATACAGCCAAGGAATACAAAGACATGGATGTAGATGCCATGGATCTGCATAAGTAATTTTTTTAAAAAAATATGTTACTCATCTGTATAAATTAAAGGAGGAATTAAAAGGTCTGACAAGTGCTGAGGTATATATACTCACGGGACCCACACGATGAATGATAACATCTCTGACTTCAACCCATCCCTTTAAGGAAAGGACTTCAAATAATGCCAGCATTGCATTCCCAACGTTGTCAAAGTTAAAGTTCCGAGGGTTGGCCCTGTTAAAATATCACAGGGAAGGGTAGCAAAAATACATGCAGCCAAGGTCCTTAATTGTACTGAAAGAACTGACAAATATTTTAGTAACACTAGTGAGTAGTTTAGAGCCAAACACACACACAGTCATGGAGACAATCATATACATTCCTGGGATATATATTTACATTTCTGATTCACTTATTTCCCTGGATTAAGTAGCTAACAATCAAAGAGGACAGTCAGGGATAAGAGTGACATTTGATCCCTGAACATCTGGAAAAATAGACTAACAGTGCAATTTATGTACATCTGCTCCGAAGGAGACATGGTCAGCATGTATAGGATCCTAGAAGATTTAAGGATGTGGATCTCCAGTGTCATATTTTAACCTCAAAGCACACCACTACTAAGTGCATCAATATGTGGTCCATGACCCTGGAATAAAACTGGAGGACACCAATGTATCAGTGCAATAATATTATTTATTAATTGTTGGATGCAATTTAAGTCTATTGATTACAATGCATCCACTTTGAGTATGACTTAGTTGAATATCAGCCTCTGCACCCAAGTCTTCTGTCTGTGCACTTTTCCTCATGGTAAATACATTTTCTTACACTGGCAAAATTGGTTCCTCACATTATTAGTGCTGTTGCTTAAAGTCTTTAAATTGCTTACACTTAGAGACTTGGATTCTGAAAGTATATGATTCTGCAAATACCACAGCATCACCAGCTGCTCCCATCACAGGGCACCGTTTCAACAGAATAGCATAGCACTTTCCCCTAGCCACATACAGCTTCCTATGTTAAAATATTTGCAAAAATGAAACCTGCTTTAGAAACCCTGTTTTCTGGGGACTTCCGGGTTGGCGCCATCGCCGAATGGCGGACTCCCTCCGAGCTCCGGAGGGAGTCTGCTCGGCAGGGGCTGGGTTCTACCGCACCGGCGATGCGGGGACCCTTAGAAACCACGGCCACGGAGGCCGTGGACATGGAGACTCGGCTTGCACCGTTAGCGCCCTCCCGACTCGTGAAGGAGCCTTTTTAAAGGCTACGGATCGGGTGCCGGGGAGAAGCGTGGTGCCTTGAGTTTTCCGCTTCCCCTGCTGAGCGAAGCCGCATGCCATCCGGCGGAGAGCGCTGACTTCTTCCATTGAAAATTCGGACTTTTCAACAACAACCCGTGAGTAAATTTGGAAACCGGGCTCAAAAGGAGGAAAAAAAAATTTTTTTTTTTTTCGAATTGGATACGAGCGGGGGGGATCCAAAAAGGAAGTCAGTCCCCTCCCTATTGTAAACTTTCCAAAACAAGGACGGGGAAACCAAGACCCAAAAAGGCTTGCATTGCTGATAAAAATCCAAAATTTCACGATGGGGAACTACAAGAACTGTGCTGGAGGAGGAACTGGAGAAGGGAAACGCAACCCCCCCCCCTGGGAACCGGGGCGACTGAAGAGAGAGCCTGGTGAAAGGAGTCGGAGATTTTGACAGCTGTCAAAATAGATGTCAAAGTCGAAAAGCGGAGTGGATTTTATTATGAGAACTTGGCTGGTTAAATTTGATACAATTTGATACAACTTGTTAAAATTTGGATACAAAATGGCGAATATGGATAACAAATTGACTTTTGGATTAGAGGAAACAAAGTCACAACAATCCCCCTTGAGGAGCTTCGGGACATTACAAGGATTGGGAAAGTGGAAAAACACCAATGGAACTTTACAGGACTGGTTATCTTCTGGGAAAGCTGCAAAACGGAAATAACATCTCGTCTTCAGGGTGTTTTCTTTTTTGTTTTTTTAAAGGAGACAATAGATTTTTCTATTGAAGAAAGGAAGGGACTGAACGTAAGGTTTTGCCCCTGAATAACAACCATCCCTGCAGACTTACCAAACTTTCGAATTACAACGTTTTAGCAGCGGAACAAAGGGAAATTAGACTACAACCTGGAAAGAACAATGGAGGGAGTTCTATTACAGTTTTATTAAAGACTGAAGTTAAAGTTTTGAAAAATAATGATAATAATAATAATTTTGATTTTCAAAAAAATTTATTTTTAATTTTAAAAAGAAATAGCCAGCAAGGAGTTGGGGAAAAGTTGTGATTTATGGCCTTAAGAATTCCAGGCAGACACTAGGGGTTGATGGTCAGGGGGAAATTAAACCGGAGACAGGGGGGGGAGAACTAAAACTCCAAAGGCTTGCCAACTTTGTTATTTTTTGCTGAATTGGTCTATTATTCATTATATTTTTTTTATTTTCTACCTTTTCTGTTTCTATTATCTGGGGTGCTTCTTTTATTAAAAAATGGAAATTGTGGAATGACATGGGGTGGGTCTTGGGGAAAGAACACTGGGTTTTTTTCTTTTTTTTTTTTTTTATTATTATTAAGGGTAAAACAAATTAAGTTTCAATTTGAATGGGGAACTTGTTTGGCCAACAATATGAAAGGGGAATATGGTAGGGGTGGGGGAAGGGGGGAGTCCCGTAAAGTGATATTTTTTGTATTTTTGAAAAATTTTAATAAATATTATTTAAAAAAAAAAAAATAGAAACCCTGTTTTCTAATATTAATGGAACGGAATGAAAGAAAATCTCCACATACTAGTACTAGAGGCTTCCCTGCAAGCCCCCTCACCAGGATAAATTTTACAATAGCATTTTGGAAAAGAATAGCAAAATGGCTACCTATGCTTACATTTGTAAAATAAGGAGCAGTTTTTAAGGCAGCACAATGGATGCCCACACTATATGTGGAAATGGCCATTTCTTTCCAAGCCCCTTCAGACACAGACTCTACTATTAAGAAGAATCTCCCCTCTTATATCTTACGCCTACAATTCATTGTGTGGGAATGGGGTCAACAGCGGGACAGAAGTTCAAGCAGAAGGATCCAAGTATGATATAATCATCTATAAATTACTCTCTCCTTTCAAAATCAAAGGATCGGGTAACATAACTTCCCTTGGCACATCTAACTCTTCTGACATTTAGGGATTTTGTCATAACATGGTTCTAAATCTATGTGGCTGCAGCTTAGAGGCCTACTCCCTCAATGACAAGGCAGAACTAATATATCCGGCATCTCTATTGCAGTTTTTATAGCCCTTGAAAATTGCATTGTCTGCTTCAAATCTTTTTATATGTGCCTAGGCTACATATACTCAGTTCCATCATTTTCTAAGCGTAGATAAACTGCTTAAAAACTTTGCTGCTCTTAAACAACCGGTACCATTATTTCCATTGTTTTTGCCATAATATTACTAAAATTATGTCCACATGCTCTCCTGGTTGTGTGATTTACCACTAAAATCGAAGTGTAGGAAGGAGTACTTGACTTGCACAAGTTAACTACCATGTAGCTGAATCTTACAGTGTCCACTGCATATCTTAGAATACTAACTGAATCTTCACAATAAATGCACAGGCCATAATATACTACTTACCAGACTCGAGGCACCCAAAATCCAGGCTTCTTTTCGCCAGGTCTTAATTTTAGATTTAGATTTTTGGAAACACTTACATTTATTCGGAATATGCCATGGCAGTCTTCCTATAATAAACATAAAATAATGCTCATAAAAAGCTGCAAACAAACCAAAAAATATCCCGTATGACAAACACCAGGAAATTATGTCATAAAGTGAGCATAAGTATTGCTTTTGATTTAACTCAAGGAGTCAAATCTCTCATTAACCAGCATCCCACGCTAGGCCAGCAAAGATGATACATTCATAGAAAGGGTATTGCTTATGAGAGAGAAAGAGAGAGAAACCTGTACATTTAGCAGAGTTGTACTTCCTTGACCGAACATGCATGCACTTTGTTGGCAACATCTGTTCAACAATAGCAATTACTTTCTTGGTGAGGTAGAGGGAAGGAATCCATACTCCTGCTTTCCATCTCCACTCACTAACAGCTAAGCATAGGGTTATCTCATGTTTGATTCGGTATGCATTTTAAGCTGACTCTATCAAATTGAAACCTTCAAAATTGCACTATTATCTGAATTTTTTGATGCAGTTCTAACCAGTGTTTTAAAAAATGCATATATTAGGGGGAAATGTGCATTAAAATGAATATATTTGTGAAGAATGCATTATATCAGGAAATATACTTGCAAAAAGTTGTATATTTTTCAAAATGACATACAAAAATGTTTTATTAGAAGAAACTTGCACCTGAAAAAGTATGTGTGTGTGAGACACACACACACAAACTGCTGCAGAAATGTGTACAACTGAATTCAAGATTGGAAAAATGAGAAACCGAGAGAACCATTCCTACTAACAGCCTTCTTGGCAAAGCTGAATGCGTCCTCTGCTCACCAACCACAAATGTACACATTGCATACACTACTGCTGTGTGTGAGGATTTCTAAATTGGGAGCACAGAGCTGTTTCACAGTGGCAATGAAGGTCTGCCATCTCTCACACATAATGTCTTATGTTGATCTCATGTGATGTACAGTCATGTTATTGGTAAAACTTCTGAGTGAACCATAAATTTCTGACACAATATAAAGCAGCTTCATATATACTTTTCTTTTTTTTTTTGGTACATTTTCTGTCATCCTTAAATGTCTCATAAACTCCCCCCACCCTACTCTAGAATGGAACTGCAGAAGCTAGTGGAATTTTGCCCATGTGCAAATGAAGGAGATGCTCTGTACATGCTGAAGCAAGCCAAACGTGTTCTTACCCTTGCAATAATATGTGGATCATTGCACTTAGCCAGTTTCCCAGCAAAAAGCTGAACTCCAAAGCTTGCAAAAACAAGCATCAATGTCAGCAAAAGAATGGAAACCTGTAGGAATAAATGAAAAGCAGTCCAACTTTATTGAAAACGGTCTTATATTCAGTGTTTAAATCCTCTGTGGGTATCTTCTCTTAAGCCACCAGTCCGGACAACAGACTGGCACCAGTTGACCCCTGGACTGCATCTCCTCTTTAAGTCACACAAGGATAGTTTAGAGCAGGGCTAGGCAACCTAAGGCTTGGGGGCTGGATGCGGCCCAATCACCTTCTCAATCCGGCCCGCGGACGGTCCGGGAATCAGTGTGTTTTTACATGAGTAGAATGTGTCCTTTTATTTAAAATGCATCTCTGGGTTATTTGTGGGGCATAGGAATTAGTTCATCCACCCCCCCCCCAAATATAGTCCCAGCCCACCACATGGTCTGAGGGACGGTGGACTGGCCCACAGCTGGAAAAGGTTGCTGACCCCTGGTTTAGAGAGCTATTGCTCTGCAGTATGGCATGGGGTTCCTGCAAAATCAATGTGCTGCCATCTTTTCCCATGTAGCTGTCATTACTATTTCTTCCATAATAATATCCATGATGCAAACCCTTCATAAAATTGCAGGAAGGGAGGTTCTTGCCTGCAATACTGATGTGTTCCAAGGAGGGTGGCAGCAAGGTACTTCCTCCTATTCCTCATTCTTTTCGTTCACATATGTATTTTCACATCCTTTAACCCCAGTGACATGCCTCTTATTGCATTTAAATGCATTCCTCGATCCATTCAGGCAAATTTCATGACCTACATTTCATGCATGCAGGTAAACCTCTTTGCAATCAGAAACACAATCTTAAGAAGAATCCTGCTGATAAGCTACATGTCTTTGGTTAACTCACAAGCAGGATGTTCTTTTAAGTACACTTAGGTCGTCACAGCATGATAGAATACAAAGGTTTTTTTGAAAGTGTTATGTACACTGCTTAGAAAGCGGTATATAAATAGCTTAAATAAAATAAATGGGCAATTTTGATGCATTTTCCCCAGCCTTTAACCAGAACTTTGGAAGGGCCCAATTACAGTATTTTTTATTCCGCCTATTCTACGGAAGAGCTTATAACTAAATAGGTTTGGAGAGAGCTACCCAGTCTAAGAACAGATGGGATTTTAACCTGCTCTTATTAGGACGTAGTGAAATGCATTGACCATAAATCTATTGAACAGATACTGGCGAATGTAATACATTTGACTTTTAAATCTTTTATCGGAAGATTAACAAAATAAACAGTGCTCACTAGAAATATTTCCTTGAAGCCGCTGAATAGTTCTCGGACAACCTTTCTCATCTGGGGCACCAGCTTAAATATCCGAAGTGGCCGGAGACACCGTAGCACCATTAAGAGCTGAGCTCCAGACTTCGCAGGGACGTTTTGCGGCATCCAGCAGAGAAATATCAAGCTTACCTTTTGAAAGATGGAAGACGACATAGCCCAGGTGTTTAAAAAAAACATTTCACATACTCATTTGCCAGCTTGGGCAGCTGAGGTTGAAAGTTAGTCTTAAAACCTTTTAAATAAAGTAAAATATCTCACACAGAACACCAGAATAAAATGCGATCCTAAGTATGCCATGAGTATGCCAAGTCTATAGTCCTACTGTGCTGGGGGCTGCCAAACCAGTGTTTGCACCAGCATAACACAGCTGCAGTCTGGTAGGCAAAGCTGGAATCCTAAGATTAACACTACAAACAATAGTCGGCATAGTAATAATGACAGCAAGTCCCACAAATGGAATGTCTTCTCCATAAGATCTGACCTAGCATCAATTTTAATGTGATTTCAGCACCAAGGAAATATCTCAGTATTTGCTAGGACATGTCAGCGTTTAAGTAAGTTGCATGATTATAGTCTGTCTGTTCTACATTTTATGATTCTGTTTTATTCGTTTCTTTTTTCAGGTGTGGTTTTTTTGTTATAGTTTATTTCCGTTATTTTATTGTAAGCCACCCATGGAAATTTTACTGAAGGGCAACATAGAAAACTTCAGTTTTTTAAAAAAATCCCTGAATAAAGACAATGATGCTCACCAATGACACCCTCACATTAGGTACCAATTAACAAAGGGACGCGGGTGGTGTTGTGGTCTAAACCACTGAGCCTCTTGGGCTTCCTGATCAGAAGGTTGGTGGTTTGAATCCCCACGACGGGGTAAGCTCCCGTTGCTCTGTCCCATCTCCTGCCAACCTAGCAGTTCAAAAGCACACTAGTGCAAGTAGATAAATAGGTACCACTGTGGCAGAAAGGCAAACGGCGTTTCCATGCCCTCTGGCACTTGTCATGGTGTTCCGTTGTGCCAGAAGCAGTTTAGTCATGCTGGTCACATGACCTGGAAAGCTGACTGTGGACAAACACCAGTTCCCTTGGCCTGAAAAGCAAGATGAGAGCCACACCCTATAGTCACCCTATAGTTTGACTGGACTTAACCATCCAGGGATCCTTAACTTTACCTTTACCTACCAACCAACACATGGCCATGATAGAAATGCCATCATGTTACACCAGCATGTGTTCAACACACCAGCATAACAGTGTGCCCTGATGGCAAAAGGCGATTGAGCAGTAATCCTATCACATTGAAGTAAAGGTGCAAGAAAGTCTAAATGCCTATTTGTGTACATTTCCTGACTGGTTAGCCATCTTGACTGCCAACTTGGGCCTCAACCATATCCCAAATAATGGTCAAAGCCTGCAAACAAAGAAGGGAAGGGGCATTATTCCTCTCTTCTGCTGTAATTATTATCTGGATTTGTTGACCTAGCTTTTGTGAAAAACCTTTCTTATGAGTAATAACATTTCATCAACACTTTCCATATTAAAATGATATTTTGAGGGGTTGGAAGACATGTAAAGGTAAAGGTAAAGGGACCCCTGACTGTTAGGTCCAGTCACGGATGACTCTGGGGTTGTGGCACTCATCTCGTAGGGAGTTTCAAAAAGACCTTAATCTCGTTTTCTTGCAAGTGTGACCCATTGAGGTCAACAGAATTTAGTTCCAAGATGTTCAAGAATTGGATATGTGTGTAGTTTTCTTAAAATTATTATTTCATTTGGGATACATTGCTGTTACTTTCTGCACTCCCAAATAATGGTGCAATGCGGAACAATACATGCTGAACTGAACTTTTCTAAATGTTAGAATTATTTAGAAATGGAGATTGAATGCAGTTTTTCTTCTTCTTCAAACAAAGTAGAAGAGGCGGAGAAGGATTTCTGAGAAAAGACCTCATTTTCTGACTGCAGACACGCAAGGCTTGAATACAAATTGATTGTGACAAATTATATTCATTATATCCGTGACACAGTCTAATATCTACAAGATTTAATCAAGCTCACAATGTTTTCACTTAGAAGTCTTGTTCAGATATAGTGCTATGATTTTTTTTTAAAAAACAGTCTTTTTGATAATATGAACATTAAGTATTTATCTAATGCCATCTATACATAGTTCAATATTAAATATTTCTTTTATAAAAGAAATTATCATACTTTTCCGTCTATAAGACACCCCCATGTATAAGACGCTCCCTATTTCGGGGGACTGAAATTTCAGAAAATGGGGGGAGATGGCAAAAAGGCGAAAATTGCTTGCCCCCACACACGTCATTAGATCCGCCTCCCGTCTGCTCCCTTGCCTCTTGCCTGCAGAAGCTGCCAATTGCCCACCCAACTGATGCGGCGTCGGCCAATCAACACCACCCATTGACGCAGCAACCAATAATACGCACAATAGCCGCTGACAGCCACGGCAGCAACCAATCAAACATCCACCCTAGGCACTACCCATGTATGAGACAACCTCCACTTTTTAGCATGGTTTTAAAGGAAAATAACCTAGTCTTATACATGAAAAAGTACGGTACTAAGTGACAAGGACTATGTTGCCATGAGGTAAGATACATATGTATTCTAAAAGCTATTCTCAAAAGTACATCTTCCCCCATATCATGTACTCATGTGCTGGGATCTGCTTTGGAGGCTCTTCTTCATAATGCCCCTGCCAGCTGAGAAATATGAATGGCAACAAGGGAGATAAATTTCTCTGAGGCGACGTCCTATTTATGGAACTCAGTCCTCTGGGAGGCTTGTCTGGCACCTACATTATCCTTTCAGGCCAAATGCATAAAGCTGAATGCACACAAGTTAAATGTGCATAAGTTGTGAGTCTATTATACTAACAGTGCAACTGAATCATACATTTGCATATACATTTCTTAAACAACATTTCTTTAACATTTCCCGGTAAACAGGTATTTATGTACCTATGTACAACTGAAAGTACTTTGGAGTTTAGATGTAAACTGCAGACAAACAATATATACAAATTGTTTTTAATTTCTAGTGTGTATTCTCATTCTTATTAGATGAAATTATTTCCCCATAGTTTGCTGGTTTTTTATTTAATCATGACTAGCACAGAATATCAGGCACACTGGTGAAAAATGCCCGAAGAGCAAATACTTACAAGATATATAAATATATCCATGACACCCCCAAAGTCTCTTATGACTGCCGTTGGAGTAAAAAACAAGCCATCAGCCATAATCTTCAAATTAAGTTCAATGCTCATGAATATTACAAAAACATATTCAGCGATCTGAGAAGCAAAGGGAAAACCAAATATTAATTACCCCTGAACTTGAAAACAATGGGTTCTTTTGTACAACAAATTACTTCCATATAATTACCTGAAGTGTTGGTGCATGCATCACTCTTCGAAAAGGAGATTCGAACATCATTGAAATGCAAGAGCATATAGTGACAATGATCATTACCCAGTCCAGATATGTAACCAATCCCAGCAAATCACTGCAGAATAAAATGAAGCATTCAGAAGGAGTTTCCAATATTAATGGCAAATATCTATTCAACATATGGCATGGATGAGAAAGGTAAATGATGATCATCTACTACAATTTTAACATTTTACAAAATCATTACAGTGACATATTAACAAACAGATATTTTCTAGAAAAAAATTAAGTTTAGAAATCATGCACACAGATACAGCAAATGTAACTGGACAAGTAGTAACATTTGTTTTTGTTTTTGCTATGCTTACTAAAGTTGATGATATTTGGTATTTTTCACTGCTCCAGTAACAGGGTCTGTTTTAGAGCTGTAACAGAGGAAAGATGTCTTCAGAATTTGCAGTTCAAGCTCTAAGAAGCCATGTAATTATGACACACATACGTCAGAGAACAGATTCCTGGATTTGTGTTTGAATTTAAAGCTTACTAAAGGTCCTTTTGAATCAAGTTACTACTTAAGTTATTTCATCTATGGCATGCCAGGACTAAGAAAAAGTTCTTAATTCAATTACAGAAAGCTAACAGAAATCAGTATTAGTTTAGATCTTGGTTTAGTTTTGAGACAAGATGACAAAGGGATTGATGGATGTGATAGATGTTTAAAAAATTAAGAATGAAGGGATTCCCCCCTCCTCCGTAACACGGTCATCACACAATGAAGCTGATTGATAGTAGGTCCTTGTCTGATAAAAAGGATTACCTCTTTAAAAATGGCTGCATTCACACATATTAGCCACAGCTTATTGTGCACGTGCCAGTCAAACCTGTTTTGTTTCTCCCTGTTAGAGCTGGGGATAAATAAACCATGATCTCTGGGCTTAGCATTTCATCTGAGCTAGGAATAGGAGCTTCAATCAACAAACTGCACAATAAGTCAAACATGGTTTGTTTCCTTCATGTGCTAACAAGGCAGCACAAAGCACCCCAGGCAGACAGATAACTATGGTTTCCTGTTATATGCAAACTGAACCAATACAGTGGTACCTCGGGTTACATACACTTCAGGTTACATAGGCTTCAGGTTACAGACTCCGCTAACACAGAAATAGTGCTTCAGGTTAAGAGCTTTGCTTCAGGATGAGAACAGAAATCGTGCTCCGGTGGCGCGGCAGCAGCAGGAGGCCCCATTAGCTAAAGTGGTGCTTCAGGTTAAGAACAGTTTCAGGTTAAGAACGGACCTCCGGAACGAATTAAGTACTTAACCCGAGGTACCACTGTATGTAACACATATGGAACTGTTTTATTGCAGCCACAGCAATAGCCACTTTCTTAGCTGCATTTAAAAAACCATTACACTCATTCATGGAGCATAGGCCTATTGATGGCTATTGGCTGTAATATCTAAATGGAACCTATATGCTCAGAAGCAACATGCCTCTGAATATCAGATGCCAGATTGCGGCAAATGACGTAATTGCTGGGAACTTTAAGAAGTCTAGGCCCAGGTCTAGTGTTATCTTACGTACACATGCCCCAACAGTACCATGGTGAGCTTCCATGCTCACACCATAAGTTTGCACTAACCATGTGATGTGGTACCACAGTAAGGGCCTCTATTGCCATAAAATGGCAGTGGAAAAATTTGCAATGGGATGCCATTGTGCTGTGTGGTGACTGCTTGCAGGTGTTATAGCATGGTTTTAAAGGTGTCACCATGAGGAAGTGGCTGGAATGAGGATAAACAAATAAAAAGTTACTCAGCCGAACCCTATTACTTGATGTATGAGCTTGTGAGGTAAAACACAGAACCAAAGCGAAAACACAAAGCTGCCACAAAACACTCAGATACGTACGCGTTGAAGCGAGCTCGCACAACCACTCTGCAGAAATTTCTGAATCTGTGTTCACGGCCAACGATGAACAGAGGCTTATCAAAATAGGGGTGATTCTCTCGTAACTCTTCTTCCTGGACTTTCCTTTCAAGAATGGGGGGAAAAGGGACTTGTAAGATATTCAATCACAGGCAAAGAAGCCAGCAGGAAGGCATATAAAGCATATATTTTGTTAGCTTATGGCTACAAGACCATTGTGGTGCAGTAGAGAGAGGGTTGACTATGAGCCTTACGAACCTTCTGCTCATCTGTGGCAACCACAGGATGGCTTTGGGCAAGTCCCTATCTCTCAGCCCTAACTGGCTGTGATCAGGAAAGTATATACTCTCTACAAGTGTGTATCAAAACCCCAGATGGCAAGAATCTTCTTAAAAAAGGATATTTGTCCCTTTTTCACACATTAAAGGAATACATCTAATGCCAGCTGTGACTGTTGGGTGCATCATCTAAAAGCATTCTTCTTGCGTCTGAAATACAGTGGTACCTCGGGTTACAAACGCTTCAGGTTACAGACTCTGCTAACCCAGAAATAGTACCTCAGGTTAAGAACTTTGCTTCAGGGCGAGAACAGAAATCATGCAGCAGCAGTGGGAGGCCCCATTAGCTAAAGTGGTACTTCTAGTTAAGAACAGTTTCAGGTTAAGAACGGACCTCCGGAACGAACTAAGTTCTTAACCCGAGGTACCACTGTACTGTTTTTGGCCCTAAGCAAATTTGTTAATCAACTGGCAGAATAATCCAGATATCCGATCAGTCATGCAAAAGTCTGAATGGGGTGGATATGTCCTTCCACCCATCCCTGTTCAGCTCTGCCAAATGCCACCATTGTGGGGGTGGGGAAAGCCCCACCAATGAACAGCAACCTAATGCGCCTGCTTAAAAGGTAAGTGGGCAGATGTTATGGCTGAAATGGGGTGTTTCAAGGGCGGGGCTGGGGCAGCACAAGAGCCAGTGGATCCTTTGCCAAATCTGCTGCCGCTATGAGCTGGAAACGAGCCCGAAATTGGCTTCTTCGCCTCACCAGCCTGGGAGCTGGTGTAATGAGGGGGGATCTCACTTCTCCTTCTGCCTTCTGGCCTGGCTGGTGCAAGGTCCCCTGGCTGTATCTACCCCTCTATCAGGCCTCACCACTACCAGCCAGAAGTTAGGATTAACCACTCAGATTATTAATTTATGAAGAAACTGGGGTACAGTCCTAGTAAATATATTCAATTTAAGAAAGTGGTAGAAATTTAAATTCCCTAAGTACCTTTTCATTTCTGCCTGTTCCTTCTTTTCTTGGATCATTTTTATCTCGCTGTCTTCTCTCTGTGCATTTCTGTACCTCACTGTGTTAGAATGCTAGAAGAAGAAGCATTAAAAAAAACCAAAACAGTTCTCTATTTTACCGCACAAGAACAAGCAAGGCAATGCAGGTAACTGCATGTAGCTTCTATTTTATTTTCAAAAACTATGGTACTATGAGAAGAGTTTCTTATTCAGTTTTTGAAAAAAATCACAACTTAATTAATAATTATGTAGATACTCCACCATTATACATATTAACCAGAGCTTGTCCAGCCAAAATTAAGCATCTTTACATCCCATTGATTTCAATGGAAGTGGTAGGCATAAACCTCTACCATACATATCAAGGCTAGGCTTTATCAGTTCACAAATTAATGCACTAAAAAGGAACACTAATACGACAGTGTTACAAAATCGTTATTGTAGAATTTGTGATTTGTTATGACAATTGTTTTTCTCCAAGGTATTTTAAATTCCACTCCATTCTTTATTTTATTTTGACTTACATCTTGTGTTAGAGTTTCAAGCGATTTTCCTCTGCTGATTCGCTGACTGTTGGAGCCATGTCTTAGTGACCTGAAAAAATAACACTCTTTAGGGTGACAGATAACTGAGATCAAGTGCCGATCCTTACATGATTACTATTATAGTGCACCAAGACAGTGTCCCTTGCAATCAATTTTTCTTTGGTTGCATCAAAAGCTTGTAAATTTTCAGCCTAGTCTAATCTACTATCAGCTACGTTTTTCTCTTGATTTCTAAAATGGATGTTCTGAATGTCAAGGAAGCTAACTACATTTGAAATAAAAAGCATTTTCTCCCCTTTGTACGTCACACTGATTTATCATTGTTATTGTCAAAGAAATATGGAGATTAGTTATTTATGGAGCTCGGTTTTCATTTTCATCTGTCTGATATAATCCACCATATTGTAAAATGCTACAACAGTATTTACCTGCGTTCTTGACGTATATGATGCTGGACACTAAGAATTGATCTTTCTTTTGCAGGCTGCCCCTCAAAGGATCCACTCAACATGCGCTGGCGTGTACAGGCCCTAGGGAAATGAGCAGCACTATGGTAGGTAAAAATAAAATTGTACGGCAACTAAACAACTCAGTAGTTGTTTTTTTTTAAAGGACATAATTCACAGCCCTGCAGGAGGAGATTGGCAAAAAAACACAAAACCCTCAAAACATTCCTCTTCCACTCCTTTCTTTTTCTCAGCCATACATGCACAAGCCATTACTCAGAACAACAAGTTGTATAATATAGTTCTCATCTGCCCCTATCCTCCTCACGCATAGAAGTTTGGCCTAAAAGGTCTTCCTGCTTCAGCCAGGGCTACAGGACCAGAGGGACAGAGACATGGCTATTAGACAGGAGAACACCAGCCTCCCAGTTTGATGAATGGCTTCATGGAGAGGGAAGAAAGAAATCGCCAGGTAATTTGGTCTCAGTCCCCTCCCATGTGTGTATGTGTTTCATGTCCGGAATTTGTTTTTCTTCATTTTCAATAGGGATAAATCACCGTATTTTTCGCTTTATAAGACACACTTTCCCCCCTCCAAAAATTAAGGGGAAATGTGTGTGCGTCTTATGGAGCGAATGCAGGCTCCATGGCTTCAGCGATAGCAACGCGAAGCCTCTGAAGCGCAGTGGGAGCGCTCCCGCCACGCTCTGGAGGCTTCGTGTTGCTTTCGCTGAAGCCTGGAGAGCGAGAGGGGTCGGTGCGCACCGATCCCTCTTGCTCTCCTGGCTTTGCTGGAGAGGCGCTGTGCAGCTTTCCCTCTCTGCGCGGCGCCCCTTCAGCGAAGCAGGAGGAGAAATGGAAGGGGCTCCGTTTCTCCTGCCGCTTCGCTGAAGGGGTGCTGCGCAGAGAGGGAAAGATTTTTTTTTCTTGTTCTCCCCCTATAAAACAAGGTGCATCCTATGGTCGGGTGCGTCCTATAGAGCGAAAAATACGGTAAATATTTCAGAGATACCTCATGTTGGAACCCTTTGTCTAATCAACTCCTAAACGGTGTGCTTTCATCAGAGTGTTTAATACAGAACAATTACATGACCTCTTGTTCTCTCCTTGCCTTTCCATCCATCTCTCCTTGTTTCAACTTGCTCACTCCCTCATTCCCCTCCAAACTCTGGTGCTATTGCTTGTCTTACTTCTGAACTCCATACGTATTGTTACAAGTGTTAGCTTTTGTTAAAATACTTAATTTTCAAAGAATTCTTTTCTATTAAGGAAATACTTTTAACTGAAGTTTCCCTCCCTCCCTAAATATTTTTGTAAGCAGAAAGGGGTTTAGTAAGATTGTATTGCTAGAATCACTAGAAGACTAGTAATACAGTGTAGTTTAAGGCAGCAATCCTACCCCTCTGAACTCAGTGGCTCCTATTTCTGAGTAGGTGTATCTTTGATAAGTCTTTAGCTATCTGTGAGCTGCCTCGAGTCCCAGTTGTGGGGAAAAGGCGGTACTTAAATAAATTAAAGAATAACATAATAATCCCTTTGGCATCCATCTGTTTCGGGAGACAATGGAGAAATGGACCTTTGCGGATGAAGTCAAATTGTTGGAAGGTTACAGAGCCTGCTGTGGTTGTAGAGACAGATATGGGAGAGACATGTTTAGCAACAGCTGGAGCAGATGAAGGTGTCTGGTTATGCTGCTGTAGATGTACCATGGTGTTCCTTCTCTCTGCGCTCCTCCCGGCAGTCATTCCTCCTCTGGTCACTTGTACAGATGCACAACCTAACTGCCAATCTCCCTGCACTGGATTCCCACACCGTGGGGTTGATGTTGCCAGCCTTTATGTCACTTTTGCAGACATCTTTGTAACACAGAATTGGTCTGCCAACGGGCCTGGTGCCTGAAGCCAGCTCCCCTTGGGGATCCTGCCATCTTCCATTCTGTGGACATCAGCAAGCCAGCGTAGGTGTCACTGAGATAGGAGTGTGAACGTGCTGGGAATGTGAGAGCACAACTTTGTTTGAGACACTGTTTTGTCATGTGATGCCCCAAATCTTCCTGACATGTGGAAGGCATTGCCATGGCTCACTTCCATAAAGCAGTGTGTTCAATACACAAGCCTGGTAGACCTTCATCTTGGCACTGAATGTTAGCATCACATTCTCCCATGCCTTTTCAGAGAGGTGAGCTATTGCTGTGGCTGCCTTGCCAATACACTGGTCCAGCTCAGCGTCAAAGGAGAAGTTGCTGGTTATGGTGGAACAAAGTCATCTACCACCTCAAGAGTGTGGTCACCAATGGAAAACACAAGAACTACCAACTGTGGAAGAATGGCAGATGAAAATGATGGAATATATGGAGCTGGCTGACCTTACTGGAAGAATCCATGACCAAAAAGAGGAGGAAAACCAAGAAGAGTGGAAGAAATTTAAGGACTATTTGAATAAATACTGTGATATTAAAAATTAGAAATTACTTGAAAGTACCAGAATAGGCCTGGGATTAAATTAAGAGTTAATTAAATAAATAAGATTTAGAACCTAAAGGAAAGTTAAGAAATTTTATTTTAATTGGAATACTGTGTTTTTAAAAAATGATACCAGAAAACTGCTACATTTTAATTACAAGGAAATTCAGATGGGAGGGCTCAGAGGAAGCCCAAAATATGTTTATGAGGTTAGAAGTTTAAATAATTAATTAATTTGTGTTGTTTAGGTGTTTAGGTTGTTTAGGTATTTAGGTACCTTGTTTTTATTTTATTTTGTGTTTATATTTGTGATCTTGTCTTTTTTATTTTGTTTTTTCTCTGTTTTTCTTTATGTGTTATGCCTGTAAGAAACTTAATAAAAATTATTTAAAAAATAAAAGAAAAGAGTGTGGTCACCAATGCTGATGTGTGGAGTGCTGCTGATGTCCTGACCCAGGATGTTGGTCTTTGTCAGGCTGGTGGTAAGGCCGAACTCCCCACAGGCTTGGGCAAAATGGTTGATGAGTCTCTGTAGAGCTTCCTCAGAGTGCACTGTCAAGGCTGCATCAACTGCAAACAACATCTCTCAGATAAGGACCTGCCACACTTTTGTCTTGGTGTGGAGATGTGCCTGTTTGAGCAGACCCCCATCGCTCCTTGAATGGAAGTACACACCGTCTTCAGCTGAAGGCATATGAGAGCAACAGGAAGAAGAACATGCCAAATATAGTTGGGGCAAGAACACAGCCCTGTTTCACACCACTCTTTATAGAGAAGGTGTCCAAGGATGAGCCATCATACTAGATGGTGCCGCACATGTTGTCAAGGAAGGACACAATCATCTTGTGAATGCTTAAGTACTACAGAAGCATTGTAGTACATTGTTTTTCATTGTAATGCACTTAACAATGCATTGGATTTCTGAATAACATTCTCTTATCTTTGACACAGTGAAACTATCTGGCTATAAGCTTGTCTGTTAAATATTTTCAAAGATATGTTATCCCTTGGCTGTTAACATCCCGGCGAGCAGAAAAGGTCATTCAATTTCGAAGAATATTTATAGGACCAGCTGAGCAGCTGTTTCAAATACCAACAGACTGCCAAAACTGAATATATAATTCCAGCAAGGCAATAATGTTGTTTCCCAAACGTCATTGCAGACAGAACATAGGTGCTTCTATTTTTTTTTTAAAAAAATCAGGTAATAACTGAAAACAGAACTTGTGTGTAAGATGTGCAGTTCATGTTGAGCACAGTAAAAATGTTAAGAGGAGCGTTGTCTAGAACATATTGTGGCTTCTATGTATAGTGACAAATAAATGAACAGGCACTTTATCTTTTACCTCTCTAATAGCTAGAAACTGATACAGAATTATGATGATGTTGGTTTTCTTCTGAGCACTATATTTTTCAGCAGACTTTGAAATTTGTAAGGGAAGGTATTGAAAATCTGGATCATTATCCCAATTTTTGTTCCTGGACAAGCATGCCCTTTCCCAGGAGGAGTGGAGAGGGACAGACCCTAGATGGAGAGATGTCTAAGGTCTTGGGTTGTTGTGCTGTGATCTAGTGATTTGGGCATGCCTTCGTCAAGGTCTCTGTGGGTTAGATTTGGAGGAGGGGAAAGTCAGAGCAGGCTCATGAAAGGTGGGGAGGTCGCATCATACTGCTAATGATTGCTGGATGTCCAGAGATTAAATTCATCCAGTTGAATGATTCCAAATCAGATGTCTGGGTGGGGGTTTTAATTGCATCAAAGCTTTTAGGAAATACCAAACTTTTACTTGTTACATGCAGAAAGTCAGGAAAAAAGAGAGAGAGAAAAGAATTAGACTGGGAAAACTATTCAAGATGATTCAAATAAATCTGCTACTTGCAAATCAAATTAAGGGAAGCATCAAATCATCATTACCTAAGAATTTTGTTGATTGCAGTCTCCTTTTCCAGAAGGTTTCTTGCTCTAATGCTGAAAACAGATTTGCGGAGCTGTGAAATGAAAGGAAAAGCAGCTTTACCAATTGTGTATCTTGTCATGGGCCAGAATACTGATCTACTGAGCAGTTCATTTTGTGATGTCAAATGTGCACAGGCAAGTCCTGCTTTGGTGAACAAGGTACCTTTACTTATTTGGAATTTGCACCTCCTATGGAGTCCTACCTTATACTGTAATTTTGGACCAACAGTTTTAGGGATACAGTTATGTGAAAAATAAAGGTATATTGTGAATATCTATCACTCCTCACAGATTACTCAGATCATTTTACATTTCAACACTTGCCTTGCAAAAAAGACTCTACCAGCTTTGTATGCATTATCTGAAAACACAGCAGGCTTTTTAATTGAGACTTTGAATGGCAAAATGCATCTGGATACATACATGCAAATATTTCTTAAGACTTGCATAAGAAAGTTTCATTCTACCTTAGATCAGAAGTTGCAAGGTCTGTTTCTATTTGGTGATATTAGAGCTCTCCTATTTTAGAAATTTGCAATGCACTAAACCCAATTCTACGGCCACTGAATCTAACTACTACTACTAAAAAAAAAATGATAATGAAAGAAGATCTGCAAAAAATTACCAGGATCATAAAACTGCTTAAAGCAACACAGATGGTTTTTAGTAAAAAGGAAAGGCAAAAACACATCTGCCATGTGGATGGCAAGCCAACTCATTTGACAACAACCCAGATGTTGCAGATGACAAAGACGTTTTCAGAAAATCTCTGTCTGAAAACATCACAATTGAAAGCTAGAATATAAGGATGAAGAATACAAGCTTACTTTAAAACAATGTGAAAAATGCAAGCGCATCTGGAGAACATAGTAGTCCATTCAAATATCACTTGACATATTATGGTTTCTGTCCAGACTTGTGGGGTGCAAAGTTCCACGCATGTAATTCTCCACCAGAAGAAGAGGGGTGGCAATATTTGCAGATCCTTCCTCTCTCTAAAGCTGCTCCAAAGGATTGGGAGAACAGCGTAGGATTGGTGTGGGAGACTAGGGAGATGGTGCTGTGCCCCCCCTTTCCCAGTGGGAGCCCTTTTATTTGTATAGTGGCATGTCTGGATCTAGCCACATGCTTAGGTGCCATTTCCATCTACCCTTGCAGAGAGACATTTAAAATATAAATGTCAACACTATCAATACCAGTCTGTTGTTTAGTCATTCATGTCAATATGAGACTGTAGTTTGGTCTGCGCAAAGCTGTGGCTGATCACCAGTACACACAACCCAAGGATACAGCTGCTTATGTTGCATCCGGGTTGATATTTTCCTTACCTCAAGCTGGTAATTTAGACGGAATACCCCCAACGGGATTGTGCAGAAAACCCAAACTGGGGCAGTATCACTCTGCCCCGACGAGGACTTCTCCCAAGTAGCACAGGAATTCACAGTGGTGGCTGGCGTAATGTTAAACTCATGCTTAGTACATGGTTAGCAGTTTGTGTGTTCGTACAGAGTAGAACAAGGGATGCGGGTGGCGCTGTGGGTTAAACCACAGAGCCTAGGACTTGCCGATCAGAAGGTTGGCGGTTCGAATCCCTGCAGCAGGGTGAGCTCCCGTTGCTCGGTCCCTGCTTCTGCCAACCTAGCAGTTTGAACGCACATCAAAGTGCAAGTAGATAAATAGGTACCGCTCCTGAGGGAAGGTAAACGGTGTTTCCGTGCGCTGCTCTGGTTCCCCAGTAGCGGCTTAGTCATGCTGGCCACCTGACCCGGAAGCTGTACGCCAGCTTCCTTGGCCAATAAAGCGAGATGAGCGCCACAACCCCAGAGTCGGTCACGACTGGACCTAATGGTCAGGGGTCCCTTTACCTTTACAGAGTAGCACATCACTGTATACGATTGGATGACATAAAACAGCTCTCACTGGTGTCAGATGCCTTTGGAATTGTTCAAGAAGTTACTGGCGGATTTCTGAAAACCTTAACACGGGCTTCTGCTTTTGTGTGGCATGGATCATCTCACCTAATTATATTAATTCATGTTAGACTGGTTCCACTCGTGAGTGTGACAATGCCAAACTATGCATTGTCTTTGGCCAACAGCAGCAATGCGCAAGAATGGCAGCCACAAATGGTGCACTGTGTTGTTTTTTTAAATGGCAACTACTTTTCTCAGGCTGCCCTCAAGAATGGAAAAATGTAATGTCCAGCACGTTTTCGATAAAACCAATGGAAGCTGCTGCAACCATAGATAGCAGCTAAAGTAATGGTTAAGAAAACAAAATGGAAATAAATGGAAATAATGAAATTGATAGGAGAGGAATGAATGAATTACTGACTGAATGCAATTTTAGTGAATGAATAACAAAACAAAAGTAAGGATCATGAATGAAATCAAATGGAGTAATCAGCTGATTTCCCCCTGGCATGTACCATACTAATTCAGACATTATGTTGTACAGTAAGTCTTATATACCTATGTATTCATTACGCTTATGCTTCTATTATCCATATAATATTACTATTTTTAATGTAATCAGTCACAAATTGAATTACTGAGTGAATGTTAGCTCCGCTTAACTGCTTAAAGCTATTGATGGCTATCTTAAATAAACAGGAGGTGAGCTACCTTCCAGCGGTCTTCCAGAAAGGACAACAGCATCCTGATAAGGCTGGAGATCCCTGTAATCATGATGTCAGCTTGCCTGTCATGCAACTTTGGACAGAGTAAAGAGAGAAAGAGGCTCGGCGGACTGAACTAGAGGGAAGAAAACTATGAGAACTTTGGATAAAGAGAAACTTTTGGGCAAAAACGTCTGCAGCACCTCTGTGCATTCATTTCGGAGAAAATGAAAACTCGTGAGATGTTGGAATAAAGAGAGGGGGCACGATTCTCCAAAAGACCCTAGGGCCACCAGTTAGAAACCTGCTTTTGCTCAACTCCTAAACAGCTCTTCTTTCTTATTTTCTAGGTTCTCTGATTTGCGTTGGAGGAAATATAGATAGCATGCACAAAGGAAGCTACAGCTGTCAGCATAATTTTTGTGGTTGATTTCAGTGTTGTGTGTTTAATTAACATCTCCCACAGCTCATGCTTGTTTGTTCTACTGTGCACACAGTCAGGGTTTTTTTAAAGTTATTATTTCAAATCTGTGTTAGAGGGGAGAGATTTTGGAGAATGTTGGTGCATTTAAACGGGAGGTTGCTATGGTAATGGTAACTATAGAAAGCCAGAATCAGTAGCAAAATGCAACCTAATGTTCTACCCACATGGGCAAATTTCTCACTGAGTATACAAAACCATCTTACACTGAGTCAGCCCACACACTGCCCAACTTTGTCTGGCAACAAAGGCATTGAGCAAAAATCTCTCCCACATCTATCTGACTAGAGACTCAACCTATGCATGGGGAATTTGCGCTCCTTGGCATGGTACTGCAATCACCTAGACAGCATTTGGCCAGGTGTGCTATTTCCCCCTGTTCTTCAGGTCCTGTATGAAATCAATGTATGGAGCATAAATATTTGCTTGCAAAATGTGTTGATGGGAGACTGCTGCATGGGTGGACACAACACCAGATACCCATCTCTTCCCTACACTGGGATGTCATCATGGAGTTGTTAATATTCAGAATCATAACAGAGCTTTAAAAGGAAACCTCAAATTAGCATCAATCAAAAGTCTAGGGTCATAATTACAAAATCTGTCTGTGACGTTGGACAATCAAGGTTCTATGTGCTTGTACAACTTTAGTTTGTGTTATATATGGGCGACATATATATTGTTGTTTACCTTCTGGTCGATGTATTTGTTGTCTTCAATTGCCAACCTTTTAGAATGGTCACATGAGGAGGAGGAAGCTGATGGAAGCCTTCTCAGTAAACAAGTTGTGTCTTGCTGCTGTCGATCAATAAATTGCTTCATAAAGCTTTCCCTTAAGAGTAAAAAAAAGAGAGAGAAGGCTTTGAGGCAAAGCTCCTGATCCACTTTATTTATAATTTGATAGTGTCTGAAAAAATCCTGAATAGTCCATATGCTAGTACAAAAGATAAAATGAAAACTATACAAGGCATATTATACATAATGGATTTTGATTTGATCACTGAAGTAACATTAAATTTGTATGTAGCTACACGACTGTCTAAAAAAACCTTACGTTCTTCTTTAACCGTGCTTTCCTTTAAATATTTATCATTTGTTTTGCACTTTACCTCTCTGTCTGATTCTGCTATGTGCTAAATTCCAAGTTTTAAAACCTCTGATATAATCCATAGGAAACATCCTTTCTCAAGAAAAAAAAAAGACATTTCGGCAGGAATTCAAAGAACACGTTTATAAAAAAAGGGTTTCGTTAGACCATACTTTGCATCAGCCAGATTCTGGTTTTCAATTTGCTTGTTCTAACGGGACACAATCATAGCTAACGCCCCCCCCCATTTATTTATTTATTTATTTCATAAAATTTATATGCCGTTTGATTGTAAAAAACAAATCCCAAAGCGGTTTACAAAATATATTTCAATTATGTCTTTCCTAACATTCTAATCATATAAAGCAGAATGTTTAAGCCTGCCACAAAGCCATAGCTTAATTGAGGGCAAGTATTAATGCAACTTCTAAACATGAAATTTCAGATAAATGTGTTTATATTGTGCAGGGATTACTATAGTATTTGGCAATAATTTTAAAAGATAATAGATGTGCTGTTCTTGTAAACTGGAAGACTCTTCACTCCTTCAGAAGCAAAACAGATACCCTTTCTAGGTTGGTTCACGGTACAGATAATGCACTGGTAGTGGGCAAACAAGCAAAAAGGGAAAAAGGAAGAAAATGAGTATAGGCAAAATATATGTGTATGTGCTTAGAAGAGAGAACCAAAGAAACAAGATGCGTCAGTATGGTTAAAGGGACCAAAATGTGATGTCTGTGATTCAAGTATTAAGTGTTTTGCATCCATTTTATACTCATTTTCGGTGAAGGGGGGGCGCTGTTTGGGGAATTGCATTGGCCCCAAACCACCTTAATTTGGCCTTGTGGAACGGGATCGATTTCACATTCTTTTTTTAAAATAAAAAACACACACATTGGAGAAGAGAATCTAAAGAAAACTTCGAACCTATCTTAAAACGCTTTTCACATTGCCAAGCACTTAAAGAGAGCTGGAAAGCGAAACTACCTTATTTTGGGGACTGTAAAATCCGAAGGGAGCTTGGAGATTTTTACCATTTGAGGTCTGTTAGGGAATTTTTCAAAGATCCGTAGGCGCAGTGGGAGCTTTTCCTTGGTATCTGCATTTGCCTCACTTTGCTTCAGCTAAATAAAAACACACACACATAAGCAAGATTAAATAAACCAGGAACAAAGTCTTGCTTTCCCCCCGCCCAAAGAGCAGCAAATGCAATCAACTGAAGAAACACAAGGTGGCAGTAAAGAACTACAGTTGAGCCTTTTTTTTTTTTACATTAATTTCTTAGCGTTTCAGAACTACACGCAGTTAAAACTGCAAAAAGTCCTTTTCTTGAAAGATTTAAAATGCAAAGAGTGTTGCAGTAAATATTTGTATTTCCTTTGTGTAGTTTTTCACAGTTCTCTCCCACTCTACAAGTAAAACATACTTCCCTCCCTCTTATTAGACCTGTCAGTTGTAGATAAGTGAAATGTTGTATATATCAGTGGTTCCCAATTCTTTTGGCACGGTGACCCACAAGTCCAAACGGACTTCATACAGTGACCCACCATTACACTGTCAGGTGGATTTTGGACATTAGGTCTTTACCAGCTGTCAGTTTCTTGCATTTTAACTGCAAGTTTGCCTATTATATAACCATTACTTGAGACGCCCAAGCAAAACTTTGCTTAAAGCTTTATTAATGTGGAATTTGTTTAAATATTTATAGTACTTACAAGGTTATTCATAGTTTTATATATGGGAATGTAAGAACAGCTACCATCTGATGGCAGGATATTGCTTCCCAAGTTATAAAAACATAGTTATGCAAGCAGTGTATAATGAACTATGAATATTTTTAAATTGCTTTATTCACAATAAAGTCCGTTCTGGCAAGTATCAGTGGAATGGGCAAGCTTGCATATTGCCAACAAAGTAGATCAATGCAGGGCTTGATGGTTGTCTGACATAATTTCAGATCATTATTAATACACAGGGGTAAATATATTATTTCTTATTTCACCCAAGTAAACTTCAACTCACCTTTGGCTTAACTATTCACTAATCCTGGTGGCAGATTTGGCGATGGTTTGCCACAAGGTGCCTTTGGCCACATCAGGAGTGAGCTATAATAGTCTTTCAATTTCTTATACAAGCACCCTGTGGAAAACTGTCCACAGCCCACTTCTGACCCACAGGTTGAAAAACACTGGTATGTATCACATACTTAGCCAATGAGAAAAGATATTGTCTGACTGCACAATGTAGATGCTTAGCAAACCATATTTTCTTCTTTGTATGCCTCCTCTGCAAGAGGTCTGAAGGGTGGCAACATAAGAACAGGTATTTTCTGTGGTGATTCCTTGCTTGTAGAATGCTATCCCCAGGGAAGCTTGCCTGGGCGCCTTTGTTACATATCTTTAGGCACCAGGAAAAAACATCCCTCTTCTCCAAGTCCTTTAGCTAATTAAACAATCAGTTCAATCTTACTTTTAAATTTTAAAAAACCAGACTTTTAAACTGGAGGGTATTTTGTTTGTTTGTTTTTATGGTATGTCTTGTTGTGTTTTTATATTGTAAACTGCCCTGTGATCTTTGGGTGTAGGGCAGTTATTAATAATAATAATAATAATAATAATAATAATAATAATAATAGGACTAGGTTTGTCTCCAAAGACAGTCCTCATGTAGAGAGAAGTCACTAAATTCTTAGCAGACCAAGCAATCTAGCGTTGGAACTCCTTGCTGATCCTTAGGGAAATGCCACTCACTGCTAATAAACTTGAAGGCAATGTAGGTGGCTCAGAAGTTCAACTTCTGCCACTCAAGGACAAAGTAATTGCTATACCAGCTAATCCTGGAGTATATTTGAGGAAGAAAATGGGGTTGGAAGGAGGTAAAAGACAAAACAGCACATGCAGAAAAAGACTAAAAAAGAATAGTGGGTCCTTTGCTATTAGGTTAGGTAAAGGTAAAGGGACCCCTGACCATTAGGTCCAGTCATGGATGACTCTGGGGTTGCGGCGCTCCTCTCGCTTTATTGGTTGAGGGAGCCGGCGTACAGCTTCTGGGTCATGTGGCCAGCATGACTAAGCCACTTCTGGCAAAAGCAGCGCACGGAAATGCCGTTTACCTTCCCGCCGAGTGGTACCTATTTATCTACTTGCACTTTGTGCTTTCGAACTGCTAGGTTGGCAGGAGCAGGGACCGAGCAACAGGAGCTCACCCTGTCGCAGTGATTCAAACTGCCGACCTTCTGATTGGCAAGTCCTAGGCTCTGTGGTTTAACTCACAGCGGTTAGTAAACCACTAAGCAGGTTCCTGGGACAATCCTACTGAAATGCCTCTAAACAGGTCCCTAGACAGTCGTGCTCAGAAGCCTAAAGAAAGGGTAACCCACCCAGAGGGTCCATGGCACCATTCACATAACAAAAACGACCATAGAAATATCTTTTTTCTTTTCTTTTCAAAACTAGGGGCTCTATGGCTTGACTTTTGAAAAACCGAGAGTCCGTAGTACTTAGTAAGTGGGAACCATTGCTCTATGGGCATTGATGGGAAAACTCCTTCCTTAAACAAGCGCTGATGGCTGGTGGCAACTAGCTAGAGAGACACCCCACGTGCTTGGACATTGGTTGGAAAGTGAAATATACTCAGAGTCGCAAAGTGATTTCATGCTCTTTATTCAGCTCATAGTGGTGAGGAGGAATGAATGAATGTCCCCCTCAAGGTATCTGCTTTATATACATTATTTACACAATGGGCTGCACATGATTGGCTAATTCCGGAATTCTACTGTAAGCCAATCAGGTTGTGGATTCACTTCTATCTGGAGCATGATTGGGTGGTTCCTGCCAACCAATCATACTGCTGCATTGTTCTAGGACCAATCAGACTGCTGCATTCTGAATCCTATTGTTCTAGGACCAATCAGACTGCTGCCTTTTGGATCCTATTGTTCTAGGACCAATCAGACTGCTGCAGTTTGGATCCTAGTCAACTCAGTACATAACAGAAAGGATTGGTGGGTTTGGCAGAATGTAGCTAATAAAGGAGAAGGAAGTCTTAGCACACCCCCAGGCCAAATGCAGAAGCTATCTTCTCTGGGGACGACAACTTGTTATTTAAAAATATAGCCCTTTACGGTAATGATTGCTCATTTTCCCACACTTGCCATGCATATTTGTAAATAAAAACAGCTATCCAAGTGTTATAAGACTTTTAAGGTCTTATATATAGAAAATAAAGGTAAAGATAAAGGTACCCCTGCCTGTATGGGCCAGTCTTGACAGACTCTGGGGTTGTGCGCTCATCTCACTCTATAGGCCGGGAGCCAGCGCTGTCCGCAGACACTTCCGGGTCACGTGGCCAGCGTGACGAAGCTGCTCTGGCGAGCCAGAGCCGCACACGGAAACGCCGTTTACCTTCCCGCTAGTAAGCGGTCCCTATTTATCTACTTGCACCCGGGGGTGCTTTCGAACTGCTAGGTTGGCAGGCGCTGGGACCGAGCAGCGGGAGCGCACCCTGCCGCAGGGATTCGAACCGCCGACCATGCGATCGGCAAGTCCTAGGCACTGAGGTTTTACCCACAGCGCCACCCACGTCCCGTCATATAGAAAATAGATGTTCATAAATGTACCAAGCAAACACATACAAATATGTAAACCACATGTCTGAAACCCACAGAAAAGTCCTGAAACCATTTTCTCTCTCCCAAAATGACCTCAAATATTTCTCTGCAAGGTCGAAGGAAATGGGAAATCTCCCCATTGTCTCTTTCACAAATCCTGTCTTAAGGGCTCATTTAAGATATGAATAGGGTGTGAGCCTGTGACCTGGATTCAGGAACTGAGTAGTTATCATAACAAAAGAGTGGCCAGGATACCCAGGTAATCCAATCAGGTAACCTGGCAGACAGGAAGAAATAACACACCCAGATTTCAGCCCCTTCCATGATGTATGTATGATGTTTCTGGGGGGTGGTCTTGGACTTCAGGGGGGGCAATTTAAAATATCTATATAAGGGGTTGCGTGCATGGCTTGGGGTCCCCCCCTCCTGTGTGTGTGTGTGGGGGGGGGAGCACCCTGTTGGAACAGCTTTAATAAAGATCAGGCTTACTAGCTGCTTTGCTTCTCAATATTCTCTGGTTGGTCTCTGTTATTTTCTCCTACCGATAGAGAACCTACAAAAGGACTCTATATGGGCTCTTGGGCACCCCATAAGGGAAAAGGAGCAGTTTTTTCCTCATAACACCAGAAATGCCCCAAGGTTCCAGCAACCCCACCTCAGAAGGAAACCTAACCTAGCCAAAGGCTGCCCCCTAAAACTTTCAATCACTTGGGGAAAGTGGGGCAGCCACCGAACTATATACTGTAATTAGATTTCAGCACCATCACCAGGACATCTGATGGAGAACATCTAATCACAGATAAGGGCTTGAGGGTGTCTGAAGGGCAGGCACTTGCTCCTGCTCTCAGCCTCCCATGTGGAAGGATAATGACCTCCGAATAGCTATCGCTGCTGCAAACAAAGGGCCCCATGCACCGAAAACACTTTTGAGTTTGAGTATAAACAAAGGGTGCAGATTAATGATAGTGTAGCGCGCTGAGGGAAAGGAGTCCTTTAAGGGCATTGCAAGGGCCACAATTATGTTCAACCTTATCTTTGCTAATGAATTCCGAGGGCGGAAGCAGCATAGTAATGAGAACGGCTTGATAATAGATCGGGGTGTGTGTGTGCTGCAAACACCTGCGAGAATCAAAACCAGAGCGGTGGTTTGAAGATCATAAAGCAGCAGCGGCAAAAAGGTTCTTTTAACCCAAAAAACTGCACAGTAGTATTTGGGTGGTGGGGGAAGGGAAGACATCTGGCATGCACTGAAGAAAGGAACATGACTTGAAACTTGAAAGGAGCTGGGAAAACCCGTACAGCAAACAGTTGAGGTGGAAGCGTGGGGCAGGGAGACAGGCTTGGCAAAAAAGTTTTATGAAAAGGAAAATACAAGGTAAGTTTGCACTGTTTAACATTCATATTGTAGTAGCAGCCCAACAGCTCTGCGGCTCTTAGCAATGCGGGAGGACATAGAAACCATTTGCAATGGTGGCAGCTGGACCCAGGGAACCAAAATGGCTAGGAGCTCCACGTGCGCAAGGGAGCTTTGGACATTTTTCTGTCTTGAAGAGGAGTCCAGTACATTACACGGCAAGGCCGAAAAAAATGTGAAAAGCAGGTATTTGTAGTATGGCTGTTGAGGGCTGCTGCTCAAAGAGTCAAAAATCTTAGTGTGCATATAGCTGAAGGAGCTGTTTGGACTGCGCCATTGACTTCTGAATGCCACTTTAAGGCACAGAAATATGGGATTAAGTGTACTGGGGAGTTAGGACTGTAAATCACGGACATACAAAGAAAGAGCCTGAGGGAAAAACAGAATATAGAATTGTGCATCATTAGAGTAGTGCACAACTATGTAGACTGGATATATAGTTGAAGAGGGGCTTTTGAATGCTAATATAAAGATGGCTTCTGAAAGAAGATGAGAGTGAGAGATAGCTGCACACTAAAATTTAGTTGTTGCTGTTGTTGTTGTTTAGTCGTTTAGTCGTGTCCGACTCTTCGTGACCCCATGGACCAGAGCACGCCAGGCACTCCTGTCTTCCACTGCCTCCCGCAGTTTGGTCAGACTCATGCTGGTAGCTTCGAGAACACTGTCCAACCATCTCGTCCTCTGTCATCCCCTTCTCCTTGTGCCCTCCATCTTTCCCAACATCAGGGTCTTCTCCAGGGAGTCTTCTCTTCTCATGAGGTGGCCAAAGTATTGGAGCCTCAGCTTCAGGATCTGTCCTTCCAGTGAGCACTCAGGGCTGATTTCCTTGAGAATGGATAGGTTTGATCTTCTTGCAGTCCATAGGACTCTCAAGAGTCTCCTCCAGCACCATAATTCAAAAGCATCAATGCTTTGGCTATCAGCCTTCTTTATGGTCCAGCTCTCACTTCCATACATCACTACTGGGAAAACCATTACTTTAACTATACGGACCTTGAGTCCTAGTGAAGACCTAATAGATAGGTTTGATCTTCTTGCAGTCCATGGGACTCTCAAGAGTCTCCTCCAGCACCATAATTCAAAAGCATCAATTCTTCTGCGACCAGCCTTCTTTATGGTCCAGCTTTCACTTCCATACATCACTACTGGGAAAACCATAGCTTTTACTATACGGACCTTTGTTGGCAAGGTGATGTCTCTGCTTTTTAAGATGCTGTCTAGGTTTGTCATTACTTTTCTCCCAAGGAGCAGGCGTCTTTTAATTTCATGGCTGCTGTCACCATCTGCAGTGATCATGGAGCCCAAGAAAGTAAAATCTCTCCCTGCCTCCATTTCTTCCCCTTCTATTTGCCAGGAGGTGATGGGACCAGTGGCCATGATCTTCGTTTTTTTGATGTTGAGCTTCAGACCATATTTTGCGCTCTCTTTCACCCTCAATAAAAGGTTCTTTAATTCCTCCTCACTTTCTGCCATCAAGGTTGTGTCATCTGCACAACCTTGTGTCAAAATTTAGTAAGTCATGGCTAAACCTAGAATGAATGGCTCATTTTGGGGGGCTTTCTTCCCACTACGTGATGATGATGATGAATCACACAGTCACTGTGGCAGCCTAAGAGATGGGGCAATCTTGTCCTTCAAAAAATGTGATACCACAAAGTGTCTGAACGAGAGCCACTGTTAAGAAGACATCCCAAGCGACAGCATAATAGAAAGGTGTTGACAGATTTTCATATGAGCAAAAAAGAGAGAGAGAGAAATTAACATTTATTTTGGAGCCTTGTAGCTAAAGAGAGGAGCACAGGCAAGGGGTTACATAAAGACATCTTGTGGAAAAGAACATAGCGATTAATAACATGTTAAAAAATATTCTAAACTCAAAGCCATTCTGCAGTACATCTCAACTTCCGCCGTGCTGAGATAATGCTACCTACTGGGCAAAGCAAGGCATTTAACTTCACTTAGTGACTCCAAACACGTTTTGGGGTAATATTTCCTCTGCATGACACACACCTTCTTCAACCTTTGCATTGTTCCATTTATAGAAAATGCTCAAACTGTTCTACCCTCCCAGCCCACAATGGCACCTGAAGTCAAAACTGACCCCAATTCTCTATCATTTATCTATCTATCATCTATCTATCTATCATCTATCTATCTATCTATCATCTATCACTTCCCACCACCAATAATTTCTCCCTTTGAACTCCATGTATACTCTAAACGAGTTGACGTCTAGTGTTGCAATGCCCTTATGTATGTGTGTAATCTGAGGGAGTTCAGTTTAAAAACAACCCTGAATCTCAGGATGCGCTTAACAAGGGAAAAATAGCAACAGGTGCCTCAGGAACTTTGGCCAGTGGGAGAGGGATATGAATACCCTGAATCAGGGTAGTCAGCAAGATTTGACACCCCTCCCCTTTAGCCCTTGTTCTGCCTTCCCAAATCCAGGTATGCGAGGTGCTGGACTTCTGACAGATTCCTCCCGCCTCCCCCCCAAAGCCAAAGCTTTCCCAGTTTTGGGAAGAAGATGGGAGGGTTCTAGGACCCTGCCAGAGCCTTTGCCTCCTTCCTAAAACCCAATGCCTCAGTTACCCGGCTTTGGGAAGGCAGAGTGAGGGCTGGGGGGAGCTCTTAAATTTGGCGTCGCTTCCCCACCCGCTATGTTCCAGGTTCAAGCACTCTTGCGGCCCCCTTGGTCTGAGAGATAATGACACCACAATTTAAGAAGGATGTTGACAATTTGGGATGTGTGCAGAGGAGGGTGACCAAGATGATCAAGGGTCTGGAAACTAAGCCTTATGAGGAGCGCTTGAAGGAGCTGGGTTTGTTTAGCCTGGAAAAGAGGAGACTGAGAGGAGATATGATAGCCATCTTCAAATATCTTAAGGGCTGTCACATGGAGGAGGGAGCAGGCTTGTTTTCTCCTTCTCTGGAGTGTAGAACTTGAACCAATGGCTTCAAGTTGTAAGAAAGGAGATTCTGACTAAACATTCAGAAAAACTTTCTCTAGTCAGAGGTGTTTGGCAGTGGAACAGACTTCCATGAGAGGTAGTGGACTCTCCTTCCTTGCAGGTTTTTAAGCAGAGGTTGGCTGGCCATCTGAGATTCCTGGTTTGCAAGGGGTTGGACTAAATGACCCATGGGTCCCTTCCAACTCTAAGTTTCTATGATTCTAAGTACCCCATATCTTCTTTTCAGAATGTTCAAGTGGCTGCGAGAGGAAAGTGGTGATGGATTTTTTTCTTCACCTAACCTGTCTTAGGATCCAAATCTCTATGGAGGTTGAACAAGGAGAAATATATGACTTAATGACAAAATAACTACTTTATATTGACATGGCAATTTAAGTCTAACTATTCAGAACAAGGACTCGAAGTGGGAAGTGCATGAGTAAGGCAGGTATTAATCCTGGAGGGGGTCATTAAGAACCCCAGTGCTTGAGGCAATGCTTCCTAATATGATTTCATAATTTTTCTACATTAAATTTGAGTCACTTACAAATAAATATCTTTGTTAAATGATGCTTTTACTGAAATTAAGGCTCTTTCTGTGCTGAGGGAGAGAGGGGGCAGAGGAGGGCTGGATAGCTGCAAGCTGAATTGAGCCAGGGATCTGATTGTAATATAGAAATTTAATCAATTAATTATTGAATGAATGAATGAATGAATGAATGAATAAATAAATAAATAAATGTCTGAGTTATGCTTGTTGCTATTTGAACAGAGCTATGGGGGACGTGTGTGGCGCTGCGGTCTAAACCACTGAGCCTCTTGGGCTTGCCGATCAGAAGGTCAGCAGTTCGAATCCCTGTGATGGGGTGAGAGCCAGTGTGGTGTAGTGGTTAAGAGTGGTAGACTCGTAATCTGGTGAACCGGGTTCGCATCCCCGCTCCTCCATGTGCAGCTGCTGGGTAACCTTGGGCTAGTCACACTTCTCTGAAGTCTCTCAGCCCCACTCACCTCACAGAGTGTTTTTTGGGGGGGAGGAAGGGAAAGGAGAATGTTAGCCGCTTTGAGACTCCTTCGGGTAGTAATAAAGCGGGATATCAAATCCAAACTCTTTTTCTTCTCCTGTTGCTCTGTCCCAGCTCCTGCCAACCTAGCAGTTCGAAAGCACGCCAAAAGTGCAAGTAGATAAATAGGTACCGCTCTGGAGGGAAGGTAAACGGCGTTTCCGTGAGCTGTTCTGGTTTCGCCAGAAGCAGCTTAGTCATGCTGGCCACATGACCTGGAAAAACTATCTGCGGACAAACGTTGGCTCCCTCGGCCAGTAAAATGAGATGAGCGCTGCAACCCCAGAGTTGTTTGCGACTGAACTTAAACTGTCAGGGGTCCTTTACCTTTATTTTTATGCACCTATGCATGAAATCCTCGCTGCAACCCTGGATACTCACTAGGGATTAAGTGATTGTTTCTGTAAAGTTTTGCAATCCTAAAAATTGCTACACACCTCACCGTCTATTTAACTAGCCTAAGGACCGTTACAATGGAGTGAATTTTGTAATCTTCATACTACATAACCTGTATGAGAGAGGATTTTATGAGATTACTGCATCGTGTGTAGCTATATTTGAAGGTGTCATGGTGGCTTCCTTTTGCTAACTAAACTAAGCCTGATACCTATCAGTCTTGCCAGTTGTTAAAACACACACACACACACTATTTGCAAGGATCAAATATATAATGGAAAGTTGTGTCCCCCCCCCTCCTTTGACACTTTCTTTTTTGGGTATTTCTTATTTGAAACTGCTTGAAGTATAGCCTCCAGATAGCCATGCTTGGTAGCAGCTATGTGATTATGTTTAAAAATACACCCACGGAACATACTCAGTGCTACAGAAGAAATATTATATAAAAAGATGGGGTTATCCCAAAGTCATTCACCTCAGGATACATTACAATGAATGAATTGCAACCGAGAATGAGATCCGTATGCGGCACAACCTCTGGACACTTCCTGCAAATGTACCTTGAAACTTCTGTAAAATCTCCAAGGATAAATAAACTTATTATTACCTAGTTTCGGGCATTTTAATGCTATATGCTGGTGAAAGAGAGCAATAGGAGAGGGGGGAAAAAAAAGATGAAAAAGCAAACACACATTCCAAATTGCAGCACTGCAAGACCATTCTACTTTCTCAGTGCATAATCAACTAACACACCCACTTTTGCTCTATCCTGTATAATGTGGCAAATGGGAATTTGAGCATCTCACTGTAGGGGCGACGCACAAGGACCAGATGTGTATAGAGCAAACTCCTACCACTTTGGGAGATATGAATACATTATCCCTCCCTTCCCACATTTCACAACTTGTATGAAAAGAAGAAACAGGAGTCATTAGCGTCTGCTTTGTTTACGCTTGTTTGTAACACCAGAAACCACCCCATATGTAGATACTGTGGGAGGAAGCCAATTGTGTTGCAGTAACCAGAAGAAATTTGACGCCCTAATGTTTCAGTTCGGCCTCTCCTCAGCAATTCAACATGATTGGTGGCAACAGATGAAAGTCTCCAGCTGATGTGTTAATAGATTAGCAAGTCAGATATACCAAAATGAGAATTAATTGAACAGATCTCTTGGCAAATTGGGAGGGGGTGGTTATAAAGTGCTGGTGTGCTGCCTGCTGATGGCAGACCCTGAAAAGTGCCTCTACCATGAAACAAAAGGGCATAAATCATTTCATACAAATATGTAGCCTTCACAGAAGCTCATCTCAGTGTGAGCAGAAAGAAGTGAGGATGGTCAGTAGCAGAGGAATCCTGCATGTAAAAAAATACATGTGGTAAGAGGTGGGAAAAAGTAGTATGAACTTTTTCTTTTTTAAAAAATGCTTTATAAGTCCAAAAGCATAGCCAATAAAAGGCTGATCTGACTTAAAGCAACACAGTCGTTCTAAACTGTGGTGGGCATGGCTTTGAGGTGCATTTCCTGAATTCTGAGGCACTGCATTTGAGGGAAGATAAGATGTGTTGATAACACTTTTGTCTCACATTAGATTCTCTCTTGGTTCATATATTGGCTGACAGTTGCCACTTGTGTTTGGACTGGGCTTTGAGGCTTAAGTCATGTGTTTGGGTTACCTAGAGCAAGCCTGTGGAATTATCAGATACATTACAGTATTCACATTTCTGGAGTTTGTTGTTGTTTCACTATAAGCTAGTAAAAGTTACATATAAAGCACATTACACCACCCCTGTCTGCCCACATAGAATCATAGAATTGTAGAGTTGGAATGCAGGATGTGGTAGTTGTTTCTCAGGCTCCCATAATGCATGAAATAATCCACCTTGCTGTCCTCCTTCAAGCTCCCCTTCAGTTCTTCAAAAACCTGGCAGGATGTGAGCTACAGCTAAGCTATAATTTCTCAGAAGACGTTGCTCTGAGAAAATTTCCGAGACATTTCTTTTTCGTCATCCCTTTGAAAAGAAAGCTGCTTAATAGAATTTTCTCCAAATATTGTCCATAATTTTTCTGAGTTGGCCATCATTTCCATGTTCTGGAATGCATTCAACCAGGGACACTGAGAAGGGTGCAAAAGGATGGCCAGGATGCCAACACAGTTGTTGTTGCTGCTGGCACTTACAGTTGTGTGGCAGGAAGGGGTAACTTAGTGAAAAAGATAGACATTGTGCTACTGCCAGTGCTAATAGTAAGACCCGCCTCAATAAACTATTGGGAGAATTTCACCTCCCGATGGAGAAAATCAATGTGGTGAAATTGTTTCCCCAATTTCTTTGCCCTCAAGTAGGATGGTGAATTTTGAGAAGCTGTTTGCACAAAGGTAGCGGTAAATGGTAAAGGACCCCTGGACGGTCCAGTCGAATTTGACAATGGGGTGCGGTGCTGGTGTTTGTCCGCAGACAGATTTCCGTTTTCTAGCGCAATGGGACACCGTGACGAAAATCAGAGTGCACACAAACGCTGTTTACCTTCCTGCAACAGCGGTACCTGTTTATCTATTTGAACTGCTAGGTTGGGAGAAGGTGGGACAAAGCAACAGGAGCTCATCCCATTCTGCAGATTCGAACTGCTGACCTAATGATCTGCAAGCCCAAAAGGCTTGGTGGTTTAGACCACAGTACCACCTGCATCCCAAAGCTCTAATATGGACACTCAACTGGTTTGGGGTGCTAAGTTCATTTGGCTTATTTAGCTAGCCATCATGCAATAATACCAACTGGAGGTACTGTAAATTGGGTCCTCCCTTAAAGAGGGCACGTATTGCGGTGAGACCTGGAAAACCGACACCCTGTGTTGTGGGTGGGTACGATTGGTCAGCCACAACACCCGACTGGTAGGTCCCTCGAAGCTGGGTACAATCTGGCCAATGGGACACAGTTCAAACGGTTCGAGGGATCCATTTATGCCCATGCACGTGACCCAGAGCTTCCTCTTTCGGCGCGTGCATTCGGAACACCCGCCCACCTCTCCCTACTTTTAGGGCTTGTTGTGCTTGACCTTGCTATGCCATCGTGTGTTGTCTGTCATTGGGACAGGGGCACGGCAGGGCTTTCCCCCACTTGGTTGATTGGCTGTTGCCATTTGGGTTTCGCCTGCCGCGTAGCAAATCTTCACAACTTGTAAGGTTGCAGATAGGCTCTGGTTCAGGTGAAAGGGATGGGAGAACGCTCTCACCATCCCTATGTGAAGGGTATTCTGTTAAAGGAATCCAGGGACTTGATGGTTTGGTCAACCCCTGAGAGGAGGTTGTGCCCGTGCCTGAGTCCAGGGGGAGATTTGGGTGACGGAGTTAGCCTGTTCCTGGCTTTCCGCTTATCCAGGTGTTCACCCTTAGATGACCTATGCTGGAACCCTGGGTCAGCACTACCTGCATGGCAGGGGGCTAGTCAAACCAGAGCCTATGCAACCAGTCACTTTCTGTAAACAATAAAGTTGTGGCCTAAATTCTGCCAAAAACCAAAACCAAAATTTTGAGTCAAGTGTGAATTTATTTAGGGGGGAGGTTTCTGGGTCTGAACACACAATGTCTAGTCTCTGTGGAAGCTAAGTATTATTCATGTGGCACTATCAGCATACACCACACTTTACTGAAAAACATTAAGTAAGCAACAGGCCCTTCCCTCAAGGAGTTTGCAGTCTCACACATTATTTAAAAGATTTTTTTTAAAAAAAGGGAAATAGAATAGAAGTAAGCCTGGGCTTAAAATCAGACAAAATATCAACATAACATTTAAGAATTAATAAATGGAAAGCGTACAGCTGAAAAACATATAAGTCTAGTGGCTCACAAAATGTCTCTGTTGCCCGTTCCCTTCTTATCAAATAACATCAGAATCAAGTTAGGAAGGAAAGGGGAAAAGTGAAGAGCTGCTTATGACATTTTGATTGGTGGTGTTTTGCCCTGAAATACACTGCTTATGCTACTAGCCTAGAGGGTATCTCGTTCTGCCAGGACTCACATGTTATTTTTAGAGCAAAATAGAATGTAGCACATTTCAGGAATTTTAAACTACCTTCAAGGCACTGGTTGAACTTTCGCAGACATCTTGTTTGTATTAGTGAAGAGAAACAAACTGTAAAATTACTTCCCTACGAAATACCGGTAGGTATGCATTGCGTATTTTAATTAGAAACAGCTTTTAGCACAACAATTTCCTCTTTGCTAAAGAGTCCAATGATTTTTTTTAAGGATACATGTACTAGCAAATGCTGAAAGCTAGATATGAAATCGGAATTTGCTTTTGGCTTCTTAGCTGTTCTTCCTGGAGTAATGGAGAGAAGGAGGTCAGTGTGTGTGTTGGTGGGGAAGGGATAATGGAAGATAAATACTCCACCCATATATAATTATGAGGGTGTTTATCACGTAGTTATGTAAGGCAGTTTTCCATTTTAACATACTCAATAGATTCGCCTAGTCTTTGTGAAAAAAGTTAAGTATCTGGGTGTAAACTTGTCGGAGAAAAACTTGAATTTATATAGATTTATATATAGTAGATTTATATAGTAGATTCATTTTAGTACACAGTACTAGGACTATGCGAGAGAGGGAAGCAAATCAGACAAGTTAGTAACCTCCCCTTTCTCTTTTCAATTCTAATTTCATTTTTCTCTTTTCAGCTGCAACACTACAAGTCAATGCCATAATTAAAATTACCTTTATTGGCACCCAGTTCTGCCCACCACTAACAAAACACCTCTTCCAATTCAGGTTTTTTACTATAAGGAAAGCTGTGTCGCCATTAGGCAGGATGTACTGAAGTTGCAGGGTGGCGGGGCTTGTCTCAGTTCCCCTTTTCTCAATCTCTTATGGCTCCCAGCAAGTGCTTTTGACTGATATTCTTCAGAAAGTTCAGAATAATGTGCAGGTGTCCTCACATCAGTTGAATGGGAAATGCAGGAGCGACCTTATTCCAGCTTAGACTATTAGTTTGCCTAACCTAGTATTGTTTACTCTGGCTAGCAGCAGCTCTCAAGGCACTTCCTATCACCTGATCCTTTTAACTAGAGGTATCAGGCATTGGCCCTAGGGACCTTCTGCATGCAAAGCACACCCTGTATCACTGAGCTATTGCCCTATCACACTATCCAAGGTTCTCCACCCAGATTATCTCCCATAAAGGCACAGAGAAGGATGAGATCTTTGAGCAAAGGACAGCAGTATGTTTTCTCACACCATTCTCTCCAAAATCAATCCCAGAAGCACCAGTAGATGCCACTACGATAGTGTTATGTGTCCATAACTGGCTGCAGAATAAGGTGGAGGGGAGGTGTTGTAAAAACACCCAGGGGTGCCTCTGCAGCCCCCGAACTCAAGTATGCTTCCTCCAGTATGGCAGCTCTAGAAAAGCCATCCCCCTTCTTCTCCAGTGCGCTTCAGCGACATATACCAACTGATATATGCACACTAATCTGCTGGCGTAACACAGCAAGAAGAACGAGACATCGTAGAGCCAATCTATGTATTTATTTACACACTACATACAAAAGAATCATTGCGTCCTTTCTCTCCAGCTCCGAGAGCACAGACAGGACAAAAGCAAAAGCAAAACTACAGTGTAACAGGACACACAGCGGAAAAGATAAGACTGTCTTCCGTTCCCACACACTCTCCCAGACAGGCATGTCAATTACACCAATCACATCTGCAGCATCAGAGGCATGAAATACTAACAGAGCAGGCTGAGATCTTTGAGCAAAGGACTGCAGCGTGTTTTCTCGCACCGTTCTCTCCGAAATCGATCCCAGAAGCACCAGTAGATGCCACTATAGTAGTGTTATTTGTCCATAACTGGCTGCAGAGTAAGGTGGAGGGGAGGGGGCAGGACAACTGCACAATGACAGTGAGAATGGATGAGGGTCCAGTGAATCCTGGGCTGGTTCAGGCCTTCTTCGCCTAGGGAATGAGCCATTTGGGGGGACTTTCAGTGGCTGCCATCAGCAGGCAGCCCACCAACCATATTCCCACCCACCTGTATGTTCATCAGGCAAAACGTAGAGGTCAGTGATGGAGTGATACCTGCATCACTCTGGCTTGGTTGGAGGCCAACTGGCTTAGCTGGGATAGCTGGGTGGAGGAGCCCCTCTGCCTAATCAAGTGCCCCCCCTGCCCCCCACCAGCCTGGCATAAGGGTGCTTTGGATTGCTCTGCCCTTATTGAATTTGCCATTTTTACCTTTAAGTGTGATCATGATTTGTTTCCAGTGCAAAAGCATCCTGGTGAATAAATTAAAGCCCAGAAAATTTAAATTTATGGCATATAGGATAGGATTAGCAAGAAAACGCTTAAAGAACAAAAAAATAGGAAGCTGTGATCTCACATAGTGTCTTCATTTACTCTGTATACAATCACATAAAAAAATCCAGCAGCAGCAGCAGCAGGAATGTCTAGCAGCATTTATAAAAATAGCATGTTCTTTCACTAGCTTTTTTAAATATATATATATAAAAGCAGTGTAAAAGAACATTTTTTATCTAACGCTATTATGGCTTTTTGCACTGCCATCAGAAACCACATACAACAACAATTGAAAGAGCAACAGCAAATCTCTTATACTGATCTCTGCACGTATTTTAACACCTGGAGAGTGTTTTAATGAAATGACAAAGTGCCAAGGTTGAGGCCAGGAAGGGAAGAGAATATCATTATTATAAATGTCGAAATACTTAAGAGTTCATGTTCCATACTGTCAGCCTGACTCTTTTGGACACCTACAGTAGCAAAAGTAGGATATTTGGTACTTCCCAAGTATGTAATGAAAAGAAATTATTCTTTTGAAAAACATGTTGCGATTCTTCCCCCCCTCAATAAATCTGTATGTTTTGCTTTAATTTTGCAGCTTCTATCCAGAAGAGCATTACTCGTGTGCACAAATTGATAGTTTATAGAGAAGTGCTCTTTAAACACTCATTTACATTTTGAGTTGGGCATAATAATTTTGTTTTGGAAGATTTGGCCATATATGGCCTAAACTCAGCATCTCTTGGGCAGCTTTGCTTCCCATAAATTATCATGCTCTTAGAACAATGGATGCAACCTTGTATTATATGCCTTCTTTAAAGGGAGCTGCGGCTGCCCTATTCTTGAAGCAGGACATATTTGTGGTTTGCCCACATTGTAGAAAAGCATCCTGGAAGAGGCACAACAGTAGCATCACAACTTACATTGTGAGAGGGAAGACCATAATGTTTCTAAAGCCATTTACACTGTGTTGAATGCCTCCAGGCTGCTTTCAAGGTTGAGCAAAGAATTGTAAGGCACTCTATGTCCTGAAAAGTGCTTAATTATCATGAATAATTATTAGCAAAAGCTTTCCCGTCCCTTACACCCAGGGGTAGCCAAGAAGTGTGTAACTCTACCACTAAGATAAGGGTAGGCTTGCCATGCATAAAATTATTTTCCATATCATTGAGTTCCAAAGCAACTCATTTGCTTCATTGACTTCATACACTGAGAATGTAATATTATACATGATTGAGTGTGGGTAATTCCCACTAAATTCAGTTTGGGCTTCTTTCCTAGGTAGTAGGATACAGTGGTACCTCAGGTTAAGTACGGTACTTAATTCGTTCCGGAGGTCCGTTCTTAACCTGAAACTGTTCTTAACCTGAAGCACCACTTTAGCTAATGGGGCCTCCCGTTGCTGCCACGCCGCCGGAGCACGATTTCTGTTTTCATCCTGAAGCAGATTTCTTAACCTGAGGTACTATTTCTGGGTTAGCGTAGTCTGTAACCTGACGCATATGTAACCTGAAGCGTATGTAACCCGAGGTACCACTGTATAGGATTACAGCCTGAAGAGGAAATAGCATAGACCTCCATGAAATGGCAGAGCACACTTCTAACTCTTTGGATGGGTTGTGATATGGATGGAAGTGAGCCTGTCTAATAGTTGCTTTTGTCTATATGTCTCTTCATCCTCTTTACCTTGATTCTTTCCGCAGGGCCTGCAACACAGAGCTGTTCCACCAGGCCTTTGGTCAGGGCACAGCCTGACTCCCTCCTTTGGCAATCTTTACAAAACTTTAGTTTATGGTTGCCATCAATTTTGATTTTAATTAATTTTTATAATGTTTTTATAATGTTGCACTGTTTTAGTGTTGTTAGCCGCCCTGAGCCCGGCTTCGGCTGGGGAGGGCGGGATATAAATAAAATTTATTATTATTATTATTCTCATGGAGGAGGAAAGAGGAACGGAGCAAAGGGCATCAGAGGAAGAAACACATATATACAAGCAGGGCTCTTTTCTTTTTCAACCGGAACTCCGTTCCGGCACCTCTCAGGTGGGCGCCATTGCCATGATAAGAGAACCAGGGAGGCGTTCAAGGTGAGTTTCGGCACCTCTTTTTCTAGAAAAATAGCACTGGCTATAAGGCCCTCCCTATTTTTACCCTTCGTCTTCTTTATTCCTCACTTTCACTCTCAGCTAGTTTCCTTTGTCTGCCTGTCTGCCATCTGAAAGCAGTGGGGCCTGTTTATTAAAGATTTTTGTAGTTCCGCAAACTTCAGGTCACCTCTGAGCATGTTTATATATTCCTTGTTTTCCCTCCGTGGCCCTCATTGGGCTGCCTGGTTGTTGGCATTCACGAAATGAGTTTGCTATTTAGAGGGAGTGAAATACCGAATGGGCATAGTTGGAAGGCACATTATTATTGATGGCTGTGGTGCGCTTTCACCTGCTGTGACATTGCACTGGTGAACAGAGCCTCATGCTCAATCCTACACAATGTTGGAGCACAGAATAATTACAAGCCAATTTTCAACATGGTACAATAATCAGGAAAGCAAAGAAAGCAATCATTAGACTTTAAAAGATAACAGCAGTTAGTGGGGAAAGGCAGGTTTGTAGCATCTTATCTTTGTTTGAGGGTGAAAACCCCCCCAAATTTATTAGCCAAATGGGGCAAACTGTTCCCCGACGCACATGAACACAGAGAAAAATGACAGGTACACGAATTGGTGACAGGCAGAGCTTTTCATTCATTTCAAACAATACATTTGCAGCAAATATTCAAGCCCTCTGAGGAAACGTATGGTCATAGGTAGCATAGCACATCAGTTGCAAAATTGTTTTCAGTAATGAACATCTGCAGTCGAGTCATAAATATGCAGTGGGAAGAGAGAGATTGGCAGATGTGTGAAGTTGTGAGAGGGAACTGATCTCTCCCAAGAGAATATTCCTTTGAAAGCATAAACTGAACAGAATGTGAGATGCAGGAATCATAAAGGAACAGAAGAGCTAGCTTATGACTCAGGAGATCTGGGGAACCCTTCCCAGTTTTATTAAGGGTTTCTATAGGACACAGGAATGATTTCATGGTTTTTATCCATGCATTCCAAATGCTTAAGTCTGCTCAGAAACCCCACCCCCCACCCCAGCACCTACAGGTTAGGCTAGAGTGTCTATGTATGATGAGAGGTTTGGGGAAGGGTTAGTGTTTGTGAATTCTTTAGAGTAAATTGAGTAGGACAAAATGGTGTCAGTAAGCGTCCCACTTATATTGCGATCACTTTATAACTAATAGTGCAATCCTACGTATGTCTGGACATTTCTCTAGTTTGACCATGTTATGAAGGTAAAGGTAAAGGGACCCCTGACCATTAGGTCCAGTCGTGACCGACTCTGGGGTTGCGGTGCTCATCTCGCTTTATTGGCCGAGGGAGCCGGCGTACAGCTTCCGGGTCATGTGGCCAGCATGACTAAGCCGCTTCTGGTGAACCAGAGCACCGCACGGAAACGCCGTTTACCTTCCCTCTGGAGCGGTACCTATTTATCTACTTGTACTTTGACGTGCTTTCGAACTGCTAGGTGGGCAGGAGCTGGGACTGAGGATTGGGAGCTCACCCCGTTGCGGGGATTCGAACCGCCGACCTTCTGATCGGCAAGTCCTAGGCTCTGTGGTTTAACCCACAGTGCCACCCGCGTCCCTGCATGTTATGAAGACAGACAGGCAAACTTTCTATGTGTGGTAGGAGTAAGTAAGATTTGCCATATATTTTCGTCCAGAACACAATGTCCAGGAGCGGCCAGCACAATGGAGGAAAGACCCACCATTCCAACGGCGGTGTTGCTGCCATTTATGGGACACAGTGCAGGGGCGAGGTTGAGGCTGTGTAAAAACAATGGCAGAGCCAACCTGGCGATCCCGCAAGAGCGTTGCTTTCTTGCTACCCATGAAACCATCTTGGTATGTGGCAGCAATGCCACAGCTCAGAAGGTGGCCTTTAGCAGCACCACACCATGCCCCCCCCCAAATCCTGCAAACATTTTAGCATACAGCAAGCGTGTAAAGAAACCATGTCCATCCTGAAGATGGTTGGGCAGCGTCCAATTCTCCCTGATGGAGCAGCCTCCAGTGAGGTCTACCACCTTTTAGTATCTGTGTTTCTTTACCCCACTACAGAGTTTTCTCAATATCCCCCAACAGCGGTACCAACTTGAATAAAATAATCAATCACAAGGCACACACATGCCATTTGAAGGGCAATGTCCATCAACTTGGGGAGGGGGGCTATCACCTTAAAATATTTTGTTGAGGGGATGAAGGGACCTCAGCCCCTAGGAGTTGACTCCTATGTCTCCCAACCCCTATGAGTTCTGCCTTCTGCATTTCAGAGCTCTCTAGGACAGACCCCAATGTCTTGTAGACAATGTACTCTCTGACGCACATTGGGTACAAGATGCAGTATCTTTTCAGCCGGCTCTATGGCCCTTTAAGAATACAGAATCTCTGCAAATGTTGACACTCATTATCATGCAATGTTTCCATTCCATTCCTATTACAGTCCTCTTGAGGCTTTCAGCCAAAATAAGGCCAGCTATAATATTAGCAACAGGCGTGTTTTCTCTTTCAACTGACAAAGACTTCAGCTGAACTCTTTTAATTTTAATGAAATATTTTGTGTGCTTTTCTCTAAAAGGAAATGAGGTCCTAAAAAGTGAGTTAAAAAACAATAAGACGCCGACAACAAACTCCTCTCCTGGGGATATAAACTCCAAAGTGTGCAATTCTGTTCCTATTAAGTCAATAGGAATTTCTCCACTGATTTCAACAAAATAAAATAAAATAATCACCATGAAACATCATTATTTGCTTTCCTGTTTATATCAGATATTTAGAAAGCTTCTTCAATATAAGTTACTGGCATTTTTATAAGTCGAATAATATGGAGATATATAAATGTGATAAATAAATAAGTAAATGGGGGAAAAAAATCTTCTGACAGAGAATGAGATCAGATATATTGCTAATTTTGTCAGTAAGCTGAAAGACTACAGTCATGATTTTTGAATGAATTTCTTACATTTTTCATATCGGATTCATAAATACCACTATGCAATTGAAATCAACTTCCCAAGATTGTGAAATCAGAATTTGTGAAAGAAAAGTCTTCACCATTTATGGAGGATAAATGTCAGAACACTATATATATATATAGAGAGAGAGAGAGAGAGAGATTAGAAAATGGCTTACTTAAAAAAGCAAAGCAAAGCTGGATGCTGCAGAAATGGACTGTGACCACAGCCGCATCTTGCTTTTGTGAACTGATTGTGCTAGGCTGAGGCTGAACTCCTCTACTTATGTAAAAGTAAACAGAGTTAAAATCAGTCAGACTTTCCAAATAACCATAGCTGGGATTGGGCTACAGAAGGAAGGGGAGTTCCTTTTGTAGGAGTTCATAAATAAATGTGCTATACCAAGAGATAGGTGGGCACAAGTCAACAAAGAAAACCTAGATGACACACTTAAACTGTAGAAACATTTCAGCCAAAATCAATGAAATTAAGGGAGAGGGAGAATGCTTCATATAGCCTTTAAAAACAGGGAATTGGTCACTGGAGTGACAATAGCAAGGGTCCACAACTCTATGTGTTTACTAACCACATCTGGATGAAGGGACATGGGACAGTATTGGGGTTACCTTCCCTCCTACTTCCTCTTAAATCACAGTTTTCCTGCTTCTTCCCATTCTGTAGGAAGAGTCTGACAAGTCAAGTTCCATTAGATAAATGCCAAACCAGAAACTTCTCAGCTCCTTGTCAGCATCTCCTCCCCTCCCCCTGTTCTCTGTTTAGTAGTAGCAGCACACGGTGCTTCTAACTTACTGTCACAATATGTAGGCCCCAGGGAACAGCACGTATATTCAGAAGGTGTGTGCGCCAAGTAATTGTTAATACTTAATCTGAAGTATCTAACACAAGTCCTCACTTCCTGCTCGCTGCTAAACATTGTACTTGACCCTGGGCCACCACTTCATATTTTTTCAGTGACTGCTAAGCGCCCACAATGTTACTCAAACAGCAAGGGCTTTCAAGTAGGACTGCCATTTTTGTATGTTTTCCATTAGTGGGTAGTTGAACTTGGCTAATTCTGTGGTGCTTGACATCTCCTTCGGAGAACCACCACAGCACTGTAGTGCAGGTCATCTCCCTGGAAACAACGAATAGCAAAAAAAAATTGCTAATTAGAAGGCATTCCTTCCTAGCAGTCATTAATTCATGTAATTATAGAGTTGGAAGGGACCCCAAGAGTCATCTAGTCCAACCGCCACAATGCTTTCGCCTCAATCTTCGTGGCCACAGCAGATGGAAATGAAAGCAAACAGACAAACTGCTTTTTGTACAAGGTGGTGCAGCTTGAATTGGTATGCACAAGACACTTCTGAAGAATCAGCACACAGCAAATTAGCCGGCTATCTCCTGGAGTTCCATTTAGCTTTTTAATTACAGATGGGGAATAGTATTTTCCCCTACAATGATACAAAAGCCATTTCCATTAAGAAAATGGGCATGAAGGGAAAAGCAACAATAACACCACACTGTTTCTCTTGTTCTTGTGACCAACTTATAATGGAGAAGTCAAAAAGTCACCGAATTAAAAAACAAAACGAAACCACATCCCCCTCTTTCTGCTTTATCTACCATGATAAGAAAACCAATATTTCAGTAGAACAGTTCACAACTGCAATCAGCACAAAGCCAGGAATTCCATCATATTTACCTCAAGGGAAAACCTTTTCTCACTGTGTCACTTAATCATCTGGACAATCTTCCATTTCAAAGGAGCAATTTCTTAACTTCTTTCTTTCTAAGCATGCCTTTTAATGGAAATTTCCAGATATGATGTTAATTACATTATGGGCAGAATGTAGAAAAAAGCCAGATCTGCAATACAACTGCTCCATTGGACAGAGACTAATAACTAAAAGGTTTGCACCAACTTGGGTCTCCAGATGGCTTTGGACTACAGCTCCCATCATCCCTAGCTAGCAGGACCAGTGGTCAGGGTTGGTGGGAATCGTAGTCCAAAAAATAGAGACCCAAGTTTGGGAAACACTGGTTTACAGCAATCCTAACCTAAAACAGCTAGTCAGCAGCAGCAGCATGCACAGGGGCCAATTCCTGCAACAAACTTAGGTGTCTGCTCTTGCCCCCATATCCACTCAGGCAAAGCTATTGCAGTTACTAACAATGTGAGTCGCAACATCAAGGGCTCATTCACTTGTTCACCTTTTAATGTGTTTTAGGCTATCAACTGCTAACCACAACCTTCTGTGTTGTACATAGGACCAACAGGGCAGACCCTATGCAAAAGAATGAATGCACACAAATCTGATACCATAAATGGCAACACACAGAAATAAGAAAACTTTCTAACCTACCAGGCCACTCTATCACTGGCATCAAGACAGTCATTCTTGAACTGCATGACTTCAGTTCATGCAGAAAATCCCGCATGAAATTGCAGCTTATCAGGAAGTTCAGTTCTATTCATTTGGGCCTCAATAAAGACAATGGGTGACACCCAACTCAGTCAGAGTAGACCCACTGAAATCAATTCATTTCATTGTTTTCAATAGGTCTAATCTGGTTATGACTAACACTGGATATCAGCTGTTTCCCCTGTCCTACTTGATGTTTTAATTTACTCAGCAATGCTAAGATGATTATGTATGGAGAAAAATAAAAAAAATTGTCCAGTAGCACCACCAACATGGCTACCTACCTGAATCTGCCATTAAGTCACTTTGCTTATTCTGCATACATTTTAATTTAGTTGTCACAAGCTGTACAATTTCCAGTCATTGCCATGTAACCACAAACATGTATCAATATATCTAATCCCTTTACATGGCTGCTAAGGAGTATAGCATCAGATGCATTATTATTATTATTATTATTATTATTATTATTAGGATTTTTTTTATATATAAAGAAGATTGTATAATTCAAATTCCCCCAATACTATCAAGGTACTTAAATTTTCACCTGATAGAATGGCTTAAATACCCTCAGACTTATGATTTCTGTGGGACACAGAATGAACAGCAGAATAATATCATGTGTAATGTTGCATAAAATGGATAACAAAACATATTGAAAGAAACTTATTTTATATAGAGAAAGAGAGGGACAATTTAAGCCACAGCACAAGATAGCACTGAATAGACACTTTTGAGCCATTTGCATAATACTACTGAATTTGCAAGGAGGTTCACAATATGGTCTTTTACACACCTTTTACACACTGCTGCAAACTAAGTGTAGTGCCATGACTGCTCTCATTGCTGGTATGGCAACAGAAGCATATTGGTAAAAATATTAATGGTACGCAGCTTTGCATGTGCAACTTTCTGCATGGTGATGGTATTGAGTAAAGAGTGCATCTGCTAAGTTCAGAAACAAGTTTCTAGATTTTACTTCCAGGTGATTAATAAAAATAAAGCATGAAACAGCCATCTTTTGTATCCTCCACACACATTCCAGCATGTATTGCTCTGTGTACAGGGAGTTCCAGCTTTATCATCCTAGTGCCATCCTTTGCTCAGTGGACATCTTCTTGATTGGGTCCATTGTTTTTACATTGCTTCTCCCAAATTACCATTCACTGTGATGTCCTCTTTTGCGTCAAAATGGAGTGCATCAGGACCTAGGACCGGACTCAGCAAACCCAACACAAGAATTCCAGCCAGCGCAACAGGCCTTTCCCCCTTCCCTGCCCCCCCTGTATGGCCCCCACAGCTCCCCTAAATCTGCTCTGGAGAGTCAGGAACTCCCAAAACAGTACACAGGGGAGGGAAGGGGAGAGCATTCTGTCAGGCAAGCAGAAAGTAAACTATATAGGCATTTTAATTAGTTCACATTCTCGAAAAGGTGGTTGACATCTGCATTTTCCCAGAAAAATGAGGACACAATATTGCTTTGTTGCAATTAATATCCAACATGAAAAAGCTTACTTGCTTAAGTTTCTTTAGATCTTCATCAAGTTCCAAGTTGTCCAAAATAACAGCAACAAACAAACTCAGCAGAATCTACAAAAGGATTTCAAAAAACAGAGCCCAATATTAGAAGCAGATAATGAAAGCCTCCCTCTACCAAACAGAAAAAATAACTTTGTCAGTGACAACACGTAAAAGAGGCTTCCTTTTCTCTTGGATCCTGGGTGTGTCAATCACAGAAGTAATATTTATTTTCTGTACATTACATTTTGCAGTGTTTGGTTTCACACTTTACCTCTAAGACTGTTTTGGGTTATGTTTTGTAAGGAAAGGCAACCAGTAAGTGCAAATATAAAGGGATGCAGGTGGCGCTGTGGGTTAAACCACAGAGCCTAGGGCTTGCCGATCAGAAGGTCGGCGGTTCGAGTCCTCGTGACAGGGTGAGCTCCCATTGTTCGGTCCCTGCTCCTGCCAACCTAGCAGTTCAAAAGCACGTCAAAGTGCAAGTAGGTAAATAGGTACCGCTCCGGCGGGAAGGTAAACGGCGTTTCCGTGAGCTGCTCTGGTTTGCCAGAAGCGGCTTAGTCATGCTGGCCACACGACCCAGAAGCTGTACGCCGGCTCCCTTGGCCAATAAAGCGAGATGAGTGCCGCAACCCCAGTCACGACTGGACCTAGTGGTCAGGGGTCCCTTTACCTTTACCTAAGTGCAAATATCATGATGAAGATAATGATAATGGCCGATTCCTTACAAGGGCAAAGTACCTGTTTGGAGAGAGATCTGCATGGAGTTCAATATATAGGACATGGATGGTTTGCATGGACTTGCCAGTCCCCAAATGGCTCTGCTGTGATGCCTGCATGGGCTGAGGAGAAACGAGCTCTATGGAGATACCCCCAAGATGGAGATGGATTGTACTAATTAATTGGCTTATTAACCAGCACCATTTTCTGGAGTTGGCTCTTTACAAGGGACTGGAACCACCAAGTCACCATGCATCCAATTCACAATGTCTGCTCTAAAGGATATCATGGGCAACTAAAAAAAAAAGTATGCTAAAAGATGTACATTTATGAAAAATTTGCTCTTCCTTGCCACCAAATGGTGCTCAAATTTAATAACAATAACAATATCAATTATCATCATCATCATCATCATTATACCTTACCCATCTGACTGGGTTTAATAATAATAGAAATGCTATTAAATACAATAAAATAGCAATTATGGAACATTTTGGACTGCATTTTTTTTTTACAAAAATGTAAATATTTAGCTCAACTCTGTTTCAGACTGTGGCCCTAGCTAGAATGATATTGAAAAGCTGTGCCTGATATTATCAAGGAATTGTGCAGTAGCCATGAAATACACTGCAGTTTAATCTGTGGTTATTTCCAGTCTCTATAGCTGAGAATGATAGACACACAATGGAGATTTTTTTACCGAATGTCAAAAACAAATCTAGAACATTATCACAAAAGAACAGTTAAACCTCAGCTTATTATTTGTTTAACTTCTTCCATTCCCGTCTGGATTTTAATAATAGACTTCACTCTGAACACAGTTTTTGTTTTTCAAACCTAAACTCCATTCCAGCTTCTGCTGTGAAAGCTATTCATTTCTCTCCAGCTCTCTACAGATCCAGCTCCAAGTGCATACAATTAGCACTTTTGAGCTTTAACCCGCCTTCTCATTCTCATTTACTGCAACCTTTTCCTGCTCTTTTATCCACTTGTCATTGTGTCACCATATATTCTTAGGGCTTCACTCCCCTTCTTCCCCTCTTTTTTAAGCAGTGGAAATAAACTGAACCCCCCGTAGTAGTGTGGTGGGGTTGGTTCTGTTCCTCAAATAGTGGTGGTGCGACCACTATACAAATGTAATAGAGAAGTGGCAAATCTCACTGCAATTGCATCGTCTTGCAGTGTGTGTGTGTGTGGGGGGGTTTAGGAGGGGGGGCAGGTGGACTGTACTATGAAAACTCAATATGCATTCCAGATGTAGGGTCTGCACTATCTGAACCAGGGAGGGAAAGGAACCATCACTCCACCATGCAGCAGTGGTGAGTTTCATAAAAGGTCCATCTCCTTCATTGTGGAGTGAACTGCAGAAGACAACCAACTTCTTTAAACCACTCTAGAGTTCTGTGGGAATGGAACCAACCGGTTATTCTTAAGAACTTGGGGTAGGGGATGGGGTGGAGTATAGGATTTATTTAGGGACTTTGAGATCTCTGAAAAACTGCTCTGCTGGGCCCAAGGGTAGCCCCACATGAAGCACATTGCAATAAGGCTTGAGGTCACCAGTGACCATAATCTGTGAATCATGACAGCTAGAGGGAAAGTACAGTGATGATCGGTGTAGGTTTCTGCTTCACTGTAGTCCCCGATTTCATTGTGAACTGTGACAGGTACCCTGTCTTCTCCTGCAGAGCAATGGGTCTGTTAACAAGAAGGTTGGTGGTTCGAGTCCACCCAGTGATGGCTGGGGGCAGCATTCCTGCATTGCAGGGAGCTGGACTAGATGACACTTGGGATCTCTTCCCAACTCCACAATTCTGTGATTTCATGATTGTAGGTAGCATCTGCAATATTATATTATGAAAAGGAGTATGGTCGTGGTTTACAAACAACTTCTTGCGCTAGTGCAAAGACTGGCCACCATAAGCTGCAGGGCTGAACTTCAGATTCCATCAAATAATTAAAACAGGGGAAATCTGGACACAGAGGGGCGAGCTTCCGCCTGTGAAACCATGCTGGACACTCATTCGTCATTCTGTGTGCCTAGTTTACTGTGCTACCTGTGAGTGCTTCCATACCAAAGCCAATATGCTACAGGGAGGCAATGCAGGGCAAAAGTAGATGCTATACTGGCTATTGCTTACTCCCATCCCATGCTAGTTGAGTTAAAGGAGATGCAGGAGTAGAGAGAGAAGTACCTGCAGGAGACAATACTGAGCTGGATCGACCAATAGTCTGACTCAGTAAAAGGCAGCTTCCTCAGACAGTTGTAAAATCTGATTTCTCCTGTGCCTCGTTTTATCCACATATGAGCCAGCAAGAGCAACATTTCAGAAAAGGAAATATATGAAACAGCAAGGCATACAACATACCAGGGTAGCAAAAAGATGATAAAGTATGAAGTAGATAGCGACAACAGGTGCCCACATATGCCCGACAGCATTAAGAGTTTGATCCATGACATCTACCCATCCTTCCTGTGTAAGGATCTGGAACATGGACATAAAAGCCTAAAAGAGAACATAAGCAAACACACAGCTCAGTTGGGCGCGCTTTATCGAAACAAGCGAATAATATCCTGAACCCAATATCCGTGTCAGCAATTGCATGCAGCAATCATAACCTTGCTAGCTAAAATGTGGGTGGAGTTTGGTTTCCTGCTTGTAAAAATGCGATGGGTCACTATAAGACTGTTTTCAGTACCTTGGAGTTCGGCTTGCTAAGATTCCCAGCTTCCTCAGTCTACTCCTATATGCTGTTGTGATATCGTAGGCATGCATTTTCACCCAGAGCACATGATAATCCTGTATGCATGCTGGTTTTTCCTCACCCTCAGAAGCAAACATGTGGTTGAAAGGAAAGGTGGGCTGAATCTCTCCATAAAACCCAAGGAACAACACTGCACATGAGTAGCTGAGCTGTAAGCTCTTTTTAAATGCCACCTTTAACCACCTATCCCCTTTCTGTCTATGCCACTGCATTAGGTCTTCACTAGGACTCAAGGTCCGTATAGTTAAAGTAATGGTTTTCCCAGTAGTGATGTATGGAAGTGAGAGCTGGACCATAAAGAAGGCTGATCACCAAAGAATTGATGCTTTTGAATTATGGTGCTGGAGGAGACTCTTGAGAGTCCCATGGACTGCAAGAAGATCAAACACATCCATTCTTAAGGAAATTAGCCCTGAGTGCTCACTGGAAGGACAGATCGTGAAGCTGAGGCTCCAATACTTTGGCCACCTCATGAGAAGAGAAGACTCCCTGGAAAAGACCCTGATGCTGGGAAAGATGGAGGGCACAAGGAGAAGGGGATGACAGAGGACGAGATGGTTGGACAGTGTTCTCGAAGCTACCAGCATGAGTTTGACCAAACTGCGGGAGGCAGTGGAAGACAGGAGTGCCTGGCGTGCTCTGGTCCATGGGGTCACGAAGAGTCGGACACGACTAAAGGACTAAAGGACTAAACAACAACAACAACAGGACTCAAGCCTTTAGCCCAGCAGACCCTGTGCTCTAGAACTCCCTACAAGTAGCGGTTCTGCAGGAGCTGTATCTATTGCTTTTTTATCAGTTTATCATTATGCTTCTATTGATGCTTCTACTGATCTTGTTGTATTCTGTATTCTGTATACTGCCTTGATATATCTTATGAAGGAAGAGTTTATATGAATTTTTCAACAAACGCTAAAAAATAAATACGTCCAATATGGTGAAGTTTCATCACTCACAGATTTCCTCAGATATGTCTCCTTCAGCTTTCTTATATCCATTCATTTGCATAGAGGCTACGTTCAAATAAGCTCTTAACTATCAGTGGCCCTGATCCAGCTCTCATCATGAGGTATGAACATGCAACTAGTTGTGTGGGAATATGAATGGAGGATGTACTTTCAGATACACACTGGAATATGTTTCTCATTCTAAGCAAAATAGCACTGGTCGGCTGCATCCTCCCCCGATACACATATGAAGAGCATCATATCTATTTCCAATTTACAGCCACAATTTCCAATCCAGAGTGATATTCAGACATAAGCCTGCTTAACTGGGTCAGGGTGACAGTGTACATATCTTGTTCATGGTTTATTTGATCTTTTCGGCATCTCTATATCATTTATATCTCAATAGCTTAGAAAGTGTAGCAAGTTTCGCTTAAAGTGAAACTTGCCTCTCTTCTTTTTTAATGCCAAATAAATGGCATTCATTTTCTACAGCATCACATTTTAGAAAGGACAAACGTGATGTTAAAACAAAAAAACTACACAACCTTCTCCATTTTAGAGAAAACCAAACCTTCCATTTAAAACATGCTTCATTCTAATGTTACCCCACGTAAATCTTTCCTATTATTAAAGTTCTCTGTATCGGAAAACACCAGTTTAAAGAAAATGCTAAGGCAGTATACAGTGATTTTAAGTTCAGCAAGTAGCAATCTTTCTTTCAGAGCAAGATATTTTTAGTTGAAAGGTACACTTTTTATCATTTATGTTAAAATGAATCTGAAACGCAGCTACCTAGCTGACAGAACCAACAGCTGTGAAAATGAGACCTGGAGATTTATGCAAATAGAGAGATTTTGAATTAATTCATGTTGTGTGGCTGTGTGGTGGAGGCTTCAAGTTCCTTTTGATTCCCTCCCCCCTTTCTGAAGATTAGTTAGAGATTCTGATACTGGTAATCAACTAGAAACTATTTCCAAAATACAATATAAACCGACCAATGCTAAAATGCATTAGAGACCACTATTTTTGGTCCATCCATCAATCAGTGTTAACATCGTCCAGCATTAAGGTCTGAAATGGTAGCATTATGCGGAGTTCTCCCATTCCACAACATTCAGTGCAATCTGTCTCATGCCATACAATCTTGCCTGATGTCGTTACAGGTATCCGCCCATTTAGGCATGTTCAAGTGTGGGGACACACTTGAAGAGCCCCAGCAAAGCTTCACTGTGCTTCTGGCTCATGAGGAAACCCTCCCCAGAGCCCAAAGAAGACATTTTCTGGGTTCTGGGGAGGGTCTCCACAAGAGCTGGAGGGGCAGTGGGCCTTGCCCCAGAAGTGCAGGTATTCCCTCAAAAAGCATTTTGCTCAACTGTTGAAACTCTAATTTCTCATCTGTACTAGCCAAGCCCTATGAAATAAATACAGTTTCTCATGAGAGAAGCCAGCCGATTTTAATTGCAAAAATTCAAGGTAATAAAATGTTCTATATTTTCTTTAGTTTGGACATGACTTTGCAAGTGACAAATCCAAAAAATGGAAGGAAACACACTTGAAGAAGTCCATTTTAGAGGCTCACACTGACCTGAAAACAAATCTATCAGACCACATAAGAAGACAAAAATGGTCCAGAGAATGCTGTGTTCGGTAACCATAGTGACCATAAGCTTCTACTTATTTACTGTTTGTCAGGTAACCATGTGAAAGCATGCAATTTAGAGGCATTAGGAAATGAAGGTTGTCTGCCTTTTCTTCCCCTTTCTTTCAAAAACCCCACAATGTTCCTATAGCGCTTTTGCTTTTTTTTTTTTAGTTCTAGGCTTTTGATTCAGCGACATTAATGGACATAGTAATCAATAGTTCCCATTTGGCTCAGCACACTTGCTTTTCAGCATCTAGGGAAATAGCAGAAAGAAAGGTACCATGACAGCAAGCAACTGCCATTTTTTACTTTTGCTCTTGCTTAGTGGCAAGCAATACAGGACAGCAAGAGGGTATGCCAACAATCAGCTTGTGGATATTGGGACACTTCACATATTCACTTTGTATGACATCTTAGCGCTGCACAGTATCAATCTATCATCACATCACACAATATGTGCAGAAGCTTCTATTAGCTGAGACAACTCTTAAGGAAGTTTCCGGCTTTGATTATATTGGCATGTCTGATGTCAAAATTCCCCCTTTTTTCTGTTTGAAAAAGAAACCTCCACTTGAACTTATTTTAGTCAGAGTATCCAGAATTATAAAATAACATATTTTGCCTCTCTCTTGCCATTCCACATTTTCTAGATTGGGAGCTAATGGGTTATTTATCAGTGACATTTATTTGGTTGGAAGGGCCTGACTAGAACATTTCCTGACATCGCCTGCACCTCTCGTTCTCTGTTCATCCCAGTACATTTTAACACTTTGGCTGGAAAATCCCATGTCACCACATTCAGTGGTTTTAAAAGAACCCAAACTAAATAGCAGCTGATTTCGCCATCTTATTTAACCTCATGATCAGGCCAGTCTTCTCACTGTAACTGTTATGCATCTTGTTCACTTTAGCTATAGACTGGAGCATTAAGTTATGACAGCTTGTGAAAACATGGCCTGGATGTCTTGCAAAGAGTCTAGTATACAGGTTCTGACATTTTCAACCCCCAGAGCCTACTTAGAAGGACTGAAAAATATTGAGGCCTAAGAGGCACAAAATGGCCGTGCAGGGCCAAAGATGGTGGCAGAGTTTGTTCTAAACAGGTGGCAGTTACTAAGATTGGTTTCTATGGATATTGTATTTCTGTTCTGATCCAAGGACACATTTCTCACCCTGAGTTACAGCTCTCCTCGTTTATTCCTCTGTGTTTACACAAAAAATGAAGGAAAGCAGTCTGGTCCTTGCTACTGCTGTCCCTGTCTCTGAAGCTAAGTGCCTGGATGATCAGTGCCTGATGGGATATTACTGGGGAACTACTCTGAAAAATCTGGAGAAAGGGGCAGGAAAAAAAGTGAAAGAGATCTTATGTTACAAATGAATGAGCACATAAATATGTAAGGTTTTTTCCCAATACCGGCATTGCACTAGTTGAACTGGTATCAGCTCACACTATGAGACTTCCCCTTCCTTTTATCCTGCTTGATGCCACCCTTTGAAATCTGCTCTTGAGTTTTGGAGGACCCGCTGAAGCAAATCTGGGGTGTGTGCAAGGGGCTGTAGAGGGATAAGGGAAAGAGAAGTTCTATTAAGGGAGTAAAGCCTGTTTGTGCAGAGCTGGACACAACCCAACGACTCACAGAGCAATACTTGTAAAGCTATTTTTAGAGTTGTTTTGGGGTCCAGAAGGCAGCACAGGATTTAAAAATTAAATGAAGTAAATAATCAAAAGGCATTACACAGCTTTCCACAGTACATTCCACAAAGCAACAGAAACGCGCAACCCTCCCCCCCAACCAACACACAGGAACAACATGATCTTTACCCACACCTTCCAAACAGCTGGTGTTAACAAAGCTAGAATTAAAAGAAAAAGGCATTTGTAAGAAAGACGACAGAATCATAGCTGATTGCTTGATTGGTTGGTTGTTGTTTTACACTTACCCTTGGAAATGTTGTAAATCTGTCTAGTTCTTCCACAAAACAGAACATCTGCAAACTGATTGCTGACATTACAATTAATAAGCTGGCAGTAAATACAACTAAACTCCCAAGTTTTTTTCCGGGTCCAAAAATCTTATACACAAAGTCTTCCAGAGCAGGAGAAATCTTTATAAGTCGAACTACCCTGAGCACCTGCAAGAGGAAAGGAAATACATTATTGATCTGACTGTAGGGTGTCAAATGGGTATAACACAGAAGGTTCTATTTCAAGTAGGCTCCTAGCATTAAGTACCATGTGTTGAATGGGAAAGTAACAAATGTCCTGGTCCATTGATTTCCTTCAGGTTTTCTATTGCTTCTTACAGCATATTGTTACAGCACGTTAATTTAAAAAGGGTTAGTGAGGCTCAAAAAGAAAGAAGTATTGAAATACAGGACCACAGATCAACTAACCATTGCTTCGATCTTGAAAAACCATATGTCAGTTCTTAAGTTCTATATATCAGTGTACTGCAGGCATAGGCAAACTTGGCTCTCCAGATGTTTTGCGACTACAACTCCCATCATCCCTAGCTAACAGGACCAGTGGTCAGGGATGATGGGAGTTGTAGTCCCAAAACATCTGGAGGGCCAAGTTTGCCTATGCCAAGGGGAGTGTGTACAAGGTTTCATGTGGTTTTAGGCTCATATAATATTGTCCTAAATGTCCCATCTTCACCCCAAAACACAATACTCTGGTTAATCATGGCTAGTGTAGTTACTTAAAAATAAAGCTTTTTTTAAAAAAAACACACACACAAAAAGATGTATTTGAAAAACACTGCATCTTAAAACAAACAGAAGCATTGACGTGGTCAAAATTATCAATATTAGTCATTCCTTAAAATTTAAACTGAAACAAAACGGACAGTAAGCAACTTGTACAAAAGAGAATGATTATGTTACCGCACTGCGAGCACATTGGTTTTCTTTTTCTTTTTTTGCAAATGTATCTTCAGTTTATATGCAAGTATTTATTTACAAAAATCAGCCTCGCCTCCTCTGAGAAGCGGATGGTGCCTCAGGGTTTAAACATTTTGGCAATATTTCAGAAACAACTATTTCCAAGACACAGAACTATTGTGTCAAAGTTCTAGAGTGTCCTTGGGTGTTTAATTATATAACATCCCCCGCCCACCAGCAGTTGTTTGGCTTGGGACGGAAGTTCCCATCGGAGCAGCTCACTGAGACAGCAGCACAAAGGGTCAATGCCAAGGTCCTGATCCAGTTCAAGCCTCCTGATCCATGACAACTATTTAGAGTAAAGTGGGGAGAGGAGAGAGGTACAGCTATCTTGGGGTCCCTTCCTTGGGGTCTCTTCCAACTCTATAATTCTATGAACTTTCAGGAACACATGCTTAGTTTTTCCTTTAGCACGCCTTCTTCCTTCTTTCATGCTTCCTCTCTCGGTCCAGGATATAAAATCCTAATTTTTACACATACTGGTTACATCTTGCATGTTTACGAAGTGTTCCGGAAAACTAAAGAATCCTCTTGTTGCTGTTTTTGGGGGCCAGCAGAACAGAAGGAACATCAATGGAACACTGCCCTGCAGTTATGCAGAGTTGAGATTCTAGAACGAATACATAGGAAGGTGCCTTGTTCGGAGCAAGACCATTGGTTTGTCTTGTCAACAGTGACTGCCAGCAGCTCTCCAGCATTTCATACAAGACCTTTCCAGTCCTACCTTGAGATACCCAGGATTGAACCAGGAGCTTCTGCATGAAAAGCATTTGCTCTACCTATGGCCCTTCCTGGGACATATAAAATAATCACACAGCAATAATTGCTTACAAATATTAAATGGAACAGGTGGAACATGGAGTGAAACTGCTCTTGCAGATCCTCCTTAGGTGTTAAAAAAGTTTTGTTTTCATTTTAGATTTTGAGCAGTTTTCCACTTAACTGTTCTGGTACAGGTGCCCCTGCCCCCTCTTAAGTTGCCTTAATTGACATTTAAGTAGTACATTAATCTTTCCAGGAACTATTCTGCTAGTCCATTTGTTTTCATTAAGAGAGAAAAGGGCAGGGCAATCTTCAAAGTTCTTTACTTCCACCAGTCCCTACATTTGGCTCTGAACATCCGATGGAGGCATTTTGAGTCCTGTGCAGTTCAGTGAAGCTTGCATCATTAAGGTAGTGTGAGGATCGACTTACACTTTTTCTTTTCTTTTTTAATTGCTGCATTGGCTGTCGTGGCTTTAAATCTTGAACATTTATACCTTGTTGGGGGAAAATGTACAGCAACACTGTTCACAATGATAAGATCATCCATGGAATGAATGATCGTTTCATTGCAGGATATGACTTTGTGATATTCACTGGAATTTTTAACTTCGTATTGTTTTGCCCTACCAATTCTCCAATGAACTCAGGACAGCACCTATTTCCCCCGTTCTCAAATACATCAGCCTATAAGGTCTCCGTTTTCCAGAAATGCTTAAGAGGTATTCTTTCTGGACAGGGTAGTCCATAGTAACTGACTTACAAAAGAATCTGCTTGGAAATGAATGAGTGGTTGGGTGGAATGTCCTTTTAGCCCAATCTGGATCTTACTGTTATCCATCCAGAGCAATACTACTTCTGCATTTTCAGCCTGCAGGATTCCCCACCCCCATTTCTGGCAGTGTTCCCCTGAACCCCCAAAATGGCTGCGTCCAAATGCCACAAAATGCACAGCTAACCCAAACCAATCTTTCATTGCTGGGATGATTCAGCACTAGCCCATGCTAGCTTCCAACTTCAGATCACATTAAAACAGGACACAATTCAAGCAAAGTTAAGCACCTTTTATTTCAGTGGGGAGAACTATGCACATTTTGGCTGTGTTGTGCCATGCAGCAATACATAAACCCCCCCAGTGTGGAGTAGGAATACTAGATCCCCCCAATAGCTGTCAACTGTCCCTTATTTGGCGGGAAAGTCCCTTATCCCAGCGCCGTTTCCCGCTGCTGTCCCTTATTGATGATGCCTCTTAAATTTCCCGGGTTTCAAAGGAAGCAGCTCCTCTCCCTCCCTGCCTGCCTGCCAGGGAGGAGGGAGGCTCCAACTGTGTTGCTTGGCTGCGTTGCTCACCCAATAAGGAGTCTAAGAACGACTGGGGGGTGGAGTTTGCATGCCTTGTGCCAATCAAATCGGCCGCATTGCCTGGGGACTCGCCTTTGCTCAGTGCTTCCCAGCGGAGAGGTGACGGTGGTTTCCCTTGCTGCATCCCATTTGCCAGGTTGCTGTGCTGTGGGGAACCACCGCTTGAGGCTTCGTTTGGCTGCTGGCTGGGCTTTCTGCCTTTGGCTCGGAGGGGCTCAGAAGTTGAACATACCTGTGCTTGGAAAATCCCTTATTTTGGCTGCTGATCCCTTATTTTCGATGCTGCTGGTCCCTTATTTTCAAATCTGTAAGTTGACAGCTATGCCCCCCCCTTTCCATTTTGTACACAAGAGCACACAAATTGTGTTGTAAAAAAAAGATTACCTCTTTGCGGTTTGCAAGCTGAATGGCAGCCCTAGTGGTAAGCAAGAGTGACTGAAGCATTGAAAATAAAGGAAAAAACTAATAAATATTGCAGTCTCTGGTGCGCAATGTGGAAGCATAGGAAGGTGAAAAGTAGGTCTGGCAGATAAATCAGGGTGTGTTTAACATGGGAATTCCTTTCCCAACTACCTCTTTGCAGCTTGGCTGGGGATATTGTAGACCTGTCACCATAAATATTAGAATGTTGGAGGATTTGCCTAGCCACCGCAAGTATCTAGGTGAACATAATCTTTCGAGCCAGTTGATTTAGAGATGTGCTACATCACTCCCTAGGAATTTGATTGCTCATGGAAACGGTGGATTTCTAACTGTCACACTGGCACAAATGGTAATGCATTTTGCAACCTCCCCTGTCATTTGCCGGTAGGAGACTTGGATTGCAGAAGGTGACCTAAATCTTTCAGTGTGGCAGATGCTCCTGATTCAGAAACATATGCATCTTTATCTTTACACAGTAAATTTAATGAAGAAGCCGGCTGTAAGAACAGTTTTGATAACAGGAGCATTCTTTATTTAATGGTGTGCCAGGATCTCTGCGATGCTGACTGACTGAAGAATCATTCCTAAAGCACTTTCAGACAGGTGTCCTTTTTTTCTTCTCCTTCCAAATATCAAATAAAAAGGTCACAGTTGTCTTGAAGGACTCGGAGCATGTCCGTGGTTAAAGGAAAAGCCAACAGTAGAATTTACTACGAGGATTTGCCTAACCAACTGGAGCATCTGGGGAGCTTATCCACGCAGTACTAACTTCCTGATCTTTACTGCTGCAGGGGGTTAGGATAGGAAAGGCCCCTGCTGTATTTAGCTGGGCAGGATGCTACCACTGGTGAAATCTCCATGCTGGATCCAGACACAGCTGTGTTTACCTGGAACTGGCAAAGCAATCTCTCTCTCTCTCTCTCTCTCTCTCTCTCTCTCATCTATCTCCAATCCACAATGAAGGAAGTCCAGGAAAGAAGTCTCCCTTGAATGATCACTTGCATTCACCATAGGCAAAATGTAAGCAAATGACAATAACATGGGTTGAAGAAATGAATGGCAAAGTGATGCTAAGAATCCATCTTTGTTTCCAAGTTAAATGCATTTATAATTAAGATGTAAATATATATACCGGTACTTAATAAATGAGTCTGAAAGCTCACTGGGGCAACCTAAATATTTCACAGGCAAGGAAATACCTATTTATTTTTAATCTTTATCCATAGCTCAGTCGGTAGAGCATGAGACTCTTAATCTCAGGTTCATGGGTTGGAGCCCCACGTTGGGCAAAATATTCCTATATTGCAGGGGGTTGGACTAGATGACTCTCAAAATCCCTTCCAACTCTACAATTCTATGATTCTATAACAGTTTCCAGTAAAGGAACATTTGGGACACAATGCAAGGGGAAGCTGAGTTGATGTTTTATTTGCTCAGGCCCCATTGAAACAGGAGCTCTGCAACAAAGATTTATCAAGATTGTCATTCTTTGTTTTATGCCTGAGAAATCTAGCTTGCCACACAAGTAGTTTAGTCTGATGCTTCTGACTGCAGTCAGCTCCAGAAATTCTCATTTGTTGAAATAAAGAATCCTTATATGTTCCAAGGATGTTTTGATGCTAGCAAATATTTTCTGGATGGATTTTGCAGATCATCACCAAGTGAATAGGGGAAAGCTGTTCAGATTTCCATAATTTCGGAATACATGACTCTTTTCAGTTGACTGGACCCCGTTCACAGTTTTAAAAAGATTTATCTGCGCTATTCATTATTTACCCTTTATGTATTATTAATCACTTGCCATTCATTACAATTTGTTTATCAATAATGCATGAGGGTGAGTTGAGTTTTTTTCATTTTTAAAAAGGGAAATTCGCCGCCTCATTGGCTATGGTTGAAAACTGCAATTTTCTAGCTCCAGAAATCAGTGTTGTGGCTTAGCTCACTGAAACCATATTCGCTGAATGATATTTTTCTCATGCCAAATGCCTGTCGAACCTGCAAAAGGGTTGCAGCTGCCTTAGTTGGCAAATGAACAAGCAAAAACAAAAAATTTGGTAGCAAGAGTTGATTGTGCAGTACTTGACCAAAGAATTGCCTCGTTAATTCAAATAAAGGAAGGGCTCCCTCCCTTGCTTGCCCATTTTCTGCCAATAGTTCCCAGTTCATTCTGTTTCCAAGCGCCAACTCAACCACAAATCGTTTCCTCAGTTTTCTGCTTCTCAGGCCATTGCCTATGTCATCCCACATCCTTTGGTCACCTTTCTGCTGACTGGAATCCCTAGTCCATTTTTAATTTAAGTGCTGTGAAGTTTCTTCAGAGCCGCTTCTTTGCTAGCTCCCTCTTGCCTCAGTTTCCTGCCTCCCCAGATCTTTCCCTCAAGTCTCATTATCTGCCTATACTTCCTTCAGGTTCATCATTCTCAGCCATGCCCCAGTCCACTGCCTACTACTACATTGTCCTCCCTCAGTCTCCATGCTTTCCAGTTTAGCACAGGCCTGTGACACGGGGCAAAATGTTAGGTTCCCCTCCTCTTCCATCACCGATCCAAATTAGGATCACCAACACTTGGTTTACATAGAGCAAAAATGAGTCTGGTCATGCAACTCCCATGTTATGTGCAATGCAGCTTAAAATTCTGAGCCATTGTACCAGCTCAGCTAATCAGTGTAAGAGATTTCACCTTCACAAGCACAATTCAATATAGATTCTCTTTTGCTCTGAGAATATATTCCAGGTACAATGTAGGGATCAGACAGGCTCATAGGTTATGCTAAATAAGCTTTCCCATTGCCAAAGGAAGTCAAATGTAGGGGCTTTCTGTGTCATATGCTGGCCTACTTTCTGCACAAAACCTTCAGTCCAAACCTGAAGAATATACATATACAAAAGAGTTTCAGTTTGATTTTTGTATCTTCATGACCTTCAAATAAAAAAGTACTGGAGCACAATGCAGCCAAAATAGGTTTTTTTAAATATAAAAAAGTCCACTGACTTGAGTAGAACATATTTAAACGCATGCTTAACTCTCCCATTTTAATCATTAGGATTTTAAAGTGACTGACTTTGTAGTGTTATGTTAAATGCGCACCAACAATCTGAAGATGTATTTGACTTTCAGGCAGACAGGAGAGCTAGAAGCTCTCCAAACTAGTGTTACTTTGTGGGTGTATTCTGTAACATGTCATCAGTGCAGTAGTGGTGGATTTATACTGGACCATGCAAACATCATTCCACTTTATGAGTTGTTCTGTGATGCTGCCCCAATTGCCATTTTGAGTAGTACACTTGCATTATAGTGCAACAGAAGTGGGGTTCCTTCCCTCCTCCACTCGAACATGAAAAGTTACAAGATTTCAGCAGAAAGCTCCAAGTCATGGGTAGGCAAACTAAGGCCCGGGGGCTGGATCCGGCCCAATCGCTTTCTAAATCCAACCCACGGATGGTCTGGGAATCAGCATGTTTTTACATGAGTAGAATGTGTCCTTATATTTAAAATGCATCTCTGGGTTATTTATGGGGCATAGGAATTCGTTCATTTATTTTTTCCCCAAAATATAGTTTGGCCCCCCACAAGGTCTGAGGGACAGTGGACTGGCCCCCTGCTGAAAAAGTTTGCTGACCCCTGCTCCAAGTCATGCATCTACTGTAATCAAAGCAGTATGTCCACTCCAAAACCTTTGCAGTACAAACAGTATTCAAAGTGGAAACACATATAATGGTTCTGATACCATCATGAGGACAAATAATTTTGAATGCACAATAAAAATGCAGTTGGAGGGGCCCTTGTTTACAGGGCTTAGCACTGTGGCAATGATATTCTCTGGAGCTTTGGAAAGCTCTTGTGGCACCCAATTAGATGTGAGTAATGTATGGCAGGGTTGCCATTTTTCATAAAGTGAAAATCCAGACACAAAAGTTGTTGAGCTTCTTTTGCAAAATCTCCAAAACAAATGAAGTTTTTAAGCTATTTTTTTTTTTTACAAAATTTGCCAAAAAAACCCCACCCCAACACTTCCGATATGGGCTGCCATATGCCCAAGTTTTCCTGGACATTTTAACCAATTTTCAAAAGTTGCATCCATACGCTGTTTTTGATCGACAAATCCCCGGTACATCTGAGAAATTCCAGACGTATGGCAGCCCTAATGTATGGGCTACTGCTGAAAGCAAACAGATTTATATTTCCTCCACTTCTATCCTTCATAACATCTGGCCAGCTAAACTATCCAAGATGACAACATGGTGCTTCTGTGAGTTTCCCCATCCTCAACCCCATTCCCATTCCATGTCAGCCATTTGCAGGCCAAGGAAACTCAAAAAGCACTCGCATCCTGCCATACATTTAAGATCACTAGCACTGAGGGGCAGAAAGAGAGAGGAGACTCTGCTATTACACACTACACATACAATCTAATTTTACCTTTATAAAGTAGGTAAACTGGCTATTTTCCAATGAACCTGAAACATTAATGGAACTTACTCCTACCTAATCACATGTATGATTTCAAATCACATCTTTCCCTTATAAACTGTACCTGAAAATATGTAAATTGTGAATGGTAGAGGTCTGGATAAATATGAAGAGTAGTTCCAATAACCAGCAGTAGCTCAAATTTGTGCAGAGATGAACTGATGTAGCCAGTAAATCCCAGGCACCAGATCTTCAGAAGAGCTTCCAGATCAAACAGGACCGTAAATGCAACCTGGGGGAACATATAAGAAGGGGGTGAAGTCTTCGGATCAGGACCAATGCTTCACCAGTCTGTTTACCCTTGCTGACTTCTGCCAGTGTCCAGTTGTCAGTGCTGCCCTGCCAGAGGTGTAGGTGCAGCTAGTCGAACCAATGCCTAAGCAAACCAACTCACATTCTGTAATCAATAAAGTTGTGGCAAAAATTATGCCAATAACCGTAAACTAATATTGGTGTCAACTGTGTCTTTCTTTGGGAGGTATTGGGGTCTTCACACGCAAAGCATTTTAAAGAAAATTTAGCTCCTTAGAAAGCTTTTGAAATATGTTTTTGCTTATTACAGCTACTGCTGTTGTGGGGTTTTGTTTTGTGTTTCATTTATACGGCCTTTGCTCTCATATCAAATCTTGTTATCCTGTCAATATTTAAAGTAAACAAAGGTGGTTTTTTTTACACAGACCTTTATCTCAAGTAATTCGATTCATATTTCTGCCCAGTATCTGTCACGCTTCACGCAAAAATACAGGTATACATGGGTGATTGCACACATCAAGGTTTACACAAACTACTGAGGGTTTCTTTTGCAAGTGCAGTGTGAGAATGTATGTATGAGAAACACACTGTGACACATCAGCAAGGGAACATCTAGGTGATTTCCTCCAACTAGATATAAGAGCCTGTTTACAATCACCACTTCATTTTTGTCATGGTTTTACTGATCTCTCTCCTCTACCTCTTCCCTCTTTGTCTTTTTAGTTTGTAAGCTGCTTTTGGATACAATATTTGTATTTGAAAAGCAGGATAAAAATATGACAAGCAAAACAATTTTTGCAAAGCAGTCACTTGAAACATGAACACTATACATCAAAAATATATCCATGTAAAACAAAACACAAAGAAACGTGGACATTTTTGTCAACCCCCTCCTCCCACATAAGCCCTCCAAATGTTACCTATCATGGTGAAAGTGTGTTCTAGAACAATGACACTTTTCCCTGTTCCATTATGAGAATATTAACAATTACAGAGTTAAACCTATTTTAACGTGTTCCAAAATTGTGTGGGCTGGATGATTTGCATTTTATATGCTTGTCAAAGGAGCTCAAAACCACTAAAGGTTTGCATAACATTTTGTTAAATTTAAAAACACCTGACTTTTTTCCCCTTTTTAAGACTAGAGATAGGAGTATCATTATTTACAAGAGAAGACTCTGAATCCAAGCTAGCACCCCTGGTGAGTGTTTCAGTAGTTCTTGTTAGCCATGTAATAAAGGAGACCTTGACACAGCAGAGAGTGGTGAAGTGGTAACTTGAACAATTGCAGTTCAGCATGCTGTCACCTCTTTTTGTGCCAGAATAGCTATGCCTCTCAGGAACTATAAAAGGTGGGGAGGGGATTGTGGAAGCGGAGTGTGTGGGATGTCACCCAGAAGCACATTTTCCACCCAGCCTACAAGAACACTCTAGGAGACAATCACCCTATGCACTCCAAATTGTTCATGTTTGAGCAGGGTAGTGTTTGATGTGCCATTTTCTTTTTCTGTTTGAAAAATGGCAGTGCGTAAGACTCTGTACTGTAACATATATATTATTATCGCTACCGCTCTTTTTAATGCTGTGTCCCACAAAGCAAACTGGGAGTACCTGGAACAAAGCAGCGGCCTCTGTATTCGCTGGGAGCTTGCTAGGAATGCAGTTATGCAAAGCACACTGAAACAGGCCATTAAAAAAGCAAAACAAAACATGGTCTGACGAAGGCGTATAGTCAGGACCTATGGAATACCAAGGGTGTCAATAGGTGTGTTTGTGTGAATGTGAGGGAAGGGTGGCAGTAGAATTGGTCCGCTAGCAACTAGCAAATTATCATATTCTGCAAATGAGCGTTTGGATTGGGGCAATGTGCAACGATGAGGATTTCTCTGGTGTGTTACTTGCTGTCGTTCCCTCTTACAACGACCACAAAGATGCTCCAAGAACAGAACCTATTTTCCATCCTTGACACCAGAGTCCACATACATACATCCTCACTGTCGTAATGAAGGGCATTTAACTAGTAATTAAATAACTACAAGTGGTCTGTCTTCTTCTGGGAGAAGGGGAAAATTCCACACATGCAGAAAGTACCTAGGCTGTGCATTTACGTCATGAGAACATTAGATCTGCTAAATATTGCTACTGATTTAGGCAATACAGTGGTACCTCGAGTTACATACACGTCAGGTTACATATGCTTCAGGTTACAGACTCCGCTAACCCAGAAATAGTGCTTCAGGTTAAGAACTTTGCTTCAGGATAAGAACAGAAATTGGGCTTCGGCGGCGCAGCAGCAGCAGGAGACCCCATTAGCTAAAGAGGTGCTTCAGGTTAATAACAGTTTCAGGTTAAGAACGGACCTCTGGAACGAATTAAGTACTTAACCCGAGGTACCACTGTATTGGTGCAGGGGAATTACGTAGGCCACGACTAAGGAATAAGTGAAGTGCATTTTGAAGCAATAAATATTTTCCCTCACAAAAGCCATTTCCTGAAATTAGCTTAACTTTGTTTGTGGTGTGACATTATTAATTTTTTCCCCTTTTAAGAAAAGAATCAAGGTATGATTTTACCCAACCCCTACGTTTACTATACTCCTGTTATGAAAAGATAAAATAAAATATGGGTATGGCCTGCTGATGGTACCCTCCTGTCTGAGCTCATTATTACTGTGATTTTGTGTGAGGAAATGTTCTTTCAGAAAAGTGCGGGGCAAACTTGTCAGTTGATGAAAGAAAAAAAAGAAAAGAACAAATCGGTAAAGGATTCTAACTGCGCTTTAAGAGTAATAATAATAATACAAAATGGCACACTTTCAAAATTGGTTGGCATTCGCCTGGGCTCACTTACCTTTTTTATTATTGAGGAAAATCTATGGCAGTTTCAAGGCACTCACCTCTGCAAGGTAGAATTCATCGTATTGGCTCTTAAAAGTCTCTCCCTTGTAATAATTGCTAGCCGCAACAATGACATCTACTGCCACCATGCTCAGGATAAACATATGGAAAACTGAGGACCTCATCATTCTCTGTAGAAAAACAAAACAAAAAAACCATGTGGAATCTCTCCTTTAGGAAAATAAAAACTTTTTAATCACATGCAAAAATTATGATTATCCACACTGACAGATGCAGAAACTAGGAGTACTGAACCTAGAAATCACCATGAAATTTCTTTAACTATAACCTCCAGGGTGCCACAGGTCCAAGGCACATCACATGCTCCTCATGCAGAATGTCCTAGGTTCAGTCTCTGGCATCTCCAGAATGATCAAGGGGATGGAGCAACTCCCACATTAAATTCGATTCTTGCAATGCATTAAACGTAGGGCTTCTTCTGAAGGTGGTTTGGGAACTTCAGCTAGCGCGGAATTCAATGGCCAGGTTGCTCCCTGGGGCAAGGTGGTTTGAGCATCTCTCCATTGTTGGGAAACTGTGTACGTGCAGCTACTCACACAGAGTCAATTAAGGTTTGGCAGACAGCCAGAAGGTAATCTGAAGGAGTAAGTCTGCCTGGAGATAACAGAGACATGGAGACCACTCCCTGATTGGAGAAGCTCTCTCAAGGGAGTGATAATTAATGGCCTACTAACTGTTAGTTCAGAGTTCGTGAGTTCAGTAGTTCTGTGTCAGTGTAGGAGTTGTGAGTCGTGTCAGAGAGAGCTAGCAAAAGATCCATGTTCTGTTCCTGTAAATAGTCCACTGTATATAATAAACACCTAACTACAAGTTCCTGGTTCCTGCTTCGTCTATCCTGCCTGCAGCCAAGTTGCCAATTGCTTCCGTGGATTCTGCGTGTACTCTGCTAGATCTGGCTAAGGTCCTGCAACTAGTCAGAAAGTTGTGAAACACAAAATAGGTTTTGCTAATATGAACCTTCCCACACCCCGAGATCATCCTCTGAGGCCCTTCTTCAAATGCCTCCTCCACAAGAGGACCAGAGGGTAGCAACACAAGAACAGTGGCCTCCGGGATTGTGGAATGGTCTCCCCAGCGAGGTTTGCCTGGCGCCTTCATTATACACCCTTATGCGTCAGGCAAAATCATTCCTCTTTAACCAGAGCTTTGGATGATTGACATCTGATGCCCTTTTAAAACGTGTTGGGGAGGGGGTGGGGTTATTGGGTTGTTTTTATTTTTATTATGCATTTTGTATCTTTATATTGTGATTCACTCCAGATTACAGAACAGATATTTTTAGGAGTAGCCATAAATCTCAGTCAAATGCATGTTGGGTACACACTTTGATTACAGTCTAGTCTAGCGCTGTAGCCAAATTGGACTGGCTACATCGCACTGATAATGTTTTGCTCACTACATCATCCCTGGCTGGAATCATGCTGTAAGGAAAATGAAAACAACCCTGGAGAAGCAGCAGACAGGAAAACCTAGCTGGCTGTGAACAGACATTAAAAACATTGGAGAAATACATTTTGTTTCCACCTCTCCCCCTACCCCCTGCTTCGCCACAAACAATTCCCATGGGGGAAAAGAAATCAGCATATTTTTTTGAATTCTGGCCCAGCCACATGCAGTATTCTAAGGCCTACATTTGTTCAATTTTGAACTTTTTATACTATACAATTTTTAAATGCATTCATTGGTTGGGAAAAAAAGTCACTCATTTCGAAACCCCTGAGCCAATTTTGCTCTCACATCAGTACTATGCCACCCAAGTGGAATGTGTGAACAGAGTTTGTTCTTTGGACAGAATGGAATCAAACAATATTTTGAACAGTTGTCTGATCAGCTGTGTGCCACTTGGATTTCAGAGCTTATCAGAGCACGCACTGTGGGAAGCTATTGTAAAAACTTGAGAAAAGAGGTGTTTTGCCAGGTGTTGTTCATTCTGAAATTACTGAATTTTTCTAGTGCTTCAAAGAGCCTCTTAAACAATATGGGGAGAGATGAAAGCAATGCTCTGGTGTAAGTGCCAGGAATCTATATGATAGGGGAAAAAAACTGTACAGTATCAATACTGAACCACAGATTACCTTCCCTGAGCCCTCATCCACGTAAATAAGGTTATAATTAGAGGCGCACATATTTGTATAGTGTCAGTGCAATGGATGGAGACTTACTCTGAAAGAACAGCACAAACCATGTCTACTCAGAAGTAAGTTCTGTTGAATTCAATGGGGAGTGCTCTGAGATAAGCAGAGTTAGAATTGTAGCCTGAAGTATCAAATAACAAGTTTTCTGATACTATGGCACGTCATTTATTAATGCGAAAAGCAGGGTGACATTGTTCCCTGTCTGGAGGACATGCGGCAGATGATTAAATGTGCAATATCCCCAAAAGTATATGTCAACCTGTAATAAGCCACTTTTAATAATCTGAATGCTTTGAGAAATAAATATGGGCATCTACAATGTGACCAAACTAGAAATTCATAGAAGGGAAGACAGTCTGCCAAAGGTTTCTTTAATTTAGGCAGGGACTGCAACTGAAATGGTGCATGAATATTTGGAAACCCATGACCTCAATTTTAAGCACAGCTAGAAGGTGGTGAGGAAGTTGGATCAAAACCCTGTCCCTGAGTGTTCCATCTTCTATGGAGCAAATGAAAACCGCCCCAGGGAAATAAAGCTTGAATCGGCTTAAAACAGCTGGAGTAAAACAGATCCACTATAATCCAGAATGTCATGTAGATTCTGGGAATAATAGGTGGATTTTATTTTATTTTGAGCATTTGTATCCCACTCTTCGGCCAGAAAGGCTCTCAGAGCAGCTTTCATAGAACCAAAACAAGACAGTCCCTACCCACAAGTTGCCAATCTAAAAGAACCCAATGAATCTAAAATACAACACAACGTTCTGTGAGTGGGTGAGTCTTCTTACTAAAATTAATTAGAAATCTTGAGAATTGACCGTTACCACATTTTAAATATGCTTGGAGTAATATGGGTCAGAACCCAAATCAAAGCACAATGCTTCTAATCATGGAGTTCCATGCGGTTCGTCATCTACTACCTTCTAAGTTGCTCAATCTTCTTCCAACTTCCAACGGAAGGGGTAGGACAATATTTTCACCAGTTCCTTCCAAGTCTGTATTAACAAGGCTTTTACATCACTACCTTAGTCTACCTTGAAGAATGGTACCATCTACGTAGGCTTCCAAAATCTGCGTCATCATTATGTCTCTCCCCCCCATTTTGTCTTGAAACAAAGACCAGCTCATTACACCCTCTGTGTGTGTTTTTAATCTATGCTCAGGACATCAAATTGTGTCTAAAAGTCTATAAACTCTTTATGCCTTACCCTCTGTGTTCTATTTCTTATATTGCATCACATGTTTTCTTTTGACATTTGTTTTCAAACAGATTTTGATACACATTGATATTTCAAATACATATAGCAGGTCTGGGTGAGCAATTATTAGAAAGATAAAGATGAAGATTTGGCTCTTATTTAGTGTTAACAAGACATATTTAAGCAATGTGAATTCTTGCTTTCCTGCCTTTTGTGACTTGATTGCATCAATCAATAATTTGTTCATGGATATATTAATGTCTATATCTTTCCCACAATGCCATTATCTGTGGGTGACATCCAATAATCTCCACCCAACTGTGCAACACATTTGCCCAACAGGACTTCCCTTTCCTCTCCTCCCCTTTGAAGGCTCCAAAAATCTGCTCCAAAGGGTCTCTCAACCCTGTAGAGCAGATCTGGGGGCAGGATAGGGGTGAGAAGAGGAAGGGTAAGTCTCCTTGTGCAAATAGAAGTACATTCATATGCCACTGGATATTACTCTATACTTATTTCCTTGTCACTTTATCTGCAAATTTCTAAATCAGCCAAGGAATCACAAAGGAATCTGCAAAAGGAACTGCAAAATACGAGTGTCGGCAGTGAGGCTGAGCTTCTTAGGAACTAGTGTGGTTGAGACAAGATAGAAGGAATATCAGGAAAAAAACATCATGGCAGCAAAATAAGAAGAATCATAAAGGCCTTCTTGTAAGAAAATGGAACAAAAACAGCTCAATATTGTGCTGCTATTTATCATGCTTACATGACTCTAGTGATTTTGATGTCTACACCAAAGGGGGGAGTATTTTTCTAAGGCTTGCCACTCTGGCTTTGAGTACAATGCACACATGGTGCTTGCTTGGCTAGTGTACTACTGGTGCTTTTAGCAAGAAATGTGGAACTTTATTGTGACATTTCCTTAAAAATGAAAACACATTTTTCTCCTTCACAAGTTACAATCTAAAATTGTGCAGAAAGTGGTTGTTTTTGTTTGTTTGCATTTTGGTACAAGAACTGACACCCAACTAAGTCTTACTCTAAGCAGACACACTGAAACCAATCGGCAAATCACTTAGGTCAGGGCTGTCCAACTCCCAAGAGACTGCGATCTACTCACAGTATAAAGAACTGGCAGTGATCTACCCATTGTCACTGGAGCCAAAGTTGTTGAGCTTTTTTCTTTTTGCTGAGGGGTACAAAGATTGATCAGGATCAACCCGGTACATCCCGCAATCGACCAGTAGGTCGTGATCGACCTGTTGGGCAGGCCTGACTTAGGCCAATTGATTTCAATTGGTCTCCTCTGTGTTTGACTGCTGGATATGACTCTATAGTGGATGCATTCAACATGGTACCCTCCAGATCTTGTTGGACTACAACTCTCATCATCCTTTGATGCCAGCATCATCTGGAGAGCACCACATTGGCTATTGCTGCCCTGGCTCTCAATACTTCTTCCTTTAAGTCAGAAAGAATTAATTCTTTAAAGCATCTTGATGCAAAATGCCAACATTGACTATGCCTGAGCTGCAAAAAAGTAAGAAAGTGCTCTTTCATTGTCAGCTGCAAAAAGAGAGCAAGAGCGAGAGAGCACGCTAGTAACTAATACCTTTTCTTGGTAGGTATTTAGAGGTAAATACTCAAAATTGCCCAGATACCAAGATCGCATTTTAAACCAAATGTCAGCTTGTAAACAAGCAAGAAGATCGACGTCACATCATTGTCTCTAGGACAATAAAGTTCCCAGCCTTTCAACAACCATAATTTGGTTCCAAGAAATCTAGAGAGTGACGGGTATATGATAAAGGAAACCTAAAAATACAACAGAGAGTTCACAACAGCAACACATTTAGATGATTATCCATTCAAGCCTTAAGATTGCTGACCAATCGTCACCTTCAAAATACAAACTTTTCTGTACTTTGTCGAAATTACAAAGTAAAACTTGAGTAAGTTAAATTATTGATTGACTGCTTTCCTCTTTTGCTTAGCAACCACATTTAGCACCTCAGAACGAAAATTATTCCTGCACAAAAAGAGTACAAATAATGCAGGTTAAGTACTCTCCTGGTGTGAATGTATGAAAGGTAGGCTTGTTTTCTGGCTCTGTCCAATTCATTGTAGCCATTGTCCCCTATACGGTTTTATCAAGAATGCTTAAATGGCTATCATCAAATAGCATTTGAATACACTGTAATTCTAGTGCACAACTAGGTTTTATCAGGGTCGCTGCGCTGAACTGAGCACAGGATGATGAAGAGTCTAAAACATGGGCTATTCTCTACCAGAAGAATTAGACACCATTAGATTCCCATTCTTCTCAACGTGAACAGCAGCTGAGGCTTTGGCAGAATTCCCTATGCTGATGCTCCTTTGATTCCTATATTGTCTGAACCTTGGCATTCACACAAGGAGTGAGCAGGCAGGGTGTGTAATATGGAAAGATCTCTGGAAGAACCTCTTTTGCCTCTCTGGGAGGTTCAGGACAGAGGTGGGTTTAGAGTGGTGTGCCCACTGGGTGCCAGACTGCAGGGGGCACCAAAACAATGCTGTAGAATGGGGTGTGTGAGGCAGCGGGTGCAGAACTTTAGCGTTTATAACTTTTTGCCTTTGTGTCTCAGAAAGCACAGCATACAGAAAGAAGAGCCCCACTGGATTCAGCAGCCTTGCTGGGGACCAGATTGGGCCTCTGGTTTGACAGCTCCCAATCATGTTGCCCTTTTTATAATTATATGTCTGTTTTGGATATCTTCCCTGCTTTATTTTTATTTTTTACTTATTTCATAAAATTTGTACACCGCTTGATTGTAGAAAGCCTCAAAAGAGGTTTACCAAAATAATAAAACAGTAAGATTATTGGTAAAAACAACCACAAAATTAAAACCAGCAAAAAAGCAAAAACACATAAACATTCTAAATATCTGCATATATATCTCTTCCATTGTGCCAGTGAGATCAGAATGTCAGACTTGCGTTCCATTACTGAGCTGATAAAGCTCATCCGACGATGATTAACGACTTGAGTCTTTGATAAGGCTCCAAGCATGTTTCCCCATTACGCAGAGTATACAGCAGCATGCGGAAGGACGAGACAGTATAAGCTACATGGCTAAAGAGTTTTATTTCTAATTACGCAGACAGAAAAGAAACATCCTCTCTCTTTGAGAGCAGAGAGCAACTGAAACACAAAGGAACAGGAAACCAGTAAATATCACATCCGTCTCCCGTGAGACTTCCAACAGTATGGAAAGTGTGGAATGCAAAACAGAGTCTTGTGACTCCAAGCACTGCATAGCGGCACAAACAGAAACTAACACAGATTAAGTCCTTCAATCTGAAGGTGCTTAGTTAGCATCCAAGCATATGTACCCACTAGAGAACACTGTATAGTTACATTTCTTTTGTACTTTTGCAGAATTTTGTTTTCTTTTGTCCTGGAAATAATGCAAAGGATTTGCAAAACCTGTTTGCCAGAGGCAAAGGTAGACTAAGTAGACAAACAATGAGAAGCGACTGATCTGTTTTCTTCTTCTTCTTCTTCCCCAAAACGGCTTCAGTGCTCTGACAAAGCTGTCTTCCATCTCAATGGCCTTACTGGTGAATCTGGACAAAATGTACACTCTGTCTTGTGAAATATTTCTCAGCTGGTACTTTCCTCAAGCAACCAATATTTCCTAATTTAAATTCCTTTTTAATACTCACACCTGCTCCCATCTCAGTATCAGGTGAATCACAATGTTCATAATATAGGAAACACATAATTTATTCACTGCTTCCCTTATTTGTATGTTATCGTAGTAGTCACCCAAGTGGAAAATCTAAATGGTCCCTTACCATCACTACCACTTGGACTGGACCTCATTTTTTAAGGGGCATAGTGGTCCCTACCTTTTGCTGAAGTGGTAAGGCTGTGCCTGAGCTGTGTGGGAAGTAAGAGTCAGGGAGGACATAGGAGGGAAGACGGGAATGATCACTTCCCCAAACCACAGTTTGGAGGATGGTCATGAAAGCAGCCATAGTATCTGTGACAGAACGGTAACTTTAGAATGCATAAAGCACTCCTGTGGAAATGCATTATGGAAATTCAGAGTATCAAAGACTGTATCCCTACCCTACACTCAGCTCTCACCTGTAGCGAGAGAAGCTGTCAGCATGTGAAAGCAGCCACAACCCAGGAACAGTTCTGACAAGTTGGCTAAACCAGGTGAAGGTAGCTGATGGGTCTCAAACCCTTGGTGAGTGGGGTGGGCAATTCCCCACCCACGGTGTAGACAGTGCTGAGCTAGGTGGACCGGGCTAGCTTCCTATGTTCCTGACTGAACCATCCTGGTTTGGAGGGCTCACTGGGTGGTATTCAACTAAGTTTCACTCAAGAGTGGACCCATCAAACTTAATAGACCTAGCTTAGTCATGTTCATTAATTCCAACGTCGCTCACTCTGAGTAAAAATTAGTTGAAAACCACCCACTCAAGCCAGTTTGCTGTTCAGGCATTTTGGAAACAATGATCTGAATAGACAACGCGTGTGAAATGCTTGAGCTCATTGCTGAGTCCAACCCTCTAAACCATGGTTGGGGGGAACTGTAAGAATGCTGCTAGCATCTTCCCCCATAAGAATGAATCTTACACCATATATGCACAGGTGTCAACAGCTGGGGACACAAACTTTTGGATAAGCTTTGGGGCCTATGTATAATGATGTTTTATGGATGGCCTCTAGGCTAATTCATTCATATAGCAGCGCTCCTGAATGTCTTGTACACAAATGTCCTCAGGTTAGAACTTGTGCACATTCCTATGGAAGAGAAAGTAACAAGTCAATGTTACCATAAATACAGGCATACCTGTTTAAATATGATCGCTGCGATTCATTCAGGTGAATCTAAAATGTGAATCCAGGTATGTGGAACTACCTATATTATACCATTAATAGATATAACCACCTATTGGATTGACTTTTTAAATAGACACATTGACTAAAAGATATGTAATATTAATATCCATCAAGTTATTGAACAACATGGGAGTATTTTGATTGTTTGAAAATCAATTGCGTGTGTGCAGTGAAAAGAATATTAATGAAGTTACCAAAATTTTTGTTACTGTTATCAACTGCAAAGGATTTGAATCAGAAATCCCTCACCTTTTCTTGCTTTGCTTAATTGCTATGCCTTTTTTTTGCAAAGCTTAGGACAAAATTTGCATATAAAAGTAGAGGGTGCTTTGAGATAATCAAATGCTCCAGTAGGAAGAAAATGATCAGATGATTAATTTGTGTTAATGAAGATGGGGGGGGGGGGTTAGATTCACAGCCTAATCTCTAGCAGAACAGCTGCTGTGGAAATAAATAGGCTGAAGATGACAAATGCCTGAATCTCCATGCAACTGCTAGAATCTGGTATGAACAGCAGTGTATAGATCTCTCCATAAATGCAAGAAGACTCTTCTAAAATATACAGAACTAACCATTGTTATAATACTAGGGTGGGTGTTTAAAAACTGAACACATGGGAAAGGGTAATCCATACACAGGCAGGACCACACTGAACAAAATCTCATCCACCACTAAGATAAGAAGTGACTCCTTATAAATAAAAATGATAGAGCACATTGCAAAATCGATTGTACTAGACGGTAAATTGTACAATCAATGTAAAATGTCAGGATCCAAATTCACAATATTGAAGTTCTACCTCTCTGTCTCTTTTTAAGAACATTATATGATTTTAATTTTTTTTATAGATGTAACTTTTCCCAAAGAGCAAATTTATTTTATTTTAAATATTATCATAAATTTTCCAGAAAATACCTTTAAACTACAATCCTATAACTACGTTCCAGGAAGAAGGGTTAACGCAACTTACTTCTAAGCAAACACACCTAGTAAATTGTGCTCTTAATTTAGTATTTTTTCTATCACAGTAGCAGACATCCCTTTGCGTAACGTTGTCTTGGCTAAGCAGGTTGGGCTATCAATCTGACCCAAAATAAGGGTTGTCATTTTAAAGAGATTATGGAGCCCGAATACACAGTCTATGGACACAGTGGTTGCGATGGTCCTTCTCCTACGACATTGCTCACCTATTCTCAGATTTTATGAGGTCAGTATTGCCACATCATGGAGCCCTGCAGGACCATATACAGCTTGTGATTTGTGTTAGCATCATATGATGTTCCCTGGGCCACAAAGTTAGGATATGTGCAAAACTGGAATACAATTGGTTTCATCTACAAATTTCTAAAGAGTTGGTATTTCAGCTCTCAGCAACATTCTGGTAGGAAAAACTACATAAAGTAAATAAGGAAACATTGTCAAACTATATCTGCGGTCCGTACGTATGTTGAGAGTAATAATTCACATACATGTAAATGTGGGCTGAAAATTAAGCTGGTTGTGTGATGGTGTAATCAAATGAGTGCTTAGCTGAAAGATTAGCAACCTCAATGTTCTGATCTGGATGTAATATATCTTGGTTTATTAACCTGAGATGTGCATCATAATTCAACTTGCGAGCTCTGCCCATCTGTGGCCCACATGGGTATATTTACCAAAGCAGGAGTGCCAGCTTGGCACCACGACAGTGGGTGCCCTGGCCAGTGGGTGCCATGCAGCGTGCATGGCCCTGGTGATGAAATTTGTGGGTGCCTGACCCCTTCATGGGGAATTTTGTGGGTGCTCAGGCACCCAGTGAGCCCAGGGGCCCAGCACCTATGTACTAAAGTTGCCTGTTACATATAAACTGAGAAGGATGTACACAAGCTTCAGAACAAACCAGGAAGAAGGAAATGGGCAGTACACTACAGCATAATATCTGGCTCCCAGATAATACTTGCACTTTGCTGAGACTCAGCTGCCTATACTCAGTGGCACAGGGAAGTAGAATGGACAGAACCCTAAAATGGGTTTGGGGCTGTACTTTTCCATGTCATATGGCTGGAGATAAGTACCTTGCACAACTGCCTGCCTCATTATTGGCCTATAATACACATGCCTCTCTTATTTATTTATTTGCAAATAAACTTACATCCATTAAAAATCTCAATCAAGTTTATCATATTAAATATTAGATATCCCCCACTCTGTGTATATGCATTTCCTTTCTCTGTCATAGATATATTATTACAGTGGTATCGCAGGTTAAGTACTTAATTCGTTCCGGAGGTCCGTTCTGAACCTGAAACTGTTCTTAACCTGAAGCACCACTTTAGCTAATGGGGCCTCCTGCTGCCGCCGCGCCGCCAGAGCCCGATTTCTGTTCTTATCCTGAAGCAAAGTTCTTAACCTGAAGCACTATTTCTGGGTTAGCGGAGTGTGTAACCTGAAGCGTATGTAACCTGAAGCGTATGTAACCCGAGGTACCACTGTATATAAAGTTTAGTTTGTCTTGCTTGGTCTAATTCAAGACAAATTTTAACCCCCCCTTTTTTTTTAGTTCCAGGAGCTCCAGTATTACATGGCTGTTCCATCAATTTCCTGTACAAAAACAGGAACTTTATATAAATGCTGGAGTGCAGGAATAATTCAGGACTGTGGCAAAATTATTCCCTCTAATAAGGTTTATTGGGCTAATTTTGATCTGTAACCCAGCTTCAAGAGCACTGTTTGAAAATGATGATGCTAGGTGAAACATTCTAATCAGATCATATTATTTGTTTGTTGTTGTTTAGTCATTTAGTTGTGTCCGACACTTTGTGACCCCATGGATCAGAGCACGCCAGGCACTCCTGTCTTCCACTGCCTCCCGCAGTTTGGTCAAACTCATGCTGGTAGCTTCGAGAACACTGTCCAACCATCTCGTCCTCTGTCGTCCCCTTCTCCTTGTGCCCTCCATCTTTCCCAACATCAGGGTCTTTTCCAGGGAGTCTTCTCTTCTCATGAGTTGGTCAAAGTATTGGAGTCTCAGCTTCAGGATCTGTCCTTCCAGTGAGCACTCAGGACTGATCATATTATGCCAAATGTGATTATTGATTAAAAGCTTTGAGGGTTGGGGTTGGGGGTTAAAATAAAGCCCCATGAAGCCTACAACATAAACACATATGGCTGGTGTGGAAACAACATTATCAATCTCTTAATACTGGTAGAAACTAGATTAGGAGTGAGCCACGAGACCACTCTCTTTCCCATCAAAACAGACCCTATTTGCCTGCGCACTGACACTAATAAATCCTGGTTCAGAGAGAAACTGTTTATGATTCAGTATTGTCAACACTAGTACTAATATAACTTAAGTCATAGTCACAGAAAGACAAGGAGGGGGTAATTTGCATGCAATCAGTGATTGGAATGGGAGAAGAGAGCACATGAACTGCCTTGGGACCTAAAGTTCAAAGGTGAGATTTAAGTATTTTAAGCTAAATGTTGTTGGACTATAACTCTCGCTATCCCTGACCATTGATCATGCTGGCTGGAGCTGGTGGGAGTTGGAACAACATCTGGAAGGCCACAGGTTCCCCATGTTCACTTTTTTTTTAAAAAAAGGAGGATTCTAAAACCTGATCCAGACCTCTTAGCTATGGTTAAATGAATATGCCGTACCATTTGCCTGTAATTACATTTTAAAGTTTAATTTGAACATTTACTATACAGAGCAGTGAATGACCAGAGAGAAAAGTCTTATAATGAAATTTTAATTATACTTATTTTAATAAAATAGTGAAATTAGCAAACATAATCCACAGCCTAGTTAATGTCAAAGTTCTTTGATTTCAGTCATTTTAGTTCCACTGAGGTCAACGAGACTAAAATCAGCTACTTTATCAAAATAATTAAAATCACTGCGCTGGGATCATACTTACATTTTTTTCTCCTTTCTGGTAAATGTTTCTATTGAAGCTAACTTCAAAGGATTTTTTGGGGTAAAAAATAATAATAATATCAGCATCAAACATACTTTTCAGACCACAAAGTAAAGCTCTTCAGACAGCTCTGTTCTACATTTGCGATGTGAAAATTATTAATTGCAAATTCCCGAAAGAATCAGAAAGATCTCTTGGGAGAATTTTGGGGTGTACTGCATGACATAGTGATATGAAACAGACTCAGAGAGGTTTTTCTTTTGGGGGGGGGGAGCTGCTGCTGCTGCTACAAAACCCTGTTCCATGAGGGCACAAGGAGAAGGGGACGACAGAGGACAAGATGGTTGGACAGTGTTCTCGAAGCTACCAGCATGACTTTGACCAAACTGCGGGAGGAAGTGGAAGACAGGAATGCCTGGCGTGCTCTGGTCCATGGGGTCACGAAGAGTCGGACACGACTAAACGACTAAACAACAAATTGGTGGCTGAGGTATGTGTCTTTACAGTGTGCTATGAGTCACCCCACAACCACCACTTTAATGTCAAAACGCAACTCTGGAATGTAATCTGAGCCTTGTTGCTATGGTGTCATTTCAAATACTCACATCTCTTTTCTATAGAAAATTCTTAGTATTGTACTGAAATAAAAACAAGCCCACATTTAAAAGAATGTCATTTCAAAGAAATCAAGGCAATTTTGCTACCTCCTCTACTGGGGAAAAAAATAAATAAAGCAGAAAGGAGATATGTAGATGGGGAAGAGGGGGGGGGAATGCTGAAGGAGGATGCATAATGATTCCCCAAATCTGGCGCTTTACTTTATAATGCTGAACACAGTTTATATACACAAAGTAATCAAACGCAGTTTTATACAGCTGCAGAAAATTGAAGGATTTCCTACTTTGCTGGGGCAGTGGTGAAGGAACAACTATACTCCCAATTCTCAAAAAGCTTTGAAGACATAAATTACACATCTATTAGGAGAACTATGCATTAAAGAATTTCAGAATGTATGATTATGTCTGGAATGTGCATCTTACACTTAAGCCTCTATACTTGATTGCTGTACATTTGATGGGTGGCCTCAGGTAGACTGGGGGAATAGGGTGGTGGTAATCCACAGTGGTAGAATGGACTTCACGGGACTTCAGTCTGCAGGTAGGGGAAACATAGTATTTTTGACCACATCCCTGCATCATCATCATCATCATCATTGTTATGTTTAAAAAACCCTGCAAGCAGAAAAGTAGCACACAAGGGAGTTGACTGGCCTGGAACTTCCATCTCAGTTGCAGCCAGCACCCTCCCTACAGAGACATCAGTGCTGCTTATTGAGGTGGTGTGGGGGCAGTGACATCAGAGCTGTGAAGCACTGGTGGAACTGACCTTCTACTCTCATTGGTGCACCTGCACAATGAGGCTTTTGCAAACCACGTTCAGCCTGCCATGGTCCTCCCCTGGTCTGCCAAGTTGTGCTGGGCCATTGGAGGAATTGCTTTGGGAGAAACTGCTTTGGGAAGGGCTGAAGCTCAATGGAAGAGCACCTGCTTCGTTTTCCCTGTGGTGCAGCTTCAACTTCTTAAACTGTTTCCCATAATTGTGAGGACTGGAAACATGGGGCGAGATTTGCCCAACAGACCCCATCAGCAGAAGCCCTAGGCAAGGACCTGCACTTACACAATGGGGTTTCCACCCTGCCCATCCCATTGCACTCCCGAAATTGGCTCTGGGGGATCTGGAGAACTCCCGGAACAGCCCAGCGGGATAACGGGAGATTGTTCCATCTGACAAACTACAATGCTTGTGCTAACTCAAAGTTCATAACAGCACAAAACAGAATTCCACCCGTGGTTGACATCTGTCTGACCCGACAGACGACGGAGCAGTGTGCCTTTGAGGGTGAGGTCAATCTGTTGGAAGGTTACAGCACCTGCTGTGCTGTAGAGACTGATATGAGAGAGACATGCTTTCCAACAGTTGGGGCAGATGAAGGTGTTTGATTGCGCTGCTGCAGATGCACCATGGCATTTCTTCTCTCTCTGCTCTTCCCGGCGGTCTTTCGCCCTCTGCTCACTGCTATGGATGCACAATGTGACTGTCTCCAAGCAATGCACTGATCTTCATGCCACGTTTGCAGACATCTTTGCAATGCATAGTTGGTCTGCTGATGGACCTGGTGCCTGAAGCCAGCTCCCTGTACCACATGTCCTCAGGGACCCTTCTACCTTCCATTCTGTGGACGTGACCAAGCCATAGATGCTGCTGAGACAGGAGAAAGAATATGGGCTTGGGAGAGCACACTTTTGTTTGAGATTCTGTCCTGCCATGTGATGCCTAAAATCTTCCTGATGCAGCACATGTGGGAGGCGTTGAGGCATTGCTCCTGACAGTTGTAAGTTATCCACGACTCACTCCATGAAGCAGTGTGCTCAGCAGGGAAGCCTGGTAGACCTTCATCTGACTTGCCCATATGCTTGTCCAGCTCAGTGTTGATGGAGAGGTTGGAGGTTATGGCAGATCCCAGGTAGACAAAAGCATCTACCACCTCAAGAGGGTGGTCACCAATGCTGATGTGTGGAGTGCTGATGATGTCCTGACCCAGGATGTTGGTCTTTGTCAGGCTGATAGTAAGACTGAATTCCCTGCAGGCTTGGGCAAAATGGTTGATGAGACTCTGTGGAGCTTCCTCGGTGATGCAGCACTGTAAAGGCTGCATCACCTGCAAACAATATCTCTCAGATAAGGACCCACCACACTTTGTTATCGGCGCAGAGATGCCAGGTTGAACAGACCTCCTATCTCTCCTTGAATTAAAGTACATACCGTCTTCAGTAGAGCTCAAGGTCTAAGAGAGCAACAAGGAGAACAATATGCCAAAGAGAAAGAATACAGCCCTGTTTCATACCACTCTTTGATTCCATACTCTTTAGAAAACTGAGTTTCTCAGGAACCTGAACACTGAGCATGATTGCAGTTCTGTAGGAAACCAAGATGCTGTAACAATGAGGTGTACCAATCGGAATGTGCATTCTTAGTTTTAGAATTCTTTTCACTGGTGGATTAATTCACTGGTTCTGCTGGCAGTCATTTGCAAGCTATCTTTGCAGCTAAACTGATGTCATGGGCCATAGGAGTATTCAATAGAACTATTAAAATTAATGTATAATTTTAATTTCTTCTACAAAGCTTGATCTGTGGGGTTAACTAGGTCCAGTATTTCAAACCCCATCAAACAGGCATTTAAATTGCCATGTAGGTTTCTCTCTCTCTCTCTGTAGCACAATTATAGCAATCAAAGCACACTGCTGACTAAAATGATCGCCTCAGTGAGACACAACTGATGACAGATTTGGATGAAATGGAAAGCCGAGGAGGCACAGAGTAAAATTGGGAAGTTGCTGATACTTTCTTTAAAAAGGAAGAGAGCTATGGTGATACTTAAATGAGCCTTATTTCTGATTATCCATGTATAGGACTGTGATGCCAGCATCCCAGTATCATTTATTGATTGATTGATCCATCCATCCATCCATCCAATCAATCATTTAACAAATTTGCATACTTCATTTCAATGGAAAACCCCATTCTTCCCAAGGCAATTCACAAGTTACACAATACAATTCAGTTTAACACTGTTTAAAACACCCAAATAATTTTGGACAGTATTAAATGAAAAGACTGTTAAAAGTCAAGGAAAAAACACAACAATTCACCATAGTGCAAAACTGCTCAAACTGGGGCTAAAGAACCAATTACGCAGCTTAGAACATAATTAGCAACTAAAGGCCACGATAAAAATATGCCCAGAGGTTGTAAACATCAGCCTGTTAGTGCTGTAAAAACACAGAATTCAGAGTCGGATGCAACCCCAAGGAGCTAATTCTAGATGCTCCTTAGTATCTTTTCTACAAGACTTGCCATATGGCCTTAGAAAATCTCTTTTAAGTTTCCTCAGCTCCTCATTACTTGCTTATTTAAGTTGAATTCGCCCAATGCAAAATTATAAGAGCGCTGATTCTTCTCAACCCTAGGAGTTGGCAAGGGCAGTAACCTCTTCCCACAGCCACAACCATATAGTGCAACCAACTAAAAAGGTGGGGAGGGGGGGGGAGAGAGGGATGAAAGGTGGTTAAACTATGTAAGTTATAGAACAGTGAGGCAATACCAATGCACGATCAAAATCACAACATCATAATTTCCAGAAAGCAAAAGCTTTAATTCCTTTCAGTTAGCAAGGCCAGATTAAGGAAGCCAAAAATAATAAAAACAAAGAATTGTAGTGTTGGAAGGGACCCCCAGGGTCATCTTAGTCCAACCCCTTCCAATGCAGGAATTCTGCCCATAGCAGTCCCTGGGTGGGCTTGAACTACCAGCCTTCTGGTTAACAGTCAGATGCACAGACCCATTGCACCGTTGGAGGCCTATTGCATAAAATAGCAGATGAAAGTACAAAAGAGAGTTCCATTTCCACCCATGCTTTCCGTTTTGTTTATGGATCAGAGACATCAGGCATTTCGACTGGACAGCGTTGTGATAAGAATGAAGATGTGATTAATATAATATAATATAATATAATATAATATAATATAATATAAAAACTTCCCTAAACAGGGTTGCCTTCAGATGTCTTCTAAAAGTCACCTATAGTCGTACCTCGGTTCCCGAACGCCTTCGGAGTCGAACGTTTCGGCTCCCGAATGATAGAAAACCGGAAGCGGGTGTTCCAGTTTTCGAATTTTTTTTGGAAGCCGAACATCCGGTGCGACTTCCACTATAGTTTCTTTCCAGCACGCCTGCACAATTGGAAACCAACTGGAAGCCGTGCCTTGGTTTCCAAATGTTTCGGAAGTCGATTGGACTTCCGGAACGGATTCTGTTCGACTTCCAAGGTACGACTGTAGTTATTTCCTTGACATCTGATGGGAGGGCTTTCCACAGGGAGGGTACCCCTACTAAGAAGGCCCTCTCTCTGGTTCCCTGTAACCGCACTTCTCACAGTGAGGGAACCGCCAGAAGGCCCTCGGCGCTGGACCTCAGTGTCCCGACAGAACGATGGGGGTGGAGACGCTCTTTCAGATATACTGGACCGAGGCCGTTTAGGGCTTTAAAGGTCAGCACCAACACTTTGAATTGTGCTCGGAAACGTACTGGGAGCCAATGTATGTCTTTCAGGGCTGGTGTTATGTGGTCTCGGTGGCCACTCCTAGTCACCAGTCTAGCTATTCCAAAACCACTACCATAGGCAATCCCGTATATAATTCTAGAGCCCAGCTGTGCCCCTTTCCTTTCATGTATGAACTTACATCATATTTTGAACTGTTTGGGTGCAATTACAGGATCTCTGACAGGCCTGAAGGCTATTCTTTCCTAACTATGCATGCCCTGTCTGGGCATTCCCCCACTTACATGATTAAGAATCAAGGGAAGCAGATAGACCAACCACCATTCACATGTAGGGGAGGCATTTTGCAGAGCTGAGCCTATAAGTGGAGAACCCTGCATGTTCAGGATACCAGGAGACAGAGGTCTCTTGGTGCTGAGTGAGAAATGTTGGAAGGAAGCGAGGTCAAACCCTAGCTCTCTGGTGTTCATGCTGTTCATGGGAGAGCTAGAGAGATCCCTAGAATGCAGTTTGAAAAGCAATTATAGATGTTAAGTTGTACAACTAGAGTATTTAAGATCTGATTGTATTCTAGGTCAGGAAATATGAGAAACTGAGAGTTGCTTTGTCTTTGTATGGAGAAAATCAACCTTCCTTCCGCATGATAGGAATTTTGTAGCCCCCCCCCAATAAATCTTGGAACACTATTCTGATGTGTAAGAAATGGCAAACATAGTTTGATCCAAATAAATAAGCACAGTATGGAGATAATGATAGTTGGCTAGTTAGCATTCCCTCTTCTCTAGCATTAGGTGAAAGCTGTTGTTTTCAAAGGACTACACAGGTGATTTGAAAGAAACTCCCTGTTTATTATTTTTAGGTTTGTGGTATACACTACTTTCATTTTATTCTGCACAGATTCATAGAGTAGTCTGCAATCTTCGGGTAGAATGGCGTCTGTTGAACTTTAGACAATGTGTATTTTTTATTTATCCAGACCCTGGGTGAAATAATTTTATATTACTGGACAGAGATTGCCAGGGGAACTGTTAAGGTATATTGGAAGTTTCTGGAACACAATAAAAATGAAGCAAGTTGGCCCCATGTTACCTCTCTGGAAAAATTCCATAAAAAAACACCAATAAGCAAGTTGGTAGATTCTGTCTTACAGAGCCCATTACTACTGAACATCAGCTTAATCTAACTATAGTGGCACAGACATAGCACAGGTGAAAAAGATTGGAATCAGAGCAAGCCCAATGAATTTCAGAACTGTTATTTGTTGTGAAAGGGGAAGAGTAATTTCAGTCTCCCCTCCACTTCTGCCATAATAGAATTCTGAAGAAAATAGAATGTTGTCTGGTCCTTAAGCTCTCTCCTCAAACTGAGGACTCACCTCTCACTCCTTCAGTCTATCACAATGTAGCTGAATCTTTTCCAGCTGTGCTGAGCAAGTTGTGCCCAGCTTCTGGAATCCTGTGCTAGCATACTGCAACTTTTTACCTCAACACAGTATTCCTTGTCATACGTGCAAAGTGTACACACTGTAATTCAGTCAGTCAAAATCACAACATCTTCTCTACTGCTATGTTACTTTCATTATGAAAAGCATGAGGTGTTTTTTTAATGAGTCCCCTGCCAATTTTTTGTTGCTGTCAAACGACAAGTTTTGGTGCAAAAAGTGAAACTTGCGGAAATTTAGGCTTTGCCCAAATTTCACCTTTACCCTAAAATACTTGAGCTATAAATAAACCAAGTGATTTCAAAATGATTTAAGCACTTAGGCGCCACCGCATTTCACAAATCAACACACAAAGAGCCGAAAATGATGAACATAACTCTCCTACAAACCCTCTAAACCCAAAATTCAGTTCAAGACTATTCATTCCCATTGTAATTCATATGGCATTTCTGGAGATAAATGGCTGGGCAAGGAAGCCATGCAGACACTGGCAGTAATCCAGGTGATAAGTAAAATTACTAGCTGTTACAAGACTGATACAAAACTCCCTGGAAAGGCTGCTCAATGCCTTTCTCCATGTCTTTATCACGCCATGCATATTCTGCACATGTTATAAAAAAAGAATGTATATTCAGCAAAAGAAACAAAAAAAGGGGGGGAGAGAAAAGTAATAATGAATACCCCCCTGTTATTTTGGACTCTTAACAAGAGTAGAAACAATGAAACAGAAAGCATGCCTTTCGCACAGGATTAAAAGAATGTGCTATTTCCTGTAGAGTTGGGAAAGAAATCCTCTGAAACCTGGCACTTAGGCTAACTGTTTCCATGAGACAGAGAACTGCACACAGTGTAACAGCAGGAGCAATTTATGGTACGCAGGAAGCAACCAGAAGTTAAAATACGCTATACCAGCGACAATAGCAAGAGCAAATAACTTATCCAGGCAAGTTCCCTAATAGGAAGAAAGCACATAATTAATAAGAATTAGCTTGCACACTCGCAAACCTCCTGGATGCCATAGGCAACAAGAACATACAGTGGTACCTTGGGTTACATACGCTTCAGGTTACATACGCTTCAGGTTACAGACTCCGCTAACCCAGAAATAGTACCTTGGGTTAAGAACTTTGTTTCAGGATGAGAACAGAAATTGTGCTCCGGCGGCGCAGCAGCAACAGGAGGCCCCATTAGCTAAAGTGGTGCTTCAGGTTAAGAACAGTTTCAGGTTAAGAACGGACCTCCGGAACGAATTAAGTACTTAACCCGAGGTACCACTGTAGTCTTAGGAATATAGTCAGATTCAGCGACAGCTAGCGACCCGCCCTGAAAATATTAATTACCTGCAATCACATTTTCCATGATGCATTCTAAGGAAAAAGACCCATCTTTAGAATGAAACATGAAATATATTTGTGCAGCTGACTGAAGTTTTCAGGGAAAACAAATGATCGTTTTAATTAACTAAATAAAGCTGCCTCGTTATGATGGATAGATGCATGTGGATAGAGGGCCTGAGTTGTGCAAGGGCCCCTGGAGGGTGAGACATAAGAAAGGGAGTCGCAGCTCCTGTGTGCAGGGCAGGTTTGATCCAATTGTTCTTCAGAAGTCAGTGTCAACCACTCATGTATACAGAAGAGAGCCAAGGGATGTGGGTAGGGGCAAAGTCTGCTTCCTGCCTCTGATGGCTCTCGCGACTAGTGAGGGGCAGGTTTTACTCAGTCTCAAAGCGACTCACAAGCAGCTTTCTCAGACATGCTAGGGTTATGCTGGGGACTGTTTTAACAGAGACATGACTCTGAGGGGCAGAAAGGAAGTGGCCACCCTCACTACCACACAGGATGCCCCCCTCCCTGGATATATTTCCTCTCAATAGTTGCATGTGCAAAATTCCCAGTCTGCTCCACAAACTCCTCCAGATTTAAAACAGTTTGGGGGTGGGGGAGAAATGTAAAGATTTGGCCCGCGAGAAAGTTAAAGTTCATGAAACCACCCATTAGTATATATAGGGTCCTACCTCCAACAGAGTAGAGACACAAAAATTGGAATTATCTGCTATTGCCCTTGTATTATGGAATGCCTAGCCCCCTGTCAAATGTGAAGCAGCAACCATCAGTTGCTTCGGATGTCCTGTAAAGGCTAACCTTTTGCACAGGCTTTTTCTGACCCATAAGATTGGACCCTGCTTTATTTATTTGAACCCCCCCCCCAAAAAAAATTCCTGTTTTATTTGCTTTTATTTGTCTTTACATGCATTAACACTGGTGTTTTATTGGTTTCTGGTTGTATTTTTGTTGTAACGGTACGGTTTGCTTTTATATTGTACATTGCTTACAGAGTTTTAAAATATGATGTGGCTTACCGATGCTTTTAAACAAACACATAAATAACTTACTGAGGAGCCCTCAGGCCAAATCTCCAAGCTGCTTTTTCACTTTTGTGCAATTTCATTCCCCCTTCTTGCCCCCCTCCCCCTCCCCCCCGGTACTGTATTACCTTGGCTACCACCTGTAGAACAAAAGCTGAACCAATGATTATCAAGCCTATTTCCAAGAAAACACGTAGCAGGTTATTAGAATACTGTAATCCTGCTGGGTTTGTGCTTTGAGGTGCCCCTGCTTCATCAGTGACCACTATTCCCTACCATGCAAATAAAAGCAGAACCCACTTCGTCAGGCTGCGCATGCATTCGCTTCTGTAAGCAAAGTTTCCTGCCCGTACGCACTGTTTATCTCTGATTTGTGTTTGTATATGGCTTGAGCAAAGAAATCATGCAAAAGCAAACACTAGAAAAACATTGTCAGCGTGCATTAGTTAAGACTTCGGCCTTGTCCCTGACAGTTTTCTAGCACACATCTGAGGCAATTTGAGGTCGTTATAATGGGCATCTAACCTGCAGGTGCTCTAGAGACACCCAGAAATCTCGTAACCACACAGTCCTTGATAGAAAGGAAATTGCAGCTGAGACAGGTGCAATGTTCCTTCCTTTCCCTGCTCACTGTAACGCACCACACTGGTATCACCATGTCTTATCCACTGGCAACTACTGGGTCTACAACACAACAGGAATGCCCACTGCTATGTTGATGGTACATTTTCAGCTACTGCTCTGATCTTATGGACGCAAGTGGTAGTGTTAAGCAGCCACCATTTTAATTTACCGTGATACCTACTGCACAGAATCATGCCGTTGGGGAGCCATCATTTTAATTCTAGTGGGGTCTACCCTTTTAAGTTATCACTATTTCCCAGAATGATGCTATATTAAGGGCATTAGGGGGAAATTAAAAATATGGTTGGTTGAAATCTGGAGCATTGTAGGCAGGAACAATCTGAAGAGGAGGACATATCTTACCCAGGAGGCAAAGAAGCTCTCTAGAATTCTTAATCTCCATGCCACAGATGCTCTCATGCTGTTTCCTACCCCTGCTTTAAGAATAAGGTCTTATTGAGTACAGTATTTCCAAAATTGGGCGGTTTTACTGAGAGCAGACCAACTGAAATGGATAAAGATGAAGTTAGGTCCATTAATTTCAGTGGGTCTACACTGAGTAATCTCCCCCCTATATGCTCAGTAATACATTTATGGCTGCATGCTGGAATAATCCGCAAGAATTATCAGGTATTTTATTATCCTGTTTCAAATTTGAAATGGTACCTTAAGAAATGTCCTCAACACCACAAATGTCTAGAACCTGCCCCCCCCCCCCAGTTTTGCAGTTGTTTGTTATAGTTTTGGTTACGTCTTTATGAAAATAAAGCTTTGCTATTTGGCCCATTTTTTTATTTTCCCAATTTGGAATGGAGGTTTGGGGTATTTCAGATATGTACCTGCAATGATTGCAATATGAATTTGTATTTGCTGACATCACTTTGGAAATTTGTGTTCCTAGCTGGAAAGGTTCCTGACTGGCCTACATTCAGGCTTGGACCCACCCACGAAGGAACAACAGCCAAGGATGTGTTTCTTAGGAGATTATGCATCTTGACCATAAGCAGAGACATATTTCATGGACGCTATGCTTACTGATTGAAGAATGAGCCCGCTGGACAGTGCGCACAATTCTGCCAAGATAAACACATAATCTGGGAGATTATGCATATTATCTGGAGAATATACAAAGATACACTCCTTTCCTAAGACCTGTTAGAAATTATGTAAAGTGCACAGAGAGTGCACAAAACCCTTTAAAACATGCACATTCTGTTATGTACTGAAGTTCTCACCCTGGGCCAGCAGGGGGATACTGTAGATAGTTTTCACTCAGGTCCACATATGCAAATAAGGGATTGAAAGTGACATTCAGTGATTGGATAGTTACAGAAAATGGTTACTGTTGCGTTCTAAAAGGTAAAGGTAAAGGTACCCCTGCCCGTAGGGGCCAGTCGTGTCCGACTCTACGGTTGTGCGCCCATCTCACTTAAGAGGCTGGGGGCCAGCGCTGTCCGGAGACACTTCCGGGTCACGTGGCCAGCGTGACGAAGCTGCTCTGGCGAGCCAGCACCAGCGCAGCACACGGAAACGCCGTTTACCTTCCCGCTATAAAGCCGTACCTATTTATCTACTTGCACTTAAGAGTGCTTTTGAACTGCTAGGTGGGCAGGAGCTGGGACCGAACGATGGGAGCTCACTCCGCCGCGGGGATTCGAACCGCTGACCATGCGATCGGCAAGCCCTAGGCGCTGAGGTTTTACCCACAGCGCCACCCGCGTCCCTTTAGAGCCGTTTCTGGGTTTTAGTTGTGGTCATTTTCCCACTTGCTGTCTATATTTGAATAGAAACATTCCCACTTGGTTTGTTGCACTGGTATCTTTGCTTTTTAAAAAAGAATCATCAGCAATGCCCTACCTGCAAACATGCTGGAGCTCTGCCCTGAGGCTTATTCACATCAACATCTACTAGCTGCCATCCTCCTGTAGCATCTTCATGAAACATCTGGAGGGGGGGGGAAACACTTGTCAGAAAGCACTTGTCAGAAGCGATTTACGTGCTCATGTATACAAACAAAACTAGTGATATGTTTTGTCTTTAACTCTACTGTGCCTAGTCTTGCATTTCAACTAGCACTTCTTTGAAAGAAAGCTATTCCTATCGCAGAGAATGCAACTGAAATTCCATTGCTTTCATACTGTAATTATAGAATTTCCTTCCCAGGAAGGCATTCCTGACTGGTTAAAACCTCTCCTCCTAGCTTCTGAATTTTTGGCTTATTTGGTTTGCTGTAGTGTTTTGAGATACTGACTGATATTGTAAAGTTGACATTTTTATTTTACCCCTTTTAATTTGTTTATTTTTAAAAAAGAAAGAAATTGCAATAGCAACAATGAAAGGAAAGAATTAATAAGAAATCAATAATTAAAGTTCCCACCATTGTAGGAATAGAAACTAACATCAGGGAAACTAAGAGCAGCTGCTCAGGGTACAATTAAAAGTTGATTTGCCAAAAGTCCTCCTGCTGCAACCAACAGGAAGCAATACTATTAGCAGCAGCTGCGAACAGGAAACTCTTAACTAACACTGGAAAAGGACCTTTATTGAATGAGATTTTCTTGTGAGTAAATGTTATGGAAGAATCTTCGCCAAAGTGAAGATCATTTTTAGATAACACTGCACTATGTTACGTGTTCTGCTGTGTGGAAAGTCAGTTTTAATTTCACTTCCAGATAATTACAAAAAAGCACTGCCTCAAGGGATTCAGGAAGGAAAGCAACAGGATTTTGTCTCCCACCGACATCTATCTCCGGAGAGCTTTGGATTGCCAAATTGTAAACGCTGTTTTAGTGAATTAACAGGGATTGGCTTATAGAAGAGTTTGGATTTGATATCCCGCTTTATCACTACCCGAAGGAGTCTCAAAGCGGCTAACATTCTCCTTTCCCTTCCTCCCCCACAACAAACACTCTGTGAGGTGAGTGGGGCTGAGAGACTTCAAAGAAGTGTGACTGGCCCAAAGTCACCCAGCAGCTGCATGTGGAGGAGCAGGGAATCGAACCCGGTTCACCAGATTATGAGTCTACCGCTCTTAACCACCACACCACACTGCCTCTCTCATTACAGGCAATGAACCGCACAGGCTTTGAATTCAAATGCTTCATTTGCCTCCAACACCTAAGTGTTTCAATACATTGGTAAGCACACAGTAGGACTAAGCAAGAATTCACACACCTCAAAGAGAATTTTAAAAATTAGCAACATCTACCTGTGTCGTAGCTGTCGAAGTTGTACTGCTCCTGGATCCCCACATCTGTTGGAACTGCACTCGGATTTCAGCAAATGTCTCAATGATGACAGCAATAAATACATTCTACAAAAAGAATAATATATATATATATATATATATATATATTTAAAAACAGAAGTTTACAGTGAAACGCAGAGGTGGAAGCAGTGGGTGGGTGGGGGAGTCCCACTCCAACATGCTTTATATTCTGATCAGGTGTGTGTCTGATCAGGTCTACAGTACCTTAACAAGCCAAGCAAGGAAGAAAATTAAGGTGATGAAATAGAAGTAAGATCGCCATCGGGGGAAGCTGTCGATTGCTCGGTACATCAGGAAGACCCAGCCTTCTTGAGAAGCAGCTTCGTAAACAGTAAAGATGCTTGTACCTGTAAATGGAAAATAAAATACATATGCAGTGCAAATTAAAAGGAGCATTTTCAAATACCAGCAGTCAACACTCCTTTCCTTCATTTTCCTTTCTTGCCATTAAACAAGCCTCTATGCAAAAAAGAGAGCCAACAAGAGTTTTCTATTATTTTTATGATTAGCATTCAGCCGTTGCAATATTACAAAGCAAAACATTTGATCCCTGAAGACATATGCATGTATGTGTGGGTGTGTTCAAAGCGCATAAATAGCCATGACCAGAATATGCTGCCCTTCTTCCTAAGAAGGGTAGTGTGGTGAGAGCCAGTGAGAGCCACACTGAGAGCCAGTGTGGTGTAGTGGTTAAGAGTGGTAGTCACGTAATCTGGGGAACCGGGTTTGCGTCTCCGCTCCTCCACATGCAGCTGCTGGGTGACCTTGGGCCAGTCACACTTCTTTGAAGTCTCTCAGCCCCACTCACCTCACAGAGTGTTTGTTGTGGGGGAGGAAGGGAAAGGAGAATGTTAGCCGCTTTGAGACTCCTGAAGGGGAGTGAAAGGCGGGATATCAAATCCAAACTCTTTCTCTTTCTCTTTCTAAGTCGGTGGTATCTTAGTGTGTGTGTGTGTGTGTTTGAGCATAATATGCAATTAATGTAAGAGCAATCATTACACTTTGTGGCACATATGCAGTTGTTTGCCACTACCCCAAAATGGCAGCACAAACTTTCTTTTACAACTGCTAGAATTTTCTAGTAACTGCAAAACTAAGGCACATATAATGAATTCGATAATGTACATGCATTATTTTATTTGCTTGTCTAATGGTCCAGCTTTATCAGCTAAGTTGCCAGAAAAGTCCTTGTTAAGAACCAGTTACATCAATGATGCAACATCAGTTATGGATATGCTTGTGTTAATATCACTGCTGTGTCAAAACCGAATTCAGGGCATTTCACCAATGGAGAAATGTGGATTTTTTTTGCAGTTTACCAAGAGAACAGCTACTCTCCCACCCAGATGCAAGAGAGTTGCATGACGCAATATTGAGAAAGAAGAAACAGCGTGAAAGAGGCAAAGATAATCCTACAAAGTTTATCCCATCTTCACAGAAACGTCACAAATCTATATGCCTTAGATTTGTTTAGCAAAATTATACTCCACTCATTCTTTAAGTCCATCATACTTTTTGGCCACATGGACACATTTGCAACTGGAGAAACTGTTTAGGACTCTGTAGAGACCAACCCAGGCCCTGCTTCCTGACCTGTGGCAGAACTGGTATAGGATCTGGGCTTCTTCTACTACAAGGAGTCAACCTGCAGGATGCCCTTGCCTCCTACTGGTGGGAGAGGCAATCACAAAGGGTCTCAAACACTCTCCTTACTCTATCAGATAATAGAGTTTAGTATTATGTCAGAACACTAACCTTCCTTTTCCTCAACTGCATTTAATCAATTAGATATTTCATCTAATTGCCTTAATTTAATTTAATTTAATGTTGTATCTTTTCCTATACATTTCAGAATCAAAAAGAAAACAAAATTTTAGGCCCTGATGCGTCTCCCCTGTGTACCATTGAGCCAAAAAAGGGGATCTATTTAGTTTCTTTTTTAAATAAAGAGCAACATCTCTACTGGCTTATATTGCAGTGGCTAAAACATGGTCTGTGGGCTCCCCTATCTGGCCCCAAGGCAATTACTGATGACTCCCCAAGGCCTCCAACAATTTGGCAGTGGCTGATTTATACACACACACACACACACACACACACGTGTGTGTGTGTGTATATATATATACATACACACGCACACACACATACATACACACACACACACACACACACACACACACTGTTTTCTTATGTTTCTCTTCTTTCCTCTCTCTGTCAACACCATGGAAAGCTAAGCACCTCTTTGGCAGCACTGAATGAAGCGCCTCTTGTCTCTCTGCCGCCGCCACTGAGGACAGATCAAGAGTGCTCCAGAAACTGGAAGAAACACTCTGATCTGCTATGATGTATCCGAAGCCATTTCCAGCACTAGGAAAAGGTTGAGAGGAGTCCTTCCTCTTTTGGAAGTTCTCCCATTCTGTTGTCAATGGCTGCACTGGGGAAAGGAAAGGTGCTTTGGTGTGGGGGCAGTTGTATCATTCTTTCTCTCTGCTTTCAGCCCAGTGGAGGTCCACACCAGAAACAAAACATCTGGCATGCGTTGGGGCCAACAGCATGTACCACCAAGCACTGACCACCACTGAACAGAGACCATCTGCATATCTCCGTGCATCTGTATGTATGTGTGATCTACATACGTGTGTGTGTGTGTATATGTGTGTGTCCGGTATGCTTTTCTTACTGGATGTGTATGTACACAAGAGTCTGAGTGAAAGCGGACCACTTTGATCACCCCAACTTTTTCTTTGGCTACACCCACCATTGCCTGCGGTCCTTGTTAACGTTGGCCAACAGGGAATTCAGCCACCAGCCCAACAAAGGTTATGCACTTTTCAAATTACATCCGGATTTTAAAACCTATAAATCATATTTCCCCCCCTTTCTCTTCTCCCATGTTTCTTTTAAAATCACATCATTTTCACTTACATTCCCCTCCCCGCCCCCCGCCACACCCCCCCATGCAATCTTAAAGATAATCTTTCCTCTTGTGGCAACAGCCTCTTAATGTTTCTGTCGAGAGCAATTAAAATAAATGGTCCCAAATTGACATTTGTGATATGAAGTATTACTTCAGGATGGAGGATGTGATTTGGGACTGGTGGAGCGTTAAAAGCATGCCATAAAGTGGCTGAATAGATGTGCGTCAGAATGCCAAATCAAAAACCCTCTGCAAGTATTCCGACATTCTGGAAAATATTTTCTTTAATGATGACATTTGAAAAACAGTGCCTGCCATTTTAGAACAGGAGTTATTATGTTTTCAATATCTCCTACTCAGGCCTTGCTTCTTTTCATTCTCATGATGTCCTTGCATCTACTTAAGGAAGCTGTCTGACTAAAGGGGGAAAAAAATATGACAAACATCTATTGTGAAGGTGAAGCATCCCTGTAATGGTACCCATCTATTACAACCTGTCCATCAGTTCTACTCCTGTATCCTGGGGAAGGGATGAAAATCTCTCACCCCCAAACTCATCATATTGTTTGAGCATAATTAAATATGGGAGGTTTTATTTCTGGATATGTAGGCAGACTTTGAAGCTTCAAGGTTTTAATTACTCTTAATTATGGTGTCAAAGAAATCACTAGGGATTTTTACTGAGCCCTGCAATCCTCCTCCTTCTCCTCTCAGATGAAGTTCAACAGCTGTTATAGAGTTACAGAAAAACAAATGCGAAATTGGAAAGCTTGGACATTCAAACACATGAGAGAGAGTGAGCAAGGGAGAGAGAAATCGAGGCTTGGGCTTTCCCACATTTTAATTAAAGCAACATATGATGACAAACTGCATAGATTTTAAATATTGGAATGAAAGTTGTGCTCAGGTACATAACAGTAGCTCATCACTGCTACTGCTTCTATCGCAAGATCCCTTAGCACCTTCGGATATTACAAAAATATTACAGAGAAACTTGCGAAGGCCACCATTAAATCCCTCTCTCCCCAAATCAATCATAAACATCTAACTATTTCTAGAGCACTTTCAGCAGGTTTGTGAATTTCAGTGCTGACCTCTTCCTGGTTCCCTTAACAGCAGAAACTATATAATAGAGAGTTCTTAAAACTTCTTGTTTCAGGTTACCTCTGTGACATGGACAACTTTGCTTGTAAATTTTTAAGTGTACTGGCTGGTGTCAAAGGAACAGTAACAACTCATAAAAAGGTTAGCAATGGTTGCCTGTAGAGCACTTCTATATTTTCTGCAGCTACTGTACATTCAAGAACACTTATATGCACACACATCTAAGAGTCTTGATTAGGCAAGAACTCCCAATGTGCGCCCGAGTGTTTTAGATGCATGTCTGTCATTCATACTTTGGCCCAGTTTACACACAATGATAAACCATTGTTTAATATAAGCTATGGTTTAACGGGCGTGATCATTCTTCTCCTCCCCAGCTATTGACTGCGCAATAAGCCTCTGGGAGGTGTGAAACAGCTGTGTAAAACTGCATCTGCTGCAAACCTGACTGCGACATAAATTAGGGATCTGCTCTCAGTGCGCCAAGTTAAACCTTTAAAGAAGCAAAACAAAACATATTGACCAAGATATCAAAATAAGTACCTAGCAGCTAAAAGCCTGCTTGCTTTTGTTTTTCTAACTGCCCATATAAACGAACTGACCCACCCAAACTTCCCAACCTGATAACCCCATAACTGTCCTGGCAAAACCATTTTTTGTGTGTGATCTCGCCCTGACAAAAGCACTTTTTCTGAAGTGGCAAGCTCGCTTTGTTCCCCAAACATGTGTTTTTGGGTGGCATGCTCTCATGCAAGACCACGGCCCTGAAAAAAAGCTAATTTTGGGGACCATGACCTTGTGCAGGTCACGTGACTCGGCCAGGAGTGAAGCCCAGAATACACACATCCCAGTTTCGGGACTGCCCTGGACATGCTGGCAATCAATGCATACATGTTGGCAATGATTTCTAGATTTGATGTGGCAGCACTGATACGGCCCTCCCACCTGTAAAGGAAAATTGAAAATATGATAAAGCCATTCTAATTAGCAATAAAGGTGGCACGTTAAGAAAGACTCCATGCTGACTCCTCAATGTGTGTGGAGAAACACTGGGAGATGGCAGCAAGTAACACAGGGGGACATAGTCTTTTCAATGTACTTTCATTTCTCATATGGTTCATATTCTATGGGACTAACTATTCTAAAGCAACTGCAAATTTGTGCTCAGTCCAGAGGAAAACAAAGCTACAAAGCCATTTTAATGAAAAGGACATTCAATAACTGCCCAGGGTAAACTAGGGGGACCTGATTCCCTCAATAAAACCCACATTAGCCTCAAAGGATATGAAGAAGCAAATGATTTAACATGGTTTCCTCCCATAAGAAAAATGAATATAATAAAAGCAGAAAATTTCACTTGGTTTTTGCTAGCTGCGGGGGGAAAGAGGGTCAGATTATTTTCTCTGCATCCTGACATAGATCAAGTGCACCACCGAAAAGTATAAAATGAAAACCAAATGTGCACACATGGTAGATTTCTTTAGAATACAAATATTCATACCCTTTGGATGTGTTCTTTCACACCCACTATTAAAGCAAGATTGCTATTTAACTCAGGAAGCGATATGAGTAGAAAAATAGTGGATAGATGGTTAGGAGGGAACAGGACACAGTGGAATTATTCACGGTTTGTAATGTGTTATACAAAATAATTGGTTTTGAAACATGTACATCTTCAGGAGTGTTTGGTTTAATAATTCCTCACTCACATCTTGCGCTTTTACAACTTTTTTCTACTCACTAGGGTTCATCAGCGTTGATGTGAAATAGTGAACAGACATTTACCACACACCAATCCGCACGACACATTTCCCACAACTAACATTTAAGCCGTGATTCTGTATTATGAAAAGGAGCTCTGAGTTTCATCCCCTCTCCTTCCCTGGCAAACAAAGATTAGAAATTTCCAGGACCAGTTTGTGCCTAAACGTAAGTTTGTTGTTTCATCTAAACAAGCAAACCTTGGTTTGTGATCACTTATAAACCAGGATCACAAACCAAGCTCCGTAAAGCGTGTTCTCCCTAAAATGAGAGCATGTGTTGCGGTGGGGTCTGCCAAGCCAACCCTCTGTTGCCAGGCAGGTAAAGGGAAGCTGGCCTGGGGCAACAATTGGATGGCTGGGTTGCTGGGGCTAATTGCATGTTGCAATGTGGTGGGTGGGACCAAAGGCTTTAAATATTGAGGCACTCAGCTTTTGCTTTCTCTTTTACTGAGTGCATCGGATCACCCGCCGGCCCTGAGTTCCAGTTGACCTTGTTATGCCTGTCATGGGGTCGTCTGCCGTTGGGGCAGGGGCCTAGTAGGAATTTTGTCCATTTGGCTGATTGGCTGGTGCCATTTGGTTTTTGCCTACTACTTAGCAATTCGTCACAACTTGTAAGGTTGCGGATAGGCATTGGTTATAAAATTGGTTGGAGGAGGGGTAAGGATAGGCTGGGCCTGCCCCTCCAATGGTGGTGTGGAAGGGAATTCCGTTAAAGGAATCCAGGGGCTTGCCACGATTTCGTCCAATCCCTGGAATGGGGCTAGGGCCGGCAAGCCCTGGGGAGCAGGTTGGGTGAGCGGTGAGGGCCTGTGACTCAGCTCCATTGCTCCCCAATATTGTTTTCCCTTCACTGGCTTCCAATGGAGTTCGGAAGTCAGTTCTGTCCCAGGCGGGGGGGACAGATAGTTTTAACCAATGCCTAAGCAACCACTCACAGATTATGTATTTTAATAAAGTTGTGGCCAAAATTATGCCAAAAACCTTAAACAAAAATTATGTGTGAATTGTGAATTATTTTGAGGGGTGGCTTGGGGACCTTGACACGCAATCATCGTTTGTAGGGAACTACAAAACTTTTTTTGCCTATTCAGATAAATGGTGAACTGTGGCTTGCCACAAAGAGGCAACAAAAGTTTATAATCTCAGTACACAAGGGGAAGAGGGAGGGAGAGCAAGAGGAGAAAGAATGAGTACTGGGCTCACATGCTTTCTCAGAGACCAAATCATGGCTTGGTGTTATGTCAAAATGCAACATTATTAAAGGCAGTATTATTATTATTATTATTATTATTAGTAGTAGTAGTAGTAGTATTAGCAATCAAAAACAAAAGAACAATACAAAACGAACACTTAAGACACATCCTATTTTATCTAGCTTGAATGACCACACCAATGAACAGAATAATTCTAAATAAATGGGAAGATTCCTATCTGAGAATACTGAACCACCACAGCTTTCCCTCCCTCTCTTCCTGCCATCCCCACTATTTTCTTTCCAGTAAATTGTTATCGCTTTGTCTTGTGCTCTTTCCTTCCTAGCGCACAGGATAACCTTGGGGATAATAACTGCTTTGAGGTTATATCCTGGGGAAGGTGACAGAGTTATATTTAATTTCCTTCCAAAGCGAGAATGCTGAGGCTTCCTCTCTTGATAGACATTTTAGGCCTTCCCTGCGTTGAAAATGGAGGTTGAAATTTCACAAATGTATTTTCCATCAAAGGGGGTAGAGGTGGGAACTATCCCTGAAGTAGGAAACTTAATTTCAGAAGAAGAAAAACAAACGAACCAATGACCAGGACTAGGAGTCTCAACTATACTGGCATCGTCTTAGATTTAAGTTCCTAAAGAGGAGCAGTGGGATCTCTTATATATAGGATTCCTTTTTGGAGGTGAAAATAGGAGAGACTGGACTTATATAGCTGCCCATTTTGGCAATTATTTGGGAAAGGAGAAACCCAGGAATTAATGTGGCTTAATTAATTAGGAATGGTGAAAAGAGAAAGCTAGTCACCTAGGTCTACCCCTGCTCAAGTTGCTAGATATTTTGTTTTTTAATGTTTGATGTTTTGTTGCGTTTTTATATAATGTTGTAAGCCGCCCAGGGTGGCTGGGGAAACTCAGCCAGATGGGTGGGATATAATATTTTTAAAATAAATAAATTAAAGGTTATTACAACTGAAACTGCTAGACCCAAATGCATTATTTGCTCTCCCTTAATAATCTAATTGAAAAGTAAAGGGGCCAAGCATTATCTACTAACTGGACTTGACATTGTAGACCCAGGGTGATATTCAACCAAGTTTCACTTACGGTACACCAACTGAACATGACTAAGTTAGGTCCTTTAATTCCAATAAAGGTAAAGGTAAAAGGACCCCTGACCATTAGGTCCAGTCGTGGCCGACTCTGGGGTTGCGGCGCTCATCTCGCTTTATTGGCCGAGGGAGCCAGCGTACAGCTTCCGGGTCATGTGGCCAGCATAACTAAGCTGCTTCTGGCGAACCAGAGCAGCGGACGGAAACGCCGTTTACCTTCCCGCTGGAAGGTACCTATTTATCTACTTGCACTTTGACGTGCTTTCGAACTGCTAGGTTGGCAGGAGCAGGGACCTAGCAACGGGAGCTCACCCCGTCGCAGGGATTTGAACCGCTGACCTTCTGATCGGCAAGTCCTAGGCTCTGTGGTTTAACCCACAGCACCACCCGCGTCCCTTTAATTCCAAAAGGTCTACTCACCACTCCTTCTTTTGGGAGTGCTAATCTGCCATACAGCTGTGAAACAGGACTTAAAAGTGGAGGAGAAATAGCTAATGAACCTATCCCCTCCTACCATTTCCCCCTCTGCAAGCCATCCCTGAAGCTGGATTTCGTCTGGCTAAGAGTGAGTCCAGACAGGAAGACAGAAGTAGATTTAGGGGAGCAGGACTGGACTGCTGCACTGGGTGAGGGGCTTCAGGGACACCACAGGGGATGCTGCAACTATGAGGCAGAATGAAAGGCAAGGGGGAGGCCACCAAATTTTGGTGTTGCACAGGACACCAAAGTATTACCTCGCCCCCCACTCATCACACTTCATTGGTTTGAGACCCCAAGGTCCTGCCACTGAAGAGAAAAATGGACAGGTAATGCAGTTACAGAAGCAAACGCATCAGAGGACCAGAAGCCTCCAGCACCCCATTTTTGCCTGTCAAATTATCCCTCACCTCCCTGCTTTATAACTCTGCAACCAGACCTGTGTTTTTCAAGGCACCTCTAGTTGGTACTTAAGTTCCAGCTGGTTCTTTCTGTATTTCTCTTACACTAATTTCATAGTGCTGGGTTGCAATAACGAGGCTAGATACAAATCCCACGCTATTTGAAAGCTGAGAAAATGTTTAATGCTTGGGTTCCGCTCCTCTTGAAACAGATAATAGCACCAGCTGAGGGAATATCTGCAAACTCCACTTACTGCCTGATTGTCTAGCAAATATCACCAAACGCTTACAAAAATGGAACTGTACGGCGGTGAATAGACCCAATTGTTATTAAAATACATGCAGCACATTCTGACGTGCAATGTGGTTGACAGCCTCAATCTTATTCATCATTAGATCAAGGAGTCACAGCCCAACAGTAGAGCACGTGACTTGCATGCAAGAGCCTATGGGTTCAATCTTTGACATTTCCCCTTAAAAAAAATCCTAGCTAGCAGGTATGGCAAATACACCCCCCCCTTAAGGCCTAGAGAGCCTCAGCCTATCAGAGCAGATGGTTCTGTTGAGCAAGGTGGTCGAACCTTCTCACTCATTAAAGGTGCCATCAGATCAGTATTACCTCCCCCCCACTCCACCACACCTCATTAGTAGCCTGTGTAAATGCAAAAGTTTTAGATCAATATGTTCTATACCTAAAGGTAAAGGTAAAGGGACCCCTGACCATGAGGTCCAGTCGTGACCGACTCTGGGGTTGCGGCGCTCATCTCGCTTTATTGGCCAAGGGACTCCACGTACAGCTTCCGGGTCATGTGGCCAGCATAACTAAGCTGCTTCTGGCGAACCAGAGCAGCGCACGGAAATGCCGTTTACCTTCCTGCCAAAGTGGTACCTATTTATCTACTTGCACTTTGACGTGCTTTCAAACTGCTAGGTTGGCAGGAGCTGGGACAGAGCAATGGGAGCTCACCCCGTCGCGGGGATTCAAACCGCCAACCTTCAGATCGGCAAGTCCTAGGCTCTGTGGTTTAACCCACAGCGCCACCTGCGTCCCATACCTAGGCCCCTTCTAAAGAACCACTTGAAAGTTGCATCAACATGTGCCTGGGCCCAGGTGTTGCACATGCCAGCATGCCCTGCCTCCCTGGATAGCTCAGTTGCTGTCAGGGACCGTGCTGAGGAGGGCTGCACTGAGGAAGAATTGGGGAGCCACCCCCTTCTCCTGATCCTGAATCTTCCCAGGAGCAGGAGGACAGTATAGATTTGGAACAATGGTTTGCAGAGGGACATAGTTCGGAAGGCAGTAGCTGGAAACAGTGGCGTAGCGTGGGTTGTCAGCACCCGGGGCAAGGCAAGTAATTTGCGCCCCCTAACCCGTGGATTTTAGTAGGGGCAGAGAGCTGCGAGTGCGAGCGCGCCCCCCCAGATGTTGTGCCCGGTGCGGCTGGCCCCCCCTGCACCCCTCACGCTACGCCACTGGCTGGAAAATACTGGATGGGGAGCAGCTAGCAGAAGAAACTCTAGAAGAGAGTTAACAGATTCACAGTCTCTGGATAGTATCCACCCCACTTCCCCAAAGTCACAGAGAGTTCAGAAGTGTCAGAACAGAAAGCACAGAGGCTACAATCTCAGATTACAAGATGTAGGAGTGATGTAGATTAATAGGGACGGAAGGGGGAGTGACCTTAATTGGGAGCACCACCATTCTGGTTAGACACTTTCTTTTGTTCTTCGCTGTGTTTATTAAAGAAACTAACTGGCAAGAATTCCCTTTCGTTTGATCTGCTCATTTATGGCCACGGGGGAGGAAGCTGACTCCCCAAAGCCTGACAGTTGCTTAGAGCATGGTGCTGATAATGCCAAGGTTGCAAGTTTGATCCCTGTATGGAACAACTGCATTGCAGAGGTGTGGACTAGAGGATCCTCAGGGTCCCTTCGAACTCTACAATTTTATGGTTCTATGGGTACAGCAGTACATGTGAAAGCTTCCATGCAATCTGGGGTGACAAAGCTGCAGGCATGGGCACCAGGGAGTGGGGCAAGCTGCCATGTGCAACGTCGAGGGCAGGGCGACTCAGCCTGGTGCCACTCCCAAGTCACACGACAATACAATGTCTGGCCCATTCTAAAAAAAGGGCTATTGAATTTTGAAATACTGGAGTGAATTGATATATGGGCAGCAGCATTTATTCAAATCCAATACAAATTAACTGGTGTTGCTTTTTTCTACGGAATCTGCAAAGCTTATGATGGATGCATTTATATTCAGAGCTATTTTTCTAGAAGAAGAAAAAAGGTTCGAGAACTCCGCATGACCACCACACTTATTCTGTTATAAAGGCAATAGCGCCCACCTGAGAGGGCCCAGAACTGAGTTCCAGCTGAAGAAAAGCCCTGTTTATTTTTTGCTGTACACCATCCTGATATTTTGTATGAGGGGCAGGCTCTCTCTCTCTCTCTAATATTAAGTATATTCTGCTGAGCTGAATGTTATATTTAATTACAACAGAAAATTAAAACATAATAAGATATATTCCACAAGGTTTAATCTTAGGCCAGCACAGAACAGCTCAAACGCTGTTGTCAAAGGACATATGGCTCTCTGGAGAAATAAAATAAAATAAAATGCCGCTCTCCTCAACACATAGCTTTTAAAACTTCTTGAGTGCCACTAGGTGGCGATCACGTTCTTTATGCACAAAACAGAATCCATGCCAGTGTTTTAAGATAAATAGAATGGGGTTAATCATTATTCTTTTGGTGTTTGGGACTGATGCCGGATCTCTCCTTATGTGCTACAAAATTATTTAGAAAAGTTTTCTTTTTTTAAAAAAACCCCCTCAATGTGTTTTGAAAGTAGTAGGTTTTGGTTTTTTTGGAAATACTGAATTGCCCACAGCATGCTGAACCATATTCTACCATGGGCGTGGTGGGTGGTGAAGCAGCATTGCGTGAAATCTCTTACAATCACTAAACATTTTCACATAACAAATAATAAACAGCATTGCCTTGAGAACAACCACCATGTTCTACTACTATATATGGTAAAAAGGTCTTTTAGAGATAGGCCGGCAATACACACAGCCACCATAGTTCTGATAAGACATTTATGTCGCTTGGGTGCTAGCAAGAGAAGATACGAAAATTGTTCAGGATGAGCGAAGTTTCTGCCAGGCCTAATTACTGAGAGTAATCATCACTGCCTAAGGAAACAGGGCTGAGGGATGTTTGCAGCGACCATTTCTGCTATTGGCAGGACTCTTGCTGCATCCCTAATACGTACTGTTGCTTTGTGGGGTTTGGGGCCAAAAAGCAGTATATAAATAAACTGTCTCATAGTATGCAATGATTCCCTGCACTGTCTGGGATGAGGGAAGAGAAGAAAATAGAGGTTTCTTCTCTATATCACTTCTCAGAAGAGCACATTTCGTTATCACCACTGGGGACATTTTGTTTTCTTAAGCTTTCCATAACTTTTCTATTCCTACAAATTTCTTCAGTTCTCCATAGCTTTTCTATTCTTATAAAGTCATATGTCATTTTACAAAATGAGACCCCATAGCTCAAAACAGCTCCCCCACCTTCTCATACACATCAGGCTGTTTTTCTCCCAGATGCCCTATGGATGTCATGCCAGACCACAGTAGGGGATTAGCAGCGGTCCAAGATTTTGATGTCTGGACAGTTGCTTTATCTTATATAGATCTGCCTGAGTGTTAAGATGCGCTGAGAAGGCCCTGCTGGCAGTTCTTCCACCATGAGAACCTTGCAGGGTGGGAGTGCAAGAGAGGGCTTTCTTGTGGTGGCCCCCAAATCGTGGAATGCTCTCCGAGTCAAAGTACATCTGGCCCCCTGCTTTTCAACAGCGGGTTTCAACACATGCTTTTTGCCCAAGACTTTTGGTTCTTCTAAAACAAATTTATTTATTTGGTTTTTCAAATTAAAATTTTACAGAGAGATATCAAACAAAACAAGATTCCAAGGTGTTATGTACTGAAGTTCTTACCCTGGGCCAGCAGGGGGATACTGTAGATAGTTTTCACTCAGGTCCACGTCAGTTATTTTAGGCGGGAAACCCTGGGTTGTTGTTGCTACAATGTTGACAGCCGGCTGCCAATAAAAGCAGGCCGGCTGAGCTGTTTGCTGTTCAGTTCTGTCCAGCTTACAAGTAAAGAGCTGCTCTGGAGAAATCGCTGTGTCGTCTGCTATGTTCGCCCACAACTTAACACAAGGAATCTCCTGGACTTCCAGTCTCCCCTCTGTGGGTCTTTTGGGAGTAGAGGATGAGATCTGAAGTTCCCTTGCCATACTGCTTTTGCTGGCACTGGTTGTTATTTATAATTGGTTTTGATTGTTGCCTTTGCTATGCTAAACTTGACAGAGTTTTATTCGTTGTCCCAAGCTGTGTGTAATGTACCCTGGCTGGGACACCTTGGTGAAAGGCAGGCTATACAGACATATATGTATATTATTTATTTCCTATAATAGTAGCTCCAAAGTGGACAATTTGTGTTGGAGAATCAGCACAAATGGAAACAGTGAAATTCTCCCACGTACTGTGGCAACAGTTTAAATTAGCCTCCCCACCAACTACTTTTGAAAAATGAATGAATAGATAGATAGATAGATAGATAGAGCAGGAGATGACTTCGCCCTAGCTACACAAAACTTTCCTCATTTGAACATCCTAGTGCAGGGGTCACCAACATTTTTGGACTAGTGGGCACAGGGATGGTGCTGGGTACCACTCACAAAATGGCTGTCGCGTAAGAGGCATGCCATAACACAAAATGGCTGCTATGAAGGAGTATGGCATAGCACAACATTAGAGAAACAACCATCCTTATGTCCTGTTGGCCCTTATTATGGATCTCTCTCTCTCTTGAATACAGATGCACAGTTATGCTATTAACTGACTAATAACAATAGGAAACTTTCCTCAGTACCAGAAAAATATATACACAACTGTCATTTCACAGAAACCTCTTATAAGGCATCTCCGTATTTTGCTCCACAGCTTTCTTTCTAGGAGGACTAGAGACTTGCTTTTTTAAATAAAGGAAATGAAAGCTTGGAGACTGAGGCATCTACCCAGGGACACCACTGGAAGCCTCCATCGGCAGGTTGGAGGACCTCTGTGCTATGGTCTCCTATTTCACCTCTGAAACTTTCCAACATACCAACACCCCTTTTCTGAACTGTGGGGCAAGCACAACTGGGGCCACGCTTAGGCAATGTCTGTGACCGGAAACAGTTTTCGTACCGTTACCAAGAATTACTTGAAAATGTTTTCCATGCTTCAATCTCTGTGTCCGCTTATATTTTACAGCAGCACCATCTCCAGGGCTTTTTTATTTGCAGTGATATTTTTGGCCATCTTGCTTCAGCGAGCATTCTCTTTAAAAGAAATTGTTATTTTGTCAGGCAGCTCGCAAATAATCCCAAAGTAAAAAAGGACTGGAAAGTATCATGCCAGTTGATGGGGGGGAGGTTCTTGTGTGGGTAAATAGTCAATACTCTCCCCCCCCCTTTCCCTGGTGCTAATATCCCCTCATGCATCCACTGGCAGTTTAGAAAAGAAAAGGATTCAGTGAACTGAAGAATTGTTCACACCTTTCATGCTGCACCATCTGGATCGTTCGCACAGAATAGCAAGGAATGCAAAATATGAGGGCATTTTCCCTCTAAATACTGTGCAGAGCGCATATGCTAGGTAGATGGAGAGAAAAGGCTTCAGTCCATAAATTGCTTATTTTGTACCACCTGCTACTTGGGAGGAAGGATTAAAAAAGGGAGGGGGGGGACAGAGCAGGATAAGAAGACTACGCCAAAGTGATTGCAATAAAGGGTTCTGTCAAGTGGGAGAAGGAGGGAGGAGATGAAGGCGAAAAGATGAAACCCAGAAAAGAAAGCAAACCTACTGTTGGTCTGCCACAGCAGAAGAACATGAGGAAGCTCATCAGCTTCTAGCCATTTTTTTTTGGGCTATAAACACAGCTAAAGGGCTGCTGAGGGGACGAGGAGGGACTTGCAGCAGTCCATGCAGGGAGAAATCCACCTAGGACAGATTATTTAAATCAGCCTTTGGGGAACTGGTGCACCCCAGATGTTTTGGACCTGATTTTCTACTTTCCTTGGGGAGAGTAAAATATGCTTGTTATTTGTTGGCTGGTTGTTGTTGTTTCTTAAAGGCAAGCCGTGTCTATCACAGCACTTCATCTCCAAAAGATATACTATGGAAGTTTGAGGTTTCGTAATTTTCCTCCACTTTGCACAAAGGACGCAGGATAATTTACAATGCTAATACATTCACCATTTCAACAGCAAAGTTAATTAAGAGCTCGAATATAAAAAGTGCATTTGTTTCACATTTCCATGTCACTGATATTATGGTTCCTCATGATTTCTGGCCCTCCCCCAACCAGGCTAATTATGCCTAGAACAATATAGTGCTGGCTCTTTTTCACACATCTAAGAAGAAGCAGAGGGCTCTGCTAGAAACTTCCTTTTTTCCCTGACAAGTATCCTTGCTTAACAATTCTTCATAATTGCTATTGGCGATAGCTATGATCTCATGAACCTAATTACCCAGGAGAATAACAGTGCTTGCTGTTATTTTTAAAGGTTCCTGAATATATATATATATAGTCTTTTCAATTACCATTTATTCAACAGGTTTGCTTTGATTAACCCCCTGGGCCCCTGACGACAGAACAGATCATATTTCAATATAGTAGTGTCCTTAAGATCTGATATCGAAGAGCACACCAGCTTTTAAAAAACCTCTAGCTTTGTAATCACCATCATATTATATAGATTTACTGGTGACCCTTAGGCCGTGGAAGAAATTTGTCTGGTGTGTGTGTACATATATGCCATGATTAATGTACTAATTATCTAATCGTATTTGAATATCTGCATTAGCTATTGCAGTTATATTACTCATTGTATTCAAAAGTAAAATCTTTTAGCACAATATATTCAATTCAGGACTGATGACAATGGAAGCGTTTCTTTTCTGGGATTATGATTATGATTATTATTAATCAGTTAAAGACCTTGCGAGAGACTGACTTATTTATTTAGATATAAGACGTGGGAACCAAGTGATTAATAGAATAAGCGAAGGGGGGGGTCCAATCAAAAGTAATTTAAGTCACTTTCAGTAGAATCCTAGGTGTTTTTACTCAAAAGGGAAGTCCGCTGTGTTCAATGGGGTTCACTCCCAGAAAATTGTTTTTAGGATTGTAGTCAAAAGGAACTTCTACTCTGTAAATCATATTGAAAAATGAGCCGTGCCATTCCTATTGCCCAGTCCAGGGGGTGGGTGCCAAGGTTGAGAATGTTTACCAGGATCCCAAGGAAGGCTGACCACTTCAACAGTGAAATCACTTCCACATTCCAAGGAGTACCAAAAAATGTCAAGAACAATGAGTGATTCCTCTTTCCATGTTGCGCAACAGATTAAGGAGGTCCAAGATCCCCTCTAATTTGAAACTGGAACTGCTCTTGCACAAATCCCATTCATTACAATGAAATTGTTCAAGATCCAGTTCTTGGTGGAATTGCTCAAGTAAAAATGTCCTGCATAGTTTCTCTGGAAAAAAACTCAGGTGCAAGCTAAATTATACATATACCCACTTATTTTTAATTGAGCACACTGACATGGAGCCCGCCTGCAATGTAGGTTTAACCACATTGTCCTCACTATGTAATAGCTAAATAAATCATAGGTACATTTTAACAGGTTACTGAAATGCTGGGCAGGGTTTATGTACACTGTACAAGTGAATTCATTCTACAAAACCACAACTCTGTAGAATGTCCTAGGTATAACTATTCCTTTAGAGTAATGGATATATTCATGCAAGTCACATCATCTTAGCATCGCCTGGGGAAAAAAATTACATTATTCAGGCTTATGATCTGGTGAAATAGACATGCACTCATATGTGCACATTTCATGAGTGATCTTCAGAAACTGAGCCTGAACACGTAAGGAAAAGATATATACAACATAAGGAAAAGATACATACCACAACATGGCAGCCCTGCACACTGGGTACATCTGCTTCACCCACAATCATTCTGTGTTGACAGGAAATTTCTGAAGGAAGCTTCCACATGCCTAGAGGCCTCATTCAGACCTTTGCGCAAAGGAATGTAACTCTTGGGACAGGGAGAGGAGGTTTGTTACTCCTGCATTAGGTCTTATATTTCCCCCCAACATGGGACCATCGGACCCTCAGGTCAGCTCATGACAACACAAACAACAAACTAGCACACTATATCTTTTTTTAAAACCCACACACATAGACAAAGCCTTAAAACAGCAATAGATAGCTCTCCATCTCAGTCTCCTAACACTTACTGAAATAAAAATGTGCTTGCCAGTTTCTAGAACTGGCTTGGAAAGCCTCTCTGGGGAAGAAAATCCAAATATGGAGTGTTCCCTATCCCTTGTCGCCACCGATTTGACCTCAGATGCTGAAAGGGTTCTGAGCAGAGCTTCCTCTGAGAATCTTTGTGTGCAGCAGTCTGATAACAGGGGAGACATTTACAGAGGTAACTACAGTCAAGGCCATTTAGGACTTTAAAGGTTACGAAAAAGCAACATGCGATTACTGGCAATCATATGCATGGGAATGGTACTCAGGAGGGATGGAAGGAAGTGCCCTTTCTGTGGTGAGATGGGCAGAGGGATGCCTGAGTTGCCTAGGCAACTAGCTCTCCAAAAACAAGGTCACAGGCGATAAACTATATCTGAAGATTCATCAGAATCCCATTTGTTTACGCTAACCAAGTCTCAGGAGCGCGTATTTCTCATTCGATTAGTTGATGACTAGTTTTAACAGAAGGGTCTGTGATAAATACATTTGGATTATATCTTTTAGAAGGTAGAGTCAAGAATGGCCTTTCGACAGGGACGAGAAGACATTTTTTCACTTTGTACCAACGAAAAGCCCTGCTTAACATTTTGAAAGTGTTGACGCATTTTATATTAACAACACACATCCGCCCATTGCGATGCAGAAGATTCCACATGTTGCTGAAATGTATGAAAATGTCTATGTAGATATGCAACCATCCTCATGAATTGGCTGAATGTATCTTCTAATGAGGATGGAGACACACTGCTAGATGTTGTGTGTAAGCAGAGCTAGAATGAAACCATTAGCTAGTCCTAATAAATGAATGACAGTTTAGAAACAAAACAACAACAATAACAAAAGCCAGTAGGAATTCATTTCTTTCAAAAGAAAAGAAGAAGAAACCAACAGTGTGTTGTTTTAAGCAAGCAAATGTGAGAGGTGTTTAATCTGGAGACATTTCTGCTCTTAAATTAGAGCAATACTAAAATATTGGAAAAATATGTTGAGCTTAAAATCAATGGGTGTAGTGATGGATGTCACTGTCAAACAGAAAACCTGAATACATATACAGAGCTTTGGGAAAACTCACGTAATTCACTGTTTTTTTTATATATCTGTCAGTCAAAGAGATTCAGTGACTACAGCCTAACTTTTTTACATGTCTGACAGAGCTAAGGTGATGTCACCTATTGTAAATAAAAAAGAGCATTTATGCTAGATATGCAGATAGTTTGCAAAAAAGAAAAGAAAAAGAAGTTAGCCAACATATACCATTTCTGTCAAACTCTCTGACTGCAAGATAGACACACATACATAAATAAAATAGTAACAGCCTTCACTACAAATGGAATGGCGGGACAAATAATTGAAACTTATGCAGATAAACTTTTTGAAGTAGTTCATAGTCTCATATAAAGTACGAGCATTTTGCTTAAGGGACATCAGTTAAAAAAAATACACACTGAGGTCCTGTAGAAAGCAACAAATATATTCAAGCATCTTCTCCAATAATCTGTCAAGTTGCTGACAAACAACCAAAACACACTACATTAATGTGAAAGTTTTAAAGTGTGACCCATTAGGTCCATTACTATTTTTAAATAGCAGTCATTTGGTGCAAACTATGCATTTTTTCCATTAATTGTCACTTTCCCAAGAGAATTCTTACTTCTCCAATTTTAGAGAGAGGAAACTTTGCCAAAAAACCCCCAACCATTAATAATACCAATACTAATAATGATAATAATAATTTATTATTTATATGCCACCCATCTGACTGGGTTGCCCTTCAAACACAGTAAAACATCAAACATTTAAAAACTTCTCTGCACAGGTCTTTTCAAGGCTTATATATTTTAAATGTGGGGATCTTGGGTCTCTAGCGTTTGGCTAAAATGAGCAGATTTGTTTCTTGTGAAAATAACTTTTTAGAGCTTTAGCTGCTAAATCATAGAACATCAGTTTCTTCCCACTCTTGTAAGAATGTTTCTCATGCTCAGTTATATATAGGTTATCAAAACAATTCTGTAAAGACCAGAACTGATAGATTTACCAGTTGGCTGTTTCTTAAAAGAGAAAAGCCAATGCCTTTGGCAAGTGGTTTCTTTAAATCTGCCAGATAAAATGGGAAGAGCATTCCAAGTCCCAACATTCCTGATTTAAACCTCACATTTAAGCTTGTCTCCTTTCAGTAGGAACACTTTTGATCTTTCAGAAATGCAAAATATTTCAGCACACCCAGGAGAGGAATTTTCCCATATCTACTCTAGTCAAATCTGAACTCTGACTGTTCTTGGATGCAATTTCAGCATTTGAAAAGTTAGCATCAACTTCTGACCTTTTATGTTTCTTCATCTATGCCTTTAAAGAAAAATTTCTTGGGTAAGGAATCAAACAGTTCAATATGTCACCACGGCTTAATAAAAAGCTGTTGCATATAAATATATCTGAATTAGGTTTTTAGTCAGTATGGAAAACAAGTTTCCTCAAACTACCATTCAGAATGTCTCAAAATAAATCCGCTCACTTAAGGAAAGACTCTAATATTGATTACTTGGCTTTTTATCTACAGGAAAATATCTGCTTGTTGATAAAAAGGAGTGTGGAAATGTGTCTCAAAATCAATGGAGCCTCCCCTAAAAGTTCACAGCCCTGGTTTTTGAGAAACAGCTGATGACTCTTAAGAGCAAAAATAGTTATAATAAAAATCAAAGTGAACTCCTGAAAGATCATCAATAAGCAACCTGCATGTATAGGAGGCATCAAACTGTGTTCATGCTTTATTTCGGTCTCTCTTTCTTTCTCTCTTTAAATTACAGCTAATAGCTTTATGCACTTGCCCAGCTGGAGCCTTAATAGACTGAAAAACTTCAATTAATCAAGGTAAACCCACAATTTCCACAAAGAGTCTCATTTGCTAGTACTGAAAATAGGAATTTGGAAGAAAAACATAGGGCAGAGACATCAGAAGGGCTTGCTGTAACAAAGGTTGAGAGTCTGAGGGCATCCCTGCCAGAGTTCTGTGGCTTCTAGGGCTTAGTTGGAACCATAGCTAACCCATTTCGAACAGCAGGAATCAACTGTAGAACATATGAAATGGAACACTGGTCTGCATTGTAGCACATGTTCTAAAGGGTAGAAGCCCCTTCCAAGGATGGGGAACCTCTGGACCTCCAGATGTTGTTGGACAACAACATCCATCATCCCTAACCCTGGGAGCTGGAATCTAACAATATATGAAGTCCCCCAATCCTGTTTTCCATGCTGCTATCTTAAAAAGCAGAGACATCACCTTGCCAACAAAGGTCCGTATAGTTAAAGCTATGGTTTTCTCAGTAGTGATGTATGGAAGTGAGAGCTGGACCATAAAGAAGGCTGGTCACGGAAGAATTGATGCTTTTGAATTATGGTGCTGGAGGAGACTCTTGAGAGTCCCATGGACTGCAAGAAGATCAAAACTCTACATTCTTAAGGAAATCAGCCCTAGGTGATTTTTAAAGGCAATATTAAGCTTAGAAATGCGTTAATAATATAAATTTAAACGAAAGATTGGCAGAGAAACTGAGGGAAGTCATAAAATAGACGAATGTGTGACAAAATGTGAATTGATTGTATAAAATTGTTTTGAAAATGAATAAAAATATTATTAAAAATAAAATAAAATAAGGAAATCACCCCTGAGTGCTCACTGGAAGGACAGATCGTGAAGCTGAGACTCCAATATTTTGGCCACCTCATGAGAAGAGAAGACTCCCTGGAAAAGACCCTGATGTTGGGAAAGATGGAGGGCACAAGGAGAAGGGGACGACAGAGGACGAGATGGTTGGACAGTGTTCTCGAAGCTACCAGCATGAGTTTGACCAAACTGCGGGAGGCAGTGGAAGACAGGAGTGCCTGGCGTGCTCTGGTCCATGGGGTCACGAAGAGTTGGACACGACTAAACGACTAAACAGCAACAATGTCTACCTAACAGGGAATTTGGAGACAAGATTTCTATTCTGGGGGGTGATCCTTGAAGAAAGGGAAATGTAACACACACTCCAGACTAGATCACTTTCCAAGCACATCTGTTAACTTCATCAAGGCTGGCACTGCAAAGAAAGTCCAGTGGGCTGGTTCATACCAGCCCCGATGTATAGGTTCTACATAGCACAAGGGGAGCATATCCTCCCACACACCAGAGGTGAAAATACAGACACATTTGTAAAATATTTTTTCAAAGAAACTTACACGTGAGGATAGCTGACCAAGAGGCTCTGCCCCAGTTGGTCATTATTTATATTCTTACATTTACTGCATGGTTGAGAAAAACTGTGTATGCCCTTCCCATCTGATCACTGCCCTCTTTCCTATCCTGAGTGCTGGCAAATTATTATTATTATTATTATTTACAAAGTAAAAGCAGGGGCAACAATGCATGTGGAGAAACTTGAGAAATACTTTTTGTTCTCCGCTGGTATAGGATAGTTACTAACAAAAGACATCCAAGAGTCAGTGAATTTAGATATAACAGATGTGCCACAACTCAGCTTGTGGCTTTAATAAATAAATAAATAAGCTGACAAACCGTAAGTGTTTCCTTTTCATTATCTGCCTATGATAACTATACATGTAACATTGCACGCACTTTCCTACTAATTCTTCTCTGAGAAAGGCATTATAAAAGTTTGCCACCTTTCTTGTGGAAATGCTTTTTTGCTTGAATTGACTTTCATCCTGCTGTTTTCTTGTTTTATTTAATGTTTATTTATGATTACTATATCACATCCGGGCTCATGGCTTTCCCCCCAGCCAGAACTCACCTCTCAGGTGGGCGCCATTGCCACTCTAAGAGAACGAGGGAGGCCCTTATGCAATGTTTCTTGAATTGACAGTATTCTTAGGTTCATTAATTTATCATTCAGAGTTCTAAATTCCACTAGCATATTCGGACCTCTGAGATTTTTAGTACTAATGATCGTAAAATCTGTTTTGTCCAACCCTGATCTGGAAAACAGGAAGAGGGGATGTATGGAAAATTAAAATGGCAGTCTTAACCACACGACCTGCGCGTTTACAGTCATTCACATCCCTGGAAGCACCCCTTTGTTCCAGAACCTATAATCCAGTCAAGGCACAGCAAATGCAGTGCTCAAAAACACATAACTCTTAATTAATTTCCTGATTATGGGGCAATTTTGTTTGTTTTGTTTTTTGTCCAGAGCAGCACTTTCCAGGCATTCTCTCTCTTCATCTTCATTAAGGCTGATGGCTCTAATGAGCTTCCATTTCTTCTCGTTTGTGTGCCTGCTTGTATGTTTTCCCCCTGATTGTCGTAATTTACCCTCTTTAAAAAGTTGTCTGCTCTCCTGATGAGCTTTCTGCAATACCGGGAAGCAGATATGGTCACTGCCAAGCATATACTTGTCTCACCTTTCCAAAGAAATTAGACAAAAACTAGTTGCTGCTCTAACTATGGACTTCCCAGGGGTACATCATAAAAGAGACCTAGATGGGCTGTGCCCAACACAGGAAAAACAACAGAGATTACAGTGTCAAAGGGTTAAATGTAATTGAGAAAAGAATGTGTTTCAGAAAGACGTCCTAAACCTGAGACAAACAGGGTTGCGCGGGGGGAGGTTGTTTCTCATTTTTCCAATCTTACGTTCAGTTCTCCACATCAGTTTGTGATGTTTTTTAAAAGCTCTTACAAAAATCGACCAGCATTTTAGCACGAAGTTCTGTTAATGTACACATGTGTGTATGAAATTTCCCTTAATATAAACATTTTTGCAAAGCAACTTCCCCCAACAGAACGCATTTTTGTATGTCGTTTTCACAAATATATGCAGCAACACTTTGCATAAATGAATATACCGATCAAGATGGACCTATGAACTGACTTGGTACAAGACAGCTTCTTATGTTTCTACGAAATGTTGCAAAGGGCAGTGGAAATCCAGACTGCAAATTATCATTAGACTGGCTGAACAGCTTATATTTCTTCCTGGGAGAAACTAATTACCTCTCACATTTAAGTACTGTTAACAACTAAGCCATCATATCACTGGCTAAAATACATTCTTTTGCAGGATAGTGATGACTGAATGTATTCCCTGTTCCTCTTTTCATCTGGGAAATTAGGGATGAGGCTGTCAGTCCTGGAAGATCTGCATTCTACCTTGCTGGCCTTTTCCACCTGCCCTACGAGGGAGGGGCCCTGACTGACTCCAGCTACAAAAGCTGAGGCTGCTGAACAGACTCTCGGACTGCGGTATTGCTGGGCAAGGGGAAAGTTCCTGCTGTTACTGATATTACTTTTTTGCATCTTCATTTTTAGATCTTACAGTGATCAGTGTGGAAATTGTTCAATTATGGTTGCGTGCTTTTTGATTTGTTGTATTTATTGCTTTTGTATACTTTTGTTATGTGTGTAATTAGGTAAACCTTTTTGTTATAAGCCTTTTTGAGTATGATTAACTATGGAAAAGTGGCATACAAATTACATGATGATGATGATGATGTGATTTTAAAAAATCACCTAGACTAACTGTGGTAAGTCCATCTCTGAGCAGATTAGGATGCACAGAGTCTTCATTTGCACCTGGGCACCACCCATCTGGTTTCTGTGATGAGTATTCTTGATTTGTGCAATACCTAATTCCAGTTGTGATACTGCTGGCTTAATAAATAGGTAAAGGCAAAGGTAAAGGGACCCCTGACCATTAGGTCCAGTCGTGGCCGACTCTGGGGTTGCGGCGCTCATCTCACTTTACTGGCCAAGGGAGCCGGTGTACAGCTTCCAGGTCATGTGGCCAGCATGACTAAGCCACTTCTGGTGAACCAGAGCAGCGCACGGAAACGCCGTTTACCTTCCTGCCAGAGCGGTACCTATTTATCTACTTGCACTTTGACGTGCTTTCGAACTGCTAGGTTGGCAGGAGCAGGGACCGAGCAACGGGAGCTCACCCCGTGGCAGGGATTCGAACCGCTGACCTTTTGATTGGCAAGTCCTAGGCTCTGTGGTTTAAACCACAGCGCCACCCACATCCCTGGCTTAATAAATAGATAGCTACAAATACCTTACCAAGGTGTTCTGACAAGGAGTCATTTATTTTATGAGCAGTGACAAAGGAAGGTAACTTTTTAAATTAAAAAAAATAACAAACCACAAAAAATCAGGATATACAATCAGCATTTTTGTTTGTGCTCATCTGCAGAAGGGGCTGAGTTACACAGCTCAGACAATACAGCAAACAGAAATGGCTTGTCTCAGCATTCTTTGAATTAAATGTACTCAATCAAGCCTACAGACAAGTCTATTAGACGCAGCAGAGCTATTATAGTGCGTGTAAAACATTTATTTCATTGGTGTATGTTGGAATAGATGTTTCTAAATAAGGCTTTGTACAACGTATGGTTGTGCATTACTCTGGATTAAGAATAGGTCTTTGGAATCATTAATCCAGAGTGATGCATTTTTCAAAATTTCATCTGTGTTGCGAAATTCATTCTCTGCACACGTCTATTATTTCCCAATCATTTACACTGAAATAAACATTCATGCAGAATTCTGCTGCTTGGCTGCAACCAGGAGATCCGCTCTCTATCTTTAAATCGATGGATGGATGGATGGAAGCGGGAAAACAAAGTAGTCAGTTTCTCACCTGCACTCCCTCCCTTTTGAAATCCAGGTGTAGGAAGAGGAAAACAGTTAGGTGGGTAGAAGGGCAAAAGAGGAACAGACAAAAGATGGTGGGGCTGCTTCATCTCCTCGTTCATTGGTCAATTTAAAACTAAGCAAACTAACCTCTAGTATGCAACCTGGCAACCTTAATTTTATGATCAAAGTCCTTTCATGACCAGACTTCCCCATATTAAAGGTCTGATTACAAACAAGGAGACAGGAAATGAGACAAACTTGGAAAGCAGCATATTCCAGCTGAGATTCTATTATTTATCCGGTGAGAGTCAATACCAAATGGTCTGTTTGAAATCGCTTCTTGTGGATGCAAATCCCCAAATTTCACGTCGGGTGGCAATCTTTATAGTGCAGGCTTTGAAACTCAGGGCTACACTGACTGGGTAGTGTGTCCCAGACCTGGACCTGTTTTAATTCTTTGTATTACCTTTTTAACCTAATGTGCCGAGCCTATTTTGGGGCCATTATATGTTTTACATCTGCATTTTAGATTCCCGGCGCTGGCAACTAAATTTTTACATTATTGTTTTAGGGTAATTTAAATGTCATAATGCCAGTAATATCGTTTGAATCTTGTTAGGTTGCTTCTCTCTAGCATTTTTTTGTCTTATCCTGCTATGGCTGTATGCTAATGCAATAAAGGTTTGATGATGATGATGATGGTCTGGAATGCCAATGGAATTTCTGTTCCACTGAATCCTGTTTAACAGCTGTAGAGTTTTCTTTTGACTGTCACTACAAGGCAGCTGTACTAATCTATTCACATTAGTTTCACCTGACTGCCTTGTTTAATGTAGGCATCGGCTAATTTGGGATCAACATGGCAATCAATTAAAATTCTGGGGTATGCTCTGAAATTTCTCAACTTTCCCAACTCCCCAAATTTTCATATTTGCTGAAACGTTTCACTTTATTTGGAGTAGTACCCCTTCATACAGTAAAATAAGCCTGTTTACAAAAATTACCTTTTAATAATAATTTTTAAAACTTAAGTTTGCTCACTAAGTACTCAACTTAAAATAAAATAAAAGAATGGATAGCTGTTACAGCTGCTGTGCCAAAACTAAAGTGCTCTATAGAGTGAGAACATCTCTACTGAATTAAATTATGTACTTAGAAGCTTTAATGCTTGGTTATAAGCATTTAAAATGGAAGGATGGGGAACGTGGATGCTGTTCTGGGTTAACTTTGTCTGTTATAAAAATGGGCCAATGAACGGGAGGGTTTTTGAGGGTGTGTGTGGGGGGAATGGAGAGCTGCTTCTTGAAGACATCTGTGTATGATTCTCCAGGGACCCAGGAAAATGCAGAGAAGACAGAGTACAGTTTTGCTAAAATAACTTTAGTATCAGGGAGTTCCTACAAGGGAGGCTGAAGAAAATCTTTTGTGGCTGCTTAATCAGCCATGTGTACGGAAAAAGAGTGTTAAGTAAAACCTGTGCTGGAGTTGGTCCAGGTACTGGTACATTAGAAGTGCTAGGGAAGAAATGGAATGGACTTCTAAACATTACCCTAGTCTTCTAATACAGATCCAAGCTGCAGAGAATCAGAAACAAGCCCAATGTACCACATTATTTCGGCACTGCATTGTCTTCTTTCCCTCAAACAGTACCTAGGAACATCTCATTTTACACTCAAACAATTCTGTGAAATTGTTGTGCTTTCTCCAAAGCCACTAAGCAGGTTCCATGGCTGCACAGAACTTTGCCCACACCTCCAAGTTCTACCAACATTTCAGTGGCTATGTATCAAATACTTATTTTTAATATAACTGTTTCTAGAAACCTCATGTTATGTTTCTAAAGTACACAGTACAGGTACCTGCTAAGAAAAATGAAGTAGCCTTCATGTATGCATAGATTTCTCTGTTTCCTACACAAGAGTTGTAAGAATTGACAAAAAATACTGATTCTTAAACATCTTTGCAACATCCCTCCCAAAGCAACACCAACTGAAATCAATGCTCAACCTTAAATAATGACAGTTTGTCGCCGCGATGGCTTAGTACTTTTGATTTTGTTCTCATCACCTCTAATTTAATATGTGGTTAAGCTGTTGTTGTTGTTTGTCAATCTAACCCAGGATAGCATTTGTATTAGTCCTTCCCACCTCAGATAATATTATTTAAATCAACCATGTCAATGAAAATTTGATTATCAATCCCATTATGTATGTATCATCAGTGCAAAGAATTTCTGAGCAGGAAGACTGCTAAGAAGGAATCAAATTCTAGTTTTTATAGGTCAACGCCAACACACTGCCATCACACCTTACTGGCTCTATCACAGAATTAAAGAGCAGGAAGAGATATTGGAAGTCATCTAGCCAACATCTTGCTCAATGCAGGATGCAACTATAGCATCCCTGGCAGAAGTCCAGCTTCTGCTTAGGCACCTCTAGCAAAGAAGAGCCCACAAGCTTTGTAAGCTGTCAAGACAGCTCTTACTGTTAGGAAGCTTCTCTTTTCTGAAATCTGCTTCCCTGTCACTACCATTGGTTCTAGTCCTGTCTTCTAGAGCAACACAGAACCAGTCTGCTCCATCCTCCATGCAACAAGCCTTCACATTTTTGAAGATGGCAGTTCTTCTCAATCTTCTCTTGTCCAGGTGAAACATACTTTAGCTATTTCAATCCGTTCTGCATAGAACTTGGTTCCCAAACCCTTCACCACCCTAGCTGCCTTCCTCTGGACACTATCTTGCATTTTGTGTTTGCCTCTGTCCATTATACCTTACAGGCTCTCTATGAAAACACACATTTCAAAGCACCTGTTTCAAGTAACTTTGCCCGCTACTCCCATCCTTCTTAACTCATCCGAAAGATAGTGACAAAATTGGATGTTTCAATTGTTCCTCCGCAAAATTTGCAGCAATGATTTTAAGTTGTCATAGGTAGTGTTTTTCCAGAATGTCTGTGGAAGCTGATGAACAGCATTTCCGTAATTAATTCAGTAATCCACAGGACATTCTGTAAAGAAGTCAGGGAAGGAAGGTACTTTGGTTCAACATCAGGAGAGAAAACATATGCTAGGCATTTAAACTTGTACTTATGGGGATTTTTTTTCAAAAATCATACACGCAAATTAATATTCTCAATAATTTGGGAACTGGTGATTTTTTAAAAAAGGATGTTTGTAGCTTATGACTAGCTAAAAGGATTCTGGCGCTAAAATGCCAAAAATGTTGGGGACAGTCATGTTTTCAGGGTACTCCGCAATCAGGGTGCCATCACAGATAAGGCTCTATCCCATGTGACCTCCTGATGAATTTTCTCCTGTGATAGGGCACTGAAAAGAGGTCTGGACCTGAGGATCTTAGAAAGCTGAAAAAGGGAGAGTCACGCGTTCAGTTGAGTCCCAGATTATTGCATTTCCATTGCTGTACCTGTGGCCCACAATATCTATGCAATTTCAGCTTAGTAATGTCCCAAATGCTGATTCAATGGGGCACTTTCTGCAGCACAAAGTATCACAAGGACCTCATGTGATGTTTAAATTCAGACATAATCTGTATGTGATATAAGGCATGACCAAGGAGGAAAGGCAACCACACACAACAAAGTAATCCGTGAGCAAGGCCTCTTCTGAACCACATTGAGGAAGAACATGTTTAAGAACAAGCAGCAACATAAAAGAATTTGTCACGTCATAATACAAGCAAGCAACCCTTAAGAGACTACTGGTGTCCTTGAAACTGACTCTATTTTAGATAGTCTATAAAATGAAGGGGGATGTAATAAATTAAGTATAATTAAGAGACTGTATCAATGTAATAAAATACACCACAGGGTAGAATATAGGAGAAGAAAAATTAAAGACAGATAGTTGAGGCAAAGCTGAGGTATTCACTTGTAAAACAGGAGATATTAAAGCTGTGACAGGATTATATGAATAGCTCTTTATCTTATCCCCAGTGTAAATCAAAGTCCCAAACCTTCAGACATTTTCCAGTCACAAATGAAACAAAAAAACAAGCCCATGCTGGATTCATCAATCTGAATGACACACTTTACAGGCCGCAAACAAGTGATTAAATAAATCAGCATGGGGTTGGCTGAGTTGAAGTGCAGTATAGACATGAAGACGTTTAGGCCTTAAAATAATGCCGAGGAATACGAAGAGAAAAAGCACAAACTTGTGTGATGCTCCCACACCATCCCACCACCTTTATCTTTACTGCGTCAGACTCAGGAATATTTATAGTTGGAGAATCTGATTCAGTGGTCAGGAAACAAGGGTTGTATCCCATGCTGCCATTCCACTTGCGCAACAGAGTTTCCTCTTCCTATCCTTACAATCATAGAATTGTAGAGTTGGAAGGGATCCTAAGAGCCATCTAGTACAACCCCTGAAATGCATGAATCTCAGCTAAATGGTCATCCAACCTCTGCGTAAAAACCTTCAAGGAATGAAAGTCTACAACCTCCTGAGGGAGACTGTTCCAACCGTCGAACAGCTCTTAGCGTCAGAAAGTTTTTTCCGGGTGTTTAGTCAGAATCTCCTTTCTTTTAACTTGAAGGTGTTGGTTTGAGTCCTACCCTCCAGAGCAGGAGAAAACAAGCTGTTCCTTTTTCCTTCCCCTGCATCTTCCCCATGCATCCTCATAGTCTGCTCCAGAGGGTTGGGGGGCTCTCCAGAGCTGATTTGGAGGGGCACAGGGAGCAGACGGGAAAGTTTCCTTGTGTGTCACTGATTTCTCAAGTAGCGTCTGGCCGAGATATAGAGCTCCTGGGGCATCGCCTTCCTTCCCTCTCATTTGAGTTTGTATCATAAACATGCTTTGGAATCTTTACACAGCCGAAATGTTATGCCATACTTTGAGGTGCATACTGCCTAGTTGGACATCTTCCTATGAATGGCTGTAATCGGCCATCAGTTGTAACATTTTTTTTTTTCATAGCATGAAGCATTATGAAAAGGTCTTAGTAAACATATCACACACAAGTTGCAAAGCGGGCAAGCTTGTCTTCCTCTTCAGTGCTGAAGAGGATCATCAGATCAGAATCTTTTGAAAGCCAGTGACACTATGCCCCAGAAGTGTTGAGGGCATAGCAGCACATTTTGCAAATATCTTTCTATGAACGGAGAAAAATACAAAAGTCCTTTTTTACTTTGAAATCTGGCCACCGGCCAAGGTTGAGGGTGCAGGCTGCTTGCAAACAGAGTGACCCCAAAAGCTGAACTGGAACGCTTTGCACAAAATGATAGCTACGAAGGGGCAGGGGTGGGAGAGGATAGTTCTGCTAGGTCACAAAAAAATGTTTTGAAAATTCTGGTTAATAAAGGAATATTATAAACCTGTGGGGTGGTAATAATAATAATAATAGTACTTGTTGTTGTTGTTGTTGTTGTTGTTTGTTGTTGTCATTTATACCCCACTATTTGGCTGGGGTACTATTGATCCCTAGTACAATTTGATGTAAAGGAACATGAATAATTTGTCTCTCATGAAATTAGATAAAATACTTATTTTTCAACCCTTCCCCCCCCCCACAAAATGTTGTCAGAAAAGCATCATCAAATATTATGAGCAAATAATAAGTTTAAATAGCACTTGTTGGGAACACTCCAACCTCTAACACCTCAAGGCCTTGTAGTCAGAGAAGACACACTGCAGCTCATCTGAATGTACAGATGTGTACATCTGTAAAGGGGGGGAAAACAACCCCAGAAACGTTCTTCAGAATCTAACACCAAACGCTCTGAGTGCCTTTGTCAGTAAACCTTTAGGGAGGAAAGCTACTTTAACAGTCCCACAATTCTGCCAAATCTACATATGCTGAATTATGTTCTGTGACATATCTGAGGAAAACAGGCTTCAAAAAGAAATCAGCAAATACAGTATTAAGGAATATAGTCCACTGGGTTGTGATTACTTGTATTAGCTAAACCCAGCTCTGCAGTTGTACTGACTTCATCTGCCCACAATGCTAAGCCAAACCACGGCTAAGTATAAATGAGCACATGTCCTGCTAGACAGTTGTGGCCATTTCACTCCTCCCTGCTCCTATTACTCTGCCAAAGCATGGCTTAGTGTTAGGTGCAAACCCAGGCTCAGGCTTTGTTTCTCCCAAACAAACCATATATGGTAAACCGAGAATATTCTTGATCACAGCTTGGCCGTTTGGTTGGAGTGAATAAAACCATGAGCCCAAGTTCCCATGTGATGCCAAAACATGGTTAGGCTCCTAGTAGTAAAGCAAGAGCAGAGGAGGAGCAAAGCTGCCATGATTTTCTAAACATGCAGCAGCATGTTTCTCCATTCATGTAAAGGTTAAGTTTCACTGAGCGCTATATTCGAACCAGTATGTAGCTACATTGAAAATGTAATCACATGGTCATGCTCACCTGACCTATCCTTTTTCTTTCCTGTCTGAGTTGCTTTTCATGTCCTCTGTAATATACTGGTCTTTGAATCACCTGCTGAAAACTCTGAAATCTATGCAAATGCAGTCACATACTTAATGCACGAGGGCATCTTTCTGAGAAGTTAGCTCCATAATGCACGCAGTCATCAAAACTATTGGACTAAACTAGACTCGATAATAATACACCAAAGGGCAGAGAAGGGAAGGGAGATGAAATGAAGTACGATCTGAAATATTAGGGCGCCTGTCACATGTCAGTTATTCATTTATTAAAGAGAGTCTCTGTAGAAAACGCAAGACTTTTCAAAGGGAAAAGGAGCTCAGATCAAAAACCAAAGCAAAAAAAGTAAGAACTTTACATACCCCAAGTCTGATTATCCAAACCACACACATGCAAGCAAACAAAAAGGCTGCTTCTATATGAAGTGCATACTGAGCCATCATCTCAATTTGTTTTCAAAAAATTGCTGAGGTTATACAATGTCACTGTCAAATGGTTATTATGCTGCATTTCCCACGGTAGTTTTCTGTCACTTTTTTTTAGCGCAGTGTCTGTTTTTTAAAAAAGATTTGCTGCATCCTGTTTTGCTATACAGTGGTACCTCGGGTTACAAACGCTTCGGGTTACGCGTTTTCAGGTTGCGGACTGCGGGAAACCCGGAAGGACCAGAAAGGGTAACTTCCGGGTTTCGCAGTTCGCGCATGCGCAGATGCGCTAAATCACGCTTCACGCATGCGCAGAAGTGCCAAATCGCGTCACGCACGTGTGCAGATACAGCGCTGCAGGTTATGAACGCTGCGGGTTGCGGACGTGCCTCTGTCACAGATTACGTCCGCAACCCGAGCTTCCACTGTAGTCATATTATTATTGTTTTGCAGTGTACCTGCTTCCTTTGCCTTTGGTTATGAAGGTGCAACCCTACTGCACAAAAGGCACCTACCAACATCTACCTGAATGTATGAAAAATCTGCATGAAAGAGTAACACTCCGGAAGTGCCAGGAGAGGGGCAGGTGTGTCTTTTTTACACTGTGTGTTTCCCCACCAACCTACTGACATCTGCATGTGAATGTTCTAACCGTATGGACTTTTGTTTATGCACATGAATTTGTGCTTACGTGCCCTTTAAGGGTAATTTCTCGTACCATCTTTTCATTGCTGAACATTCATGCTTGCGAAAGTAACACAAGCAAGTCAAACCTTTTTAATTAAAGGGCCAAACCATAACGTGACACCCCCAAGCTACAGCTCTGTATCTTTCCTACTTTCAGGGCAAGGAAGTAGCTGGGAGGATAGGAGTGGCTTTAGTAGAAAGGGACTTAAGGAGAAAATGTTAAGAAGCCAGCCCCCTTCCAGACTTGAACAAATTGCTGCACTTTGTCAGAGAAAACTGCATGCGACTGAGGTCACAGAGGGTGTCACCCCTAGCATATCTGGACATGAATAGCATTAGATGGATTGCAGAGACAATGCTCCTAAAGCAATCTCCAACTGGAGGAAGAGTGCAAAAGATCTATCAAAGACAAGGACAGTCACCACATCAACAGCCCTTCGCCCTACACATTCACAAACTGTCTATTGCAAGTTCCTCCTAGATGATTTACAAGAATCTAAAAATAGGCTTTGATAATAGATTTTAATCAGATAAACAGACCTATCTCATTAAAGCCACTGTAGCCCAGCTCTTGCCTGCTTAACCCTAGTTCTTCAAGGTCCAAGCATTCAAATCCTGGGGGGCACTGGTAACCTTCTTCAGATGGTTTCGAACAGTGTGTATCCGGAATTGCTAGATTATTCCAGGTTATGTTTCTGTTGACATAAAAAGAGAACGCGTTAGCGCAACCTGAGAAACACGAACATTGAAAACAGCAGTGGTAACAGTTCCCCCCAAATAAATTTACCATATTTTTTGCTCTATAAGACTCACTCCCCCCCCTAAAAAGTAAGGGGAAATGTGTGTGCGTCTTATGGAGCGAATGCAGGCTGCGCAGCTATCCCAGAAGCCAGATAAGCAAGAGGGATTGCTGCCTTCACTGCGCAGTGATCCCTCTTGCTGTTTTGGCTTCTGAGATTCAGAATATTTTTTTTCTTGTTTTCCTCCTCCAAAAACTAGGTGCGTCTTGTGGTCTGGTGAGTCTTATAGAGCGAAAAATACAGTACATTTGTGGTAAAAAAAATAGGCAACAGCACTGTCTTAGAATGGAGAATTAATATTTGGCCACGGGGACATCTGTCTGCTAGTGCAATGTGGGAAAGAGAATCTCTGAAAGGATTTGTCAAGATGGTCGCTGGAGTCACTGCAGTCAGAGGCTCTTGTGTTAAAATATTCTAAATCAGTGTTTCCAGGAACCCCTGTAACATGTTTCAGTATCTGGCAGAACCCCAACGCCCTCTGGCTCCCCCACAATCTCACAAAAGCAAAATCAGATAATAAGCAATTTATTTAACAAGTACAAAATTTTGCATAAGGATACTGACAAAACACGTTGGAAAACAATGTCTTAAATAAACACTAGAGTTTTCTTCATAAGAAATTGGCACCTGTCCTTTATAACATCTTGTACAAGTCTAGTACGATACTTCATATGAACAAAGATAATTTCCCAGATGCTGAAATTCTTTGTAAACCCTGCAATTCAGATTTTGAAAGTGCAGATATTTGCGTTTTGAAGCTAAAATATGCAGAAGTGACCCAAAGTTACACAACAAAATGGTCCCTGATACAAAGGAGTGCAGAATGTATTCATCAGAATGTATTCACCAGCTAAGATCATGACTACTCATCTCTAGCTGCCTATTTAATGGTAGCTCTGATACTGTGACAGGGATGAAACTTGCACACCTCAAATGCTCCTGGAGTTCTGATAACTTTATATTTTAGCTGTCTGGCAGAACTCTGTTGTATCAAGTTGATGTGGGGTAGATCGCAGTGAGTTTCTTATGCTAATCTGATGCTGGATCCTCCCTCTTCAATACCATCCTTGTATTCTGGGCCTTCATTTTCTTAAATATGCACATCACTGGCCCACACAGAAATATCACAGCAAGCATAAAGATTAGCTGACAGGTTATAAACGAGAAATAATGGTGAGCTGCACAGCTCCCAAGTGAGGAGCAGTCTGATCCCGTTCTCTGAGGAATTAGCTCTGGGAGCTAGGCTCTCTGTTTTCATTAAGAACCTGGGAACAATGTGCACTCTGCGTTATCAAATTCACACATCACCATCCTCTGAAAGGAGCAATGGCTCAAGAGAATAGAGAGAAGCTCTGGAATGATCAGAAGAAGTTATCCCTCAGCAAATTGAGATTTAATGTAGGGCAATACGCTGAAGGAGAACGAGAGGAAGTAAAGCTATTAACATGAGTCAGCTATTCAAGCAGTAGTAGTACTGAAACAAAAAGCAAGAAGAGACAAGTAATACCAGACTGGGACAATCCTATTTCTTTTGCTGCTTTCATATGTTCCTCTCCATCCAAAGGAGGAGCAGGAACATTTTAGCACAGTGGTTCTCAAAAGGTCTGGCATGCCACATTAGTGTGGCAAGAGAGGATAGCAAGTGTAGTAGATTTGAGGACAAGTTTAGTGTAGCACAGTGGTACCTTGGGTTAAGTACTTAATTCGTTCCGGAGGTCCGTTCTTAACCTGAAACTGTTCTTAACCTGAAGCACCACTTTAGCTAATGGGGCCTCCTGCTGCTGCCGCGCCGCCAGAGCACGATTTCTGTTCTCATCCTGAAGCAAAGTTCTTAACCTGAGGTAATATTTCTGGGTTAGCAGAGTCTGTAACCTGAAGTGTCTGTAACCTGAAGCGTATATAACCCGAGGTACCACTGTATAGTACATAGCATCAAAATATAAAATACATACAACCTGAAAAAGTATTTATGCCTTTCTTCAAGAGGATTAGCTATTTTTTTAGTTCTCCACGACATATTGTTGTGAACGGGGATTTCCAACTCTGACAAATATGAAGGATCAAAAAGAGAAAGGCTTCTAATATAAACGAGATTACCCGGCAAAACAAAGTTCACACCTCTCATTGAGTTTGCATACATACTTAAGGTGCATAGGTAAGAGGCTCGTTTATAATTATTTTTGGGAAGGATTCATGTCCTTATGCATCTCCATTGTTTTATATTTTATGGATGTCCCACAGCTGTGAGGTATGTTATAAATCAGGGCTGTCCAACTCCCAAGAGACTGCGATCTACTACCACTATAAAAAAACTGGCAGTGATCTACCCATTGGATTGACCAGAGTTGTTGGGGACTGCTTAATGCTTCATCAAGGTTGTTGAGCTTTTTTTTTGGGGGGGGGGGATCCTACGATCGACATGTTGGACAATGCTGTTATAAAGCACAGCTAGGAGTAGTTTCTTTTTGCTTTCCAGCGTACTTCTTATCATTAAGAAACATTCAGTGTGGCCCAGAGGAAGAAGTTTGAGAACCACTGTTTTAGCATCACAGTAACCCTGTCTAGTAGGTCCGTATAGTAAAAGCTATGGTTTTCCCAGTAGTGATGTATGGAAGTGAGAGCTGGACCATAAAGAAGGCTGATCGCCGAAGAATTGATGCTTTTGAATTCTGGTGCTGGAGGAGACTCTTGAGAGTCCCATGGACTGCAGTTAGAACAAACCTATCTATTCTTAAGGAAATCAGCCCTGAGTGCCCACTGGAAGGACAGATCCTGAAGCTGAGGCTCCAATACTTTGGCCACCTCATGAGAAGAGAAGACTCCCTGGAAAAGACCCTGATGTTGGGAAAGATGGAGGGCAGAAGGAGAAGGGGACGACAGAGGACAAGATGGTTGGACAGTGTTCTCGAAGCTACCAGCATGAGTTTGACCAAACTGCGGGAGGCAGTGGAAGACAGAAGTGCCTGGCGTGCTCTGGTCCTTGGGGTCACGAAGAGTCGGACACGACTAAATGACTAAACAACAACAACAACCCTGTTTAAGGGAGTCTGAAAGCAATGATGACCCACCAAAGTCACATAGTAAAGTGCCTACTGATACAGACGATAAGGCTTCACCGCAAAAGAGGAAATGTGATGCTGTACCTGGTTACGTTTCTTCTCATAAACTATTATAGGGGGGAGGGCAGCAGAAGAATCATAGAATTGTAGTGTTGAACCCCCAGTAATTCAAGAATGTGCAGCTATCCCACATGGGGACTGAACCTGCAACCTTGGTGTTATCAGCACTATGCTCTAACCAACTAGTTCAGGGCTAGGTAGGATATAGGATATAGGAACATATCCTGCTTTGCATGTAAGAGAATCGGTGCAGTGCAGGAGACTAATACTGAAGAAACCCAGTTTCAAATTCCTACTTGGCAATGAAGTTCTTAGGGTGACCTTGAGCCATTCACTACCTTACAAATACAAATACAATGCAGTACAAATACAATAGAGGAGGGGAGGCATTGTATGTTTCCCTGAGCACCTTGGAGAAATGTGGGAACGAATGTCCTAGTAATCAGCATCATGGATTTTTTGTTTTGTTTTAATCACCATACTGTACCTATGGTTCTAGTCTTAGGTAAACTAATCAGGAAGTAAACCCCAGGAAAACCATTTTTATTTATATATATTTTGTCTGAATTTCACTTTAGGAAATTCTGTGCCTGGCGGTTTTGGATGTAGGGGGGCTACTTCCAAACAAGTTGGGATTTAGACTTTCCCTCCTAGATCCAAAACCACAAAGGGCAGAATCTACGAAATAATCCCCCCCCCCATTACATAAATATGAAGAAGAGACGGGTTTTTTTATTTTGCAGCAAGGAAGCCTACTAAACAACAAAATAGTTGTGGGGGATGGTGGAGGCCAGTATAACAAAGGGCGAAATAGTATCTGCCTCAGAAGAAATGGAGTTAGATAAGTAATTATAACAACAGGATAATGAGTGTGAAGAATGCTTAGCAAGAAAGAGATTCAGAATCCTCTCAAGGGAAAGGGGAGGGGACCTGGCAGCGAAAATTAGGACAAACAGAAGCAACTAGAAAATGCAGCACTCAATGTTGGTTTGGTTTGTTTGTTTTAATAGAAAAAATAAATCTTGTTAGCAGCTGAACAGTTGGTTCGACTCTTCTATCTTACTGACATAAAGATTCAGATTTTCACGGAGCCGATTTATGTTTGTTTTAAAATCAAAATGTTCTTGCTTTCAAGCTGGGGGAGGAACAGAGCACTTTCTCTTTTTCATATGTCCAGCAGTTGTTGCTGGTATGGCCTTATCTCAGCACAGTCACTTTTAAGTCATAGTGAAGAGAGCCTGCATCCAAAAGGATACTTAGAACAAGAGAATATACTTGCCAAAAGCTGAAGTAAAGGCCATTTGTCTATCGGCCAGGCCTCCACACCCTTGTTCCTCAACAAACCTTATAGCAACCTACAAGGGAAAGTGTCAATAAACTCCTACTCCAACCCACCCGGCTCCTCCTGCAAAACAAGGAGTCGCCAAGCAAACGTAGGCCACAAATCATGGTGGGTGGGCTGTGTTTGGCTTCGCAGAGCAAGCAGATACTCTGTAACAAACACAACGAAGTTTATAATTCAAAAAAATAAAATAGCCAAAAGAAACAGGGAAATCGAAAAGAACATTGTTCATGTATGGGATAACAGCGGCCAGAATCTTAGTAGCTGGAAACTGGGAAAATACAGCCATACCTAACATGGCGGATTGGCAAATCCTAATGGTAGAATACCTGCAGCTAGCAAAGACAACAGGAAGGATAAGAGGCCAAACAAAACAAATAGTCTATAAGGATTGGAGAATTTTTAAAGAATACTTTAAAAATTATGGTATAAAAGGAAACTTCTTGGCAGAATTAGACTGAACCTTGCATTGTACAAATATAAGTTTGTAGGGAAGTTAACAGAAACTTATAAGAAATATGTAACTGTGCGGTATAAGATAATCAACAGATAAAGTACAGCGAGACTAATTGGAAGTCATTTTTAATTTCTTGTTTTACAAGTTTTACAATCGTTCACATCATTGGGGGTATAAATGATGTTAGTTATAAGAACTGTGCTGTTTCATACATTGCTACTGTCTGTTTGTCAATTTATAGTTTGTTTATTTGATTGTATGCATGTTTGTTGGTTGGTTTGTTTGCTTTCCTGGCATAAATATATCTATATTGCAAAAATAAATAAATAAAATAAAAGCAATAAAGTGGGCTGCACAAATAGAACCACCAGCCTTTCAAGCATGCAAGATGTAATTACATTAACTGAACTGGGGAGGGGCTTGTATTGGTCTGTGTTCCCAGAGCAAAAGATCACAGTGGTTGTGCTCTTCCCATGGTTTTGCTGCTGCTGCTGCACTACCCAGAGCTAAGCTATGGTTTGACTTAGTGTTATTGATTGATTGATTGATTGATTGATTGCCTTTCTATGATGCTTTTCATTCAAATGAATCCCAAAGCGGCTTACAAACAATAAATAGCAATAACATGTCTGGACCAGGGCTCGTGGTTTGTCTCACTGCAATCAAATCATGAGCTGCAACCAAGATTTAGTGAGCGAGGTTGTGTTCATTGTCCTGGGAACGAGTAGGCTGGCTCACTCATACTAACCAAGCCATGGTTTCTCTGAGTGTTGTGTGCAAATTGAGTCACTGACTCACAGGAACCCCAAGTTCCAAGTCGGATCCTATTTTTAGCAGAATTTGTTTGCAGTTCAGTGTCTTGCTAGAGGAACTCTTTCCTTGTGATTTCTCCGTTTCGAGTTCAGCTTCAGACAGAAGGTCACTGATACAAAGTTTTAAAAAAATCATCATTTAGACTTACCCTGGCTTTGTATCATTTGTTACACAATGATACGTGAAAGGTCCGAACATCTGAACCCCCAGAATTCCATACAGAAGCAGAAAGAACAGAAGGAATATTGAAACACTCCAAATTTGTTCACCTGAGCGCCTAACGAAAAAGGAAAGTGATATGCATTACATGCAAGTAACCTGCACAAGTTCAACGCCAGTAGTGCAATATCCCATCCATATGTGGTAGATGAGTGGAGAATAGCTTCATGGCACAGGGGATAGCCATACTGCGGTTTAGCCCTTTGAAATGCAGGGCTAGATTAAAGGAAGCAAGCAGTCTTAAAGGGAAGATAAACTGGGTTGGGAGGTGGTGGAATAATCTGAAAAATGGCAGGGCATGTCTTGGGAATTGCATAGAAAGGAGGGATGCATGTCCGATTTTTTAATAGCAAATAAGAGTGTCCACGTGAGGAATTGCAGACCTCTTTCCTCACTGGTTTCTTACTTCTCTGTACTTTCTCAAGTGCCTTTCTCCTCTCCATGCTTACCTAGGCTGAAAGCAGAACTCGTCCAAGTCAAGGACAAGATGGCACACATACACACATCCCAATAATATATATATACCTGTAAGGACAATCCAATCTGTCTCCAACACTGATGACAGGGTATCATCAACCACCGCACCTAAGGATGCTAAAGGGGTGCAAGACAGGCCGCAACGGCACTCATCACTTTACCCTCCAACACCTTACAACCACTACCTGCCCCTTAGCAGCTGCTGCTCTGAGTTGGCTATCCTATTATCAAATGGTACAGCTGGCTCTGGCTGAAGAGAGGTTAGCAGGGAGTGTAGAGAGTGTTCAACATCCCTCCCCCAAGCACCGGTTTTTCAGGTAAAAACAGATCCCCTAACCCTCATCCAACATGTCTTGTGGAACTTCTATCTCATGTGTAGTTAGGCCTACAGCAACCCCAAATTTTCAGGGCTCTCTGATGAGTGTACCCCATACAACCAAATGGTACAATTAAATCTTAAGTGGTGCCCTCCTCCACTGTCTCCCGAGACAGATGGACACCAACTTCAAGTGTTCACCTGAAAATTGTGGTGTGTGAAGAGGTCAAAGGAAAAGAACTTCAAATAGAAGCTTGGGCTTCAAATAGAAGCTTCTAATACAGGGCATTCATTATCCCAACATTCATAGCAGCCCAGAACTGATGGGAGAAATTGGATTAAAATAATATTAATCAAACTTTATGAAATCTTTAAAAATGTTTGAAAAATTGGAAGACAGAAAGACGGGGCTGGAACTTCTGTTTAATATATGTAATTTTTATTGAATATAGGGGCTAGAATTTCTTAAGCAATCCTGTGACATTTCCCCAAAAATTCACAGTTTGTATTATATATCTAATAGAAATTAAGAAGCTTATGATTGCATGTTTAAAATAATCCTAGACAACACAATGCCATTGCCTCCCCATCCCAAGTATTCATATACCGTTGTGTCTAGATTTAGCAAACAACTTACTTTAAGATGTTGGTTATCCTGGTTCTTGGCAACTCGAAGCGGAAATAGATCCGGAATGCTCGAATCATAATAAGCGGCCGTGGGATCCTCAACATGCCCCAAGGTGACATTTGATCAACTATATCAGCTATTTCAAACACCTAGGAACAAAAGAACGTCTTTTTCCTTCTGATTTTTTTCCTGAGCATACTACTGTTCTTTGAGCTGTTTTCTAAAGTTTGCATTGTTTTGCATAAATATTTCCAGGGCAATGTATTTTCAATGGCAATCTCCTTTCAGCGCTTGTTCCCAGTTTAACACTGGTTTCTGAAACAAGACCCTTTCGGCAACTGATTTTATAGTTCAAGTGACTTATCCCGGAACACCAAATGTCAATTATCTCATTCATGAAGGTGAAACTAAAAGGGAGGGAGGATTGAAATAATCTACCAGGGGCAAAGAAAAAATGCATATTAAGCTGAAACACTCAAGCAGAGAACACAAAGCCTCTGGTGGGATTCCTATAGGACCTCTTCCAGACCAGATCTGGGTTGGAGAGAGAGAATTGGGTGGAGAAAACAGGAAGTGTTCAGGCTTCCTATTCTAGCCATATATAGTACAGTGGTGCCTCGCAAGACAAAAAGAATCCGTTCCGCGAGTCTCTTCGTCTTGCGGTTTTTTCGTCTTGCGAAGCAAGCCCATTAGCGGCTTAGCGGATTAGCGCTATTAGCGGCTTAGCGGGCTTAGCGGATCAGCTGATTAGCGGATCAGCTGTTAAGCGGCTTAGCGGCTTAGCGGATCAGCTGTTAAGCGGCTTAGCGGCTTAGCGGATCAGCTGATAAGCGGCTTAGCGGCTTGGGAAAAAGGGGGGGGGAGGAGAAAAACCCCACAGGAACTCGCAAGACATTTTCGTCTTGCGAAGCAAGCCCATAGGAAATTCGTTTTGCGAAGCACCTCCAAAACGGAAAACCCTTTCGTCTAGCGGGTTTTCCGTCTTGCGAGGCATTCGTCTTGCGGGCAACCACTGTATGCAGCACTTCATACAAGCCAAGTAGGGGGAAGGATCTATTGAGCAGAAGCAGGAGAGATTGTGCCCTTAGAATATTTAATAATAATTTATAATTTATAATTTATACCCTGCCCATCTGGCTGGGTTTCCCCAGCCAATTTAAAAATTGCAATCCATTGATTTATCAAAGTTTGTAATAAAGTATGTGCACCACTCCTGATGTAAGCATTTGAGTACTGCATGAATTCTTTTCAATGATTTTTCCTCCCTGTGGTGGCTCCCTGGTTGTGGAATGTTCTCCCCAGGGAGACTCGCCAGGTGCCATCACTATATGTCTTTAGGCACCAGGCAAAAACATTCCTCTTTACCCAGGCCTATGGCTATCGACAAGGCACCTCTGATATGCTGGAGAGGTTTTTCAAGGGACATGGATAGCTGGTGTAGGTAAAAGGAAAGGAAGTCTTCCTTCTGTGAGTGTCTTTCTATTAACTTGCTTTAGGATGCAAGCTATTATTTTCATTTTGTACTCAGCTGATTATTATGGAGGTAACCATGGGGTCTGGCGTGGGAAGCTGCAGAAAGACCACTGCCCCAAACACTGGACCTGAAGATAATCTTCCTGTTTGGTTTAGCTCTGAGGAACGGGACCAACTCTACTGCAGAAGGTCTTGGTTGTTACCAGAAGTGTGGCCCTCAAGAGTGTTTTTATTTTTTCACTTAAGCTGAGGTGAGGGCTTGGCCAGAGATCAAGGCTGTATTTCTGCACTTATCGTAATGCAACATAATTTACCTGTAAAACTAATGACACCCAAAGACAAAATACCATGAATCCATCAAACACACACCAGCGGTCCTTCACATAGGAAGTATCCCCCTAAGAAGAAGAAAAATGTAAATGGAATTATACGAGTTGTGTTATTTCATGTTTTTAAATTATTTCTGTTATTTCACGTTTTTTAAAACAGAATATTTCTAACACAGTAAAGCAAAAGCAACATCCTAGCATCTGAAATTCTATGTCAATAGTTGCTGATTCTATCCAATAGAGAAAGCTGCAAGATTAGCAGCCTTTGAAGGATCTCCTTTCGGTCTTCTCACAAAGAACAGCTTTACAAAGCACACTCCATTTATAGCATAAATGGGTTTTTTGTCTGACAGGTGTTCAAAACAACCTGTAGTCATTTATCACAGGTGTCAATGGTCAGTATTTATAAGTTGTGCCTCCTGTTTCTTATACTGAACAGAATTGGTTTGCAACCAGTGCATTTGGAATAAGAGGAATGCTTTGGGTAAAGCAAAATGAAGAGAAATAAGGCATGCTTCATCTTGCTTTTCCCTGATGCTTTATATAGCCACCTGCAGTCCACCTGACAAAATGTTTTTGAGGCACAGCTCTGGCTATGAGCATAACTGAATTTGCTCATTATAGTGCTCAGTTAACCACCCTTTCCCCTAGTTCTCATCTCCTGGTAGCTTTTCTCCTTTGTTGGGCACAAAACTACATATACCTATACACTTCAGCAAATGGGTGCAGTTGCATCCTCATCAAGTTGCCTTTTCTGTTGATCAAGAAAAGACTGATCATCTGCAAGTACTGGAAATAGTTGCTATGGGAGCCTTTTTCCTCAAGGGTATCTTTCTAAAGTACCTTAAAGTCAACATCCAGGACATCAAATCTGGTTGCCTTGCCATACAACAGAGGCCAAAGCAACTTGCTTTATGGGCATTCTGAAAATTACAGGATTAAGCAGAGGTCTTTAAAGACATTTATAATACGGGGCAATAGCAAATCCCTTCAGCCAATAGAATAATGGAGGCAAAGAGGGAAGAGGAGAGAAAGTAAATCATCTTTAAACACACAAACCGTGAGATAACACACCGCGGCCCAGTTTGCACATAACACAAAGCCTAACTATGGCTTAGCGTAAACGTGCAAGTTTGCAGATTTCTGAGAGGTATCACAGCTCTTTTGCTCCTACCATGGTTCTGCTGTTGTTGCTTGTGGTTTGCCTTGCTCCAGTCAGTATAGCTCACAACATGACCGGTGCAGGAGCAAAGCAGCCACAATCTCCCCTCCCAAAACCTGCACATTTGCACAAAGCTATGTTTTGGCTTAGCAAACAGAGTCTATGCCACTGAATACATAATGCTAGCAATGGCCTAACCATGGTTAGGAAGTTGGGAGAATGCTCCAGGCTCATAGGTTCACTTCCTCTCATGTGTAGAAATTCCCTGGCTAGAATGGATTTTCAAAAAAATAGATAGATAAATAGATAGATAGATAGATAGATAGATAGATAGATAGATAGATAGAAACTATGGCAGAGGTTTAGGTCTGCACCAGTGCAGTGCCTAGACTTTAACCAGGGTGTGCAAACCAGCTTCATTCTATCCCTACCTTCAAATATTCAATTAACAGTTCAACATGATGAGAATTAGCCCATCACAAATGTAAGATAGCACCATAGTTAACACTGAACGAGTAAGATTCAGGAATTCACAAAGATGAAGGGAGGGGAGGGGAGAACAGATCTATGGCATGTTATTGATCACTTAACCATGGTTTACATATGCTCTTGGGCTATTTCAATTTTTTAACAGAAACAATATATTACTGCAACAATGATGGTGAGGAGACACATAGCCCAGAGGTTTATGACTGAATTTGAGACTTCTTTTTTTAAAAAGAGTATGTTTCTAGTCATAACGACTGCAAGCAAATATAAGAAAATGTGACAAACATGTCTCACTATTTTAAAATAATCCAGAAGTCAATTAAACAAACAAACAAACAAACAAACAAACAAAGCACAAAGAACATAATTATTTCTTCAAATGTTACAGACAAGATTATTTCGTTTTGGCACCAAAACCTGGTTTTGAACCCTGGAAATCAACAGAAACTAGAATCTTGGGTCATCACAGCTGCATTGTAACTGCACTGGAAAGAGGTATGCCTTCATATTTGATTCTATCCTAAAAGTGAAATACTGTGCACCATACCCTCTTTTCCCCCAGTATGTGAATTTTTGACCAAACATTTCCACTGTTCAACCATTTATAAACTAAGGTCCCAATTAACAAAGGGTCTTTAAAGAAAAAAGTCACCCCTGGGTCCTTGGAATGAAATTGCTTTCCTTTTCACATGGGTGCCTGGTTTCTGTACCTCCTTCACAATCCTGGAAAGGACTAATCTATCCTCCTCCCATGCAGAATTTAGAAGCTACAAACCCAAGGACCAGCCACACAGAAATGATTAACTTACCTACAAGCAGCAATTGAGTAGACTTACCATAAAAATGCATAGTGCTACTCATTCGCACAGTACACTTTCCTGCTTATGAAAACATTCAAATAATTCTTAGTCTACAAAAAAGTAAGATCTGAATTGGTTTTCAGGTTCACACTGGAGACTGTGTAAGTGGCAGCACAGAAGTACAACTCATCTGTTCGATACGACCTGATGTCACAGTTTGTGGAAAATGTTAATGATGCATAAATAAGATACACAAATTAGCAATGCCCTTCTGGCTCATTATGAGTTGTCACAGCAGCCTTTAGTTATGAGCAAATGGCTATAGCAAACTGTGTGTGGGTTTGTACTAGTCTGAAAGGGAGAGGAATTACCCTGTACAAAGATAGGTCCACATATTTTTGGAAAGTCACAAAATAAAATAAAACCACCTCTTATTTCACAAATATGTGGTTAACTTTTCAAGAAAGCTTCCTAAATTCAAGCATAGTATAAGTTTTCTGTGTTACACTGCCTGGCAAATTTAAGGTGCCTTTAGCAGATTCTTCATAGCGTTCAGCAACTAGCATCCTATTTTCTTACAATGCACAGGGCCTCTGGGGAAGCTGAAGTCTTAACAGCTGAGCTAAATCATTTGATGGTACCAGTTTAATGAAGACTGATGGCTCCTTCTCTCTTGATTGCCTGAATTCTTTAGATATGTCATTTCTGCCCTGAAGCAACAAACTATATCCAAAATAAAAAGGTTCTGTCTGTGCAAGAGGACACCCCACCGTTTTTTACTGTGTGTGAAGCGTCCCATCTGATTTGTAAATGTTTTACACAAGAGCTCTGACCTTCACAGAATTGGAGCCCATGAATAATAATGGAACAGTCTTAGAAATTCATGCAAGGTGGAGCAGCACAATGCAGGAATCCTCATATAACATTTGCTGAGGGATTTTTCAAGTCTCCATCCTCTTCCAGCATTACTTATTATTATTTTCCTTCTAATTATGGAACTGGAACTTGGAAGGATCATTAGTGGAGATAATGAAGGCCATGCAAGGAAGGCAAAAGCTGAACTGTGCACTGTTTGCTTATATGCAGCTCACTATGTAGACATGCAATCTAGTATCTGAGCAAGATTCAGCTTGCCCTGCAGAATATTTTTTTCTGGTGTTGGCACTACTCCCATTCAGTTCCTGCCTGCCTGCCTGCCCCACAGTTTCAACACTTCTTCTTCTTTTTATAAAAACAAAGAAAGCATAATCTGGACTTCTTTTGTGCAGTTGTGGCCCATTTGGTGCCAAGCACTCACTGCCATGGTCAGAACTACCTATGCATTGCCCACGCACATCAAAATTGCAAAGCAGTCAAAAGCCTGAATCATGGAAGCAAAGTGAATTATGCCAAGCTCAGCAAATGGCCTCAACTTCCAAAATGGATCCTGATTTTGGTGGTCTGTGGATTTGTGTGCAGAACAGACGCAGCCCGCTCTATGGTTAATTTTTCAAAAATTAACCACAATTTCCCCACAATAAACTGGGATTGTAACTGCTGCTGCCTTTGTGAAACAGCTCCTTGTTCGGTCTCTCATACTCACATATAGAGCAATACGCACAAGCTTACATTCCTAAACAATTATGATTTCAAATGCATTGGAATTTTGAAAAATTATCATGGAATATGCATTTCATATCTTTCATAGGAGGCCAGGTGCTGGATTTCAGTACCCATGAGAAAGAAATCAAAACTGTATATCCACGATGAGGGGATGAGGGGAGGGTTAAAAAGGGCTAATGTTTATGGCATGGAACTGTGCAATAACATACAATCTGTTTTAGCCCCCATAAACTTTTGTTATAAAACTCCCCTTTGGCTTTGACCGACAAGCATATTCTGGTTTTAACTCTCATAAGGGAAAATATCCCCAAGTAAGGTGAACTTGTTCCATCTTACCTTGAACATCTGAAATGGCTGTGGTGTGGTTAACCTCCAACCTTTTCCCAACTCCATCTACAGAAAAAAGGAGATTACCTCCATTCATGAGCTTTGCACATTAGCAGCGTTATCTGTCAATGTACCAACGCAAGAGAGAGAGAGAGTCTCATGCCATGATATATGTGGTCTGCAGGCGCTAAACCTCACTTCAGCTTTATAAACACATTGCAAAGTGAAAGTGGGTGACCTTTCCAAGCCAAGAAGAAACATCGCCCCCCCTTTCTTATAGCACATTTAAGCTTTCTTCCTTCTGTTGCATCCAAGTACCCTCATATATCCCAAACGGGGCCTGTGCCCTTTGATGTTATGTTGTGCTACTTCTGGCCCACGGTTATCTGAGTTAACTGTCAGGGCCAAGCCCTCCAGTCCTTCTCCATTGTTGCTGTTTAGCTCTCCTTCCCATCTGGTCCCTTGACCACTTATGGTGCCAGTGCTAGGAAGTTGCCACCATTGTGACTATCCCACAGTGTCCCAGAGAACCCAATTTAGCAGGGTTCAAAGTCAAGGAGCGCCTATGGGCAGACAGCTGCTTTCCCTTTTGGATGGTGCTAGTAGTTGCCAGCCTTACGTAGCCCTCCGTGCAATTATAGCCATGTGGAGAGGAATGCGGAGAAATGGCTTCTGAGATCATGGGCCAGGGCACATTATGTCACTTCTGGAGAAGGTTCCATAGCTGAAAGGGTAGGCCCTGACCATGAATTGTCCAGACAAAAGGAGGTTACACCTAACGTAAGCTGTTAATGTAAGAAGCCTTTTAAAGAACTTGGAAACTATCTACTTGAACGAATACCTTTCTCTATACATTCCTAGCAATGTTTTTAGCTCTGCTGGAGAAGCCCTGCTAACTGTCCGTTTGTGGCACCTGTCATAAGAAACGGGGCATTCAGTGAAGCAGCTCATATTCTGAGGAATTCACTGCCTTTGTATATTAGGGTAGCTACCATGGTTCATGGTGTTTCTGTGGCCCAAGATGCTTGCATGCCACCTAGTATGAGAACAGCACAGTAAATGAAATCAGTCAGGTTTCAGGTGGAACTCCTGATTGTGAGCTCTATGAGAGTTCTGCTGGGTATGTTCTTCTCATTCCTTGTCAGTAAACATGCAGCAACACTCATCTTGCACCCTAACACTATGATGTCCCAGGTTTCCTTGAGGTAAAGACAGGAAGTCAAGGCAGGGAAATGCAGATCACCGCAACATAAGAAAAGAATGGATGGGAGAATCTGACACAGGGATACTAGCGGCGGAATCCTAACTCCTGCAACATATAATTCAGCTCACAATTATAACGGGAATTGTATCACAACAGCTACACTAGTGGCCAAAATTGTGGAAACGTTTTGGAGAAAGTGTACTGTATTTCCAAGGTTTCATGACTCATAACACCACTTCTTTTGGAGTAATACCACAAAATTATACATCAATGGAAAGATAATTTAAGGAAGAATATAATGCAACAAGGTTTGTTCAGTTATCTGTATTCTATCAAATGTTATAGCCAAATAAACAGAAAAAGGAGTGTTTAGAGAGCCAATCAGGTGTCATCTTGTTTTGGCAATGATGGCTCGTAACACCACTTTTTTTTGGAGTAATACCATAAAATAATATATAAATGGAACTTTTGACACAATACAGATAATTGAACAAACCCTGTTGCATTACATTCTTCATTACCGTACTTTTCCGTCTATAAGATGCCCCCATGTATAAGACGCTCTCTATTTTGGGGGGCTCAAATTTAGGAAAATGGGGGAGTTGTTGAGCTTTTTTTAGGGGGGGAAATGCCGAAATGAATATCACTCACCCAACTGGCAAATGCTAACAATCACAAGCGGGGCAAGCCAAACTGCCGAAGTAAAAACCCCTCATCTAATACACAGAAAGGTACGGTAAATTATCTTTCCATTGATATATAATTTTATGTATTACTCCAAAAAAAGTGTTATGAGGCATCAAACCTTGGAAATAAACTTTCTCCAAAAGGTTTCCACAACACCGACCACTAGTGTAGCATCTTCTATAACTGCAGTGTAGAGTTTCTTATTTCCTCCCTCCCCTCATATGTGCGAGTGTGTATATCCATCTATTGGCTCAAAAGCAGATTGCAAGATCCTAAAAACAAAGGAAGAGAATCGAAACTAAAATAATGACAAGTACCAAAACCCTAACTCAGTCCCTAAAAAAACTGGAAGAAGGCTCAATCTAGAAGATATCATAGTTCAGTGGCAACATTTATGTTAAGTTCCCAGAAGAAGAAAATAATATAGATGATTACCCAACCAATGCCTGCCATCTGAAAACGGCTGGCCTTTGCTACAAAGCACTCGTCAGTCTTCTCTATTGACTTTTAGCCAAATTCACCTGGGAGTGATTTGCTCCCAGCTTGCCTTTGGCCCTAGCTGCTCACAAATCATGAAAGGTTTGTTGACAGGCTGGTCAACAGCTCATGCTGGGAGCTACTAAGCTGAGATTCATCTCCACTCAATACTCTTGTGTGTTCTTAATTTGCGCCTGTATTTTTCTTTCCTCTGCCTTCCTTCTGCTTGTCTTTAAACCTGTTTCTCAAGGGATTGAGAACCTGTGCCCACCCAGACATTGTTGGACTACAACTCCCATCATCTAGTTATGCTGGCAGGGACTGGTGAAAGCCACAGAATTTCCATCACTTAATATGTAATTTGTCCTGAATTCCTTTCTGGTCCATTGCTTGCATGTCTGCTGCAGTTCCCCAGGCCTCCTCTTTACATCCTGGTCCCAGACCTTCATACTAATACCACTCAAAATATAGTAATTTGCCTGAAAAAACAATACCCTGACAGTAATTGGAAACACTCCTAAGCAGCTCCCAAGAAGGCATTTTCTAAAATGGGATGGTGAACTGCATAAAAACACAAAACTATTTTTAACCATCTCCAGAGATGTGTTATTCCAACACAATATAATATGAAACATATGTCAGTCTATGCAATATAATACAAGACACACACACACTAAACCTGGCTACTATTTTTTTTAAAAAAAACAAAGTAAAATATATTAAAAGAACATTTTAAAGGCCTGTTGGTACAAAGGATTAGAAAGCAAAAATATTTTATTCTCTAAATAAAACCAATTAGCAAATAAAATAATAATAATTCCCACAGTTCATAAAAGGAACAATATGAGCCAGATAAGAGGCACACAGAATAATTCAAATGCATTTTATTTTTCTGTGGAGTACACCCAGAACTTGCAAATGGCCCCACTGTGCAAAATCCAGTAATTTTACACCTACGAGCGCAAAGTCTTGCCAATATAACTCCAGTAATCAGCAAGAACATTCTAGTGTATCAGGCACCACAGAGATGTAGGATTAGCAAAATGAGAGAAGACAAAAGGAAGGGGAGAAGGGGGTTAGCTGAAGCAATTAAGAAAGGGAGAAGGGGGCTGGAAGTTAAGAACCGAAGGGTAAGCATGTAATTTGGCTAAGGTTATCAATCATATTTGCTATGAAAGGCATCACAGTAAGAGACTGTCAATCACTTCCATGGTGAAAGACACGAGAGGCTCTGAAATTACCATTCAAGCATTTGACAGGAATAAAAGAAAATCCCCCTGCAGCTGAATACAAAGATCCAAAAAATCAAGTTAGAACATTAAGGGAGAAACCTCTGCTGAAAACTAATTTAAAAATTCTGCTTGGAATTTTGAACTGTTTTGTGGCCTTCCTTCCGCTAGAGACTAAATGAAGTTTGCTTAGCACAAATACAGGAATATATTTGGTGGAATATATATGTATACCTTGCCCTGTGTTAAGCAGATGCTAAGAAAAGAGTATTCTCTAACTTTACTGTGTGGAGAAGAATGAGTCACACCTGAGCTGCATCTACTGATACCAAGTTTGCCTACACAGTGAATGAGTGAATCGATGTACAAAGGTCAATTAGTTACTCTTGAAGGCTATTATTCTCCTCTCCAATTTTCTTGTCCCAATCAAACAACAAAAGATTAAAAAAAACCTTCTTCCCCACCCCTTGTTTGCATATTTTATTTTCATAGTAGGGGTATCAGTAACACTGCGTGCACCCAAAGTTGGGTTATATAATTCCACATCATTCCTCTACAGTGGTACCTCGGGTTACATACGCTTCAGGTTACATACGCTTCAGGTTACAGACTCCGCTAACCCAGATATAGTACCTTGAGTTAAGAACTTTGCTTCAGGATGAGAACAGAAATCATGCTCCGGCGGCGCGGCAGCAGCAGGAGGCCCCATCAGCTAAAGTGGGGCTTCAAGTTAAGAACAGTTTCAGGTTAAGAACGGACCTCCAGAACGAATTAAGTACTTAACCTGAGGTACCACTGTACTTGCCTCAAGCCTTCAACAAACTGCAAGCTAAATGGCCTTTACTCCCTGCCCTGTACACAAAATGCTTAACAACTGTGTTTTTCCTGACCATGGTAAGCATTACTTATTTACTCCTAACTCATAGGGAAGGACTGGCTGGAGGACAGAATATAAAACTATGGCTTTGCAGTGGATTCACAAACCATGGTTTGCATTAACCATGGTTAAGTGTTACAACTATATTGACCAAACCATGGTTAAGTCTTATCCCTGCCTCTTCAGCCATTCTGCCTAAAGATGGCAATAGGGTCTCATTACATCTTCTTATTAGCAGCTTCTGAGAACCAGGACTCAGTTGGCTAAGCCAAGACCCAAACAGAGAAGAAAGGGGATATTTTGCCCAGGCCCAGTGGTTCAACCTAAGCTGAAAGCTCATTAACATGGGGGGGGGGGAAATGGAGGCTAAACTGTAAACAGCAGGTCTTGCTTGTGGATATTTATGTAAATTGATTTCCCTGTGCCAACATGGGATAATGTCCCTATCTCCTGGCTTTCTGGAGAAGCATGCTTGGTTTGCACATCACATGATAAACCAAACATTTTGGTCACAAAGAATGGCAGGCTGATCCCCCAAACTAACCTGGAAACCTTTTCCATATAGGAAGGCCTGAGGATCTGGATGAAGAGTTCCTTACACCTCAGTAACTAGCACATCTGAAGGGGCCACAAGCTCCCTACCCCTCTTTTGTAATGTATTTTCCAATGCTGCAAACAATCCTATATTTAATAGCACCTCCAGGACTGGCAAGCTTGGTCTGAGTAATCTGCATTTTTGCTAAACTATACCTTCTCCTCCCCCCCCCTTTTTAGTATTTACACCCTCCCCCAATCAGGAAGAAGCAAAGGAAGAAACTGAGCACTGTAGGTGAACCAACTTGTAAGGAAGTGGGCGGGAAGGTATGCTCTTATTCTAAAGGAATTCACATTTAGCAGATGGTGAAACTGGAAAGACTCTTCTTGGGGGAACGGCAAATTGGAGAGAGGCTATTTCCAGGTTGTGAAATTGTCTAGGACACTTTTTTCCCTGGTGTGTAACTATTCACCACAGTATCCAATGCTATTTTTAAGCATTATTTATATATTTTTGCTGGCTCTGCGGTTATTCCATCAGCTCTTTGGCTCAATCCTGCCATTGTACTTGTTTTGTTTTTAAGCAGCAAAATTCTTCAGCAAATGTGGATGGCCTCCTGCCCCCCAACCTCCTTCTTTAAGGGAGTTCAACAGAAATGTCTAGCCATCAAAGCATAGCTGTCAACTTACAGATTTGAAAATAAGGGACCAGCAGCCAAAATAAGGGACCTGCAGCCTCACCTGTTCCAGGCACTCCAGTCTTCCTGTCCTCCTGCAGTCTGGTCAAACTCATGCTGGTAGCTTCGAGAACACTGTCCAACCAACTTTGTAACCAGAGGTTCAACTGAATAGAATCTGAATCACATGCACCACAAGGCCTATGCAGCCTCAACTTAAGATGGCTCCCCAGCCTGGCTTTGCACTGCAAAGTTTGCAGCAGCACGTGCAACAAAATGGCATCCAGCATTCAAAAAACCCCTCAGCTTGCATTAACTAGCCACACACAAGGCATGCAAGCTCCACCCCCCAGTCGTTCTTAGACTTCTTATTGGGTGAGCAACACAGCCAAGCAACACAGTTGGAGCCTCCCTCCTCCCTGGCCGGCAGGGAGGGAGGGAGAGGAGCTGCTTCCTTTGAAATTTAAGGGACATCATTTAAGGGACATCTATCAATAAGGGACAGCAGCAGGACATGGCGCGGGAATAAGGGACTGTCCCTTCAAATAAGGGACACTTGACAGCTGTGCATCAAAGACCAGGTGCAGCGTTCAGCAACTGGTGCCTTCCCCAGTTAGCAGCACAGAGGCAGAAAGAGGGAGCAGGGGTGAAGCAGCAGCCTATGGAAATGGGGTTTGTGAAGAGGTCACTACTGAAGCTGGAACAAATGTGCACAGAGCAAGCAAGCCAAGAGAGAAAATGCATTCAGAAAACAGACTCAGCTGAGAGGGATGTCAGGTATCAGAGCCAAACAGAGCTTTGCTTTGGGAACAGGAACTGGGTGAGTGCATTAAGCTTAATCTGTCCAATTCCCCACAAATCAATACTTGCCAAGTGATACCTGGGCATCCATTGAGGGCCTGGGGTGTGTGCAGGCCGCACCCCAAATACATATGCTTCTGTTTCTGTAAGAGCGGGGTCTCCAGCCATGCTAGAGGCACACCTCTCTCCTGGCCAGATTCCCATTTTTATCCTCAGCCAGCCTCATACAGATTGAATGAGTTTGGAAATACAACACAGATGTTTAAGCGATAAATGACCCAACCCATGCCCATATGCAGGGAGATCCCCATATGGTGTAACTAAACTCTTCTTCCTTGCTCACCCAGCCCTGCCGGCATGTGCCTTGGCACAATACCAAGCAATTATGGTGAAGAAGATATCATTCCCCCACCTTACTAAAACTCTCCCCATCCAGAAGCCACTTGATGTTGCGGACGGTATAAAAGACAAATTAAGGTTCTGGTCAATGAGTGTTTGCCAACAAACAAAACACCAGGCATTAGAGTAGGGATAGTGTCTCCCCAGAACTCTCCACAAGCCACACCCTTCACTGCTCCTAAATAAAAATAAAAATACTAACAACAATAAAAATATTTTTTTTATATATATCAAGCCCAGCTGGCTGGGGCTCTGGGCGGCTTCTAACACATATAAAACCATAACATTAAAAACTTCCCAATACAGTGCTGCTTTCAGGTGTCTTCTAAAAGTTGTGTAGTTCTTTATTTCCTTGACACCTGGTGGGAGGGCATTCCACAGGGTGGGCACCACCACCGAGAAGGCCCTCTGCCTGGTTCCCTGTAACCTCACTTCTCGCAGTGAGGGAACTGCCAGAAGGCCCTCAGAGCTGGACCTCAGTGTCCAGGCTGAAAGATATGGGTGGAGATGCTCCTTTGGGTATACAGAGACAAGATTGCTTAGGGCTTTAAAGATCAGCACCAAGACCTTGAATCGTGCTCAGAAACATGCTGGGAGCCAGTGTAGGAGGCATGTTATATGGTCCCCACAGCCATTCCCAGTCACCAGTCTAGCTGCCGCATGCTGGATTAGTTGTAGCTTCCCAGTCACATTAAAAGGTAGCCCCATGTAGAGCGCATTGCAGTAGTCCAATTGGTTTTGCATGTCTAGAATGTGCCCTTGAACTATGAAAAAGCCTCTTCTGGACAGAGAGGGGTGTGTCACGTGTGTGTACAGAGTTGCCTTTCATACATAGGAAAGAAAACTGAATTCTTTGCTCTGTCCACTTTTACATCTGGCCCTTCCCATGACTGGCACACGGCACTTGAGCAACTTCCTAGAAGGGAATGAAGTCCTCAGGTTGGAAAAAAAATATATTAAAATTTCTCGCCCCCGATTTAGAGTAGAAAAGACTGGAAAGCTAAAACATGAGAAATGTTCCTGTGACACAAACTTAAGGTGAGGCATCCATGGAGGCAGTAGGGAATACAAATCTTCTTATTGCCTGTTTTCTCTCGAAATGAATCATCCATTTGCCACAGATACCATATTGGAAAGTATCTGCCAGCATGTGCTGGAGCAGAGTTTTGATGGGGAAGTAGAAGCCTGTAATTGTACAGAGATTATGGGAAAACAATTCTCATATGCTCATTTAATGTATTTATTGAGGTACTCTGACTTAAGCGCTCTGGCCACAAACATACTAACTGCTCTTAGACTAGAGACGTGTTGCTGCAGTTCTCTGTTTCCCAGGTGTAAAATGGGACCAATGTCCTCTCTATAAATGCAGAACAGTATACAGTGGTACCTTGGTTCCCAAATGCCAAAAACCCAGAAGTAAGTGTTCCGGTTTCTCAGAAGCTGAATGTACAATGCAGCTGTCAGCTATTGTTTCTGGGGCGCCTGCACCAATCAGAAGCTGACTTTGGTTTTCGAACATTTCGGAAGTCAAATGGACTTTCGGAACGGATTTAAGTTTGGCGCTTTTGTTTTTGCTATTTATTTTGCGTTTTTGTTTCTGAGGCTTTTTTTGTTAACTTGTTTTTGTGACTGTGTGGAACCCAGTTCGCTACTGATTGATTGACTGATTGTGTGACTGTGGAAATGGATAAAAGCCCCCCATCCAAACAATGACTATCTTCAGTGCAGGGAAGAAAAAATAATAATTTTAATTTTCAACATCTACAATACTGTCTTATTTATTGTATAGTACAGTACATTGATTATTGCTTTCATTTTATGGATCAATGGTCTCGTTAGATAGTTAAATTGCTGTTTTAGGGGTTGTTTTTAAAAGTCTGGAACGGATTAATCCGTTTTGCATTACTTTCTATGGTAAAGTGTGCCTTGGTTTTGGAACGCTTTGGTTTTGGAATAGACGTCTAGAACGGATTAAGTTTGAGAACCAAGGTACCACTGCATATGCGTATACTGCTTTATGTATTTGACTTTCTGTGTAGCAGGTGGCTTGCTTCACTACTTTTGTCATCTAGAGCCATCCTGCTCGGAATGTTCTTTTAGGTCCTGTTGTCTAGTTTGGAGAGTGGATTGTGCCGGCCCACCATCGCCCATCAAGACAACAAAGGTTCGCCCCTAGTCCCACCCACTCATGCAAAAGAAAGTGGCCCTGTTTTCATCTGTGAAAATATTGAGTGGTATTGCCAGTTTATCTAGGAAGCTTGTTGATAGGTAAAGGTAAAGGCACCCCTGACATTAGCTTCAGTCATGACCGACTCTGGGGTTGTGGTGCTCATCTCGCTTTATTGGCCGAGGGAGCTGACGTACAGCTTCCGGATCATTTGGCCAGCATGACTAAGCCGCTTCTGGCGAACCAGAGCAGCGCACGGAAATGCCGTTTACCTTCCCACCGGAGCGGTACCTATTTATCTACTTGCACTTTGACGTGCTTTTGAACTGCTAGGTTGGCAGGAGCGGGGACCGAGCAATGGGAGCTCACCCCGTTGCGGGGATTTGAACTGCCGACCTTCTGATCGGCAAAATCTAGGCTCTGTGGTTTGACCCACAGCACCAACCTTTCTTAAAAACACACACAAACACACTTATTGCCAGTTAACAAAACAGAGGAGTGCCTCCTCAGCAGGAAAGGCTATTCAACTGGTGCACCCACCAAGACTTCTGGCTGCCCCTTTCTCTGCCCCAGATAGGTGGGGTGGGCCCTTGGGAAGGGCCCTATGGGAACCTGCACTTGTTTCACATGCATTCACTTGGATGCAGAACACTGATCCCTTCTGAGCACGTGCAAAGTATCGACCCCTCCAGGAAAAGCAAAGCGATGCCCATGCACTTCAGGCTTATTGCGGAGTTTCTGGTGTGCCCCAGCAACTGCACTTAAGCAGTGCCTCAATATCGCTTGATTGATTAGATGAGCAGGCACCTGCAAAGCCATCTCACAAATCGTTCTTACAGAACATTCTGCTGTGGTGAAGTCATGCACATGAAACCCTGAATTCACGAGAAGTGAGATAGCAGAATGTGCAAAAGTCATTAATTGCAGGGGGCTTGCGGTCCCTTCCAACTCTACAATTCTGTGACCCATTTCAGACTGCAGGGTGGAGTTGACAAAAAGGGCTTCAGGCTACTACTGCTATCTAGAAGTGCAACACAGGGGAAGGACCACAGCCCAGGGGCAGAACTTTGCAATCAGAAGGTTCCCTGGCACCTCCAGAAGACTCGTTTGAAACTTTGGAGAGCTGTTGCAAGTCAGAGCACACAGTTCTGAGCCAGGTGGACCAATGACTTGATATAAGGTTAGCCTCCTGCGAATTCCAGGCACAGTGTTGGGATACAAGGCTTGCCAAGGGAAGCAGACACCCATTAATAAAAGATGCTCCTATTCCGCACAGATGGCAAGGTAGACATATTGTATTAGTTCAATAATATCTGGATTTTGACACATTTGCCTAGCCCACATCTACTCCTCACCCACAAGCAGACATGCAACTCACAAATGCATAGCTTGCACCTTCAGTGTGTGTCCCCCCCCCCCATTTAATACTAAGCTGGTGGTGCTGGTTTTAACTTTGACCAAAGCACATGGGTAAGGGAGGTCTAACTCTTTCCTCCCAAGCCACGACCCCAATGAAGATTGCCTTCCGTGCTCAAATAGCCTTAGCGGCCAGAGGATGCTCCCACTGGCATTGTTCTAAAAATGCAACCTTCCCCCCAAAAATTCATAGGCACACCGGGATCCAAAGCGTAACTAGCATCACAATACGTGCTTGCTTTTAAAACTTAAAATAACAGCTACGTAATCACAACCAGGCTTGTGTCTACAATGAGTGGAAATGAATCATTTTTACCCTTTCCCTCCATGAAATGATCCAGACAAAAATTACCCCCCCCCAAAGCAGCTGTTTGGCATTGGAGAGTAGCAGCTGGGAGTAGATTTCATTTGGACCACTGCTGGGGGGGGTTGCTGATCTAAATCCCCCTTCCTGTGTGCCACTGTCGCAGTCCTGATTTCCACTCCATGACCCTCACTTAAAGTTTTTAAAAAGCACCCATTTAATGCAAAATGTGGTTTGGCTAAGAGAGAGAGGACAGAATGGACTCCTTTTAAGAACAAGTAGAACTAGTCAAGAGCACTTTTATGAATGACTCATACCATTCTATTGGCTACTATTGTTGCATGAAGCCCTCAACAGCTTTACACTATCTTATTTGAAGGATTGCCTTACCCCACAAATTCCCACTTTGATCCATGGAACTTGTACTTTTACAAGCTCCATGCAATATTTGGTCTATACTTGCAAGGAATTGATCTTTTAGTGTGGCAGCACCCATGCTCTGGAACTTCCTGGCTATTAATATCCAGCAAGCGCCTTTGCTGTATTGTTGTTGTTGTTTAGTCATTTAGTCGTTTCCTATTGTTTTTAATACCTGCTAAAAACCTTTTGTTTTGTTTTGGAAAGCCTAACCTACCCGGATGAGTAATTTTATTATGCCCACTTCTGATCTCCCAAAGTTTGCTTAAGATGTCCACTTTGGGAGGGTTAGTGTGGCCAATTCTTACTACCAGTGAAAAGTAGGAGTTTTTCTTTCTTTCTGCAGACACTTTGAAATGTAGATTCACATAGATTTCCCTCTTAGAAATGACTCAGAACCTGAATTTGGCAAAACTCTGACTGCTAACCCGTCTGCTGTATCCAGTTTGAACCACCTGCAAACACATGAATGGAGCTCCACCACAAGAGCACTACATCTCGGTCCAGGTAAAGAAAAAATACGAGCTAGAAATTTACTTAAATGTGCATGATTTTATCAAGGCTGTAATATCAAACTCTATTGAGGCATAATTTGGGTAATCGTGATACAGAACCTTTGTGGGGGTGGGGGGTACTAAGCTTAAGCAGCTCTGATAATTAAATATATATTCATTTCTCTTATTAACTGAATTTTATTCTTAACACACCCTTCAAGTGATCCCAGTGTGGGATGCGTCAAATATAAAATCAAACTAACGAAACAATTATTCAAGTGCATTAGAACAATATGAACATAACATAACATAAAACATAGCATAACATAACTACTTCTCCTTACTACGAAAGTCAGAAGCCTAATACATTAAGAATCCACATAATTAAAAGCCTAGCTAAAGAGATAGGTTTTTAATAGGTAAAGGTAAAGGACCCTTGACAGTTAAGTCCAGTTGCAAACGACTCTGGGGTTGCGGTGCTCATCTTGCCTTACTGGCCAAGGGAGCCGATGTTTGTCCGCAGACAGTTTTTCTGGGTCATGTGGCTAGCATGACTAAGCCGCTTCTGGCAAAACCAGAGAAGCACACAGAAATGCCTTTTACCTTCCCGCCGGAGTGGTACCTATTTATCTACTTGCACTTTGACGTGCAACCTGCAACTGCTAGGTTGGCAGGAGCTGGGATCGAGCAATGGGAGCTCACTCTGTCACAGGGATTCGAACCGCCGACCTTCCGATTGGCAAGCCCTAGGCTCAGTGGTTTAGACCACAGTGCTGGCTGCCACCCAAATCAATCAATGTTGGCGCCAGATGGATTTCAAGAAAAGGCTTTCCAAAGAACTGAAAGACTACAGCCCAAACTGTGGAGTTTGTTGTCGTAGACTAAGGTACTACAAGGCCTTTTTGTTGATCTATATATTCAGTAACCTTTTAAACAGTGTCTCAAAAGATTAATATACAATATTCTGACTGAAAGTTGGCATATTATCCAATCTTTTTATATGACTTCTTATGCACACACACACAGTCCCTCTTTTATAAACACCAACATGAAACACATACACACACACATAAAATGATGGGAGGGGGAATGGTAAAATACAGTAAAATAATAGAATGGCCTAGTATCCTGATCCTAAACTTTATTATTTAATTAAATAAATAATATTTGTCAAATAAATATGCTCAGGACTTTTGTCAAATAAATATGCTCAGGACTGGAGTTTACAGGACGACATCGAATCTTTTTTTTTTTAATAATTTTTATTAACTAGCCAATCACATCAAATTAAATCACCTCACATAAATTCCAAATTACAAAGCCAAATTTTTAAATTTTGTTGGGGGAACCCATACTTCAAGATCCAAAGGGGGATTCAGATCATCTTCTTATTACTGCGTTAATGTCCAAATCAGTCCCAATCAGTCCAGACAAAATTCATAATTCTATCCAGTCTTATCTTGGTGTTTCCACATCATATCTTGTTCATATAATTTCTATTTTTCCTTTACGATCTCTTCTGTTAGTCTCCTTAAGCCGATAAGCAAAATAATAATCCTGTGTGGATTTCCCGTTCCTCCACTAAGTCCAGATGGTTTCCATATATCTCCTTCGTAGATAGCATCACTCTTTCCATCATAAATTTGGCATTTGTCACTCTTAAGTCCCACCGAGAAGTTGATCCACGATATGTAAACAACTCTATTTCTCTCTTTCTCCTCCCAGACCCAAGAGCTCCAACAATGCCTCCCAAAATGGCGACAGCATTTTTAACTGCGTCATTCCAAAACTCTTAGCTTTCCAGCTTCATCTTGAAACATTGCTTTGGTTCGAAAGTTTATCTCCACACAGCCTTAAATCCACAGCTTAAGTCCTTAGTTTCTGACTCATTAGGGGAGGGGATTCTTGTTAAATCACATAAGAAAAAGGAAGGCAGGTTTTTTCCCCTCTCCCCCCTCAGTCATTTGTCATACCGTATCTTGACGTATCTTCTCATATTTTATTCTTGTCTTGTTATCAGAGATCTCTTCTGTCAGCAGTCTTTACTCCCCTTTTTCCTTGAAGCATGTGCAATTTATCTCGTCCAAACTGTTTCTTTTGAAGATGCTTGCAACTAGCAGCGCGAATCAGGGACGGTGTCCAGGAGTGCCGGAATCCCACAGGAGGGCTTTGTGCCTAGTGCCCCCACCCCCACAAATTCGGGGGTGGTATAGGGCACAGCAGGCAAGGGCCATCCCCCCCACAATCCTGGGGGGGTTAAGGAGGCTAATTACCCCCATCATAGCCTCCAAATTACCTTGTGTGGGTCGGAGAGATGTTATTGTCAGCCATCTTCCGATGCGCCACCTAGTGGCCCGAATCTTAGTCATTCTCAGAGGAGACCCACTGAAGTCAAAGAACTTAACTAATTGTTAATATAATTGTTCAGTTTTCGGTTTTAGAAATTTAACTGCTTGTTTTATGTTAATCCTGCTATTTAATTTAACTGTATACAAAAGCTTTTCAAATATTCCACAAATTTTCCCCATTCCTTGATTAAATTTCTTTCTTCTGGTTCTCTTATTGCTCCAGTATGTTTTGCCATTTCGGCATAGACCATTAATTTAGTCTGCCACGCCTCCTTGGTCTTCTTTCCATTGATTTTAATGGGTCTATTCCGGGTATTGCTTAGCAAGATATTGCCCAACGTGATCCAACATAGGCTTCCCTCAGACCCATGATGCTTTCTTCCAGCTAATTTGTTTAGGATCAGGACCTAATGTACCATTTCTCATCTTTTTTTAAAAATTAAAAACACACACGTTAAAAAGTGTTTGAAAAGCTCACCTTGACTATGCCACGGATGTGCATCTTTGCTATCATTTCTGCTGTGTAGAGAAACATCAGTAGTGTATCTAGAGCAAAGGTCACATATTGAAGAGGAGGATAATGTTCAAAGGTCTTTGGGGTGTTCATGCAGACCGAAATAACACTGATGATGGCACAGATGCGTAGTAAAGAGTGCACCCACTGAAAAACAAGAAGCAGTAACAAGGCTTTCATCACCTTCTTTAACAGTACAAATATATGACATTTAACTATTCTTTTTAATGAGATCTCATGACCTACAGCTTGGAGCAAACTTTTCCACTCAAAGAGGGAGAGAAGAAAGCAGTTTATTTCTCTTTTGCAATTAAATCAGCTGTGCGAATCATTCAGATTCTTGCTCTGTGCTGTACCATTTCTTTCTGCCTGTCTTACCACCATCGCCGCTGGAGATTAGAAACTATTTCCAAACAAAGAAAACGTGTAACTTTTAGAGTCTATACTTTATCTGTTATTGTCTCACATTCCTGCCAGTTTTTTTTCAGGAAGGCTTAAGGTATCCAAACCTTAAGGCAGGCTTCCTCAAACTTGGCCCTCCAGATGTTTTTGACCTACAACTCCCATGATCCCTAGTTAGCAAGACCAGTGGTCAGGGATGATGGGAATTGTAGTCTCAAATCATCTGGAGGGCCGAGTTTGAGGAAGCCTGCCTTAAGACATCCAACTAAGATATACTCAAGAGTAGATTCACTGAAAGGAATGTGCTTACATTAGTCATAGCCATTATTTTCATTGGGTCTAGAAGGACTGACAGTGAACACAGTCCAATGTATTCAGGAATAAATAATTATAAAAGTGCTGGTTCCACACTCTCAGAACTTTAAAATATAGAAAATGTGGGAAAATATTATTCAGCGACATTCTGGACATTTCTAACTTCAGCATTTGATAACTGCTTTACCTCATATTTAATAAAATCTGTTTCTAACAGGGCAAGTCTGTACATATCTACTGAAACGTATGCCACCCCACGTAGCTGTCAACCTTTCCCTTTTTTTAAGGGAAATTCCCTTATTCCGAATAGGATTCCTCGCAAGAAAAGGGAAAAGTTGACAGCTATGGCCTGATTTCCTTATCAACGTTCTATGGAGAAGAAAAGCAGGATTGAGTCTTTAGCTACCCTCTTTGAGATCAACCGGGACATAGCCTAATTCCCTGTCACACTCCTTTTCCACAGTTTTTCATACGTTCACTCATTTATCCATTCAAGACTCTGGAAGTCCAAAGGCAGTCAAATTTATGTCACAGAAAATTTTCAAGCATCTGTAAGACACACACATACACACATATTCTGGTGAGAGCAATTTAGCAACCCCTTGAATTCAATGAGCACGTATTTTAATCTCTTATATTAAAGTCAATGGGAATTAACAGGACTATGGCTTAATCAGGCTCTTATATAAAGGGTTGAGACTTTAAAATGTTTTTTTTAAAAAACTTACTGGTTTGTTAATCCACAGGATATCAGCGTTGTCTGACAGAGATTCATCGGGACCAAAGTCTGTCACTGGCTGGGCCTCTACCCTTGAGCTCTGTTTTCTTTTAAGCATACTTAAATTAGCTTTGGTTATCTAAAACTGTGAAATTCCCTGCAAAAGAAAAGAACATTATCATGTCAAGAAACAAATAAAAGCCGCTTGACCGTCTTAAAGAATAAATTAATGCTCTGCCCAAACTAGACAGGAATTTCTGGTCAGCTTCACTTCACTTTCCTCCTGCTCCCACAATCTAGCCTCCAAGAAATTAGGAATTGCTTAAAGGTAAAGGTAAAGGGACCCCTGACCATTAGGTCCAGTCGTGGCCGACTCTGGGGTTGTGGCGCGCATCTCGCTTTATTGGCCGAGGGAGCTGGCGTACAGTTTCCGGGTCATGCGGCCAGCATGACTAAGCCGCTTCTGGCGAACCAGAGCAGTGCACAGAAACGCAGTTTACCTTCCCGCTGGAAGGTAAACTTTATCTTTATCTTTATCTGCTTGCACTTTGATGTGCTTTCGAACTGCTAGGTTGGCAGGATAGGAATTGCTTAGTATATCTCAATTGTTGAAAAGTTCAAATGGGTTCTTGATATAATCAAAATACCCAGACCACTTACAAACATGAGCAACAGTGTTAATTATTAAGACAAGTAACTTAAAATGCATTGAATAGTATATGTATTGGATGTATTGAATAGTTTGTGTGAAATATGCAGCGTTCGAGGATGTATATGGAAACCATGGAAGGGGAGGATGAGAAGTCAATGGATAAAGTAATTTATGATCTATGTTAAAATTTGAATTAAAAAAAAATGTTTAAAATAACCTTTTCTAAAAAACCAGAAGCTTTTCTTTTAGGAATTGTAAGTGTCAAAATTCCAAGTGACCAGATGACACTTTTCATGTATGCAACTACTGCTGCCCGGACACTACTAGCCCAGAGATGGAAAGAGGGTGTAGTCCCTACCAGAGAAGAATGGCAGATTAAACTGATGGACTATGCAGAAATGACAAAACTGACCGGAAGAATTAGGAATCAGGAAGACTAAAATCTCAACGTAGAATGGGGAAAATATACAATTTCCCTAAAAAAACCCACCATTGTAAATTAAAATTATTAGTAAATTAAAATTATTAGTAGGGTTGGAATGACACTTGTAGTTAAAAGTTGGACTATGGTTTTATCGGAGATTTAATAGAATTGGACTAACAGGGAAGATGCAGGAGAATAAGTTAACATAAGGACCCACTAAAGGGGAGGAGGGAAGTCAAAGGGAACTTATGGAAATTGTTTTGTTTGCTTGATGATTGTTTGTAAATCTGAAAATTTAAATACATTTATATATGTGTGTGTGTGTGTATAGTATTTTTTGTGTGAAAAATCAATAAATAATATATAATTATTTTTTTTTACAAAGGGCAATTAAAAACAAAAACCCTCCATTTCTAGTTTCTGGGGGAGATAAGCAAATCTAGTTAAAGCCAATTCTCCATCTGTAGCTTACATTTAGAATGGATGCTATCTATATCTTCTTTTTTTTAAAAGCATAGCAGGTCAGCACACAGTCATGGATTTATTAATATAATGAGACGTCCTTTATTACATTAGCAAGGACCATCTTTTCAACATACTTTTTTCTCATATGTTTACTGAAGCAAAACCACAATATAAGAGGTTGTGTTTTTTTTGAGAGACAAACCTAACAAATCAAAGGTGCTAATTTTAGATTTTTGCCCATTATTCTATTCTCCTACATTCATTTTTCCTTTTGCACACCCCTGAGACATAATCAGTCAAATGCTTGCCCACGTTTCTATATGAACTCAGACACAAGATGAGAGCTACACCCTGCCAAGCGTTTTATAAGAGGAAAGATAGATATACTTGGTTTACATATTAAGTTGAAGGTCAAGATACTTTTTTCTGCAACACTGCAGAAAGATACTTTTTTTCATATCCTGGCAGAATACGTTTGCTCTTTTGTATCACCATAAAACATCACACTCCCAACATGTTTTCTTTAAAAATTAAGGAAACTGGCAAAGCTGGGAGATTCTGGTTCTCAACCAGGAAAAGAGTGCTGAATAGATATTATTATTATTATTATTATTATTATTATTATTATTATTATTATTTATATCCTGCCCATCTGGCTGAGTTTCCCCAGCCACTCTGGGCGGCTCCCAATCAAGTATTAAAAACAATACAGCGTTAAATATTAAAAACTTCCCTAAACAGGGCTGCCTTCAGATGTCTTTTAAAGACAGGATAGCTACTTATTTCCTTCACATCTGAAGGGAGGGTGTTCCACAGGGTGGGCGCCACTACTGAGAAGGCCCTCTGCTTGGTTCCCTGTAACCTCACTTCTCGCAATGAGGGAACCGCCAGAAGGCCCTCGGCGCTGGATCTCAGTGTCCGGGCTGAACGATGGGGGTGGAGACGCTCCTTCAGGTATACAGGCCCGAGGCCGTTTAGGGCTTTAAAAGTCAGCACCAACACTTTGAATTGTGCTCGGAAACGTACTGGGAGACAATGCAGATCTCTCAGAACCGGTGCTATGTGGTCCCGGTGGCCACTCCCGGCAGCAGATACACTGGCTAGCTATCAGGCTATTAGGTAGGAATCCAATGCATACCAAATACTTGCACACAGTGAGAGGAAATAGTTGTTCACCTATATGCGTGAAATCCTAACCACGGCTGCTGTCCACTGGGGCTTAATGGAACAACAGGAGCACATCCAAACCACTGCTGAGTGTGTCAGCTGGGGCAGAAGGTGAGGGGGCAGGCCCCAATTGGGCCCAATGGAATTGTGTGACAGTAGCGGGGTCAACTTGTGATCCAATAGATCCTGGGCCGGCAGAGCCCCACCCTGGAACCTCACATTTCTGCTCCTTGCTGCAAAAGAAGAACCCTCTGGCAGTGCTTCCTTGGTTATTATTGGTCACAGCTTGTGATTAGAATGGAAAGGGCAAAACTACAACCTCAGGTTGAAATCAAGATGTCAGATGACAAGGGTGGTTGCTCACGAGTAACCAGGCAGGACTCCAACCTGTCTTTTACAGGTTTTATTTTGGCGCAAACTACAGTGCACAAGGGACGCGGGTGGCGCTGTGGATTAAACCACAGAGCCTAGGACTTGCCGATCAGAAGGTTGGCGGTTTGAATCCCCGCGAAGGGGTGAGCTCCCCTTGCTCGGTCCCTGTTCCTGCCAACCTAGCAGTTCGAAAGCACGTCAAAGTGCAAGTAGATAAATAGGGACTGCTCCTGCGGGAAGGTAAATGGTGTTTCCGTGCGCTGCCCTGGTTCGCCAGAAGCAGCTTAGTCATGCTGGCTACATGACCTGGAAGCTGTACGTCGGCTCCCTCGGCCGGTAAAGTGAGTTGAGCGCCACAACCCCAGAGTCGGTCATGACTGGACCTAATGGTCAGGGGTTCCTTTACCTTTATTTACAGTGCAGAACCCCAAAGTTCATGTCTGCCTCAATCGCTAGCAGAAGGGTGCCTGTTTCCTAGACCTCCTCCAGCATAAAAGCCTCGTTAAGCCCAGCCTCTTCCTTGCCTCTTTGCGCTTTAGACTTCTGCACAGGGTGGGGAACGGAGGGGCGTGCTTCCCTCCTGGCCAGCTTTGCCAGAAGTGGTGCTGATGCTCCCACCAGCATCCTCTGGTCCTTTCACATCTTAATCCTAATCACTGCAACATTATACTATCTATGAAAGGTAAATAGAAAATGTATGTGTGGGCTATTTTGCAATATGCCTTTGGGGTCCCTTTTTTCCAGAATCAACTTCTGTATCAAGAATACATGAAGCTAGATCATGCATACTTTAAAAAAAAAAAAAAGTGGGGAGGGGGACTATAAAAAGGCCATGCCAATTTGCTTTCTCTGTCAGCAGAGGCATTTTCTCTGCACAGCAAGAATCAGAAATAAACATTAATTTGGGCACACTGCCATTGCTTAATATGTAGGAATGCAGCCTCATTTTTGTTAATGTGCAAATCAGAATATCACTCTTTCAGCTTATTTTTAGAAGCAAGAGAAAAGACGATGACAAAGAAAAATACCTGACCGCCCCCCCCAATAAAAAATTCTATGAAGATTTTCAAAAGCTTTTAAAGGGGGAGAAATGCATTGGGAATTTAAATCAGAGCAATATAAGTCAGCACATTGAGAGGAAAGACACACTCTGAAGAAGGCCAAGGCAATGACTAGAAATAACACAAATAATTATGTCACCCAGCCTTCCGCTCAGGCGGAAGAGCCGCCCCCTTTTCTTCATATTATTATCAGCCATACTGTTTCTTTCTCCTTCCAGATAAAGCTACCTCTTTTTTTATTTCTTTTTTGGCCACCAAAGATATACCTTAATTATAGGCCCTGTAATTGTGTGTGCAAACAGGCAACAGTGCCATTCTCACCATCTCTTCAGTCTTACTGAATTCAGTGGAGCTTACTTTGAAGTAAGTAGGGTTAGGATTGCAACTTTGGTTCTTTGAGTGCCAGTCCTTATCAACAGGCTTGGGGGGACGCCAGGCTTTGCAGAAGCACAAAAGAACCCTCAGGGACAGGGGAACCCTGATGTTATGTATTGAGTTGAATAGAATCCAAAATGCAGCAGTCTGATTGGTCCTAGTACAATAGGAGCCAAAATGCAGCAGTCTGATTGGTCCTAGAACAATAGGATTCAGAATGCAGCAGTCTGACTGGTCCTAGAACAATGCAGCAGTATGATTGGTCTGCAGGAGACACCCAATCCAGTTCCAGATGGAAGTGAATCCACAACCTGATTGGCCTACAGGAGAATTCCGGAATTAGCCAATCACGTGCAGCCCATTGTGTAAATAATGTATATAAAGCAAATACTTTGGGGAAACATTCATTCCTCCTCACCACTATGAGCTGAATAAAGAGCATGAAATCCACTCTCAACTCTGAGTATACGTCACTTGAGCATGCTCAGCAGCCAATTGAGCCTAAGCATCTGCTGAAGAACTGAGAACTTGAGAGAGGAGGAATGATAAAACACAATACCTGGGCAAAGGGTACAGCAGCATCTCGCATGAACCCCAAGACATTATGTGCCTGACAGGGTTTCCACAACAGGAGACACAGTTCCACATTGCTCTCTGAGCTAAATCCTTGGTTTAGACAAGCTGACCTTCCAAGTGTCCCTATTTTCCAGGGACAGTCCCGGATTTACAGAAGCCGCCCCGGTTTCTCGTTTCATCCCAGAATGTCCCGCTTTTTCTTAGGACATCCCTATTTTCATCAGAGAAATGTTGAAGGGTATGCATGAGGAAATTCCCAGTTCAACTCCCCACCCCACTGCTCGGTTTTCACAACCGAGATCTAGTGGCTTCAGCAAGGATTTCTGCATGGATAGCTTAGCTGGTGCTGATAATGCCACGGTTGCAGGTTCAATCCCAGTATGGGACAGCTGCATATTCCTGCATTGCAGGGGGTTGGACTAGATCAGAGGCGGCCAACTCCCAAGAGACTGCGATCTACTTACAGAGTTAACAACTGACAGTGATCTACCCCATTTTGGGGGGGTTCAGGTCAAAGTTGTTCAGCTTTTTTTAGAGGAGGAAAGCCCTGTTTTCTTGCAGTTCAGATCAAAGTTGGTGAGCTTTTTGGGGGAGGAGGAAAGTCCATTTTTTAGGGGTTCAGGTCCAAGTTGGTGAGCTTTTTTAGGGGAGCCCCAAACTTGTTGAGCTGCTTTGAGGGAAGCCAGTGATCTACTAGTGATCTATCATAGACATCCAGTGATCTATCTGTTGGACGTGCCTGGACTAGATGATCCTCGGGGTCCTTTCCAACTCTACAATTCTGTTCTTCTACCAAGAACCCATTAAGATTGTTTCTAAGTCATGTGAAAATTGTGCTTTTGACTCTGCAGAAAAGGATGTGACAATTTGCTGCTGGCAGTCAGTTCCCATGGCAGCTTAAAAAACAAACTGGGGAGTGGGGGGCAGGAGAGAAAGGAAGGAAGGGGAAATAAAATTGATAGGAAGATAGTAGGTACATATTCAAAACTACCCCTAATCAGCAACCATGGTTGTTGTTTTTTGAATAAGAATGTTTTATAACTGAACAATTCTGAAGATAGCAATAAGGTAATGAGCAAATAAAAGCTAATTATACCAAAAGGGCATGTGCTGCCTTTGGGTCCTTGTGCAAATCTCATTTTAACCCAGCGAGAATACTGCTGAGGAGTGGAGGACCATATGGCAACGTAACTCAATTCTCTCTACCAGAAAACCTGAAATAAGCACATACACAGTTACGTGGCTTGGTTTTCTGACTGTGCATAGTTTGAATGTAGCATATAAAGGTTGAAGTGCAAAGGGAAGAGGCAGTCCTTATAAGGAAGTTTTAATATTTAAAGTTTTATTGCGTTTTTATATTTTGCTGGAAGCCGCCCAGAGTGGCTGGGGCAAAGCAATCAGATGGGTGGCATATAATAATAATAATAATAATAATAATAATAATAATAATAATAATGGTATTGTGATTCTTTTTTTAAAAAAACCAAAGAAACCCATGTATTATAATTTAGCCACCCTGCTGAAATGCACTCCACTCAGTCAATGAACACTAAAAATAGTATAGCAGAACTAAGCAGTACTGTATTGTGAAAGGACAGATCATGGGGGCGTATGTAAACACTTTGGACCAGGTCTCCACAGAGAGAGCACAGTAAAGCTAACTGCAGTGTAGTGATTAGAATCATAGAATCATATCATTGTAGAGTCAGAAGGGACCTCAAGGGTAATCTAGTCCAACCCCTTGAATTTGCAGGAATCTAAAATAAAACATCCATGACAGATAGCCATCAAACCTCTGCTTAAAAGACTCCAAAGAAGGAGAGAGTTCACCACCTCTTGTGGGAGTCTGTTCCACTGTCAAGCAGCACTTACTGTCAGAAAGTTATTCCTGGTGTTCTTTTAACTTGAATCCATTGGTTCAGATCCTAGCCTCTGGAGCAGGAGGAAACAAGCTTGCTCCATCCTCCATGTGTCAGCCCTTTTGATGTTTGAAGATAGCTATCAAATCTCCTCTTTACCAAGCTAAAGATACCCAGTTCCATCAACAATTCCTCATAAGGCTAGTTGCTGCTGACGCTTAAGAACATAGTGATGAATATCCATGTGAAAAGGGCCTACGTGAGTGTCAGACAAGGCTAGGGGAACCCTAGGTGTAAAAACCATTCTCTTTCTCTAGGGAACCATGGGGACTTCAGTTCTGTGGCAAGGTCTAGGAATCTCTGCTCTCAGCATTCTCCCCAAACCACAAATTTCCAAGTGTCTTTTTGTTTTGTTTTGGAAAAAGCTCTGACACTACAACTGGTATAAAATTAATATTAATTTGAAGTTGTACATATGTACTTACAGGGTGTTTTTAAACAGAAGGCTTAACACCATGTCTGAAATGCAAACGCACCACATGTTGACTAGAATATACATTTGGAACTGGGTTTTTCTGATCCCAACCCCCCTGCTGGGTTAATATTGAACTTCGTGTAAAAATAATAGGGAAGAAGCTCACAGGTATTTCAGCCTTGCATGAAAATGCTCTTAGGGCACAGATTCTCCTCATGCTTAACTCAAGGAAGTTTGGAATTTTTAATTGGGGGTGGAGAACGGATACTGGGGATACTTCGTTCAAGAGCTTTAGGTCCCTATGGCTCTCTCTCTTCTGGGGCTCCCTAACAAGGGTAGCATCTGGGGATATAACCTACAGAGCTTTTTTTAAAAATGGGGGACAGCCTATACCTTGGCATATCAGCCTTTAACCTTTGACTTGTGTTACCGTCTCAGTATTTAACCTGTTTACCTATGTTAGTTTAACTAACCCTGTCCCCCCAATATTTAGAAAACCTAACTTTCATTTTATTTTTTGCAATTTTATTTCCCCTCAAAAGATTATATACAGTGGTACCTCAGGTTAAGTACTTAATTTGTTCCGGAGGTCCGTTCTTAACCTGAAACGGTTCTTAACCTGAAGCACCACTTTAGCTAATGGGGTCTCCTGCAGCCGCCGCGCCGCTGGAGCCCGATTTCTGTTCTTATCCTGAAGCAAAGTTCTTAACCTGAAGCACTATTTCTGGCTTAGTGGAGTGTGTAACCTGAAGCATATGTAACCTGAAGCGTATGTAACCCGAGGTGCCACTGTACTTGCGCACACCTACTTATTATTATTTTTTAAATGGTCACATAATTGAGCTGGGGGCTGAGACCCAATGCGTTGAGTGCATCATATCATGTATGGGGGGCCTACCTTCTTATTGAGTTAGAATACCACATGGGCCCAACAACAGTTTGTAGTTTTACATGCTTGCCCCCCAGAGCGGTCAACTGCTTCCCCCAGATCTTTGGCTGACATCACCAATGATGCCAAAGGGAGAAGGCCATCTTAGAAGACTCTTGCAGAGGCAAGAAGGCCCAGGAAAGCCTGTGGATCTCCCTACAGAAACAGACCAGGCCTATCTTTTGGGAGGAGGGCATCTGTGCAAAAAAAAAAAAGGGGGGGCCAGTGGGCTCTTTCTTCCCCAACACCCTTTCCTTATGCTTCCAATGTGGCTTTGCAAGCCTTCCCTCCCACCCCCTTTGAAGGGCAAAGGTTTCCAGACAGTTGTGGGCTCCTTCTCCTCTGAGGCCTCTTCCTCACCTCCCCAGCCATCCCCTCCTCACCGGAAGGTGGAGAGCAGCTGCCTCCTTCCCGCTCCCAGGTGAAGCCCTGACCGAAAACAAGCCCACGAGGCCTCCTCCTCCTCCTCCTCCGGTGCAGCTGCGCCAGCCTTGCCTTCTCCTGCTTTCCCCGCACCCGCCAAGAACTGCAAAGCCCGTCAGGAGGAAAGGAGCAGCCGCCGCCGCCGCCGCCGCTACACGGTATAATTATTATCGGTAGCATTATTGATAAAAGGGGGAGGGGAAAGAAGCAGCATCATACCAGACAGAGAAGCAACCCGACCGCCGCTGGCAACCTACCGCCTGCCTCTCCCTTCATGGCGTGATTGGAGCGGGATGCTCTGGCCACCCTCCCCCCGAGCTGATTTTGGTGATGCTTCTCGGGGGTTTGGAGTTGTCCGCCCCGCGTCGCCGGTGCGCAGAGAGGGCGTGACCCGGGAGGGGTCGGGGATGGTGGGAAGGAGGAGGAGGAGGAGGAAGAAGAATAGGCGGTGGTGGCGCCCGGCAGCGAGGAGATCAGGGCGAAACGGTGCGAGCAGGTTCCTTCTTGCTGGCTGGCGCTGCAGCCTTGCAGTCGCCCAGCAACAGCTGTTCCCCGCGAGCATCCACCGGCGCACACCGAGCAGCCGGAGAGGAGGACGACACGCGCGCACGGCGCCTCCTGCTACCAGCGGGGAGAGGGCCGGCGCCAGGTGGGCTGGGAGACATCGGTGGCATGCCTTTCGCTGGGGGGGGGGGGTGTCCCGAATTTCCTTCGCCTTCCCCTCCCGTTGGGCCCAATCCTCCTCCTCCTCCTCGCTGCGTCACGCGCCCCCCACCCCACCGCGCTTTGGATGGCAGGGAGAGTGGGGATGGCGCCCAATGGCCCCAGTTCCTCCTTTCCACCGGAGAAAGAAGGTCCAGCAGCACCACGCGAGGAGGAGGAATTGTAGAGTTGGAAAGGACCACGAGGGTCGCTTAGTCCAATCCAGTGTGGGACTCGAACCCACGACCATAGGTGTTGGGGGCAGCAGGGCACCCACCTGTCCTGTTGCAGAACCAGCGGTGCCAACTTGAATAAAATAATGGGGGGTCCCAGGTCAGCCTCACCCTGCATAATCAATCACCTGATTTGGGACATGCGCACCATTTGAATGGCAATGCCCATCAGCTTGGGGGGGGGGGGGAGAGAGAGAGAGCCTCTAGGAGTTGGCTCCTATGTCCAGAACCAAGCTACCTGCAAGCAATGGGTCAGTTTGCAGAAGCCACGCCTGCCTGCCTCCGTAGGGTTGCTACTTGTGTTGCTAGAATGCGCCACAACATCATCCAAGTGACCTTAGCGAGCATTTCAATTAAAATATTCTGATTATTTCTACCGTTTTTATTGATTTACTTGATTGGGGAGGAGAGCTACCCTCCTACCCCCCTGGCTACGCCCATTCCCAAGACCCTGAAGTCTCATGCTCTACCGACTGAACTTTGTCGCAGGCCAGGAGGAAGAAACTGAGCAGGTGCTGCTTACGCTGGCTTTGCCCTCTCTTGGTGGCCCAACATGTGGCTGGAGCCCAGTGGAAGTGGTTGGGTGGAAAGTTTGGAGGCCAAAAGGGGGTGCAGGCAGAGCCAACCCATTTCAGTTTGGTCCCCTGGTCAGAGGAAACTGATCAGAACACTAGGCCGATTGTAAGTGAGAAAGCAGGTGGCAAGGTGCTGCAGGAAGATGGAGGTTCTTAGAATCACAGAATTGTAGAGATGGAAGAGACCTCGGGGGTCACCTACTCCAGCCCCCTACAATGCAGGAATCATAGCTGTCAACGTTTCCCCTTTTTAAGGGAAATTCCCTTATTCCGAAGAGGATTCCTTGCAAGAAAATGGAAAAGTTGACAGCTATGGTAGGAATCTTTTGCCCAATGTGGGGCTCAGTCCAAACCCACAACCCTGAGATTAAGAGTCTGATGCTCTACCAACTGAGCTATATCAGCACATAGTGGGGCAGAATTTTCTACTGTTCTGTTTCACTGGATGGCCTTGGTTTTTCATATTATGAGAAAGTGTGTGGGGGTGGGTGGGTGGAACCTCTCTGTTATGTACTGAGTTGAATAGGATCCAAAAGGCAGCAGTCTGATTGGTCCTAAAACAATAGGATTCAGAATGCAGCAGTCTGATTGGTCCACAGGAGCCACCCAATCCAGCTCTAGCTGGAAGGGAATCCACAACCTGATTGGCCTACAGGAAAATCCTGGAATTAGCCAATCACATGGGGCCCATTGTGTAAATAATGGATATAAGGCAGACATTCTGGGGGAACTTCCGTTCCTCCTCACCACTATGAGCTGAATAAAGAGCATGAAATCCACTCTCAATTCCGAGTATATTTCACTCTCCAATTTGTCACCATGCATAATTTTATGTAGCCCCCCCACTTGCCTCTTCACCCTCTAAACAAATGCCCCCAATATCATAAACAACTGTAGTATGTAGCTAGTGGAGTCAAGCCTTCAGCAAGGCGTAATATTGTGTAGTGGAGGGGAGAATTAGAATATGTGTCCCTGTTCTCACCTGCAAAAATCTGGGAGGTACATAAAGGTCATTTCATGCATGGCATTTCACTAACGTGGGTTTCATTGATTCTGAAGCTGGCCTTTCACTGTGGTCATAGAACATTCTTAGTTTATACAGTTGCATAAACCACAAAACAACCATACCGTATACAAGTCATTAGTGTAGTGGATGTGTTAAAAAAATGTCCCTTGTGTTCAACAGAACCTGATTTAGATGGTGAAAATGTACAAAGGCTTGTGTCAATTTTAGACACTTCTCTATTTTTGCCACATAGACACATGCTAGCAATGGCAACCCTTGCAATGAGTTCTGGAAGCATGTTTGCACACAGCAAATTAGTTCTTCTTCACAGGGGATCATTATGGCATGTTTTTCGTCACACAGGTACACATGGCATGTTCACATAGCAAAACAGAAAATTTTCACATAAACACTCTGACAGCATACATGGGGTGTACATTCTTTATTAACTGCACCCATGTGTGCAGACACATGGTATGTAGGGTTTCTGTCGCTTCAGTATTTGAGTAGAAGAAAGAATCTTTTGTAAACCTACAAAAAGCAGTATTCATGCAAGGAAAGTAAGCAACATGCAGACCTAAATGTTCTCAGTAATAGTCATTTAAAAGGACACAAAGCAGACACGGATTCTTGCCTAAACTGAATTAAGCTTATTCCATTTTAGCTCTACAGACTGGATGAATAGGCACTAAAATGGGAAATGTGATTCAGCATAGGTAAATATAAAGTTATGCAGATGTGTGTGTGGTAATTTCCCATATGCATGTTCTTCGGTGATCACTTGTAGCCAAATAAGATTGTCTTCCATGAATATGCTCTTAACTGTCTGTCCCTAAGTGACTGTGGAGGCCAGTTCTGGATCCACATGTCCTTCCACAGTGGGACATAGGTTTCCAGGTGGGAGTTGATCATGGCGAGGATTTGCCAAACATGCCTTCTTCTTAGCTTGTTTCTCCCTTTCGTCCTAAGTTCATGGTTCTTCAAAGTCCATAACGCCTTTGGTAGAGGCTATTCAGCGGCTTAGTTATGCTGGCCACATGACCCAGAAGCTGTACACCAGCTCCCTTGGCTAATAAAGCGAGATGAGCGCCGCAACCCCAGGGTCGGTCACGACTGGACTTAATGGTCAGGGGTCTATTTACCTTTACCTTTACCTTTATTCTCCAATTGGAGTGCTCACAGGCCAGTGTTTCCCAGTTGTCAGAGTTTATACATTTATGGGGTTCCGAAACTGAGTCGTACCTTGGGGTCAAGGTGGGCAGCTCAATGAAGATGTCAACTCAGCTGTGAGAAAGACAAAATCAATGTTAAGAACAACTAGGAAAGGGATTAAAAATAAAGAGCCCATTATAACAATTCTGTTATACAAATCCATGGTGGGACCCCCATGGTGGTCTCAGCACCCACTCCCAGTCATCAGTCTAGCTGCCTCGTTCTGGATTAATTGTAGTTTCCGGGTCACCTTCAAAGTAGCCCCACGTAGAGTGCATTGCAGTAGTACAAGCGGGAGTTAACTGGACCACTTAGAATACTCTGAGCAGTTATAGTAACCTCACCAGGACATAGCAGAGCTGGAAAAAAGTTCAGAAAATGGCGACCAAAACAAACAAAGGGCTGGGGAAACTCCACTCTTAGAAAAGGGCATACACCACATTGGGTGAGAGGTGTAGACAAACTCATGGAGGAGAAAGCCATGATGTCTATGTACCACCTTCAGTGTTGGAAGCAATAAGTCTCTGAATATCCACTTTGCAGCTTCGCTATGTTTTTGTATATGTTGGAAGCCTCCCAGAGTGGCTGGGGCAACCCAGTCAGATGAGTGGGGTATAAATGTTGTTGTTGTGTTTGGTTGGCCATAGTGAGAACAAGATGCTGGACAAGATTAATCTCTTGCCTGATGGCAGCAGGGCTTGCCTTTCCTTGGCTGCTAGATATTGTGCTCCTAACCAGTTTACCGATTAGGCTGAAGTTTGAAGGTCTTAGGAAGACCATGACATTAAGTAACCTATTAATGCCTCCAAAAATATTGGCAGAAAAAATATATTTACTGACAAGCAGCTGGATACATTTTTTTCTTGCAGTGCAGTTCATCCTTCTCCATTATATTTTATTCCTAGGAATATGTTGCTACTAGGCAGAATTATGCTGTGGGCAAGACCATCTCCTTATGAGAACTGACAGCTGGATAGTGAAACTCAACAGCAAAATCTTAATTCTATACCAGTCAATGCGAGTTTGTGCAAGGCCACAGCTGAAGTGACACTGGCTTCAAGGAGGAGGAATAATAATAGTCATAGTGATGAAAAGTGTTAATTTACACAATATTACATCAGCTAATATAATTCATCATCGCAAAGAGGTATATTTGCACTTGCACTTGACAAGAGCTGTATTTATTTTGCTATATATATATATATCCCCCTTACACTGGGAACTCAGTGACCATTACAATTCAAAGCAGGTGACAAGATGCATTCATTTGCATCTGGTCTTGCTTTGGGATCAAAGTGCGCAAGCATCTGTCATTTACATCAGTGGGATTGAAGAGTGTTTCGCTTTGACTGGATCATGCCCTAGATCTGTAAAGTTTCTTTCAGATCATCAAACAAACCATGTAATGCAAAGAGACCCAGTAACAAAACTTCAAGTGTATTAAAATGGATGGCTTTCTGAAACCTTGCCCTTCTGAAACTACGAAATTGCTGTAAACAAAACATAGAGTTTAGGGCATCCTTTACTGCTTCTGGGACTAAATTCAGTATGCACAGCTCTTTTTTATTTTATTTTATTTTAAAGAAAGCCAGACAGCACCTGTTGGCTATCAAACTGCCGTTAGGCAATTGGTGAATCTGCAAAGATTATTCCAAAGTAACCGCTTGGCTAAGCTGGCTCAGCTCTTTATTTTTTTCATCACATGAATTGCTTAGGTCTGAAAGGTTTGTTGGGTTAGTGCAGGGGTGTCAAACTCAAATTCATCGGGGGCCGATATAAAATTCATATAAATTCATCGGGGGCCGATATAAAAACAAGTGGAGGTTTCCTGTGTAGAACGGCCGGCGCCGCTAGAGGGCAGACGTTCTCTGGCTTGTAGGCTGCCGTGCATGCGCTGAAGAGGCGGCTTTCTTGTGTCAAAAAAAGAAGAAGCGAGAATAAAAGGTGAAGGCTGGCGGCCGGCGGCGGCTACACGGGCCACATGACGAGGTCTGGCGGGCCGGATTTGGCCCGCGGGCCTTGTGTTTGACACCCATGGGTTAGTGCATCCTAAGGGACAATTCCCAGTGATTCTCTCCTATCTTGTGTCTGTCCACAATTTGAATGCCAGTTGAACCCTGTTATGTACTGAGTTAAATAGGATCCAAAATGCAGCAGTCTGATTGGTCCTAGAACAATAGGATTCAGAATGCAGCAGTCTGATTGGTCCTAGAACAATGCAGCAGTATGATTGGTCTGCAGGAGCCACCCAATCCAGCTCCAGATGGAAATGAATCCACAACCTGATTGGCCTACAGGAGAATTCCGGAATTAGCCAATCACGTACAGCCCATTGTGTAAATAATGTATATTTACATTATATTTGAGGGGACATTCATTCCTCCTCACCACTATGAGCTGAATAAAGAGCATGAAATCCACTCTCAACTCTGAGTATTTTTCAAACCCTTCATAAGATAGGAACATAGGAAGCTGTCTTATACTGAGTCAGAACACGGATCCATTCTAGATCAGTCTTGTCTCCTCTGACTGGCGGTGGTTCTCAAGAGTTTCAATCAAGGAATATTTCCAAGCTCCACCCGAACATCCTAGAGATTGAATCTGGGACCTGCATTCATAGCAGATGCTCTACCGCTGAGCTGCAGTCCTTCCTCAAAGATATGAGTGCAATAAACTTTTTATAATAATAATAATTATCATTGTTTATTTATACCCCACCCATCTGGCTGGGTTTCCCCAGCCACTCTGGGTGGCTCCCAACAGAATATTTAAAACACAGTAAAATATCAAACATTAAAAACTTCCTTAAACAGGGTTGTCTTCAGATGTCTTCTAAAAGTCAGATAGTTGTTTATTTCCTTGACATCTGATGGGAGGGAGTTCCACAAGGTGGGCGCCACTACCAAGAAGGCCCTTTTCCTGGTTCCCTGTAACCTCACTTATCGCAGTGAGGGAACTGCCAGAAGGCCCTTGGAGCTAGACCTCAGTTTTCGGGCTGAACGATGGGGGTGAAGCCATTGTGTGGAAGAAAATGATTTTGCATGTACCCCTCTTTGTTTTGGCTGTTTGGGGAGGCTTGTAAATAATCCCTTACCTCACTCTCTCCTAACACCAAAACTTGTTGACATGCAATGAAGCCAAATGTTCAGGAAAAGCTAAAGTAGTAGAAGAAGAAGAGTTTGGATTTGAAATCCCGCTTTATCACTACCTGAGGGAGTCTCAAAGCGGCTAACATTCTCCTTTCCCTTCCTCCCCCACAACAAACACTCTGTGAGGTGAGTGGGGCTGAGAGACTTCAAAGAAGTGTGACTGGCCCAAGGTCACTCAGCAGCTGCATGTGGAGGAGCAGAGGAGCAGAGACGCGAACCCGGTTCCCCCGATTACGAGTCCACCACTCTTAATGAGAGCCAGTGTGGTGTGGTGGTTAAGAGCGGTAGACTCGTAATCTGGTGAACCGGGTTCGATTCCCTGCTCCTCCACATGCAGCTGCTGGGTGACCTTGGGCCAGTCACACTTCTTTGAAGTCTCAGCCCCACTCACCTCACAGAGTGTTTGTTGTGGGGGAGGAAGGGAAAGGAGAATGTTAGCCGCTTTGAGACTCCTGAAGGGGAGTGAAAGGCGGGATATCAAATCCAAACTCTTCTTCTTCTTAACCACTACACCACACTGGCTCTCTTCCTGCAGTACCAGTTTCACCAGTTTCTGGAAACCACCAGAGGGGAGAGTGCTCTAGTACTTGAATTCTGCTTGTGAGTTTTCCATAGGCATCTGGTTGGCCACTGTAAGAACAGGATGCTGAACTACATGGGCTACTGGCCTGATCCAGCAAGCTCTTCTCATGTTCTTATTAACAAGAGTTCTAATATGGCCATTGGTAGTGATCAGGACTTTTTAAACAACAGCAATAATCTTGGTTATAAAGGCTGTCCCTCTGAGTTCACCAAGTTTGCTATCCAGCATATAGTTATTTTTAAACATACTGAAAGTGTTACAGTTCTCTGAGGAACAGATCCAAGACTAACATCTGTAATGTTTTCTCACCCGGCATATAATATTAGTAATGGACAGCTGTTGTTTAATGACTGGTACATTTTTAAAAGACTGCTTAATACTTCAAGGCAATGCAGTTTTGGTGTCACATTAATAGATTTTGATTATCTAATGCTGGCATCTGAGGCTGCAAAGTCCAGACTGAGCTAGGCTTTATTCAGATACCATTACAAAGTATGATTAATGAGGAACTTTAATAATGTTTTGGTGTGGTGTCTAAATTGGCAGACCATAGTTTGCGATCATACGTTAAAAACAAAACTTTGAGGTAGGTTTGCAAACCATTGTTTAAGTTAACCATAGTGCTGTTGTAAACCTTCTTCAATAAATGATGGTTTCAATGTGATATCTGACTTGACAGGCCAAAGTTGAAGCTATTTTTCTGCCTGGAGAGACTGCTGCCTTGTGGAAATTTAATCGAACTAATGAAAATGAATAGTGAGAGGATGGATAATTAGAGCAGATAGGCAACTCTAAAGCATGGTTTGCCTGCTCAAATGATAGTTTGGCAAGACCTGTATTTGGCATATGATCTAGTTTGCTCCTCAGCTCTGACTTGCTGTTGGCCTTGCCTGATCTGACAGTGACCTCAGTGTTTCACAGTCATTCCCACACCAGCAAATGCACAATCTGGATCACATTCCGCTTCAAATTTGTTTTGTTTTGTTTTACAGCTCAGCCCCTTCCTTGGAAAAAATGTAAAACATGAACGCAACAAACACACGTTTGCAAATCAGCACACCAAACCTAGAAACATCACTGCCTACAGTTCCCAGTCAAGTGGGTTTGTTGCTGCATAATGTGAAAAACCTACCGAACTCCCTTAACCTTGAGTGGATGGATGAATGTTTTGACAGTGGAGTTGCTGTCAGTTTGATGACCTTGACAGTCTTCCTGCTAGTTTTTGCACACTAATAAGGAAGGGGGGAAGGGAACAGACCAGTTTCATTCTAGCCAGCCTGAAGAATTTAAAGCATTCACCTGAACTCTAACATTACACTCTTGGATACAGTCGGAAAATAATGTGAGCGTTTTCTGCCAAGCCTGACAAGCACACATTTCTCCCCAGTTACTTTTGGTGTGATTATCTCAAAAACTTCCATTAATCAAAGCTCACTCAAGCTTACTTTCCCCCCAAATACTTAGGGTGCCTCTCTTTCGAGAACAAGACCGTTTGCTCGAAACTGTGAACAGGATACTTTATTATGTCAAAATAAACCATCTGGCCGTACAACTGTTTCTAATTACTTCCCTGCCTAGACTGTAAACTTTGGGGTTTGGCACTGGCCTTTCCTTCCAGAATGCTGCCCAAATCCAGCTTCCAGGCAGCTAATCAAAGGCACTTGGTGGAGCACAGGAGGAAGGAGCCAGTTCTGGCCAGCTCGGAACTCTGCAAACCTTCTGGGTCTGTCCGTGTTTCGGACTCCGCTGGAGAACTCTTCATTTACTGCTTCCCTGGGATCTAAGCATGCATACTCAGGGGCTTCTCAGCTTGGTGTCGTTTCTATTCATGTCTTCACTCTTCGTCCTGCTGCCTGTTATTTCGCAAAGTTTCTCCTTGTCCCTGCGGTAAGCTAGGATTTTAAGCTCTGTTGTTGTTGTTTTTCCAGCAATTAGCTTTTAGGGGCCAGGCAACAAGTTGCAAGGAAGAAGCCTTAAAGAGGTATTTCTCTCCCTCTCCCTCCCTTCCCCCCCTCCAACCTGCCGCTCGACTCTTTGTAAAATTTGAGCAAAAGATCAACAGCATATCTGAGTGCAGAAGCAGAGCTGTAGCTGTAATTTGCGTTTTGACATCCACATTTGAGCTTCAGAAGATACATAAGATATCCCAGATCAGATGGGTTAGGCAAAAATGTGTTGTCTCTTTTGAGCATTATCCTGATGAGCACACGTTAGAGCTTCCTGCGATTTACTGACTTTGTTTTTTTCTGGGCTTCATATATTTGCTGGTCAAACTGTATTAATTTGTAGCATGCCGGTGTCACCCCTATTCATGCTCCTTTGCAGGAATCTAGATCTAGCATCCTGGACTAATTTTGCTCGTATCCTAGGAAAACTAATAAGGAGGAGAAAAGGCACAATGGCTATAAATTCCCACAGTGGCTATAAATTCAGATTAAGATGCATAGCAATAGGGGTATAAAGTCTTGCAAATTCCATTGCCTGGGATTTGCATCTTGTCAGCTTGTATTTGAGCCCTGCTGCATTCCACTTTGGACATCATTTGAGATAGCTCAGTTGGTAGAGCATGAGACTCTTAATCTCAGGGTTCTGGGTTTGAGCCTTACCTTGGGCAAAGGATTGCTGCATCGCAGGGGGTTGGAATAGATGACCCTTGGGGTACCTTCCAACTCTACAATTCTATGCTTTGCCGTAATAAATAAAATATTTAACTCCATACTTCTTTAAAAAATAATAATCCAGGAGTCTCTTTGGATGCTCTTCTTTCCTTCTTGAGTAAATAATATACTGTTGAGCTATTGCTTTAAAATGGAACAAGTAAAGATTTGGTATTAGGCTGGTCACAAGGTGTTGGTCATTCCGTGCAATTTGATATCCGGAGGTTTAAAAGGAAACCAACAAGGAAAGAAATGTGTGCCATGTTACATTACTGAAACAGTTCTATAGTTTTATGCCTTTATGTAAACTGCCTGAAATATGGCTTTAATTTTTTTTCAAATGAATAAAGTAAATACTAACATTCTGATGGGGCATATATATGGGTCATGTCACCCGTTGGGTAGAATCCCAGCAGCAATAATTTTGGGGCATTCTGATTGGGAAGGCTGGCAAAGATGGGGAGGGAATGGATGAATTAAAATAATAAGCTCCTCAATATGATTCAGTACCTTTTTCTGGGGGGGGCGGGAACCATCTTCCCATCCAGAACATTAATGTACTGTCAAAAATAGAGATGACACAGGACACCTTGCTGGGCAACCTGCATGAAAGTATTTGCTAGGTTCTCAGGTTTACTTCGGTATTCAGTTATATAGACCACATTCCTATGAGTCAGTGCAAGTACCAACCTTTCCAACTCTTCTTTGCATCTTCACAGCACCCCCAAGAGGAAAGGTACTGTTATTCCTATTTGTGGTTGGAGCAGGAAAACAGAGTAATTCAAGTGTAAGTTGTGTGTGGCTGATAGTGATTTGCCCAAGGGACAGTTCACGATGCCCAACCCTTCTTGCACACAAATGCCGAAGGAAAGAATAGGGGCATGAACAAAGCTACTATCATAGGAAGGCAGCACACATTTCCTTGTTGTTGCTGTATTCCAGGATAACAGAGACAGCAGCTGACTCCCCACCCAAATATCTTGATTCACACTAGCTTTTCTTCATGTAGCTGGTGTTACCTTTGCATAGAGGGCTTGGGGAGTGTGAACCTGCCTGGCAACTATAAAATAAGATTGTGGATGAATCCCCACTCGGTTACGATGCTCGCTGTGGGTAATCTTGGGACAGTCTCAGTTTATGCTTCCTTAGAGGATTGTTGGGATGCAGCTGGCGCTGTGGGTTAAACCACAGAGCCTAGGACTTGCTGATCAGAAGGTCGGCGGTTTGAATCCCCGCGACGGGGTGAGCTCCCGTTGCTCGGTCCCTGCTCCTGCCAACCTAGCAGTTCGAGAGCACGTCCAAGTGCAAGTAGATAAATAGGTACCGCTCCGGCGGGAAGGTAAACGGTGTTTCCGTGCGCTGCTCTGGTTCGCCAGAAGCAGCTTAGTCATGCTGGCCACATGACCCGGAAGCTGTACGCCGGCTCCCTTGGCCAATAAAGCGAGATGAGCGCTGCAACCCCAGAGTCTGCCACGACTGGACCTAATGGTCAGGGGTCCCTTTACCTTTACCTTTAGAGGATTGTTACATGGTCAAATTAAGGATAACCTTTCCCAAGTGCCTAGAGCAAGGCCAGCATGCACATGCAATAAATAAATTCTGTCTAGCAAAGTGTTTTTCTTCTTCATTCGAAATGCAGAAACAAAGTTGTTCCTGAATGCAAGCATTACTGAAAGAGCACTGGGTTCTGTTTCAAGAAAAAGCACACATCTACCATACTGGTGTGAATTTTCGAGCCACAAGTCAATGTTAGTGTGTGGTTTAACAGATTTTAATATCTAGCCACTTAGTCCCATTTTTATTTGGAACCCAAAATAAATGTTTTTCTTAAAACCCAGAAATTGGTTCCCCACCAAGTTTAATTCCAAAATAATCTGTGGGCTGATTGCCGAATGAGTACAACCCAGCAGCACAAGTTTCTACATCATTTGTGTGATTTTGATTTTTTTTTACAACTGGTTGTCTTCTTAATTCCCTGCAGGAATGGTTGGGGAAGGACCTCGCCTTGCCGACTGTCCCTGACCGAGTCAGAGCGCAGGTGTCGAATCCCTGGTGGAAAACTCTGCAGTGGCAGAGGCCAGTGTGACTGTGGGGTCTGCATCTGCCAAGTGACCGAGCCAGGCAAATACTATGGGCCCCTCTGCGAATGTCATGAGTGGGTGTGTGAAACCTACGATGGGGAAACTTGTGCAGGTAAGCAAGTCCCAGCAGCTCACAGAGGTTCACAGTATGCTTCAAATGTGGTCACGACATCTCTGTGGCCATCTGAACTGTTGACGGGTGCTGGCAAATGATAGGACTGGAAGCCTTTACTTTTGGGTTCCTGTATGAGTAGGGAGTTGTGGGAATCTTGGAGGTTCTCCATGTAGGTGGGTGAAGGCAGAAAAACTGAGCTGGTTGTGGCCACTTGGCGATAATGACTTTGGTAGAGCATAGTTACATGGTTAGCACGGTCAGTGATTGAACATTGGTTGACCCACTATGTTTAGGGTTAAGGTAATAAATACTGGTTGATTAGAAGAGTCCTGGTTCTTCTGAGTTTCTAAATAGCTAGAGACCACATAAGACTCCTTCAGTCCGTGTCTAGCTGGTGAATTAGTGTGGTGTAGTGGTTAGAGCAGCCTTCTCCAACTTGGTGTTCCCCATTTGTTTTTGACTACAACTCCCATCATCTGTGGCCATTGGCCATACTGGTTGAGCCTGACTGGATTTGTAAAGCAAAAATATGAAAGGCACCAATTTGCGAAAGGCCGGTTTAGAGTGAGACACTTGCACTGGTAAGACCCATGTTCAAATCCTGACTCCACCATGAATTTCACTGGATGAGGAAGGTGTTCTGAGTTTAAGGGCTGGTTGGAGAACCATGTAGATAACATTGAATTCCTTGGAGGGAGGTGGAATATAAATGCAAAAAATGAATAGCTTTTTGTTGGAGACTGATGTTTATTTATATGCCATGAAGAAAAACCTAACTTGCTGATTTCTGCAACTTCAAAAGCATGAGAAGAGGGTAGGCTTTTTTCTTCTGGTCAATTGGCACTCTTTTTTTGTAAGATGGCAGCATAAGATCAAGCAGATTGGTGGAGTGCAAGTGGGACCAAGAATGAAGGAGACTTTTCCTGTTGGAAGGTGCTTTTTGTATAAGTGGTTCCCCCCAAAAAAGACTTACCATAGGCTGCCCCTAGTCAGGAAGCACATCTTAATACACCCCATACCAGGGGTGGGGAAACATTTCAGCTTCATGAGCTAGATCCTTATAAAGATCTATCACATAAGCCAAATTTGACAGGTGAGCAGGGCCAGCCACCCTGTCAATCAATTGATGTCACAAATGACATTAGGGGGGTTGGTACTTTGAAGTCCCAGAGTTGGGACTTCAAAACTGGTGAAGTAAAGGTAAAGGGACTCCTGACCATTAGGTCCAGTCGTGGCCAACTCTGGGGTTGCGGCGCTCATCTCGCTTTATTGGCTGAGGGAGCCGGCATACAGCTTCCGGGTCATGTGGCCAGCATGACTAAGCCGCTTCTGGCGAACCAGAGCAGCACACAGAAACACCGTTTACCTTCTGCCGGAGCGGTACCTATTTATCTACTTGCACTTTGACGTGCTTTCAAACTGCTAGGTGGGCAGGAGCAGGGACCGAGCAATGGGAGCTCACCCCGTCGTGGGGATTCGAACCACCGACCTTCTGATCGACAAGTCCTAGGCTCTGTGGTTTAACCCACAGCGCCACCCGCGTCCCATTCAAAACTGGTAGCAGGCAGCAAAGCACTGCTAAAGGGGTGTTTCCCCTCCCTTCCTTTTGAAACTGAGCAGGTTCAGGGTGTGCAAGACAGCTTTCTCATGCATCTCAGCCAATCGAGATCACCCTTCTGCTTGAAACAGGGTGCAATGAGTCCATGCCCAAAGCTAACATCACCAGCCAAATTGGACACCCTGGCAGGCCTAAAAATAGCCAGTGAGCTGGAAGTTTCCCCTCCCTATATAGGCTATCCCACAGCTTGAGGAGTTTCTCAGCTTTATTACAAGGACACCTCCCTTCAGCCTAGCTCTAGCAAATCTTGTGAAATATCCTTAGAACACAAAGGGGTAGCTCTAACAACTGTGCAGCCTTTTGTGGCAGCTTCCCTTTTAAGGCAACGAAACCAAATGCCCAAGTATAAAGGAGATGCTTGTTTGGGGTATGGGGAAGGGAGAAGAAAAGGGAAGGTACAAAATCACACACGTAGGCTTGAAATCAAAAAGTCAATCTAGCTTAGCTAGTTACATGGGTTTCATAAGATGTGCAAAACAGAGGTTCTGAGAGAGAGCAAAGATATATATATAGTTTTATTTGAATGCTGCCTCTTCATAGCCAAAATCATGCTCAAGACTGCTTACAACATGAAAAAACACATAATTACAAACATAATGAAATCAATCATGAGCAATAAATAAAGCATCAAAAGTACACAACCAAACTGAACAATTTCCACATAAATCATAATAAGATATAAAATAAAATAAAATAAAAATACCCAAAAGTAGTATCAATAACAGCAGTAACCCTCCCCCACCAGCAATACCCCAGCCCAAGAGTTTTTTTTCAGCCACCTCAGCTTTTATAGCTGGAGTCAGTCAAGGCCCTGCCCTCCAGGACTAGTGGGGAAAGGCGTGCCAGGACTCACAGCCAAGATTGGCTCTGGCTTTTTCAGCAGCCTCAGCTTTTGTAGCTGGAGTCAGTCAGCATATTTCACATCCTCTTCTGGTTGCCAAGGGTCTTTCTGGTTTGTGGTCTGAACTGTTAAATACTGCATTTCCCTTTTTTGGAGTCTGTAGATAAGTCCATGGCAGTTTTGGGTGCTGAACCAACTACTGAGTGCCATGAAGTTTGTGCCCTCCACATGTTGTGTGTGGACTTCATCATCCATGCTGAATGCCGTGGGCACCACTCCCTGCGCACGCACGCACACACCGATTCCATGTATACATTGCATGAAACAGGCCCTAGTCATACTAATCTTTGATTTAATTCCATCCTCTCTGTGTAAATCTTCTTTAGTGCCCACTGTGCATTAAGGCTTCAGTTCTGACACTAGATTCTAGAACATGGTGTCTGCTTGGGCTGCAATCCTCCACTTGTTTACTAGGGAGTAAATTGGGTTGAATCCAGAGCACAGTATGAGCAAACATGCGTAAGTCTGAGCTGCACAAGAGCCTCAGACTTGATGTGAATTGAAACAGTTGTAAGGCATGATCACAATGTTAGTATTTTCAGCTGTCTGTTTTAATTGCTCACATTCTGTTGTTAGGGTTAAGAGTTTTTAAATAGCTCAATAACATGGGAACAGAGGAAAAACTGCAGTCTTCTCATTTGTCAAAGGACTAGGGACTGTTCGCTGGTGCTTTTTCACATCGCATCCTCTCTGAATATTTGTACCGGTTCCATGTAACGTGTCAACTTTTCGGGCCAGACACCACAATTAGGTCAAAGCAAATGTTACAGAGAGTGCCATTAGTAACAAATGCATTCCAGCAATGTGCTTGGCAAATTTCATAGGAAAAGAAATAGCAACTTATTTTAACAGCAACGTTGTTAAGAATAATAAGTCCAATAATAACAAACCCCTATAATGTGAATGCTTTTTAAAAAGAGAAATTAGTACTTGGCCCCCTTTTGCCTGCTGCATCATACAGAAATGTTTAATGTGCTCACATAGAACACTGCTGCTAAGGATAGAATACATGGACCCAAAATGTCATGCACATCGGACTTAGGTCTGCGCTGCACTTTCAATTTCAAGAAGATTTTCGGTGCAAGAGTTCTGCTTTCAAGGAAGCTGCTTTTGACGGGTGCTAAACACAATGGAAACCAAGTGTAATTCTACATTTTCTTGTGGATGTTTGAAACTGTTTGCTGCCACTGAATTGACTTTTTTTGTTGCTGACGCTGCTGTTATCTCACCGTGAATGACCCCAGCCAGTCAGGGATCACATAATGGATATGATGACATCACAGGTTCACTTAAGGCTTGATGACAGTGAGAGCAAATAGAGTTGCATATCCCTTGCTCCGTTAGATATTGCTGAGGCGTGTATATGTGTGCAAAATATCAGGCTGATGTTCCCGGTTTTGCTTGGTGTGCTGCAATGCCTTCTACTTTCTGTAGAAGCTGAAGCTGAAAGTATCAGTATTTTTTCTGAAGCCTAACTTCCCTAAAGTTTTAACAATACTGACTTTTCCACCATAATAATTACTGAGTTCAGTGAGAGAAGAAGAATCTGGATCAACTGCTTTTAAACTGCTTTCCCCAAACTGCAATGCTTCATGGGCCAAGTATTCTCCATAAAGGGGTCAATTTACCCTCATAAGAATTAGCATGGAGGTGGGGTCATTAAGATGCCAAACACCATATCTGAATAGTGGCAGGTAAGATTATCCTATATAAAACCTGCCATTCTTACTAGGCAGCTTCACCAACTTGAGACCACCAGACATGCTTGATGGTCCAACAGTGTATCAATAAACCTCCTTGTTTTATGACTTTGAGGACTGCAAAAACAATAGTGTGAGCTGCATTCAGGCTGCTGGGTCACAAATTCTTCATGCTTACAGTGAGACAGAAACAAAAAGGGTTGATACAGGTGGGGATCAAGAATAATTACGGTGATATACACAGTCAGTTAACGTCAGTTTTATAATAATAATAATAATAATTTATTATTTGTACCCCGCCCATCTGGCTGGGTTTCCCCAGCCACTCTGGGCGGCTTCCATAGAAAACCAAAAATACACTAAAATATCACAGATTAAAAACTTCCCTGAACAGGGCTGCCTTAAGATGTCTTCTGAATGTCAGGTAGTTATTTATCGCTTTGACATCCGATGGGAGGGCGTTCCACAGGGCAGGCGCCACTACCGAGAAGGCCCTCTGCCTGGTTCCCTGTAGCTTTGCTTCTCGTTTTGAGTCATACTGTATATTAGTCCTTGCTTCTATCATGTTTGGAAATCTGCTATAGGTAGAGCTGTTTTGGGCATGATATTTATGTTGACTGAGGATAAACTGCCATCTTATTTTTCATTCTTATTACAGTACGTGGAAACAGTCTCATTTTGTTTCTTATTGTGCTGTTCAGTTTAATGAAGACTTTTCAGTTAATCTTTGCTTTGAGATTAATGCTGGTCCTGGGAAGGTTAAATGAAAATGAATCCAAAAGGTGGCTTATAGTTCAAACGCAGGGTATCTGTCGATAATAAAACAGATTGCAGCAGTCGTGTCTTGAGGAAAGCAAGGCAGAAATGTTTTTTTTTATTCTTGTAAGTACCATTTCCCAAGTGTGTGTGTCTGATATATATATGACATGACTCTGGCATGAGGCATCCAGCATGTGTGAAGAGGTCTGTGTGAATCTGAACTTATGATATGGTTTACCTTTGTAGATTGTGGCATGAGTGTAAGAGTGACATAACTCCCAATATGACAGGAGGACCTCCATGATGAACTTTGGTGACCCTGGAACTTCTAGTCTCCTGAAAGCCACTCAGGCATATCCTGAGTTCACCCACATCTGACCTAAAGATTAGTTGCTAAGTACAGGATACTCAACTCCTTAATGGGAGCCATCCGCACAATGGTAGGGTGATTTGAGGGCAAATAGCAGGAGGACAAAAGCAATGACCAACCTACACAGCATCTTAAAAAGCAGAGACATCACCTTGCCAACAAAGATCCGTATAGTTAAAGCTATGGTTTTCCCAGTAGTGATGTATGGAAGTGAGAGCTGGACCATAAAGAAGGCTGATCGCCGAAGAAATGATGCTTTTGAATTATGGTGCTGGAGGAGACTCTTGAGAGTCCCATGGACTGCAAGAAGATCAAACCTATCCATTCTGAAGGAAATCAGCCCTGAGTACTCATTGGAAGGACGGATCCTGAAGCTGAGGCTCCAATACTTTGGCCACCTCATGAGAAGAGAAGACTCCCTGGAAAAGACCCTGATGTTGGGAAAGATGGAGGGCACAAGGAGAAGGGGACGACAGAAGACGAGATGGTTGGATAGTGTTCTTGAAGCTACCAGCATGAATTTGACCAAATTGCAGGAGGCAGTGGAAGACAGGAGTGCCTGGCGTGCTCTGGTCCATGGGGTCATGAAGAGTCGGACATGACTAAACGACTAAACAACAACAACAGCAGCAGCAGGAGGAGATGGCCTGGTTCAGTTAATCCACTCACTATCACAAGTCTTTCACCCTTTCATTAAGCAAACAGGGTGGCCAGTTTTCAGTCCTTTTCTCTTTAGGACGGGCAAGGTGAGAAATGGGCAGGAACTCTGAGTTCTCTCATCTTAAACCCCTCCTTTCCCTACTAGGAGGGATTAGCTAGGATTATTATTTAAACCCCAGACTTTCCCATAGCTCTCCTTGCTCCAATAGAACAACCCAGGACTCAGCAGACTTATGCTTTGCTTTAAGGAAAGGTATATCCGCCCCACCCTTTCTCCACTTCTAGTTTTGGTTTATGGCAAAATTGTAATGCCCACATTTCTGTAGGCCTTTAAAAATAGTTAGGGAATCTTCTACTCTTTTAAAAGTTGTTAGGGAATCTTTTATTCTTTAATCAAGTTTTGAACGTATTGTAGAATTTGCTACCTGTCTAGATTGCTACTTTGCTGTCATATACAGTTGAGCGGACACAGAATCGCAGCTCCACTTTCCTTTTGTGCTTTACCTGCTGATTGCAGCATTTGGGCTTGATGAGGCAGGTGACTCTCACCTGTTCCAAGCCTCCTTCAGCTGAAGAATCACAGACCACTCACACCTGGCCAGCTAGTTTGCTGGGCTGTGAACCTTTGCCTCTCCTGGTGCTCCCTTTGCCTCAGAGCCTGGCATGTTTGTGGAGACAGGGGTGCCTCTGGCTCCGGTGATGGGTCCTCATGCTGTGGCATTGGCCTCCATCCCCTCACCATCCTCCATCACCCTGTGAGTACTTCCTTACCCATTCCCTGTTTGCTCCAGCCCTGGCTACACCCCTGGTTCATGGCAGCAATTATGTGTTAAAGGCGTCATGCAAATGCCTCTGATTATGTGCTTGAAGGCCTTTGCAGTAGCTCTGTGGGATAAGTTGACACAAAAGTGGCTTTGTTGTGCCCTATGTCAGTGATGTGGCACCAAGCTAGCGGGTAAACTGAGGACGTCTGTTCCCCGAAACTCTGTGTTACGTATCGGGTGGGAGGGAAGGGAGATGAGATCTGGTGCTTTAGATGTTTTGACAATGAAAGGGAGTCATAAAGTGGGATGTGGTTTTCCATTCTGCTGTCACGTCAGGTTTGTCTATCCGGAGTAATGTGACTGACTCCTTCCGCCCATATGTCTTGCTAAATCACACCAACAGCTCAAATAAACTGTGACAGGTAGGGTCAGAGACCTTCTCCTCTCTAGCTCTCTCTATTCTGATGACTTCTGGATATTAGCAGTAGTAGCATCTGGTACATAATTAAGCAGGGCTTTCAGGAGTGGCTTTGGTTTATGTCACAGCTTCATAATGGAAGTTGGCAGTTGGATGTCAAAGTCAAAGTCTTCCCCCGGCTGTACATATCATTAGACTGGTGTAGTTCAGGCACTCCACTTCCTGGAGTCAATGGCACACCGTGAGACACATTGCATCAGACCAGTTTTGATGCCTCCACACTTAGGGGATGGAGATATAGCAATGTGGGAGGATGTCCATCAGTGAGAGGATGTTCTCAACTGGAGAAAGCAGATGGGGAGAAATTAACCCTCATTGCCTCATAATACTAGAGCTTTGGATCATCCAATGAAGTTGACTGCTGGGAGATCCAGGACAGACAAAAGGCAATGCTTCTTCATACTGTTGTCTAGTTTGTACATAACCTTGCCTAGGCAGGAACATGGGAGCATGAGGGTACTCATAGGAAAAAAATTGCATCTTCTTCCTCATTACCCAGAACTGAGACGTGGTTTAGTTGAGAGTTCTGTTCAAATCAGGACTTGTGGTTTATTTTCCACAGACAAACCATCACTGTCAACCAAGAACAGATCTTGGCTACAGCTTATGGTTCTCTTATGGAATGAGTCAATCTATGAAATCAAATTTAGACGTTAGCAGTAAGGGAAATCGTGGCTTAGTCACCAGTAAGACTAGAGGAGGAGCAAAGCAGACGTGATCTTTCCAGGGGGGTTCTGAACGCTTACACATTTACACTTAGCTATGCACAGCATTCCTGCCAACCTAGCAGTTCGGAAGCATGTCAAAGTGCAAGTAGATAAATAGGTACCGCTCTGGCGGGAAGGTAAATGGCGTTTCCGTGCGCTGCTCTGGTTCGCCAGAAGCGGGTTAGTCATGCTGGCCACATGACCCGGAAGCTGTACGCTGGCTCCCTCGGCCAATAAAGCGAGATGAGTGCCGCAACCCCAGAGTCGGCCATGACTGGACCTAATGGTCAGGGGTCCCTTTACCTTTTATGCACAGCATAGCTTACATGGCCCAACATGCAATCTGGGCCTGTGCATAATTAAACTACAGTGGTACCTCGGGTTAAGTACTTAATTTGTTCCAGAGGTCCGTTCTTAACATGAAACTGTTCTTAACCTGAAGCACCACTTTAGCTAACGGGGCCTCCTGCTGCCACTGCGCTGCCGGAGCATGATTTCTGTTCTCATCCTGAAGCAGAGTTCTTAACCCGAGGTACTATTTCTGGGTTAGCAGAATCTATAACCTGAAGCGTATGTAACCTGAAGCATATGAAACCTGAGGTACCACTGTATGGACTTTACTACCATGAGATATATTGATGGCCACCAACTTTGGGTGGCTTTAAAAGGGGATTAGGCAAAATCACGGAGATTTAAGGCTATTGCTGGCGACTGCTTCTTCCGGCTATGTCCCACCTCCAGTATGAAAGGCAGTTGCTGGGGAACACAAACAGGAGAGTGCTGTTGTGCAGGTGTCTTCCTTGTGGGTTTCCCATAAACATCTGCTTGGCCATTGTGGGAAACAGGACACTGTACTAGATAAGCCTTTGATCTGATCTTGCAGGATTCTTATGTTCTTTGTTGAAATGCCTGAACATATACGGTGCAGTACATAATGTTCCTTGGGAAAGGAAAATGTACAAGTGCCGTGAGAGTTTCTTTGTTAAGCCTTTGGATGAAATCTAAATCTGGTTGTTGAGTTGGAATGAAATGGCTGAAATGTATAAGCCTATAAATAATATTAGCATTCTTTATGTGCCCCTGGGGAAGGGGCTCTTGGGCAGGCAGCTCCCACCACTCCCCCTCACCCAGCCAGTCCCTGACATCAGGCCACTATCTGGAGAACAGAGTGGGGCCTCCCCCCCCCCCCATGGCGAAACCAGCCTCATCATTTCAGTTTACATCACAAACTCTTTCAAACACCCTTCCTTGCTGCTTCTCAAAGAATTGAAATATTTGCTAGCTGGCAAATGTGTGAAAACTACTCCGGCAGGTGTTAAGGAAACCTAGAGTACAGGTTGCCGAAGCAAATGCTGTTCTAAGTTTATGTTTGTTATGAATGAGATGGTTATGTAAATAATTTTTCACTTTGCAGATACAGCCTGTGGCCTGGCTGTGGTGTAACCATGGGTCTTCTGCAGTTGCAAAATGTAGTAACATATTTATTTATTTATTAAAAAAAAACCACACACACACATTCAGATTTGTAAATACTTCTCATAGGTTTGTGAATAGGCTTGGTTCTTGGATCTATTTTTAATTATATATCATTTTTGCCAACTTATATGTTACAGTGGTACCTCGGGTTACATACGCTTCAGGTTACAGACTCCGCTAACCCAGAAATATTACCTCGGGTTAAGAACTTTGCTTTGGGATGAGAACAGAAATCGTGCCCCGGGAGCACAGCGGCAGCAGGAGGCCCCATTAGCTAAAGTGGTGCTTCAGGTTAAGAACAGTTTCAGGTTAAGAACGGACCTCCGGAACGTATTAAGTACTTAACCTGAGGTACTGTGGCCTGGCTGTGGTGTAACCATGGGTCTTCTGCAGTTGCAAAATGTAGTAACATATTTATTTTAAAAAAACACACACACATTCAGATTTGTAAATACTTCTCATAGGTTTGTGAATAGGCTTGGTTCTTGGATCTATTTTTAATTATATATCATTTTTGTCAACTTCTATGTTACAGTGGTACCTCGGGTTACATACGCTTCAGGTTACAGACTCCGCTAACCCAGAAATATTACCTCGGGTTAAGAACTTTGCTTTGGGATGAGAACAGAAATCGTGCCCCGGGAGCACAGCGGCAGCAGGAGGCCCCATTAGCTAAAGTGGTGCTTCAGGTTAAGAACAGTTTCAGGTTAAGAACGGACCTCCGGAACATATTAAGTACTTAACCTGAGGTACTTTGCATGTTGGCTTCACAACAGCTATGGGTAGAACACCACTATGGAGGAGCATGGTGTCTGTAAAAAGGTATTTATATGAAACATTGATCTGATCAATTGAGGGGGGCTGATATTAATGTGTTCATTGATTCTAGGCACACAAAAAGTCCTTCTTAAAACAAAACAAAAAGAAAAACGAGCTTAGCTTTCCCTTCTTTGGTCCTCCTTTAGTTGCTTGTGTTTCATGTCCCTGGGGATTATGATAACATTTGCTGTCCTACCATAAGTGGCGAGGAATATTGCTGTGCTTGCTTCGTTTTCTAAGTGGTTGGTAAATGAAACAGGATGCCAAATAGGGCGGTGTTAGAAATGTAATTTGGAGGCCTGTTTCTGGAATAAAAATAAATAAATCATAGTTGTTGCCATGGAATCCGATAAAACATTTTTAACCTTTTGAATAATGAATTGTGGTCCCCAGGGTCTCTGGGACAGTAATGCAAGGCTTCCAAGAAAGCCATTGACAATAATTGTTTGAATGCAATGTTGCTTTTGTGGCCCGTATTCCCAGATGTGCCTGAAGGCAGGCTTCTAGATGGGAGGAAAGAAGCACGAGATGAGGAAAGAGGAGAGAAATTGAGAACGTAAACTAGACAGCAGATATGTCGCTTACAAAAACCTGCAAATAGTAGCAGATGGCATGGTCAGGTGGAGGTGTTTACCTGGCCTTCCCACAGGTGAGCGAGTCTCCTTTGTGCGGTGAGTGGGGAGAGGGGATGGTGGTGCAGTGCAAACGTACCAGCAGGAGCAGCAGATTGGCTCTGTCAGTGCATTTGCACTACACCAACCTAACTACCCCCTCCCGCTCCCGGTAGGCAGCAGCAGCCCACCCCATCAAAATGCCCACTGCTGCCTGTAAAGTTGATCTATATTGCATCTTTTACTACTTAAAGAAATACTATGAAGAGAACATTACTGGTGGGGGAATCTGGTGGGTTTTTTATGGTATAATCGGCAACATTCCACTGACACAATAATAGTGCTTTAGTACTGGATCTTTGATAGAACGTTCAAACATCATTCTGCTTTATTACTTTATTTATTTATTTTAAAAATTTCTATACCGCTTTATATTTTTAATAAAAATCTCAAAGCGGTTCACAGCATATTGAATCAATAAATTGTTCTGCAATACTTCCCCAGCGTACAACGTTATTGCTGCCTTCATTGTAGCGAAGCAAACCTAAGGCAATAAACCAAAACCAGAATGTTTGTGGTGTGAACAGGTACAAGATTTCTGCAGCAAGCTATGGGACATGAACCAAATGGAAATGAAGCAATAATTCTATCCCAAAACCTTTGCAGGAACAAACCGTATTGAAAGCAGGATTGTGCATAACTGCCCTGGTTCCATCACAAGCACAAATAATCACCAGTGCTCATCTGGAGTGGCCCTTGATTTTATCTGGACCTACTGAGGCTGCTTCTCCAAAACAGTATTGCTGAAACTGAAGAGCTAGAGAGAGAGATAATTTACATTTTTATGAATTAACTTTTGCAGTATCTGTCATATCAATGCTTGAATGATGGACTGTAGTAGCAGGTTGCCTCCCTTTTTTTACAGACTCCCTAGCTGCTATTCTGAAGGTTATGGGGGTAAAATAATTCAAACACTGGTTCATACCCCAGTTAGTCAATTAGCATATGTTGTCTGTTTTATAGGCCAAAATATATGACACAGTCATACCTGTGGTCAGATCCCCTGCATTTTTAAAGAAAATTGTAAATGAAGTCACAAACTACCTAGTTCTGATTAGGGCTGTGGCCACGAAGGCAGGTATTTTTGTCTCTTTCCCCAACCCCATCACATTCTCTGTCCAAATTGTCCTTGGAACTGTTTGCTCCATGGTTGAGGAAAATGGATACTTGCCCTGCCGTTGCTTTTGTGCTATCCTTCATGGGGCAAAAAGAAAGTCCAGGGGGGCAGCTATAAACAGGAATGTGATGTTAACATATGAGAGTTCTGGAGGTGAAATAGTTAAACAGGTTACCCAATCAGAACCTAGGGGGTGGAGTCAGAGGGACTATAAAACCAGTTCTGGGCGGGGCGAAGGGAGGAGTTTTTTGGGAGTTGGGAGGAGTGGGAGTGAATTGGGATAGAGTCTGTGCGCAGGTTGAGTTAGTGTAGCGAAATAAGCTGAGTCAGGAACAGTTAGGAACTATGAAGACAGGTAAATATCTGAGAGGTGGTTTAGTGAGTGAGAGCAGGTAGCGGAAGTTATAGGTCTGGGTAGGCAACCCATGATTGTAATGGACCGATACCGTTTATGAAACCACACGCTTGTTAAACTGCAATAAATAAACAGAAGTTTATATTCCAGTTTAACCCTGATTGGACTCAGTATTGTACCAGGTAGGGCCTGGGTGGTGGCAGCGAGAAATAAAGTGGTGGCACAGGGATCAATAGACGGTGAAATGTCCAGGGACCCTGTGTGATCACCAGAAGGAAGATAGCATGCAATGGGCAGGGCGAGTTCCATTGGATCTGCATTTATCGTGCGTGTGTGTGTGTGTGTCTGTGTGTGTCTGTGTCTGTGTGTCTGCAGTTTGTACATGTAACATGCCAAGTCCACTTGCCTGTAGTTGAGAGATAAGCTACTCAGGCAGCAGCCAGTTTTCTGGCACAATAATCTGCAGGGCTGCCAGTCAGTCAATTAAAGTTTTCAGTTACCTAAGGTTGGTGTGTCCTTACCTTATGAGTGCTGTTGCCTGATAAAGCAAATAATGAAGATGACGTTAAAACGATCTGTTTCTTGATGGACAAGGGAAACTATAGCAATAACTCTGGACCCATTTCGCACTGGATATTAGCTATATACAGGCATTCAACCTGATCATAGTCTAATAGTGTGTGTGTATGTGTGTGTGTTGTGGGGGGGGGGGAACTAGTGTGTGCATGCTGATTCCAACCCCAATGCTGAGTGTGCTCCTCCTTCCTTGCTTTAGCTGAACCATGTTTAGAAGTCTCCTTCATGCCTCTGTTCTGCAAAGGTTGACAGAAGAAGGGGGCACCTTGCATCTTGTGGGGACATTGGGAGGGAGGCTAGCACTTGCCCAGCCCCCTGCACACACTTAACCACTTCTTGATCAGACTGGATAATCGGGCTCTTGTAAGGTGTGGAAAGGGACGCGGTTGGCGCTGTGGGTTAAACCACAGAGCCTAGGACTTGCTGATCAGAAGGTCGGCGGTTCGAATCCCCGCGACGGGGTGAGCTCCCGTTGCTCGGTCCCTGCTCCTGTCAACCTAGAAGTTCGAAAGCACGTCAAAGTGCAAGTAGATAAATAGGTACCACTCCGGTGGGAAGGTAAACTGTGTTTCTGTGCGCTGCTCTGGTTTGCCAGAAGTGGCTTAGTCATGCTGACCACATGACCCGGAAGCTGTACGCCGGCTCCCTCGGCCAATAAAGCGAGATGAGCGTCGCAACCCCAGAGTCGGTCATGACTGGACCTAACGGTCAGGGGTCCCTTTACCTTTACTTTAAGCAAGAAGCAATGAATGATATCCAGCATCAAGCAGCCAGGCTTCTTTTTCCTTTCCTGCTCCTGGGACAACACTATTCTGGTTGGTCACCTAATCTTCTGGGATAGATTATGTGGGGGGCTGCGGGCAGGGCAGGGGATCCATTCTGCCAATGGTCCCCATTCCAACGAAGAAAGTCCTTTCTTCACGTATCTCAGCTATGGCAACTGTTCTTTATCTCAGTGTAGAAGTCATGATGAAGGCAAAAGCTGACAGCTATAGTATTGTCAGGATTTTAGATGAATTGAGAAAACATGCAGTGTTGGCAAGTATAGCTCCAGTGCCGGGATCTGGGGCAATGAGCCAGATACTGTTTGTACAAGGAGGTCAGTAGGACAAAAGGTTAAAGAAATACAGTGCCCTTTGTGGAGGGAAAAAAAATTCACTCTCGGCACATTTTTGTATGAAATGCCTGAAACTGGTGGTTTTTGAAAGTGAACTCTGAGTTTCTGAAGCAGCAAGACTTTTATGCAATAGTAAGCTTCATTCTACAACACCCATTGCAAACTCAGCCATGAAGATTTTTCTAGACCCATTTTCCCTTTCACTGTCCTCCTTGCAACTTTCCTGACATATTTAATAGTGCATAAGACAAGCGCCTAGTTGGGATATATCAATGGTTTCTTGCCTATATTTAGAGCTCAGCCAATCAGAAATAGGGGAACAAACCATCATTTTAATGCAGAATTTCAGACACCCATCATGAGCCCTTATGATAGGTTGTCCTCTAAACATATTACAACCCTTATACTTTTCATCACAACCACCTTTTATGTTTGCCCTGTGCAAAATAGTTTTTGAATAAATTATCCTGCAGAGTACTATTAAAATGGCAGGTTGCTCTTTGAAAATTATGCATGTAACTTCTAAAAATAATATGCAAAAGGTTAGTAGCAAAAAAATAAGAGAATGTCATCATCAGGCTTAAAACTCTTGCTTTTGTTTAGCTGAGAGGTGATGTGGGACCAATTCCACCAGTTCAGTTGTGAAATTTGTGACAGAAGGTAGTGCAGTTCTATTTAATAATATCTACTATATATTTTGGTTGTGTGTCTCTTTGCTATGCATTTGAGCACCTCTTAAGATACTGTAACTGTCAGGGAGAGGCAAACGGGAAAAGATGAAAGGACAGAAACCAGCAGTTATAGGGAGCCTAGAGAGATTATCAGCAGCGTGTCGTCAGACAGTCAGTCTGACGAAGAGGAGGAGGAGTGTGAGCCTGGGACTAGTCATGCTGTACACAGAGGAAATAAGGGGAGGAGTTTTCGCAGATTTGCCTGCTGGGTAAAGAAAAGAAGGAAGTAACATTAGTGGGAGCAACTGCGCACAAGGGGAAGGAGGTTAATGGAAACGCTGGAGATGTACGTTTGAACTTTGTCAAATAAATCAAGTGTTTGGAACTGGCTGGGAGCCCGGAGTCTTATCTATGGCCAGCTGGACAGCACTAAGCCTCTGACAGTAACAAAATTTTGCATGATGATTTCTGGTATCATGGAGCAGGTTTTCATCTGTGTTTGGATACAGTTTACAAATGGAACACACTCAACAGGAAGCGGAGCATGTTCAGCTTCCAAGGCAAAGTTCACAAACCAGAACACCTACTTCCGGGTTTGCAGCATTTTATTTCCAAGTTGTTCATAAACTAAGCTGTTCTAAAACCAAGGTACCACTGTACTAGTAGTCCAGCAGATTCATGCAAGGCTTAAACAGTCAACAAGTGGAATGGCACATAGGTCCTCGTGTTAGTTTGTCGTCCCAAGCACATTGTAAGGAGAGACAGGAAGGGGAGCGCATTATGCATCCTACTGCAATTGCTTTAGTGATTTTTCAGACTCTGACATGTAATTTCCTGCTGCTTGCTGCTGCAGCCTCCATTTATGCAGCATACCGATATTGTCCAAAATGCTTGGTTCTTGATCTGCTAGTGGCTTTTGATGCTGTTGACTACAGTATCCTCCTGGACTGGCTCTGTGGGTTGGGTATTGAGGGCAGTGTTTTACAGTGGCTCCATTCCGGACTTCCGGAGGCGGCGCCATCGGCAATGGCGGATTCCCTCTAGTCTGGAGGGAGAAGCTCCGCGGAAATCGGGTCTTGCCGCTACGGCGAAGCGGGGACCCCTTCGGAAATCACAGGCGGGTGAAGCCTGTGACCGTGGGACTTGGCGGGCACCTTCAGCGCCCCCCCAAATCGCGAGGGAACCCCGCGAGGGGTTCCGGAGCACAGCGGGGAGATTGGTGCGGTGCTGAGAGTCAATTGCTCTTTCCGTGGAGTGAAGCCGCGCAGCTGTTGCCGGAGAGCGCTGACCTTTTTCCTGTGACAATTCGGCTACTAAACAACTACCCGTGAGTAGGTGAAGTTTTAAAGATTGGAACTAAAGAAAAAAAAGGGACTAATTTGGCACTGAAGCGGGAAGGCGTAAACAGGAAGTCCGCCTTCCGCTTTCTGTATACAGATCAAAGCAAAGACTGTTTAAGCTAAGACTTGGAGAGTTGCGTTTAAAAGTCTCAAATCCTAACGTCAAAGCAAAAGAATTCCCTCCCTGAATTGCAGGAGAGGGGAGGGAAGAGGGGAAAGTAATTTATTTGCCTGCAAAAAAGACAAGAAGGAGAGAAAAGGGAATAAAGACCACCACTTAATCCCTGGGAACGGATCGCCAGGATCGTTAGAACTGTTGTACTGAGAGTTGCACTATTTATGGACAATGTAACTTTTTGACAGCTAGCTCTGCAAGGGAGATACTTGTTAAAGGGCTTCTTTGGACTTGAAACTGTTGCCTATTTTGCTGAAGGGGGACTTTGGAAAGTTGGAAAAGATATTCTATTGCAATATTATTGACTGTTACTGTGTCCCCCTAGAGGAACACTGAAATTGTTGCAACTACTTGGGGAATTTTCCACTCTCAACTAGCTTGGGAATTTCCACTGCAAAACAAGCTTTGGCCGTGGGACTGTCCTTGATTCTCAGACAAAGTGTGATGGATGAAAAAATAACAAGATCGGGTAAGGTCAGATTACAGCAGACCAGTGCAGTATCTCAGCAGCGCAGAGCTTCTGCTTCCGGCCCTCCTGTACCACAGGGGGAAGATCCTGTACAAGCTGGATCAAAAGGAATGGCCTCTGAAGAGGGGTTTACTTCAGTATTAAACAAAATTTATGAAACATTGGAAAAATTAAGTAAACAGGTTACTGAAGCGACAACTAAAATTGACCAGAACACTTCCAGCATTAACAATTTGGGGCAGAAGGTGAACTCTAATACAGAATCCATTGAAAAACTGCTGCAAGAATCTACTTCTAATCGAAAGACAGCAGAGGAAGCAAGGGAAAAAGCAGCGGCTGTAGAGGAAAAAATAACACCGATATGCAAACAGCTTGGGGATCATCAGTCGCTTTTGTCCATGATTGAACTGAGGGAGAAACAGACTAATCTGAGGATCAGGGCGGTCCCTGAACTGGAAAAAGACAGCCTAAGTGATTTTCTCACACAGGAATTTGCAGGCTTTTGGAACTTGGATGACAAGCAAGACTTTAAGATAGTAAGTGCTTTTAGACTTGGAAGAGGAGGGAGAAGATAAGGTCGAGAGACTGTTTGATTACCCTCCGATCAAAAGAGGAGAGAGACAAAATACTGAGTCTGCACTTCCAGAACACCTTGGAAATAAACGATTCAAGAGTGGAGATATTCAAGGACATCCCGAAATATCTTTTGGACCTTAGGTCTAATTACAGAGATTTGGTGGCCCTGTTGAGAGGAAATAGAACCATTTTTAGGTGGGAATTCCCCCAAGGCCTATCCTTTACCTTTAAAGGGAAAAAGTTCAAAATAAGATCAGTGGAAGATAAAGAAAAATTCTTGAGAGAACACGAAGAAGACCTGCAAAAAGAAGTTCTAGAAGAGCTAAGAGCTTTAAAACCAGGAGTACTAGACATAGTACCACCACCTTCGGGACTGGACAAGTTAGAAAAAGTGATACCACCGTCAGAACAAGAGGAATTATTGGGAGCAGTTGGAGGAAAGTAGAATAAATACACCATGTCTCTGCAATTATTAAGTTGGAACATTCATGGACTTAACTCCCCGGAGAAGAGGAGGAAAGTTTTTCATTTATTGAAAAAGGAACAATTGGACTTAATTTGTTTACAGGAAACACATGTGATAAGGCTACACAGGAAAGTATTGATTAATAAAAGATTGGGTCAAGAGTTTATTTCATTGGATAAGGTTAAAAAGAGAGGAGTTGTTATTTACGCAAAAGAGAGCCTATCACCGAAATTTGTTTTTAAAGATGATCAAGGAAGATTTGTGGCAATTGAAATTCAATCACAAGGAGAAAAATTTTTAATAGTAGGAGTTTATGCACCAAATGAGGGGAAATCTGATTTTTTTAAGAAATTGCACGAGACATTGTTAGACTATATGGATTACAACATTATTATGATGGGAGATATGAATGGAGTGGTATCTACAAATATGGACAAGTCGCAGAGACAGGTTGTAACTAAAGATGGCAGACTACCAAAAACCTTTTTTGAACTGACTGACAATATGGACTTGATTGACATTTGGAGAATTAAGAACCCCTTAGGAAGAGAGGGAACATTCTTCTCTGAAGCCAAAATGACATGGACAAGAATTGACCAAATATGGATAACTAGAGGACTGGCACCTAAGACTCGAAAAGTGGAAATTTGCCCAAAAACTTGCTCCGACCATAATGCTGTGAAAATGGAGATGAAACTAACACCAATCGGTTCCTTCAGATGGAGGATGAATGACACCTTGTTTAGAGATCAAGAGGTTATCAAGAAGGCCCAAAAAACCTTGAGAGACTATTTTGAGATAAATTTGAATACTATTACTGAAAAAAGAATAATCTGGGACGCAAGTAAAGCAGTTATGAGGGGGTTTCTGATCCAACAGAATACAATAAAGAAGAGAGCCCAAAATGAAAAAAAAGATAAAATTTTGGAAAAAATAAAAGAGGGTGAGAAGAAATTAAGAGCGAAACCAAAGTCACAAGAGATTCTGAGAGACATAAAGTTATATCAAGTGCAATATATGAAGATGATGAATCAGGAAATTGAATGGAAAATTAAACAAATGATACAAAAGACATTTGAATCGGCTAATAAATGTGGAAAATTGCTAGCTTGGCAAATGAAAAAAAGACAAAAGCTCAATACTATTACTAATTTGGAAGTGGAAAGAAAGAACATTCAGAATCCAGTGGAAATGAGAAAATGCTTCCAGAGATATTTCAAACAGTTATATACACAAGGGCCACAGAAAGAGTTTGATATAGACCAATTTCTAAGAACAAATGGATTACAAAAAATCTCTCAAGAAAACAAGATAATGCTGAACCACAAAATTACAGAACAGGAGGTAGAAGGTGCCATTCAGAATATGCAGTTGGGTAAATTTCCAGGGCCGGATGGTTTAACCTCAAAATACTATAGATCTTTGAAAGATTGGTTAATTCAGCCACTAAAGGAGGTTTGTAATGAAATTTTGGAGGGGAAAAAAGCGCCAGAGTCGTGGAAGGAAGCTTATATTACACTTATACCAAAAACTGAGTCGGAAAAGACACAACTTAAGAACTACCGCCCCATATCCCTGCTCAATGTGGATTACAAAATATTTGCTGATATTTTGGCTAATAGATTAAAAAAAGTATTAGTGGAAGAGATACATAAGGACCAAGCTGGCTTTCTCCCAGGTAGACACTTGTCTGACAACACGAGGAACATAATTAACATTTTGGAGAAGTTGCAAGTGAACATTAATACCATAGCAGTTTTAATTTTTATAGATGCGGAGAAAGCCTTTGACAATATTTCTTGGAATTTTATGAAGAAAAATCTTCAGGGGATGGGGGTGGGTCAAGGGTTTGAAAATGGTAGAACTGCAATTTACTCAGAACAAAAGGCTAAGCTAATAGTCAATAATATGATGACAGAGGAATTTAAGATAGAGAAAGGGACACGACAAGGCTGCCCAATTTCCCCATTGCTTTTTATTTCGGTCCTGGAGGTTCTGTTAAATATGATTAGAAGGGACCGTCTGATTAAAGGTATCCAGGTCGGAGCCAAACAATACAAATTGAAAGCTTTTGCAGATGACCTAGTCTTGACGTTACAGGAGCCAGAATCTAGTACGAAAAGAGTATTAGAACTGATTCAAGAATTTGGTCATGTGGCAGGTTTTAAATTGAACAAGTCAAAAACTAAAGTTTTAGAGAAAAACTTAACACCGATTGAGAAAGAGAGGTTTCAGAAGGAGACAGGTTTAACATTAGTTAAGAAAGTAAAATATCTGGGGGTTAATATGACTGCTAAGAATTTAAACTTATTTAAAGATAACTATGAGAAATGTTGGACAGAAGTGAAAAAAGACTTAGAAATCTGGTCAAATTTGAAGCTTTCCTTGTTGGGTCGAATTGCAGCTATAAAGATGAATGTATTGCCAAAAATGTTATTTTTGTTTCAATCATTGCAAATTTTGGACAAGATGGACTGTTTCAAGAAGTGGCAGAGAGACATTTATAGATTTGTCTGGCAGGGCAAGAAGCCTAGAATAAAATTTAAAATATTAACTGATGCAAAGGAAAGAGGCGAATTTGCCCTGCCAGACCTTAAACTTTACTATGAATCAGCAGCATTCTGCTGGTTGAAAGACTGGCTGCTTCTTGAGAACACAGACATTTTGGATTTGGAAGGTTTTAATAATGTTTTTGGATGGCATGCATATTTGTGGTACGACAAGGTTAAAGCACATAAAGCATTTAAAAACCATATTGTCAGGAAAGCATTGTTCAATGTCTGGATAAGATACAAAGACTTATTGGAAAACAAAACACCAAGGTGGTTGTCACCAATGGAAGCGAAGGCTCAGAAAAAGCTCAATATGGAGGCCAAATGGCCGAAATATTGGGAAATATTGGAACAACAAGGAGACAAATTGAAATTGCAGAGTTTTGAGAAATTAAAAGATAAAGTGCGAGATTGGCTTCATTATTATCAAATAAGAGAGGCCTATAATTTGGACAAAAAAATTGGCTTTCAGGTGGAAAAATCAAAATTGGAAACAGAACTGCTAGATCCCAAAACTAAGATACTTTCAAGAATGTATAACTTGCTGTTAAAATGGAATACGCAGGATGAAACGGTTAAATCTGCAATGATTAAATGGGCACAGGATATCGGTCATAACATCATGTTTGCTGACTGGGAACAGTTGTGGACCACAGGTATGAAATTTACGGCATGTAATGCCTTAAGAGAGAATATTATGAAAATGATATACAGGTGGTACATGACCCAGTCAAGCTTGCAAAAATATATCATTTGCCCGATAATAAATGTTGGAAATGTAAAGAAATTGAAGGTACATTCTTTCACCTTTGGTGGACGTGCCCAAGAATCAAGGCTTTCTGGGAGATGATATATAATGAAATGAAAAAGGTATTTAAATATACCTTCCTGAAGAAACCAGAGGCCTTCCTTCTGGGCATTGTCGGCCAATCGGTGCCAAAGAAGGACAGAACTTTCTTTATGTATGCAACAACAGCAGCAAGAATACTTATAGCAAAGTATTGGAAGACACAAGATCTACCCACCCTGGAAGAGTGGCAGATGAAGATGATGGACTATATGGAATTGGCGGAAATGACTGGCAGAATCCGAGACTTGGGAGAAGAGGTGGTGGAGGAAGACTGGAAGAAATTTAAAGACTATCTTCAGAAATATTGTAAAATTAATGAATGTTAAAATTATGTTCGGATTGGCAATAAGTGGTATTTAGCAACAAAAGTTAATAAGAATATGCAAAAATGAATTGATAAATGGATGAAAATATAGAGTAATAATATGTTATGATATAGAGTTAAGATAAATGAAAGAGGGTAAGGATTTGCTGAATTGATTATGTAAATGGGAATACAAAAAGGGGAGGTGTGAGGAGGTCAAGGAAACAAGCAAATGAGCTTAAAGATATCAAAAAATGGATTTGGTTTTTGTATTTTGTATTTTCTTTTTTTCTTCTCTATGTATTTGTGTATTTTTTGTATTTTTCTTATTTTTTGTTTTTCTTTTATTCTGTAAATCTCTGTTTTTTGTAAAACCCTAATAAATATCCTTTAAAAAAAAAAAGATAACAAATGTTGGAAATGTAAAGAAAATGAAGGTAGATTCTTTCACCTTTGGTGGACGTGCCCAAAGATTAAGGCTTTCTGGGAGATGATCTATAATAAAATGAAAAAGGTATTTAAATATACCTTTCTGAAGAAACCAGAGGCCTTTCTCCTGGGCATAGTCGGCCAATTGGTGCCAAAGAAGGATAGAACTTTCTTCATGTATGCAACAACAGCAGCAAGAATACTTATTGCAAAGTATTGGAAGACACAAGATTTACCCACCCTGGAAGAGTGGCAGATGAAGGTGATGGACTATATGGAATTGGCGGAAATGACTGGCAGAATCCAAGACCTGGGAGAAGAGTTGGTGGAACAGTGGCGTAGTGTGGGGGGTGCAGGGGGGGCCGGCCGCACCGGGCGCAACATCTGGGGCTTAGGGTTAGGGGGCGCAAATCCACGGGTTAGGGGGTGCAAATTACTTGCCTTGCCCCGGGTGCTGACAACCCACGCTACGCCACTGTGGTGGAAGAAGATTGGAAGAAATTTAAAGACTATCTGCAGAAACACTGTAAAATTAGTGAATGTTAAAATGATGTTGGATTGAAAATAAGTGGCATTAGCAACAAAGTTAATAAGAATATGCAAAAATGGATTGATAATGGATGAAAATATAGAGTTATAATATGTTAAGATATAGAGTTAAGATAAATGAAAGAGGGTAAGGATTTGCTGATTTGATTATGTAAATGGGAATACAAAAAGGGGAGGTGTGAGGAGGTCAAGGAAACAAGCTAATGAGTTTAAAGATACAAAAGAATGGATTTGTTTTTAATTCTTACTTACCTATTCATTTTTTGCATTTTGTATTTTTATTTTTATTTTTTATTTTTTATGTATTTTAGTATGTCTTTTTTATCTTTTTCTTTTTATATATTTTTTTGTATTCTGTAAACCTTTGTTTTTGTAAAATCTCAATATATATATATATATATATAAATACAGTGGCTCCATTCCTACCTGTAGGGCCATGTCTACAGAACAGATGTGGAAGATTGTGTCACTGCCACCCTGTGGTCCTTTCGCCAACTATTCATTCGACAGCTATTGTCCATTCTTGCACAAAGGGTAGCTTGGCTGTGGTGATTCATGCAGTGGTGATCTTAAGCTTCAATTCTTGCAATGTGCTCTATGTGGGGCTTACCCTTGATCTGAAAGCTGCAGCTGGTACCCAGCGCTGCAGCTAGACTGTTGATGGGGACAGACTACTGCCAGCCCACAACTCCAGTGCTTAAAAAGCTTGCACAGCCTGCCCATACACTCCCATGCCAGGTTCAAGGTTCTTGTAATAATTAACAAGGCCTTTAACAACATGGGTGCAGGATATCTTAAGAACTACCTGATCCCCTGTATCCTGGGTCAATCACTGAGATCTTGGGAGGAGTCTCTGTTGGTGGTCTCCCATGGTTCAGATGCATGACTCATAACTGCTAGAAGTGTAAGGGACTGAAGCCTATGGAACTTCAGGTGCATGACTTAAGACTTTCATGGTCCATTTTCAGGTAGTCTTTGGTTTTACAGTGGTACCTCGGGTTAAGTACTTAATTCGTTCCTGAGGTCCGTTCTTAACCTGAAACTATTTTTAACCTGAAGCACCACTTTAGTTAATGGGGCTTCCTGCTTCCGCCACACCGCCGGAGCACGATTTCTGTTCTCACCCTGAAGCAAAGTTCTTAACCTGAGGTACTATTTCTGGGTTAGTGGAGTCTGTAACCTGAAGCGTATGTAACCTGAAGCGTATGTAACCCGAGGTACCACTGTATGATAAATTCTTATCATTTTATTGTCCCATTTTCTGTGTATTGTTTTTATATGGGTAGCTCAGCTGGTGCTGATAATGTCAAGGTTGCAGAGTCGATCCTTGTATGGCACAACTGCATATTCCTGCATTGTAGGGAGTTGGAGTAGATCAAGCTTCCTTAACCGCGGCCCTCCAGATGTTTTTGACCTACAACTCCCATGATCCATAGCTAGCAGGACCAGTGGTCAGGGATGATGGGAATTGTAGTCTCAAAACATCTGGAGGGCCGAGGTTGAGGAAGCCTGGACTAGATGATCCTCGGGTTCCCTTCCAACTCTATGATTCTATGATACACCTCTTAGAGATGCAAATATATAAGCAGTATAGGTAAAGGTAAAGGGACCCCTGACCATTAGGTCCATTCATGGCTGACTCTGGGGTTGCGGCGCTCATCTCACTTTATTGGCTGAGGGAGCCGGCGTACAGCTTCTGGGTCATGTGGCCAGCATGACTATGCCGCTTCTGGCGAACCAGAGCAGCGCACGGAAACGCCATTTACCTTCCCGCTGGAGCTGTACCTATTTATCTACTTGCACTTTGAAGTGCTTTCGAACTGCTAGGTTGGCAGGAGCAGGGACCAAGCAACGGGAGCTCACCCCGTCACGGGGATTCGAACCGCCGACCTTCTGAACGGCAAGTCCTAGGCTCTGTGGTTTAACCCACAGCGCCACCCGCATCCCATAAGCAGTATATAAAAGTCTTAAATAAATAAAATGTCTGTGACTCCATAACGCACATCAAATTCAGAATTCATCCAGGTAGGAATCATGCATATTCTTTGGTTGTTTACATCTTAACTGAAGTAAATGGGAACTAATCAGCTTAACTATGAGCAGGGTCTATTTATGGTGATTTTTGAGATGTTAAGGAAATGTTGTTAGTTGTTATGTTGTAAGTTATTCTCAGAATGCAAGAATGCATTTCACTGGAGTTTTGCAGAGTTTTGCTATAGGACAAATGAGTTATCCAGCAGAAGGAAGGTTTGATTTATGGCATTCAATATCTGTTACGATTCAGAAAGAAAAAAACTGGTCTTCAATAAACTCCCAATCTGAAAGATGATGTATGATTCATGCAAAACACTGTAGAAATTGCTGCTTACTTCTTGACATTTTGTGCTATACTTTAATTATATTGACAAAGGAAATGAACAAGCCCCTTTCTTAAAAACACACCAAGGAAATTTTTATTGGATTAGTCCCGACAGCAAATAAAGAAGCGCAATGTATTGTGAGAAGCTGCAGGGGGATTTAGATAAATTAAATAGATGGGTTAATAGATGGCAAGTGCTATTCAAGCCAGATTAACATGAACTGGTGTTTAGGTATGATAAGGAACATTAAAAAAACACACCAACCCACAGCATTCGTTTGAATTATTCTTTGGAATATTGGCAAAAGACAAAATGAAATTACGAAAACAAGCTATCGAGTGGTACACTCAGCAGCCAGTGTGCACATTAAGGTGGGATGTGTGGTTTCTCTTGCTAATGCTGGTATCAATAAAGAAATATACACATTCTTTTCCCCCCAAAGAAACTGCCTTCATGCTTAAGCTGCTTCTAGCCATTGCCTCAACTATTCCATTTCAAACTTACTGTAGTTAATCAACATTTTTCAACAATGAAGAACAGGGTTGGGCCTATTCAAAATCAGCATAACCACGTCACACAAGCATGCATTTTTATATTTGTCACAAAGTCTAGCACTGTGAGAGCCCTAACTTTATTTTTTCCCCTAAAAAAAAATACCGCCCCCCCCCTTGCTCATACTTAGGAGCCAAGGAGAATATAGCTCACTGGTTGAAAAACCTCACGGTTTGCATTTGTCTTCAGAATTGTCCATGTGGGCGCAGGTTTAGAATCCTGCCATGCCGAAAGGGTTCCAGGCAACATGCCTCCGTGTGATTTTAAAGAGGCCTACAGTGCTGGAGTAACCAATGTTGTGCCTTCCAGATGTTATGTTTATTTATTTGTATTGACATTGCAAGAGGTTAAAGGGGTCCAGAGCTTGGTTGCTTGTGTTCAGCTGATTGAAGTGTGGCTTGTTTGTGGGTGGGTGGGTTGGGTCAGGTTAACCATACTGGTTCGTATGCTGTTGGGGGAGATAGGTCATTGTCCTGTTGTGTTGCGTTGTGTATGTGATAAAGGGGAGCCACGCCAGGGTGAAGGAATCCTCCTTTGCTTGTCCCTGTACTAATTTAAGTTTCTAGTAGGGCTGCTTCCCATACATTTTGGTATCAGTGGTCTATGCTCACTCCTGATAGGCCCTTGAAGTACTTTTATCCTGGTTAGCTACTCTATTGAAAGCAAGGGGCTGGGGAGACAAAGCCTGAAGCACCAGAGTACTGCAAGATGAGATAGAGGAGATAGAGGAGGCAGGGTTTAGCTCTCTTAGAAGAAGTAGAACCTGCCTACCTCTTACTTTCTCTGTGAATGTGGCAGATAAGTAAATAAAATACCTGTGATGGCCTCGTCACATCTATTTCGGCCCTATGATCAGTTATTATTATTTACCATTATTTATTAAATTTGTATAGCACCCTAAATTATGAGCTACGTTCATAACTCTTTACTGTTCTTTTGCCTTGGAAAGCCTTTCTGTCACCTAATCCTTATTCGCTGCACCACCAAATAAATGTTTAATATTGGGATGCACCAACTATTTCATCAGCACAATACCTCTAACTGTAGTGTTAGCTAGAGGTGGCACTGGATTTCTCCAAAAGCAAGACCCTGTTTAGCTTTAGGAGTTTTGAGGGAAGTTAAAAACATTTTGGTAAGACCGAGGGTGTTCCGCTGTTCCACATCTAGGGTTGCCATTTTTTTCTGGATACGAGTTGCACGAGGGGCAGCTTTCTTCCATTGTTGCATCCCTATGCAGTTTAATGCTCTGCCTTCTGGTTTTTATAGGCCAAAGCCTCCACCCATAAGAAGGTGACAACCAATCACATATTGCAAGGCAAATTTGGACTGTCCTGGGCAAATGTTTAGCATCGGCACTTTAATGATGTCAGCCATATTGATGAATAGAATGAATGCCATATTTTCATTTGAATGCCATTCATTTTCATTTTATAAGAATATGCAAAAATGAACTGATAATGGATGAAAATACTGAGTTATAAAATGTCAAGTTATAGAGATAAGATGAATGAAAGAGGGTAAGAATTTGCTGATTTGATTATTTAAATGGGAATACAAGAAGGGGAGGTGTGAGGAAGTCAAAGAAACAAGCAAATGAGTTTTAAATTATGAAAAAGAATTGTTTTTAATCTTTTGTATCTTTTTTCGTGTGTGTTTACTCTTATTTTTTTTCTTGTTTCTCTACAATTTGTTTTTTGTAAAATCTTAATAAATATTTCTTAAAAAAAAAAAGCAGTTCGAAAGCACGTCAAAGTGCAAGTAGATAAATAGGTACCGCTCCAGCGGGAAGGTAAACAGCGTTTCCGTGTGCTGCTCTGGTTCGCCAGACGCGGCTTAGTCGTGTTGGCCACATGACCCGGAAGCTGTACGCCGGCTCCCTCGGCCAATAAAGCGAGATGAGCGCCGCAACCCCAGAGTCGGTCACGACTGGACCTAATGGTCAGGGGTCCCTTTACCTTTAAGGAAAAGTGGGTTATGTATTATTACCATAAACATTTTATTTTTTACATTTATATCTATCAATACTGTGGAGCGGAAGGCAGCATACATAGCAGTCTTTCCCAGGCAATCTCCCATCCAACCACTGGCTAGATGCAGACCAACTTAGCTTCATCAAGGTTTCTTTCTCACATGCCTTCACACCATAGACCTATTTTCCACTTTTTCTTGAAAACTTGCGTGTTATACAGGCTGCTTATGTATTCATGCAATTATATCTATTGTTATTCAGAGTGAAGAGAATAGCAATTTTCAAATCTGCTTTTGCTGCTAGTAAATTTTAAATGTTTAAATGTTTAAATGTTTATTGCTTGTTTTTTATTTATAGTACTCCATGTTGCTCTATGGAAAAATAATGTTAGGTTCTACTAAAGTGAGGGATTTTATGGTAGCAATGCTAAACAGGGAAATAAAAGTTCATAGGTTGTAAATGGCCTCTCTACTGGTTTATATTTCAATATATATAGCTGCAATTTCATTTCATTTCATTTTTAGAAAGCTTTTTCTTAATAATATGTTATACTATGTTTTATGGTCTTGTTGTGCCACCATGGGTGGACATTGGCCAGAAAGCCAGCTTTATAAATATTTTAAATAAAAAGGAAACATTTGAGGCAAACGGAATTCATTAGCGCAGCACAATATTCAGGTGCAATATTGAACATGGTTATTATATAAACTGAAATGCTAAATTGTGCAAACACACACATGCACACACACACACATATATCAACATCTTTTATTTTGAGGGGGGGTGTGCATCTCTGGCAGTGCTTGATAAATTGGTGCTATTATAATGATTCAAATGAGAACCAAAGTCAGTGTCAGCAATAGAAGCTGAATATTCAAAGATACATTTTGCAGTCAGTAGAAGTTTGCTTAGTTTAGTGGGGGTCGGGTGAATGTGTTTGAGAAGTAGGAATCGAGAGGTGTTGGAGTCACTGGAAAATGAAGGCCAGGTTTACGTTCTAAATACACCCATTAATCTTGCTCGGAATCATCAGTGAACTAGAAGAACACAGGTGTCTATTGCAAAGACACAAACAGATGAAGACAGTAGGGAAGGGAAAGGGAAAGGGGCATAGAATAGAATCGCAGAATTGTAGGGTTGGAAGGGACCCTGAGGATCATCTGTACCCCCAAGTGTGTTTTATAAGCTGGTCCCCGACCGTAATAAATTATCGATCTATCTAGTCTAACTCCCTGCAATGTGAGAATATGTGGTTGCCCCATACAGGGATTGAACCTGCAACCTCAGTGTTATCAGCACCATGCTCTAACCATCTGAGGTACCTAGGCTGATCCAGGGATATCTGACCAATTATTTTATTTAATCTACTTATTGGAATATTCATTGACTATCAGTCTTGAACTAGGAAAGGAAGGATCTGTCAGTTTTGGTTCTCCCCATTTCTCCTTTCTCCAGTCTTAAATCCACTTATCCACATTTCTTCAGTGTTTTGCTAAAAATGTTTTTAAAAACCCTGATGAAAATTATTTTGCATTTTAGGGCAAATGGTTCCATAGCAAACACATGTACAGTATATGCATTTTTTTTCCTTTTTGTTTGTTTTTGTTTTTTACTAATGTACACATTGTTGCAAGCAATTTATCCTAATATAATGGTTTCTCTGTGTGTTATTTTCAATAATCTATTCCTTTCCATGCACATTCCCTGCTAGCATGTGTGATTTTGTAAACACTGGTCGCTTGAACAACTGCGTTACAAAATTCAGATTAAGTGCAAATTTTGAAAGGTGGTTGTGTTTTGGTTCTCATGTTGTTTTGGGAAATGCAAATGTAATAAATTCGGTTCTAAATGCATTCTGAATTGAATCGCTCCCCCATCTCTTGCTTGAACTAAGGGCTATTTCACACATGACATTTTACTCACACAGATGTAATGAGAAATGTCCACATGTGAAAATCATGCAAAAGTCTCCTTTACATGGTAGATATGACAAGCTTTTTCCAGCTAAATGAGAAGGTCCCTGCCTTTGGTGTTTGTTTTGTTTTGAAACCTGCAGTTGGTGCTTCCTGTATAGTCTTTAAAATGTTTTTACCTGCTTCTATAGATATGTTTGCACATTGCCTTGGGACATTATATGTGGAAGGAGATTCACATATAAATAAAGCATAACTATGTATACACAGGAGTCATATCACTTCCTAACAGCAGATGATTGGGTGGGGGGAAGAGTACTGGGAGAGACAAAAAGTCTGATTTGGAATAAGGAAACGTCCTGCATTTCTCTTTTCAGGAAAAACGTACCATGTTAGGAAACTCTCATTGGCAAATGTTCCTCTTTCAAATGTTTGCATCCAATGTAGAATAATCAAATTCGATCCACGTTATGTTGACTTTTTAAAAAAGTGTTTCAGTATAGAGAGGGCTTAAAGTCTCATGGTTAAAGCAATGCATCACTGACATTACAGATGTCTGTTTCATCAATTAAGAAATTCCAGACATTAGTGGGGAGATTACTTGCTGCCGTGGTCTGTACAGAGATTAAAACTACCACCATTTCATATCAATACTAGAGGTTTTGATTGTGGACTAGATTGCATGGTTATCGCCTGTGAAATGTAAATCACTTAGGCAGCAATCCAGAACACAGATAAATTCTGATGGGATTTAAGCAATCTAGCTGTGCGCTGGATTACAGCCTTAACCAATTTTACCTTTGTATTTCCTAAGAGATAAACTTTATCATGTTTAGCAGAGGTGGACAAATATTTCCAATTTCTTACATTTAAGCGTATCTTTGGACCTGGAGTGGGGGAAATGGTTAGATTTTTAGTATGTCAGTAAAATTTCCTGAGACAGTTCCCTGCTCTTAAGTTCCCCCCGAAAATTCATTGGTTGCTTTGTCAAAACAGGAGCTTCTAAATTCACTCGAAATTTCCTGGGTGGAAATCTCAAACACAATTGCAACTCCTTTGATGCGTTCTTAGAACACCCCTTCTAAGCATTCACTGAATGTGGGAGTTTGGAGCGTGCCTGGTAGAAACATCCTCTGCATGCTAACACGTGTTCCATCCACAAACACATTCTGCAGCTGCTCCTTGGGCACCAGACAAATAAGTCTTACACATTAGTTCCTATGCACACTCAGGACCCCTTCACAATGACATTGAACATGCAGTCATTGGGTGGATGGGATTGGTTTGTACAACACTGAAGACTGGGCTGGAAGGAACAGCCCACTTGTCCCCTCCAAACATAAATGCAACATATGCAGTGTGCTCAAGTGACCACCCCTTCCTCATGATGAGATGTACCAGTTTGCATGGAACCCTGCTTTAGATCAAACTGTTAGAATTCCTGCTCCATGACTGCAGTCATGGGATTTTTGTCTATCACATGACAGTGTGTTTTGACTCCACAGTGTGGGAAGTGACGGAGACAGGATGTTTGTGTTACTGTGTTCCGTGAAGTGGGAATATTGTCCTTTGTTCTTTTTCTCTTTGCTGTCTGATGCTAGAAAGAGAAGGAGCCATGTTGCAGTGCTCCGTGTGTGTTTATATGTAAATAAAGTAGATTAGCCAAAATGCTGAGTTGCTGAGGTCTGTTGTGCAAAATGTGAACACTCTGCAGATCCCTAAGTGTGCCGGTGTCTGTTGGCATCGGTTGCTGTGATGTTCGGACTGAAGAAAGCTTTTGAAGCTCCCGAACGAATGACCAGAAGGGAGAGAACATGCCAGTTGGGCATGTGTTTCTACCAGGGTCCTACTCGAGTGTAGGACGAGCTCCTGACACAAACTTGGTGGCTGCTTCAGAGTTGCATTACCACCCCAGTGAAAATGTTTGCAAATATCTAAGCGGAGATTCATTTAACTTCCTTCAAAAATCCCTTCATGCTTTACCAGAAAAGAGATTTAGAAAATCCCTTCCAGTTTTTCACAATATGGCATCAGTTCTGTTTTTCCTTGAACTTTGAAACATGAGATGTGTAAAGATTAGCAGAACTGTACTGTGTGTCCTAAACAGAATGCAGTTACTGAATACTGAGATGGAGACAAAAAAAGTTGGAAAAATAGCAGCTATGTACTGCAAAGATGCCATGCAAACACAGCCTGGAAGTTAGCAGTGCATCCTAGGAATACAAGATGCTGCCTTTTACTGTGTTGTACCATTGACCCATGTAGCTCAATACTGTCCACATAGTTGCAAGTGCTCTCCAGGGTTTCAGACATGAGTTTTTACTATCCACACCTGCAGATGTTTCCAGATTCCAACTCCCATTATCCCTGACCATGGGCCAAGTTGGGTAGAGGCTGATGGAAATTAGAATCCAACAGTGTCTGGATGCCAGAGGTTTCCCACCCCCAGGGCCGCCCCAAGACATTTTGGCGCCCGAGGCAAACCACAAAATTATGCTCTCTTCCTCACCAGGGAAGAAGGGGTGAGTGAAGACATACACCAGGAAGAAGTAGGGAATAAAGACCTGCATCAGGGTTTGCTGCCTCGGCACATCCTGCCAGCCACTTCACCTTGCCAAATGGGTGGGCTGGCCCCTGCCCACCCCTGTCAGTGCCTCCACCCTGAGCTATGTGTGTGGGATGCATTATGCTCTGCTGGTTTCCCTAATAAGTAGTTTCTGAAACAAATATTTGTGGGTTATCAGGGCACTTGCACATCACCTGTGTATCTTGAACACATGGTTTTCTCTCTCTCTCTGTCTCTCACACACACAGTGGTACCTCTGGATATGCACACCTCTGGTTGTGTTTCCTCGGGTTATGCACACGGCAAACCCAGAAGAATTTTTTGGGTTTTGCCACATGCACATGCGCAGAAGCGCTCTATGCACCGTGTGCATGCGCAGAACAGGCACCTCCGGTTGTGAATTCCTCGGGATCCTACCAGAGCTCTGGAATGGATCCCGGGCGCAACCGGAGGTACCTCTCTCTCTCTCTCTCTATATATATATTTACAGTGCAGTACAGCTTAATTCTCTGGCTAGCTCTTCCTCATAATGCTGATCCTTTCTTGCAAGCATAGGTATAATTCAGCAATTGATTTTCAGTCAAAGCCCAGGGTATATTCACATACGCACCATCATCACAGTGTTTTCTAGCACATTCAAGGCCAAACCCATTCACAAGCTCAGCTTGGGAAATAGGCAACAGAAGACTTCAGCTCCGTTTTTAACTTCCACATTACAGCAGGTTGTCTTTTATTTTATTTTCTTTGTGTGTCTGAGAAAGACATCAAACAGCTCTGACTTGCTGTGCAAGCATTTTCTGGACATCCCTGCGGTAGATTTGGTTGAATCTTCTGCTGGGTGAAATGAGATTGGTATGTGAAGAGGTAGCCCTGACTCAGACCACACAGATCTCGACTTCGGGGGGGACAGTGATAAACAGGCTGTGGCTTTGCAGATGGAGATGGCGGAACATTTAACGGGAATACACTCAAAACTTCCTGAGGCTTGTGAAACTGATGCTGATCAAAGTAGTAACTCTTGCAAACCTGAAAATAACAGTTAGCACCACTGCTTCAAACTCAGACAATTCACAATTAGGATAACAAGATGAGGGCAACTGTTAAGTTGTGGGTGAACATATCAGACAACACAGCGATTCTTCAAACAGCTCTTGTTTATTCACAGGCCAGAACAGAACAGAACTAAAGGGTTCAGCCAGCCTGCTTATATAGAGCTCCACTAGAACGCAACAGTAACCATTTTCTGTAACTATCCAATTGCTGAACTTCACTTTCAATCCCTTATTTGCATATGTGGACCAGAGTGAAAACTATCTACAGTATCCCCCTGCTGGCCCAGGGTGAGAACTTCAGTACATAACAGCAACAAAGGTCGTAAAACATTATGGTCCTTATTGCCAAACAGTTAATCAGGATTGGTTCAAATCCTGCCCCTTTTCTAGGTGCAGTTGCTCAGGCTGACTTTGATGATCAAGTGCAAGGAAGGAGAATTCTTGCACCCCCAGCTCCCATCAGCCCCAGCCAGTATTGCCAGTGGTCAGGAATTATGAGAGGTGTTGTCACTTTATCATAGAATCTTAGAGTTGGAAGGGACCCAATGGTCATCTAGTCCAACCCCCAGCAATGCAGGAATCTTTCTTATTTATTTCATAAAAGTTATATGCTGCTTGATTGTAGAAACCTACCTATTCGGATGACCACAGGTTCCCCACCTCTGGTTTATGGAATCATCCCCTTTCCTGTTCTTAAGGAGGAGGAGTTGTTTCAATTTATTGCTCACGCTTCACCCCAAGGTCCAAGGGAGAGTTATAGCAGTTTTAAAACACAGCATTAAAAGCCCCTTTGAAAACTTAACATGGATTAAAAAAATGCAATCTCAGAAAACCAGGGTGAGTTCCATCCAACTTACCTTTGCATGTCCCTCATCTTAAGGATAATGGTTTAAGTGCCTGAAATGGGAATGTTTACTTACGTTAAATTACTGTGTATTTTTAACATGGCGGTTTTTCCCCTTTGACAGTAGCTCTCCTGTGATTGGCATTCCATTGTCTTGTGACTGTTATTCTAGTAACTATCGTTTTTAACTACTTTCTGTTCTCTCTCTCTCTCTCTCTGTGTGTGTGTGTGTGTGTGTCTGAGGGAGAATGGCTGCTGAGAGAGGATGTCATTGTGTTCTGTCTGAAGTGAAACAGAGGGAAGATCCCTAAAAGTTAATAGGGAGAAACCTGTGTGAAAGTTAGATTGTAAATATATTCTTCTCAGTTATATGTTTATGAAAGGCAAGTTATTTTTGAATATAAAGAGTCTGGACATTGTATAGTCTTTACAAAAAAAGTTATCAATCATGTAGAAGAGTTATTTAGCTTCCTAGCTGTAAGCTGCTTTGCATATCATTAATAATTATATATATATATATATATATATATATATATATATATATAAAAAACAAAACTCGACACCCAACTTTTGGGTGAAAGAGAAGCGTAATCCAAAGATGTCCCTGGAAGCTGTGTGAGGTCTAAAAGGTGCAGACTGTGGCATGGCTTGCTTCTAAAATCAAGTTACATGCCCCGTTGATCTATATTTTTTTCACATCACCAAACATTACATAGAACTTACACAAATTCCCTCTGCGATTCCATTTTTGCAAACCGTAAAGCACAGGGTAGGCATTTTACAAACTCTCTTCTCCAAACTGATCCAAACAATGTGGGTTTGAGATGACTTTTCCTAAATTAGAATTTAGCCACCTAATTTTCTACTGTAAATAGCAACTGCAAAATTTGCATGCCAGGTTCTGGGTGCATTTGTGTAACTGGAGCATCTGGCTTTTTGGCAGAGACTGCAGACAAATAGATTGCCAACTATGGATTGCCCTCCTGGTCTCTCACATAATATGGCAATGCTGGCAGCCAGCTTTGTCTTCCTTAGTGCCATCTTCTTGTTAATGTGCTTTGACTTCAGTGAATTATGCATTGATCTATTTTGAACTGTGTTCAGAAGAATGCTTGTCCCAGGCCTCGTTTATGCTTCATTATGGTTTTGTTATAATGACGAGTTGACCTTGGGAATGAAAACCCCTCTATTATATTGTTCTTTTCTTCCGTCTCGTCTTTTCCCATTCTCTCTCCCCACCTGCTTTCCACACTCCAAGCTCTAAAATCATTTGTTAACAACAGCGTGTCCTAAGTAAACTGAAGGGAATGGATCTTGTTCTGCTCCAATGAGTGTTCTTTGCGGTCTCGTAGGTAGCTTTTCTCTGGGGGGAGAAGGGAAGTAATAAAATGTGCTTATTGTTTAGCCCCAAGATCTGGGCTGTGCATTGATGGTTTGGTTATATGACTCTTAGATACATCTGCAGCTTTCTCTTGGGTGTAATGAGTCTTGATCAGCAACCTCATGATGGTTTTCAAGCGGATAGGCCCCCTTCCTTAATTGTGGCTGAGCCAGTCTTGGAACTTCAGTATATGCTTAAGCAAGCTTGGGGAGATCGGATGCAAGTTAAACCCAGATTCTAAGTATTTTACATCTTGCTGTCAAAGCTGCAACAAGTATAATGTTCATTCATTTTGTGGGAAGCCTCTACAGTGGTACCTCGGGTTACATACGCTTCAGGTTACATACACTTCAGGTTACAGACTCCGCTAACCCAGAAATAGTACCTTGGGTTAAGAACATTACTTCAGGATGAGAACAGAAATCATGCTCCGGTGGCAGCGGGAGGCCCCATTAGCTAAAGTGGTGCTTCAGGTTAAGAACAGTTTCAGGTTAAGAACAGACCTCCAGAACAAATTAAGTACTTAACCTGAGGTACCACTGTATCATATATCTTTTCATCTCGTATATCTTGCCATTGTAAAGTATCTGAAGAAGTGTGCATGCACATGAAAGCTCATACCAATAACAAACTTAGTTGGTCTCTAAGGTTCTTCTGGACAATTTTTTAATTTTTTAAATATATTTCTACTGCGTCAGACCAACACGGCCACCTACTTGAATCTAGAGCCATTGTAAAGAAGAAAGTCTGTACGAAAAGATGATCAAAAATATCCTCTGGCCATCTCAAACCTCATTTAGTTGCTGTGTCAAGAATAGTCTATTGCTTTCCACCCTGTGCTGAGGTATATCTTTCCTTCTTAGCAACATGGACTGCAATGTTTTCTTTGTAAGGTGCCTAGAATTTTGAGAATCTGTTTTCCCAAGGCTACTTACACAAGCGCCATATTTTGCTGGATGAGCCCATGACACTTAACAGAGTCTTAGAGAAGAATCTTAATGTTATGTACTGAAGTTCTCACCCTGGGCCAGCAGGGGGATACTGTAGATAGTTTTCACTCAGGTCCACATATGCACATAAGGGATTGAAAGTGACGTTCAGTGATTGGATAGTTACAGAAAATGGTTACTGTTGCGTTCTAGTGGAGCTCTATATAAGCAGGCTGGCTGAACCCTTTAGTTCTGTTCTGTTCTGTTCTGGCCTGTGAATAAACAAGAGCTGTTTGAAGAATTGCTGTGTCGTCTGATATGTTCACCCACAACTTAACACTTAACATTCTTTGCATGTGTACTCAAACTGAGTTTAGTTGGGTATTACATGTTTAGGATTGCAGCCATAGACTGATTTCACATCGAATCAACCAAGGGTGCCGGCATCACAACTCAGTGTGGGAAATATACACACAGCTCCTGTGATTTCTGAAATGGCGACCAGAATGGATGTACTAACATTTAGCCATGCGTGTAACTTTGAGTTGAGTTTTGCAATATTAAACCTGAAGAGTTCTACTGAGAACAGTTTGTGCCCTGTGCTCTGGAAGCACTTGTGAGAGCTAGGCAATAGCTTCTGCATTGCTCAAAAGACCTTAGTGCTCTAGTTGTATTTCTTCAGCCCATTTTCTCCAGACACTGTAAAATTTGAAATTGAGGACACCATCACCCACCAGGGAGCTTCACTACCTGCTGTAATATTTCAAGTTGCTGTCTTAGAGGAGGGGGGAGATGACAAAGAGGGAAAAGCAGGAAAGATCCAAGAACAGACTCCTGTAGAAGCTTCCTGCAAAATGGGCCTAGTTTACAGAGCTAAGGGTAAAAAATGAACAAGGTACCAAATTCTTATTGGAGTTCTCCTCCTATGCATTTGGATCATCATACCAACAAAAAAGAGGGACGCAGGTGGTGCTGTGGGTTAAACCACAGAGCCTAGGACTTGCCGATCAGAAGGTCGGCGGTTCGAATCCCTGCGATGGGGTGAGCTCCCGTTGCTTGGTCCCAGCTCCTGCCAACCTAGCAGTTCAAAAGCACATCAAAGTGCAAGTAGATAAATAGGTACTGCTCCGGCGGGAAGGTAAACAGCGTTTCCGTGCGCTGCTCTGGTTCGCCAGAAGCGGCTTAGTCATGCTGGCCACATGACCCGGAAGCTGTACGCCAGCTCCCTCGGCCAATAGAGTGAGATGAGCGCCGCAACCCCAGAGTCGGCCATGACTGGACTTGCTGAACAGCTTGGTGGGTTTCTGGATGAAACATCGACTCTGGATCCATTCCAGTCTGGCTTCCGCGCTGGTCATGGGACTGAGACGGCTCTGGTCGCCCTAACAGATGATCTTCGTAGACAGCTGGATCGAGGCGGGTCGGGGCTGCTGATTCTTCTAGATCTGTCAGCAGCTTTCGATATGGTCGATCACGAACTCCTGGACCACCGCCTTGCCGACGTGGGGATCCAGGGCACAGTCCTTCAATGGCTGCGCTCGTTTCTCTCTGGTCGGGGACAGAGGGTGGCGCTTGGGGGGGAATTGTCATCGCGCTACTCCTTGGTGTGTGAAGTACCTCAGGGTGCGATACTCTCCCTGATGCTTTTCAACATCTTTATGCGCCCCCTCGCCCAGCTTGCCCGGAGTTTTGGGCTGGGTTGCCATCAGTATGCCAATGACACCCAACTCTATCTGTTGATGGATGGCCATCCTGACTCGGCCCCAGACACACTGAAAAGATGTTTGGAAGCTGTGGCTGGATGGTTACGTGGGAGCCGGTTGAAGCTAAATCCTTCGAAGACAGAGGTCCTGTGGCTGGGACGGGACGGTATGGGATTGGGGGGGCAACTCCCATCTCTTGCGGGGGCGCAATTATTGCCAGCACCGTCCGTTAAGAGTTTGGGTGTAATCTTCGACACCTCCCTTTCCATGGAGGCGCAGATTGCAGCTATAACAAAGGCGGCATTTTTCCAAGCTAAGCAGTTGTCTCCGTACCTCTCTCGCCCTGACCTAGCCACTGTGATCCACGCGACGGTCACCTCCAGACTGGATTATTGTAACTCGCTCTACGTGGGGCTGCCCTTGAGACTGACCCAGAAACTCCAGCGGGTGCAGAATGCTGCAGCGAGACTCCTTACGGGGTCTTCACTGCGAGATCACATTCACCCGGTGCTATACCAGCTGCACTGGCTCCCGGTGGAGTACAGGATCAGGTTTAAGGTGCTGGTTTTAACCTTTAAAGCCCTATACGGCCTAGGACCCTCGTACCTACGGGACGCCTCTCCTGGTATGCCCCACAGAGAAACGTATGGTCTTCAAATAAAAACATCTTGAAGGTCCCAGGCCACAGAGAAGTTAGGCTGGCCTCAACTAGAGCCAGCTTTTTCGGCTGTGGCTCTGATCTGGTGGAACACTCTGTCACAAGAGACTAGGGCCCTGCGGGACTTGACATCTTTCCGCAGGGCCTGCAAGACAGAGCTGTTCCACCAGGCCTTTGGCCAGAGCACAGCCTGACTCCCTCCCTCGGCAATCTTCGCGGAGCTCTGGCCCAATGGTTGCCAGTGGCTTGATTTGAATTAATTTTATAATGAATGATTTTAGAGTGTTGTTTGTGCTGTACTTTTGTACTGTTTTATTGTTGTTAGCCACCCTGAGCCCGGCTTCGGCTGGGGAGGGTGGGATATAAATAAAATTTTGTATTATTATTATTATTATTATTAATGGACAGGGGTCCCTTTACCTTTACCAACAAAAAAAGTGATTCCCAGCTAGGGTAGCTGATCATAACCCCATTTCTTATGGTGCTGTGAAGTACGGAATGCTGCTGCTGCTGCACTAGAAACAGCCACCATGGCAAAATGCAACACAGTAGTGTCATGCAAATAAATTTCAAAGCACTGAATTTGGGGTGGAAGAAATAAGCCGTGATGGATGCATGACCAAGGATGACCAGCTTATGAGCCTTGCTAAGGATTTGCAAGTTGCCAGATCAGTACATATCAAAACACCAACATATTTGGTAGTATCGCAACTGTGGGACAGAATTGTTTCACGTTGCTTATAAATAATGTCCCACTGCAGATATGTGACTCTTCGGAATCAGGACCATTTTAGGTCCCAACTAGAAGACAAGCATTAAGACCTCAGGTGTCAGTTCATTTGATCTCAGTTCTGTGGCTGAGGATGTAACCTACTTCTCATTGAAATTTGTAAAGCTGCTGCATGAAACTTTGCTCTCAAGAAGGCCTGTTGACATAAGAGAAGCTGTTCTAATTAACGACTATTGAGAAAGAACATTATCATGGACTACGCAGAAATGGCAAAATTAACGGCAAAGCTCAGAGACCACGATAACGAGAAATTTTAAAAAAGAGTGGGAATCGTTTATTGTTTATGTGCAAACATACTGTAAACAAGTTGATACATTGGCAGTCTTTTAAGTAAATGCTTGCAACTAGCAGAAAATTAGATAAAATTAAGGGAAATAATAATGGGGAAAGTTTCAGAATGGGTATGCAGAAGAAATTGGTTAATATAAGGAACCAGAAGAGGGTATGGAGGGAAGTCCAGAGATTTAAAGAATCTCAAAGAGAAGGTTTGTGAAAAGGTATTTGCTTTTATTTGTAAAAATGTAACTGTGAAAAACTATTAAAAAATTATTTACGTAAAAAAAGGGAAGGAACATTAGCAGCAACAAAAAAGACGCTGGTTTTTTTCCTTCCCAAGGAAAATGGCTGCCATCAACAGGAGTCTCATAAATGTCAATTGTAATTGTATGCCCGACACGGACCATTCTTCTCCTTACCTTTTAAAACTAGTAATTTGCTGAGCTGAGTGATAGAAAATGTATGTAATTAACTTTAAAAAAGCAAGATGGTCCCTCTATTTCTGTATGCCTCTATGTCTCTGTCAAATGATTTTTTGCCCCTCCTTTCCTCTGTCCACATTGTTATTTTAGGCTGGATGAATCACCATCCAGTGTCTATTTTCAAATAGATGCTGCCAGAATCCATATTTACTGGCTATTAAAATTTATATTATTAACAGGTGCTTCTGTTGAATTCTGGACCAGTGTGAGTGCTGCATGTCACTCCTCTGATCCTTTTGTTATTATTCCAAATTGGACACAATCATATCACTTCAACATCCACCTATTTAAGTACTGGAGCATTTGCCTTACTTGTTTGGTCCTCTACCTTCTAAGATGCCCCTCAAGATCAAATAGTGAATGGAACTGAAATAGAATTTCATCAGACAGCATTGGCATGGATGTACACGAATGCTTGCATTCTGGGTGTGTGTTTTTTAAACCACATAACCACTTTACTTTTTGCACAATGCAACTTCAGTGTCTGTCAAAACCATTTCCTGTAGGTTCGAACCATGAGACTCATTGCTGTTACATAAATGCTTGAAAAAGAGCTCATAACATTTTGGGGGAATTAGATTACATTGCATGTGAAGCAGCACTATCGGAACATTGTGGATTTGCATGTAAACATCATAGTCTGTGAGGTTGCGCTGGCATGGCACAATGTAAAGGTGGGGGAGACTGGATGCAAAGCAGAGGGGGCAGTGGCAGGACATGGACTCATAGCTGTCAACCGCCCCTTATTTGGCGGGAAACTCCCTTATCCCAGCGCCGTTTCCCGCTGCTGTCCCGGATTGATGATGTCCCTTAAATTTCCCGGTTTTCAAAGGAAGCAGCTCCTCTCCCTCCCTCCCTGCCGGCCAGGGAGGAGGGAGGCTCCAACTGTGTTGCCTGGCTGTGTTGCTCACCCAATAAGGAGTCTAAGAATGACTGGGGGGGTGGAGCTTGCATGCCTTGTGCTGATCAAATTGGCTGCATTGCCTGGGGACTCGCCTTTGCTCAGCGCTTCCCAGCGGAGAGGTGATGGTGGTTTTCCTTGCTGCATCCCCTTTGCCGGGTTGCTGTGCTGTGGGAACCACCGCTTGAGGCTTCGTTTGGCGGCTGGCTGGGCTTTCTGCCTTTGGCTCGGAGGGGCTCAGAATTTGAACATACCTGTGCTCGGAATCGGATGGATACGTCATCGACGGCCCACTCACCCTTGCCGGGAAAAAGGTCTGTCTGGAGTGGGGGCACATGGTGGGGGAAAAGTAAAGGAGCTGGTTGAGTACAATGGCGGGCGGCGATCTCGTGGGAGGGGGGGGCTTTTGGATTTGTTTTGGAGGCTCCTTCGATTGACTGTTATGGAGGAAAGGAAAGAAGCTGGTTGACTAAAATCCCTTATTTTGGCTGCTGATCCCTTATTTTCGAGGCTGCTGGTCCCTTATTTTCAAATCTGTAAGTTGACAGCTATGCATGGACAGCTACTGCCTTGTGTATGTGAAACCTATTATAATATGGTTGCAAGCATGAGACAGCGCCAGTGAATACTAATGGTGTGGTTGAATACCCCTTAACTCATTTCAGGATTGGCTTGGTAATGAACAGCTCTCTCAGTGATCACTTCATAGTGATGGGGAACCAGTCATGGCAGAGAGCTGCTTGGAAATATGACCACTGCTCACAATACAAGGAACTAGAGAGTTTTAGATGGGAACCAACAACCATGTATAACATTGAGGGAGAGGAACAATCCAGAGAGTTGACGCAAAGAGAGGATAATAGCTCTTGGTCAGGTTGCCTGGTCTCATACTTCAAAGCTGTAATGTTTAGTTGGATTTCAGGTTTGGCACGTGGAGGTGAGGAAGCATCATGGGTCTAGTGATGTGAAAGGGTACCTAGAAAATAAGGGGAAGGGTAAGAACTGATGGACTAGACATACTTTATGGGTCAAGATGGCAGTCTAAGTTTACAAGTCAGGTTCTCCATACACTTGAAAACCACACATTAAACTATGTTGTTAATGTTTAGTCATTTCCAATTCTTTGCTATGTAAAGGTAAAGGGACCCTTGACCATTAGGTCCAGTCATGACCGACTCTGGGGTTGCAGCGCTCATCTCGCTTTATTGGCCGAGGGAGCTGGCCTACAGCTTCCGGGTCATGTGGCCAGCATGACTAAGCCGCTTCTGGCGAACCAGAGCAGCACATGGAAATGCCGTTTACCTTTCCGCCGGAGCGGTACTTATTTATCTACTTTGATGTGCTTTCGAACTGCTAGGTTGGCAGGAGCAGGGACCGAGCAACGGGAGCTCACTCCGTCGCAGGGATTTGAACCACCGACCTTCTGATCTTCAAGTCCTAGGCTCTGTGGTTTAACCGACAGCGCCACCCGCGTCCCTCTTTGCTATGTATGTCAGCATAAATATAGATCAGGTGTATGTTTGTCTCCTTTACAGTAGTGTCTGTTCTTCTGTCTACCTACTTGGTGGTGCTTCTGTGTTTTTTTCTGAGGCAGACCGCAGCTGTCTCTGATTTCTAGTCTCAGGGCGCACATTGATCTGATTGGACACCAACCTCAAAGGTTGTTGGTGATTTTCTTCTTTCCAGTAGTTTTCCAAATTAAGCTTTGCAATATTAGTGAAATGTCAATATAAAGACCATCTGAGAGTAGAGGATGACATTTTCAGATGTAGGGAAAGATCAAAGTAATCCTGCCTACCTCTTGTTGAATCAAAACCTATTTTGTGCCTAATGCATTAGGAGCAATTATTGAAGAACATTTTAACCATGTGAAAATATGTCATTTACAGGATGTCAGTAAGAAAGCTACATCCCAAAGTCCTAGCCAAACAAAACAACCACAGGTTTCATTCCCCCCACTCCATTTTGTCATATAAAATTCGGTTCCTCAGCTAATTCGTTCTCTTATCTTAATGCATCTTCCCCCATTTTGATATGAATGAATGTTCTTGGCAAATTATTGGTAAATCAACAGAAAAGCGAAGCTTAATGAAAAGAACAGAATGGTACGGGATCATGGGTGTTTCCCCCTCCCCTTTCCTTTGCTAAAATTAAATGATAATTTGAGGCTAGTTCTAAAAGGATTATGGTGTTCAGTATGCCTCCTCCACGTGAAATCCTTGGCACTTAAAGTGCAGTGCAGTTCTTGAAAAAGTTTGTACAAAAAAATGTCTTTGTAGAACTTTGTGTTAGTCTTTTAACTATTTCAACACATCAAATGTGGATGCTGGAGTTGTTGGCCATTTCGTGCGGTCCAGCAGGGCTCCTCTAATGTATGGTTAGGATTGGGAGGCATGCAGCCTGATCCTCTGTTCAGTTACTTGAGAGCAAGCCCCTGGAACACGGTCTGGTTTGCGTCAAAGTAAACATCTGTAGGGCAGTGCAAAACATAGGCAGCTTTGTGCCTCCGCACCTGTGCTGCTGGCAGCATTCCTAGAGGTGCATTTATAGTAACTAGAAAAGGGACATTTTCCCCCTCTTGAAAGTGCATTGCATTTTGTTTTTCAAATGAGAGATCAGCATTTTAATGTGGATCTTTAATAACATGCCAGCAAAACCAAAAAACAAATATCTGAGAGAGACAGAGAATCTATATCCATGTATATGTATATATCCTCTCTCTCTCTCTCTCTCTCTCTCTCTCTCTCTCTCTCTCCGCAGATCCTTAAAAGGACACTGCTGAATTTTGCTGAAAAGCATAACTACCACCAGCCAGGGCTGATCCCTTTGTTTAAAGTATGAACCATAACTGTTAATCTTTTCTGGACTCTTCCGCCTAGTGATGTTTGGTGCCAGCAACCTCTGCTTGTTTGTTTATAGCCCACCTTTTCCTCCAAGGGGGATGCGGGTAGTGCTGTGGGTTAAACCACAGAGCCTAGGACTTGCTGATCAGAAGGTCGGCAGTTCGAATCCCCGTGATGGGGTGAGCTCCTGTTGTTCAGTCCCAGCTTCTGCCAACCTAGCAGTTCGAAAGCACGTCAAAGTGCAAGTAGATAAATAGGTACTGCTCTGGCGGGAAGGTAAACAGCGTTTCCGTGCGCTGCTCTGGCTCGCCAGAAGTGGCTTAGTCATGCTGGCCTCGTGACCCGGAAGCTGTACGCCGGCTCCCTCGGCCAGTAAAGCGAGATGAGCGCCACAGCCACAGAGTCGGCCACGACGGGACCTAATGGTCAGGGGTCTCTTTACCTTTACCCTTCCTCCAAGGAGTTCAAGGTCGTTCCACATGGTTCTACCACTCCTCATTTAATCCCCAAAACGACCCGGCAATGGCCTTCAGAAGTGATCTCCTCCTGCTGTAGAAGAGAAAGGTGCAAGCTGGTGATGCCGTGCCTCTTTTCTTTTTGTTACAAAAGAAACAAATAAACATGGGAAAGTACATATAGCATCTCAATTTTTTATTCATAGAGCCATTCTCACAGTTCCTTTACATTTTGTATGGGACACTATCATCATAGACATCATACGTTGGGGTGGGCAGAGAGAGAGAGGGATGGAGAGATAAATGGGAGGGTAATGTTCTTTCGTTCTGTTGTACAGCGTTTGTTTAGGGTATTGTTATCAGTATCACGTGGTCCTTTATTTGTACATTTATCTATTTTTATTGGCATTGTGAGAGATTAGGGGGTCCAGAGCCTGGTGGTTGCATTCAGCTGCTTGCAATGCAGTTTGTTTTGTATGTGTGAGTGGGGAGTTGTTGGGTCAGCTTAGCCATATTGTTTCATATGCTGCTGTGGGGGATAGGACTTGTTGTGTGGTATACATGATAGAGGAAAACCTTATTTTAGTCTCAGTCGGGGATGATCTGTTGCTGAAACAACCTTCCAAACTCACCCCACTAGGAGTTCTACATGGATCTCCCTCTCCTAAATGCCGTATGTTGACTTGCCCAGAACCCTCTTGTCTTCTGGAGCCACAATGACTTGCTCTCACTTCTTTCACCAGCAGAGGCAAGGGCAAAATATGAACTTCCTGAGCTTGCTCAGTAGGTTTTTACCATACCAGCAGAAGACCTATCTATCCAGTATCCTGTATTCTGTAGTGGCAGATACCTCCCCACCCCCATGTTTCCCAGCAATTGGTATTCAAAGGCATGTTGCCTCCGTGGAGATTGTAGATCAAGTACTAGCAAGACTAGCAGTCATTGAAAGCTTTATCCTTCATGAACATGTAGCCTGGAGGTGGCGTAGTGATTAGACACAGACTGGGACCGAGGTCATCAAGTGATGATAATAGGGCTCATTTGGGATCCAGCAGATCCTGGGGCCAGCCCAGCCATTCCCCTGGAAAAACCCATTTTGGGGTTTTCCACCCACTTCATTTTCAGACCCTCCAAATGTCCCCATTTTCCAGGGACAGTTCCAAATTTACAGAAGCCGTCCCGGTTTCTGATTTGATCCCAGAATGCCTCGCTTTTCCTTAGGACGTCCTTATTTTCATCGGAGAAATGTTGGAGGGTATGAAGTTATGTGACCGCCCCCCCCTCCCAGCCAAGGTGATAAGTACCGTAACTATACAATCTTTAGAAGACATCTGAAGGCAGCCCTGTACAGGAAAGGTTTTTTTTTGTTTGTTTTAATGTTCAATGTTTTATTATGTTTTTATATAAGCTGGAAGCAGCCCAGAGTGGCTGGGGCAAACCAGTTAGATCGGCGGGGTAGAAATATTATTATTATTATTATTATTATTATTATTATTATTATTATTATTAAACAGGATATCCTATTTTCACGGGAGAAATGTTGGAGGATATGTATTTTCAAGAAGCAGAACAGAGAGATACACACCAGCAGAATAATGCTAGCATCGCTGCATAGGCAGAGTCTGTTCTGAGATGGGCAGAGGGAGACCATCACCACCCCATCCAAACCTCTTGATGGATCAGGAGTTTGGATTGCACCTTAAATCAGTGGCCATCATCACATGTTAAGGATAAATATGTATGTGCCTTAGGTAGGCTTACAGACTCTAGCTACTTTTATTTTAGGTTAGCTTTTATTGTGCATTAAGAAAGTTTTTCAGTCACTCAGAAGCTACATTATTGCAGCTTAAAGATAATAGTAATATACATTGAATTTCAGTTTTAGAATGGTACTTCCCTTTGCTATTGCAAAAGTATTAACTGTGAAGAATATTGCACAAACCAGATTTATTTGAATTGTGAAAACTTTTAATCTCGAAACCAATAGGACACAATTTATTAACAAAAAGGAAATGCTGAGATAGCTTTGCTTGAGACGTCCAAAGCAACAAGAGTGATCTGAACATTCAACACCTTGGTTTTTTTTAAAGTGTGCAGTATGTGTACTTTCCCATCAGACACCCATGGAGATGATTAAAAGAAAGTAATTATATTAATTGGAGTTCAAAGTGGGAGCTTTTAAGAGCTGCATTCTCCATCATCTATTTATTGCGCTGCATATGAATTGTTAAACCAAACCGCTAAAGAGAATTAGATTCCCCACTCCATGAGTCCTTTGTTAAAATATACATCGAAACTTACTCCAGAACGGAAGTGCACTAGCTTTAGCACTATTTAAATTAACTTGAATATTTTCAACAGAAATTGATCAAGTAAGAAAACCATGTTTTAAACTATTTAGTTCCAGAAAGACATCTACTTCTGCTTCATTGACTATGCAAAAGCCTTTGACTGTGTCGACCACAGCAAACTATGGCAAGTTCTTAAAGAAATGGGAGTGCCTGATCACCTCATCTGTCTCCTGAGAAATTTCTATGTGGGACAAGAAGCTACAGTTAGAACTGGATATGGAACAACTGATTGGTTCAAAATTGGGAAAGGAGTACGACAAGGCTGTATATTGTCTCCCTGCTTATTTAACTTATATGCAGAATTCATCATGCGAAAGGCTGGGCTGGATGAATCCCTAGCCGGAATTAAGATTGCCAGAACAACAACCTCAGATATGCAGATGACACAACATTGATGGCAGAAAGTGAGGAGGAATTAAAGAACCTTTTAATGAGGGTGAAAGAGGAGAGCGCAAAATATGGTTTGAAGCTCAACATCAAAAAACGAAGATCATGGCCACTGGTCCCATCACCTCCTGGCAAATAGAAGGGGACGAAATGGAGGCAGTAAGAGATTTTACTTTCTTGGGCTCCATGATCACTGCAGATGGCGACAGCAGCCACGAAATTAAAAGACGCCTGCTCCTTGGGAGAAAAGCAATGACAAACCTAGACAGCATCTTAAAAAGCAGAGACATCACCTTGCCAACAAAGGTCTGTATAGTTAAAGCTAGGGTTTTCCCAGTAGTGATGTATGGAAGTGAGAGCTGGACCATAAAAAAGGCTGATCGCCGAATAATTGATGCTTTTGAATTATGGTGCTGGAGGAGACTCTTGAGAGTCCCATGGACTGCAAGAAGATCAAACCTCTCCATTCTGAAGGAAATCAGCCCTGAGTGCTCACTGGAAGGACAGATCCTGAAGCTGAGGCTTCAATACTTTGGCCACCTCATGAGAAGAGAAGACTCCCTGGAGAAGACCCTGATGTTGGGAAAGATGGAGGGCAGAAGGAGAAGGGGACGACAGAGGATGAGATGGTTGGATAGTGTTCTCGAAGCTACCAACATGAGTTTGACCAAACTGCGGGACGCAGTGGAAGACAGGAGTGCCTGGCGTGCTCTGGTCCATGGGGTACGAAGAGTCGGACATGACTAAACGACTAAACAACAACAACAAATGTATTGGTGTTAACGAATGGAGGCATTATCACCTAGCCATTTAATGCAATCACATTTCCATATACTGTTTGAATAAATGCATATGAACACGTGGAATAGTCTTATACTGAAACAAACTGTTGATCGCTGGTCTATGGCTCCTTGCAATAGAAAACTGATTTTGTTATATGGCACAAGTAGACAGGAGAAGATTGGAACCAGTTCTCATGCTTGCTAGCCAAGGATCTCATTCCAGGGGAGAGGAAGATGATATGCATATGAAGAACATGTGAATTTAAGAAGTTCCTGGTGAATCAGGCTGATGGCCCATCTAGTCCAGCATCCTAGTGGCTAACCAGATATCTGATTGTCAGTGTTGACATGAGATATATGGGTGTGAGGGTGGGGCTGCAGTGGAGTGTATGAAATCTGAGTAAACATTTCATTCAGAATTCTATGCACCTCTATATTTTTAAAGTGTATTTTTAAATGACCATGTTTGTACAGCAGTTAAATATGCTTGTACAGTGATTCATATATTTGCAGGGCAAAGCCTTGCGTGGTGAATTTGCAATCATCCATATGTATAAGGTTTCTAATGTTTGGTTAACCTCAGTTAACCCTGCGAGTGAAATCCAGTCCTGCCTTCCCAGTTGCACAATGCCTTCTGATGCAGCAGAGATGTCCACTAACATAGGAGAAGGAGAGGTGATTCTTGTCAAGTCCCCCTGCTGTTTCAGCTCCCTGTGTCTTCTGCAAAACTGGAGGGACCTTTCAGAACCATGTGGAAGGTGGTGCAGAAGGTGCAGAAGAAGGGGAAATTTGAAATAATTGTTTCCCTTTCCCTTATGTTAGCTGATTCTTCAATTAGATCAAAAGTCATTCCATGAGCAGAATGGTGACATTGGATTTCACCCTGTGCAACTTATTTCCAGTCCTGGCTTTCCTATCCTATAATGTTGCATTGAAAGGCAGCCTCTTCTAAACTTTATGGTGAATTGGCAGTGGGTTGAAAGGGAAGAGGGCGATTTTGATAGATTTTATCAGCAAGATTTGTTGTTTTTTAAACATCAGCTTTTGCATTTCCTGAATACTCTGATACATTTATTTGCTTTAAAAACATATCAATATTTTTAAAAAGTGTTATTTGAGAGAAAATATGTTTAAAAATAAATCTAAATATCTTAAATGCAAATTTCCAGGCAGATTTTCTTTTCTTTCTTTTTAAAGTGCAGATTAATGTGGAAATGCAACAGAATGGGCTGATGAGTGGATATATGAATTCTGCATGTCCTAGAAACAGGCTGGTTTGTCTGTTCCCTCTTCTCTCTCATTTCCACGAGGATAAGTTTTTAGCTTCTGTTTGTGGTTTTGAACAAACCACAGTTTCTCATATCTGAATGTGGAAAACGGTGGTTTGTTTGCAGGTGGTTCACAAAACAAGATCCAAAATAGCAGTTTGAGCATAGTTTGATTAAAGTATGGTTTGAACAAACCACAGTTTCCAGTGTTTGGACATGAAAAAGGAAGGCGAGGGGAGCAGAGTTGCACCTGCTCATTTGTGTAATGCTGCTAATGTTTTAGCATTATTCTGAGCTGAGTCAATATCAGGGTCACTTTTTGCTGCATAGAATGGGCACAGTCTAGCGCAAATTACTCACTTTTCAGCCCCATTGATTTCAGGAGGAAAGTTAAGAAGTATGCTTAGCTCTTTCCCACTAAATCAATGGTGCTTAAAAGTGTTTAACTTCAGGCTGAATTGTGCTGGAAGTTTCCTCAGCTTTCCCTAATTAATTTCCATTCAGGAAATATGTATTATCTGTGTGCTAAAATGTACATAGGGAAGAACAACTTGAAGGAACAGATTACCTCGACTATGCCACCCACACCTGCATAACGTTCTTTAGACTTTGAGTATAAAGTACACTGTTTCTTGCGGAGAAAATAAAACAATCTGTTCTTTTTCATCCATCACACTCTCCTCATTTGACTTCTTCCTGGTGTCTTTTCCCACCATCAGCCCTAGAGAAGTAAAAATAAACTTAATTTCAGTTTGTAGTGCAATGTAACCTCTGATATTTCAAAAGCATATAATCCATGTGCTGATTGCTCTTTGTTTCACTGCACGCCAATCTGCAAATTCCCTCGGTGTAAGACCTGCCCCTACCTGCTAGCTGCTATTATTATTTATATGGACTGGGGCTCTTTTTTCCTCCTTCCTTTGTGTTAAAGCTGGCAGTGTTTATTCTGCGACCACAGTATCAGCACCTGCTCTGCCATGGTGACAATTTTCTACCACCCCCACCTTGTCTGTCTTCCTATACAGCTGGTTCTAATTTCATTTGAGGCTTTCTCCCTCCTCTTCTCTCTCCCCCTCAACCCGCAAACGATTCCTTTTCCAGATGAACACTGTGTACAGCCTGACAGCATCAGGTCTGTGAGCGTTGCCAGCAGAGAATTCTTCCCATCACACACACAACTGCACTTGCCATCATAGGCTCAGTGTGAAAGTATGTAGAATCATGCATTCACCAAAGTCCAGCCATTAACAGATGGCTGTACTGCCTCGCATTGTGGCAGTTTGCCACAATGAGTGCAAGCCATCCTCTGCACAAACACACTCCCCTGTTTCTTTCCTTCCTCCTGTGCATGCACACAAGCTACATTTCCCATATCCTCAACCAGTTCTACTCCACTGCTAAGCAGGTGTAACTTCACTTAGTGATGGCAAAGGGCTGGATGGGGATATGGCACAAGCCTTCTATGTGAGCATCCTGATGAAGGAGAGGAGAAACAAAACTCAGTACATACCTATGAAGCTTTTTCTACACACACACACACACACACACACACACACACACACATCCTGTGTGATGCATCTCATGATGTGAGAGTGCATAATTTTACCTGGAACACAGAGCAAGAACTGGATTCTCTGTCTACTTCAGGCTTTCACACCCTGTGACCAACCTAGCTGAAGGCATCTCACAAGTCATATATAGAGCTCAAATTCCTGGTTTCCTTGCTTGCCTGGAACTGCAAAAGCAGGGTTTTCTGGCAACTGATGGTTCCGGATAATGGTTGTTGGGACTGCATTTGGTTTGGGGGCAGGACAATTTGAACAGACCTGTGTAACCCTGAAGAAGAGTAACAAGACCCTGTTTGACAAGATCCAGTTGCCCTTTTCCACTTGTGGCTTATTCTTCTCCCCATGCGCTCTCCTGCGTTGCTTCCGCACTTGCTGTTTTTGTCTGGCATTCCCAACCTTGCCAACTTCTTTCATTCCAGATTCCTCCCCCATCCATGTTTTGATAATTTCTTTGCCCCCAGGCCTGATTTCTGACACCCCCACCCCTGCTTTAAACTGCACTGCCAACTCATCCACTGGGAACTGGCAAAGAACTACCAGATATTTTTGGGTCTGCTATGACTTATTAGAAGCTTCCTTCTTTCAGCTCCTGTCTCTAATTACTTTCTGATTGCCTGGCCCTGGCGTTACTGATCAGTTGCCACTTAATTAGTCAATTCCTGTTCCTTACAGGGACTTGACTATTAATTTCCTTGTTTCCTGTTGTTGGTGTTATTGTTGTTGTTTATTTGAAACAGTTCCATTTTGTCCACACCCACATAAATTAATGAAAGAAACTCAGTAAGTAAGCACACACTCTGTGGAAAGAAGGAATTTACTCCCGAAGATGTCATACTGGATACTGATAGCATTTGCCAGTAATGTTGTGACTATGTTGAACAGGAAGCAATTAAAGGCAGAAGCCACAAGATGAGATCTTCCCATTAAAGTTGTAGGAAAGCAATGCCTTAGGAGGGCTAACAAGTTCTATTGTGGAAACCATCTTCCTCTCAAGCCCTGCACTCCCTGCTTTTACGGAGAAAAGGAAGCATTAAACTTGTGCCCTTGGAATGGGGAAAACCTTCTCAGATGCTCAGAGTCTACAGCTTCCACCATCTCTGATCATTGGTCATGCTGGCTCAGGCTGACGGGAGCTGGAGTCCAGCAACATCTGGAGGGTCATAGATACTTCATCCCTGTTGTACACCATGATAAGAAGCAAAGGAGGATAGGACCCATCTGCCTTTAATACTTGTGCAAAGCAGAGTTTCATCAGGGTCCAGTTTTCTCACTCCAGCTTCACATGCTGCACTGCCAGCGGCCAGATTTATTTCCTCTATGCAATTATGAAAGGTGTCAGAGCCCTGCCCTCCATTGTGTACGTGATCGCCCTTCATGAGGAAAATGTGAGGACGTGAGAGGTGTGTGTGTGTTTTCTCACTGAGCAATGGCAATGGAACATCTCTCTTTCCTACGCGCTATTCAAGTATTCAGAAACGTGTGCTGTTTCTCATAGATGGAATTATTCAACTAAGAAGCGAGCAGAATGAGGTCTGCTTGTGCAATGGCACTTCCCACCTGCTTTGCTTCCCCTTAGTCTCCCCAAATCTGCTCTGGAGGTTTGAGAGAACCTAGAATGGGGTGAGAGGAAGGAGGAGAGGAGAGATCGTTCCATTGGGCAAGCATAAATGCTTTGCTGACAGAACAGCCTCCTTAGCGCTATTTTGAATAGTTGTGTTTTCAGGCTCTTGTCCTTGACTTGGTTTTTTATACTCTGTTTTTATTCCTTGCATTATCTATTAAGTCACATTGGGTCTGTTATAGGAAAATCCTTGGGCTCACTTGGATTACCAAACAAAGACACCAGCCAGGAATAGAGGACCCAAACAGCAGCCAGTAGGTCTGGTCTTTATTTTTTTAAAAAACCTGTTGCAACAGGACTTCCACCCACCACATGGGAGAAGCAGGAAGAAGCTCAGAACACAGGATGGCTCCCACTTTTATCAGTTTTACAAAGATACCCACAACACCCCTAAAATCACATCATGGATACATCACACATACATCACAAATTGGGAGGGTCTGGTGAAAGAAACCTGAGCATCAGGTTTGTCCCCATCCTTCCCTTGACCTCCACCTCACACCCATCAAGTGAGACAAAAGAAATATTTACAAGTTCCTGGTTTCCCAGGCCAAGTTAATCACACCTCTTCACCCCAACCCAGTTTCTAATCCATTCCTGGGTGGTTTGCCATTGTCCATGGGGTGACTGCCTGTCTGGCACCCATTTGCCAGGATGCTAGTGCTTATCTCTTGTGCAAGAGGCTGCTGTGTACCTGATCCCAGTTTCAGGGATTATGGCTGCCCACACCCCAGACCCCCATTGGTAGCCATTCCTATCCTGAACAGAACAAAGTTGGAATGGCACAAATCCATTCTGGAGTGATTTTATGTGACTTTCTAAAGTTTTCCCAGTGAGCCAGTACGTTGTTGTTGTTGTTGTTGTTGTTGTTGTTGTTGTTTAGTCATTTCCGAGTCTTCATGACCCCATGGACCAGAGCACGCCAGGCACTCCTGTCTTCCACTGCCTCCTGCAGCTTAGTCAAACTCATGTTCGTAGCTTCGGACAACACTGTCCAACCATTTCGTCCTCTGTCATCCCCTTCTCCTTGTGCCCCCTATCTTTCCCAACATCAGAATCTTTTCCAGGGAGTCTTCTCTTCTCATGAGGTGGCCAAAGTATTAGAGCCTCAGCTTCAGGATCTGTCCTTCCAGTGAGCACTCAGCCTGATTTCCTTAAGAATGGATAGGTTTGATCTTCTTGCAGTCCATGGGACTCTCAAGAGTCTCCTGCAGCACCATAATTCAAAAGCATCAATTCCTTGGCGATCAGCCTTCCTTATGGTCCAGCTCTCACTTCCATACATCACTACTGGGAAAACCATAGTGAAGAAATAAGAGAGACGATACGGGAGTTGAATACAAGTGAGCTGTGCAGGCACAAGCTAACTTTGAGCTACACAGAGCCTCTTTTTATTAGCAAGATATGCAAAACCATCAAGATACATTCAGGGCTTTGCCCTTTACACTTATCCAATCCTGAGCTCCCTGCCTAGTTATCTACGCAACTTGCTCCACCACATCATGCTTCCATTGCAGGGGAAAATACCTTTGCAAAGGAGGTAAAGGTCAGGGCATGGAACACCGCTGAGGAGACAAAAGGTCAAAGAGTGGACATGGCGGCTAGACAAGCTGTGGCTTGTCTTATGCTGTGGGGAGGGTGTGTCCCTACACATAGCTTTAACTATACAGACCTTTGTCGGCAAGGTGATGTCTCTGCTTTTCAAGATCTGTCTAGGTTTGTCATCGCTTTTCTCCCAAGAAGCAGGCATCTTTTAATCAGCGAATTGTTACATTTTGTAATGTGCAGCAGAGGCCCTTTGAATAGAGATAGGAAAAACTGTGATGAAGTGTTTTGTGGGGACATTTGCCGAAGCGACTGTGTTGATTTTGGTAGTTGGGGTGTGTGTGTATGATATCTGCTGGAGGAGCAACCCCCCCAATCTTTACATAAATTCCTGCAAGAGGTCACTTTGTGTGAGAAACACAACTAAATGCTAATGCTAATAAAGATGGGGATGGGCGAGAGGGGAGAGGAGCCGTGTACTTGCACATCCATCCCTGCACATGTGGTGTTTTCCCAATGCTGTCCATAGATGGAGGTCTTCTGTCATGGTTCAGCCTGCTGAAGGCACATAGGCTATCCCTCCTGGTGTCTGCTCACAGGTACAGCCTGCATGTCTTCAGCAGGCTGCCCAATGAAGACTTACCCTCATTGTGTGGACAGGGTTAGGGAGGGACTAGTGGACAATGCAGAGGTGGGCAAATGTCTAACCCCAACCTTCACCCCCACGTGGATCTGAACTCCTGAATAAGACTGGTGATTGTTCCCAGACATGGATCCTGCCAATGTTTACGTTTGATAAGGGTGAGCAAAGAGAATTTTTATCCTCTTTACATCAATCATCCCTTATTTCTTTACTGCTTAAGTTTTGTTTTTGATGTTTGCTTTTGTTATGAGAAGTGTTATGATCTGTCTGGAAAGCAATGAAATCTAGAATCATTCTCATATTGTCTGGAAGAGAGTAAATTGCCAATAAAGACAACTCTCTTGTTCTTCCTCTTATTAATTTGGCTCCAGGGAGCTGACTGACATTTTCTAGTTTCTGGCAAACAGTCCTGAGAAATGGTTGTTTTTGGGAAAATATTGTACAGTGGTACCTCGGGATAAGTAATTAATTCGTTCTGGAGGTCCGTTCTTAACCGGAAACTGTTCTTAACCTGAAGCAGCATTTTAGCTAATGGGGCCTCCCACTGCCACTGCACCGCCGGAGCACGATTTCTGTTCTCATCCTGAAGCAAAGTTCTTAACCTGAAGCACTATTTCTGGGTTAGCGGAGTCTGTAACCTGAAGCGTATGTAACCCGAGGTATCACTGTACTGTGAAAGAATGTGGATAATAATTTTACCACACATCTGGCTCTGATGCATGGTTAATGTCTTCTTAAGCCTTGATCAGGGGTATGGAACCACAGCCCCTCCAGATATTGTTGGCCTGCAACACCCATCAAAGGAAAAAACATGGCTAGTAAAATTACGTGGTTAAAAAACAAACCCAGTAAAGAGTAGCTTGCCTACCTCTAAAGAGGGCTAGTGGTGATTCACTAGCTGTTGTTTAATCATTTAGTCATGTCCGACTCTTCGTAGCCCCATGGACCAGAGCACGTCAGGCACTCCTGTACTCCATTGCCTCCTGGAGTTTCCTCCTATTCATGCTGGTAGCTTCGAGAACACTGTCCAACCATCTTGTCCTCTGTCGTCCCCTTCTCCTTGTGCCCTCAATCTTTCCCAACTTCAGGGTCTTTTCCAGGGAGTCTTCTCTTCTCATGAGGTGGCCGAAGTATTGGAGCCTCAGCTTCAGCTTCACTAGTAGCAAACATCTATAAAGGAAAGACTAACTTCTCCTGATGACACACTCCTGTGGATGTAGTTTTAAGAAAGACAGAAGCAATCACTTCATATGTCAGACTCCACTTTCTGCAGGAATTAAATTACACAGATCTACATCACAACTGACCCTAGGATGTGAATGATAATATTTGTCATTAATCATTCCTTCCTCAAAGTGACAAAAAACTTATCTTACTTGTAATCTTCTTTGTTTAAAAATACATTTTCTGGTAGAAGGGTAAATAGCTAATTCGTTTTGCATTTATGCTCCTTTCGTATGCAGGCAAATCCAGAATGGCTTTAATATTAATTCAAGGACCCTTGGTGTGAGGAGCACTAGATTTTGTCAAGACATACTTTTCTTTCTAGATTATATGCCAAAAGTCTTAAAGAGTGCTGCCTGTCATCAGAATGCTGTCGTTCCCAGAGTTTTCCGTTTTGACTCTGACTATAATTATAATTATAATTATAATTATTTGAGGCAATGGTGGGGAAACTGAGGTCCTCTAGGCCTGATCCTCAGAACACGCCCCACAACTTCTCCCCAGAACACACAACTCACTGACTCTCCAAGTGTTCTTTTCTGGGTGGAATGCAAGAAGGTCTTGTATCACTTTTCATAAACTGAATTTCAAGCAACACAGCATTAAACTCCATATAGATAAGACTCACTTGTGTTATATTGAAAGGGAAATGGTCAGAAACATAGGTCAGAGCTCCAAATTAAAACCAGATGTTGCAGGAGGGTGTGTCTTCGTAGGAAATTGTCGGAGAAATTGTTTAGTTAGTTTCTCTTTCATTGTGCTCATTTAAGCCTTTACAGCTTGTAATCCACTTTCATGAGACTTTGAACAGATTGTTCAGCCAAGAAATAGGTGGATGAGTGGAGAGGGCAGTGTTGTTTTAAGTGTGATTCCATTACCCTTCAGGAATTCCTGGAAAACTGGCAGCATATCTTTTCTGGACAGCTACTACATTGGTGGACTGCCAGTTCCTGCAAATGAACTGTATCATGCTCCCCATATTGTGCACTCGTGCTTTCAAATGTACTTAAAAGCCATATAGTACCATTGTGCACTCCACTCCTCCCACTCCATGAGGATAGCTATTATTTAGTATTGTTGTTTATAAATTATTTGATAGCATTGTTATGCATGGCAGTACACAGGGACATGGCAGTGAAACCTCCTAGCATTCCGCAGTCCATCCATATAGTTTGACTATGAATTTCACAACTCCAAGCCAATGATTTGTCAAAGGCACTCGCTTCCATCCTGCCAGCCTCTAAGCTATTGCCCCACACCTTTTTTGGGGGGCGGGCGGAAATCACCATTTTAGGATCTACATAACATATACACTACTCTGCGGCAGACAGCTGAGAACAACACATTAGGAGCTGTTGAGATAAACTGAAATGCTAGTCAGGTGTTGACCCCCGAATGATGAGCCATGATTCATTCCTTGCAGTTTAAGTAACACTATTTTAATGGCACCTGTTTTGGGTATCTGTTGCAGTGCCCACCCCACCAATAAATGGCACTCTGGCATTCATATTTCCAAGTGCAGCTACATTTTTCTTTTCTTGCTTTGTTGATTCCATGACTAATCAAAAGAGGGCGGAAAGAGATATCAGTTTCAAATGTTTCGTTTCTTTTTGAAGGAAACAAAATGATTTTACTAATACAAAACCCTAGATTTTATATATAGATTTATGCATGAATAGCCCATCTGAAACGATGGTTTCCTTTATTAGTCATAAGCTCTTTCTTAAAGAAAATGTTTTTATTAAAGATTTTCTTGGGTTACAAAAGTACATACAGTGCCTCTGCTTTCAGATCATAAATCCCTTTCTACAGCTCGGTTATATTCGATATGAGACATTAATGTTGTAGACAGTATAAGGCTGAGGGGGAGAGAGTGGGGTAGTAAACTTTCAGTCTTTTGCATAGTATATGCACAGGTTTTTGTGTCAGCATCACGTGGGTAGGTTCTCCGTCTATTCATTTATTAGTTTTCATTGGTGGTGAGAGAGATTGGGGGGCCTTCAGTTGACTGCAGTGAGTTTTATTTGCGTGTGTGAGGGGGTGGTGTCACTCCTGTGACAGATGCTGTTGAACTACTACTCCCATCAACCCTAGCAAAGCACAACCAGTGGCCAGGGATGATGGAAGTGGTAGTTCAGCAACACTGGGAGACTAAAAGTGTCTCCACAACTATTTTACAGGAAGGAACAGAATATAAAATCTGAGGAATAATAGCCATTCAGGGGAAAAACCCCACACCTGTGCAAGGAATGCTACAAAACCATTTCAGGCCTCGGAGTATGAATTTTTCTAATATATATAGAATTTGTCCTTTAGAGTAAATAATATTCAAGATCATCCATGCAAATTCTTTATGACAAACCTATGATGAGAATTCCTCCCCCTCTGTGTTTCTATGCCAGCATTATCCGCCAGAGGGCAACATTTTAATTTTTTTAAATCCACAGCACTTCTCTTTTCTTTCTTCTGAAAAAAGGATTGATAATTTTATTCATTGTATGCAACAAGGTTTGCTAACAACAACAACAACCTGAAGTTTTCCCTCACATCAGCATTACAAATCAATGTCGTTAGTTTTGTGTGTTGTTTTGTGCTCAGAAGTAAGCACCATATAAGAGTACTGGCACCTCATTTTTAAAAGATTCTTTTTTCTACTTGATATAAGCATAAGTAATATGTTGTCAATGTTAATCAGAATATTTTTATATAAAAGAACCTTCTAATAATATACAAAACAAAAAAAATTGTAGGATTAACCTTTATCAGGAAGGTTAATCTGAGCATCCAGAATCTTGTTAGATTTGTCCTCACATTTGCTGGTTTGTTTATTAATTTATTATGCATCCTTCCTTTCCACCAAATGATGCTCAAGGCAGCTAGCAGCAAAAATATAAATAGTATAAACTGCAATAAAATAAAATAAGGCAGATAAAACGTCAATAAAAGTCAGCTTATGGTTGCAAATTGTCAACACTGGTTCAGAGGAAAGAGAATTTTCCAATAGTGTGGTGGCGATTTGCTAATCCCTGTGTGATGATCCTAATATTAATATTATGTGTGTACCCACCCCCAGAAACACACTCTTTTTGTGCAGGCAGTCTGGCTCAGTGGATTATTTTGAAATTCTCCGAGTTAGGTGAAGATGCTTTATTCCATCTCTCTCAAAGCTGGACAATAATTACAGAACTCTCCCATTTTCTCATTCTCTTTTCTGACTTCTAAATCCTCTGTGATTCAAGAGAGGATCAATCAAAAATGATTTCTTAAGCTATTCCATGAAGCACTTTTCAGATTCTGATAAGCTCTTTTTTGAATCATTCTCTGGTTCATAAAAAAAGATACTAATGAGACCAATTTAATTACCATACCAGCTGCTACTCCTTTTTTATTCTTCCTGTATAGTGCAGAAAAGAATTCAATGTTTTAAGTCCTTTCACCTGCATACTGAAAACCCCACATATTTTAATATGTGTATAAATTATAAAAGCTGACTAGTACCCCACATGTTTTGTTCCTGTTGTCTGGAGATGTAAAGAGATTAACTGTGTGAGTGAAAAATCATGGTGCTTTATAAACATATTAGAGCAGCGGTTTGGAACTTCTGCTCCATGGGCCTAAACAGGCCTGCCTAGATTTCCCAATTTTGCCCATGAGGTAATCTTGGCACCAACAACGCTCAGAGTTGGTGGCCAATTTCAAGACCACTGCTGAGGAGCTTTTAATCTTTAAACTAGACTTGGACGGGATAGCCCAAGAGAACAAAGAAAAGGCTGGCCATGAATTGGAAAGTAATGAAAATGGTGATGGAGGAAGGATGGAGCCAATGTGTTCATCCACATTCTCCCCTAAATATATTTACAGTCACCTAACTGTGATGCCCGCATAGGGCTTCAATTACTATTTTGAATAAAATCAAACCACTACTCCAAGTTCACAGCTATGTTTTTATAGGTTCCTTTATTTTAAAACAATCCTTTCTTTCCCCATTTTTGGCCGTTGTGTAATAATGTTTTTGATTAATGCTTATCTCCATTGACTGTGAGGGATTAAGGCTGCCTGACCAGCAGCTAAAGGAGATTACGAAGGCTAGGCTGCTAAATTGATGTTTAAGGAACAAGGTAGCTGGGAGGGAGAACGTCTTTCACACTTTTGTTTGGCGCTTCTTTTATTCCATGAAGATCAAGGGAGATTGAGCTCTTAATTCACCAGGGGGACTGGAATAGAAGGCAGCTAAATTGTGATATTTTTATTGTATTAAAAAGAGATTGATGGAAGGGTGGTGGTGTGGTTTTTTTTTTAAAATAAAAACTAATATTAGTGGATACTTATATTTATGGACCAATTCAAGCCACAATTGACCACCAGTGAAAGGGTGTGTGTGGAGGGGGGGCGGTGGCTGAGATACCTTTAAGATACCTTTATAATTTTTTTAAAAAATGTCACTCTTTTTCTGCAATCTTTTCACTTTGCTAGGTGGAGAGGAGGGTATAAAACTGTCAAAGTCTTATTTTTGAGGCGAGTATGGTACTTAACCTACAGAATTAAACATTTCTTAAATGTGAAGCTAGTGTGGAATCTTTGGACAATCTGGAGAAATAAAAAATAATACTTTTTTTAAATGTTACTCATTATTAACATAAGCATTACTCAGGAAGAGGGGCTACACTCCCCCAGTACTCAATTGTCATGGATATGCCTAACTTGGTACATGTGAGTATGCTTATGTTTAGGGAAGATGATATTAGTTTTATAACTTTATAACTTCTAGTCTTATGGCCATAATGATATACTCATGTTAAAAGTTACACCCTTAAAAAAAATTATCTTGACATCTTGTCCCTTGGAACAACTTGGAATATGAATGGTGAACTCCTAGATCTCTGTAAGTCAAGCAACACATAGACCTTTCAACATTGGATACCACCCTGTAAGTTCCAAGCACCATGGAGCACCATGTGACCTGGGGACCATGTGAATTTTCTGTTGGTGCATAAGCATTCTTCCATCTCCTCATCCATGGATGCATGGAGACTTAGAACTTACGAGAGACATGAGTACTTCCTCTGATATACCCATCCCACTCTTACTTGTTAGCCAGGTTGCATGAAGGTGGTGAGAGAGCCATGCATTTCTGCTTGGGTGACAAATAAATTCATCTGCCAAGTAACTAGCTGTGCTAACTCCCAGGGTGGATGCTTACCCTTTTAAAATGGAGCTCAGTAGTGTTAAGTTGCCTGTACCTGACAAATCATTTTTAACAGAAGCCAGGTTAATCAGAAGATGAAAGTGTGGGCTGTTGGTAGGAGTAACTGATTGAAAAGCTCAATAATAGAGTGGCTGGGGAAACCCAGCCAGATGGGCGGGGTATAAATAATAAAATTATTGTTATGATGATTATAAGCAGATGGAGGGACTGACAGTATGGTAGGAAAGTATCCACACATTTATTTATTTATTACGGTACCTTTACCTGTAACTGCACATTTTCTCTCATGGTCCTTCTTAAGCAAGAATATATTTTTGAAAATTTCTGTTTTTAAATGAAAGTCCACATTCATTTAAAGAGAAGGTGCCAGGCTCTCTGTTCTGTAACTGGATTTTGATTTGTGTTTGATGGTTCACGCTCAAACCATTTGATTGGTTAGGGTTAGGGTTAGAGCAAATTAATTGCATTTCAAAATAAACATTGAGATTTGCTGTGTGCATATACTGACCAGTGATTCTTTGACTATTCATCCAGGCCATGGAAAGTGTGACTGTGGAAAGTGCAAATGTGAGGACGGTTGGTATGGTGATGCCTGCCAATACCCAACGACCTGCAACCTTACGCGGAAGAAAAGTAACGAAATGTGCAAGAATTCGCAAGATAACATCTGCTCAAATGCAGGTGAGGCTTAATTTTGCTTTGTTTTGATGGATGGACGCAGGGGTAAACAGGAGACGCTTGGGTGATCTGTTATGTGAGTTTGAATTATATGGATTAACTCAAAGAGGGGTTTAAAAGAAATGTGCAAGAACTGGAGTATTTTGAGAATCTAGCATAAATGAATAGCATGAAGAATTAATTCCCAGTGAACATGCACAGTGGGTTGGATGCAGCTGAAGATTGCACTGATACTTTGCATTGTTGCAATTAAATTTGGGCCGGCTGGAATTTCTGTGTTGCATCAGAGCTATATCCTTTGTAGAGATAGTGCTGGTCCAGATCTGATTATTAGACTGTAGAAAAAGTGATGTCTGATGGGGGTACGAAACCTATTGTGGAGGTTTGGAATGAAATGTCCAGTACTAGAGCCACAAAGTTCTATAAACAATGGCCCAGGCTTACCTTGAGATCACTAGGCCCTTGTGTACCTGTGACAATGTCATTGGGGGCATGATGGCCTTCAGTCTTGTAATGTTCCTTTTGACATGTATGTGGCTCTTCATACCACAAGCACCCCTCACATGTCTTACAGTGAAGCGTCCAACTCCATTTAGAGGGCTCTACTCTAGCACAAGGGACGCAGGTGGCGCTGTGGGTTAAACCACAGTGCCTAGGACTTGCCAATCAGAAGGTTGGCGATTCGAATCCCCGGGGTGAGTTGCCGATGCTCGGTCCCAGCTCCTGCCAACCTAGCAGTTTGAAAGCACATCAAAGTGCAAATAGATAAATAGGTACCGCTCTGGCGGGAAGGTAAACGGTGTTTCCGTGCACTGCTCTGGTTTGCCAGAAGCGGCTTAGTCATGCTGGCCACATGACCCGGAAGTTGTACGCTGGCTCCCTCGGCCAATAAAGTGAGATGAGCGCCGCAACCCAAGAGTCGGCCACGACTGGACCTAATGGTCAAGGGTCCCTTTACCTTTACCTTTACTCTAGCACATCCCATTGTTATAAATGAAGTAAATAATAATTTAATAATCTTGCAGACATGGATAAGACCATGAAATCATGCTGCATTCCAAGGGATTAGAATAGATTGCCTTTGACATTCCTTCTTGCACTCTGACTTATCCATGTTGTCTTTGTTTCTGGTTTTAACAGGAACTTGCCATTGTGGCCGATGTAAATGTGACAATTTAGAAGGAAATGGATTGATCCATGGTAAATATTGTGAGTGTGATGACCGAGAATGCATAGATGAAGAAACAGGAGAGATGTGTACAGGTAAGTGTATTTACGGAGATGGAGAATTATTGCAAAGTGTTAATCAAATAATATTGATGTGACATTTGGTGGGAATTTTTGCATGAAAGGGCTGCACTCCAACACTATCCATGATGCTTGCATTTGATCAAAGCCACTGTTTTCAATGGGATTTAATCACAAATACTTTTAGACGGTTTGGAGCCCAGGTAGTGAATTCTGAAGCTAAGCTCTACCATTTCTCTGTTGCCAAAGGAGGCAAAAGCTTTCAATTTTTATTTTGTTTGCAGAGTTTCTGCCACATGGAGAAACTTTTTGATAGCAGCAGTGGTTGTGAATAATGAGAGAGCTGCATTTTAGGAAGCAGGAGCCTTGTAAGACATCTTGTGTTAGCCAGGTGTAAGGTTAGCAGTTACAGAGAATAGAGGGAGTATGATGTTGCTTTAGGCCAATAGGTAGTATGAATATTACTCCGCTGAGGCAATTTGAGGGTTACAACAGTGAAAATTAGTATCTTGGTAGGCTCCAGTCCACATATCATGACAGTATGAACACTTAATCCATTTCCTGTGGTCATTATTTTGAAGAGGTTTATAGCTGCAGAGGACTCAGCAGAAAGCAGCAACAGTCCAGTCCATTCCTTCACTAGCAGGAGTAATTTATCTCAATAGAATAAATGGGATTTTGCACAGTCTTAAATCATGGGTGTGCACGATCTTGGGCTCCATGATCACTGCAGATGGTGACAGCAGCCACGAAAATAAAAGACGCCTGCTTCTTGGGAGAAAAGCAATGACAAACCTAGACAGCATCTTAAAAAGCTGAGACATCACCTTGCCAACAAAGGTCCATATAGTAGAAGCTATGGTTTCCCCAGTAGTGACGTATGGAAGTGAGAGCTGATAAAGAAGGCTGATCACCAAAGAATTGATGCTTTTGAATTATGGTGCTGGAGGAGACTCTTGAGAGTCCCATGGACTGCAAGAAGATCAAACCTCTCCATTCTGAAGGAAATCAGCCCTGAGTGCTCACTGGAAGGACAGATCATGAAGCTGAGGCTCCAATACTTTGGCCACCTCATGAGAAGAGAAGACTCCCTGGAAAAGACCCTGATGTTGGGAAGGTTTGAGGGCACAAGGAGAAGGGGACAACAGAGGACGAGATGGTTGGACAATGTTCTCAAAGCTACAAACATGTGTTTGACCAAACTGCGGGAGGCAGTGGAAGACAGGAGTGCCTGGCGTGCTCTGGTCCATGGGGTTACGAAGAGTCGGACACGACTAAACGACTAAACAACAACAACAAATGCACGATAGTGTAGGATTGGGCTTTTTTCTGCTGCTACTTTGCCTCAAGAACAAAATTTGAGAAGGAGATAAATTCATTGCCAATAAATAGATAGTTAACAGAAAAGAGTAAAAAAGGAAAACCAACCAGGTTATTAAGAGAGTAATTCTCTACTTGAATTATGCTGGAGGGAAAGAACTATTTCCTCTGCACACCCAATCCAATAGTAGAGGTGGAAACACACAGCTTGAAAACTCTCCAACTAGCAGAAAAATACTCAACATGCTCCCAATATGCCTCTCAAGTTGAGTTGGTGAGACACCCACATGGTGGTGAGCCAGTCAATGCAGACTGAACTGGGTGTGTATCTATCACTGATTCACCCAGTTGTTGTTTTTTAAAAAATGATTGGCATGAAGTAAAATTTACATAATTTCATCTCTTAATATCTGTTGCATGCTTGGGGAGTCTGAAGATACCCAGTGCTAGTAAGGAAGTCTTTAATAGCTTTGCAAAGAAGACAGAACTTCTCCCTCCTTTGGACTCTGCTAGACTTGGCTGTATCTTAATAACAATTATAAAAATTCTGAACAAATATACTCTTACGCATGCTCAGCCATCTACATTTCATGATTTTCTGTAAAAATGTTCTTAAGTGTCCATGTGGTAAGTCAGACTCTCTGTCTCCCCCAGCATTAACCAGTGTTGCTGCTTAGATGTAGGCTGGCATTTATTGCAAGTTTCAGAAGAATATTAGGCGATTGTCCTAATGACTTTATTGTATATAGACTCATTCATCAGAAATAAAGCAGCCCCTCCAGAATGCTAGAAAACAATGAAACGATGCTGAGATTTCTGCAGAGGTTATTACGAGACCAATAATAAAATTGCTCCCGTCTGTGGTGGCTATTAGTTTTATGAATCCTCATTCAAAATCTTCTTAAAAATGAACTGAACAATATATATTTTTATAAAGACTATCTTTCTTCACTGTCAACATTTTGTCTTGGGTTAAGGCCATGGAAAGTGTTACTGTGGAAACTGCTACTGCGAGGCTGGTTGGCATGGCGATAAATGTGAACTTCAGTGTGACATTACCCCATGGGAGATCAAGAGGAGGTGCACATCTCCAGATGGCAAAATCTGCAGCAACAGAGGTGCGCCATTCATGTACTGTTCTACATATGTAGATCTCTTGGAGCTAGACTTTAGTTTGTTGTTGTTTCAATTAATATTTTGCATTGATCTAAGATTGCATGGTATGGTGAGAACTCACCTGTTGTTACAAAAGTGTGGGCTACGGTGAACCCCTGAAGCCAAATCTGTTTATTTTATATCATATTTCTATACCATCCATTCCAGCAACACAGAGTGTTCTATACTATACCATTCCAGCAACACAGAGTATTAAAATAAAATATAGGGAATAATGCCAAGAAATATCAATGGCATGAATGGAGTACAGCACACTGTCTTTACGTGCACATGCAAACAAACAAACCTTTATTGTCCTTTATTGTAATTATTTATTTTAACCTAGGGAACATGTGGCTCCCAAGATGTGGTTAAACTACAAATTCCATCATCCTTGACCATTGAGCATGCTGACTGGGCCTGAATCTACACTCACCTGTTTAACGTTATTTCCCCCTATTAGAATATTAGATGTGTCATTCTAAAATGTCACAGGGCATACTTGTAAATTAAAACAAATGAAAATTATCCCCGACAAATGAGAGTTATACCCAGCCATACCATTTTTGAAAGAGCTTTTTCTCTCCTTGCTGCTGGTTCCTTTGTTTCTCTGCTTCGCCCATTTTAAATCTTTCTCCCTCCTTCTGGGTCCTTTGTTATCTACCCCTCGAATGCCATTGGAGGGGGTTCAGAGTTTGAATGCAGTAAAAAAGAAAAGGAAAGGAAAAACACTTAGAACATATGAGCAGTGTTTCAGTGATAGAGCAGCATAAAATGATTAAAAATGAAACGACAAGGTAATAACACATTATGAACGTAAAAAGTAGGACGGCATGTGTCCATCTACGTTATCAAAACCATTCCTTAACCCTTCCTTAATGTTAAAAGCCATCAGTGTAGATTCTGTTGGATCAATCCATCAACCTCTGATGGATGATTTTGAAGGATTGGGTCCGGCATCACTTTCGCTGTGTGTATGTGTGACAGTATCCATACTCAGCAGAGTTATATCTCAATGCAGTTCCTTCCTTGGAAGCATCTTCAGGGCTGAAGGTACACACAGTAGGCAATAAACACTCATGGGCGCCATAAAAATTTAGTCAAGTGTGGAAGTTTACTTGACTGGTGTAAAAGCATATTGGTAGCAAAAAAATACAGACGGGCACGATCCAGTATACCTGAAGGAGCGTCTCCACCCCCATCGTTCTGCCTGGACACTGAGGTCCTGTGCCGAGGGCCTTCTGGTGGTTCGCTCCCTGCGAGAAGCCAAGTTATAGGGAACCAGGCAGAGGGCCTTCTCGGTAGTGGCACCCACCCTGTGGAACACCCTTCCACCAGATGTCAAAGAAAAAAACAACTACCAGACTTTTAGAAGACATCTGGAGGCAGCCCTGTTTAGGGAAGCTTTTAATGTTTAATAGATTATTGTATTTTAATATTCTGTTGGAAGCCGCCCAGAGTGGCTGGGGGAACCCAGCCAGATGGGCGGGGTATAAATAATAAATAATAATAATAATAATAATAATAATAATAATAATAATAATTATTATTATTATTATTATTATTATTATTCACCACTTCCATGGTCAAGGCATGCTTCGAGTCCAACAAGAGTCCAAGACTCTTTCTCTGCTTCTCTCACCACAAGGCATAAGCAAGAGACTCACAATAAGTCACAAGAATTCACACAGAACCTTTGTTATCAGTACTTCCTGTCACACTGTGCATGTCCAAAGAGCAGTTCCCACAGAAAATGTCCTTGCATAGACAGAACAATCTCGGCCTTCTGCTGCTTCTTGAAACTTCTTCTCTGTTCTTCTCTGTTTCTGGAACAAATGAGAGCAGTGAAATGGTTGGCTAGCACCCTGCTTGAGGATGGGGCAAGGATGTTTGAATGGTTATCTGGGTGTGCCTGTCATTCTCTACCAGTAATTTCAGTGCTCAGTTTTCAGCAATGAAACAATAATTTCAGTACTGTTTAGGATGAGCAGTGTTTCATGAATGTGTCTGTATTCATTAACAATGATGCCTGCTTTCACTAAGCAAATATTTAAAAGATCAGCTGTTGTTCCTCTGGCTGTGGTCCAGAGCTATTACAGTAAAGCAAAAGTGCAGATCTCAAAATCCATCTCTTTAGTACATCTCCACTGACAAAGCTCTGCCAAATTAGGAGCATCTAATTATCCTGAGAGCATTTAGAAAACTCTCTCATCTTAATTACAGAGCAATTGAAAGTCTGGTTGAAATATAGAAATAATAGAAGCTCATTTCATTTTAGTTTAACAGTGAGGGTTTTTAAAAAAATACAAAATAATAAAAAGCCATTGCAGCCCCGGAAACAATGAACCAATAAATGTTATCTGTCAGATTAGATGTTTTACTCATATGGTAGCAAATGATGTCAATAAGAAATTTAGATTTAAATCACAACATATTTTTTTTGGCAATGTTCATCAGTTTACATGAAGCATTGCAAATGACAGTTGATTCTATCAAGTAACTTATTTCTGGCAGGTGGTCTGTGAAATCTGATCTTCTGATAATTACTGCAAAAGCAAAAAGCTTCTTTTGTACTAACTTTCCCCAGCCTGGTGCATTTCAGATGCTTTTGACCTAAATCACTTCAGCACATACACATAATGTTCCACAGGTTGCATTTTTTTTGATAGTGCCTATGCTAGCACCTGCAAGATTTCTTCAGATGGGAGGGGTTTGGGGCGAGCGGGGATGATAGCTGTCAACGTTTCCCTTTTTTTTAAAGGGAAATTCCCTTATTCCGAATAGGATTTTCCCTTAAAAAAGGGGAAAGTTGACAGCTATGGTGGGGATGAGGTGCAACGCCATTTACTTGGAGGAGAGAGGTATCAGCAGAGATGGGGGAACACCAGGACTTTCAGAAATAGCAAAAACAAATCTTCAGTAGGGGCAACGCCTTAGGTGGGGGAAATCGTTAAACAGCCAGGTAGGGACCCAGCATGCTTACTGGGGATGGAATGCTGATTCACTGGTGGGGGGAGGGAAGAGAAAATCCCTGGGGGGTGGGGGTGGAATGGAGTGTCTGGAATACTGAGCAAGGGCACTCTATAGTGCAACTTTCTGTTGCAGGTCCCAATTTCTCCATATCTCTATGTCATTTGAATGGGATGACATAAAGACCCTACCTGCCCGCAGACTGTCTCACCAGAGTAGTGCACGCTCTAGTTATCTCCCACTTGGACTACTGCAATGCGCTCTACGTGGGGCTACCTTTGAAGGTGACCCGGAAACTGCAATTAATCCAGAATGCGGCAGCTAGACTGGTGACTCGGAGTGGCCGCCGGGACCATATAACACCGGTCCTGAGAGATCTGCATTGGCTTCCGGTACGTTTCCGAGCACAATTCAAAGTGTTGGTGCTGACCTTTAAAGCCCTAAAAGGCCTCAGTTCTGAAGGAGCGTCTCCACCCCCATCGTTCAGCCCAGACACTGAGATCCAGCGCCGAGGGCCTTCTGGCGGTTCCCTCATTGTGAGAAGTGAGGTTACAGGGAACCAGACAGAGGGCCTTCTCGGTAGTGGCGCCCGCCCTATGGAACGCCCTCCCTTCCGATGTGAAGGAAATAAACAGCTATCCTATCTTTAAAAGACATCTGAAGGCAGCCCTGTTTAAGGAAGTTTTTAATATTTAATGCTGTATTGTTTTTAACATTTGATTGGGAGACTCCCAGAGTGGTTGGGGAAACTCAGCCAGATGGGCGGGGTATAGATAATAATCTATTATTATTATTAATAATAATAATAATAATAATAATAATAATAAAGTTAATCAATTGGTCAAAATAAATGGGTTACCTGACGTTCATCCGTTTGAAACTGGCCCTATGATGAAAGATCATAGGGGAGCAGGAAAGAGGTGGTACCTATCACCTCCCAACAGAAGCCAAAATACCTGAAAAGGCTAGACATATACAAACACATTTACACACTCACAACCCTATAACAACTGACACATTGCTTTCTAGGCACCATTTCCCATGGTGCCACATGGTGATGAGCAAGTTCTCATCTGCTGGTCTCCTAACACATTGAAGAAGGCAGACTTTCAAAATGAGTTGACCATGTTACAAGGTAGCTTTGAAAAATGCAGGTAAACGTTCAACAGCTATAGAACATCAAAACCGTCTGTTCCTTTAATTTATCTTAACAGTCTCTGTTCTAAGCTATTGCTTTTGTTGTTCAGCTCATCTCTTTTCTCCTTAGGCACCTGCATATGCGGTGAATGCACATGTCATGATGTTGACCCAACTGGAGACTGGGGAGATATTCATGGAGACACCTGCGAGTGCGATGAACGAAATTGCAAGGGAGTCTATGACAGATACTCAGATGATTTCTGTTCAGGTAAGAGCAATATTTGAAACAAATGTGAAGAATTCAATATGGCTGTATTGGATCCAGTTGTATCCAAACAAAGACAAAATGCTGCTTCATGATCTTGGAAACTATCATTGTGAGATCTTTAGATGTGTCCAAAATATATAGTGTGTGCTCCACATTCACACTTTCAAAATGTTCTGTATGAATATTGTATCTTTTTTCCTTCTGCCACATTTACAAATCACCCATGTGGGTGGTTCCTTTCCCCTAGACCACATAAATGTGCTGATGTTTCTGTTCCAGGCTTGCATCCTCACTCCCACTGAATCAGCCTGCGGTGCTGGTTGTGTAGACATTGTGATAAAACAACCCCGAATACAATCTTTGCTCAAAGCTTACCCCTTTGAGAAATGTATTTCATCTGTTTAATTGATGAGATGAGACTGCAGATAAGTAAACCCCATATGTCTAGATGAAGCATTTGGGGATCGTAAAAAGCCAATTTGCAGATAAGTACCTCCCTGTAACTAAACTGAAATACCTGTGGTTATTTTAAAGACTTCATTCACCAAGAGCAGGGAGTAGCTTGCTGCTACTACTTTACCTTACAGAGAAGGCAGCATTCTCTAGAGATTTCCATTTCTCTAGAATTTCATTTCAGAGCCCTTCATCTCACTGAGTAGCGTCTTTAAAACAGCTTTATCAGTTAGCACATAATAGGATGACTGTCTCCTAAAAAATTCTCCAGTAGGAAAGAGTAGTCCACCCACCCCCACAGGCCAGGGTACCACAGGAGTTGAGAAAATGAAACACTTCTTTTATGGACAAGCTTTGCTGTGATGCCACCTTGCGATTTCCTGCATGGTTGTCTTTATATGGCTTGATTCTCTCTGAAGTAGAACCACACGGTTTATATATATGCAGAGGAGCGAGGCAGGGAGCTATTTGTGTTGTAGTAAGTACCGTATTTTTCGCCTTATAGGACGCACTTTTTCCCCTCCAAAAATGAAGGGGAAATCTGGGTGCGTCCTATGGGGCGAATGCAGGCTTTCGCTGAAGCTTGGAGAGCGAGAGGGGTCGGTGCGCACTGACCCCTCTCACTCTCCAGGCTTCAGGAAGACATCCGCAGCGTGGGGAGCCCTGCAGGAGTTCCTGCAGGGATGTTTAGGCTGCGGATAGCAGCCTGCTTCCCGGAGCGTCGGGCGCCCTGAAAGCAGAGCGCCCGGCGCTTCGGGAATACATCCGCAGCCTAGGCAGCCCTGTGGGAGGTCCCGCAGGGATGTCTAGGCTGCGGATAGCAGCCTGCTTCCCGGAGCGTTGGGCGCCCTGAAAGCAGAGCGCCCGGCGCTTTGGGAACACATCCGCAGCCTAGGCAGCCCTGTGGGAGGTCCCGCAGGGATGTCTAGGCTGCAGATAGCAGCCTGCTTCTCGGAGCGTCGGGCGCTCTGCTTTCAGGGCACCCGGCGCTTCGGGAACACATCTGCAGCGTGGGGAACCCTGCAGGAGTTCCCCGCAGGGCTCCCCACGCTGCGGATAGCAGCCTGCCGCCCAGCGGGCGAGGCGCCCTGAAGCAGAGCGCCCCGCGCGCCGGGCATACATCCGCAGCGTGGGGAGCCCTGCAGGAGTTCCCTGCAGGGTTCCCCACGCTGCGGATAGCAGCCTGCCGCCGGGCGCGCGGGGCACCCTGAAGCAGAGCGCCCCTCGCACTGGGCAGACATCGGCCAGCCCCACAAGCTCGGGGAACAGCAGGGAGGCGCAGCGCCGCCATCCCGCTGTTCCTCGACCTGGTTCGGTTTCTCCGACCTGCTTTTTTGGGGGGAAATAAAGGAAAAAAATTTTCCCTTTATTTCCCCACCAAAAAACTAGGTGCGTCCTATGGGACGGAGCGTCCTATGGGACGAAAAATACGGTACATTCTATATCCCGTCTTTCTGCATGCAGCACATAATTAAACTACAGAATCTGCTTCCACAAGAGATAATGATGGTCACCAACTTGGATGGTTGTAAAAGCAGATTAGACAAATGCATGGAGATATAAGATTATCAGTGCCCACTAGCAACAATGGCAATGTTCTACCTCCACTGCCCAAGGCAGCATACCTTTGTGCACCAATTGCTTGAAATTACAGGTGGGAGGTAGGTTGTTGCACTAATGTTCTGCTTTCTCATAGCCATCTGGTTGGCCACTGTGAGAACGGAATGCTGGACTAGATGAGCCTTTGTCTTGATCCAGGAGGGCTGTTCTTAATGTTCCTCATGGAAGTCAAAGCAGTGTTACTTAGGGTTCCCAGGCTGTCTCCCACCCGGGCAGTGGCTGGAGTCAGACCTGCCAAATTAGATTCACCAGGGTGAGCTTAGATCAGTGGTTCTCAAAGGGTGTCGTGCTCCTCACTGGTGTGGCAGGAGAGGATAAGAAGTGTGGCAAGAAGCTTCAAGGACAACCAAAGAAACATTTAAACATCTCAGTGAAGTATAGTATACATATATTATTATTATTTGGATACACAACCAGAAACAGTATTCCTACTCAGTATGATGAACTTCTAGGTGCTAACCACTGATGGGCAAGTTCAGGGTCCCTGGTCTCCCTCTTATTTTTCTTTACCTCTACTCCTTTCAACTAAAGTAGGATACATGGCTACCCTAAACTGAAATTAGGTATTTTCCTTTTGCTCTTAAGGTCATGGACAGTGTAACTGTGGAAGATGTGATTGTAAGCAAGGATGGACAGGGAAGAAATGTGAGCATCCACTTTCTTGTCTCATGTCGGCAGAAGAGAGCGCTAGAAAATGTCAAGGGAGCTCACATTTGCCATGCTCTGGAAGAGGTAGGTGGCTTGGTTTGATTTGTCTGGTTTTTGGGGAGATTTTGATTTTTCAATTTAGTTGAGCTGCTACTTGGAATGGAGAGATGTTAAGTTCCGGCAAGCGTGTAAAGCAGTTCACATTTCACATATCTGTCTTAGGTTATGTTCAAAGAGCAGCTTCCAGCACTGCTAGATGTTCAGTTGGCACTAAGTGGGACCAAAAGAAGCAGAAAAACCGGATACAAATTTGAACTACCCATCATTTAGATTTTGCCCTTTGCTGGTTCTTGCTAACCTACCGATAGTAGGAATCAGCATAGGCCTGATGTGACTTGTGGATGTTATAGGTACTGAATCAGCCAACCTGATGCCTAAAAGTTCCCCCATCTGAAAATGCTGATAATTGTTCCATAATTCAGTAGCTTTCTTCATGTTGCCATACTATTTTTTAATACATGAATTACTCTAGCAGTTCTAAGTAAGAAATTTGTATGAAATTGATAAATAGCTTTTTTCCCCTCTGACTTGTTATGCTCAGATAGTGTTGGTGCCTTGTTATTTTTCCGCCACATATAGCAAGCAGCTCCACCTTCCCCACTCAGGTGTTACAGAACAACACTCTCTCTTAATTAACAGCAAAATGAGCCCTGACGACTCAAGAGCAAGTTTTCTGGTAAAGTACACCGTCTAGTTGGCAGTTCCATCTTCTTCATATGGGTTGCCTTCAGGCCCAGCATCAGCACTTGGTACCCTTGGGCAGTGGGCAGAGCCAAAAGGTCTGAACAGAGGCCCCCATCTCTGACCCTCGCCCTGAACTCTTCAAATCAGCCAGCTGGGTCTTTGAGTGTCCTTTTCAATTTCCCATTTGCCCCAGAGTGGCATTACATCAGGTGCTCCAGTGCATTGTGGGAAATTAAAATGGCAGGTCTTAGACATCTTTGAACCTACTGCTCAGTTAAACCTGAGAAGGTCCAGCAGTGTGAAGAGGATCCCACCACAGCTCAGTTTGCTCAGGGCCTCCTCAAACTTGGAGCCCATCCCTGATTACCATACATGGATTATTAAGTCATTGAAAGGCTGTTTATGGGTTCAACCTAGCATGCATTGCTTATGACCCTTCCCTCCATGGAAGGGAAGCAGAGGGAATACCAGACCCACTCCTGACCTTTCTGTATTGGAACAGGAAGGACAGAAGCGGGGTTGTATTGTAAGTGCGCTTGGCTGAAATTTTGGTTAAAACCCTCACCGCAACTGGGAATCCCGATCGTTCCTGATTGCAGGAAGGAGTTTAAGTGTTCAGCTGAGAACACTTACAATTCCCTTCTGTTATGTACTGAAGTTCTCACCCTGGGCCAGCAGGGGGATACTGTAGATAGTTCAGGTCCACACATGCAAAAAAGGGATCGAAAGTGGCGTTCAGTGATTGGATAGTTACAGAAAGTTGTTACAGTTACGTTGTACTGGAGCTCTATATAAGCAGGCTGGCTGAACCCTTAGTTCAGTTCTGTTCTGGCCTCTGAATAAGCAAGAGCTGTTTGAAGAATCGCTGTGTCGTCTGATATGTTCACCCACAACTTAACACCTTCACTGTGGGAAGGTCAAGAGTGAAGGGGGGGTGGGGTGTAGTACCTATTCTGTGACCTCTCCATGGAGATAACATTAGAACACCTGAAGAGGGCTTCTATATATTCTAGAGCATCTCCACCTATATTTTAAAGTCATGGTGCACAATTCAGTACAGGGTTGAATATGCTTAACACCCCTGCTGCCCTGATTTCCATGCAGACCTAACCATGCTTGACTCTGGACTGGACTGCAGCCATGCATTGACATTACCCTGTCATACTCATGAAGACGGCACTGGGGGAAAAGTATTCTTTGAGAACAATAATTTTGTTGTCATTGTCCACTCAAATAATATCTCCACATGATGCACCACTTTGTTATTGGCATTTTGTAGGAAATGATCTTAACTAAGAATCCATATTTCACTCTATTATGGAAAATGAAGGGTAATAGATCAGTGTTTTCAACCTTAGGTGTTTCAGGGCGGATCATTTTCTCAGTGTTCTCTTTTTGTAACAAAACGTGATGGAGGTTCTTTGATAGTCATTGCCAGGGTGTGTTGTCTGCTTTGCATGAGCAGATTTCTGATCTTGCAAAACTCTTATGTATGCAAATATCTCTCCCAGGAGTTTTTCCTGAGGTTGAGGGCTTTTTTTTAATACCTTCTTTGACATAATTTTCTCTAAACTGAGGAGGCCATAACCTCAATTGGTGTAAATGACTATAAATCATGATTAGAGAGATGTTGTTAGATGACCACTATTTGTTACAGTGAAAGGATAATTAGCTTAAGTTTGTTTGATCAACCTTTCTCAAAATAAGAGGCATTGCAAAGCTGTTGATATTAGTTATGTGGAGTTCTTAGAAGCTGTAGCCCCGAAGGGAAGTAATTAATTTCTACAGAATGGCAATCATGTCCAAGATAATCCTGAAATGCCCTTTGAAATAATGGATATCTTACTAAACAAGGCATATTGATCCTCTTCTTGTTGTTAGCGTCTCTGTTCCATACTTACCTGCTGTGTTTTTTTTAAGACGTGCCTTTTCAAACTGAAAAAGCAATTGAGAATGAAATGGATTCTTTTCATTTTGATTTATGGAATTATAAGGGGAGTTTTTAAAAGATTATCAGATGGGAATGGAGAGATAAATGAACAAAGTTCTTCTTCTTTTTTTAGTTTTGGTTATTAACACAGGTTTTTTAACTATTGACATCTAATAGTGTCCATCTGTCAGTAGGACTAAGCAATGGGGTTTCCCTACCTTTCCACCCCCTTCTCCCCACCCCCCAAAAAATCTGATCTTGAGAACTGTGAGACCCTCTGGAGCAGATTGTGTTGGTGCAGGGAGCTGCAGAAGGGAGAGAGGAAGAAGAGTCTGCTTGTGTAACATTCGATGTCGCACAACAATCCTCATTTCTTCTTCTATCCTCCCACACTTGTGTCCTTTACCTCTCCTCTTTCCAGTCTACTTTTAAATATACCAGTAAGGATAATAGATAGATTTTGCAGGAGAAGGAGAACAGGAGGTGTAAGAGTAAAACAATGGTTTTGGTGTGTGTGTGTGTGTGTGTGTGTGTGTGTGTGTGAAAGACAGAGAGATACTCCATATTTATTGCTGAAATTAACACAATTCACTCCATCCTCTAGCATGGTCCAAGTGGCTTCTAAATCACACATAGTTCCAAGAACCTGCTTTGAAGGTACTGGTAATTGAAGTAATGAATGTTTTTCTTACTCAAGCATTTGCACAGGGAAAAGCTAGCATAGCTCTTGAACTATTGTATCTGACCTTACATGTCATTTAATTTGTGATGGGCTCTTTCACTATTATCGTCCACAATAACCAGGAGTCAAGCAAAGGTTACGGTCTATTTGCCAAATTTAGCTCCGCCGCTTTTGACATTTGCTTGTATATCCTTTGCCTCCAGCTACCTGTCTCCTGCAGGAACTTTAAATTAGCAGCTTTTTTTTTTATATCAAGTTTTCTTATTATTATTGCTGAACAGATTGCTTGAATCTCAGTCAAAACCCTCAGATGTTATCTGTTTTATGGCTACTACTGAATCCCTCCACCTCTGCCTGCGATAGTATCTCGACTGATTGAATCCTGTCTTCCACAAAGTTGGCTAGCCTCGAAAGCAGGGGTCGGGAAGTTGTGATGTTATACATATTGCCAGAATACAACTCCCATTATCTCTACCACTTGCCCCAGAGTGGCTGGGGTAACTCAGTCAGATGAGCAAGGTACAAGTAATAAATTATTATGATGCTTTTGCTAACTGGGGCTGATGGAGGTTGGAGTCCATCCATATCTGGAGCAGTGGCAGAACTTGGGGTTTCAAATTTTGGTGGCGTCCCTGCCTGAGGGACCAAACCAGTTTTGCTCCCCTAAATCAGCCTCTGTTTGGCGGGCCACAGGTTCTCCACCTCTACTCTAAAATGTATTCCTTTTTAATATAAAACATCACATTGAGAATTAATTTAAAGCTGCTGTCTTTTTTTATTTGTGAAAATGATACTAGAACATTATTCTTGCCTTGCTAGGTGGTAAAGGTTTCGTACGGAAATATAGTGCAGTCTGGGGTCCAGTTTTACATGATGTGGGAGTGACATGGCTGCCATTCTCCCATGACTCCACCCCATGCTAAGTGGCATGATTACGCAAATCATAATATGTATTGATTAAGTCATTAATTTAGTTTATTAATTAACCATGCTGCTTGCCTCTTGCTTTGCAGGGAGAAATGTGAGCACGTTAGATACATCCCATGGTATTAAAAATAATAAAAAGCATTTGGGGATGTGTGGAAAACATGCTAATAATGTGAGGAACTAGATCAGGGGTGACGTTAGCATAGCTTCTCCTTCATGATCTTTCTCAAAGCTTCTATGAAGCAATCATATGCTAATATCCTTCTTGGGAAACATGGAGGCAGGATGGAAGAGGAAAGGATCTGGTTTTCTCTGATCTCCCTTCTCTCTGCACACCCAGAAAATCTGATCCTTTGGATTGATGGATGCTCCAGAACAGTGCAGAAGTTGGCAAAGGAGACTGCAGTGGGAAGAGGGAACTGGATTAGCAGACACATTTACTGGATTAAAAGGAATCCCTGTGGGAGGGATGGAATCACTGGATTTCCCGCTATATTCTTATGGGAGGAAGCTGTAAGAAAGCAGGAAGCCCGCTGGTCCCATGACTGTAAATAACAACCCATTGAGGCTGAGGGTGCATGGGGGGAGAGAATGACCAGCAAACCCTATTCAATTGAAGTCAGTTTTAATTTAATTAATTACCCTTTCTGGAAAGGAAACTAGAGCTGGACTTGTAGGGCAAAGGCAGTCAGTGACTTAAAAATAACAATTCCTGAGTATTATGAATAAGTTTCCATTGGATAAATAAGTGTAAAATCAAAATGGAGCATTTCCTGCCTTCAGCAGCTTCACAGTGGATTATTGGTTCCCCCCCAAATGCTTCATTACAGTGAGTAAGATCAGTGAGGGGAATGGGAGTTGTCTTGCCTACTGCATCAAAGTTTCCTAATGCCATGTAAAATATATTGTTTGGCACAGGATCTGTACCCGATGAGAGCACGACATTATAGTTGTTGCAGCATTAAATTAATGTTGTCATACATCAGTCTTCTTCATTGTCACAGCACAGTGAGCAAAGGAAACTGTTCAATTATAGTATATATATATCTACAAGGAGGAAGGGCTGACTGTCATCCAGCTCTGTACAAATTTGATTGCTGTCTTTTCCGTTGTTTCCCCCCCCAAAAAAAACACCTTTCCAGAGGTTTTGTTCCTTCATAACTATATGTGTATAATGGAAAGCCAAAGAGTGGGGGGATGGAGCTGTCATACCAGGCAGCAAGAATGGCATAAGAATCTATATTGGAGCCCACAGAAAAGTCCCAAAGCAATGAACAAGGATTTGTGTTCATTAGGACTCTTCCGTATGAACTGATTAGTGCTGGCGAAACTGATCCCAAGAACTGCTGGTTTTAACATTTTACAAGGGAGCGTAGTAGCTAGTGGTACTTTACACTGGCATGCTTTGCTGCAGCCTGAGGGCAACAGTAAACATGCAGTTAAATGCATGAATGAAATTAGGATACTTCCCTTTCCCCTTATGTGAATTGCAGATTTAGAGGAGCCTGCACAATACTCAGTGGGGAGACAGAGTTTAACCCTTCCTTCCTTCCTTCCTTCCTTCCTTCCTTCCTTCCTTCCTTCCTTCCTTCCTTCCTTCCTTCCTATGGTTCTAATGAAAATCACTTCAAGTTGGTATTTGCCTCAGGAAGGAAACATCATCATCACCACCACCACCACCACCATCATCATCACCATTGTCATTGTCATTGTCCTTATTATTATCCCAGCCATCTGGCTGGGTTTCCCACATGTCCTGTTTCCTGCATCTAGGATCGAGTATTGCCTTCACAGGGATTCACAGGTCACCCCACTTGAAGGCAGAGCCCTCAGCACCCCATTCTATACCATCTTGGCCTGAGCACATGGCTTTCCCATCACCCTCAAACTCTGGAGGAGACTCCATTGTAGTTTCTCCTGCTGAAGCATCTGACTGCAGAATCCACTGTGGCCTCTTTAAGGAGTATAGGAAACTCAGGGAGAACAAGCCACTGGAAGGAAAGGCCCTGACAGGTTTCTTAAGCCTCCAGGTGAATCTGATCCTTTGTTCAGACAACATCTTCCATAACTAAGCCAGCAAATCTCACTGGGAGCTGCTCAGGTACCTTATTGGCCTGGCCTGACTGGAAGACCGTTTGGTATTTCATTGCTTCCACTTTCCCAATCTCCAGCAGAACAAGATGTCATATTGGGGGGAAGAAGCCATGGCCTCCAAGCAGGAGCACTGACCCCTAAGGAACCCACTCGCCCAGCCTCTGCACCTGAGGAGTTCATCTTGTCACCATCTTGATCCTCAGACTGAGGAAGTTGTGCAACAACTGTCCTCAGAGTAAAAGCAGTGGTGTAGCGTGGGTTGTCAGCACCCGGGGCAAGGCAAGTAATTTGCGCCCCCTAACCCGTGGATTTGCGCCCCCTAACCCGTGGATTTGCGCCCCCTAACCCATGGATTTGCCCTAACCCCAGATGTTGCGCCCGGTGCGGCCGGCCCCCCCTGCACCCCCCACGCTACGCCACTGAGTAAAAGGACTGCTACACAAAAGCCACCACCATTAGAATCAACTCTTGCCATTATCAGGCAGTCTTACAAATTACTGAATTACAAAAGGCTTTGCCCCACCCCACTCCCCAGCAGAGCAAGCACCCCAAACTAAGTTGCAACCGTGTTTAATACTTAGTCCAGAGTTCTTTGCTGCTGAATCAACATCTGAGGCTGCTTGTATACGAGCTATCAGACTGGGCTCTACTTGGAGCTGTCCATGGTCTTGTCTAGAGTTACCTAACACTTACAGGTATCTAAGCCTGTTGGAACCACTATAGGTAAGGGAAAGGTTATACAGTGGTACCTTGGGTTAAGTACTTAATTCGTTCCGGAGGTCTGTTCTTAACCTGAAACTGTTCTTAACCTGAAGCACCACTTTAGCTAATGAGGCCTCCCGCTGCCGCCGCACCGCCAGAGCATGATTTCTGTTCTCATCCTGAAGCAAAGTTCTTAACCTGAAGCACTATTTCTGGGTTAGCGGAGTCTGTAACCTGAAGTGCATGTAACCTGAAGCGTATGTAACCTGAGGTACCACTGTACTCTCCTCCACCCCAAGGCTCTGACACTGGTCAGGCCCTGCAGCACTGCTATTTACATTTTTTTTTAAAGTACACATTAATTGCACTCATGAAACGAACATCACATCTGGTTTGGCTCTCAGATCTCTTCGTACCAGGAACAGCATCTAATCGAATTGTCCGCAAAGTGCACTCTCTTTTCCATCTTAAGAGCTCTTCCTTGTGCTTTCATCATGCCTATCTTTTCTCTCTCTTTCCATTTTCTTCGTTTTTGCTTGTAATTCAGCCTGGGGAAAACTAAAGCTAAAGCCAACTCAATATTTTGTGATTTTTAAAAGTGATTATGTGCCACTGTTGCTAGTTGAATTCCAACCCTTCCCCCCGTGACCCAAGTTGGCTCCCTAAATCTGTTAAAGGAGCATTAGCATAGTCTTCTTGGGCAATCAATCTGAATTTCTTTAAGTTGAATCACATTTGTTTAACTTGGTGGTTTTTTGGGTTGCTGTTTTTATTTACGCAGAAATGACAAACAATTTAAAGCATGCATTAAGCTGAGGAATTATTTGAGCAAATCGCAAAAAGTTAAGAGCAGGTCACATTCATTTTCCTTTCCAATTAGACAGTGGACATTATTTGGTACTGTACTCAGTATTTCAAGTGTGCCACTTCCTTCTTTAAGATGTATTGAAATGGAAGAATCAGTGCTGCATAGACCACCATAGTCCTGCTTCCAATATGGCGGCTTAATTTTTTCCACCTCTTTTATTAATGTTTCTGGCCTCCAGCATATAGGTCAGTAATACTGTATCTGTGTCGTTATTAAAAAGAGTTGCAGGAAAAGTCAGCATCAAGGGAGAAAGTCTGTATCTCACAATACTGGGAAAATGGGAGTTTTGTGAAGGGTGGGGGGGATAAGATGATGCATACCTACAGTAATGTGGAATACATTATATTTTTGTGCAGTGCCTCCGGAATGGCACAGAAAGCAATTTAGTGTTGCAGATTCTATATTGAGCACAAGATTATATCTTGAGTTAATGTTCCTTTGATGTACTGTGGTGGTCTCTTTGAAAAATTGTGGGGGAGTTTGTTTTTTTCCGTTTTGGTAAAGACTACCTACACTTTGCAACAGGCTCCCCTCTTTGGGAATATTTCCCATTGTGAAATTGCTGTAATTGACGTAATTGCCATTCCCTAATCAAAGAACAGGGTGACACTAATGTGTTGTGAAGACTCCCTTTGAATCCTTTGTGTAGATTGTCTTTCCTGTTTGATTGGGTAGAGGAGAGCCCAAGAGAGCATTGACAGATGGCAGGTACTTCCAGAATCTTGTTGAAAACGCTACTTTCAACCCTTTATACAAATATATTTGAGACAGCCTGTAGATTTTATTTTATTTATTTATTTTACAAAATCTTGTACTCTGGAAGTTTGCACTATGAAATGTGAGTCTGCATTACATTCAGTAAGTAGTATGTGGGTGCCTCTGTGACTGTCTGCTCCCCTGATACTAATAGGAATATGTGAAATTTCAGCTTTCATAAGTGCTTGACTAGCTTGTACCTCTCGAGGTCAAAATGCACTTTGACCACCTCATCTGTTCAGATTACAAAACTACTTTAGAACATTGACTTTCCTCTGGCAATTTTTCACTATGAGGGCACTCCAGTTTTTCCTCCTCAGTTTTCTATTGTTCTTTTCCAACCATGGGTGTTGAGCATACTCAGACCTCATTGGGCATTTATTTTTGGAGGCTTTCATCCAGTTTTCTTCTTTTTAAGGGGGGAGGGTGATACTTTTGCAAGCCTCCAGCTCTTCCCAATTTCTTCTTTCTTGGTGGCTCTATTTGGCTCCATTTGTGTCAGCACTCCTCACTTGAGTTCGATATTAGAAAGAGTACAGTGGTACCTCGGGTTACATACGCTTCAGGTCACATACGCCTCAGGTTACAGACTCCGCTAACCCAGAAATAGTACCTCGGGTTAAGAACTTTGCTTCAGGATGAGAACAGAAATTGTGTTCCGGCGGTGCAGTGGCAGCAGGAGGCCCCATTAGCTAAAGTGGTGCTTCATGTTAAGAACAGTTTCAGGTTAAGAACAGACCTCCGGAACGAATTAAGTACTTAACCCGAGGTACCACTGTAATGAACAACGACAGTATTTTCACTTGGCCCTGAGTATGCGCTTCTGATTCACGTATATTTGTTATTAAATTTAGCATTGGCTTGATGTTATTTTTGCACATGATAGATGCTGAGAAATTTGCTTCTGTCTTTCTGTGACCTCTGCTGTTGATTCATTACCAATTCCAACATGAAATGTCATTGATTATCAGGTGGTTGATATTTGCAGTGAATAATAATGTGGGTCATCCTGTTCTCTAGGCCATGATAGATTGAATCCCCACGCTGGCTTACTTTCATTAGTGACAGGTGACTAATCTGCAGTGGAGATCTTAAAGGTAATGTTGCTGCCAAAAATAGACATATTTTCTTCCACTTCCTGAATATTTAGTGAACTTTGTGTGGCCACTAGCAGAGCCCATGATGTTCCATGCAATGTAATACATTCCTGCAAAAGGAAGGTTTGCATAAAGTAGCCAAAGACAAAAGAACAATGCCACACAAATTATTTCATTAAAACTTGATTCATTTTCTTTTAAAATTTAAAATGTGGTTCTTCATCAAAAATGTCACATCTTTCTGTCCTTCACATATGCCCATCTCTGCCTTGTGTAAAACCTGAAAATACTGTGTTTCAGGAGCTAATGTTGGTTGTGCTTTATAATGCTGATTAATTTACCTAAAGAAATGAGGGACGGGGTGGGGAGAAATGATGAGTCTATCACTTCTATGTTACATTGTATTGTCAATTTACCAGCATCCTATTTAGAGATATAATCGGATTTCATTTGTAAATGTTATTCAGGTATCTATATAAAATTATTAGTTCATAATAAATCACAACCTGAGCTACAAGGAAAACATTTTATTTAGTATATTATTATATGTTAATTATTATTTTAAAGTTAAGGAGTTCAGTTTTTCAGTTTAATTGCTGACTTTTTAAAGTATTACAGTCAGAAATAGTGTGTCCTTATTGAAGAAAACTGATCATTTTCATTTTACCATTTGTTATATCTGTAATAATTGGAAAAAAGAATTTGAATTTTAAAAGTGAACACCCCACACCAAATGCAGTTCTTAATGACATTGGGGTTGGTTTTTTTGGGTTGTTGTTTAAACACACAGTAAGATTTCCTAGAGAAGGCACATTTCTCAAGATAAGGGAAGAAGATGAGCAGCTTATCCCTTGCCAAGGTCTAAAACTGTTGGTATCTAAAATGTGGAAGTCAATCCATAACATTTTATAGTAAGCAGCAATAATTAATAGATAATAATAGTCACATAACACCAATGATAATCATAAGTGTAACATCATCTGGTTTTGAACAAGAGCCAAGTTTGCTTTTATTCATCCACTCACTTGTTCTATAAATCTTTGCTTAATGGTGGCTTTATTTATTGATCAATTAAATGTATATCTCATGCCTTCCTCCAAAGCAGCCCAGGGCAGCTAACATGTCAATAGTAAAACACTACAATTGAGCACCATTAAAGAGTGCTCAAAACAAGAAGAGGAGCAGGGAAACCCTGAAGGGACTTAATTTGCAGCCCTATACACAGTTACAGTGGATGCTTGGGTTGCAAACGTGATCCATGCGGGAAGCATGTTCACAACCCGCAGCGTTCGCAACCCACAGCACTGCGTCTGCGCATGTGTGGGTCGTGATTCGGTGCTTCTGCGCATGCGCAAAGCACAGTTTAGTGCTTCTGCGCATGCGCAAGCGCCGAAACCCGGAAGTAACCCATTCTGGTACTTCCGGGTTCAGCGCGGTGCGCAATCCAAAAACGCACAACCTGAAGCATCTGTAACCTGAGGTATGACTGTACCTTGGAGTGGCAGGGTTTATTTCTGAGTAAGCATTCATAGGATTACACTGTAAATGTGTTTTACTAGGAAACTTAAGGCCCATGCAAGTGTTTAAAATACCTCCTGAGTAGCCAGTCAACAAATGACTCCTCTGTATTGTTTCTTAGTGTCTTTATGTTGCTTTCTGCCACCCAGTTATTTTGCGAGAGGGCAGTACCTATGCATTTTAAAATAAATGATAAAATTATAAATGAGATAGGTTTGGTTGCGCTCATAGCACAAGCCAATGCACTTAACACCAAAGCATAGTGATGAGTGAGCTGGGAATTCTGGGTATATTTCAGAGGTTTCCCTTGATGAAATATTTGACGCCCAAGCCCCCTTTTTTGAAACAGTCCACATCTGTAGATTGCACATTGTCAGGGAACTGCCATCGGCTCAGGGGTGAGAGGGGAAAAGCCGGATGGATTACAGAGAGCCCGCAAAGATCGTGGGAAGCAGCACCTCCTCAGCGGAGGAGAGTAGCCACGCCTCCAGCGGAGAGGAGCTGCAGGGCTCGGAGGAGGCAAGGCAGTGCCAGGACACCTTGCCTGAACAAAGCGGGGAGGAGAGAGGTCCTCTGTTACCCACGCCCTCCTTGCGCAGTAGGCTTCCATGCAGAGAGGGGAAGCGCAGACTGGGCATCAAGAAACTACTCTGCTGGGGAAGGTTTAAGGACCGCCCACTCTCAGATTCTGCCAGTGAATGAGCGAGCCACGGAAGAGTGGCACTCTGCATGGTGAAGGTTTTTTTGGCACCAATAACAAGGCTTTACAGCCGACCAGGGAGGCATTTGCCTGATTGCTCTCGAGCAACCCCCTGATACCATTACACACATCATGTAAGAAAGTGGCCTAGAGCACATATTCGAAGGCATATCCATCTTATAAGTTTCCTTTTAGAGCAAGGTTGGAGAGATAGCATAATCGTCCTTAAGCGGCAAGCTGTTGTCATCCATCATAATTCTTCAATCAAGTTCACTCAGGCTCTCAGCAGTGGATGGTGTGATAGGGCACCACCATTTACCAGTTGGCTGTATTGTTGCTGCTTACCAGGAGCTAGATGGAGAGAGATGAGGCAGCGCTGAGGTCGATACAGTGCAAACTCACTGGCAGGAGCACCAGATTGGCTTCACTGGTGCATTTACACCACAGCGATCCCACTACCACCACCTGGTAAGCAGCAGCAACATGACTATCTGGAAGTTTGGTGAGTGATGGTGCCCCATTACTACAGGCTCTCAAAAATTGCTATAATTTCCATTTTGACCTGGTTTAGGAGTTTGCATTTTAAGGATTGGCCCCTAGGCCCATAATTTCTGGAAGATTTTAATATATTTTTCTAAGCAACAGCTTGCTAAAATCAAATGGATGCATTAAAAATGTTTACACAGGTGGCTAAAGTCAAGCTTTCTTAAAATGGAAACTCCTCTTTGATTTAAGACACTTTGTCATTGACACATTTGAGTTGTTTGGTAGTACTGTATGTTCCTGTCTCTCAAACATGTTTGACTAACCTCAGTAACTCGTTATGCAAACTATAGCTTACAATATAAACAAAAGTATTTTGCAAACCATGACAATTTTTTCATTTTAGCCAATTATATGTTGTTGTTTTTTTTAAAAAAATGAATTAGGTATTTCTCTTTCAAAAATGAATATTGATCTTTCAGGACAATAAATCTTATTCTTCATCACAGAGAGTAATTTATTATCTATAGCTGGCACATTTGTTAGCCAGATGTTGAATGCACACATGCCCGAGGTACAATTTTGTATGGTATAAAGTCACAGAGGAAATGTAGACTTGGACGTAACTCACTCAGAATGAGGAAGGCATTTGTGGTGTCATGGTCTGCTGATGACTTTTTCAACCCCACACCAAGAATCAGAATTTAGCACGCTGAATGCAAATGCATTCCTCCTTCTCCATGTAACCCACTTAATGTGATGTTGTTGTACAGTATCCAACCAAGTAGTTCCATTAGTGCAAGGACTCACGGCTATGTAATGGGACTCCCCTCCTTCTCCTCTCCTCCTATGCACCCCGTAGATCTGTTCTGAAGCTTTCCCCAACCCTCCAGAGCAGATCTGGGGAGATGAGAGGGAGGGAAATTGGTTTTGTGCAAATGGAAATCCTTGTGCCCTTCAAGATGCAGCTGAACTACACCTCCCACCAACCTTGGCCACTAGCCATGCTTTCTAGGGCTGATGGGAGTCGCAGTCCAGCAACATCTGGAGTCAAAACTTCTCCACTTCTGCTTTATACCAAGGTCAGGGTTTTTTGTCCGTGGAGCCCACTATTGGCTATTCTGACTGGCAGAGACTACCCTGGGTATTTTTTATCAGCTTCTACTTGTGACCTTCTGTCTGCAAGTAATGTGTTCTCCACAGAGCAGTGCCCTCTCTCAAGTCCATTTCTTTTATGGTATTGATTTTTAAAGCATACTAGATGATCCTCATGGGACATGGGTGGCGCTGTGGGTTAAACCACAGAGCCTTGGACTTGCCGATCAGAAGGTCGGCAGTTCGAATCCCCACGACGGGGTGAGCTCCCGTTGCTCGGTCCCAGCTCCTGCCAACCTAGCAGTTCGAAAGCACATAAAAGTGCAAGTAGATAAATAGGTACCGCTCCAGAGGGAAGGTAAACGGCGTTTCCGTGCGCTGCTCTGGTTCGCCAGAAGCAGCTTAGTCCTGCTGGCCACATGACCCGGAAGCTGTATGCCGGCTCCCTTGGCCAATAAAGCGAGACGAGCGCCGCAACCCCAGAGTCGGTCACGACTGGACCTGATGGTCAGGGGTCTCTTTACCTTTACCTTAGATGATCCTCAGGGTCCCTTCCAACTCTACAATTCTAGGATTCTTTAATGAAGTTTTTAATGAAGTTTTATTTTATGATTTTTTGGGTGCTCTTGTCAACAAATGAGATACAAATCCAACAAATAAATAAGTTATGCAAGAGGAAACCTTCAGCTCAGGCTTGGATGACTCATGGAAGACAAGGTTACCAGTGGACGCTAGTCATGATAGCTGTGTGTTACCTCCAGTCCTGGATGTGGTGTGTTTCTGAATTCCAGCTGTTGGGGAGCCCAAGTGGGTAGAGAGCTGCTGCTGTCACTGGTTTCCCACTGGCATCTCATTGGCCACTGTAGGAACTAGTTATTTGACTAGATGGGCCTTTGGCCTGATCCAGCAGGGCTCTTCTCATGTTCTCGTGAGGATAGAGACAAAGGGAAGCTTTAGATGCAATGAAAAGCAGCTGAACGAGAAAGTTTAATATTCACAGTCGGCTGCCGGTGCTTATTAGCAATGCCCAAAGGGGGAACTTGCGTAGTAATATTAAATTGGCTATATTCTTAGCACCAGTCCACAGAACCTTGCTATGCCAGGTTGCTTTGGGAAATTACTTATGAACACTTTCAGTCATTCATAGGAGTCATAAGTATATTTGCCTGGGTTAGGGATCTCATTCAGTTCAGACAATAAGCAACGCTTGCAGATCTGCTCATTTGCAGTGTGTGAGCGATGAACCTGCATATTTATTACCCAGTCTCTGTGAATGTTGGCACTGAAGGAGGACGTATTAAAATGCTGCCTATCAGGAATGTGTGGATTAGAAGCGCTGAAACTACAGTCCCAATTTGAGAAATTAATGTCAAGTAGATGCTTTCTGACAGCCTGATCCATAATGCAGCTGTGTTGAACTACAGCAGTTAAGAATGATTTAGTAGCATTGAAATCAATGAGATGAAAAGTTTAGTGCTCCATTTTGGTGCTGTAACGTAGATGAAAGCTGGCGGGCATTTCCCTTGACCCAGATGGGAAGATCAGTGCTGTTAAAGGCAGCAGACCCAACGATTAATTCCCCAGTGTTTTTGACAATCAATTTCTTCACCAAGTTGTTGGCTGACCCACGAGGGGAAAAAATTTGTTTAATTGGATTTGGTAGTGGCAAGCCCTGAGGAAATGTTACAGAATAGATAGCGGCTGTTGGGAAAAGCCTTGGATCAGGCGATCATGAGTTAATGCACTGTAATTTAAGGAGAAGAGCAGATGGAACTAGAATTATAGCTAAGGTGTTTGGATATGAAAACGGATTAACTAGTACAGGACAACAGACTGTGCAACTGTTGAATGTAGAAAAGCATTGGATTTAAAAATGGTCAACCAAGTTGTGCCAAGCAAGAGACATGGGGGGGGGGGGGATGGTAGGCAAAGGCTCCAGGCCTAATTCAAATTTTAGACAAGGCCTAATTCAAATTTTAGACAGGCCTAATTCAAGTTTTAGACAAATATGGCAGACCCTCCAAGAGTCCCTATTTTCCAGGGACAGTCCCAGATTTACAAAAGCTGTCCCGGTTTCAGAATTGATCCCAGAATGTCTCCCTTTTCCTTAAGACACCCCTATTTTCATCAGAGAAAGGTTAGAGGGTATGGTAGGACATCCCTATCTTCACTGGAGAAATGTTGGAGGATGTGGAGTTATGCGACGTCAAAGCCAATGAGATTAGTAACTATACGACCTTTAGAAGACATCTGAAGGCAGCCCTGTATAGGGAAGGTTTTTTTTTAATGTTTAATGGTTTATTATGGTTTTTATACATGTTTAAAGCCACCCAGAGTTTGGTGGGGTAATCCAGTCAGATGGGCAGTGTATAAATAATAAAATAATGATAATAATGATAATAAATTATTATTATTATTATTATTATTATTATTATTATTATTATTATTTAGGACATCCTTATTTTCATTGGAGAAATGTTGGGAGAGCACATTTGGGGAGGGAAGCAAATGGTAAAGATGTTATTAAAGGGTCCCTACCTTACACGAAACAAGAGAATATGAAAAACAACATAAGGATTGCAAGCCACAATACGGCTATACCTTCAGTACGATTGACTGTTGTTGTTGTTGATTAGTCGTGTCCGACTCTTCATGACCCCATGGACCAGAGCACACCAGGCACTCCTGTCTTCCACTGCCTCCCGCAGTTTGGTCAAACTCATTTCAGAACCTTCGAGAACACTGTCCAACCTTCTCGTCCTCTGTCGTCCCCTTCTCCTTGTGCCCTCAATCTTTCCCAACATCAGGGATTGACTAAAAGGTCACAAAATAGTGAGCTTTCAAATTCTTCAGAACTTTTCCTTAGGCTGAATCGTAAGAAAAACAACAACAAAAGCGGGAGGGAGGGGAGAGAAAAGAATGTCAGGATGGAAAAACCCACATGTTTGCAGTTTGCAAAAAAGGAAAAAAATAGGGAGACAGTGTTTAAGATGGTGTGCAGCGGTGGAGGAAGCCGCTCAGGCACCTGGGGCGGCGTACCCCGTCCATAAGGACGGGGCTCACCGTGGGCCCTCCGGAGTCTGCCTGCCTCCTCCCACTCAGCCGTCCTACAGCTGGGCGGGTGGAGGCAGTGGGTGGACCGTTTCGGCAGCGCGGAGCCTTTGTGCGCCCAAGCCACCACGTCTCTCCCAGGAGAGACATGTGGCTCGGGCATGCTACAGGCCCTGCGCTGAGTGCCGCCCGCCATTTTGTCACCCCCCTCAGTGGTGACACCCGGGACGGCCCCCAGCCAACACACACCCCTTCCTCCGCCCCTGATGGTATGCAAGATATGTAATTGTTCAAGGTGCAAAGCAGAGCTCAGGATGGTCTCCAGGGATTATCAGAAAAAAAAGAAACAATTATTAACCCTATCTATTGGCATGATTCCTTTCTCAGGCAGGGAGTACAAGTAAAGAGAAGCCAGGGAAAAATTAGGTGTCTTACATGGTGAAGTGTCAACAGAAGCCAAATTGGGTAATATTATCCAGCATGCAGGGGATAGCTTTAGCACCCATTGTTCTTGTTGGCTAGGCTGGTTGGGGCAACATCTGGAGTGCTACCAATAAGCCACCTCTGTTCTAGTGGTTAAAGGTAATGTAGAGAATAACATAAGGCTCCCATTAGATTACACCAACAGCCTATCTTGTTCAGCACCCTGTTCTCACAGTGGCCAGCTGGATGCCTGTGGGAGACCCACAAGCAGGATCTGAGTGCAAGAGCCCTCTCTGCTTCCAGCAACTGGTACTCGGAGACAGTATACCTCCTCTCTTTTCCTTTCTCTTTGACCTGAGACACCTTGGTTCATCTCTTAAAATAAAGAGGCATCATTTTTCAAGCAACTCAAGGGATTTGAAGGCATCTCACAGAGAGAGAGCCCAGTGAATGTCACCTGGAAGGAAAGTTGTCCCGGAGCCACCACTAATGAGGCCCTATTTCCTGTACTTCCTCACCTAAATCCATGAGTGGATAGGAACTCCAGGGCTATTTGCAAAGGACCAGCAGGTTCATATGGAAGCATGCAGTTCTTAAAGTGATCTGCTCTAAAAATCAGCACCAGCACTTTAAATCGTGCCTGGAAATAAATGGTCAGCCCATGCAGATGGGATCATCTCTTTGTTGTCATATTCAGTCTTATAGCACCAGATAACCTGGCAGCAGCATTTTACACCAATTGAAATTTCCGGATTGTTTTTAAATGCTGCACCCCACCCCCCTCCACCCCAAAAAGCACTACAGTAATCTAGTCTGGAAGTAACCATGGATCCATCTGTTGAAGGAAGGCTGTGGCTGGCAAACCAACTGAAGCTGCTAAATAGCAGTCTTTGCCATAGCAACTGTGGCATTTATTTTGCTAGTCCCACAACTTGATGCAGATCATTTTGGATAAGTGTGAGAGTACAAAGGCACAAAATAACTGCTCTGCCATCAAGAGGGTTTTAGACACAGTCAATTATGTGCAGGGACCCATTCCTTTAGATCAGGGGTTAGCAGACTTTTTCAGCAGGGAGTTGGTCCACTGTCCCTCAGAACTTGTGGGGGGCCAGACTATATTTTGGGGGAGAAAATGAATGAATTCCTATGCCCCACAAATAACCCCGAGATGCATTTTAAATAAAAGAAGAAGAAGAAGAAGAAGAAGAGGAAGAAGAAGAAGAAGAAGAAGAAGAAGAAGAAGAAGAAGAAGAAGAAGAATTTATTTCTACCCAGCCCATCTGGCTGGGTTTCCCCAGCCACTCTGGGCGACTTTCAACAGAACATTAAAAACAGGGGTGGGGGGAGTTTGCCATGATGAAAAATAAAATAGAACTACTAAGTAACGTTATTCACCATTTAATTTCACTTTCAGTGCTTAATGCATTTAACAATTATTTTTATTGCGATGCTCACAAGAGCCCAGTGAGGGTGGGTCTGTTATCTCCATTCTATACTCTTGGATAACTGAAGCTGAGAGAGTAAAAACTGTGTGTAGCCAGCTCACAAATCATATTTCATAGGTTTAAGGGTAAAAAGGTAAAGGTACCCCTGCCGGTACGGGCCAGTCTTGTCAGACTCTAGGGTTGTGCGCTCATCTCACTCTAAAGGCCGGGAGCCAGCGCTGTCCACAGACACTTCCGGGTCACGTGGCCAGCGTGACAAAGCTGCTCTGGCGAACCGGCACCAGCGCAGCACACGGAACGCCGTTTACCTTCCCGCTATAAAGCGGTACCTATTTATCTACTTGCACTTAAGGGTGCTTTTGAACTGCTAGGTGGGCAGGAGCTGGGACCGAAGACGGGTGCTCACCCCGCCGCGGGGATTCGAACCGCCGACCATACGATCGGCAGGTCCTTGGGACCCACGTCCCAAGGTTTAAGGTTTAAGGGTAGTGAAACAATTATCACTAAATCACTGATTTGGGTTGGCATGGTCATGGAGAGAGGGCGAAAAAGTGAAGCTTAGGGGTAAGAATCATAAGAGGGAAAGGAGTTTGCGCACACTTTCCTCAGCAAATGATACCTTCTGATGCAATAGGTTGTATGATTAATAATAATAATAGTAATAATAATTTGTTTGTTTGTTTGTTTATACATACCCCGCCCATCTGGCCGGGTTTCCTCAGCCACTCTGGGCAGCTCCCAACAGAATTAAAAGCACAATAAAACTTCAAACATTGAAAACTTCCCTAAACAGGGCTGCCTTCAGATGTCTTCTAAAAGTCTGATAGTTGTTTGTTCCTTTGACATCTGATGGGAGGGCGTTCCACAGGGCAGGTGCCACTACCGAGAAGGCCCTCTGCCAAGTTCCCTGTTACCCCACTTCTCTCAGTGAGGGAACACCCAAAAGGCCCTCGGAACTGGACCTCAGTGTCCGGGCTGAACAATGGGGGTGGAGACGCTCCTTCAGGTATACTGGGCCGAGGCCGTTTAGGGCTTTAAAGGTCAACACCAACACTTTGAATTGTGCTCGGAAACGTACTGGGAGCCAATGTAGGTCTTTCAGGACTGGTGTTATATGGTCTCAGCAGCCACTCCCAGTCACCAGTCTAGCTGCCGCATTCTGGATTAGTTGCAGTCCAAGCGGGAGATAACTAGAGCATGCACCACTCTGGCAAGACTGTGGGCAGATAGGGTCTCAGCCTGCATACTAGATGGAGCTGGTAGACAGCTGCCCTGGACACAGAATTGACCTGTGCCTCCATGGACAGCTGTGAGTCCAAAATGACTCCCAGGCTGCGCACCTGCACATTTGCCTCATTCAGGCCCAGGGAGTCCCCCACACCTGCCCGCCCCCTGTCCCCCCAAAACAGTACTTCTGTCTTATCAGGATTCAACCTCAATCTGTTATCCGCCATCCATCCTCCAACCAAGAAAAGGCAAGAAAAGGCAAAGGGAGACCCTCTAGTCTCATATGAGGTGGTTCATAAAAATGGATTATTTCACTGACTTTTTACTTTCCTCCACTTTTATAAATAAATGCAGGTTTCACATTCTGTTGTTCACAGCTAACTAAGCATGGACCAGTGAAGGGATGGAAAATCTCAGGCTTGGGGGCCAGATGTGGCCCTCTAGGCATCTCTGGCTGGTCCTAGGCCCACACCCCCCTCTGCCCAGGCCACAGTTTTTGCCTGACTCTGATTTTGTTGACATCCATCTGTCTTGAGACTTCCGCCTCTGGGGGTGAACACAAACTGCTGCGTTATGGAAGTCCTGGACTGCCCAGGAGTTGCAGCCCAGTAACGCCAGGAGAGCCACAGGTTCCTCACCCCTGCTGCAGATTGTAGTAATTCACAGTTGATTGCTCTGTCCCCTGGGAGACAGATAGTTTAGCTAGAAGATTTATACTCCACTTTTCTCATAGAAGCAAAGTAGCGTACAATTAATGACCCAGACAGGGCATTCCTGATGCAAATTAACACTTAAACTCTCCCAGCTGCTTCTGCTAATGCTCTGAATCCTTTTAAGGCATTTCAGTTGTCCACAAACATTGCTGCCGGCTTTATTTGCCTTTGTTGAGCTGCCTCCAGAGATTTCGAGTCCACTTTGGCCAATTTCATCTGAATGTCTGGCGCTTTATAGAAAATCACCAAGGCCATGAGACACTCCCATCCCTATCGCTAATTGCTTCCGTAGGACAATTTCGGTAGACAGATGAAAACCTATCTCCCTCCCCGCAAATAAAATGCTCTCTAAATGGCAGGGGCTGGAGACAGCAGTCCACAGGGCATCCAGAATGCGGCAGCTAGACTGGTGACTGGGAGTGGCCACTGGGACCACATAACACCAGTCCTGAGAGATCTGCATTGGCTCCCAGTACGTTTCCGAGCACAATTCAAAGTGTTGGTGCTGACCTTTAAAGCCCTAAACGGCCTCGTCTCCACCCCCATCATTCAGCCCGGACACTGAGGTCCAGCGCCGAGGGCCTTCTGGCGGTTCCCTCATTGCGAGAAGTAAGGTTACAGGGAACCAGACAGAGGCCCTTCTCGGTAGTGGTGCCCACCCTGTGGAACACCCTCCCTTCAGATATGAAGGAAATAAGCAGCTATCCTATCTTCAAAAGACATCTGAAGGCAGCCCTGTTTAGGGAAGTTTTTAATATTTAATGCTGTGTTGTTTTTAACATTTGATTGGGAGCCGCCCAGAGTGGATGGGGAGACTCAGGCAGATGGGTGGGGTATAAATAATAAATTATTATTATTATTATTATTATTATTATTATTAATCATCTCTGACTCTTTGGGAGACTCTGTTGAGTCAGGACAGTCGTCAACACCACTAAACAAGGCAGGATGGGCTGATCTGATGTTCTCACTTTCCCCCACCACTAAGATTTTGTAGTTGAAGAGAAATGACTGTGAATTGTTTTTTATTAAAATACTTTGGGACCTGCATTTGTGTCTGGTGTCTATTTCTCACCCCGCAATGGTGTATGCTGAATTAGGGCAACAACAGTAGCTTGGTTCTCAGTGACACACCTTGACTTAGCAAGACCACAAGAGCGAGTGCTGGTTCTAAGAAAGGAGATTACAGACACTTTACAAATCCCTGGTTGTATTTTTGTTGCAGGGGGATGGAGGAGGAATTCACAGAAAATAGATTCTAGAGCAGACTCATAGGTGGATCATGGAGTCCACTTCAGAATCTGCAGTGCTGTGGATCCCTTTACCAGTTTGAGGGCTCCAGCTCAGTCTCTCCACCCACATTAATCCTTGAAAAAGCTTTAGAAGAGGTTTTTCAGCCACTCACAGACGGAAGTAGCTGGCATGGCATGGCATGCTTCCAATGGAAAGAGCAAGTCTCTCTGGGCGCAACAAGTCTTGATGACATTCCATCACTCTCAGAGGGCACTGCAAGGGCGGGGGGAAACATGCTTTCCCCCAGGTAAAAACTGGGTTGTTGTTTTCCTGCACAACTCCCTCTGAAAGTGTTTGAATTTGTCCTTTAAAATCCATGCAGGAACATGACAGACCTCAATCCATTCCATCTCAGTAACAAGTTAATCTTTGGCTCAGCATGTCATATGGGGAACATAGTTAAGCTCTCTCCTCACTAACCACAAGCTGTAACCAGTATAGCAAAAGGGATCAGTGAGGAGCAAATCGGCTGTGATCTCCTCTCCAGGAGCCCGCACAGTTGCATGGGCTCAATAAGTCAAGGTCATGCAAGAAGAAGAAGAAGAAGAAGAAGAAGAAGAAGAAGAAGAAGAAGAAGAAGAAGAGGAGTTTGGATTTGATACCCCGCTTTATCACTACCCTAAGGAGTCTCAAAGCGGCTAACAATCTCCTTTCCCTTCCTCCCCCACAACAAACACTCTGAGGTAAGTGAGGCTGAGAGACTTCAGAGAAGTGTGACTAGCCCAAGGTCACCCAGCTGCTACATGTGGAGGAGTGGGGAATCAAACCCAGTTCACCAGATTACGAGTCCACCACTCTAACTACTACACCATACTGGCTGTGTGTATGTACACCAGTATGTACACCTAACCATCTATTTCAGGGGTGGACAACTTGTGGCTCTCCTGGTGTTGTTGAACATCAGCCCAAGCCAGCATGGCCAGGGGTTAGAGATGATGGAAGTTGTAGTCCAACAATGTTTGCCTTTGGTTGAGGTAAGACAGAGGCAGACTTTTTTAGTGGTAGCATCAGTGTTGTGGAATGCACTCAATGGTGAAATATCACCATCGGTATTGGCGTTTCGCTGGTTCTTGAAGATGCCCTTGTTTCGATAAGCGTTCCCCTATTATCCTAACTTGAAGCTGTTGCTTTATTTGTTCTAATTGCTGTTTTAAGTCCCTTAATTGTTGTACTGTTTTAACAGGCTTATTTGATTGTACATTTTAATTGTGAATGCTTATTTTAATGTTTTAATGAAATTGATTTATTCTGTATTTTAATTATGTGTGTTTTGTCATGGGTTTTAAAGTAGCAGACCACTTAGAAGCCATATTGGCAATTAAGTGTGTGTGTGTGTGTGTGTGTGTGTGTGTGTGTGTGTGTGTGTAACTTTTAAAAAACCACAGATTCCTCACCCCTTCTTTGGAGTGAATGTAGAGAACATAGGAACCCTTGTACTTTAGCCCAGTGCAGTCTTCTTTGACTGGCATTGGCCTTCAAGGTTTCAGCCAGAAGTCTCATTACCTGATCCCTGATCTATGGAGTTGCAGATGTCTGGGATTGAACTTGCGACCTTTTGCTTGCAAATCATGCACAAGTGTGTTTATCCCTCCCCCAATGCAAATGCAATTGCTATGTAAATGCAAAAGCATTATCATTATTAGATCTGTACAGATCTGCAACCACTTAATACAGCTGCAGCTGAAATAAGTTAATACACTGTGGCTGATTTTGCATACATTTGCATTTCTCATTTGCCTCACTGAATGTTGTTTGTTGTGCTGCAGAAATCACTGCCTGCCAATCCTCAGCTCCCCCCTGTTCTTAACACCTGGAGTTTGGCCTAAGTTGTGTTTTCTCAGAAGTGAATTGCACTGTGTGAAATGAATTTTCTGGGTACGTTCAGGTGTATCATTTATCTACGAGACGAAAGTGCATAGTTTCTTTTTGGCTATAAACAAGACATTGAAAATAACAGTTATAATTGGTGATGGATTTATCTTGTGAGGCAAGGTAGATGAAAAAGGGTCATTTGTTTCAGTAGCAGTGTCAGTAATGAAGGTTTCAAGCAAAATATATATATTAAATTCTGTCAGTGTGATCTGTCTGGTCTCAAATTACTCACTCCCATGGGGAGGATGCTCAATCTCTCTATTTTTGCTGCTCTGCCAGCCACCCCATTGCTCATGTGGTTGTTGACCCTTTTTCTTCTTCATAACATCTGCAGCTCAAAGTGGTTCTTGTCTGCAGGATGACGAGAATTGATCTCCCCAGTCCTGGCAACGAGATGAATGCCTGGCAGTTGCTTAAGTGGCTTGGTCTATTTCATCCTGGAGCTCAATTTCTATCCCTTTTGTCTTTTTAAGATGCTTTGGGCTTTCCTTCTGTACATCAGGGGTGGGGAACTGCCATCCCAAGGCTAGAATGTGGCCCCTGATCTTTCCAAACTGGCCCTCAGGATCCCCGCCTTTCCCCCACTGCAATCAGTGTATGCCATTTAATGTCCTGAGGTAATATTCCTCAAACCACCATTGAAGTGCTCGCTCATCATTTTCAGCTGCAGCTCAGGGTAACCAGCTCTTTTGTTTGGGAGTTCTCATTTCTTTTTTTATTGTTATTTTTTTAAGTTGTTATTTTTTTTTAAAGAGCCAATGTGGTGTAGTGGTTAAGAGCAGTAGACTCGTAATCTGGTGAACCGGGTTCGCGTCTCCGCTCCTCCACATGCAGCTGCTGGGTGACCTTGGGCCAGTCACACTTCTTTGAAGTCTCTCAGCCCCACTCACCTCACAGAGTGTTTGCTGTGGGGGAGGAAGGGAAAGGAGAAGGTTAGCCGCTTTGAGACTCCCTAGGGTAGTGATAAAGCGGGATATCAAATCCAAAGTTATAGACTACTCACATTATGATGTATCAGACCAGCGTACAGATAAAATATAAAACATGCACCAAAACTATCACAGTTCTTAAATGACAACTCAACACCACAAGATGATCGGTGGAAAATAAATAAAATTTCCATGCTGAAAAGAATCTTACGTGCGCTTCTGAAAGACTGGCTTGTTGGCGCATGCCTTATCTCTAATGTTCTCCTGACGAGAGGAGGCTTCCAGAATGTTGCTGAGAGGCCTTTTCATTCATTTCACCTAAATTTATAATAAGTTAGGTGAATTATAACTGCTTCATAGATTAATTCTAACGGTTGTGCTGTATACTACGTCCAAATTTCACACAGAGCCCAGCCTTTTTGTTTTCTTTTGTTCTCTCCAAGTCAGCTTGGTACACAGAATGTTCCAGAATATTCAGCTGCAAACAAGCCATGGTGCTTGCAGAGCCACTGCCAAGATCAATGTGTTCTTTTTGGTGAGTAGCCATGGGATTATTTTTTTTTCTTATTTACCAAGCCAACAGTTCCATGAAAGGAGGCTGAGGTGAAATTGTGATGCCCTGATAAGTGAAGAATGAATAATAATTTTTGGTGCTACAATATGCTCCATTTAAATTGGTGGCACTGCCTTCAGGTACATGTCAGAAATGGGCCCGTAGTAATTTTGTGCTTAGTGATGGGCAAACCACCTTAGGCTGATTTTGTGATGTCTGAAATTACCTGAAGTCATACTTATATTCGTATTTGTGTATTTCTGTGGTATACTTTTATTCACTGAGGATGATACACACTTCCAATTTCATTACTCGAATCTATGTTTCCTTAAATGTAAAGCCTGCATGCACTCTCTCTCTATTCTAAGCAGGAGCACTGATTCTCTATTTTAAAGGAGAATTGTATATATTGATATTAGCATAATAGTTTCGGGTTGTTCCTATTACTACCAGCACTACTACAATTGCTAATCCATAAGTGTCATACATATGTATTTGTCTGTCTTTCAAGGAAAACCCCTGGAGAGAGAGACAGCCTGAAATGTGTTGGGATGATAGTCAATATTTACTAGCAACTCAAGGCACGGTCTTTCTTTTGGGCGGTTCATTTGATACTTCCTGCAAATTTATTTACATGGCTCTCCATTGTTAACAGGCTGATTTCCCAGCAACCGTTGATGCCCAGGGTTGATTCATTAATCGTCCCATATTTGGAGTCAAGGGCTTTAGGAACAACAGAGCATCAACACAGCTCCATCTTAATGCTGCTTTCATATCACCTAAATTGGCTTTAAATGGCCTAAGTAGATTGGCGGACCCACAAATAAAGAGTTTGTAAATATCTTCTTCCTCCTGCCTGTGGGGGGTGCTATTTTCCCATTACCTGTTAGCCTGGGCAGACAGGCAAGAGTCCTGGACTTGCTTGCTTTCCTGCTAATTGCCCATCCAGTCAGTGCACTTCTGTAACCCCACAATGAGAAATCAGTTCCCCCACAGAGGAAAGAAATATGCAAAGGCTTTTCATAAAGTATGCCATACTTCTTAATGACTTTTAAAAAAACCCTGTTCTCCCCATTTATATCAAATCTAAATCCTGCACCTTAAATTGTGACATTTTTAATGGGTGGTCTACATGTGAGTACCTGCACGTGTGCAGGCAATGGGTCGGCCATGTGTGTAAATGGGCTTAAGGATCTGTGGTTGTGAAGGGGGACTGAGTAAAGAGTGTGCAAAGAGTAAACAAACCAGATATACCTTACCTACATGGACCTTTTTTCATTTATTTGTAGCACCTGTCAGCTGTCCTTTAGTTTAAATATAAGCAAAAGCTCCCAGACTATCAATCTAGAAAATTAAATGGCAAAATAAAACAAGGAAAAAAATTAATGTTTTTTTAAAAGCCACAAAAAACAGAAGCCAGCTGTATCGGTTTTAGACCCAGACAATGTTTTCCCAGCGTGGGTATTCTGTATTCTGGACTGGACCTGCTCAACCTCTGGATGCATTTGCATCAGTTTCCCTTCCACAACTGTGGAATGATCCTGATTCCCGAAATTGGACAGGCTGCTTCCCTATATCTGAGGCAACCAAATTGTGACACATCTAATCTAAGGTTACCAGATATCCCTGTTTCCTGGGGACAGTCCCCGGATTTACAAATCAGTCCCCCGACAAAATCCTATCATTCCTACTGAAGTTGAAAAATGTCCCCATATTCATTGAAAAATATCTGGTAACCTTAATCTAATCACCTTCTGCCAGCTCTGGTGGTGGTCCAGGAAGAACTCAAACCTTTGCCCAATTACCTGAGCGAGCCATTTGGTTCCATAGTGTCACAGGGGCTTAATCATGAAAAGCAAATTTACGTAGAAAACAATATATGCTGCTTAGTGACAATATTACAAGAGAAGCATACACAGTGGGCTTAAAAGTCATATTATACTGAATTGATTGGTGACAGGTGTGTGTGTGTATGTGTGTGTGTGTGTGTGTGTGTGTGTGTGTGTGTTAACGCCACAGCATCCCATAAAGGTATAATGGTTGTTTAGTAAAGTAGGTTAAAAGGAAAATATATTTGTCATTGGAAAAACAGCTAAACATCATGGTATTCAGTCGAGCTTTAGATCCTTAGCAGGATGCAGTCAAACACAGAAACAATAATGAATAACAAAACAGATATCAAATTTATTCAGTTAAGCTTTTTGGCATCTGTGGTTTTGTTTTGTTTTGTTTTTAGAAATAAAAACTATCCTAACCAAAAGTATTTTTAAAATAATCCTTCAAGTCAGGGACCCAAGGTGTTAATATTTAATCTGTACATCCAAAATTACTTCAGTTTTCCATAATTGGAAGGTTTATCCATTGGAAAATTTTCCAGATTTAAAAAGGCTCTGCTCATCTACATTGAACTGACTGATGGTGGATCGCTCAACCTTTTAAAATGGTTATTATGGAACTTGACTTGTGGCCTCTGAAATGGGTGTTTTCTCAAGGTATTTCATATGCATGTCCAATCCCATAGTGTTATAGGCTCCCATAAGTATTTTCTGAACTCCTGTGAAAAATGAACAGTCTGTGAAAAATGTACTTAGAAACATTTCACCCTGAGTAGTAAGGCAATGCATTTATTCCTAGACAAAAAATCATGGGGCTGGTATCATTAATCAACAAGTCAGATCCACAGTGTGACATCATCTGTTGCCATGGAGTCTGTCCTCAACAGTCTATAATTGCCAAGTAATATTCATGGTTGCTGTGCAGGCAAATCACTTCATATTGTTGTCTGACAATTATACAGTTTATGTTGTTGGCCTTTGCTTGAAAGAAGAGAGTGTTTAAAGCTTTCAGTGGGCATGTTTTTTGGTGCGAGCCATGAAAGGTGGGCTGCTGCTGCTGGTGGTAGCAATCTTTTGGAAATGTACTGCTAATGAACAACAGGTTAAAATGGGAAATGAATAAGGTTAACATTTTGGTGATTAAACTTCCACAAAGCATTTGACATTTTCTGGTAAATTAATCTGCAAATTACATATCTCTCTGTGGAATTAATGCTATGACTCATTACATGGAAACTCATGTGTGTGCTTTTTTTAAAAAAAAACAAAACAAGGAAGCAGTCAATCCTATATATGGTGCAGCAATCAAGTGAATTAAACTGCAGATGATTCAGGAGCCAAAGACCTTCCCAACATTGCTCTTGTTTGCCCCATGCAACACCCTGTCGTTTTAAACCACTGTCCCAGCGTCAAGTGACTTTGCTGCAAGGGTCCCCACACTGTGGCTAGAATGACATGGGTTTGGAGGATGAACATACATGTGGAAGGGAAGGAGGGAGGAAATAGCACAGGGAGCTTTAGGATGGAGGTCAAGGCTAATAGTACCCAGAAGCATCTAAGACTGAACTCCTACACGCACTTAATTGGGAGTAATAGGTGTTCACCTTTGTGAGACTTAGGGAGCAACCCAAACCCAAAATCTGCCAGAATGAGGGGTTCTCTTTTAATACATGGATTTCTGGCTGTAGTTCCCCCATTCCAGCTCAACCAGGGTTCAGCTAGCTCAGCCAAGGCCAGGGTAAGTCCTGGAAAGGGGGCGTTCTGGGAGGAGGGGCAGGGCAGGGCAGGGAGAGTTACTCCTGCTACAAACCCTGTTCAGCTCAGTCACATAACCTAGCAACCCAGTGATGGTTACACTGGCCCAAAGGGGCGATATACACCAAACTCTGTTTTGCATACTTTTCTTCCTTCTGCGAGGCTCAGTACAGTGGTACCTCGGGTTACATACGCTTCAGGTTACAGACTCCACTAACCCAGAAATAGTTCCTCCGGTTAAGAACTTTGCTTCAGGATAAAAACAGAAATCGTTTTCTGGCGGCGCGGCGGCAGCAGGAGGCCCCATTAGCTAAAGTGGTGCTTCAGGTTAAGAACAGTTTCATGTTAAGAATGGACCTCCAGAACGAATTAAGTACTTAACCCGAGGTACCACTGCAAATGGCAGTAGCTCCACTTCTGAATGCAGTTTGGAACAGGGCAATTTACACTGGCATAATTTACCTATATAAACATATCAAACCAACTTGGGGCTGCACTGCCTGTACATATCATGTGGCCCTACATATGAAGGAGGGGGTCTCCTAAGTTCCCCAAGGGGCCCCCATCCTTTGGTGAGCATAGCACCAGGCCATAGACATACAGGCCATTACAGTGGTACTTTGGTTTACAGACGCTTCAGGTTACAGACTCCACTAACCCAGAAATAGTACCTTTGCTTCAGGATGAGAACAGAAACCTTGCAGCGGTGGCATGGCAGCAGTGGGAGGCCCCATTAGCTAAAGTGGTGCTTCAGGTTAAGAACAGTTTCAGGTTAAGAACGGACCTCCAGAACGAATTAAGTTCTTAACCTGAGGTACCACTGTACCTTCAAAATGGGAGTGCCTGCAGCTGGCCCATACATGTAGACCTGCTTGTGGGGGGGAGGGGAAGGTTGGTGCGGTGCTGGCACAGCAGTGGGTGCATCACATTGGATCCAACCCTCCACCCACACTACACTTTCTCTTCACTGACCTCCATGTACGGAAGCCTGGTGAGCAACAGCACCCCATCCCACTCGGATATAACCAATGAATGTGGATATGGAAGAAATGACATCAGTTCGAGGAAGTACATTGTATCTTTCAACATATCATGGCCTGTGGACTCTTGAGTTGTTTTTGCTGCAACGGATTAACAGGGCTAAAGGCGTCCCTGACCATTAGGTCCAGTCGTGGCCAACTCTGGGGTTGCGACGCTCATCTTGCTTTATTGGCCGAGGGAGCCGGCGTAAAGCTTCCGGGTCATGTGGCCAGCATGACTAAGCTGCTTCTGGCGAACCAGAGCAGCACACGGAAATGCCGTTTACCTTCCCGCCGGAGTGGTACCTATTTATCTACTTGCACTTTGACGTGCTTTTGAACTGCTTGGTTTGCAGGAGCAGGGACCGAGCAACGGGAGCTCACCCTGTTGTGGGGATTCGAACCGCTGACCTTCTGATCGGCAAGTCCTAGGCTCTGTGGTTTAACCCACAGTGCCACCCGCGTCCCTTATTAACAGGGCTACTCCTCTGGAAATAGTTATAGTGGTAAAAACCTTGTAATTCTGAGTTCATCCACAAGGATATTATCTCAAGCCGCAATCTGTGTGTGTTAATAAACAGGGTTGAAATGCATGCACATTGAGCTATAATCTTGTGATTACCTAATGCAGCAAGGTTGTTTTTATAGATACCTACGGAAACTCCCCTTGTCCGAGGCAGATCAGCATAATAATCACAGGCTACAAGGACTGTCACCTTCCAAACTGGTGCTGTTGAGAGCAGCCAGATGGAGCAGGCATGACATCTTGATGGCGGCGATAGCAGATGTCAACAAGTTAGACGTCTGAAAAGCAAACGGCAGCTGTGGCTTTTTGCCAGTTATTTGCTTAAGAGCATGGGGGAGACATGGGGAAGATAATTCAGATGAGTGCTAATGTTTGTTAAGAGCTGCAGAATCAGATGCTGGTTTGGTGGAGTAGTTCTTCATCGACTCTTGAGTAGAGGAAGGTTCCTCTTTCCTACCAGTGTGTCACATTTGCCATATGTCATTGACACAATTAGGCAGCAGGGTGCTAGTCACAACCCACTATAATTAAAACCGCATAACATTTTATTATTTTTATTTCATTCATAACCTCCTTACTTTATCGCAATTCCTAAAATGCTTACTATCACGGAGCATAAAAACTTCCTTTTTTGCTTCCACTTCTCAACTCATGCATAATCCTAAGTACAGTCACTTAGAAATCCTATTGATTTCACAGAAGTGGCTTAGGTCAGCTGCTTAAGAAGAGACCTTGTCCAACAAATTGCTCTCAGATTTAAACAGGAAAATGGTGCCAACTTAACAGACCATCAGTGTGATGCACAGCTTCAATCACCCACCTGGTCTCCATCCCCACCTCCATGACCGCCCCCGCCATGTACACACAGAGACTGAGTGTCTCAATCCTATCTATGCAAATGCATAGGTGTGCATAAGTGACAATGACATGGTTGGTTTCCCTAACTTAAATGAGGAAATCAAACATATGGTGTTCACCTGTACACATGGAATTACGTGAACATTCCCATATTTCATCCCATGCATGGTGGAGATGGAGGCAGTGCCCTGGTGGGCAGGGAGGAACTGCCAAAAAAATGCTCCCCTTTCATGTGCTGGGCTTGATAAGGGAAAGTGCATCATTTGATGCTGCCCCAAGGTTCCAACATGTTCTGGCATCACACAAGGAATGCAGCCTAGGGAGGAGAGAGTCACATATGCAGCTTCTTAGCTGAACCCAAGCTGATCTTGAACCCTACGATTAGCAGATGAGGCCTTGTTGGTGCTGCCACTACCGATGCCTGACCACTCGGCACTGACCCGTGACAAGGCCGTTTCAGTGGTGGTTCCCCAATTGTGAAATGCCCTCCTTAGTAAGGTGCATCTGTCTCCGTTATTAGTAACTTTCAGGAGGGATTAAAAAATATTCCTGATCTTTGGTGGCTGAAGAATGTTGTTCTTGTAATCCTGAGATTAATGGATGGAATACAGTGGTACCTTGGGTTACATACGCTTCAGGTTACACACTCCACTAAACCAGAAATAGTGCTTCAGGATAAGAACAGAAATCGGGCTCCGGCAGTGCGGCGGCAGCAGGAGGCCCCATTAGCTAAAGTGGTGCTTCAGGTTAAGAACAGTTTCAGGTTAAGTACAGACCTCCGGAATGAATTAAGTACTTAACCCAAGGTACCACTGTAATGTTTTTAAATGATTTTTTTTTAAAAAAGAACATTTTTACCTGTAACTGCTTTTAGATTTTATTTTTTTTTAAAAAATCAAACACACCTGTAATTTGTTTTAGAATGTGTTTACTGTTTTAGAATGCCTTTGTTTTAAATTGTGAGTCTGTTTTTGGAGGAAGGACAGGATATAAATAAATGTGGGACAAAGCAAGTGGGTTTCCATGTGAGACGAGGTTGGGAGGGGCCAAAATTTGCTTCTTATGTCAGACACTGAGATCACAGCCGCAAGTTGCAGGTTTAGCTGCAACTCTGAAGGTGTCCCTACCTGCGTGCCTTTGCTTTCTCCTAGAACTAAACAGCTGCCATTCATTCTGAGGGGCTGGGCCGGGAACAAAGCATGGCATTTGGGGTGCTATTGCCATGGATGCAATTGTGTGGGGTTACCAGTTACCTAACCAGTCTGTTCAGCAGTCTCCTCACCCTGAAGACTTAACTGTGGCACCGAAAAGCAGGAAGAACTTTTCTTGGTTAACTTTAGAAAAATGCATAGATTGCAAGCTGGTTGCATAAATTAGTATACCCCCCCATACCAATAATAGCATTAATCATGAATGCATTTGTATCGTATCAGGCGTAGCCATGCATCATTGCATACTGGGTATCTTGTTTTCATATGAAAGCCTTTTCAGATTCTAGCATTTTGTGACTGTGGCGAAACCTGATTTGATACCCTGAGGTTCTTCATTGATGACAGATAACTGTACATAAGGACAGCCCTGCACAAACCCAAGAGAGAAATCACATTTTCCATGCAGCTGCAAACTTGCTTCTGTGAGCAGCTGGTGTTGGCTACCCGATCCATCTTTGCTTAGTGACATAATAGGGAAAAGCAGTGTTATCCATCTCAAGTGTGCAGGGCAAAAGCTATTTAGAGGCTTAAATGTTCAGTGCCACCAAAGCACTGGAGACGGAGCTCAAACGAAATGGAGAGTGCTTGTTAAAGAGGCATTTGCCAAAGTGGGGAAAACCTCCCATTTTTGCAATCTGTCAAGAGGTTTCTTAGGGAAACTTGTAGCAAATGGTGGTAGGTGGGTGTGCAAAGTACTTTCCTACTTTCTTTGTCCTTTTTTTTAAAGTTGAGAGAACACCCATCTTTTTGCATATATTTTTTTCAGATCAGCAGTCCAAATTTTATTTATCCACTGCATATTAGTTTAGTTGTTAGTACTGTACATACCTTGTTGTTTTGATTACTGTTGTATAGTGCTTGTATTTCATACTTGTTGTTAGCCATCCCTGGCTCTGGTGGGAGGAAGGGTGGGATATAAGCATGAAAACTAATGAAAAATAGTACAGTCATACCTCAGGTTAAAGTTGCTTCAGGTTGAGCATGAGCAGAAGCGGTGAATTGCGACCTGTGCATGTGCAGACACGGGTTGCGTTCGCTTGAGGATGCGAACGGGGCTCCGGAACAGATCCTGTTCACATCCAGAGGTACCACTGTATATCCCAGGCTGACTTAGCTCCTCCCTGCCCCTGGAACACTTTGGGGTTTCTGTTGTTGGCATCTGTCCATCTCAGAAGACAATGTAGGACTGAGCCTTTGGGCGGGGGGTGAAGTCAAATCATTGGAGAGTTACAGGCCCTGCTGTGGCTTTGGAGCCCAACAGGGGAGAGACGGGTTTTGTAGTAGCAGGGGCAAATGAAGGCGTCCAGTTGTCCTGCTGCAGATGCACCATGGCCTGCCTTCTCTCTGCACTCCTCCCAGCAGTCATTCCTCCTCTGGTCACTGATATGGATGCACAACCTGACTGCCTGTCTCCAGGCATTGCAGTTGTCTGTAAGGAATTCCCACATGGTGGGGTTGATGTTGCCATCCTTCGTGACATGTTTGTAGGCATCTTTGGTTTGGATTGCAGCCTCATTGTAGTTCCAGGTGGGAGGAGTTGGTGGCTATCAGAAGGATCTCTCCCACCATCGCAGGTAGTGGGGGTGGGGAGGGTGGCAGAAGGAGAAATCACAGCCATGGTCTCACTACCAATAACAAGCTCTTTCCCAGCTTGGCACAAATGCTTCTCTCACCCACCCACCCACTCCCAATTTTGGGTGTCCTTTTTGCCAAATTGAACTGAAAGTTCAAACCATCCAACTTTTGCCTTGGCTCTACTCTTAACCTGTTTCCCAAACAATAGCAGTGTTGGTGCCCGCTGAGACTACCTGGGGAAGGCATAAAACAAAATATCACCAGTGAGAAGGCCTTCTCCTCAGTCGCCACCCAAGTAACCTTCTTTTCAAAGAACACCCCAAGAAGTGGCTCCAAATGTAAATCCTGGCCAGGTTTGTGTGGGAAACGTGCTGAAGCTCCAGCCTCTTGAGGGCTTTAAAGGTCGAAAGCAGAAACACGCTTGACCCCAATGAAACTATTTTAGTATAGATATGAATTCTACGATTCCATGATACAATCAAGCCAGCACGATCCAGTTAGCTATAAGCCATCATGTTCTGAACTAGCTAATCTTTCTGAACAATTTTCAAGGACAGACTGCATTGTCGAATTCACTCATCTTTTACAAGTAGCCTCCAAATTCATGTCGTATTTGGTGGCAATTTTCTTTTGGGAAGAGACTCACATGTGTAAAAGGTCCAACACATGTTCTGTTGTATTTATAAGAGTACTTAAAAACCACCACTCTTAAGCTGTTGGCACAACAGAAATCTCAAGAGAAGTCCCCATTTGGTCTGTGTTTGTCTTTCAGAGCCATGAGTTGAACAAACTCTGTTTACATGTGTTGTCTACTTCTAGGGTGTAATGTGTTGGTGTACCTCCACTTTTACCAACACTTTACCAGCACATTCTGAGCAATAAAGATCTGAACGTTTTCCTTATCATTTAGACAGAGTCTTCTAGATGGGAGGAGGTGACTTCCAGGTAGCTCCTTAGAACATTTTGACTTCTTCTGCCCCTTCTATTCTGCATAGTAAGCTATTATTTTATTTCTCCCTTATCCCCCCCCCCATTTTGTTTCATGATTTCTTCCTCCCAGTGACTTATACAGGCTGAACTCCCACTCTCACACAGTGGGAATACGTACGAATAAATGCTCAAAAATGATTTGGGGACTTGCCTCCATGGAAGCAAATTTTACTCCTGCCGTGCGCAATGACATGAGGATAAGATTGTAAACTAGGCTGCCAAGTCCACGTGGTGTGAATTAGAAAAGGAGCAAGAGGGGGCGGGGAAGGCATCTAGCTTAAAAAGCTGGGTACAAGGCAGGACCACCCACTTCCTAGTTCATCATATATTAGTCTTTACAAGTCCCTCTAGGATGCAAGTAGTTCAGATAAACGTATGAATAATGCTAGGATGTGTGTCAGTTTTCTTCCGATTAATGTCGTAGATGTCATTAGAACATCCTTATCCACATATGGTAGCACTGTATGTATACAGGGGGAAACAATTAGTAAAAACATAGTACAGTTATAGGAATATCACTGAAGGCCAATTACAAAGGCTCCAGTAGGTATATTTAGACTATGCTTAATTTGTTCATAATTTATTGGTTGGAACTAAGATTATTTGAGTGGGTGGCTGGGGGGAAAAATGCAAATCTTTATCTATTTCAGCTAGGTTAGACACAATGTAATCACCCCTTTGCATCCTCTCTACAGTTCAATCCCACTGGCTTGCACTGCTTTGCAAGAGTTTACTGCTCCCAGCACCCTCTCCCTGTCGGCAGTGCTTGAGCTTTCACTTGTCTGTTCTCATTTGCTTCCTGGAGCAAATAGCTGCTTGGGAAGGGGGTAGAATGTTCACCTGGAAAATACCACAAGGGAAGGTGGGAGTTAGACCTTTTATCTCTTCCACACTATGTTTGCAATCCAGCTTAAGGCACCCAACCGCTGCTATTTTAAAAAGTTCCAGTGACAAAAAGCACCATTACACATTTCTCACCATGTTGAATTTGACCCCAAAGTTGAAGCGTTTATCGTAGTCACTCAAAGGCCTGCTTCTTACTCTTAGCTCTGTGGGGGAGAAGCTGTAGAATTTCACAATGATGATAAAGATGCACTCTGCACATAGTCAGATGATCCCTTCTTTGCCATAGAGTTTCACATATCCCAGTTTTGATACTTGTTTTTGGAAGGGGTGGAGAATGGGATGAACTTAACTTGTTTGAAAACAGTGTCTGATTATTCACAAACAGTCCGATGTCCAGGAAAACATTTTTTGGCACATCACAACTTTTTAGATTTCAGTTTTGTGTGCACTTGCCGGGGAACAGAGCTGCCCCGAGAGGTTTTGCTGCCAGAGGCAAAATGTGAAGTGCTGTGTCCTAGCGCCTTGGCCACCTCCTCCACAGCCACTGCCACCACTGTGCTCAGGTGTACTAGCACTATGGTTGATTCTCTAATTATTTGGTTGCAAAGCAGATAATGAATCATCTCGACAACCTTTAAAAGCCGAAATTGGTTACAGGTATTAAATGCAAGACAAAACACCACAATTGTCTGATCTAGAAAATGGCACCCTCTGAACATTTAGATGTGTGTTCATTTTGTGTAGCCATTTATTTGATATTGCCATCCAGACTTGTAATGGAAATTGAATACGTGCCCATATAAACTGCACTGAAGACCCAAATACGGAGACAATATTCTCTAGAACAATGGGTAGCCTTTGTCTTAGTTCCCAATCTGTAAAATTGGGGTAATACAAGGATACGTTCAAAATTGCAAAGCACTCTGTTACTGTGGCAACAGGCTTTGGATCTGTTTTATAGATCAATAGACCAATGTTGTAATTTGACCCCAAATGCTTTATGTAAAACTGAAATTTCCCCTTCGTCCCTTGTTGCAGCTGAGAAAGTATGAACTCGGAATGAAAAGAGTAGGGAAAATCTGCCCATTATAGGAATGTAAAGGAAATTATGGTGTTTCTGTAGGAATACTTATTATTATTCACTTTTTCTTTGGCATTTTGCAGGCTGTAGAAAGGGGCAGAAATTCCAATAAATTATATACTGTAGTTCAACTTCTAGCACACGGTATTTAAATCAAAACTCACAGTTTACAAAGAAGCTTTTATTATCCTCTGTAGGCACCTGCAAATTGGTTCAAATACATGTAATTAATGGTCCCAGCATTGTGGGTAAGCATTATATTCAGTGTAACTCTTTGCACCAGTCATTTCAGCAGCTTTCCTCATTTGTTAAAAAAAAACACAAAACCTGGACAATAGTGAATGGCAACATAATAGCATCATGTGGTGCATACAATAATGGGCCAAAATGCCAATGTCCTTACAATGTGTCCTTAAGCAACTTGAACATCTGTGGGTGGAAATAATAACTTTGGCCTATCTAAAGAGTGTAACGTTTTCTTTCTTTTGCAGAAATAAAACTCTTAGATTAGTATTTTGAGCCTTTGTATTTGTCTAGCATATTTTGGATCCAGAATCAACATACTTCAGAAAGACAAATGTATTATGTGCATTATATTCTGTGAAAAATGAAACTTTCGCTAGCGGTAACCACTCAGAGCATCCAACTGGGGGATCCAACTGAGGGATCACTGCCAGAGAGAGCCTTCGGGGGTAGAAAAGGTTCTCCATCCCTGGTCTTAGAGCTTAGAGAAGAAAAAGTGTGATACTTTTAGACCTTCATTGCTGTTTTGTTTTAGTGATCCTTCTTTTAAAAAATGGTACCAGGGCCCTGGGTTTGTAGGAGGAAATTTCTGGTGTGGAATCCATTTCTCGTGCCTGGGGTATGTGAATTCTGTTCCTAAACCTAATGGACTTTTCTCACTTTGATATCTATGGCAAGTCTACAGAGTGCCTAGGATATTCATACTTTTCTGAACAACATACCAGCATCTGAGGCACAGACCTCCAAGCACACTTAATTACAACTTTTCTAAATAACACCTTTGCCTTTTTGCTAATAGGTGGTAACTGCAGAAACATATCCAGTGTTTCCCAAACTTGGGTCTCCAGCTGTTATTGGACTACAACTCCCATCATCCCTAGCTAGCAGGCCCAGTGTTCAGGGATGATGGGAATTGTAGTCCAAAAACAGCTGAAGACCCAAGTTTGGGAAAGCCTGTGGTACACAGTCTACTGGCAGGGGTTGGAGAGACTCTTGATTGATAGCCTGCAAAGCCACTGACATTCAGCATAGACATTACTGATGAACTGATGGTCTGACTCAATAAAACACTGTATATACTGAGTCAGTTCCAAACTGAGCTGAGAGGAGTTTACTCACCTTTAATCTGCACTTCTTTTACTTGCTATCACCCTCAAACGTTTTATTGTTTCTGTATGTGCTGTACTTTTAAAAAGAGCTGAGGATATTTCTGGTGTTCATTTCCCCCCTCTTGCATCCGGGTTGCTATGGTAAACCTATTATTCCGGGGAAGGGAAAAACGCGTTGGTGAAAGTGTTGATCCCTTTTTCATTTTTCCCCTGTGATTTCCTCTAATTACTCAAATGATCAAGTTTGCGTTGAAAGTATGGTTATCGCAAGGCAAAGCAAGAGGAAAGGCCCAGGCCGTGTGGGCCTGCTGTTATTTCCACAGCAGACACATTCAATAAAATAGGACAGCTGCTGAAATTATCTCCCTCTGCGTCCTGAAAATGGGCTCTCCTGTTTTGTTGTTGCTGGGTTCTTTTCTTTGGCCCAGTAGGCCAGCCTCTTTAATAGAGCGACCTGGAATTTAGTCCTGTGCTACGCGACTAAGCTTTTTTCCTGCCCGTCTGTCAAGCAAATTGGCTACTTTTGAGGGGGTGAAGGATGGGGGAGGAGGCGAATTTTTCTTTAAAAAAAAGATAGTGACAAATGTTATAGGGAATGATAGAATATACTCTACACTTCAGAAGAAAAAAGAAACAATTGAGTGGATTGGCTTCAAGTCTTTGTTATTCGCTGAGATGTAAACTAGGAATTATTACTAATAATAATTTTAGCCACTGCATTGTGTTGCACATAAGTCCAACTCTCAAAGTCATGATCACAAGACACACTTGTGTGTGGGGGGGGGGGTTGTGGAAGGTATTATGAAGAATATGTGAGGGAGAAGAGACTAGTGTGTATATATGGACCTGTAATTTATCCGTGGTTTTTATTTATTGCTTCTTTTCTGAATCTTTTGGAATCATCCAGACTAACGTGTATTAGATGCAATGTTGGAATAGGTGCATGGTAGAATATACATTCTACAGTTGATGTCATCCATAGAAGATGGGAATGTATTGGCTGGTTGACTTGTAAGCTCTTTGGAAGAATTTCTGGCACCTTTCTGTGGGGTGCTTTCTCTCTGATGCAGTACAGTCTAAACTGCGTCATCTCCTCTCTTTCCTCTCCTCTCCTTCCTTGGAGGCCTATAAGCAGAGGTTGGGTGGTCATTTGCCATGGATGCTTTAGCTGAGATTCCTTGATTGCAGGAGGTTCGGGGGCACCGGTGAAGCGGTGTGGGGAAACAGGACTGGTAGATGATAAACACAAGAAGCACCTTGCTGGATCAGACCAGAGGCCCATTGAGTCTGGTATCCTGTGGCCAACCAGATGCTTCTTCTGGGTAGTCCACAAGCAGGGCACGAACATGACAGCACTGTCCCCACTTGCAGTTCCAAGCAACTTGTGTTCAGGATGCATACTGATTCCCTTGCCTTCAGTCTAAAGTGACACAGCCAGTTCTAAGGACACCTTGCTGAAGCTAATTTCTCAGGTCTGAGTCCAGACACTGCCTGTTTGGGAGACAATATGGGAACCCTATGTAACCCTACCTTGACTTCCATGAAAAACATAAGAAAAGCCATCCCGGATCAGAAAGAACATAAGAAAAGCCAAAGGCCCATTTAGCCCAGCACTCTGTTCTCACTAGGGATGTGGGTGGCGCTGTGGGTTAAACCACAGAGCCTAGGACTTGCCGATCAGAAGGTTGGTGGTTCGAATCTCTGTGACAGGGTGAGCTCCCGTTGCTCGGTCCCTGCTCCTGCCAACCTAGCAGTTCGAAAGCACGTCAAAGTGCAAGTAGATAAATAGGTACTGCTCCAGCGGGAAGGTAAACGGTGTTTCCGTGCCCTGCTCTTGTTTGCCAGAAGCAGCTTAGTCATGCTGGCCACATGACCTGGAAGCTGTACGCCGGCTCCGTCGGCCAATAAAGTGAGATGAGCACCGCAACCCCAGAGTCGGCCACAACTGGACCTAAAGGTCAGGGGTCCCTTTGCCTTTACCTATGTTCTCACTGATGCCTGTGGGAAGCCGGCAAGCAGGACCTTAGTGCAACAGCACTCTCCCCAGCTGCAACTCCTAGCAACTGGTACCCAAGGGCACCCTGCTTCTGACAGTGAACATAGACCATTTCATTTCATTTCACTTTTAATTTGTATACCGCCTTTCTATATTACTATACACAAGGCAGTTGACAAGCTGAAGAAACAACGAAAGTCAGCAAAGCTCACACACCTAATAACAGTATGATCCAATACAAAAAATAGCTTTGGAATAAACAACACATGTCAAACAAAAATATATATTCAATAATCCATTTGAATATAATAGTAAACAATAAAATTAAATATCAGCCAATAATGATGAAACAGTTTGCACTTACCAGTTACAATAAAGAATTGCTAAACTTAGTAAAAGATACTGGCAAATTGCAATGCATAAAATATCACAAAACATACAAACCCATGTAAAAGGATCAGATTGATAAACAAGGACACACTATCTATCATCTATCTATCTATCTATCATCTATATCTATCTATCTATCTATCATCTATCTATCTATCTATCTATCTATCTATATCTATATCTATATCTATATCTATATCTATATCTATATCTATATCTATATCTATATCATCTATATCATCTATATCTATATCATCTATATCATCTATATCATCTATATCATCTATATCATCTATATCATCTATATCTATATCTATATCCTGAACTCTGTTTTCTCCCCAGCTGCTTCTGCTATTCTCAAGGTCATGGTCTGGGAAAGGTTCCTGGGGGCAGGAGGGTGGGGCAAGGCAGGTGGAAAAAAGCCATTGCCTGATTGATGGATAGCACAAAGTCTCTCTCCCATCCATAGCCACTGATGCTAGTGGCCACTGATTGCCTTATACACCATGCATTTGTCAAATCTGCTTTTGCCTCCTGTGAGAGTGAATTCCATAGTTTAACTATGTTCTGCATGAAGAAGTACTTTCTTCTTCACTGTTGACTACACATTTATGAAGAAATGGCAGTGTGGACTGAGCCCACAAGACTCCAGGGTTCCAGATGTCCTCCAGTGGTATAGAAAGAAGCCATGAGATGTGGGTACCATGACACCTTCCTAACATGGAAGGCCAATATCTCAGTGGTTGAGCACCTCCTTTGGATGTGGGAGGTTCTGTGTCTAATCCTGGGCATCTTCTAATCCAGGTAGCTCATGATAGGGAAGACCCTGGAGACCACTGCCAGTGGATGATATTGGCCAAATGAGCAGACAGCCAGACCTTTTCAAGGTAGCTCCCTTTATTCCTAAAAGAGGTAGGAGCCTTGATGTAGCAGTCTTTCTAGAATTTCTCCTTTTGAATATATTGCATTTGTATTTCAATATGATCTTTATATTTATTTGCCGCTTCCTTAATGACCCGATGCAGCTCTGATTGTTGCATGCGACTGATGGAGTGCTTATTCTTACAGGGAAATGCGAATGTGGCCAGTGCACTTGTTTCCCTCCAGGAGAGTCCAAAATATATGGCAAAATCTGCGAGTGTGACGATCGGCAATGTGAAGACATAGATGGCGTCGTCTGCAGTGGTATGTTGTTAAATTAAAGCAAGGTGCCCAGCATAATGCACACTCTTCATCCTCTTTATCAGATCAGACTCCTGATGAAACGATTTCCTGCAAGTCTGCTGTCCAGCAGCCCCAAAGTACATTATGTAAGGAGAATACTGGGAACAAATATACGGCTCTGGAGCAGATCAAAGAGCAACCCACCACAGTCCAGAATTGCCATATAATTGGTTTTAAAGGATCCTGATGGTTTCTTAAATTGACATGTGGAAGAAAATGAGGAGGAGTGACTCAAGGAACCGTAGGCTGAATAAGGTTGCTTCAGTTGACCTGTTCATTTGAACATTCATCCTGGTTTGTTTGTGGGGAAGTGAGACAACATTGCACCATCACAGCAAGCATTACCCCACACTTTCCACTGCCTTTCTCTGTCACTTTCCTCGCTACAAAAAGTCTCCTCTTTTTGGCAAAGCAAGTTTGTGTGTAAGAGTTCCAAATCAACTCACACAACCTAAATTTGCTATTGATTATCATTAAAACAGAAATGCATCTATTGCATAACTCTAAATCAGGGCAGTGTTTCAGATTTGCAGTATGGATTTTTGCAGATGGAAATAGGCACAGAAATGAAGGTAGGAGTCAAGTGCCAAAACCCTTTTCACTGGTGTACACTGGGTTCATGTTACTCTTGGAAAATGTTTACCACCAGTTTACCACCTGCCAGATTTGCTTTGTTAAAATGCCTGCTTGGAAAACCATTTGCCTTGGAAAAGCCATTTGCATAGAAAGTTGTGCTGCTTGCCAAGGAAGTTTCTGCTGTGCAAGGCTGAAGTTGTCTCCTGGTTCCCATGGAGATGCACGAGATAAGGTATTGCACAGCTTATTTTAAGGCACAGGGCAGAGAAACTTCATTTTCTTATTCAGTGTGTGCATGCCACTCCGCATCACTACATTGGGAACCAACTTCAGTCTCATTTTTGCTGCAAAGGACAGAAGCCTTAGGCCCCCCTGAGAAAGCAGAAAGTGTTACAGCTGAAGGGACCTCGGAGAAAGGCAGGGATTTTGTCTGGAGATTAGATGCCTACTGAAATGAGAGAGGGAAAAGTGAATGGCAATGCAGGTGATCTGAATAAGAACGGTCACCTGCCCTCTCTGACTAGCAGAGATTGATGAATAGCTTTCTTTTCTGACTCTAGGCCCAGGTAGGTATAAGGAGAAGAATGTGATAGATGAGGGAGTAAGCAGCCGTGATCTTACATGTTTATTATAGCGACTTGAAAATGCAGCTGCCTGTCATCTGAAGAAGAAAGAAACGAGCTTTCTCAGCAAGACCTGTGGCCCAATGCTTTAGCCTTCTGCTCAGAGAAGTCAAAAGGGGAGATGTCCTAAATAGTCTGTTCCATTCCCTTAAAATAATGCCATTGATTACAATGGAACTTATTTCCAAGTAAATGTGCTTAGGATTGCAGACTTCAGTGCACAGGTCATCCTTCTCCTTGGAGTATTGAACATGTTTAGAATATTATAACGCTTTCAAATGTGAGCTGTTTCAAAAGGAAATCTGTGCAACATCCAAATCCCAAAGAATAAAAATGTTCTGGGCGGGGAGTTTGGCATGATGAAAAATAAAATAGAACTACTAAGTAACGTTATTCATCATTTAAATTTCACTTTCAGTGCTTAGTGCATTTAACAATTATTTTTATTGCGATGCTCACAAGAGCCCAGTGAGGGTGGGTCTGTTATCTACATTATATACTCTTGGATAACTGAAGCTGAGAGAGTAAAAACTGTGTGTAGCCAGTTCACAAATCAATGAGACAAAATTCAAATCATATTTCATAGGTTTAAGGGTAGTGAAACAATTATCACTAAATAGGGCTTTGATTTGGGTTGGCATGGTCATGAAGAGAGGGTGAAACAGTGAAGCTTAAGGGTAAGAATCATAAGAGGAAAAGGAGCTTGCATGCATTTTCCTCAGTAAATGATACCTTCTGGTGAAATAGGTTGTAAGATTAATAATAATAATAGTAATAACAATTTGTTTGTTTGTTTGTTTATGCATACCCCGCCCATCTGGCTGGGTTTCCCCAGCCACTCTGAGCAGCTCCCAACAGAATTAAAAGCACAATAAAACATCAAACATTAAAAACCTCCCTAAACAGGGCTGCCTTCAGATTTCTACGAAAAGTCATATAGTTGTTTAACTCTTCAACATCTGACGGGAGGGTGTTCCACAGGGTGGGTGCCACTACCAAGAAGGCCCTCTGCCTGGTTCTCTGTAGCTTAACTTCTCGCACTGAGGGAACCGCCAGAAGGCCCTCGGAGCTAGACCTCAGTGTCTGGGCAGAACAATGGGGGTGGAGACGCTCCTTCAGGTATACTGGGCTGAGGCCATTTTTGCTGTAGTCCCTCTCTTCCACATTGAATCCTGTTAACATTGCTAAATGACACGCTTTTGCTGACTAAGGGTTGTGTGCACTCCCTCATCTTTCCAATCTGTACAATATTTGTCCATGAAATATATGATGGATCAGATTGTGTGTGGGGACCTGATCTATGGATTGATTGTCATGGTTACCCCTGGAGCAATTACATATTGGAGACTGCAACCAATTATAAATCAGTGCCCACTTTAAATATTCATGTAGGCTTACATACACGTATTCATGTAGGCTTACATACACATTTGCAAACAGGTTCCTGTTTACGCATGCAGATGCATGTTTGCGAAGGTGAGTGTAGAAGGAGATCCAGTTTGCCTACCGTAAAGTACGCAGCATGCCATAGTTATTGAGTGCTTAACTTTGTATGAAGAACAATCAATAAGTGGACTGGAAAGGGTAACGTGACTCGACTCCACAAGTTGTTCTTCAGGCTGCTGTGTACACAAATAAGAACAGCTCAAAGACTTCTAGACATATAAACATGGAAATTAGCAAAGTCCCTTTCCTGCTGTTCACAAAGGGCTGAAGGACTGATTCACATTGCACTCAGCAAGGCCTCTTCTTTGTGCACAGCAGTGCTCAAAGTATGGAACAGTGCGTTTCCAAATACTTGGGGATACAGTGTGTGTACATGTGAGGGAGCAGCAGGCCAATCCAGTTCCCTGGGGCATGCCCACCATAAGAGGTCTGGTGTAGGCAGATGCCCACCACGTGTGTCTTCTTCAGTTACAAAGTCGCAGTGATTCATGTGATTACACATGCTGAATTTTGCCCTGCCTGGGAGCTCTGAAAAGTATAGGCCTTTCCCAAATTGAGTGTGGAAAGTGAGCTTTTCGCACAGCATTCCAACACATTTTTCTTTATCTGGCTTAAGCCCTGCCTTGGGGATGGAAAATCCGGCTGTTGCACTCTGTGCCATTGGCATGGCATTGTCTGACAAGCAGGGATGTTGTTTGGACTCAGGGCTATGCTTGCCACAAAACTTTCTTGCATGGCTCATTTCCCTGTGCCCCAACCAGGCTTTGGTCATAGTGATTTAGCAGGTGAAGCTTCTCCTTTGTTGACAAGGCGAACGCGAATCCATCGCAGCCTGTTCTGACCCCATGCCGGTGCTGTTACTGCCATAAGGCAGAGTGAGGTGGCTGCCTCAGAAAGCAATTGCTGGGGGTGTGAGAGGAAGGCAGTGGTGGCAGTTCCTGTTAGCTATCTGTGAATTTTTTTTAATGTGCCTTTCACAAATAGTTGAAAATAAATCCTTTCACTTGTCAGGCTGGCAACATTTGAACAAGTATCATTTGCGAACTCCTCCAGACAATGTCCGCATGAAGTCCTCTCACCTTCACAGTCAAGATGGAACTAACATAAGCAAGCAATTCCCAAATGCCAATTGCCAACTGCCAATTGCCACCTCCTTCCCCTAATACCATCTATTCTTTGTGAAATACATTCCCAATGAAATACTGTTTCCACAGCCATTCTTTTTGAGCTTCCCTCAGCCTTTCCCCCTTTGTTGGAAGATATGAGTCCCATGTGAACTGCCCTGTGCCCCATAATGTTTGGTGGAGAGTGGTGCCTCATTGCCAGTGCTGAAGTAAAATCCAAGTACCGTATTTTTTGCTCTATAAGACTCACTTTTCCCCTCCTAAAAAGTAAGGGGAAATGTGTGTGCATCTTATGGAGCGAATGCAGGCTGCACAGCTATCCCAGAAGCCAGAACAGCAAGAGGGATTGCTGCTTTCACTGAGCAGCGATCCCTCTTGCTGTTCTGGCTTCTGAGATTCAGAATATTTTTTTTCTTGTTTTCCTCCTCCAAAAACTAGGTGTGTCGTGTGGTCTGGTGCGTCTTATAGAGCAAAAAAATACGGTACTTGGCTGGTCAGCTTCAGAAGGAAGTTGCGATCTTGCTCACCCTGGGCAGCAAAATGTCCTGTGCAGGACCCGTCCCTCATAATAAACTTAAAATACAAACTTCTCCCTGCCTCGCCATCTCTCCTTCTAGGTCACGGCATGTGTTCCTGCGGCCGATGCATTTGCAAGGATGGATGGTTTGGGAAGTTGTGTCAGCACCCAAGGAAGTGCAACATGACGGAAAGCGAGAGCAGAAGTTTCTGCGAATCGGCGGACGGCATATTGTGCTCAGGGAAGGGTAAGTGCGGGGAAACAGAGTGCCACGGTGTATGGGCATGCTCTGGGAGATTAAAAAAAGCACAGCCTGCAGGTTATAAATTGTAGCACTCAACTTTCATAGCCCCCTCGCTGTTTGACAGCTTTTCAAAATGATTTTACAATACAGAGAACTCTTGTCATGAGGTTCTCCGTTTTGTATTTAGAAACTTGCCTTTCAGGCATTGTTTACCAACAGCGTGTGGTCCCATTTGCAGGTATAGTTGTGGGTGTACGTATCTATATGAGGCCATTGTGTATGAGGGATTATATCTTGGCATGATGTTCCAAGTGTTGCCAGCAGGTATGTGAGCACGTTTGCTAAACTTGTCTGGAGTGGGAAGAGATTCTTTCTCTTTTCTTTTGGACTGCCGATTCCTTTCATATCCATCAAAGTCTGAGGGGGTTCCTTCATTTCAGAGGTTTTATACCTTGTTAGATTGCCATTCGTTTTCAGTTGCAAACTGTATTATGGCTGCTTCTTCGAACCTATGAAATTTGTACCAAATGCAGACATTTTAAGAAAAGACTGGCTCAGTGGTGACTGAAGCCCTCTGGGTTGGAAAGAGAGTTAAATAATCTTCTAAAATTGTGTAGGTTGTGATTCTTTGGTTCCTGTTTTATTTTGAAAAAAATTTAAAAAAACAAACCTCACCTCTGTCTCTCAGGATTCATCTACATGTATTTAGTATATCGCTTTTCTAATACTGCAAATGGCCTTCTCAAATGCCAGGTGCACTGCCCAGGACAATGCTTTCTTAATTTCCTGTTCCAATGTGGGACACTTTCAAGTTCACGATCAAGTCATCGCCTGCCTTTGTCACAGAGGGCAGAATTTCTGTGTCCCACTGCTCTGGTTTTCAGCAATAGGCAAAAAATCAGGTTCTGTGCATGGGCTAGGATGCAGATTGCTACTGAGAGGCTCCTATAAAGGGCTGACACTAGTCCCATGGGATGTTTTCCACCACTGTGAGCAGCTGGGCCCTATCATCGTGCTATGTTGAAAACTTCAAAAACAGCTCACCACCTAGCACAGTGGCCTCCTGTTTGAGTTCCTTGCTTCTAGCCATGGTGAACAGAGGACCCATGTGGCTGCTACCATCAACACAAGGTGGGGGTGGGGGGGACATGGCTCTCACAGGAATAATGGTTCTGAGCATTGGTCAATGTAGAACATAGCTGAGAGATATATTGCTGCACTGCAGGGTTCGCCTGATGTTGTCTGAAGCCAGGAATGCAGAAACCTTTGGCCCTTTGGATGTTTCTGGACCCCAGCCCTTATCATCCCTGGCCATTGGCCATGCTAGCTGGAAAATGATGGAGGTTGGACTCCCACAGCACCTGAAGATCCATAGGTCCCCCATCCCTCGTGTACAGATGTGTGACAGGTTCTTCTGGCAAGGTGGAACAGTAATTGTTAATGAAACTTCCACAGAGCCAAGACTGAGCCACCATCTTTAAATCCGATTTCTGCTTAGCTACTGTGTATTCAGCTGAGCAACTGAAAATAAAAGTAAGGAAATTCCCCTCTTAGGCAAAATGCTGAATGAGGAAAAGCTGCACAAGTTCTTCATTATAATAGTAATATAATAATTTATTATTTATACCCCGCCCATCTGGCTGGGTTTCCCCAGTCACTCTGGGCGGCTTCCAACAAAATATTAAAATACAATAGTCTGTTAAACATTAAAAGCTTCCCTAAACAGGGCTGCCTTCAGATGTCTTCTAAAAGTCTGCTAGTTGTTTTTCTCTTTGACATCTGGTGGGGAGGGCGTTCCACAGGGCAGGTGCCACTACCAAGAAGGCCCTCTGCCTGGTTCCCTGTAACTTGGCTTCTTGTAGTGAGGGAACCACCAGAAGGCCCTCAGAGCTGGGCCGATGAGGGTGGAGAAGCTCCTTCAGGTATAGTAGACCAAGGCTATTTAAGTCTTTAAAGGTCAGCACCAACACTTTGAATTGTGCTCGGAAACGTACTGGGAGCCAATGTAGATCTTTCAAGACTGGTGTTATGTGGTCTCGGCAGCTGCTCCCAGTCACCAGTCTAGCTTCCACATTCTGGATTAGTTGTAGTTTCTGGGTCACCTTCAAAGGTAGCCCCATATAGAGTGCATTGCGGTAGTCCAAGCGAGAGATAACTAGAGCATGCACCTCTCTGGCGAGACAGTCCGTGGGCAGAGTCTCAGCCTGTGTACCAGATGGAGCTGGTAAAAAGCTTCCCTGGTCACAGAATTGACCTGCTCCTTCACGAACAGCTGTGAGTCCAAAATGACTCCCAGGCTGCACACCTTTTTCACATTGCGCATTGTTTTCACATTCCACTCCAGCAGTGGAATGGTTTGTGTGTGTGTGTTTTGTGGTGGAGAATTAGGCACTTTTAGGTATACATTAAATTATTTTTCCTCTCTGGGTTTAATTGCAAACTATTTGTCATTGCAGAATATATACTGGTATACTTAACTACTTGCTTGTAGAACTTGGCATGAAAGAGAAAGGGGGAAAGAATAGAATTTGGTGGGTTTGCCTTTCATTCGCTTTGGCTTCTTGTCTTCCTTCTTACCTGTCTCAATAGGCAACAGGCATCATGGAATATGGGGTATTAAACACACTACAGAGGTTGTGGGGTTCATCTCTCATCAGCTCCAACCAGGATGGCCAACAATCAAGGATGATGGGAGCTGTGGAAAAAGCCACTTTAGCTGCAGTATCCTGCACCTTGTATGCACTGTGATTAAACAAAGGAAGTTTGATGGTTAGCTGCCTGGGGAAACAATATTATGCCTTTTTTCAGAGTATGAAAGCCTGATGCTAGGCTGCCATTCTTAACCCAACTAATCCTTCACTGGCTCGCTCTTAGCACAGAAGAGGACGTGCACCTTATTCTAAGAAATGATTAGCCTTTAAGGCCATTTTATTACATTTGTTCTAGGGCCGTTGTTATGGTACCATATCGAGCAATTATACGCTAGTGAGCATGTCTAAAGATCAAGCTGTTAATGGAGCTTTGCATTTTGTGCAAAACACTTTTCTTAAAAAATAATAATGAAATCTTAAAACATCTGGCAGCTACAGGCTCAGCTTAATTTCTGGCTGCGTTTCCAGGTTTCTGCCTGAAAGATTTATTTTTGAAGAATTTATTTCAACAGCTGATTCTTCACATTAACGTTGCCGGCACCTCCAGCTGCGATTCCTGGTGGTGGAGCATTGTGGTTGAAAAGATACATTGTCCGCACACAAAAACACAACTCGGTATGCCAGTGAAGTTGATGGCGGAACAGGGACACCGGCCCAGCTTGGCCGAGCCTAAACTCATCAGAGGCAGAAAGTGCCAGTAGCCCCTGAGATTCCTGCATTGCAGGGGGTTGGACTAGATGAGCACAGGATACATTCCAGCTCTATGATTCTAAGATCCAACCCCTGGATGCAAGAACGGATCTTCTGGATAAATAATAATAATCCAGTAACCATCACCTTGGGACGCGGGTGGCGCTGTGGGTTAAACCACAGAGCCTAGGACTTGCCGATCAGAAGGTTGCGGTTTGAATCCCCGCGACGGGGTGAGCTCCCGTTGCTAAGTCCCAGCTCCTGCCAACCTAGCAGTTCAAAAGCATGAAGTGCAAGTAGATAAATAGGTACCGCTCCGGTGGGAAGGTAAACAGCGTTTCCGTGTGCTACTCTGGTTCGCCAGAAGCGGCTTAGTCATGCTGGCCACATGACCCGGAAGCTGTATGCCGGCTCCCTCGGCCAATAAAGCGAGATGAGCGCCGCAACCCCAGAGTCGGCCACGACTGGACCTAATGGTCAGGGGTCCCTTTACCTTTACCTTTTAACCATCACCTTATGAAACAGGGAAGACTTGAAAGGCCAAAAGAGGCTCGCAACTGCTCCTACTTAAGCCAGCACACACAATCTAGCCAAAATTAAACTCCCCCACAACTCCCATTCATTCCAGAGAGAGAGAGAATTGATTCATTTTCCCCACTGAAATCAGTAGGTCTTCTCTTTGTAGTGGGATTGTGCCTCAATTTTATACATCATGGGGTTAGTTAGACATCCCTCGTGGACACAAGTGCTCGAGTTCTCCTGTTCCCTGCTGTTTGAGTGGGGCACCCAATATGACCCGTGGGCTGGAGAAACAAAAGCCTTTTGCTTAGAAAGGAAAGCAGGTCGTGTTTGTGGCATGCTCTGCTTCCCCCACAGCCAGCAGATAATAAACGGCTGTGTAGCTTATTCTTCCTACTTCATTGTTGTTGTTGTTATTGTTGTTTTAAAAAATCCCTGATTGTATTTAGTGGCTTCAGTGCCCTCAAGGAATATCTCTCCTGTCCCTTCTTGCCTTGTTACCACAGCCAAATTAATTAATTAATAAATCACACACTGCTTTGTCCCACTGGGACACAGTAGCCTTGATTTTAGAGCTTTGGCAGAAAGCGAAAGCATCTACCTCTTCACAGTAACTCCTGATTAAAACAAAATGGAAGGAGGTGGAGGAGGTATGGAGAGAAATCACTACAGGGCCTTATAGAAAACTCTTCAAGTCAAAGCACACCTCTATAGCATTCTTCTCTTCAATGGGCTTTTATCTTGATTATCTCCTTGTAGACAATTGCTTATTAATAGGCACTGATTGTGCGCCCAAGATGTTTCAGGCCCGATGGGTAAAGCTCCACTGTTCTGTAAGTGCTAGTAATGATTTTTTTGTGTGCTTTCAGGTTCTTGTCACTGCGGAAAGTGCATCTGTTCGCCCCAGGAATGGTACATCACAGGGGAATTCTGCGAATGCGATGACAGAGACTGTGACAAACATGATGGCCTTGTTTGCACAGGTGTGGCACAATTGCCCTGCCAACTCCTCTTTAAGCACGTAGGATAGCAGAGACTGAAAGAGTTTATCTGGTGTGCCAGCCTCTGCCACCCAAAATGGTGCAACTCTCCACCCAACAGCCTCCCACCCACCAACATAGGCACATTTGACCACACTGTGAGAGACAAAGCAACCCAGTTGGGTTGCCTACAAAGCTCATAGTTCCAAATGAACAGGAGGAAACCTTTCTCCTGGTTTGGGAAGGTCAAGAAGATAGCTAGATAGCTCAGTTGGTTAGAGCATGGCACTGATAACGCCAAGGTTACAGGTTCGATCCCCATATGGGACAGATGCGTATTCCTGCATTGTAGGCAGTTGGATTAGATGACCCTCAGGGTCCCTTCTAACTCTTAAGATTATATGAGAAATCTGCCAATTTTGTTTTTTTCTGTGTTTCTCTCTGTTTTTGAATCTTAAGTTTAGTTTGCCGCATTTCAGCATCAGTTCATGATATATATGGATATCTATATCTATAATGAAAACTGGTTGGCAATTTAGTGTACATTTTCCCTAATATTACATATCATTTTGCCTAACATACACATTTTTGCAAGCTATTTCCCCTAACATCTTCCCCGCATTATTTTCAGCGATATGTGCACTTATATGCACACCCTCCTAGGGCTTGTTGTTAGAAAACTGTCACTGACAGCAAGGGAGGGGAGTTTGTTTGATGACAGGCACACCTCTTAGAGAAACAGGCCACACACACTATAGCTACATCCTGTTTCCCATGCTCTCAAAACACAGTATTTTGTCATTTAATAAAATATGACCTTTTTTGGGGGGTGGGGAGCAATCCGTGGTGACAGTGAGAAGCAAATCTGTACAAAAGTTTGTTGAAAGCTCTATGTAGCTGGAGTGCCGGAGGGCACATTTCCCATCCCATAATGCTCTTTTTAATAGCTGCAGCTGACTTATCCTGATGGATAGCAGAGCTCCTGCACTGCTGCTGAAGATGTGATATTGCACTGAAACTGCTATATTGGGATTAACCTTAGTTTAGTGCTTTGAAAGAAAGCTACATTTTTCATCTTGGGAAAAGGCTGGGGGAAACACCCTTTAATTTCTCTGAATGACTTGCCCAGTTATTGGAGAATACATAATGCAATATGAAATGTACTTCTTTAGTTGAGTTCCCTGCATTTCAGGGGGTCCCTCCCAGCTCCGCAATTCCATGATTCTAGAACATCAGGGAAGCACGTGTGTGTTTACTGGACAGCGGCAGAACAGCACATTTTAGCCAACAGCCATGCATCTTGCAGTCTGGCCTGATGTCTGGATGCTTTCCATGAGGACGTCAAGGAGCCTGACAACTTTTCTCCTGACATGATGGCTGGCAATTAAAGGTCTGCCCATCTGTCTTCTGCCCAAGAAGCGCAGACAGCGAATGCCAAATAGGCAACAGTAGCTATCAAGAGACAAGGTAGGAGGGGGATGTCTAGTGACATTAGACCTCTCCTTTTTTTGCCAGGAACATACGTACTTTGGAGGACAAACACTCTGTTGCTGCAACAGGTTTTGACCTTGAAACGGCAGGCGAATGTGGGGAACAAACAGCTAAACAAAGACTTACAGTACTTGCTTTTGATAATCTAACCTAGGGATATGGAAAGGTGATTGGACTCCAATTCCTATCAGCCCCAGTCAGCAATTAGGGGTGATAGGATCTGTGACTCAACAACATCTGGAAGGCCACAGGTTCCCCATCCCTGATTTACCTTGACATATGCAATCTCTTCATGGAATACCGTTCCCAGGGAGGCTCATATGGCATTTTGAGATGCCCTTGTGGTGCCAAAGACTTCCAGGTATTATTGTTTAAAAACATATAGCAGGGAACTCTGCAACCAGATGACCTGCTCCAGGTGCTAATAGTTCTGCTCCCCTTTCTTACAGTTCTTTGCTGGACTGACCTCTAAATAGAGGATGTCTTCAAATGTCAAGTAGGACCAGTTCATTTTTTGGTAGAGAAAAAAATGAGGTGTTGATAAAAGCACTGCAGGCGTCAGCACAAAATGGCTGCCACAGGCAGCAGAGAGAGAGAGAGAGAGAGAGAGAGAGAGAGAGAGAGAGAGAGAGAGAGAGAGAAGCCCTGAGTTGGACACATGGCCACCCTAGGTAGTTGGTAGCAAATTGGACACAAATGTTTCTGTAAGATGGCAGCTAAAGCATAGTTCACAGGTTGTTCACTGGTGCAGAGGAAGGAGACAGTGTTCAGGAGCATGAATTAGGTCTGTGAATGGCAAGCATGAGTTTGGGGGCAAGCACTCTATCCCAAAAGGACGCGGGTGGCGCTGTGGGTTAAACCACAGAGCCTAGGACTTGCCGATCAGAAGGTCGGCGGTTCGAATCCCCGCGACGGGGTGAGCTCCCGTTGCTCGGTCCTTGGTCCTGCCAACCTAGCAGTTTGAAAGCACGTCAAAGTGCAAGTAGATAAATAGGTACCGCTCCGGCGGGAAGGTAAACAGCGTCTCCGTGCGCTGCTCTGGTTCGCCAGAAGCGGCTTAGTCATGACCCAGAAGCTGTCTGCGGACAAACGCCGGCTCCCTTGGCCAAAAAAGCGAGATGAGTGCCACAACCCCAGAGTCGGTCACGACTGGACCTAATGGTCAGGGGTCCCTTTACCTTTACTCCATCCCATACCTGAGCTTTGAGTCCTGAATTCTGCCAATGCCCTAATATTATACACACTTGGTTGCCTTGAAAGAAGCATGCAAGGAAAGGGATCTGGATTTGGATAAAGCATAGCTAAAGTGTCTCCAGAGGATCAAAAGATGAAGATGCCCATTTTCTTTTGTACCTTGAACTGCAGCACAAAGACTAGAGCTAAGCAGCACAGAGGCAGCTGGCTGTAAACTCTGATGGTTTAATTGTAACCTTCAGTGTCTTCTTGATGGCAAACTGTTTAGCGGCCTTTTTTTTTTGGTGACGACTTAATCAAATTGCAAAGCGAGTTCTGTCCAGCAAGAGAAAATATGTACAGGGGGAAATAAAGCTGTTTGATGGTTTGCGACGTTTGCAGAGCAACACATGTTTAATGAAGTACATTTCAATTATGGATAATTATAGCCTGTGTTGTTTTGTTCCAGGAAATGGTATATGTAGCTGTGGAAACTGTGAGTGCTGGGAAGGTTGGACTGGAAATGCTTGCGAAATCTGGCTTGGGACAGAATACTCCTAATGCTGCCACGGAACACTGAAGACTGAAGGATTTTTGGGTCTGGTGCTTGTTTATTTTAACTTAGGCTGCTAGAATACTTAAATGCAAGACAAACCTTAAGACAAGTAAATCCACCACTAGATATAAGTGAGCACAGCAGCATATTTCCAGGTGTGTGTGCATGGGGGCGGGGGGAATCCAATAAACGACACCAGGTTTTGATCCTGCTCTCGGTGCAGTCAGTGGGAATAGGGTAGGGCCCCTCCAATATCACAGAAGAACACAGTACAGCCTGTTAGAGTGCCACAAATAATCTTCGCTGGAAATTGCACAGACAAGACACATTATATAATGTAGTTGGGCTACTGAATTCCAGCTTCATTGTGTAATAAGAACTATCTGCATGAAAACGCTGCTGCAGAAATATGTAAAAATTCCAAATTAGAGGGGGAGGTCCCTTTGATCCTGGCCTTTTTCCCTCTTGCACACATAGACACACACTCACTCACTCAGCTACAAACACCCTCTCTGCTTTGTGTCACCCTACTCACCACCCCTTTCCACAGGTCTCTAGTAAGTGTAGGGAAGAGATGGAATGGAAAGGAGGCACATGAGGAAATTTCTCCCTCCATGAAGGTTTTGCTTTTTTTTTAAAGGGTGAGCTGAAACTACTTACCTTGTTTGATTTTAAAAAGTGCCAGAAAATAACTTCCTACACCAGTGATTTTAGGTCCATGTTGAAAGCACGTTTGCATTGTTTCAGTTCTGTTAACCAGTGCTGTTTTCCCTTCCCCTCCCCCCTTTCTTTCCATCATTTGCCCCCACTGCTCACAATTTTACTGGCTGCTATGAGCCGCATCACACAGCTAAGGATGTCACTGCACGTCCTTTGGGGACACCCATGACTCTGGGGACACCCGTGAACAAAATCAGAGGTGTTGCTGCAGCCAGCTGGAGTTGATGGTAGTGTGGTTAAATTAGGCCAAAGTCTGTGAGAGTGAAGGAGGAGGTGGAGGAGGAGGAGGAAAACAGAGACTACCAGGAGCACCAAGCAGGACTGGAACAATGCAGATGTTTGCCAAAATGCGTATTTTTAAGTAATCTTTTTATTGGCAATCAGATGTGCCGCTGTTGTGTAGAACACCCCAAGTGTCTAGGACTGTGTGAATGAATCATAAAGCCTCGCTGACCAAGCAGAAATGAATTAGTAAAAGTAATTCAGCAGTACATATACAGTGGTACCTCGCGTTACGTACTTAATTCGTTCCGGAGGTCTGTTCTTAACCTGAAACTGTTCTTAACTTGAAGCACCACTTTAGCTAATGGGGCCTCCTGCCGCCATGCCGCCGGAGCACAATTTCTGTTCGCATCCTGAAGCAAAGTTCTTAACCTGAGGCAATATTTCTGGGTTAGCGGAGTCTGTAACCTGAAGCGTATGTAACCTGAAGCGTATGTAACCCGAGGTACCGCTGTATAGGCCTTGATTTGGCTCTTCTCACTCATCAATGCCATCAGGGACCTGGAAAGAAAAAAGGCAGTGGTGTGCCAGGGATATGGTAAGCCAGAGAACAAAAAGCACTTCCTTCACACAGGGAAACTTACTAGTAGGGGTGACCTCAAGGTTGGTTGCTGTTTCATGGTCGCTGATCCACAGGACTAACTGAATAGCTGAAATAGGGTGAAAGGCGATTCAGCCCCTTTTCCCACTAGGTATAAGCAGGATTTTTTTAAATGCAAAAAAGGTGCTGGAACTGCCCCCTGCACCTTCCTCCCTCCCTCCCTCTCTCCCCCCTGCATGCCCTGCGAACCCTTCTCTCGCTTATGTCTCCCATCCACAGGCTGGCAGCCACTGTCCCTGGGTGCCAGGGCAATGGGGAGGCCCCCTCCATACCCTCCATGTGCTTCCCCACCACCTCCTGCTACAGCAGCTGGAATGAGGAGAAAGAAGGGGCAGTCTGTGGGTAGGCCTCGGCGTCTCTGGGAAACTGGGAGGAGCAATGGCATGGCCATGTCAGGGTTGGGTTCGTGTGTGAGGGGGAAGGAGAAGGGTCATTGGTTTGGGAGTTGGTTCATGCCAGGGCCTAGCGCCAGGAGTTGTTGTTTGAGGAACTGTGCTCTGGCTGGGAAAAAAAGAGCTGAGTTTGAGAGGGTTGTGGTGGAGGCTGGAAGTGACTGAAGCAGCAATAATTTGTGGGCAAAACTGATTTGGCAACTGCCTTAGTGCCAGCCCTTGTCACTTGGCTATGTACCTAGCAGTCTGTAATGGGGAATCTGTCCCTCTAATTTCAGCAGGTGGAGCAAGCCTGAGAGCACAGTGCCATGCGCCTGCCCATTTGATTTCTTCACTGAGATGCTGAGGGACGCCTTGGGAGGAGGGGTGTGTGTGTGTGTGTGGAATGTGCAAGTTTGCCAAGCCACAGCTTAGATTTTGTCAAGGAGACAGTTGTATGTACAGATTTGTGGCTCCCAAGCGATCTGTCTTGTGGACTCCAAATGCATAAAGAAGGACTGGGAATTTTATTTTCTGTTAGGGACTGCATTTATAAAGCCTCTCTCTGCCTCTCTCAGGTCCTTCCCACTCCCTGGGCTACTGGGGGTCAGATCACTCTTGCCCATGGTCTGATCACTCGCATGGGGCTTCCCCCTTTCCATCCTGTCATCTGCTTTGGCTCTCGCCCCCTCCAGTTGTTTCCCTCCCATCCTCATTATCTTCTCTCCACACTCTCCATGCCCATGTAAACTCAGGCTGCAGACTCCCCATCCCAGCTGAGAGAACCTCTCAACAGCCCTGGAACATTGTGTGCCCATCAGATCTCTTGCAGGCTGAATAAATCAATTTACTGTGATGAGTGTCTTGCCATCTAGAGGATAATGGCCAAGGCAGGCTTCGTGGGTATTTCCTCTTGCTCTTAGAACTTGCCCAAATGGTAACTAAGTGGATTTTAATTACAAGAATGCAATATTTGCTAGTAAGCTTAACTGCAATCCTGAAGGGGAAATTTGAAGCCCAGCATGTGTTTGTGCTGCAGAGCTATTATAGCGAAGCCTCCTGACCCTCTTTGTCCCCTAGGTGGCTTGGTGCATGAGTGTGTGGATTACAAGTCTTGTGTAGAAGCAGACTTATCACTTTTTGTCTCATGGCTCTGTTGATCACATGAATATACCCTGAACTGCACAGCAAGCCTTAAGCGTTTATCACCCATTGGACCAAACATCAGCCATATATTGTGGCTGCTCCCTTGCCTTAGCAGTCCCAGGCAGGCAGCAGAAATAGCTTTGACTAATACCCAGTCCTGACTGCTCTGCTGGTGTTGTTTGGCTTAACAGTCACAAGTTCTGCAGAACTGCTTTCCAACAGCAAATGGAGGGCATCTTGTTGGCTATCCTGGCTTAGCTATTCATTGCAGATAACCCTGTCGTGTTACATTAGCAATACTTGCTGCCTGGTCCCTGAAAAGAAAACTGATACCACTTTTGGAATGTGTGTTACATGCACCTGGCATTAACTACTATAATCAGACCTAGTATTCACCCAACCTTGCCATTTTAAAAATAGAAAGAATGAAACTGAAGGTTTGCCAAAGGAAAGTCAGTTCATCCAGGTTTGGCAGGGCCCTGGGCAAAGTTGCCTTCTAGTGGTAGAGCACTAGGCCAGAAAAAAAGAAAAGGGGAATGCAGGGCATATAGGGCAGCTGTATCATTGGGGAGCCCAGCCTCAGCCTCTCCAGCTACCCAAACCTGATGCCAGCCCTGAGTTCATCTGTTCAGTGTGATTGTGTAGAGAGTCAAAGGCGCTTAGAACAGGACAGCACAGAAAATTGAAATTGTGGTTTTAGAACAATAAATACAAATAGGTCAGTCTTAGGAACAATTTTTTAATTTTATTTTTAGTGGTGAAATGCTGCTCAGTGTGGAGTTCACATTGAATTATGGAAAAAGAAATGCACAGCTCTCGGGGAGTTCCCTGCTTTATTTACATAGAATCACTTTTTGTACATGGAGAAATTGGCAGCCCTTTAGTTCCTCAGAGAGAAAAAAATTACATACATTTTCTTTTCTTTTCTTTTTTAAAAAAAGAATGCTTACATTTTGTGTTAAAGGATGGCAAAAGCAAATTTGCTAACATGTTTGGGGAGACCTCTGTATCCAGATATAAAAGTTTAATATATTATTTTGTTGCAACAATTTGGATGTCTATATTCAGCTTTTGGGTTGACCCATAATGCAGAAATGAGGAAAGACCATTGCAAAATATATATTCTTAATTACTGTAAAAACTTGTTTATTTTTGTAGAAAGAGCAGGTACTGTTTAAACAGAAAGCCTCTACCTTAAAGAAATGGCTGAAGTGTGAGATGTTTATAGGAAGCTAGTATTACCTGGGTATGAACAATTCCCTCCCCCCCACAACACACACACAGAGCAAACCCTTCATGCGATTCCATTTCTTGTCTCCTTTAAAAGCAAACGACGTACCTCTTATCAGAGCCTGTACTCAGTGACCTCTAAATGTCTGTGCATAATTTATTAAACAGGAGTTATGTGCATGCATAATCAGGCAGATACTCCTCAGAGCTGTTCTATGCCATCTTTAAACTCCAAATAGTGCACTTCCAAAAAATATATTGATACAGTATTAGCTGAAGATTCCAGTGATGCAATAATTCATAATTATGGTTTGCTGCTTTGACTAGAGACGTCTATAAAACTATGTTTATATTTTAGACATGTGATTTTTGTGACCCTAGAGCAACTGCAATGGCCATCTAATGCTGGGCTTTATTTATGTAGAAAGGTACTGGATGGCACATCCACAGTCCAATTAATATGGGGCATAGTTGCGGCTTCCCTGTGGCTGGATCTAAGCCACATTGGTTATAGCTGAATGACAGCATTGCATAGTCAATGCTGATCAGTATAACAAATTGCTAAATGGGCACTTAGGAATAACATTTATTTTGAGCCCCTTTTAAGCTAACTGACAACTTTGATATGTTTGCCCCAGATCAAAATTCAGCCATATGCATTGGATTTTGACTCTTGTTGATAAAAGGAAATGCTCTCTGTGTGTAAGTTGGGCCCCATTCTGCACACAGAGTTCCATGCAAGGGTTGGAGCCATCAGATTGCAGCCACATTTACTTGTATGTGTGTAGAAACTGTAAATGGCCTTGAGCTAGGAAACTTGCCACCAATCAAACTGGACACCGTACTGTGCTTTCTCTCTCTCTAGCTTTTAATATATTAGCTCCAAGGTCTAAAATACTTACAGAGGCAGAACAGTAACGGGGGGAGTCTGAACTTTGAGCATAAGAAGTACGGAAACTGAAACCCAGTGTATTGTCTCCTTTTGAATGGCAGCTCCATTAAATTCAAAGAGGAGAACCTCCATTCAGATGACCTGTATCAATGGGCAGATAGGAATATTGAGGGATACATTTCTTCTTCTTCTTGCTGCTTATGTAAACTATGCCTACCACCAGTTTATATTGCACAAACTGATTTCATCAGATGACTGGTGTGAACTAGGGGGCTGGTAAATAATTGCATACACAAAGAGGCCATTTGCTCCCTTCACACCTTCAACTCACATATTAACCACCTTCTCAGTGCAATGCATGCATTGTGCATGTAGGTGCACATAGGAACAACCCAATTAGTTCCTAATGTGCTCCAGCAGCATTCTTCTGTTTTTGCTTCTTTAACATCCTGACACTATGGTTAGTCAACTGTAGCTAAGAGCAGAAATTGTGTTTCCACTGGTAGAAATAACTTCTAGAAAGGCAGGAGAGAAGTCAAGGCTGGCTGTATAAATTCTTAGGATGTGTTGGGTTCCCGACTTGCAATGGTATTTAGACATCTATGTAGCTGCCTTTAGGCTGTCCTTTGCACTGCTATAGTTCTTACCATTGCTAGCAACGATTGCGAGGCTTGATTATGTAAATCGGGGGTTGCCAACCTTTTTGGATGGGTGGGCATATTTAAATTTTTCGGGAGTGTTGGGCACACCAGTTCCAAAATAGCTGCTGTAAAACAAAATGCCGCGTGGAGTATGGAATAACACAAAATTAGAGAGACAGCCACCCCCGGCAAGTGGCTGCAAAGTCAGCTATGGCCTGCTGGTCCTGATTGTGGAAATCATACAATATGAATTTTTCACGTGTGTGAGTGCACACATACACAGGCTATTGCAATCAAATAGCAACAGGAAGCCCTCAGTACCAGGGGAAATGGCCATACCGCACTCACTTGCATTTAACAGAAATTGCTTGGACGTTACCTGCATGTTTTACCCCATGTTCTTTCTAGGAGGGCTAGAAACCTTTTTCCCTGTGAAAGCTCAGTCTGGAGTCCCTGTCCATGGGCACCAGTGGAATGGATATCATGGCATGGCATGGGTGCTGGGCTGGCGACCCCTGATGTAAACACTCTGATATTACTAACCAAATAACTGATAATACTAACAAAAAATGGCACTCTTAACCCTTTGGTTTCAGTGGGCTTTGGCACGCCTTCCTATAGAACTATACTGCATGTGTATCATGACTACTAATGCTATCCTTTATGTCATTACAGAGACTTCTTAGCCATTTACAGGGTAGCATGAAAAGCAGGAGCTTTCCCATCCCACACAAGTATGAGAGTGAACTTTTCTTAACCCCTAGCAGTTATTGTTACCCCACCCTGCTTAAGACGGTGAAATAACATGGGCTGTAGCTGTGCAATGTGCAATGCATAAAATAAATGAAGGGGTGACCTTTAGCAGTCAGGAGCAAACAAACCAAAGTGGCAATCCATCAAAATGAGTTCCCTACAATGGAGAATTTTGTAAACATTCGAGGAATTAGCGAGTCCACCCACCAAAATTGCTCTAAAAGAAGAACAATTATGACTTGGAAAAACTTCAGGATAGACTAGTTGCAATATCTTATTAAAACATTGTGCATTTTTGTGGTTTGCCCCTTCAGTTGCTGCTCTTCACCAACTTTTGCACATTTCTGATTTAAGAGGAAGCATAGTGAAGTGGGGAAAGAAATGAGATAAGAATGCCTCTGATAACTATATACCATCTCAGCCTCATTCGTGGAGCCCTTTGTCCAGTGGGAACAAAACAGTCGTAATTTTTGATCACTTTTCTGAGAATGTACTTTACTACAGTTAATTAAGCTATAAGATTGCATCTTGGATGTCATTCACTTGCCTGCATAACCAATTCACCTAAGAGAAGGGAAGGTGCTGCTGGCTTTTATGCCTCGCTGGCTGCTCGGGCAGCTGGGCAGCCAGTGCTCTTTCAGCCAGCGAGGTACACCCCCCAGAGCAGGCCTCTCATTGGCCAATTTAAAGTGCAGGAGCTGGTGGGAACCCCCAGGAGGCAAGGGCAATTCCCCAATGGCCACCTGGCCATGTGCGCTTTGGCTATCCCAGGGATCATGATCGAGCACCAAGATCCGCAACAGCCACCTACCTGGAGGAAGGGGTAAGCGTCCATTTTCATTCACTTTTCCGAAAATGTACTTTACTGCAGTTAATTAGGCTGTATGATTTCATCTTGGGTGTCATACACTTGCCTGCATAGTCTGTTCACTATGTGTGCCATAATGAGGATTGTCATTGGCTATATGATTGAGTGGCATACCTACAGAAATATAAACTAAGCTGGCTTGTTGCTTTTATATACTGCCCACTTCAATCTGCAGTTGATACTTCCCTTGACATCTAAGATTCAACGTATAGTTTTATAACCCAATAATTTTGAACCCAACGAAAATGTTCAGGGAAAATTATTGGTACAGTCTTTCCGAGATGGTGCCACTTGAAAGTGCAGGTGGAACATTGCAAGTGCAAATGCTTTTCTCATGAGAATTCCCCCAGGAAAGATCAAGTATGTACTCAAGAAACGTGTCTCAATCCAGTGCAAACAGGTCTTATAAATTCACACCTCCAAAGTTTGAGGGTGTGTGTGTTCCTGTGAGGGCCCTCTTCACGTGGTCCAGAAAGGATGTGACTTATAATTTGTGGACAACCATGGTCCACTTCAGGGAAGGAATGTGCCCAAGCAGGCTGTATTCAAGTTGTTAGCACACTCAAGGGGGTTGCCAGTATGAAAATAATGATCACTTGCTGAATTTCTGGATATGCAGCAGAAATATAGCAAAATAATCTGATTGGCCCCAATTATCTTTTGACCCTAAGTGATGGTATTTGTCAATATCCTAGCTGTCTGTTTAAAGACTAAGAGCTAAACACCATGCAGAGCAGGAGACCTTTCCTGCTGTCTCTTTCATAACTTAAAAAGTAGCTGGAGGTGGGTGGGGCCTAGAGGGATAGCATGGGAAGAAAGGGTTTAGCATCCACTATTCCTGCACTGCTGCTCTGGTCAAATTAGCAGCCTCTCTCCCCAAACCAATTAAGCAAATTAAGAGTCTCATCTCCTGATACCTTTTTATCTTAAATATTTGGGTGCAAAATACCTCCGTTTGAAAAGTATCACAAGAATTTGATTTTTAAACTAAATAGCTAAAAATAAATTGTATTTAAGTATCCATAGATGGTTGGTGTCTTGTCAGGAGATAGTTGAAAAGCATTTCAGTGCAATATAAGAGAAGGTATGTAAGCCAAATCACCTAATGCCATAGCATAGTGGCACTAAGGCAGTGAAAACCTTCCCCCATATGGTAAGAAGAAGAGCCCGCCCCCCTCAATATATACACACACATCCCAGGCAAAATCTTTATAGCAAGTAGTCATTTATTTTTTTAATGCCTTGATAGTTTGCTATAGGGCGATATAATTCTAAAGAAGTTAAATCAAATTGATGCAGGGGAAAAAAAATTCATACAAATACTTTATGTCAGTTTTAAAGTAACTTCAAGGACAGAAAATCCTAAAGTGTGTTGCAAACTTTTATATATTACCTCCCTATTAGATGCCTATAAGAGTGTATGAGTGTTGGTGGGCTTGTGAGAACTCCTGTGTGTTGTGGATGCTTCCTAGAGAGAACAAAAGGTGGTACTTAATTCAGTATTTTAGCAGGGAATGGGTTTTTTGGACTTAGATGAGATTTTGCAGAATAAAGTAAAAGTGTGGTTTTTTTAACTGCTAAAAGGATGAAAGGTGCAATTTTATCCTGCTGCAGTCCATCACCCGGATATTCAGTTCCAATGATGAGTTTGGGGTAGGCAAGTTCTAATGCATGCTTAGAACTTAGAGCTCCTCCATCTAGGTTGCCTTTCTCATGTCTCTCAGCATAAGAAGCTGCTGGCATGAATGGCAAAACCCAATATGCCCAAGAAATCCATCAGGGCAAGCAGGTCTCGGGATCAGAGGAATGTCTGATTTCCCTCTGCAATTAGAACTGCATGACATGGCTGGGGTCTGTCATTACCATATTTCTTCATTGCTGATAATGCTGCCTCCTTTGCGGGGATTGAAGCTAAAGCCAACACAACAAAACATGCAAACTGAGAGAATGTGGGAACACAAACATGGTGTTTACATGGCAGTATACACATTTGACCTGTAAATACAAATTGATTCCATCAAGTTTACTGGTACAGTTCTTTAGCAAGTAACAGACAGTTGAAAAGCAAGTGTTGCTTGACAGAAATTAATTTGAGAGGAAACAAAATGGCAACATGTTGTCCTGGAAAACAGCAAGAGAGGTAATAGATTAAGGAGCTAAAATTTTCTTTGGCATGGTCAAAGGAGAGAGAATTGAGTTTTGCCAAACTATATACATGATGTTTTGTTATACTGCTGCCAATGCAATGTTACTTTGCACAACTTTTTTTTGGGGGGGGGGGTAAAATATCAAATGTTGGGGTTTTTTTAATATGCCTTCATACAAATATTTTATTCAATATGTTGCATCTGTGTATACAACAAAATGGTAATAAACACAAACTGTACAATGCAGACAAACTCATTGCTTATATGTATGTCAGTTTAGCAGTACATACCAACAGGTCTGATACATATAGCCTACGACATGCAGTTCATCATTACCATCCTCTTCCCATGCAGCAGATGAGACAAGAGACAAACCTAAAGGAGTAACTGAAGCACAAGAAACAATGAATCCTCTCCTTTGTGCTGAAACAGGTTCTCCACTGGTTTAAGACCCTTCCAGACACAGAAGAGAATGCCAAAGGTGACATTGTGTGTTCTACTTACAGTACAGCGCCAACCATTCACATTACAAAAATAAACTCAGCCTTAACATTATATTAGCCACTCTCAACCGGTTGGCTTGGCAACATGAGTTTGCATGTTGGAAATTAAATTGTTGTGTTTCAAAGGATATTGATCCCATTTTGCAGAACTTTGATTATGTCTCATGAGCTTCTCCATAGATGAAAAGATGAAGAATTGCCAGTACAGGGTAGACCCAACAGACTATACTGTGATGAGTGCAGTCTGGATTAAGATGCAGTAGGGGCGGAATTTTTTTTCCTATGCTGGCCTTATAAAATCAGTTGCATGAGCTGACCAGATAGGGTACCATCTTCATACTTCCCAGTGCTAAAGTCAACTGTATACCCAACACCTGCCTCTCCCATTCTTCATCCACCAATACAAAACTGATTCCAAAATTTTGCAAAAAGAATGCATTTCACATCTTTTTTATTTTGCTTTCCTGTTTTATAACTTTGTGTTGTATTAATTCCAGTTGCACAGTATAGAAACTTAATTGTCTATTTAGAATGAAAGCCAGCAGACTGCTGGAACTGAGTCTTTAGAGAATAACACAAAACATTTCACATTTGAGAGCAAAGTATGGATAGTTTAGAGACCTTCAGTTTCAGTATTTACTACACAGCCCTTGCACATAAGTGTACCTGCATAAGAAGGCCACACCACCTGCTGATCACCCTGAACATCCAATTAATGGAGGGGAAGTTGGTCCTTTTTGTCCCTATGTGGTAGAGAACACAAGAGAGTGTTTTGAGAAAGCCACAGGGTAAAAGGATGCTCAGGGTTTATTTTTGTACACATACCGTTTTCATAGCTTTTAAACACCTCTTTAGTTTCTTCTTCTTTTGTCTTTTTAAGCGCTTGGAAAATTGAGCATCATTTTATGTGCTTCACTCTTCTGGTTAAAAAGAACCAACCTTAAACAGTCTCTTGTCTTAAATGGAAATAAAACATAAATTAATTGGTCTGAATGCTTACATTGTATATTTCTACTTAAGCAACATCACATAACCTACTTGGATGTATATCAAGTGTTTGCTTATTAAAATAGAAGCTGTTATGAAAATCTTGTAAGCGTCAAGAGTTAACCAATGTTCAATTTAGTTGACTACCTAAGCAGGCTGAACATTTCAACAGATCATAATTTATGTAAATGTGAAACAATTTTTAAAAGCCATTCTGAAAACACAGTCTCAAAAAATGAAATGGGGGGGGGGGAAACATGAAAATGAACACCGAATAGTCTAATACATGGTTTTCCAGAACTGAGGTACATTTTGGTCCATAGCATGCCTTCTGCTTTTATCAAGTTTTCTAATCAGCACTTTCGAATTCTTTGTCAATTTACTTAACGTCTTAACAGCATTTTTCTCATGTCTCCTAAGACTTCTGGCCATTTGTCATTTCTCAATTGGCTTCAACCCACTCTTAAACTGATATCCAGGAAATATCAACAGTATTTGTTTTATTAAGCAATCAAATGGTAAAAGTTCTTAGCCTTGTAATTGTGTTAGAATTTTCCTAGGTTCATGTAGTACAATGGAAAGAATACTGAGATCAAGGCAAGGCACCGTAAACCTAGCAATTTGGTGGGCATATATTATCTTAAAAAGCTGGACTGGAAACGTGGTACTGGTGAAATTATATAGAGAGCATTAAACTCTGCATGCTGAGCTTTTTTAGAAAGAAACACAAAGGAACTCTTTAAATATGTCCCATTGAAAAACTTCCCTCTTTTTTTAAAACACTGAAAGTATTAAAGTATATTCTACCCCTTGCATTGGTGCTGCAAAAAAGAACACAGTAACTTCCTTGCCCATGCTTTGCTGAGTAAGAGAGTGGACTACAGCCAAAAAAAAACAAGGATGGGATTACGTTCCATTCATTAAAAACAGGAAGGGTTCTATTGTTTCGAAATGGACTTAGGTAGCGCAATTTTCATTCATCTTAATTTTTTTTCTTTAACTTTCAAATAATGAGGACTAGTAGATGAAAAATGAGCCTTAGTTCAGGCCTACAAGGCCTACAGAGTTCTTTGGACCCACTTTCCCAAAAATGTGTGGGTCTTGCTCGCTGGGCAAGGCAAATGTTACCATTACCAGTAAGCCTGTGATATGTATAAAACACACACACAAAAAGAAACTGGCAGGGGATGTCAAACATTGGCCTCGAGAGATTGTTGACCGGCCATGTTTGATGCTTTTCCCTTCTCAGTAATGCTAACCTCAAGAACACACTAGAGAGTATTCACGCCGAATCCCCATTTGTACCTCTGAGACAATGATCCTATTCCTTGACAGGTATAATTCCGAATAGGGTTTCGAAGGCTCCCCTGATTCCCTGATTGCTTTTCAGAACTAAGCCACCAGCAACGTTTAACTCTGAGAGAAACACAATCCCTGCAAAGGAGTCACACAAACAGCAGAGCGAGCAGCCTTGTAAAAAAGGGGGAAGAAGAGAAAATTCATAATAGCACAGGTTTACAGCATCTATCTAGAAATTACTTATTTTGTGTGCTACAAAATTGAACTTAAAACACATGGGTTTCCTGGACTCAAAAGGGGGGTTATGGGTAACTGTCAGCAGGCAGGATATCAAGTGTACTTGTGAAGTATGTCATTCACATGAGGTGTCACAGTCACAGAAAAGATATTAAAAAGGCATTCCATATCTGGTAGGGCATTCCATGGTCTGAGTTCAGCTGGTTAACCAGGTGTCTTCTTTGCTGTAGGAGGAGTTACGGGTTGAGATTTATCCGCTTGCAATAACCTAGTTTGGGACGAGTGAAGAGCAAGCATTTGCTTGCCTCCAGCTGATCCGCAGACACCAGAGTGAGACAGTCTTGCAAGGATAAAATGCTCAGCCGTACTTAAGAGAGCTCAATAAGTCACAATACCCATGAGGATCTGGCTATGTTGTCTTACTCTTGTTAACTGGTTTGCCTCCATTCATTATTGCCGATGCACTTGTGCTTTTACTTGGAGTCACCCCAGCCTTTGGCACTGTTTCTCCAACATCATGCAAAGATGGTTCTCGATACATGGCAACTACAAATGGGAGAAGAAAAAGAGACAAGATGTGTAAGTAAAATGTGAGAGATCCCAATACTTAAACTCCATTTAACTGAGTTGCTGCTTTATAAAAATAATAATAAAGGAGTTTAAACACACACACTTGTATAACACTGGTTCTGAAAGACCTACACTGGCTTCCAGTACATTTCTGAGCGCAATTCCAAGTGTTGGTGTTGACCTTTAAAGCCCTAAACAACCCTGACCCTGTATACCTGAAGGAGCATCTCCACCCCCATCGTTCAGCCTCGACACAGATCCAGCACCGAGAGCCTTCTGGCGGTTCCCTCACTGCAAGAAGTGAAGCTAAAGAGAACCAGCCAGAGAGTCTTTTCTGTAGTAGCACCCACCCTGTGAATGCCCTCCCATCAGATGTCAAGGAGATGTGTAACTATACAACGTTTAGAAGACATCTGAAGGCAGCCCTGTTTAGGGGAGCTTTTCAATGTGCAATGTTTTATTATGTTTTTATATATGTTGGAAACTGCCCAGAGTGGCTGAGGTAACCCAGTCAGATGAGCAGTGTACAAATATGGTTGTTGTTGTCATATGTTCTTTCTGATTATATGTACAGTGTTACCTCATGTTAAGAACTTAATTCGTTCCGGAGGTCCATTCTTAACCTGAAACTGTTCTTAACCTGAAGCACCACTTTAGCTAATGGGGCCTCCTCCTGCTGCCACCACACCGCTGGAGCACGATTTCTGTTCTTATCCTGAAGCAAAGTTCTTAACCTGAAGCACTATTTCTGGGTTAGCGGTGTGTGTAACCTGAAGCGTATGTAACCCGAGGTACCACTGTATAAAAGTTAAAGGGAATTGGAAGCTGGTTGAGTTTAAAATTTACAACATAAAGACATGTAAAGCAAGTATTTATGTAGATGGGGTTAAGACCATTTTAAACAGAGAATGGCAATTGTCTCAAGATGCAGTCTGAATGAGGGACAACTATGCTACTTATAATATGATGACATTTTGATTAGTCTCCTGTGATGGAGGAATCCCTTTTGGGTTTTGATATATATTAGCTTTCTACAACACTCACTCCAAATTGCCTGGAGACCACACATGCTGCTCCCAGATTTGAACCATCCAAGTTGTCCCAGGAAGCTGTCACACCCCTATTGTGATTCCACAAGGCTAATGCATGTTCTATCAGCTAGCAGACTAATTAAATATCCACGTGTAAGGGCGACCACCACCACCCTGATAGTTTTCTTGGCCCATTCACCTTAAGCAATTAACAAACACACTGGGAGGGCCAGCTTTAAAACCAGCTTTCCTAATAACTGGTTCTAAATTGGCGAGGCCAGCACCTCCAACCATAATTGGTTAAGGGTCCCAGTTGAAAAATCTGCCCACTGATGGTGCTACTTTGAAAACACAGACTGTAACAATATCAGACTTCCCAATCCTAGGGAAATTGTTGCCCATTGCATTTCCTATAGAGGTGTAGGCATACTGGCTGTTAGTGTTAAGTCTTAAGCACTGGCTCTGTCAATGCCAAAGTAGGATGGAGAAGTTATGTATGTATACTAAGCAAGGAGGTGGGAAACCACCACTCTCCTTAGTTCTGTTTACCTGTGCTGTGACATGTGAGGAAGGATCGTTCATACCCAATACCCCTCTTCTCCCCACCCCTCTCAATATAAATACATGGCCATGAGAGGCACAGATCAGTGCATGCTGCTCTCTTTCCATTCAGCATTCCGTCCTGCAAGTAACTTGAGCTCTTGCAAGTTTATGTACTTGAGAGAGGATATGGGAAGAGCAAGGGTGTGCGGAAAGAATAGGCATTTAACAAATAACAAAAATAATAAGTATGCACAGATTCCTATTTCTTGTGTATGATAGTACTATGGTTCATCTTCACTAAGATTTATGCAGAAGAATGTGCATACAATACGGATCATGCATTCCTAATGCCTCATACTCTTAGGAATTACATCTATACAACCTGTCATTTTGAAAGTATAACTTATGTTTTCATATTTTCCAAATCATTACTTGCTCTCTATTTGTGAAAATAAAATCCAGAATAGTTGCCACATTGTTCTTTTGGAACAAAAATTGATTTTATTGTGGCATAACCTATTCTGGACTAGACCTACAGGGAAAAATAAAATCTAAACAATCGGGGCCAGAAGGTCGTTAAATGAAAGGGGTAGCAGTAGATCTGTGACATTTCTACGCAGAGCCCAAATGTCTACCCACTAAGAAAAGAGTGAACCATTTGCAACAGCACTCACTGGTGGCAATGCCATATTTGTGGCCCTCTCCTTGCTTTCAAAGGCAAGGAGAAGTGAAAAGATCAGCTGCATGTAGTGCAGACAAGCCTGCCTGTGTTGTCACCTCCTTTTGCATACTTCTTTCCCAAAGGCACAAGAACCAGTTCAGTATGATATTTGATTGTGGTTGTTTTAATGCTGCTATTTAGTTATTTTTGACTACAGTGGTACCTTGGGTTACAGACGCTTCAGGTTACAGACTCCGCTAACCCGGAAGTAGTACCTCGGGTTAAGAGCTTTGCTTCAGGATGAGAACAGAAATGGTGTGGCGCTGGCGCAGCGGCAGCGGGAGGCCTCATTAGCTAAAGTGGTACCTCAGGTTAAGAACAGTTCCAGGTTAAGAATGGACCTCCAGAACAAATTAAGTTCTTAACCCGAGGTACCACTGTATTGCAAACTGTATTAGGACAGATATAGAGTTATCAAAGATAAATACTAAATTAAAACTCAGAAAAATTTAAGGAGCATAATCAATTATCTTAAACCAATGGCCAAGCCATAACATAAAATGTGCAGCATTTTGTTTAATTTCAAAAATGCACATTTTTAAGCATCTTCTAGAAAGCATGTTCTCCCTAAAAGAGGGCACGTGTTGCAGTGAGACCTGGAGACTGACCCTCTTGTTGTCGGTGGGTATATTGTACAGCCACAACACCTGACTGGCAGGTCCCTCATTGCTGGGTTTAATTTGGCCAATGGGGTGCTGTCTCAATGGATCGAGAGACCTATAAATACCTATGCACGTGACCCAGAGCTTCCTCTTTTGGCTTGTGCATCGGAACACCCGCCCACCTCTCCCTATATTTAGGGCATTTTGTGATTGACCTTGCTATGCCATCGTGTGCCGTCTGTCATTGGGACAGGGGCACGGCAAGAATTTTCCCCACTTGGCTGATTAGCTGTTGCCATTTGGGTTTCGCCTGCCACGTAGCAAATCGTCACAACTTGTAAGGTTGTGGATAGGCACTGGTTCAGATGATAGGGATGGGAGAACTGGCTCGCCAAGGGTATTCCGTTAAAGGAATCCACGGACTCCGAGCCTGAGTCCAGGGGAGCATCTGGGGAGTAGACATAGCCTGTACCTGGGCTTTCTACCTACCTCAGATGTTCACCCTTGGCTGACCTATGATAGAGCTCTGGGTCAGCGCTACCTGCAAGGGTGCAGGAAGCTAATCAAACCAGAGCCTATGCAACCACTCACTTTCTGTAATCAATAAAGTTGTGGCCTAAATTCTGCCAAAAACCAAACTAAAATTTGAGTCAAATGTGTTTTTATTTAGAGGGGAGGTCTCTGGGTCTGAACACACAAATCTGAGGAGCAATGGCAATAATGAGATGGAATAGATAAGCACAATTGAAAACTTGTTTGAAAGTCACCACTCCTAAGAAATGAGCTCTAAACTGTAGTTCTGTGAAGGGTCTGGAATCTCTATCGGAGAACATTTGCCCACACAAAACTTTCAAGGTTCTTTGAAGGGGGTTTTGATAGCTGAATAGATTTCAACATGGTTTAACTATATTGTGTGGATTAAGATCAACATAAAAGGGATTTAAATGAGTTGCAAAAAGGGACAATGAAAACCTGAAGTACGGTGGCGATAGGACTTAGGTTGGCAAGATGTGACGGAGGAAGAAGAAACACAGGTGTGTGTGTGTGTGTGTGTGTGTGTGTGTGTGTGTGTGTGTTTGAATCGGGGCACTGAATTGTGGGAACCTGGGATGGAGGAAAGGGCTTGTCCCCTTTCCAACCTGTCAGTCACTTTGGAAGAGGGACCAGGGACACCCGAATTCCCCTCCAGCGTTCATACGGAATGGGGAACTTTCATGTAGGCTGGGGAAAGCATGATCAGCTGAGGTGAAGGAAGTGAACAGATGGCAGCAGTGACTGAGAGGGAGACCGAACAGGAGGGTGCAGCCTTGCCACCTAAAGCCAGGACTTCCTTTGCAGATGGGAGCAGACCCACTTGTCCCGACAAGTGTGCACTTGCAATCTCAATATTCCCACAAGGAGAGAGAGTCTCATGAGCCAATGTACCATGCCTCATCTTTAAAAGCTTGGTGGGAGGGTAGAGAAATTTGTTGGGACATCTTCCATCTTCTGTTCAGTCTTGGATATATAAATGGTCTGGTCTGGACATTTGACTTAGCTTTTATAAGCACTTTCCATTCCAATTTTCATTAAAAAAAATCATCATAAAGAAAAGCATATGCTGAGATTCAGATCTCCCTCGTTGGTTAAACAAAAACTTATCACAAAGCACGAACCCTGAATTTTTATTCTGAATTATATTTCACAATGCACTTTCAAGCAAAGTGCTCTACATATATTTTCTCAACAATCCTTTCAACAGCCTTGTGATATTTTTATCACCCCCATATTGCAGGTGGGAACTGAGGCTGGTGGGAGAGGAATGGCTCTCTCAAAGGCCACCTATTGAGCCTACGACAAAGGCAAAATTGCATTCTTCACAGCCCTGTCTTTTAGCAGCCATGCTGCATCCGCAGTCCATTTTGAGATGCTGGAAAAGTGCTTTCAAAAGTGGCTTTCCACACTCAAGCCCTGATCAAGTATCACCACATGCACAAAAAGCCTTTCATGTGTGCCCTTTTCAAACAGAATGAAGCAATATACAAAATACTCCTTGGAGCTAGGGAGGTGTCATCCAGCAATCTTTAGAAACCCTTGGGAATGATAGAAATGTACCCCTGAAGTCACTCATTCTGTGTGCTGCACAAAAAGTGAAGATATGCTACTAATGCCAATGCAAAACTTACCTTCCAATGGCTTCGGTAGAAAATGCGCTGCTGGTTTTGTTTTCTTCACTCTATTTCCTTTCATGACTTGGCCTTCTTTATTGAGCCCCAAGAACCAGGCCCTTCCTGACTCTTGCTGTCTGTAGAGCATTGATGAGTAGATTACATAATAATTTTCGAAAACAGACTCCTTAAACTTGCATTCTGGTGTAAAAAGTTCCTGCGGGGGAAAGAAAAGATGTTAAGAGGACAATCGCAGCAAGTGTTCTCTCCCTCCACCCCCATTCAGTTTTGGGTTTACTACATTTAAATACAAAACCCATGTGGCATCTGGGGCTTTTAAAAAAAGATCAAAGTTCAGTTCCCAGTTTTGTTATTGGGAAACCTTCGGCAATTCAATTCATGCTTATTTAACACATCTGTAGGATGACAAAGCACAGTATTAAAATGCCTAGCACAAAAAGCTAAGACTCTTTGATGAAACAATGCATGTCGTTCAGGCTCTTTGGTTGAATGCACGGAAGACAAATATTTGAACCACATCAACAAAAAGAAAACATGGGAGCAGTAAAGGCACCGCTTTCTTTTATGTTGTGTATATTTCTCCTTCTTGGAGACATCCAAAGAAAATACCTCCTATGTAACTAATTTTTTTTTAAAAAAAGTCAACTGAAAGTAAGAGGTGAAAAGGCCTGTGTGGAAAGAGTGTATAGTGATGCCTTGGAATATAGGAAACTACTTTATACCAAGTCAGATCATTGGTCCATGTCAGATGCTGTTGCTCGAGAGTAACCAGGCAGGACTCCGACCTGTCTTTTACAGGCTTTATTTTGGTGCAAACTATTTACAGTGAAGAGCCTCATAAGGTCATGTCTGGCTCAATCACTAGCAGAATCTGGGAGTGGTCTGTTTTTGTACCTCCCCCAACATAAAGGTTTCGTCACCCCAAGCCTTTTCCGCCCCTCCCTGCATCTCAAACTACTGCGCATGACCAGGGATGGCAGGGGTGTGCTTCCCTCCTCTCCGGCTTGTTCAGGCGCAGTGTTAAGGCTCTCTCTAGCATCCTCTGCTCCTTGCACTTCTATCTCTCGCCTCTGAGCCGATGGCAGTTCCCTGACAGTCCATCTAGCTCAATACTGCCTACAATGACAGCTTTCCAGGGTTTCAGCAGGGAGCAGTCCCAGCTCTACAGGGAGATGCTGGGGATTGAAGCTGGGACATTCTGCATGCAAAGCAGATCCTTTGCCACTGAGCTATGGCCCTTGCCTTCCCCAATAGGCTACTTAACAGCTCCACAGGCCAAATCTGACAGGTGGGCAAGCCACCCACTTGTCAATCAACTGACATCACAAATGACATCATGGGATTAGGTCCTTTGAAGTCTGGATGTCAAAACAGGCAACATGACACTGTTTTGAAGGATCGCCCTCCCTTTGCATCAGCAGTTGCAGGGAAGATCCTGCTCAAACTTGCTATACTCCGATTCTTTTTTACAAGGAGAGGCCATTATGTTCCATCAGCCATAAGGGTTTTTAATGCAAAATCTGTTTCCCAACTTCTCTATGCTTCAAACGTCTGGTACAACTGTTCATTTCCTAAGTTACACGGGTTCCAGGCAAAGTTTCTTTGGTCCCTATTACAGGTCCCAAACTGTCCCAAATTCAATTCTATTTCTGGAAACAGGTGAATGCCCACTCTCCACCAAAGCATGGTGGGCTGCCTTGAGATACTGGCTCAAGATCTCAGTTTTTGGCCTGGGGAAGGGATTATTAGTGCATTTAACCAATGAGCAGTTTGTCAGCCCATGGCTGAAAACTATGGCCAGAAAAGCCACCTCAATTGGACTTCCATCATCCCTCTTATATCATCTGGGTTACGACATTGCCCTTGAATCCCTGAGGCAAAGGCTTTGGGACACCTCACAAAGCGACCTGTGATCCCAATTTTATGTAATTTGTAGCCTGGTCACAGCTAGAATCCAAAATGGCTATGACTTTCAGATATCCTCATACCTTAGGAATTTTTCTGTACCTACCTATCGGCGTTTATTCACCAAAGCCAGACTAAATGTATTTCCCTCAGAAGTTCTAAATGGCAGACTGAGAGGCATCTCCTATCAGAATAGGCTTTGTTTATGTTCCCAGGACGTTGATTGTATGAAGCATATCCTACTGCATTGTGGGCAATATGAGCAAGCAAGGGACCAACTGATCAAACCCTTACTAGCAAATTTGCCGGGAAAATCTGAAGCCTCCCATATTAAATATCTTTTGGAAGACAGGTCAAATGATATTACACTAGCCGTGGCAAAATTTCTTTTGGAGGTTATAAGAAACAAAGGTCATTATGCCCTATATAAAACAAAATGACTGCCTTGGTTTCTTCCATCTGTCTGTCTGGTCGTTTTAACTGTATCTAGTTTTGAAATTGTTTTTTTTTGAGTGTTTGGACCGCAATAAAGTTTTTGATCTGATCCTGCTCAGTGCTGCCTTAAAGTGTTTTGCAAAAGCACTCTTTGAAACAGCCTGCACTTCTGGTTTAAGTGGGTGGGCAGCCAGAAGCAGTGGGGTAGATTCCACTGGCTTAAAGGAGAAGCATGAGTCTCGTCAAACAGCGCTTTTGCTAAGGGCTTTAGTCACCACTTATATCTTGCTGCCTTGACTGCACGATCCCATTCCCTGCTGGAAACAGGGTGCACAGCCAATGCGGTATTAAACCCTGTCTGCCCGCCCACCTGCAGTGATGTCAGCTGATGGTTGGGTGGATGTGGTATACAGAAAATGGGCTCACGTTTCTCATCCCTATAATATATAAAGCATGGCTAACAAAGGACTTTTGAAATGTTAAAGAAACCTTGGCTAAACAATTTCTGTTGCAGAATCATGATTCATTGCCATTCAGTTATATTTGGCTGCTCAGCAACCAAGGTAGCATTAATTATTTCTAGTGCAAAAGCAGAAGCTTCTGTAAACCCATTCGTAAAAGCAGCAAAATTTAAAGCTAAAATCCTCCTATTATGCTCAATATATATTATATGTAACTTTAGACTTTTAAAATCAAATCCACTTGCTTGGTAACTTTTATTAAGAATTGGCTCTTCTTTGACTAGAAAAATATATGTGAAAGAGCTCAATATAACCAAAACCTAAGTTAAAATTCTTCAAAACTGTAGATATTGAAAAAGAGTGAATAAACTTTCATTACTTAGTGAACTGTAAGTACAACCTCCTGTATCCACCAGAGTTCTTAAAAAGCAGTTAAACTGGGGAAATGGCCAAGCATCTAGGAATTGCCAATTTTATTTTAAAATGACAAAGTTTGCCATTAGAGTTTTGAAGATATTTCTCTGAATACTTATTTTGGGTAATAACGAAGGATCAGGCTATGTTGGTAACCTTAACCCTGTGGTAAGAAACTATTCATTTCCACCTTTTGAATACTTGCCCTCTGTGGAAAAATACATATGTAGATTTGGGCCATTTAGGATTAAACTTTTCTCCATTTGGTAGAAAAATAATGCCACATGATACTACCCACAACTATGTCTGGATCCAAACTTTTAAGTACAGTATTGTGCAAATAAAGACAGCTGCCATATTGTGTAGTATGACCACTAAACCAAATGGTACGCAGTCCCTAGCTCATATAAAAGCAACAGATTTCTCTATACTGTATAGATATAGCGAACGTAATTTCCTTCATTTTTGATGCTCACATATAGTTGCCAATGCTTATATAGCTGAAGCAGCAGCACACATTCACAAGAGGAAGATTATCAGCAGGCTTGATAGAACCCTAAGTCTTGCAGAAGTATAAATAAATAAAAATGGCTCAAACAACCCTAAGGGTCCACAACTATATATTAAAAAAACCTAACGAGGACTGAGCATGCTCAGTTGTCATGGAATGCAGGCTGACTCGTGGAAAAATGGGTGGGAGGTGGAACGGAATGGAGTAATCTGAAGGGGGCATGGCTGTCTATCTGAAACAGTAAGTACTCCACACCGCAACATTTTAACAGCACTTTGTTGTTTGTGTGTATCTATCTATGCAATCAGGTGAAGTGGAAGGGGAGAAAATAACATCGATTTACTTTTCAATTTATACACAAAAACAAAAGCCAGCATTTAAGTTCAAAGCTTGCATGTTTATGAAAATAAGTGAACTCAAAGAATTAATGAACCATGGGTAAGACACTTGAAAAGCAACCACCTTATTATTATAATTAGTCATTTCTCCCATGCTACTGGAATAAGTTGGGGGGACAACCAGGAGGTCCCGGCACTTGTGATACTTCATTCAATATACAGCAATATGGGTAAGATCCAACCAAAGCTAAGAACCTTTAAGTTCTGTTGATTTAAATACCACAGTGTTGCATTTGGCAATGCATTCCTCTTTTTTGAAAACATGCTAAGTAGCCACCCTAGCGTGTACATTCATACATAATTAAAAGTAAGAATTTTAATGCAAGGTTTCTCTAATACCTTGGGAGTGGGGGACCCCTTTTGCTCTTGGTGCTGCTGAAATTACAGCACAATTGTTCATTTTGTTTTCTTTTTGTACTGCTATCACCCATCCCTTCTTTGTGCAAAAGACAGAACAAAGAGGTTTTATGAGTGGAGGGTGGGAATCTGATCTGAGCATCCGCCCTCGAACCCACATGCACCAGGAGTGGAAGTTTCCCATGATTAAGTCTATAAACTCAACCAGCCATTTGCTTTCTGACAGGATCTAGCAGCCCTGCTCCTCCCAGGGCCTTCATGTACAAGATAGTCTCACTCAGAGCAAATGATTATACCTTAAAGGTAAAGGGTAAAGGGACCCCTGACCATTAGGTCCAGTCGTGGCCAACTCTGGGGTTGCGGTGCTCATCTCGCTCTATTGGCTGAGGGAGCCGGCGTACAGCTTCCAGGTCATGTGGCCAGCATGACAAAGCCGCTTCTGGCGAACCAGAGCAGCGCACGGAAATGCCGTTTACCTTCCCGCCGGAGCGGTACCTATTTATCTACTTGCACTTGACGTGCTTTCGAACTGCTAGGTTGCCAGGAGCAGGGACCGAACAACAGGAGCTCACCCCATTGTGGGGATTCGAACCGCCGACCTTCTGATCGGCAAGTCCTAGGCTCTGCGGTTTAACCCACAGCGCCACCCGCGTCCTGATTATACCTTACAGAGCCCCAATAAACTACAAAGATCTTCTCTTGAGCACGCTGTTCCGCTTTAAGTAAATGTGCACAGCAGGAGGTGCGGTCCACAGCTTGCAAATAATAATGGAATGGGATGGAAACTAGAACCAGCAGTTGTGTTCTTGAATTCCATGTGCCCTGGATACCACCCGAGCCCTCATTTAACCTAACCAAGCCTCCGAGGTGCATCAATCATATATCCTCCTCCTGCTTTCACTGTCCTTGGGATTCCCTTGCAAAGTGGCATAGGGAATCCATGACATTTCAGCTGACGTGCACTTTTATTATAAAAGTGAGAAACTTTGAAGCTAGTTAGATGACAGGTGTAAAATCCAGAGAGTTCTGCAGTTTTGCAAAAGTCAGCTGGAAAAAAAAGAAAGTGATGGGCTGACAAAATATTGAATGCTCTGTCATGTACTATAGGCTGCATTTAACTCTTCTGGAACTGCTACTAGTACAGCTCGCTTTGACTTAAACCTCAATATAACTGGATCAGCAGAGAGTTGTCTCGTCCTAGCATGTTCAGAGGAACTCATAACCCTCGTAGATGACATGATTACTGGGTTGAATTTTTAAATTATGGGGTTTCCCAATTGACGTTCTGTTTATGTTATCTGTTTTTACTGCAAATCTTTTAAGGGATGTATGCATTTACATTCAACTAGTTTCAAGAAAACTGATTTTAGACTAGCATTCTTGCTGCAGAGAAATTGCATTTATTCAGCAATAAGGAACTCCACATTTTCTTGGTGGGGAAATGTGATTCTTTTCCTAGGTAGTGCATCCAGAACCCTTGAAACTGCACATTGCGTGTGGGGCCAAAGCTCAGGAACTTAGTGGCCAGTGACCATGCCATCATATGGTGACAAGTGACAGTCCAACTCCTTCCCCATCCCATACCCATACAAATTTGACAGCATTTTTAAATGGACTCTTCTACTATTTCCATTTCAGAGATGAACACTTCCCACTCTCCGGTCTCTGACCGTAATAAATTATCTATCTATCCCACTTCCCACTCTATTTGTTCACTAGTAATGCTGATTATAGCCTTTTAAAGTATAAAGGGGAGAAATAACTCCCTCGCCAATGTTGTCCTGTCATTTAATGAACTTTTAATGTGTTCCTGCTTGCTACTGCCTAAAAATGTAGTTTTAGCCCGTGTAGTAACCCATCCTTCTGGCACTAGAGTGCAGAAGTGTGCTGTTTTTAAAAAAAGAAATCTAGAAAGAGCTCTCCCTAGTCACATACTAGAAAAGGCCAATTGTATTTCTACCCAAGTCTGTCGTTCTTTCCATGGGGAAAAGATTTGGGGTTCAATCCAGTGTCCATGTAACATGGTACAGTTGTGGAGCTGCACTGAACTCTGTCCCCTCCTTCTCCTCCTTGCCACATACACAAGCAAGCGGGCACTGCACCACTACAAAAGAAAGAAAGAAAACAACCACTTTTCTCGTAACCTGCCAATTTTGTGTGTTTGTGTGTGTGTGTGTGTGTGTGTGTGTGGGTACCACACTACTATGGAGAACGAGAGATCATAGAATTGTAGAATTGGAAGAGACCACAAGGGGCATCACCCTACAATACAGGAATCTTTTGTCCAATGTGTCTCATGCTCTATCGACTAAGCTATCTCTAATATTCTATATAAATAGGGTTTTCGGGTGCTTCCCTCACTGTGAGAAGTGAAGCTACAGGGAACCAGGCAGAGGGCCTTCTCAGTAGTGGTGTCCTCCCTGTGGAATGCCCTCCCTTCAGATGTCTAGGAGATAAAGAACTATACAAGTTTTAGAAGGCATCAGAAGGCAGCCTTGTATCGGGAAGTTTTTAATGTTTTATTATGTTTTTATATGTGCTGCAAGCTGCCGAGAGTGGCTGGGGAAACCCAGCCAGATGGGTGGGGATTTGCTCAGATGGGGTTTGTTCAGGGTAAGTGTGCATAGGATTGCAGCCTCACTCATTTGTTAATTTCAGCTGTTTCTTTTCCAGGTAAATGGGTTGTTGCGCAACGAATGTGCATGCCATACACCATCACACACTCTTCCTCCAACCATGCACTGCATTTATATTTTCTGTTTCTGTTTTACAGAACAAACCCTTCTCAACATGCCTCTATAACAGAAGTGGTTTTATTGACTTTTAAAATTATTTTATTTTTGTTCTGCTTCAACATTTTGTGCTCCACCTTCATACATAATAGCCAATGTAGCCACATTGGCTATTATGTATGTAGCCACATTGGCTATTATGTATGAAGGTGGAGCACAAAATGTTGAAGCAGAACAAAAATAAAATAATTTTAAAAGTAACAAAAAGTAACAAAAGAATCACAATTGACAGTACAATCCTATATGTTCCCCCCCTCTATATATGTGTGTTTACTCAGAAGTAGGTCCCAATTAGTTCTATGGGGGCTTACTCCCAAGTAAGTGAGTACAGGATTGCAGCCTAAAATCTAAAATCACAGTAATTAAAAAAGAAAGCAAAATGTTGGAAAAAACAACAATTTGGTGAACACAAACATGGCCTTCTTAGTGCGGTCACAATTCAGAATATGGTAAGGACAATGGAGCTCTCCCCTCCTCTCGGCTTACCTGAGGCATGCAGTGTGTGCCTGGATGTACGTGCACTGCAGCCCTCAATTACAATAAGAGGTTGGTGTACATCTCCCATAGAAGGATCCATCTGTCTCCAGAGCCCCAGCCTGCAAATTGTCCCTGCTCCCAAGGAACTTGCAGGCTAGGGCACTGGGGAGGAGAAAGACAGGGAATGTGGAAAGTGGACACGAGCATCCCACGGAAAATAGCTCATGGAGTTTTGGTTCATGAACTCAGTTCTACGCTGTGCACTCCACTACTGGCAAATGTATTCCTTGTTTTATTTACAAAGGAAAAAAGGGGGAAGCATTCCTCACTGAGCAAAGTTAGAGAGCTTCCCATCCATTCTGTGTCGACAACACATGGTACTATTAGCTCAAACGGAGGTTGCAATAGGTTCGTGCTCTCTTTGGTGCTAGCAATTGTTTCCCCATACCTCCCTCCCCCTCCCGAAGGCTGCCTTTCATCCAGAAATAAACTGAACACCACAAATCCTGAACCAGGGATTTCATCTTCTGCTCCTGTCAACAATTACAAAGAAGCACAAATGTTAAGGAAGCCTTCTCTACCCACACGTTGTCTGCCTCTTGCTTAGCACTTTGCAGACTCACAGCTTTTTCAAAACACCCACGGTCTGCTTACCTCTCTCACATAAGTCATCAGCATAGACCTCCATTGAACACAAGATGCTTCAACCCCCAATCAAAAGATCATTAGATAACTGTTCCGAAAGAGTATCATAATATGGATTTCTTGTGGTTCTGATATGATGATGATGATGATGATGATAACAACCAGTATGGTAATAATTCAATTTCTTACCTGCCCTTAACCATGAGGTCCCAAGGAAGGTTACAACAATTTTAGAGTACATTATTCAACAGTTTCAAACAAATTACTGTCACAAGAATGGGGGGGGGGGTTCCAAAAACATACAAAACAGGCAAGAAGTCTCGCTTGCAAAGGATAAGTGGGAAGCTCATTTTATGCTCCTATTTATTTATATCCTATCTTTCCTCTGGACGCAGATGGTGCTGTGGACACAGAGCCTAGGACTTGCCGATCAGAAGGTCGGTGGTTCGAATCCCTGCGACGGGGTGAGCTCCCGTTGCTCGGTCCCTGCTACTGCCAACCTAGCAGTTCGAAAGCACGTCAAAGTGCAAGTAGATAAATAGGTACCACTCCGGCGGGAAGGTAAACGGCGTTTTCGTGCGCTGCTCTGGTTCGCCAGAAGCTGCTTAGTCATGCTGACCACATGACCTAGAAGCTGTACACCGGCTTCCTCGGCCAATAAAGCGAGATGAGCGCCACAACCCCAGAGTCGGCCACGACTGGACCTAATGGTCAGGGGTCCCTTTACCTTTTTATCTTTCCTCCAAGGAGCTCAGAGTGGTGTACATACATCTCCGCCCCAATTTATCCTCACAACAACCCTGCGAGGCAGGTTAGGCTGAGAATGAGTGACTGGCCCAAGATCACCCAGTGAGCTTCATGGCTGAGTGGGGATTTGAACCCTGTTCTCCCGGGTCCTAGTAGTCCAGCAGTCTAACCCCTACTCCACACTGCATCTTATTCATTTGCGGAAATGTCTCTGCCTGCTCCTACACCTGATGTGACATATGATGGAGAAGGTGGGCATGGTTCGTGAGGAATGGCTTTGCGGGTCAAATTGGGATCTGCGCTGGGCCTAATTAAGTCCACAGACTGGAGCATCCACTGGATTTAGGTCAGTGTTTCCCAAACTTGGGTCTCCAGCTGTTTTTGAACTACAACTCCCACCATCCCTAACTAGCAAGTCTGGGAAACCCTGATGAGCCTATTAAATTCTAGACACTTATTTAAGAAAGATGCTGTAATCATAGTACAATGAATCTCAAAATAACGATCAATATTGCACTTACAGCAGTGCATAGTTTATTAAGATACCTTTTCATGAAATTATTTAACAAAATATGAATTTCAGTTTATAATTTGTTTTATTAAAATGAAACCAAAGTGTATCCATGAATAAATTAGTTTGCATTGATCACTGCTGGGCAGGTTTTCACTTTGGTTATGGCACAGAGGGAGGGAAGGTTATGACTTTATTAGTCAGAACTCGCAGTGAATTAAACGGAACATATGTAGCTTGGGAAATTGTCTTATTTTCCTTTTCTATAAGGTTCAGCGTGTTCAGTAAAGGTACCAAGGAAACTGATACAGCATCCATATTTTGCTGGATATAGGTACAAGGCAAATCTCTTGATACAAATACAGTTTACACACACTAAAAACACTGATCTTAATAAGCTGGCTACAGATTAGTTAAATAAGAGTGCTTTGGTCTAATCCGATTTGCAGCTGGATTCGCAATTTGGTTAAGCTGAAGCATTTTAATTTAAGCTGATTTAATCTCATTCAAACCTACAGAGCTAAACCGGCTTAAACCTTAGCTATTTAGCTCAGCTGGGTTAAGGATGGAGCTTGTTATTCACATTACTGCCAATGGAACAAAACAAGTTAAATTCTAACTACTTGTGTGTGGGTTGGGCTGCCCTTGACCTTAATATCCTACAGATTGGCTTAGGCTGCAATCCAGGCCACACTGATTGGGACGCGAACTGCACTGAAATCAATGTGTTCAAGAGCCACTCTGGGCATTGCAGCAGGCTAGAAGAGAGGACAGGCACATGACAAACTTGTGATCCTTGTGTAATGCCCAAACTGGGGGCCCACATATCTCCCCGGTGAAAAGAGGCAATATCTCCTGCTGCATATATGAGTTGTCACTTGACCTGTTACAAAGCATCCCTCACTCAGAATGCTTCTCTTTCATCCTCCACAATCAGGATGGAGTCAGCCTTCTCTTCATGCACCATGCTATTCCATGTCTGGTCTTACATAGCCAATAGATTTGTTTTCCAAACATATGCTATTAAGATACGAGAGTGGAAACCTTGTTGATGGCTGGGCAGGCAGTCAATAAGGTCTGGTCACCTGGGAACTTGCAACTCATTTGGAGAGTTCCTCAATCCACATTTGCGAAGGGATCCTTTAATCAAGGAGCAAGGAGGATGGTGGAGAGGCAAGCTACCGACTACGATAATGCTTCCCAGAGACCGAGAGAGTAAGGAGCAGACAGTACTGGTTGAGCTCTGCCTTTACTGGGACTGATTTAGCAAGCTCCAACAAGGAGAATGCTGGAAGCTCATAAAGGCAATAGGAAACGTGTCAGGCTCCTGCTTAAAATTCGTTAAATCTTACAAGAAAACCACTTAAAAAGTAGATGATGGGATTTGCAGGGGCAATCAATAAGGAGGAGAGTGCTTTCTTAATCCCACTGCAATACCATTGCTTCCCATTTACAAAGCCTCCCCTGTCGCATCCCACCCACCTCCTGCCACTTCATTTCCACAAACGCCCATGGAAGCCCCATGTTTGCTGCCAAATGTGTAGTACCTGATGTCTCCTTTGAAAGTGAACACAGGATCATGCTGTTGGCAGCAGTTGCAATGTTACCCCCAACCAATGCTTGTCTTAGGAAAACCCACACCAATTCTTTTGATATGCTAAATATATTATGGCAAACAAGAGGGAGGCGGGAATTGAAGGAAAAGGAAGCATTAACAATGAACCCACTTGATGTACAAAGGCAGAGATTTTAAATGCTACCAAGCTGGCCCATCGTGCTATATAGCTTAGAATGCCCACAGACATTGTCTGCTTTTTACAATTTTTGTTTAATAAAATTAAAAAACTTCTCCCCTCTTTGAAGATGATTTTGAGAATAACATTTCATTCACAGAACATCTACTTGCCAGGAACACATTACCAGCCACTATTGATATGTGTTGCAGAGACAGTAGTTAGTTCAATGAACGAAACAGAGAACAACATTACACGCAGATTTCAACTTTTATAGCTTGGTGAAAAGCCACAGGTATGCGCAATTGACAATGCTTTTCTCTACACGGCAATATTTGCTCGATAGTCATGCATCTTCAGAAAGATAAGTATAGTTGACCCTATTCCCACTTCATTCCACTGAGGAAAGATCTACGTGACTTCTATTTAACACTGAAGTGTTCTTCACCCATTTCAAAATGTATGCAAGCAATTTCTCTTTGATGAAGTTACTTGATCTCCTAAGCTACAAAGAAGTTAATGACGCATGGCTTGCACTGTATGCCCAGAGTGCAAAGCATTATGTAGGTTTTATCTCAGAGACAATGCAATGGGGCTTATCAGTAGTCCCATTACAGAAATTAGAAATTAAGGGCAAAGCAGGCTGAGGGCAGTTCCAGACATGGGCTTTCTCAAGTGATTAGTCTGCTTTCGCAGGTGACCAACTTTTCGCCAATCACTGCTGGTTCAAATGAGAGGGCCACCGTGAAGGAAACACCATGAAGGATGATGCGCAAGGGGTGAAGCTGTGAGAAATTTGGAGAGATTCCAAAAGCAAGGAAGGTTTGCAGCATTTCCGACAGGCGACATGAAGCAAAGCCAGAGATGCAGAGCTTCAGCGCAGAGTTGGTGACCAGCTGTTCCCGGACAAGGTGCAAGAATCTTTTGTGCTAGATTCTGCGGTGGAGGCACACCTGGCTTCCATCCCCTTGCATCACTACCCCTGCCAACACAAAGGGCTACAGGAAGGCACACCCCATTCTCATGCACATTGCTAGCAATGGGTCCTTTTGCACCAACTACAGAAGCATCTGTAACCTGAAGCGTCTGTAACCCGAGGAACCACTGTACTTGGGAGGAATGGGCTGTGAAAGTGGTTACACACCATGTTTAAATCCTTTGCTGTCAGGAAAAAAACACCTCACTGCAACTGAGTGTTTCACCATCGCAAAGGCTTAAACAGGTCGGCTTCGTGCAGTGCCTCTGTGAGCATGGGGCATCATAAAGACACCAAAGAAAAGCTCCCTAAAGAAATCACCATGGATGTTTGTGACTCTAAAGCAGAACAGAGCCGATGCCGTATTGCTTGCATACAGATTTGGTTCTGAAGTATTTTTTTCCCTTCTTCCTGATTGATTAGCAGGTATCATTAGACACATGAATTGCTCCATCTAATCAGATGATAAAAGATTATTCATGTGATGAGCTTATAATTTGAATACATTCTGAGTGGCATCATCAAATGCTAATTAAATTCTAGACTTTCCTTTTTTATAATTGGTACCAGGGGAGTATTCTACACATAATTTTGAGTCAAGGAAAAAAAAAAGTCCTAACATCTTCTTTTAATACACGTTTAATTGCATGGTGCCAATTAAGGCACAGTCATCCCAGTCCACATATGGTGCTTGTATCAGGAGACCCACATTCTTATGAAGAATATGCAATGGGGAGACATCTACCTGACTGCCTATTGCAATGCCATTTTCCTGCTAGACTAAGAGCTCAGGTAGGTTAAGATAGCCCTGAGATAGACAGATATAGGGATGGTATACAAATTTAATAAATAATAAAAATACATAAAAACAAACAAACAGGTATCCTGGTTTCTGAGACTACTCATAGCTTGAATCAGCTGTAGGGAAGCTCAAGCCCACAGGAACAATTAAGTACACTATACCTCCCAGTTGGCTGCAAAGTTGATGCCAGATATGGTTATCAGGTGTGGTACAGGTAAACTTGGCCTACAGGAATTGAGGGAGAGATAGATCCAGCCCATCAGGTCTCTTAATTTGTTCCACAAGGTTGTTTACCAAGCCACATCCACCTGCATTATATGTCATTGTCAATGCATTATATGCATTGTATGTCAGAGGATTCAAATGAACAGCCTGTCTGTCTGTCTGTCTGTCTGTCTGTCTCTCTCTCTCTCTCTGTGTGTGTGTGTAAAAATACTCTGTGACTTCATTAGCTCAGTTACCCGCTTGCCTCTTCATCTGAATACATGCCACAGTTAATATACTGAAAAGAACACAGTCTTCATATGGGGTGGGGGAGATATGTCTTCAAAGGTCAAAGATGACTCAAATATACATTGCTGTGGCATTGGGGAAGTTTCACCATGATCAATATTTGTATGCAGTTCATATGAGAAGTTTCCTAACTCCCACATACCATATTGCCCCTCCATTTCAACACAAATGTAGGAAACAGCATTAAGTGTTGTGTTCTATTTTCTAACCACTTTCAAATTTTGAAGTCAGCATGTGGGCAAAGCCCACATCCAGTTTCTAAAAAGGTCTTCCCCTAGTTGAAAGAATGATTTCTAAATTGAATATGCTAATGACAGTGGTGATGGTGGTGTTTGATTACTGTGGTGGATAAGAGAATACTTATTTCCATAAAAAAAATACTTAGCATGTATAGAGCACATTTATAGCACTAAACCCATTTTGTATAACATCACCACAGCAATCCTACAACAGGTAGGCCTGTATTACCATCCTTGTATATTAAATGGGGTGGTGGCTTAGCTAGGGCTGCCCAATAGATTTGTGAATGAATTGAGATTTGAATTAGGTTTTCTATCTAACAGCTCACAATTTTGTTACATGAGTTCTGTATCCTACTTTACATACATGTCTTCATTGAGGCATCCATTAATGTACCCAAGATCTCATTCCTAATCAGTCACTTCAAGTTTAGACCTAATGAGCATATATATATGTGGAACTTGGATATCCCCCCCACCCCCATTTTGCATCACTTTATACTGGCTTACATTGAAGCATTATTTACATAAATAAATGGGAGTAAAATATGCTGTTCTTGAGTCTCCTTCCACCCTCAAGCTCATGGATTCCCACGGAATGATGAATTCATAACTACAAGACTAATAAATGGTTTCAGCCGTCTCGGGAGTGTGGTCTCAAACTCACAAAGGTATCTTATGATGGGTGAGTACTTAGTCTGCACAATGAAGTTCAAAGGCATGAATAGCCTCTTTCAGTTGTTAAGACCTTGTTTCAAAATTAGTATTACACACCAGTTGGATGTTTCTGAATGGGGCCCGTTTTATTCAAGCAGAGTTAATTGCAAATGTCAGTTTTCCTCAAAGCACATCTGCAGCAGCCAGGTCCCCCCTCTCCTCCCTGTCATTTTTTGCTCAGATGCCCTGAGGAACAGTTTCTTTCGAGAGTGACCTACATTATGGCAGGCTGGCTGCTACAGCTGCAGGGAGTTATCTTTTAAGGTGGTGTCAACTGTCAGACTAATACTGAAACACCAGTCCCTGGCTGTTAACTTCTCCAGGGATGGTTTCTGGGAACCCTCCAGTCTTGCATAAAAAGAGCCAAGTCCAGGAGACAACTCCTTTTGTCCATTTAAGAAAGGGGGGGAAAAGCTGCATCACATATATTGTGCTTCCTTTTCTGTAATGCCAGTGTTATGTTCTACTAGCAGCTACTTGGCTGCCAAGTAGCAAATGCCAGATACGTTCTTAAGCAACAAACAGAGTAGAAACTAGTGACAACAGAATCTGTCTATATTTCAGAAGTAGCCATTTCTCTCTCTCTCTCTCTCTCTCTCTCTCTCTCTCTCTCTCTCTCCATATATACACCACAAAAATACAGCTTTTGCATTCATGTTCCACCTTTTCTCCAAGGAGCTCAAGGAGGCATACATCAGTGGTGTGTGGTCAGACGACTAGGGGGACTAGGATAAACCCTTAATGTTCCCCTGGCACCAGCTTCTGGCTGGCTGAGGGAGGCATGGTTCTCTGATGCCTTCAAGAGCCCTTCCACCACCTTCCCAAAGTCCGCCTGGCTTTGGGAAGGAGGCAGTAGGGCTCCAGCATCCTGTCAGAGACCTGGCTCCTCTTTCCCAAAGCCTGGGAAGCTTTTGCTCAGTTTAGGGAGGTGGGCAAGATGCTCACATATGCGACATTGGGGCATGGCAATGTCGCCTCCCCCACCGCCCTTGCAAGCTGGTGCCTCTGGCCCTAACTGTTCCCCTACAAAAAAAATTCACCGCATGTCACTGGCATACATGGTTGTCGCCCTCCTTGTTTTTGTTAGTTTCTGTTTGCCACTGTGCAGTGCTTGAGAGTCACAAGACTCTGTTTACATTCCAGAGACATTCTAGGCTGTTGGAAGTCTCATGGAAGACAGGAGATGGATGTGACGTTACTGGTTTCCTGTTCCTTTGTTTTCCAGTTGCTCTCTGCTCTCACACAGAGAGGATGTATTTCTTTTCTGCCTGCGTAGCTTAGTAATAAAACCTAGCAATGTAGCCCAAACTTCTCATCTCTTCCCTGTGCTGGAAACTCTGCTGAATGGAGGATGTGGCTGGAGCCTTATCAGAGGCTCAGGTCATTAATCACGTCGGAGGGTGAATCCGGAAGAGTCGCTCGGTCGAATGCAGATTACAACAGTTTTATCCTCATAATAACCCTGTAACACCTTACTTAGACTGTTAGACTGAGAGGTGGTGACTGGGCAAAGGTCACCGGCTGGCCTCCATGGTTAAGTAGGAATTTGCACACTGGATTCCCAGGTCCTAGTCTGCATAGAAACACTCTCAAGCAGTGAACCTGCTCCATTCTTACAGGGCAAGTGCAATGCCAATCAGAACAAATTGAACACCCACTCTCTTGGCACAGGAACCAACCACTAGCTGCACCTCCAACTTTCAGTTTATTGATTAGTGGCCCCCATTCAGCTCATTACCACACCCAAGAACTGGTTCAGCACCTTCAGCACCTCACCTGTTTGGCAATTCAGCAGTGTGGCCTGGAGGACAAGGCACCCCCCCCCCAATCACTGGGTTTGCGAGGTTACAGTTTCAAGGATGGAATGCCATAGCTGAACTGGTGACCTGTTTCTAAATACAAATACCTTACCCTCAAAATGTTTAGATAGCAGACATAACAAAGTTATTGTAAGCAGCAGATACTGCCCTTGTAATAATGAAGAGATGGAGTCAGTGCCACATGTTCTTTCTAAATGTAGTTGTTATCAGTGGGCTAGAGAAACTGATATTTTCCACTCTACATAGTCCTTTCCAGGTTAATCATCTGAGTCATTTTAGTAGAGGCCTTTTAAAAAATTCACTGAGCAAGTTGCAAAATTTCTAAATATTACAATTTCCCTTAGACAATGTACAATTGCTTTCTGATTTGTCTCATTCTTTCAACTACATTCATTTTTTTTTCATTCTGTAGCTTCTTGTTTGTGATGGTTGGGCTATAAATAAATTACATTTGCATTAGGAACAAGTGTATATGTATTTTCAAACCACCTGTTACATTCTGACTTAAAATTCAGGTGTACATTGAAAAAAAGTCTTAGGTAAACACCCCCAAAACGTAATGTGTGAAAGGGCTCATTGGCAACACAGTGTAAAATAAATAGGACTAAAATTGGAGGGGGGAAATAATTGATTATATGATCATTTCAGAACTTCATTTTGCTCAGCAACAAGCTGTATACACATGTAATAAGCGTGCAGATGTCTCAAACCTGGGAAACTTAGCAAACATGTCTGGGGGCAGAATTATAATTCAATATTTTCCAGACTGATAGGAGGAGAACAGGAATGAAAATGATCTGAAAAACTTGAGCAGCAGTAAAGTATTGTTCAAACTAAAACCATAAATAATGCACAAGTATTAAATGGATGATAATTGGCTGGCAAGCTTTACTGCAAAAAGAAACCTGGCATTTATGGATAATCTGCTTGAGAATGATTTTGCTACAATCAAAAATGGCAAAATAGCCATTGGGCTGTTTCTTCAGAGGTATCATACTGAAAATGCTGGGTATAATGGTTTCACTTTGTTCAGGGATGTTTGAGAAAGATTGTACTGGTGGTTGTTAACTGCTGCCCTGCCTGCATGCATATGCGGGTTGTACAGACAGTATCATTCTGTGCAGCAAATTGCCATAACAACTCACATTTGCCTGCTGTGATGTGACTGCAGTATTCCCTAGGATCCTCAGACATAGCGCTTATCTCCAACGTTTTCATAAATCCTTACAACAATTATAATTCAGGAAAAATGCAGTGAACGTGAGCAACAACAAAGCAGGAGGAAAGGAACAAAGCAGCTTGGGTAAGGGGCACATGGAACAGGCAGTTAGTGACCGTGCCATGTGCAAGCCCCTCCTCCAAGCTGGGGAATTGCGGTTGTCCTATCTGCCACCCGTCAGGTCTGCAGCTGCTGAATGCCAGGTTGGCTCTGAATAAATACCTCCCTCACCCATGATCTGATTAAGGATGAAGAGGCTGATCTGGTCTGTACGCATGAGGAGGCTGGTCTGATCTCTGAGACCTGGGTGGGTGAGCAGGGTGGAATTGGTCTCACCTAAGTACTCAGTACTCCAATACTTTGGCCACCTCATGAGAAGGGAAGACACCCTGGAAAAGACCCTGATGTTGGAAAAGATGGAGGGCACAAGGAGAAGGGGACGACAGAGGACGAGATGGTTGGATAGTGTTCTCGAAGCTACCGGCATGAGTTTGACTAAACTGCGGGAGGCAGTGGAAGACAGAAGTGCCTAGCGGGCTCTGGTCCATGGGGTCACAAAGAGTCAGACACGACTAAACGACTAAACAAAAACAACAACAAAGTACTCAGTGCAGCAGACTTGCTAAGATTCTTCTCAGCTGAGATTCTTTTTTTGGGGGGGAGGGTCCTAGAGTGTGTGTTCAGGGCAATTGGGACAGATTAGGGATTCTGCTGGTTTACCACTCACCAGTGGCATAGCATGGGTTGCCAGTGCCCGGGGCAAGGCAACTACTGAGACCCCTAAACTGTGGACTGTTAGCAGTCCCTCAGTTCCTTCCACCAGTCCAGTATCGAATAACATCAGTTAAAGACTCTACAACACTGACTTCTGAATCTTCAATGTGCTCATATCAAATCACTTGAGAAATTTGCTCCACCAGCTCCCTGGTCAGCCTTGCAGCACTCCAGAGCATCATTTACAGAGCCAGGATCAGCTTCCATTTCCCGAGATACTGGGGTGGGCTGGGGACTCCCATGTCCATATTACATCTTTAGATGCTTTGTTGCACAAACTCTTCAGGTAGCATTTGTGCAACAGCTGTGGAATACCACTAATGAACAAACTCATTCAACCCATATTCCTTTGAATTCAACTGATGAAATAAAAAATACATCAATATTATTATTTTTTAAAATAAAAAAACTAGTATTGGAATGAATTTTTTTTGTGTGTTTTTTTGCATTGGCAACACTTCGGTCAATATCTGGAAAACTACTTTACACTAGCTGAAGGCTTGGGTACACTCACTGATTTTTAAAAAAATTTTTAGAATTGGAACAGAAGACAGCCACCAAATGCCATAGCACAAATTGCTAATGAAAGCCACTCCAAATCCAAAATGAGCTTTCTATGCTGAATGGGGCATTGCCCTTCAAGACACAGAAGCCCAAGTCCCCTCTCCAAGCCTAGAGCTAGTCATGCAGTTTCTTGGATCCCAGTTCATATATTTTTGTGCTAAGGAAACTTTCAGAATGGAACAATTTCATTTACATTTTCCAGCTCTACAGCAATGAAGCTTATATTCTCAATTTTACACTTGAAATGCATTTTCAGTTTGCTCACTTTTCTGCCTTCAGTGATCAATGGCTTCTATACGTGGCATTTATCAATTAAGATGTGGAATAAAAGTTGCGACCCTACAGGCTACGTGTTAAACACCTTTTCATGAAATCATGAAAGTGATCTGTAGCGTCTGGCTTGCAATTAAGCAGCAGCAGCAACAAAAACAACAACATGTTTGACATTCACATTTAACTGACACTCATGTAAAAGGCTCAAGGCTGGTCTGCTCTGTCATTCTGGTTTGAATACAGCTAATTGAAATGATTCCCTCAAAGGAAAACTTTCTGACAGACAAGTGAGTAAACAGCTTGAATTCCGATCCCCCTTCAGTTACTCTAATTATCTGGCATGGCAGATAGTGTTCAGAATCAGAACTGCCACCAAAGATCAAACCTCAAGGTTAAAAGTAAGAGATATTTGATGCTCCTTCCCATGACAAAAGAAAAAGAAAATCCCCAAACAATGAATTCATATTTTTAATATTAATGAAACAGAGTTGCTCTACAGAAAATCCTCTCATCGCAGACCGGAAAGCTGGTCTTTTTTACTCTGTTGTAGTAAACGAGTCCAGTGGTCCCTTCTTTTAATATGCACTAAGGTTGCCATATTTTGAAGAGCAAAAAACAGGACACAACGGCCAACTTCTATTTCTAACTATGGATCACTGTGATGACTCTACCCATGAAAAAGAGGATGTGTCCTGGAAAAAGAGGACATATGGCAACCCTAGTACTCCTCATATTGGTTTCAACTATAAATCACCCTTATGCCCTCCCATCCACTCCCTATGCTAATACTAACGTTGAGAAACATTAAGTAGCAAAGTAAAGGTAAAGGTAAAGGGACCCTGACCGTTAGGTCCAGTCGTGACTGACTCTGGGGTTGTGGCGCTCATCTCGCTTTATTGGCCAAGGGAGCCAGCATACAGCTTCTGGGTCATGTGGCCAGCATGACTAAACCGCTTCTGGCGAACCAGAGCAGCGCACGGAAACGCTGTTTACCTTCCGCCGGAGCGGTACCTATTTATCTACTTGCACTGGTGTGCTTTTGAACTGCTAGGTTGGCGGGAGCTGGGACCGAGCAATGGGAGCTCACCCCGTCGCAGGGATTCGAACCGCCAACCTTCTGATCGGCAAGCCCTAGGCTCTGTGGTTTAGACCACAGTGTCACCCACGTCCCAAAGTAGGGTAGCTTAATTTGGGCATCTTAAAGAAGGATCAGTTGAAAACTTGTGCACAACTTACATCTCAGTTGTTTGTTACTGCAGCCATATCTCCTGGCACTGGACGGGGGGGTGGGAGTTGTGTAGGAAACAACTGCCAACCTTTATTAGTGTAATGAATTAACTGATAATAGGGATGAGCTGAATTTTCCACTGGAAAAAGCCCTGAAAACTGTTTAGAAAACCCCTTAAAAAGAAGCTGTGCCATTGTCGCTGCTAATGGTGAGCCCTATGCTGAGAAACTGTCAAAGTAATTTCTCTTCTCTCCTTGGAGAAATCTGGTGACATGGTCCCCCCAATTTCTCTGCCCACGAGCAGGGTGGAGAATTTCCACATGGCTCTAGATAATACAAACTTGCCTGATTCCTAAGATCAGAACCCCTGCTCTGGATGCTTCCAGTTTGGGAGCTTTTTGCAGTTGTTACTGGGTTGCAGTATTTATTTATACTTGTGAGAATTTCCAGGTTATGTTCTGCTGAGTATTGATACTGACTTTTATTTATGTTTATGTTGTTTTAAATAACTGTTTTAAACCATCTTGAGGGCTATGATCACAATGCAGAGTTGAAATATTTGGAATAAAACCAATAGAGCTGTGAAAGAAAGGGTTATCTAGCTTAACCATCAACATTATCCAACCCAGACCACGAACTGCTAAAAGCAAATACCCCCTGAATGACAGGTACACAGAGGAAATAGCTCCAGGGGAAGGAAGGAAGGAAGGAAGGAAGGAAGGAAGGAAGGAAGAAAGAAAGAAAGATGTCCAATGTCCTGGAGAAGGCAAACAAATCCGAAAGAGTTGACATTTACTAACCCATCTGATTGCAAGGAAGTTCCTTCTTAATCCAGATAAATGTCTTCTGGTGAACTGAGCAACTCTCTTGCATACAGTTGCTAAATTTCATAGATTGTGAATAACTTTTCAAAGAAACCTCCAAGCAGTCTTTATGCTAAGGCAATTTCATCAAGAAGATGTCTCCATCTATGGTTAAAGCACCAGGACAACTGATCTGCTGTCTGTTTTCTACTTTGGAAAATAAATTGGCACATATGCTTTCACCTGTGTCTCCACAGAAGTTCACCTACCGCAGTGACTTTTAATTATCTGTGCTAAAGCTGAAGAACGAAACAAATATCCTTAAGAGAGAGATGCAGACATACAGTTGGGCCTCGCTGACTGACTGACTCATTCACTCAAGTTACCAAAATTCTAAGGCACTAACATGATGTAGGTATATGGGGAGTCAAAAATGCCTTATTACTACAAAAAGTCTGTAAATCAGACAGTTTTGCTCTACTTGGCTGCAGGTTGCAACAAAATCATCCCTTTCAATTTGTGTGTGTGTGTGTGTGTGTGTGTGTGTGTGTGTGTGTACAAAAAACACCAGGCGAAAGGCCCACAATATCCATCAGCATAATAAATATGTGTAGGTCAGGAAGAGCAGGGGCTGCCACTTCAATGCCCCATTCACTACATACATTCACTGTGGATGCATATGTTATCTAGAAAGGGCTAATGCTCCCTATGGATGAATCAAATTGCTTTAGCCTTTTTGTGTTGCGCGGGGTGTGTGTGTGTTGAAAACAGTTGCTTTCAGCTTCTGCCAATCTTGGGGCACCTGGATCATATTTCTCAACATCACTGGCCATAAAGCAGGCAAATAAAGCTATTTAGAGAGTTAGACTTGGGAGTTAGACCACAGGGCTGCAGTGGATCCAAACTCCAAGAAGCAAAGTTAGTGAACTAGGTAGAATGGAAACTGCCTCATGGCTAAGTATTGGTTTGGATAGAGAAATAAACTAGGCTATGTTTAGTGAGAGCTCTCACTATGGAGGGGAGAGCTGGACTATGAAGAAGGCTGAATGCCGAAGAATTGATGCTTCTGAATTATGGTGCTGGAGGAGACTCTTGAGAGTCCCATGGACTGCAAGAAGATCATACCTATCCATTCTGAAGGAAATCAGCCCTGAGTGCTCACTGGAAGGACAGATCCTGAAGCTGAGGCTCCAATACTTTGGCCACCTCATGAGAAGAGAAGACTCCCTGGAAAAGACCCTGATGTTGGGAAAGATGGAGGGCACAAGGAGAAGGGGACGACAGAGGACGAGATGGTTGGATAGTGTTCTCGAAGCTACCAGCATGAGTTTGACCAAGCTGCGGGAGGCAGTGGAAGACAAGAGTGCCTGGTGTGCTCTGGTCCATGGGGTCACGAAGAGTCGGACACGACTAAACGACTAACCAACAACAAATGTTTAGCTGATATGGTTTCCTACGTGATTTCATTTGCTCTTATGGTTTCCTCCATTCACACATTTGAGCTAGTCCCGCTTTGAGGGGAGGAATTTCCAAGAACATCCAGAAACATATCTATGTTTGCAGGATGCTCGTTCCATGTCCCGCCCAGCAGGAAGTTAACATTCCTCACAACCATTCTGTGGCATGAATATGTGCCTCTCATATCAGCACAAGGAATCACCTATCAAGTCATCAAAAGTGAAGTGGATTGGATTGGAATGCTTCAGGGGTTGGAATCACTGAGATAAATGAAGTAGTTTTGTTTATAAGTGACGCCTGTTGGAATACCAACTACGTCTTCGTAACACTGGGGTGTAACACTGTACCAGCAACATTATTTCAACTGTGTTGGAAGAGTGGGTGACGCAGTATTTTATATTTTCAGTGTTGTCTAACGTTTTTGTGATGTTTTAATATGTATTCTTCCCTGTATATGAAATCAAACGATCAAGAGCTGCATCACTCTTCACAATCTATCAGAAGGTCAGGAGGGAGTGTGCAATGTCAGACTCTTCTCCTGGACCCTTATTAGCTTGCAAAACAGTAGTACGGAAATCATTCATGAAGCAGACTCCAGACCGTATGAGATAATTGCTGAAGATAGAAAGCTGCATCATATTTTAGCTAATGGTTTTTAAAACTGCTTATATTTGGAATTTAATTTAAGGTTTAGAAGACTGAATAAAAATGTGATGTGCATTTATATGGCCCCCTGGATTATTATAATTTTTTTAGCTTTTGCCAATCAACTTCTAAGGCCGCAATCCTGTACCCACTTACCTGGCAGTAAATCCGATTGAACTCAGTGGGACTTACTTCTGAGTAGGTATTTATAGGATTGCACTGCACATTTCTTATGTGCATTGTTTACTTCTACCATATGTGAAAATCTCTGCCCTTAAAGCAATTAAAATGAATGAAGCTTTCCTTTTGTACTATTACTGACTCGGACTCCTGATATTAAGCAGCAGGGAGCAGGCAGCAGGGGGGAACCAAGTTGGTTTTACTTTGTATACTTTACTTTCTATCTTTCTTTCTTAACCATTGCTTTAAAATATACTGTATTGTCCTCTGAGGTTTTCTTTCCATTACCAAGGAATGGAATTCAGCCAGATGATCTACCCCCAAAAAAATACGGTTACTAAGCATACAGTAATTAGGTATGTGGATTTGAAATGAGTGTCAAATCCATGGGAAAAAGAAATATTAAAGGGAAATCACTTTGTGTATTTTTCCATTGTGATAATTGCTTTAGACAAAATGGCAAGCCAGGACAGATTTTTATTTTATCCAATCAATTGGCAGAACCTTTTTTAACACACACACACACACACACACACACACACACACACACACACAAACAAACAAACAAACAACAACACCCTGAATCTTGTGATATATGCAGGACTTCACTGAAATACTCAGTGGAGAAGCTGTGCATTGTTTAAAGTAGCCAGCCAGTGGATGTCACTGTTGCTCTATACCGAAAGCCCCCAAAAGGGAAAAAAAAGGCACCACTGTGAGAAAACATGCATGCATATGGGGAACTACCTAGTCACATATTTTTGGGGCAATAGGAAGTTCCAGTATGGATATAATGAGAGCCCTGCTGGATCAAGCCATGTAGGCCACTATCCTGGTTCCAGTAGCAGCCACCCAAAGGCTCCCAGAAATTCAATGAGAAGGGCAGAAAGTCAACAGCTCTCTCTGCATAGTGTGCTCCCAGCAACAACTGGTATTCAGAGGTACATTGCCTTTCAACATGGAAGTTCTGTTTGGCTGCCCCGTGCAATAGTCACTGCCAGACATATCCTCTGTGGATTGGTCTAATCCCGTTCTTAAAGTCGTATTAAATCCAATGGCCACCATCAAATTATTCCCACTCCCTCCATTAACAAAGAATTGGGTTAAAAAGAAATGTGTGTTTAGTAGTATGGGGCTTTGCAGATTGTCAAAAAACTATGCACTATATCAGGGGTCAGCAAACTTTTTTCAGCAGGGGGCCGGTCCACTGTCCCTCAGACCTTGTGGAGGGGCTAGACTATATTTTAGGAAAAAAGAAAATGAACGAATTCCTATGCCCTACAAATAACCCAGAGATGCATTTTAAATAAAAGGACACATTCTACTCATGTAAAAACACCCTGATTCCTGGACTGTCCACAGGCCGAATTTAGAAGGCGATTGGGCCGGATCCGGCCCCTGGGCCTTAGTTTGCCTACCCATGCATTATATCTATGCTGATAAACAACAGACATGCTTCCTTATTAATGTCTTAACCCCACCGCAGAAAGGCAGACGAATGAAATGCTCAACCCTTTTAATTTGATCAACAGGAATGTTGGTATCATGAAGCTCAGGGCTGGCCCAACTATTAGGCAGATGGTTTGGGGTGCCATGAGAAGGCAGCAAATTTAAATGTTTACTGTTGCATTTTTCTGCTTGTGGGATCTCAGATGCCAAAATAACTATGATGGTGCTGTGCACCTTCACCAATGAAGTGAGGACCATTTGCTCCTCTACCTCAGGCAGCAAAATTGGTCCAGTCCTGACCAAGCAGCACATTTATTCTTAGCAGCATTAGTCAAATCAAATAGATTTTATTGCATTAACCGTGTGGCCATAGCATGATATACATAGAAATAACAACATAAAATGGGGGTGGGGAGGTAAAGGTAGATATCGTCCTGGGCAAATGCTTAAAGGGAGGGGGGAAAAAAGAGATAACAGAAGCAACAGAGGATTTAAAACATCGAGTGACCGAATAGTACAGAAACAAAAAGACAAAAAACTGCTGAGGCTGGAGGAGGATCGTTAAAGGGGTCCTTCAGCTCCTCAGATTTGTCCTAGCTCCATTGTCCTTGTACAATAAAGCATTAGTCCAACTCTTTCTGTGGTTTACAGAGGACTAGAAGAAGAAGAGGAGTTTGGATTTGATATCCCACTTTATCACTACTTGAAGGAGTCTCAAAGCGGCTAACATTCTCCTTTCCCTTCCTCCCCTACAACAAACACTCTGTGAGGTGAGTGGGGCTGAGAGACTTCAAAGAAGTGTGACTAGCCCAAGGTTGCATGTGGAGGAGCGGGGAAGCGAACCCGGTTCACCAGATTACGAGTCCACCGCTCTTAACCACTACACCACACTCTTTTTGCAGCCAGAACTCACCAGAACTACCTCTCAGGTGGGCGCCATTGCCATTATAAGAGAATAAGAGAACAAGGGAGGCATTCGTGGTGAGGCACCTCTTTTTCTAGAAAAATAGCACAGAAAACAACAACAACAACAACAACAACAACAACAACAACAACAACAACAACAACAACAGCCAAAGGGCACTCTCTGAAAGTGGCCAAAAGATCATCTCATCCAATCTCACACTGTAAGGCTGAGGCATCTACACACCTAGCTCTCCTCCCTGCAACAGAAGTACAATGTGGAAATGCAGATCAACCTGAACATGTTTCTGAATACCTGTTGTGGAAACCACAACATAAAATTATTATTACAGGAAGGGACAGTGCTGTTGCACCCAGGTCCTGCTTTTGGGCTTCATACAGGCAGCTGGCTGGTCATTGTAAGAACACTGTTAGAACCTTTACCTTACGTGTAGGGAACAGGATGTTGGACTAGTCAGAACTACAACAGGGCTGGGTGAATTTTGGGGAGAGAGGGATGGCATAGACTGAAAGGAACGGGTAACAGGAGTATAGTTACAATTTCACAATGACCAGGAAGATTCTGAATGGGACATTTCAGCCTGTCAGTTTAATCTGAAAACAATGGATTAAAAAGATTGGCTTGGAGTGGAAATGCACAACATTTGATTTCAGTAGTGGAGCTCACTCCTCAAGGATAAAACAGGAAAAAATAGTTTCTACTACAGACTGCTCAACTCTGTATGTTATTATATTTCAGGGAGTAGCTTTCCCAGGACCTTATAGAAGGCCTAGTTTGAAATCTCTAGCCTTTAATCTGCTTTAACAATTCCCTGCTGCATAAGTGACTGTTAAGCAACCTCTGGTACTGCCTGCCTCGCAGGAATGTTGACAGTGAAAAGGCTATTTTTCCCTGATAAACTGTAACAAAGCAAATTGTGAGCATCAGACCCCTGTTGTCTTCAGAGTGTGAAAGGGATGTTCACTGAATGGAAAATACACACGCATCAAGAGTGTCACTTTTAATTCAATCAGTTAACTTGAAAGGACCGATGTTATTCACCAATAAAGTCAAAAGGAGATCAAAACTATCAACTATCCATTCTTCCCACAAAAGGAAATTATTTGCATCTTTAAGGAAACTTACTAAAACAATTTTACGAGCACAAATCCACTACTTGAGTTACACGTCTGCAGACTGAAACTACAGAAAACTGGATTTCACCCTTCCATTTGATGCCTCCATTTAAAAATGTTCATTCATAATTCTTATTGTTCCCTCTAATCCCTCTTTGTGTCTCTCAAAATTTAGTTTACATGGAGCTTGAAAGACGAAAGGATAGAAAATTCACATCAATGTCTCTATGTGACACTGATATGATGCTCCCGAGGAATACTATTTTCCCCTGCAGGGTTCACATGAAGCTCACTCAAAAGGGTGAGAAGGGCTGCTTTGCCTTGGTGTTAAGAGACTGAAAAAAACAGACTACTCAACTGGCACACAGAAGTAAGATTATCTGAGTTTGCTGCTCTTCAAGTTAATATCTGGGCAAGAATGCAGGTGAAGATAATACACAAAAGACATTTGAGAAGAACAAAACAATCAGTTACACAGTCCTTCCATAATTATTTTTTGCAATGCTTTGCTCAAATAAATTAATTTGTTCATAGCAAATGTTGTCCAAACCTTATGAAAGTCTTCCAGGTGTATCATCATCATCACCATCACCATCACCATCACCATCACCATCACCATCACCATCACCATAACCATATTGAATTTATATACTGTACTATACCCACAGCTCTCAGGGCAGTTCACAGGATAAAATCAGAATAGAAAACCACAAAATACATAATCTAAATAACAACAACAACCCAATAACCCTCCCCCCCAAAAAACACACACATTTTAAAAGGGCATTGGATGTCCTTCAATCAACCAAATGTCTGATTAAAGAAGAATGTTTTTTCCTGGTGCCTAAAGGTGTATATCTGGGGACACGGGTGGCGCTGTGGTCTAAACCACTGACCCTAGGGCTTGCCGATCAGAAGGTCGGTGGTTCGAATCCCCATGATGGGGTGAGCTCCCATTGCTCGGTCCCAGCTCCTGCCCACCTAGAAGTTCAAAAGCATGTCAAAGTGCAAGTAGATAAATAGGTACTGCTCCGGCGGGAAGGTAAATGGCATTTCTGTGCACTGCTTTGGTTTAGCCAGAAGCGGCTTAGTCACGCTGGCCACATGATCTGGAAGCTGTCTGTGGACAAACGCCGGCTCCCTCAGCCTATAGAGCGAGATAAGCACTGCAACCCCAGAGTTGTCCACGACTGGACCTAACGGTCAGGGGATACCTTTACCTTTTAAAGGTGTATGATGAAGGCACCAGGCCAACCTCTCTAGGGAGAGCATTCCACAGATGGGAAGCCACTGCAGAAAAGCCCATTCTTGTGTTGCCACCCTCTGGACCTCTCGTGGAGGTGGCACATGAAGAAGGGGCTATATCCAGAAGGGGCTAGAGACTCCAACTCCCATCATCCTCAGCTAGCATGACCAATGGCCAATAATGATGGAAGCTGGAGTCCAACAACATTTGGAGGGACACACGTTCCCCATTCCTGACGTAAATAACAAGTACATAAGAAGATGCCTGCTGGATCCAGACCAGAGGTCTATCAGAAGCCCAGAAGGGTGGAGATTTCTCATTCTCTCTTTTCTCTGTCTGTAAAGTTCCAAGTACATTGATAGCACTCTATAAATTATAATAAAGTAATAACAAAATTGAGAAATCAGTTCAACTGCTGACATACCATGCAATCAAAATCAAAACAAGCACAAAACTGTTATGCTGGTACAGCAGTGTCCATGCCCTATAATAAACAACTACATGTTGGAGTGATGACTCATAGGATCAAGCTTTAGGTACACATTTAATCAAAAGAGCTGTGGTATACAGTGGTACCTCGGGTTAAGAACTTAATTCATTCTGGAGGTCCGTTCTTGACCTGAAACTGTTCTTAACCTGAGGTACCACTTTAGCTAATGGGGCCTCCCGCTGCCGCCGGGCAATTTCTGTTCTCATCCTGAAGCAAAGTTCTTAACCCGAGGTACTACTTCTGGGTTAGCGGAGTCTGTAACCTGAAGCATCTGTAACCCGAGGTACCACTGTATTACTATTGGATGTGGTATTATAACAGAATGGAAAAATTAGCAATGCAAATCAATGTTGTGTTTTTAACACTCAAGTTACTTGTCAACTGTGTCAACTCCACAACACCATTTCCCTGTCTTGAAAACCTCATTTCTACTGATAGGCAATTGCCCTTCACTTCACTTCTATTCATTTCACCCTTGTTTTTTAAAAGGAAAAACAAAAGCAGGCACACTTTCCATTCAGCAATACAGTAAACAACAACTCTGGTCTCCAAGTTAACGTAACAGGCTCCAGAGAACAATTATCCCTGTGCTGAGGCTAATGTAAATTTCCTAGATGGAAAGGAAGTCTTCCTCACGTGCTTATGAATTCATACCAGGATAGACTTAGGATATAATATTCAGTTAAGTGATTGGGTCAAACTATGGAAAGAAGGTTTGAGATTTACTGCATGTAATACATTAAAAGAAAACGTGATGAAGATAATGTATAGATGGTACATCACACCAGTCAAGTTAGCAAAAATGTATAAAGTCAGTAATAAATGTTGGAAATGTAAAGAAAAAGGAGGATTATTTTATCATATGTGGTGGGAATGTAAAAAGGTGAAATGCTTCTGGGAGATGATATATAATGAGTTGAAAAAAATGTTGAAATACACTTTTATTAAAAAACCGGAAGCATTTCTTTTAGGTATTGTTGGAAATGATATAAACAGGAAAGATTGTAACAGCAGCAAGAATATTATTGGCCCAAAAATGGAAGCAAGAAGAACTACCAACATTAGAAGAATGGAGGATGGAATTGATGGACTACGCAGAATTAGACAAGCTAACAGGAAGGATCTGAGACCGGCGGGACCAGAGGTTTACCGAAGACTGGACTAAATTTACTGAGTATCTGAAAAGTATTTGTGATGATCAGATTACGTTTGTAGGACTACAAGAAGTTCTGTGAGGAGTAATTTAAGAAAGATTGTAAAAATGGAAAGGGAGAAATGATTTGTGAGAAAAGGTAAAGGCAATATTAAGTTAGGAATTGCAGGAGAAATAATCAAGACGGAAGGCTATCAGAGATGCTGAGGGAAGTCCAAACAAGGACATATGTATAATAATTTGTGTGGTATGTCTTAAAATTTTTGTATGCTAAAATTGATAAAAAATATTATATATATATATATATATATATATATATATATATATATAAAATGAATTCATACCAGGATGCCAAGTACATACTAGGATGCAGCAAGTGATGGGCTCTGCTGTAGTTTTTTTTTTTTGAAACTTGTGGCACAATGCATATAATGCCAGACATGAAGAAAGAGATTGACTTTCCTTAAGGAGTAAAGGTGGCCATTTTGGCCGTAAGAAAAATGAGAAAGCTATAGAGATGGGGATTCAGCCCATCTAGGAGGCCACGGTGCAACATGAAAACTGCAAGTGCTGCAAAGTGCTTCATTTGAAATTACCCGATGCAGACATGGATGACTCAACTAACAGTAGCAGTCTCCATACCACCACTCCATTTTTATTTTTAAAAAATCTAGCTTCAGTCTCAGTGCTAGCAGCTAGCCAGGTCGGGCACTTCCCAAGGGCTCAAAAAGGGCTCCAACTGGCCTGATCTGCTACCCACACACCACGAGGCAGAGTGGAGGTGGGCAGGCACAACCTGGGATGGACATTTGGCTCACATCTATGATAGCTGGCTGCCTCCATCTCCCTGCCTGTTGCTTCTCCTGGGCTCTGAGAAAGGGGTGGTAAGGGAGCCAATTGTGTTTTTGGATTCCCTGTATACAGCAAACTTTATCTGACTGCCTGCACAAGAAATGCCACTTAGTTAACCTGCGGTGCTCTTCTGTTTTCGGAGGAGTCATGGATGCAGCAAAAGTTCCCACTTATGGAACGAGAGAGGTTACTTTTACCACAGCCCCTTGCACTCCCAAAAATTCTGCTCTAGAGATGTGAGGAGGTGTGTCAGATTGGCGAAAGTTGTCTCCCTTCCCTTCCATAAACAGGATCCACTACTGAAACCAAGCCCTTTCTGTCTACGGAACAGTACTGTTGGCTCAAGCCCAATGTAATTAGCTTTTAAGTTACTATAAAAATTAGCAGAATTATGCCAAACAAGTAAGCTCTATGGCAAAAATAGGAAAATACCCACAAACACCTCACATGGAATCTCTTATGAATACTATTCTGTTATCACTGACCCTTTTCTATTTCTCCAATGCATCTTTTGGGGACATCAAGGGTTTTTTTCTTTGGGGGGGCAACCTTGAAAAAGTGATGTGTGCGTCTGTTTTTAGCGTGATGCTGAAAATTTCCCCCATGATTATTTCAACCACTCTTTATCAGTTAATGGGGGTGGGGAATGGAAGGGGAGAAAAGGTTGACGTAAAAAATCTGATTGGTGGGGTATGGGCTTTTGTCACACTTAATTTGCTTTTGAAGTTACTGAGTGACATTTGTGTGTGTTCTTGCTTGCATTCTGCAAATCATCTCACCAGTGTCATGCACTCTGCAGCCTCCCTGGGTGTCCACCATTCAGTTAAAACCCAGTGAAGATATTACGTAACTGAAGAATGCTGGAGAACTGTTTATGGAAATAAAAACACGCACACCACCCTCAGCCACCTCACAACTATAATATAAATTCAAAAACGCACACCCACCAAAATGCCCAAGACATTCTGAAGTGCAATGAGAATTAGATAGCAAAAACAGAAGCGTCTTTTGCAGGGGAATGAAACCTTTGAAAATTGAAGGGAAAATTTCAGCACAGCACCACTTTTTGTTTTATCTCTAAATAGTGGTATGTTGCATGGTATCTTGGTACAGAGAGTGATGTTTATGGTTTATTTTGCTTGAAAGAGAAATACTGATTTTACCTGAACATAATGATGACTGAAAAACGTTGTCTAAGCTCTCTTTAACTCATTGCCATGTCTGGATTCCTTCCCCCTTGCTATTGCTATGTTGACAGTATGTGAAAGGATTTAAGATGAGAATTAATTGCACTGAAATAAAAAAAGAACTACCAGGGGACAGGCCTCTGTGAGTTGCTCATTTGCCCCATGGGATAATATGTCAGAAAAACAGCAGGAACAATATATCAGTGAACTAGTACTTCTGAAGTTTGGCATAGCACATTATACCAATAAAATATTGCATCCAGTAGTGCGGTGGCAAAATGGGAACAAAACAGTTTGCTTATAAAGCAGGGTTATAAATGCTATACATGCCTTGGTTTGTTTTTAGTAAATTACCTCCTACAAATATAGTAGGGTTGCAGATTTCAAGCAGCTTCCATAAAAGTGGGACAATTACAAATCAGCCAATGGGGACAGGAATAACAGTTCTGACACATATCTCTCTAATAAATAAAATTGTAAGGAGTTGCTATGCCAGCATGTGCGGCCAGCTGTGACTGACAGTGCTCCCTTCCTATTGCTCTGACTCCCGTGTTGAGCGTGAGGGGAGGGAACAGCTTGGGTGGACATGTGTGCAAATGAGAGAGGGAAGCGAGTGACCCAAGGCAGCCTGCCTGCCATCGCCACTGCTGCACTGGGAGCTGAGTTGAGGGAAAGTCCGAGGGGAGGTGGTGCCACTGCTGCACTCAGAAGCAGACTAGGCATGCAGAAATTTGGCTTTGAGGGCAAGGAAGAGTTCTGGTTGAGTGAGACTGGGGAGAGAAAAAGCTAAGGCAGTCTGAGGGTTGCTGGACATCGCTGCAGCTGAGCTGGGAGCAGAAAGTTGGAAAGGATTGAGTGCCCTCACTGCAAGCAGAAATGGGCTAGGCAGGAAGCAATTCTCTTGGGGAGGGGAGGTGAAAAGGGGGTTTAGTAGTTGCAATATGTGTGAGAGGAGTGAAAATTCAGGAGGTTCCCATAGGGGTGACCTGTGTGAGGCTGGAACAGGCTGCAGAAAAGGAGGAGGAGGCATGAAGGTGGGGTTGAAAAAGCATGTGCAAACTCCTCAGCCATCTATTGCTTTGCTTTTTGCTGATCATTCTGGATTCTGGAGTGCCCATAAATACAGGCAATATATTGTAAGAGCTGGGGGGGGCAGTGTCTGCAAGAGCATTCAAGTCTATTTGGGAAGGAATGCAAATAGGCAACTGTGTATGGGGAAAAGTATGGACAAAGCTGTACAGTGGTACCCCTGGTTACATACTTAATTCGTTCCGGAGGTCAGTTCTTAACCTGAAACTGTTGTTAACCTGAAGCACTACTTTAGCTAATGGGGCCTCCTGCTGCTGCCGCGCCGCCACCGCACGATTTCTGTTCTCATCCTGAAGCAAAGATCTTAACCCGAGGTGATATTTCTGGCTTAGCAGAGTCTGTAACCTGAAGCATATGTAACTCGAAGAGCACGTAACCCGAGGTAGCACTGTATTGTAAATTGGGGGCTGTGCACATCATACAACACACTATAGAAAAGCAAAGGTATATAACAACACTTTATGAAAGAGAATATGTGATTCTGTTTGGTATGGCTGAATAGAGCAATTAGTTCTAAACCACAGCCGTTGAGGCAAATTATCAACCACACCACTACAAGTCTAATGGAAAGGCATCCCATTAAAAAAAAGAAGAAGTCATACACTTGTCCCTACATAGGATCACTTGAAATGGTTTCTGCAAATAAAAGCTATTAAAGGCTCTGTCACAGGCTGTAACATTCACGTACAGCTTTATTGGAGCGAGAAGCCAACGAAAGAAAGGAAAGATCAAATAATTTATCTTATACTGTTTAGAGTATAAACTTTAGATGCCTCTAAAATGCTAGAAACTTTCCTAGGGCACATTTAGGCCATAGAGCTACAAAACGAGCATTTTGTAAAAAGAGATCATTCCGTCTTCTTGATTTTGTTTGACTTGCTTCCTCCTCAGAAAACCTGACACGTTTCACCTTCGCAGCACACTTCCCCTAATAATTGTGGGTCAATTTGATCAGCTGTATAGGCGTTCAGTTCTACCAATGACGGGCCTTTTTATTTTGTAAAACTTTGCTACATTATACCTGTGTGTAACAAGCACACACAGACTCAAGGGCAATTCACTCAGCCAACCTGAGCTTCTATTGCCAAAAGCACAAAGAGCTCTGTGCAGAGGGACAACTAGTTATCAAAACTGTTTGCAATTTGGAACATCATCCAAAACATTTGAAAGAGGCTTGAATGACCAGGGCCTAGGAGGATGAGTGGTTTGGAAGATCCTTAACAACTGTAAGCCACTTTGCTCGACTTGAGCTGCGATCCAAACACATATTCCAGGGAATAAACCCACTTTAATTCTAAAATGACATGGATAGAATTGTACTGTTGTAATGTGAAAATAAAAATAAAAAGTATATTGAAAAATAGAGGGGTGAGACATTTTTTTTCTTGCCCAGAATGTATATATATTTTTAAATACCACCTCTTCACTTAGAGCAAAACTGCCAAGTCAATTAATGAAAACACAACATATTAAATGCAACGTAAGTCAAAGAACACTAGTTTAATGAGTCCAAGAGGGCTTTGGACTTTCATTTCTCATACTGCTTTTGAAATGGCGAGGGGTTTCAAAAGCAGCTGAAGATAAAGAATGGGTAGGGATGTCAGAGGAATCCATTGGAAACAGACCACCAAGCAGATTTCCTTCCATCTGCCCACTCAATCCCCACTATGGCACTGATTCTTGCTGTGACAAGGGTTCATTTTAGTTCTCTACAACAAATGTTGTGGCGCTGTTTTTATAGAATGCTTCTCTAAATGGCTTGACTGAAGGGAGGAACTGCAATGGGTAAAGGGAAGGCAGACAAAATTGCCCTATATAGGTAGTTAAAAACAGATCTACCATGGTGAGAATGTTTCCAAAGCTAAAACTGCAGAACAAAGCTTCAAGGCTCATTTCAATGGACTATGCTATTTAAATGAGTCTGAGTGCCTTGGGAAAGGAGATAACACCTTGCACATACAATAGTTCCTTTGCAAGGGAAAGGTAAGTGAGTACTTACAGTATTTTAGAATAATGTCATTTGTGTGAGGTAGGGTGTGGAAACTTTTCTATAAAGAAAAGTTTTGAAACTAATCCTTGTCTGGTTATCGCAGTGACTGACTCCCCTTCCTTCCCAAAATCCAGGAGATCATTCCCCTAATGTCAGACTCAATGGAGGCTGATTGTGGTTGCTCACTAGTGTGATGTACTCTGCACATAAGGCAAGATTACTTAACATTGTCAGGACTGAGCCATGTATTGCAAATATGTTCTGCTATGCTCTGATGTGCTTCCTCAGGACAGATGAATCTGTCAACTTCAGTTTCTCATTTTTCCAATCTGAAGTTTGGTTCACCCAGTTTGAATATGTGTGTGTGTGTGTGTTTTAAGTGCATGAAAATATACATGCATGCATTACAGTATTGTGCACAGTTTTCCTAACATGTTGTTTTTGTATGTAATTTGGACTAATATATATGCATTTCTCTGGGACGCAGGTGGCGCTTTGGGTTAAACCACAGAGCCTAGGACTTGCCGATCAGAAGGTCGGTGGTTCAAATCCCCACAATGGGGTGAGCTCCCAATAAAGTGAGATGAGCGCCGCAACCCCAGTCGGTCATGACTGGACCTAATGGTCAGGGGTCCCTTTACCTATATGCATTTTAGAAGCAATTTCCCCCTAACGAAATGCATTCTTATACATTTGTTTCACTGATATAGCTTTTTTGTGTGCTTTCGTCACCAAGATGCACATTTTTGTACACGTTCCTTGCTTGGAGAATTGTATTGCAATATTTGGAGAAGTGCAAAAGACCCGTGTTTCAATTCACAGACTTGTTCAAGAAATGTGAATTCACTGAATGAATTTCTTCCCTATCCCTAGTGTGTCCTCTTTCCATACTTATTTAGAATGTCCAAAGAAGCTATGAAGTTAAATTCTGGGACAAAGCCAGCTAAAAGCTATGTTTAAACAATGTAGTTGGGCTGGACTGATTGTATCTTATCAAAAGTAATTATCATTCTAAAATATTGTATTATGTCCTCACTTCTGCCTACACCCATTTTGTTGATTTAGTATGCTGGCTCCAGGCTAGCTGGGGACGCGACGTTTCGGTCCACTGTTACTTATTGGCACTATGAGGATTAGTGATGAAAATAATGCACCATTACAGTTCATCATTAACATGTTGGCAGAAGGTCTGGATAGGGGACATTCTAATTTAAAACAGTCTTGAATACATTAATGCACATTATGGCAGAACATAAGAATCCTTTCATGAAAGTCTGAATAAGAAAGATACTCTGGAGCGAGAGATACTGGCTAGGACTATATCTCATTCCTTTCAGCACTAATGTAATGGGGTCATATCATCGGCACATTTGTATAGCTGTAAATTTTAATGCAGATTGCTGTTCAGGAAGAGAAATATTACAAGTTAAAAGAGGTTTAATGAACAATGGTGGCCAGCCATTGATATGAACGATGTATGGACGTAACCCTGCATTAGAAACAATTATCTGTGGTAATTAGTTGGAAACATAGCATAGCATGGTTAGGCAGGTTAGGCAGGGATAGGGGGTAAAAAGGTAAAGGGATCCCTGATGATTAGGTCCAGTCGTGACCGACTCTGGGATTGTGGTGCTCATCTCATTTTATTGGCCAAGCCGGCGTACAGCTTCCAGGTCACGTGGCCAGCATGACTAAGCCGCTTCTGGCGAACCAGAGCAGCGCACAGAAAGGCTGTTTACCTTCCCACTGGAGCGGTACCTATTTATCTACTTTCGAACTGCTAGGTTGGCAGGAGCAGGGACCAAGCAATGGGAGCTCACCCCATCGCGGGGATTCGAACCGCCGACCTTCTGATCGGCAAGTCCTAGGCTCTGTGGTTTAACCCACAGCGCCACTAGGGATAGGGGGTATGCACATTGACCCTTTGGATTGAATAGAATGGAACTTATTCTCAACTAAGTTGCCAGAGAGCACTCCTATATTTCAGAGTAAGCCTCTTTGAATTCAGAGGCACTTACAGTAGTTCTCAGTAAATATGCAGGGATAATTGTGAATTTCTTAAGTCTCAATCTTCTGCGTGCTTGCTTCAGAGTTAAGTACTATTCAGCTCAGAGAGACCACTTCTAAGTAAACATTCAGAGGGTTGGACTGCTAGATTCTTTGATTTTTAATGTTATACACAATGGGATTTGTCACCATACAATCATTAATCATATTTAACTGTATCTTTTTTTTTATCTAGAAAAGCCACCATGAATTTAGATAAAATTGTCAAAAATGAAGATAAAACTTACAAGGACAGATAGCTGAATTTTTTGGTAGATTAATTCTGCTAGATCAAACACATCTGCGCTCTCTCAGTAAATAAATAAATCTTCCAAACTGGCATGTCTCCAAATTCAAACTAGAATTTGTCAGTTAAGCATGGTAAATTCACCTTTACACTATGAGGAACACTTTGCAGCCTTGATCTCATTCATCCTTGTAGCTACCCTGTGACATAAATCCCCATGATTCCTTTTTTTAAGTGAGATGTGGTGCCATGACCAAAGCCACAATACAGTCCTTTGAAGTGTGAACTTAGCTCTCAGTTTCAACCCAATCACCAAAGCCTTGGCAATACTGTCTTTCTGAGAAGGAACAAGGCCTTGGAGTTACAGTGGCTAGCTCAACAAAGATGTCATTCCAGCATTCAGAAGCTGTGGGAAACATGAATGCCAAACTATTTTTCAAAATGACCAATCACAACCACAGTACTTTGTCTTTTAATGAAGACATTAATGGTAATGTATATTCTGTCTGTGAGGCAAAGAGAGCATGTGAGTGCTTGTCTACATATATTTCTTCATCTACACTGATGAAGGGAATTTTTTTTTTTTTTACAGGAAGCATATTCTATTTACTGGTTATATAAAAAAACCAAGCATACACACAGCATTTTACAACAGGTGCTTGTAGATTTTGACCGAGTTTCACAGCGGATTCTGTCATCAGGTACACACACAGCGCATGTAGTACTTGAGTTTCACACTTGCCACACCTCATTGTACATTAAACAATGAGGAATTCCAGCAACCATTTCAAACAAGTTACCTTCACCTCTAGTTAAAACGAGGGTGGGGATGGGGGAGAGGAGGAGAACCAAAATTCCTAAGCACAATCAATGTTTCCTAAGCTTGCTTAATAATGAAGGTCCCAAACAGAGAATCTAAATGACTTTTTCCTTACACAGACTGCACTTTACAGCATATTGATTTCCATATGTACACAGCACTAGCATTGATTTTCAGATTAGCTCTATAATAACTCTTCTGCTACTACTTCTTTGAGCTGATGGCTTAAGCCAATTTCTTCCATATCCTTTTTTCCTTCCTATTGTGTCTGCAATTTAGAGATAACATATTGCATGTTACAAGAAAGAGAAGCCGTCGAATGAATTTATTTTACTTAGCTGCATTAGTTTGTTTCTTTGTTTATTGGAGACTAGAAGATATGCTGACCAGTATTCTACCTTGCTTTTTAGTATTAATCCAGTTTTATACCTTTAGCAGAAATATATGTGTCAGAATGAGTGATATGAATTACTGCAAGAAAACTAAATTGAAGTCTTCATAATTCTGTTCATTTGTGGCTTACACACTTTGAAGGGATTAAAAAATTGGATAAAAGATGCCCCTTCTTTACACTTTTAAAAAATCAAGGTCACTTGGATTACATGCAAACCAAATATATGTATAAAGGTACCATAACAATTCTGATATCCTTTGAATTAGGTGATGTATACATGAACTGTCTCTGTGTTTTAATTATTCCACTCAATGTTTTTTAAAAAAATTATGGGTGCACGTAGGTGTTTTTGATACGTGTCTAAGGGTGATCTAACCATTGTATTTATATGTTTACCTCCAAGACACAAATGAAACACTGCTCCTGTTCCAATTAATTTGCAAGAGGGAGCCTGGCTGGCACCGGCAGGAAAGAAATGAATTTTTTAAAGCAGAGAAACACAGATTAACAGAGGCACAAGGACAGCACAATGTGATAGAAGAACTGGATGTTATGTCCAATAAAAGGACATGAGAACATCAATAGCCTTCCTCTTCCCTTCCCTTGCAGCTGCTGCCTTGTGTAAGGTCCCAGCCCTAATCAGATGACAAATTGTATATGTTGACCATGTATATATAGTTCTAATGAACTGGGGTATGTTAAAACAAGCATAATATATCTACACCCACAACTAATAGCTACTGATAGACTAATACAATGCAGCAAGACATGCTGTTTGTTGGAAGCCTTAGCAATGCTGAATTCATTTCAGTAACTACAGTAAGCCTTTTCAGTGAAAACAAACAGCACTTGGAACATTCAGTTTTGGATTAGAACTTTTTTTCCAAGCTGATGAGCAAATGGTTATGGCTATGGACATGTTCCTTTTGAGTCTGAAATGTTTTCGCATATTGTTTGTCAGATATGGGAACAGAATGGGATGGCTGAGTCCATAATTTGAACTGCCTGCAGACAGATTGAGCCTCTATGCAATTTGTCACTTCTGCGACAGCTCTATTTACAATACTGATTTCTGCCAAAATCTATTCTTGTGTTATATTGTTTTATCATACAGCTGTGTTATTTTGCTAGCAGATCCAAACACATTTCCAGTGTGCACAGCAAATGCATGCCTCCCGTTTTGCTTAATGCATTTAATTTGATATTTACTGATATGATTAGAATTTGTTAGGGTATATATTTTAAAACAGAACTGAACTGTGAGAATGCTGGACTAGATGGGTCACTGGCCTGATCCAGCAGGGTTCATCAAGAGTTGCAGATTTCAGTACCTTTTTCTCAGCTTTTTACCAAATGAATTATTGGAGCATGAGATACATTCTCCCTATTCACCCCTAGTAGAAGCACAATACTATAGATGGTTAACACACACAAATGTGCACACATTAAGAAGGGGCAAGATTCAGTTTTACATCTATATCAAATGTAGCTATACTTTCCCCAGAACTAGAAATATTCTGATTTCTCTCAAATTAGCACCATGTACCTGGTACAATAAGAGATGCGAGTGGCGCTGTGGGTTAAACCACAGAGCCTAGGACTTGCCGATTAGAAGGTCGGCGGTTCGAATCCCCGCGACGGGGTGAGCTCCCGTTGCTTGGTCCCTGCTCCTGCCAACCTAGCAGTTCAAAAGCATGCCAAAGTGCGAATAGATAAATAGGTATCACTCTGGCGGGAAGGTAAACGGCGTTTCCGTGCGCTGCTCTGGTTCGCCAGAAGCAGCTTAGTCATGCTGGCCACATGACCCGGAAGCTGTACGCCGACTCCCTCGGCCAATAAAGCGAGATGAGCGCCGCAACCCCAGAGTCGGTCACAACTGGACCTAATGGTCAGGGGTCCCTTTACCTTTACCTGGTACAATATGGCACCCTCTGTACCAGTTAATGTGGTAGTCTGATATTTGGCCAAATGTTTCTATGAGATTTATGAGGGTAGGGGTGACAATAGAATCAAGGCATCATACACTCATAGTCGGGTCTTGTATATTACAACCCCAATTTTTAATCCTCCAATACATTCAGCCTGTGTAAGAATATAAAGTTGGTGTCTTCAAGGCTAAGTCAAAAGGAGATGCAGTAACTGGCTTCTTTGTCATTCACCCTTCTATTGTTTTCAACAGGTCAACATGCCGCAATGCAATAAACAAATAATAATAACAAATACCCCAGCAACAAAATATAAATATGCATATTTAAATATATGGAAGAGGAGAATCTCCTGTGCCTCAGTCATGTGGTGTTTAGAAATTGCCTTCAGCATATGAATTTTGTTTGTTAATTGTTCTTGCATTAGCTTGTAAACTCTTTTATTGCAGTACACTGGGAAGCAGTGGAAAAACATCTTTTACTCACGTCTGACCTTGCCTTTAAACATTTGCCATCTCTTGCTGCCATTTAATCAGCTGCAAGAGAGTGTATCCCTCAACTTCCTTTTTACCCAAAAGCTCTGAAATACATCATGAGCAACACCAACCGAGTTGTTATGCTGCTACTGAACTGTCATTTAGGCTTCAAGGCTTTCCCACTGCCAGTCCTGTTTGCTTTCCTCATAATTGGAAATGACTCTTAAGACAAGCGCCCAGAGCACAGTCTAGAAAACTGTAAAGATTCTGGGAAAGAGGAAAGAGAGGGTAAAGAAAGGAGAGGGAAAGAGATAAAACTATCCCATACAAAGGTGGATTAAATTTTGATTCATTTGTTTTTTGTAAAAAAAATGAGTTTCAAAAGTTAGGTGTCACCAACACCTAGCTAAACCATTTCCGCATGACTGACATACCCATGACTCTCACTCATCTAAAAAAATCAGATCTAAATAGAGCTAATGTCGTGGAAGTTTTAAATAAGTGTAACAGCTTGGTTGTGTGTTCTACTCTGCAAGGAAAAAAGGGGTGGGGTCTTTTCTCTTGGTTGCAGACGCATCATTGTGAGCCATGGTGCTTCACCGGGGGGAGGGAGAATACACCAAGAATATTGTGTCCATCGCAGCAAGGTAATGGAACAAGACATCTCTACCTTCTCATCTGGCAGTGTACCATAAACGGAGGAGAAAGGTAAACAAGGTGCATTGCGCCAAATGCCCACAGAATAGGAAAAGGCCTTTGCACATCTCAGAGAGTTTCCATCCAGCCCCCTGCATGGCCTCTGAATCAGGACTGCCAACTTGAATAAATTGTTTGTGTGTGTGTGTGGAGGTAATCTCTGCCCTGCAGTATCGATCAAATGATCAAATAATAATAATAATGGAAACTATGAGAATGATTGGGAATATACCAGAGAGTGAATCCTATTGAACACAGTGGGATTTAGTTCTAAGTAAAAATGCTTAGGGTTGCAGTGTAAGGCTGCACAGACTTTACTCTGGGAGTCAGCTTGATTGAATTCAATTGCTTCTTCATTATTATTATTTTTTTAATATCATCATCTTTACTTGGATGCCTGTATAGGAACTAGAGAATAAAAGGGGTTACTAATATCATCTAATCATGAGCAAGTTTGGCTTTGTATAACTTAATATTGGTATAAAGGTAAAGGGACCCCTGATCATTAGGTCCAGTCGCGGCCGACTCTGGGGTTGTGGCGCTCATCTCGCTTTATTGGCCGAGGGAGCCGGCGTCCAGCTTCCGGGTCATGTGCCCAGCATGACTAAGCCGCTTCTGGCAAAACCAGAGCAGCGCACAGAAACGCCTTTTACCTTCCCGCCAGAGCGGTACCTATTTATCTACTTGCACTTGACGTGCTTTTGAACTGCTAGGTTGGCAGGAGCAGGGACCGAGCAACAGGAGCTCACCCCATTGCGGGGATTCGAACCGCCGACCTTCTGATCGGCAAGTCCTAGGCTCTGTGGTTTAACCCACAGTGCCACCCGCATCCCAATATTGGTATACTTTCTTTTTATAATTCAATGAATCTATCTTTTTATCTCCTGTGCAGGATTTAAACATTTTGCCTTTGGACAAGCTTTATATTCACTCCAGTACATCTATACTGAAGCCTATGAAAGATTGTATAACGTATTATTTTTAAGGAGATTTCCTCCCCCAACCAAGGTACTTACCGCTATTATTTCTATGTATTTATATTTTACATTTCAAATGCTTGGCCACTAAAGACAACTTTATGTTGAAACACACCTGGCCAATTCATCTAAGGGGCACTCACTTTTCATTGGCATTTGGCCTTTAAGGAGTGCATTCTTAATATTTGTCTGTAGTGTATATTTTAGCTTATGGAATATTAAAAATTTATTATGCAAGCCAGCAAACCTACTTCATCATCAAAACCACTACAGGTCTCTGATTGAAATGATAATGACCTTTCTGGAAATCCCGCAGAAGTGATAGCCTCCTTGAAACAAAACCGCAGGATAATTCTATGAAAATCAAAGGCAATGAGTACTGCTATGAAACTTATTTAATAAATTAACACCAGGGAATGAAATGAGTTTCATCCAAGCAATAATAGCATGCTATTTTTGCCACTGAGATGGGATGGGCATGTCATGGTGCTCAAACACACAGTATCCTAAAATCAAGGAAACAGCAGAACTCTGCCTCTTCAGCGCAGAGGAGAGCTTCACTGTTGTGTGTGACAAATCAAGAATGTCCCTCACATCTTACTCTGTTTTCTTTGAAGGTCATATGAAGCTTTCGGTTATACAAGACATAGCCTGCTTTACTTACATCACCACCGAGAAGACACCTTGAGCATTTTAGCACTACAAGAAATGTTCACTGCTTTCCTTTGCTATATAAATTATAATCTGAGCAAGTGTGAAATACTGAGTTTCATCTTTCCCACTGCTAAATGAGAAATTTAAGTGGGTCAAGGGTATGAAGGATTAGGGGAGACTGCTAAATTATGTGATGAGTTGTTTTTAAAAAGACCACCATTTCAAACAGAACTCCCCACAGGTACCTAACATCTCAATCTGCAAAATCAATTGCTCATTCCTGCCATTTTCACTGTACGTACAACGCAGTCCATTGCCATTCTCTGCAGCATGGAATTATAAACACTTAACGTTTCCTAAACCAAAGCCATCCTAAGGAACACATCAACATCTCACTCAGCATGAACTTTTAATGACTTGTCCCTTTTTACATTTAGTCCCCTCCCACTGGTAAAGGAGCATGGAGTAATGAGCAGTGTTTGTATATGGCCACTGGGGTAGAATAAAAACAAAAAGCAGCAGCCCTGGGGCTTGAAGAAGCTGTTAAAATGCACATAGAAGGTGTGACTTGTCAAAAGCCATCATGAAAAACACCTTGCCACGTTCTCTTTGGCATTGCTTTGCAGGTGTCAAAACTGCCTTTCATTTCAGGAAATGAAAAATGAAAAACGGCACACATAAACCAAGTATTTTTAAAATGCAACTGTAAAGTTTATTTTCAGAAAAACAATATTTTTACTTTTAAAATATATTATCCTTTCCTACAAGAAATTGTGTGCATTCCAAAGTAAACGTGTTTTAGCGTCAGGTCGGCAGAAGAAAACAATATTTTGCTCCTGGTGGTGCAATGATTTTCACAAGTTTAAGATACAAAACTGTGCATGCTTGAAGTGTTCTTTTTTCTTCTTCTTCTCAAGATTGGCAAACTGCTTTTTTGTTGTTTTGCTCCAACATATCAAGAATGTAAAAGCACTTCCAAAGCATGGAATAATGGTGGGGAGGGGAAACAGCAATGTTCTGAAGAGGGGGCATGACTATTGACTCAAGGTCTAAAGCTACACAGCTGTACCACTGTGGTGTCTAATGACAGACTCTTGGGGTCTCAAAGCATCCATCACTGGCATGTTTCCCACTGTTTCGTTCTTTGGGGTCAAGCCCTGGAGGAGATAATTAGCAGTCAGGACAAACTGTCAGGCACTCGGGTCTGAGAGTGGACAGGTATGCTGGAGGTGGACAGACCAGAGACAAGCAGTCTCAAGTGGTATGATACATAAGGCAACGAAATGGTGAGCAACCCTGACAGCCTTTATACTTCCCAGTGACACCAACTTAGTCCTCAAGTCCTCCGCTGAAAGATTATGTGAGTAATGTGAGTCTCTACCTGCTGTCGCCCCCTGCCCCTACTTGTCCTCCAACCTAAGAGGGCAGGTGGCACAGAGATCAGGAAGTGACGGCCTGGATCTCCCCAGGGCTCCCACAGTGGGCTAAATCCTCATTAACTCCATTTTGGATTGTGTCCATTGTCAACAATACACTGCAGAAAATGAAAGGTTTGACGTTTCTCACTCATCTGTTGAAATCTTTTGATTTCAAGTGTCTGGAACTCCTGATTTTGGAAGCCTTTGTCCCTGAGTTTCAAGGTTCAGGGGTTGAAGAAGCCTGGTCATCCTTGTTAAAGAATAATTTCAATTCAATGCCTCGCCTTTCAAAAGGAAAATGCCTTATTATTTCAATGTAAAGAGACGTGGGTCGTTAATGTAGAACTTTTTGGATTCAGCCTACAATGTGACATTATTATAGTATGCCTTAGGCAAAAGAAGACAAAATAGAACTGTTAATACCAATTCATCAAGGGAAAGAGAAAGACAGAGAAATGGTGTACACTTTTATTAATAGGGACCCTTTCAACCATGAAAACTAATCCTTTTTGATTGTTTAAAAGTCTTTCCACTGCCCTGAACTCAGATACTTAATTCTAAAGAAAAGGGCATTGCTTTTTAACTGTTTGTTTAATATTTTCACATTGTCCCTACCAAACAAAATAGGTAATTGGAAAACTGGAAGTATAGGGAGATTGTGTTTTTTTAAAAAGGAAAGCCACTGTGATGGAAGGATGGTGAAGTCATCATGAGAAAAGCAGACCAAACAGATAACAACTGATACTAATGATATTCCATTTACTATTCAAAAGCATTTCTTTACTATATTTTGCTACAGCCTCTCCTTACAGTGCAGGGCTCATGTTCACATTATATGACAAAATACAAAGGACATACCAACACAGGAGATGTAGGAGGCAGAATAGGGATAGAATTCAATTCAAATTCAGGTATTTTTCTTGGGGAAGGGTCATAGTTCAGAGCATCTGCTTTGCATGCAGAAAGTCCCTGGTACAATCTCTGGCACATACATCGCTCCCTTAAGATGATCTTTGTTGATGGATCTCAACCAAAACTCTTGCTACCCTACCAGCTGCCAAATCGTACAATTCCAGGACAACGAACCGGAACAGAACTTGCTTGTCTAGTAACTTTATTTTTAGTTAGTTTTATTATATACAGCAGAGTAAAGCACAGCTTTGTACAAGTTACTATATACACAGACTAGATTCAAACTTCTTTCCAAACTTCAACACTCCAATACTCCAACACGAAAACTACTTTGTCATTCTGCTTAAGGAAGAACTTAGCCAATCGCCACCTATTGCTAGGCTTCCTTATCTCCAAACAGACTTTCTCATGTGCACGGTTTAACTTGGCTTGTTGCCAGCCCACTAATTGTTCACTCCAAAAGCTGCTAGAAAACCAAAGTCTCAACAGATCTCCACTTCTCACTTTCCCCCCTTTGTCTTTTATGGAGCTCCACCTCTTACTGCTATAACAGTGTGAGGCATTAATGCAGTTGCAGTCATCCCACTCTAGCAGCGAAGGCAGAGCAAAGATGGGGGAGTCTCCCAAAATCCCCTCTTAAGAAATGACTGTTGGGAGGAGCACAGAGAGAAGACACACCATGGTGCATCTGCAACAGCACAACTGGATGCCCTCATCTGTCCCAGGTCTCTACATCCATATCAGGCATTGCAACCTTCCAACAGCCTGACCTCACCCACAAAGGCCCCCTCCTCCACTGCCTCCCAAGACAGACGGATGCCAGCAGTGTGGAATAATGCTCTATAAATGGGTCCTTATTTAATGCAAATCCTTTCAGAGGTTGATCTTCCTCTCTTAGCTCTCTTTGCACACACACACACTCCAGCTATCAATATGGCCGATGGCCTGGATCTTGATGTGACAGTTCATAACTAACTCAGATACTAGCCAAAAGGGACAAAGGAAAACAAACCAACTGACCCCAGAATGGATTGTGCTCCTTGCATGGTTGATTATGTTTGTTTGGCAGAATAAATGATATCCAACCCTTTCTCTCCCTTTTATCAATATAGCAAAATTCAGCTAATAAACACGTTTGCAAAAAGTAGGAACCACAGAATGCAACTTGGGGAATTCTCTGGAGGCCCTTTATTCTAGGAATACGACCTTATTTAGAAGACTGGATTATGAGGCTTATTTAGTTAGAGGTGAGGCAAAGCCTCTTTCTTATCTGTTATATTTAGCTGCTCTAGAGTGGATTCTGATGGCAATAAAAATAAGCATTTCACTTTCTTTGCAACGTGATGGACACTTTCAGGGGTGAATGCGATTTAAATATTCACATTCATAGACTTGAATCTGAGCACTAGGACTTGTAATGGTTTTTTGTCCTGATCTAGATTTTTCATTATAAGTTTGCTTAAAGGAATATATGGTAAGTCACCAGATACGGCACAGGTTGGACACTCTCTTTAGGTTTAAACATTTCTGGCAATTGGAATTGTTACTGTGCATACTGATGATACTCTCTGACATGCAGTAAGGATATCATGTTGTAAATAATTGGTTTAATTTTTTTGGCTATCTAAAACACTATAGCTTTGTTCTCAACTGTTTGATTACGTACAAGTGACAACAAACTGAGTAAAAATATGTTATAATACATTGTTTCTGGCCTTTACACTGTTTCCTGTTGCCCACCCTACATTCCTATCTACTAGAGAATGCATACATGTTTGCTGCTAGGAGTAGAGTCAGTGACAGGATCCAATCAAACTCAGTGTGGCTTACAACAGATATATAAATCACAGCAAAACTAAACACAAATCTAACAATAAAGCAGTAAAATAGATCCACTATAAAAAATATCAAAGGTTTTTCTTTAAAAATGTTGTTATAATATTGATGTTGTATGCAAATAATATAATACATGGGTTTTTTGTATTGTATTTGGTTTGCTATGTTTTTGTTAACTGATCAGCTTGTGGAAAGGATTTTTTTTTAATGATTGCATTTGTAACAGGAATTTCCCCAATTAAATGGTCTATTGATTACCCTATTATCATTAATATTGTCCTGTTTGGACAGCACTCATCCAGTGCACCACTGATTCCAGATAATTGTGCAGGAAAGTGATCACAATATGGATCTGATAAAAAAGAGAAGGAGTGCTGAATGTTATTGGTATATTTATGATTCCTAATTCCATACCCGCAAGATAAGCTTACCTAGCTGTCTCAGGTAGCTGTTAAAAAGAAGAACTTTGTGGAACTCATTCAGTAAGTTCAACCAGAAGAAAAAATAGTCCTCCAACACTACCTTTTAGAACCTGCTTTCTGGAAAGAGGCAGAACAGGAAAGTCCCAAACTGGAAAGTTCAACCAGAAGAAAAAATAGTCCTCCAACAATACCTTTTAGAACCTGCTTTCTGGAAAGAGGCAGAACAGGAAAGTCCCAAACTGGAAAGTTCAACCAGAAGAAAAAATAGTCCTCCAACACTACCTTTTAGAACCTGCTTTCTGGAAAGAGGCAGAACAGGAAAGTCCCAAACTGGAAAGGCAGTCCAGAATGATACTACTATCATCTCAGAATTATGTTGTCAAAAGGTGCCAAGAGCTTCAATGTAATTAACAGAGCCATCCTCTCCCAGTGTAGTCAATGAAGTTTCTATCCTAAAGGCCTGGAAACAGACTGCAAAGGGTCCATAATACATAAGAAATCATATTTATCCAGACACCTACAGTGGTCTACCCACTACCCTCTTTAGCAACTTGCCCCTATATGGTACCTGAGACTAGTTTGCCATCATTAAGGTCAGCAGAATCTAAAGCTTGCTTAGTTAGTAGGAATGATACCACCATCTTCAACATGGCAGGCAATAACCTCGCAAAAAAGAACTATTAATGATCCTACACATCAAGCAGACAAAGCTTCTCACGACTGGCTATCACAAGCCAGAAAAGGTAGAGGTCAAGTACACAAGTCATGGCTTGGTTTTCTCCAAGCACTTTGTCTCCATTTCCAGGAGAAATCAAACGCAGCTGATCCAGGCAACTGCAAAAAGAAGAAACCAAGGGGAACTTCAGTAGTGATTCCATTATCAACATGGCATCCATGTCAGAGAGGACGCCAAGTGACCTTATCTGCAAAGTGTCTTGCAAACAAGTCACAGTGGGCTACAGAAGCCCCCTAACTACAAAAGCCTCCTAACTAGCTCAGTTGCATAACACTTTGAAACACAATGCTAATGCAGAAGCAATATTTCTACTGTAAATATTGTTTTGTAACTCAGTGACTGTGTTACTCAGAAAAAAACATATTTTCTTTTCTTCTTCATGGTGCCTTTTTGTCCTTGACTATTTGCGGATGTCTAATTAGATATTTTAAAAAACGTTATGTAAAGCTTGTTCGTCACTGCACCCACATTTTTTTCTCATTTGTTGTACAGTATCCATTCATCTAGTGTTACTAGTAGATCACAAGGAAATTTTAAATACTTTGAGAAGCACTTCCTTTAGAAAACTTTAGGACAGGTTTACTATCTTTGTTAAAGTGGCTCTTGTTATATATAGTTTTTGAAGGTAATGATTCACTTTATACTTCCTAAAAACATAGCTAGCATGATATAAAAGATACAAAGATGATAGCAGAAGCTGGTTTTTACCATAAAGTTTTGTAAATGTAGTTATTTATAGGAAGCTTTGAAATTTCAGTCAAGGATAATATTACGTCAGAACAAATACCCTGGTAACATGGTACATTCATTACAAGCCAGTTACTTAGTTGGTCCCGTTGTCCGCCCTGACTAATTCTAATGATTAGATTAGTTACTGCTCCAGATTCCACAGAACCTAATTAAAAAAATAAAAGAAGATAAAATTATGTAAGAGCTATATGAGAGGAATTGAAATATGGCCAATCCAGGGCCAGCCCACCTATAAGGCAAGGTGAGGTGATTGCCTCAGGTGGCAGGATTCACTGGGCAGCAGATCCCAATGTTGATCTTTCTTCCTGCCTTGTCCTGATGTAGATCTTCCCTCACCCCTTCTTCCCTGGCAGGGATGGGGGTGCCGTTTTGAGGGCCAGTCTGCCTACGGATGTCAGGAGCTGGAGTATGGGCAGGTCAGCAATAAAACACCCAGGGTCAGTGAAGTTAACTCTTTATTCAAAGAACCCAAAACAGCATAGGCCTAGTGATCACAGCAACTCTTCTCAGTAGGTCCTTCCCCAATGAGGCTGTTGCAAGGACTGAAGGTCCCCACCTTTCCTACCGCTCTCTAAGGCTCGTCCCCTGGTTCCTTCCCCCAGCATCCTAAGGCTCCTTCATCTTGCCTCTTTCTGCTCTGTCCTTTCCCCTAGGAGACCAGGGGGGAGAGGAGTTGGGTCACAGCTGGAGTGGGAGACTGCCTGACTTATTCAGCAGCCTGCCTCCACTCTGCCTCCTGACTCCTCTCCTGCTTCTGCCTCCGATTCTGGACTGCTGTCTGCCACAGCCTCTTCCTGCTCACTAAACCCTGTTGCCCTTTCAGCTTCTGACACCTCCTCCTCCCAGTCTGCCCCCTTTTCTCCCTCTGACCACTCATTGTCACCCCACCACCAATCCCCTGGCTCTGAGCCTTCTTCCCCAGGGTTCCTCTTAGGGGTTTCCCAGGTGGTACCTTCTGCCACTCCTCTGCATCCAGTCATTGCATGACAAAGGTTGAGTATATGTAAGATAAGGTCCCATGCTACATATATATGTATATACCTTAAACAAAATATATTATTAAGTTTTCTACTCCAAACTGAAGCCTAAAATTAAATAAATATGTGTATTGTCTTTTTCCACAGGCTCACCAAAAATTCCCCCCTTCCCCGCCAAAGGAAAGCTGCATAACAAGGAATAAAAATGTTAGTAGCATATTCAACTGGAATTGCGGTTGAATAAATTGCATTACAAATTGTGTGGGTGTGCTTATATAACTGGTCCAATAAAGGGCCAGAAGTTCAGTACAGGTTACAAGAAATACCAAAGAAGAAGAGTCAGGAATCAAAGAATTTGCCAGTCTAGATCAGGCTATGGATCCATCAGTGTACGTTCAGAGCCCTTGCTTGGGGCTTCAGAAGAGGGTGGGGGGGGAAATAAAATCTATAATGTACCTTCTGAAATATGAAATGCTGCTTAGCGAGAGCAGTACTGCTTCCTAACCCCCTTTGGCAATCACCTTACTTCTGAAGCATGAGATTAGATTACCATTCTTTTAGCATGTATAACCAGAGTGCTCCTTCGTGTACTTCTTCTAACAAAATTTCTTTGTCCTTTTATAAGTTGACTATAATCATGCAAGGCCCTGCGCCCTTCCGAAACCAAGTATATGGTGTAAGAAGAGGGAAAAAGAAAATAATGGACACCTCCATAGCTGCATTTACTGCTTGTTTGTTTGAAACCATTGATATCTGGTCACAAATCTCCCACTGTCCCATTTAGTTTGGCTCTGAGAGGAGCTCTCCAAGGTCTCGGATAGAAGCCTATTCTACCCTTGCTAGGGGAGATCTTTCGGACTGCAGAGATGCTATGGGACCGAACCTCAACCCTGCTTCTAGGGATGCTTGAGGATTTTGTTAGGTCTTAAGTGAACTGACCTAATCCATACTTTCCAGACAGACAACACAGATCAGAACGCAGCTATCCTTCAGTTTTTGCCAAATTTTGTGATACAGTTCCACTCAAAGAATGTAACAAAATGGCTGCGAAAACGAGGGTGGTTTGTTTTTTTTAAAAAGGATAAAATGCTTCTAAAGTGCGTATTTTGTGGAAATATGCATTAGATAATGTGAATTCTCTTGCAAAAAGCAAAGAATCAGTCTGGTGTGGAAATTGGATGGAACAGACTCACATGCAAAACTAAGATGGACCAGAAATAGGCTGATCCATCCACCTCTGCATTCTGCATGCAAAGCAGTGTACCACTGCCGAGCTATGTACCTGGTTGCAATGATTGCTCATCACTAAATGTAAATCATGTGAAAATTTCTCACGCTGCACTTACCAGTGGTACCACCCTATTAAAAATGAAAATGAATTATTCTGAGCTGACAAGTGGCTCTGTAGTAACTTTAGCAAAAGTAACATTTTAGGTTTCAGCTAAAGATGAGATTGCATGGCTGGTATACCAAAACCATTACCTTGCTCCTTCCTAGGTTAAGTCTTAAATATACAGGTTAACTACACTGAGGAAATGCACGTCGCAATCCTGGGAGTCTCTTTAGACACATCCAAGGGTGTGTTTGTAGCGAATGAAACTTGTTGACATTTTGTTGGGCTACAGATACTTAAAGCTTCATGAAGTTTCAAAAGTGGTTTGCTGCATAAAAAAGGTGATAGAGCTAGCTGACCACCATTTGATAATATAATATAAGCCTGAAATCATGCTGGGCTCATAGAGTTCACTGCACAGTCTTCTGGATTGTGGCCTTCAAGTGGTTTTTTTTGTTTTTGCTTAAATAAAGGATGAGCACTCTGAAGCCTACATAAAAGATCCACCCTGAGCTAAACTTCTTTCTTCTTTGACTTTGATTTAAATATAATAGAATGTCACCTGTAAAATATTGATTACCTTTAGTCACATTCCCTTTCATTTTGTATTGTATCTAGTCCTATACATTTCCCTAAGGCAGAAAGCTATTTTCTCATGGATGAGTTGAAAAGCAAGCTCTAAGCTACTGATGGGAGTATTAATAAGGTGACAATATGGAAAAGTCAGGGGGACAGAAACCTCTGACACCTAAAATGCACTCCCGACTTAATGCACATAAGAGAAGTGCTAGAATATCCTCATTTCCTCATAGCTCATTACTGGCAAGTGCTGAATGAATTTTCTTTAGTGAATGCTTTTGGTTGGAAAAAAGTTTGAGGGGGCTCAAAATATTTTCTGAAAGACTGTGCCCCCCCCCAAAACAATTTAATTTCCCATCTTTTTTTCATTTTGGAATTCTACAGAGGGTTATTCTTCTTAATAGCTGTGTGAACCAGCCAATCAGGGATAATAAGAGTGAGTGTGGTAACAATACAGCACCACGTGATCAATCAGATTTAGGTTTGTGACAGCAAGAAGCCAAATCAGAGTAGGGGCAATACTTCCTGCTTCTACTTACCAGGTGAACATTTCCCCCTCTCTAAATATCACTGAAATGGGTGGATATGTTTTGAAGGATGTAAATGTGGCTGAATTCTAATACTGAAGTCAACCATCAGTTTTCTCATTGATTCTGCTTTGAGAAGCCATTCTAAACTCAGCTTCTGTTCAATACAACTTCAAAACAAAGCCTGTGTAAATAGCCATTAGCTATTGCTTGGAGACACTGTGCAGCTCATTGCTCCATCCCACTTGCTACAACTGGAAAGAAGTGTGATTTGATTCTTCCATCCTCACTGCCCATTGACTGCCAAGTGGACCTTGCAAAAGCAGCCAAGATGAGGCTGTTTGCAGCTGGTGGATATCAGCTGTGGCAAAGACAGGGATGGCCTGAAACTCCCTGCTTGGCCTTAGTCACTCGCATCTGTGCACTGATGCGTGGTGACCAGGAAATGACAGTTCCCCTGTTTTTCTGAGCCCATTCAGACTATCAAACCATCACAGAATAACCTGGGACTATATGCAGAGGATGGGCTGTCAACACAGGTTGTATACAGACCATGCCTTTAAAGAGTGATACAGTGGTACCTCAGGTTAAATACTTAATTCGTTCCGGAGGTCCGTACTTAACCTGAAACTGTTCTTAACCTGAAGCACCACTTTAGCTAATGGGGTCTCCCACTGCTGCTGCGCTGCCAGAGCACGATTTCTGTTCTCATCCTGAAGCAAAGTTCTTAACCTGAGGTACTATTTCTGGGTTAGCGGAGCCTGTAACCTGAAGCGTATGTAACCTGAAGCATATGTAACCTGAGGTACCACTGTATTTTTCTAGAAAAAGAGGTGCAAGAACTCACCATGAACACCCCCCACATTCTCTTAGAATGGCAATGGTGCCTACCTGAGAGGTGCCGGAACTGAGTTCCCCCACATCCTGCCTTTAAAGCACATGACTTCCCCTAAAGAAACTTGGGAACTGTAGTTTTTCAAGGGAGCTTGGAATTGTGAGTAGTAAAACACAGTCCCCAGGATACTCTGGGGGAAGCCACATGCTTAAATGTAGGGTGGGTCCACAGACACAGTATCTCCTCACACTTGAATAAGGCCACCTACATGGCAGGAATAGGGACTTGCTAGTTCATAGCTCCACCAGAATCCTGCTCCCAAAAATAAATAAATCAAGAGATGCAGCAGGTCACTACTTGCGTGGCTAAAGTCAAGTTTTGTGAATTATTGGTTGGTTATGCATGTAGCACAGGCAATGCGTGAAGTGCTGGGATCCATAAAGTGGTGCAAAGAGGACAGGTTTCCCCACAGGATTTCAAGCCTTTTCACCTCTGATCCTAGTTGAGAATGATATGGAAACGGCTTCTCTCAGAGTATGTCAACACTTCTAATTCTGATTCCATATCTGTCACTTATCTGCTACAAGTGAAGTATCCCAGACAGTGTGCAGAATCCAAATTACATTTGAAACTTGTAGGCTGCATAACAAAAGCATTCCTTACTAGTGGTTTGTACAGCTGAATGTAAGGGTAATTATTTCCATCATATGTTGTGCGCTGTAAAGAGATAAAGAGAAGTGGAAACCTAGTTCATCCGCATAATAATTCTGCAATATATGACTTTAGCAATCTATTTATTTTTTTAAGTGACCAATGCAGTTTATTAACTACTTTTTCTGAAATTAACTCCACACCAGTTTGTGGCATTGCTATCTTTTACTATCAAATTTAGTTCTTCAATGCAGGTGTGTTTCAGTTCCAATCTATTTCAATTTCCCCAGAAGAACAGTTCTTCAAATAAGCTGTAGCCAATGCCATGCAAAAGAAAGAGTCCATTTTTGTAAAGGAGCTTTCCTGCCTTCGCAGCCTCCTGAAAAATGCCATGAGGATCAGGAGACTCTCAGTAGAGGTCTGGGATGTGGCAGGGAGCCTGCAGTGGGAGAATTGCCAGAAATCAAGTGGAGAGGTCTCATACAATCAGGAAATCACTCGTGCAAGGTGTCTCCACAGCGGGGAGAAGAAGGTGAACTTTGCCTGAGCGACTTCCGCATGCACAGCATTAGGTAGCCCTCACTGCATTTGTTTAACTTTCATTTAATATATTTATATAGCACTTAATGTTTAAGACGGTCTCTAAGTCAGGGGTCGGCAACTTGCGGCCCATGGGCCACAAGCGGCCCACATGGGTTGTTTAAATGGCCCACGAGTGGCCCCCGAACCGAGCTGCCTGCTCGGTGAGTCCCAGCGACTGCGCTAAACCGGTGCAGCACAGAGCAAGGACTCGCTTCTGCGGTGCCGGAAATTGGATCTGCGCAGATGCTGGAAATCACGTCTGTGTGTGTGCAGATGTAATCTGGCCCACAGAGCGATCTCTGCGGGAGTGAACCAGCCCAGGCGAGGTAAACCTTGCCGACCCTTGCTCTAAGTTAAGACGGGGAAATCTTAAATTTCATTATGTTTGCTATTAAGTCTTATGATTCATAGCACAAGAATACAAAATCTTGAAATCATGGAGCTGCCAATTACCATAGAGGTCATCTAATCTTGCTGACTATACAAGATGTGACTATAGCATCCCTGCTTAAATGCCTCCAGTGAAGGACTCATAGACCCATAGAACTGTATAGTTGGCAGGGACCCTGAAAATCCTCTACTCCAACCCCCTGCAACACAGGAATATGCAGTTCCTCCATACAGGGATCAAACCAGCAACCTTGGCATTATCAGCGCCCACCTTCTTCTTCTTTGGTGATCACTCGTAGCTGAGTAAGATTTTGGGCTAGACAGCCTGCTTCACTTTTGAGCAGCTCCTAGTCTTATGAAGTTTCTCCTAATTTTTAGCCAAAATTAGCTTCCTTGCATTTTTCACACATTGAGTCTAGTCCTTCTGGGGCAACAATACAATAAATGCTTAGGTTCAGATATGGCTTTTTTCCAACCAGAACTCACTGGAACTCAGTGCTGGCAGCTCTTAGGTAGGTGCCATTGCCATTATAACTCATCATGGTGAGTTCTGGCACCTCTTTTTCTAGAAAAGTAGCACTCGGTTCAGACAAGAGGCAGTGAAATTTTTGAATTTCCCCCCCTTTGAATAGCTGACCTTCACTAGATATCATAAAATGGTGAAGGCTGGAGTCTAAAGCAAGGCTAAGGTCACACTGGAACTTTTTCTTTTTCCTTTTTCCTTCCTGCATCCACTCCTGTACAGTACAACCTTATGCATGTTTATTAGGAAGTAAGTCACACTGTGCTCCGTGGAGCTTACTCCAAGCAAAGTGTGCATGAAAATATAGCCTTACTCTGTTGGTAAGTTGCCTCTCTGCCAAAAGGCATCCATGGTGACATACAATGCTAAAATCAACAATACAACTAACTGACCAATAAAAAAGATCACTAAAGCAACAGCACAATCCTATGCATGCCTAATACGATGTAAATCCCACAAAGTTTAATGGGGCTTCCTCCTAGAGTATAGGATTGCAGCCTAAGATCCACTTGGACATTACACTTGAACTTGGTACACTGTGCACCCTCTTTTTTTAAAAAAACAACAACCACATTTTGCTAAGGTTGGTTCCGACCTCTGTTTCTTCCTTGCTATGAGTTCTTATATTTCTAACTATTTCACACTCTTGAAAAGAAAGAAATAATTCTTTCCTCCAACAAAATGCATTGCCCTTTAACTTACTAATGCACGCTATGATAGATTGAGCCAGTCCCTTTAAGAAACACCAGCCAATGCTACAGCAACTTCTGAAATATACAGTTTACATTTATTTGCATATATACGGGGCTTTTTTCAGCTAGAACTCACCAGAATGCAGTTCTGGCACCTCTCAGGTGGGCGCCATTGCCATTGTAAGAGAACAAGGGAGGCATTCATGGTGAGTTCTGGCACTTCTTTTTCTAGAAAAATAGTACTGCATATATGTTTGCATGCACAAAAACACAAAGGTACAGGTACACAAACACACACACACCATTAAAATATAGCCTTTCTATGTCAATAGTTATAGTGACTTTAACTGCAATGGAATAGTCTTTAAAAAGCCACATGGAAGGGTGTTAAGTCTCTCTTCCTAGGAATTTCCATTCTGCAGATTTACAGACTATCTGCCAATCTATTTTTAGAAACATATTTAACATTTCAGAATGTCTTTCTTACCCCTACAAATGATGGAAAACAATGTAATAACCATGAGTTGGGGGAAATGTGTTAATTGCACCCAATCCTACCACATAGGAAAAAAATTGCTATGACTGTGAAGTGAGTTGTTTTATAGATGCTTGTCTGTAAAGCCAGACACACAAATAAAACAGGGACAGGGAACATGCGATCATGGAGATGTTGTTGGACTACAGCTATCCCTGATTGCCGACCATGATGTAGTGACATCCTGCAACCTTCTCATGGTCACACATTCTTCATACAAAGGAACAGAAAAGCAATACATCACAGCAGTGGTTCAGATTCTCTCCAACCTAGGGGTATTTGCACACTTTTATTTTGCAGTTCTTCTACGGCACACTTTTAGTACGGTACTCAAAAACACAGATCTTCCATATGCCCATGTTTCGATGTATGACAGAGAGGTGCTGTGCAATACTCATTTTTATCTCGATGACATTTCAGCTACTAGAACATTTCCTCCTAATTAACTTTAAAAAGCACTGTCATCCATTCAAAACAAACAGAATATTTTTCTTCAGGGTATCAGGAGCTTGATAATATGTCTAGCATTCCTTCAAATGGGAAAAAAAAACCCAAACCATTACATTGGTAACTCAAGGCAGCTCTTGAGATAAGGCTTGTAAAAAGCATAATGAAATTCCAAGCAACTCCTCTAACAGAGAACGTTATTTAAAACCAATGTTACGATCCAGCTAGAGGAATGCACACCTGGAAAAAGGGTTCTGTGTATTCACCACCAGCTAGATAAGGAGCTGCATCCATAAACATGTGCTAGGTGCACTGGGTGGGAGCCCAAGTCAGCAGCCTGCATGCACACAGCCTTAATGAGACTATCAGTGATACGCTGCTGCAGCCATACAATTGGATCGGGGCCATGCAGTACCATTCTGCCAAAAGTAAGCATTTTCAGTTCAATGGGAGAGTTAACCACACCCTTGAAACTCACCCCCTTAACTGACTGGAAATTACACGAGTTGAGTTTTGACTAGTTCATCTGCCTGAATAATATCTACCAGAAGCACTTTTTTCTATTATGTGACTCCTTTTATTTTAAGGAATTAAAAACTTTAATTCTACCTCAATGACAATAAAACATAAGCTTGCAAAAATGCTGACATGATTCATTTTTGTATGCATGGGGGAAAAAATTTCCTGCACAAAATGTTTGAACCATAAGGCCAAAATGATGTACACGGGGAGGCAGATAAACTCTCTCCCACTGAAATTGTAGGGGCTCCCATGTGCTTTGGTTTATGGAGGAGAAGGTTTTATTGCCTTCAATCATGACAATGACATCCTTGATGGGAAACCCACCAGCTTCAACTATCATGTTAGAATGTAGGGTAATGTAAACACAGCATCGCCCAAGTTAATCAAAACACATTGTTATCTGAATTTACTGTGAATCTTCTTTGGAATCTCATATCAGCTCTAACTCTGAAGAATCTTCCTATTTATCTTTACCTCCCAAAGCTTTAAACTTCATGCAAATTATCTGAATAAGTGAGGCTGTAATACTGTATAGCAAATATCAATGTATTAGAAGAGTTTGGACTTCACACCTTGTAGTCATAACACTGTACAGTCATATTAAACAAAGTCCTCCAGCTACTGCTTAGAATGCATCTTCTAATCATTATCAAATTATTGCATGGGCATAACTAACTGCTGCTTCTCATGTTTCATGGTCAACATTGGGAGTGGCTGCAGCACTGCTGCTTCTTGCAACCCTGAGACAGGAACAAAAGCTGCAGGCCTCATGCTGTGACTCCTCCCTGTGCCAGTGTGTGGGCTCCTCCTATGTGGCTCAGAACTTCTGGTGCTACTTTCATAGTTCAGGAAGATACCTTACTGCAGTCGCTTCCACAGGACAAAAAATGTTGTGAGAAAGGGTTGTGTCAGTGATTTGCAGTCTGAAAATCCCACATGAAGGTTCTATCTCCTTATTAAACCCACAGGTATTAAGAATCAATATGTAGAATCATCTCACCATTCTTCCTTACAAATCCTGCAAGATTTTCTATTAATTGGATCTACCTTTTTATAGAAAAGTAGATTAGAACCAATAGCCATGGCATATTACTTACTGACGTATAAAGGAACCCTTCTCCATTTAGGGCTATATACAAGCCTGTTTTTACACCCTGGATAGCGACAACTCGAAGTCCCACTGGTATAAGGTTGAACAATGCTGTAAAAATAAAGAAGATCTGTCACAGATAAGCAAATGATGTCATGTAGAAATCCTATGCACAGTTAATTCTCAAATTCTATTTGTGACTATATCGTAAGACTGAAGCCAGAATGCAACAAAGTTCATTTCAGCCGCAGTATTAGAAATCAAGCTAGGAGTAGTGGCAGTAGCAGATTTAAATTGGTTCAAAAACACTTCTCGTTGTACCAGAATTGTTTCAGATTGGTTCCCATGAAAAAATAAATATGTACCTTCTTCACTCAGGTTCCCTTTTGTCATGTGTGAAAATATTCAAAGTTACAACAACAACAAACAACATATTATTATTTGTACCCCACCCATCTGACTGGGTTGCCCCAGCCACTCTGGGTGGCTTCCAACATATATAAAAACATAATAAAACCTTAAACCTTAAAAAGTTTCCCTATACAGGGCTGCATTCAGATGTCTTCTAAAGGTTATATAGTTACTCATTTCCTTGACATCTGATGGGAGGGTGTTACTGTACATAAGGTGGGCACCACTACCAAGAAGGCCCTCTGCCTGGTTCCTTGTAGCTTCACTTCTCGTACCAAGACAGAAGAATTAAACCAGGGGTCGGCAACGTGCAGCCCATGGGCCGGATGCAGCCCACGAAGACCGTTTTACCAGCCCATGAGTCACCCCCAAACCGAGCCGCCCACTCGGCGAGTCCCCCACGTGCTGCACTAAACCAGCACAGCATGGCCCGGGGACTCGCTGAGTGGCACCGGAAATCGCATCTGTGCACGCGCACATACCAGAAATCATGTCTGTGCATATCCAGATGCCGAAAATCGGTTCTGCACAGGCGCGGTTTTTGGTATCTGGGCATGCGCAGACGCGATTTCCGGCATCGTGCTGTGCCAGTCTGGCCCACGGAGAATCTCTGTGGGAGTGATCTGGCCCATTGCCAGTAAACCTTGCCAACCCCTGAATTAAACCCTTCCCTGGTATCTAAACCTTATGACAACAGGGCTTCAGAGAAGCTGAATTGCAGCATCCATCTCTGAAAGTATCAGTGTGCACAAATAGCTGCTTTAAATTGCTTCCCATAGCAACGGTCTCCATGTGGTAAGCCATTTGTGTGTTGTAGCGGCTCACCACACAGATGGGTTTCTTCATGCAACTTCAGCCTCTCACTCTTCCCCCCCCCCCCAGGTCTGTGTTGATGTGTGGGAAATCTCCTGATCTGCCTGGCAAACCATTGCACACAAACAGCTGGCTGAATGGAAGCAACAACAATAGACGGCAATTGAAGCATCCTCCATACAGTGGAGTCAAAATCCATCTTGGGCATATTTTCTGGCTCAGCACTTGCAAAGGATCAAGCAATCATGCAACAGTTTTTCAAAGGGTTGCTTATTGATTTAAGCTGGGAGGGAAAGCATCCACAGAAAGTGAGACCTTGAAATCATGACAACAACAGGTACAAATGTTTTGACCAAAGTGAAAATGTATGAAAAAGAACAACTTGCTCATTATTGCTCATCACAGGAGAGGGACATGACTCAAGCAATATGCCCAGGAGGGAGAAAAATAACAGACCGCTCACAGGAAATACATCAAGAAAATTAGGCTCTATTATTAATTCCTTGTCATATTAGAAGATTGTGAGCACCATAAGAATTGGACTTTTGAAGCTGCTGTAAAATGAAGCAGATGCTTGAGTCTCTGCAAGTAAACAGCATTCATCTTGCATAGGGCCCCACACCACCAAGGTGGCCCCACACAGCCCGGGGAAGGGGCATGAGCGACTGTGGGCTACTGCCTGCCTTAATTGTACAAGACGGCTGTGCATTGTTTTGCTTATTTAAAAACCTTTAGAGGAAGGTGCTCATGTTGCACACAGCACCATGAGCCACTCTTACGTTTTCTCCCTCCTCCTATACTTCAGAGTGAGGCAAAACAATTTCCTGCCATTCTGGAGCCACTCTAGTTCTTACCACACTCCTTGACCACTTCAAACATTTAACTAAAGCAACAGCTCCCTCCAAACCATAACTTTTTAATGGAGTTTTCAGGTGTGCTGGATGTAGCACACCGAAACTCTCTATAAGTGGTTTTCAAGAAAAGTTAGAAAAATGGAAAGTGAGGGGTTAGGAGAAAGTGGAATGTTTTTGGTAGGATGACCTCCAGCAGTGGCCCTGGTCTCTAATACTTTCCAAAATAGCTTGTTCAGGAACCGTTAGTGAATCATCTGTGTATGCACAGCAGAACAATGATGTGGTGAGAGGACATCCAACTACTAGCCTGTCTTTCCCTCCTTTCCTCCATTCAGATTTCCAGGCAATGCAGCCATGTTGGATACTTTGCTGAGGCAGCAGAGAAGAAGAAACACATAATCCTAGAAAGTCCTGCCCTGTGTGCATCCTATCCGATTGCTCTGCTGGTAATGTCACCCTTCTTCATGTGGATTCATATTTCAAGCTCTTGAGCAGCCCATGAAGATATGTGGAGGAACTCAAACCAACAGAACAAAGGGGAAGTGTTACTCACAGTATTTACAACATTGGGCTCCCTCCAGAGGATTAACACAGAAAAGAGGGTTTTTAATGGAACACGGAAGAGCGAGTGGGACCGCCACCCATCCTAGGGTACTCTGACCAACCTCAAGATTTTAAAATTGGCTTAACTTTCACTGAGCTGGAGACACAGTAAGTGGCATTTCTAATGAACAATGGGAAATTGTGGAATGCCATCACAATTCATTGTTGCATTCTGGCTGCTGCTGAATTCAGCTGCCACCATAATGATCATGAAATATTAAAGTAGTCCTTTGCTTAGTAGGGTTGCCATATTTTGAAGAGCCAAAGCAAATAAATGCAATTTGTCCCAAATTTTAGCTCTGAAAAAGAGGGCACATGGCAACCCTACTTATAGCCATGCTATCTGTGTAATTTAGAGTTATTTAGTGTTACTATAACACACCTTAAGAGACTATTATGCCTAGCAATACTTCAGGAGACCTGCACACTTAAGCTGAAACTAGAAAGCAGGTATGGAGATTCTTCTCAAACTAGCACATAATTTTAGACATTTTTGAAAACTATTTTTGTTGAAAAGGAAGCCGGGCTATCATCCTGCAGTGAGCAGCTTCAGCACTTTCCTGAAATCACATGCTTCGTCTCATTCACATATATGAAGGCACTGGGGTTTTTAAAAAATATGTATTTTGTATTTCAATTTGTAAATATCAAAAAAGCAAAAACAACGTTTACCAAAAGCAAAATCAGAAAACAAGAGGCATAAAAAAACAACACTCAGTGATGTTTGCATGTAAATCTTGAAATGGTTAACTTTACAATATGTGAGGAAGAGATGAATAGTTTCCTAGAACAATCACTTACTAGAATTACTGCTGTCATCCTTGGTTCCATCGAGACTTCCATCAGGGTGCATTTGCAAGTAGTAGCCTTGCCTGCAATATAACCTGGTCACTATACCCTTGAGCTGGGGATCTGAAAGACAAACATATTTCGTCACTAGCCTCCAAGTCATGTAAATAGATATCCTAATGTCTCTATTTGAGAACTGCACAGCTCCCCATAATGGCTGCCTTCAAGGAGTGGGGATGTAAGGATTGGTGAATTTTGATTCACCCATTTCCTCATTTTTCAATTCTGTTTTCTACACTTCTGCAGAAATTTGTGATTTATTTATTTTAAAAATCCCATAAAAATTATTCAGCATTTTAGTGCGAATTAATGCTAATAAACACATTTTTGTCTGCAGATTTGACCTGGATACACATGTGTTTCAGTTCTAGTATTGTTTCGGAATGTGTGAATTTGATAGATTTGCCTTTAAATGCAAACTGAATTGAATTTCTACTTCGTCCCTAACAGGAAGTAAACAAATTCCTAACAGGTTATCAGAATTTTAGCAGTCATTCGGTTCCTGAAAAATAAGGAGAAGCCAAAAAGGACAAAGCTTTTATCAACAGAGTAACTGATGGCCCACCTTTTGTTTCCCACTACAAATGGATGAGCCCCATTTTATCCCTGAAAAGTGTCTTTGATAGCTTCTTTTTCTATCAGCTGAAACCAACATCCCAGCAAGTTGGTAATTCATAAGAACAGATAAGTTAATTGAAAAGATCAGTTGATAATATGTTTATCACATTATGCATTTTTTCCTCTTAGTTACAGCTCAAAATGATTGTTCGTGTTGTTCATTCCCATATTGAGAAACATCAGTAATTTAAGATATGGTCCATGTTGCCCACATAAAACAAGGATAGGTGAGCTACATTTTATTGGACATATGCTTACTGATTAGACTACGGAAGCTCACATAGTTAATTGGTTGAAATTCGGGCCTATTAGACATTATGATGACTAACACCAGGGAACACACTGGCTGTGAACAACCACTTGGCAATAAATAAAAATGGGACTCTTAAGAAACAGAAGTGCTGAAATAACTTGGAAAATTCCCAGCAGCACCAAAATAGAATTGTTATTTCTTCATAAAAAAAATAAGCCTCTTACTCTTAAAATGTGTACAATATAGCTCCAGTATAATTAGTCATCTAAATTGCTCAATACAAAGTCTATCCATACTCTTTCTTTCTCTTTCTTCCAACAAGAGCTGCAGCAGCCCACCTTTCTTCTAATCCTGTTCCTATTTGCACAGGAAATCTGTACAGGCTCCAAGTTCTACTTTTTAAAGTTCTCTTCACAAGCTTAATTCTTTTGAAACGCACACAGGAGTGTAATCCGGCTGGTACACTTTCATAGGAACATACTTTCAGTACTTTCAAAAATTTCTAAACTTAGCAGAGATAAACGTAGTGTACCATAATAATTAACATAACCTGGGAGGTCCAGGCCAACCAATCACTCAGGAAATGAAAAATTGTACCTTTCAAGTTCACATTATTCGTAACTAAAAATCATGTTTGCTAAGCACGGTTGTTAATAATGAACAATGTCACATGCATACAGGAACAAGAGGGTTTATAACACAGAGAGAACAGCAAGATGCATGTCTTTCAGCAAAAGGATTCCAAGTACGGTAATGACTGATAAAAGAGAGCTTTCTCCAGGCAACTGGAAGCTCCTGTCCTATTTCAGACGTAAATTGTGTGTCATTTCTGATAAAAGTGGGGCATCATGTTGACATGTACTCCTCAGGTAATGCTGGCAGATCACATCAGGTATGAAAATGTCTTACATTGGTAGAGTGATATGGAAGGTTATAATTTTTACGTATTGGCAGATTTAATCCTTTTTGTCTTTTTCAAATGTCATATTATTGTGTGCATGGAAAAAATCTAATAATGTGGATTGCCTTTAAGAATGCAAAGTCAATAAGACCCTTGAAAAGTTATGCCGTTTTCAGAGTTGAACCTAAGTAAAACTACATAACAGGCATGACTACACAACAGACATTGTGCCTAGTTTAAAAATGAAAATATATTCTATATGGTAAGTTGCATGTTCTCAAGCTATGTGTTCAGAATTGAAGGGCAACTGTCACCCCTTTTTTTTCTTGTTAAAACTTATCTATGTGTGTAAAAACTTTATGTTACCAACCTCAAAGGAACTGTATGGGTAATTCCCATCCCTCTTTCCTGCTCATTGGAGAATAGAATATTCTGCAGTTTTCTGCCAAGGGCATAATCAACAAGTAGCTAAAGCCCTCCATCCGTCATGGAAGTCTGTGATTCCAAAACTGTCATGCATGAGCAAACCCTCCATGAAAATCAAATCATGTAATCCATTTTAATTTAGTCACATCCGGAAAGTACAGAGACATAGCAGAATGACAGAGCCATTTGTCACTTTGCTTCTAATTTGTACAGAAACTAGCCAGTCCACATTAGTATGACTACCAAGTCAGAAGCATCGATAAATCAGTAGGTTGCATTTCTATAGGAATAGAAAATAGAAGGGCAGTGGGATAATAATGCAAGATTTCCATATATAGGAGCACTAATACCTGGCTAAGAAAAAGAAATTCAGATGGTTCGGTTTTTTTATACAAGACAGGGATTGCCATCATTTTTGTGTATGTCATTCATCTGTGTGCCAGTTTCATATAAGCTTCCCATAAATCAAGGTTTTATCCCAAAGCTTCAGCTGAGGGCTGAAGTGACAACAAAAATCTGCAGGCTAGAGAACCCTGGCACAGTTTTGCACCTGGCAATTCTACCTATATCAAGGACTAATGTAATTCATTTGGCTACAGCCCTTTCAGAACTCCCTCTAGAATTTTAATTTCTCAAGCACCTGGGAAAATTCCATAGAAAATAAGGTATTCCAGATCATCAGTGAGCAGCTCAGTAGGGAAAGGACAGGAGCCTAATTTGCAATGCTAAGTACGAAAATTCTGAACCACAGCCAATTTTATATTGTTATGTACAGGAAGCTTCTTCTATAATACAGAGTGGCAGGGTTCCTTAACTTGTGATTAACTTCATTTACTCCTTGCCAGAATGCATAAAAGCACATGAAATGAAGTGGTATATTCTTTCTGGTTAGATACGCAAAAGCATCACTCCAAAATGCTGCTGGCATATTCACGGAATGTCGTACGGCACACTGTATGTGGTCCTATTTCTTGTTAATATGCCAATTGCACAAAATATGGAAAGAAACCACTCGTATTACTTGTATAGAATTTCACATTTGCTTGTATTGAGAGGCAAGAGCTGAGCCTGCATACAGAACAGGAGGAGAGAAAAAACTGCATGGTCAACAATCTGGCAAACAAAAGAAAAGAGAAAGAAATTCTACTTGCCTCCAAACCGATTAAACTGAAATTTTCAATATTATATATGTCACACACAGTAAATGTAGGGCAACCAGGGTCAACGCTTGTTTTTAATTTGAGGATTGTGCCAAGATGCAAGGCTTTCCCAGTCTGTCTTACAGAGTATTTTGGCAATGAACACCTACCTTTCTCCATCTCCTGCTGCTAGCACTAGGCATAAAGCAATCAATTAAAACTACGTTATACAAGCCTTGCCAAAAGCAGGCAAAAGTATTGTTCTATGTTTTCGCATATACAGAAAGAGGAATGAGTGGTCTGAGCTCATCAGGAAGCATTTTTGCCCATGCAAAATTGAATTGAACCCATGCAAAATCCCTCTCACCATGACCACTGTATTGCCAATAGGAAGGGATTTCACTTAAATAACAGCTCCCCATCCCAGTTGGTTCATTTCTATAAAAACAACTGTTAGATGCTAGATTTGGTTTTGCTAAACTGATGCTATGGCCAACCACCACCTCAAGCAAGATTCACTGTTCTCGCGGCTATTCCCTGCATGTGGAACATAGGATAATACAAGACACAAGACTTCAGGCCCCAGTGGGGGGAAACTGAGCTCTGCCTGCCATTTCCCTTCCCTCCACGAAGGGTGAAAAGGAAGAGGGCCCCATTCCTGTACTGGAGAGAATGGCAGATGTTGCCATCTCAGGGGACATGGTGATGTGTACACCATACGGCAGGGCTTAGGCAGAGCTGCATGCAGCCCTGAGCCTAATTTGATGTGTGTGGGTAGCCCAGTGGAAAAGAAGAAGGGCTGGAGGAAGGAAACACTATGGAGAAAATCCAACATGGATGGGGCAATGTAAGAGGAAGTAGTGGAAACCCTCTGGCAAGCGATCAGACCTCTGGAAAGAGTGATCTGTCTGTCCTCTGATAGTTGACTGGGTAAGATGAGAAAGAGAGGGAGAGAAGAAGAGAAGAGGAGTTTGGATTTGATATCCTGCTTTATCACTACCCGAAGGAGTCTCAAAGGAGCTAACATTCTCCTTTCCCTTCCTCCCCCATGACACTCTGTGAGGTGAGTGGGGCTGAGAGACTTCAAAGAAGTGTGACTAGCCCAAGGTCACCAGCAGCTGCATGTGGAGGAGTGGGGACGCGAACCCGGTTCACCAGATTACGAGTCTACTGCTCTTAACCACTACACCACACTGGTGTAGTGAGAGAAAGAAGTGGCAGGGGAGGCAGAAAGGGGGCCCTGACCACTGTCCATCTGGCTCCAGCTACCACTGGCTTGGGCCATGCCCTCCACTAGCATTCATTCATTGAAAGATCCACCTAAGGGTATGTGTATCTCAAAAGGAGGAGGAGGAGGAGGTGGTATTTGCACACTCCTGTCATAAGGCCTCAATCTAGATCTCCAAAAGATGTCTGGGAAATTGATTCAATTACTCTCAATGAGTTCTGGACTTCATTTTTATAGATTCAAGCATCATTATTTTATCTTCACTTCACCAAACTGTATTAAACTAAATGGCCTTTTTTTCGATCTCCTGGGCACATTGGTGGTTAGCTTTTTGGCTCCCCGCATAATTGGATTCCTATCCGAACTAACTAGGGCAAATACTGATTTTGTTGAGGTGAGTGAGAGAGGTGAATCAAGTGGAATTCACAATTGCAGAAAGATATTGAAGAGAAACTAAGATTTATTGCACTGCTCTGTTACAAATTAATGGCTGAGGAATCAATCTTTCATAGTGTATCTCTTTCCAACGTATTTAAAGCTATTGTTGGAACATTAGGACCCTTGCATCTTTCTACCAAAATATCACCTCCTCCTTTTAGGATATTTCCAAAGGCATAGTGAAATGTAGATTATTGAATATCTAAGATTTAATTTAGGATGATTGCCAGAAAAGTTAAAGCAATGAGAATGTTGCGTAGGACAAAGTGTACAAATTATTACTGAAAAATGAAATGATTTCAGAAACAGTTAGGGAATGTTCTAAAATTAGCCACTGAAAGGGGATTCTCCCTTTTCTGGAAGCCAGTCAATTGTGGATTGAAAAAGTTGCTTTTAACGGCAGTAATATATAGGCTAATCCTTTAGGGATTTGGAGATGCAGTGTAGAAGATCCTGCTTTAGAGTAAAGAGCTGAATTAGATAGCTGCCAACTCTTTACAAATCCTACAGTTCTATGATTTTATAAATATCTGCCAGTAATACACCCTTCACTGTTTGTGTCTTTTAAAAAGAAATAGGCACAATAAAGCAAGAATAGATTGCCCCTTTCAAAAGAAAAGAGGCTGAACATAAAGAGAGTATCGGATCTGCACCGACTAAATTTATTATAAACAGAGACATTTCAATAATATTCCTGTGTGCCTCAACACTGCAGAACCGAGAGGGATGGTGGAAGAAAGGAAGGCAAATGTGTAGCTAAGAGAGGGAGAGAAATAGTTGAGGAATTCTGCAGCTCAAAATAGGAAGGGGGCAAAACTCCATAGCTCTCAAAGGACCCTACGAAATCCACTTCAACAGAAGAGCTGGGGCAGTAGAGGGACCCCCTCCTGCCCCATGTCCCAGCTGCATTCTTCAAAATCTACAGAAGGAAAGCAATAAACAATCCTGCAGGATCCCTCACCTCTAGTCAAAATCCCTTCCAAAACTTCCCTTTATCATGGCACAATTTTATCTGCAGGCAGCAAGCTATGCACCAGGCCCAGATTATGATATTTAGTAAGAGCATTCCAAGAGAATCACCATCAAATAGTACTTCAGTGGGATCTCTCATTAAGTATGTCACGTTTCATGGAAGGTCAAAAAGTTATTTGTGCCTGTTTTATAGCGATTTAGGAAATTATATTTTACTAAATAAAGTGCCAGGTCATGTTCTGGTGTTTTCCTGCTTCTCCAGCACTATCTGTCAATACAATGTAACAGTGCAGACAGCTACAGATCTTTTGCTTTTCCTTGAGCGCTTCTCGGGCTTCCCATTTGACTTCTGTGGCTACTCATTTCCAGTGAACCTTTGATGCCGATCAATAAAAAAGAAGCATCCCTTACACTGAAAGCAACCATTACCATTAAAAATACTTGTGTGCCGTGAGAGGCATGACATACAATTTAATCTGTATGGAAATGATGAATTGTGGAAAAGGGGAAAGAATTAAAATTGTTTTCAAAGCTTGACATACTTTACAAACAGTTCCTGTGGCTCTGTTATTACTACCTCTATTATATACTAGGACACAGAGTGAGAGACAGCTCTGAATTTCTAGCTAGAAAGGCCTTGCAGGAGAGAATCATGGCTCCTACCTGAAACACAGTGTTGGCAGAGAAAGACGGATACATTTGCCTCAGTAGCCTAAACTTACTATTGCATGATAATAGGTATTTGTAGTTGTCACTGAACCACAACTAGGTTGGGCATGAGACTTCACAAATAAAGACTTCACAAGTAAGTGGAGGATGAAATGCTTTTAGACGAAACATGTCACAGCTCAAAGGGCCAATGGGTTTATTTATGTGGAAATAACCAGTTCCACTCTAATAAAGCTGGGTTAATTACTGCTCCTGATACTCCCTTCTGCCACAGTGGATCATTATTATATTACTTCTGCATCAAACCTGGTTTTCAGTCTATCTGCCAAACACACAGGATTCTTCGTTTCAGTCTGTGTTAAAGATCAGCTAGCATTTTGTAAACTTGAACACTTTGAGTGCTCAAGTTACATGCAACCCGCTTCAGCTTAAATACAAGGACCACAAGATTTTCCTCTCCTGTTCAGTGCTCATGAAGACACCAATAAAGGGGCAATACAGGGAAAGCCAGTGGGATTTAAATAGCCTGGCTATCCTCAAGAATGCAGTCAAAGTAGTAGGGGTCAGTGATGAATAAAGAGTAGTGATGATCTTTCACATAAAGGCTTAACACATATTTATTGAGTGTTTTTATTGAGTGACGCTTACCTAACAACTGATTCATATGACCCTTTGGCACAGAGTGGCTCAGTGGGCTCATGGAAGATTCTTACATTTTGGCAAACAGCCAGTTGATTGCTGCTCAACAAACCACTTGCAAAACTTATGAAACTGGGCTGTGTGGGCATGAGGCTGGGCAGGATCTTAATGCATTGCAAAGCAGTCAGCTGGCTGTTACAATGGACATTCAGGTCAAACCATGAGCACAGAAACCTACCCCTCTGAGATGGAAGAGCTATCAGGTCTGGGTTGGGACCAATACCATCACCTGACAAGTGTGAGACCAGCTCAGGATCCAGATGTCTGGGAGGGAGAAGGGAGATGTTGGTGTCGGCCTATGGGAGGCCAACTCAGCCAGTGCCTCTACTCAATCCAAACCCACCACAGGCTGGCTTAAGGAGTGGGTGGGTTGATTGTTCTATTCTCTATCTAGTGTCCTAGACACTATCATAATTGATTTTTGAAAAGTTGATTTAAATTCTCACCCAAATATTTTCACTCCACTGCTTAATGCTACCACCTCATTCAGCCTATTGAGAGGGCCAACCCTAGTATGCCCTTTATATGGCAATTAGGGTAATATGAGTAATTAGGGCTCAGGAATAGCATCTTGCACAAACCAATCCAATGATCCCCATCGCAGTGATTATCCCCCTGCTCCTGTGTTAATTATTAGCAATTTATTTCACGCAGAGACCTAACACAGCAATGCAGCCCAGGAGTTTGAAACCAGGTAGTTCTAACTTCCAAGGAAATTTGCTGATTTAACAATATCTGAATTTTCCAAATTGTTTTTTTCAGCATCTCACACTTTCCCTTAACTCATATGTGTGGAACTATGAGGAAAAATAAATGTTGAGCTGAGTGCTAGATTTGTAGTTGGGAATTCAGAGTGCAACTGAACCCAAAATGGAAGATACTCGGCTGCAATCTGTTCCACTGATACAATAACACATTGACACATGTACTTGGAAGCACAATGCTGACTACACATAGGTAAAAAATCACTGCCTGTCCTTGATTTCACTTTCCAGCATTCAAATTGTCCTTCCTTTCAATGCTTTCCACACAAGTCCACATTAACTGTGCAGAATTTAATCTATATATATCATGGACATTCTAGTTCAGTGGTTCCCAAACATTTCTCCCCTCCATGGACCACATGACAAGTGCTGAAAGTCACATTTTATTCACTGACAGAAATCTCAGTAGTGAGAAACTTTTAATAATGCAAAAGTTTCCTTCATTAGAAAAGTTACATACCCCTGAAGGTTGAAAAGAAGGGGAAAGATTGAAATCCATTTCATTTAATCATAGGATTGTAAGGTGTGGTTTTCTTAGTGCATCAGATGAACATTTCCAAAGTTAATCTAAAAATGCATACTAGGGGGAAACAGATGATGGCTCCTGGGGGCTAAGGCGCTTTGACACCCCCCAATGTTTTTTGAGGGGGCTAGCCCCCCTCAATGTTCAGAGGCCTGTGTGTGTGACATTGGTACATGACATTGGGGGCCCTCAATCGTCTGGAGAAGCTGGTGCCTCTGGGGGGGGGAACAATCCATAGGCCAGGGGCCCTCCAGATGTTGCTGGACTACATCTCCCATCATCCCTGCCCATTGCTGGCATCACTGGGGCTGATGGGAGTTGTAGTTGGAGGTCAAAGGTTCCCTACAGCTGGTGTAGTTGGTTAATCTACAATTTTGTAGTGTTTAAAAATGAAACCCATTCTGACTACTAATTTCAAACCTCATCAGCCCCCAAAGCATTTTTGTGGTTGATGATGCTAGGGAAGTTCAAAAAGAATAATTTAAGGGTTATCAAGGCAGTGCCTGAGGGCATGTATGTGCCCACAGTGTTCCCTCACCTCTGCCCCCACTGAAATTATGCTTGTAAAAAGGCTATATATATATATATATATATATATATATATATATATATATATATATATTGTAGCCAGTGGAATGGGTTGTGGTTACCATGTGTGTGAGCGTGTGTGTCCACAATGTTTGTAAATGTGGCCACAGGCCCAAAAAATGTTGGCAACCGCTGGAGTAAGTGATAATGTTGGCGCTGTCATGCTCATACAATAAGCAAGAGGGGAAAGAAAAATAGGACTTCTGAATTCATGGCGTCAGCTAAAGAGCCTAACACTCTCTAGGGAACTATCTATATTATACTTTAATCAAGCCTGTACTGGTGTCCCATGAGAGGAAGCAATATGTAATTAGATCACTAATAGATGACAACAGAAGTCTGGATCCCTTTCAGCATTCATCTTCAGTGCGCTTCAACAATTCAATAAATTAGCATACCCTATCAGGTAGATTCAGAGCCAATATTGATGTAGAGATATATTTGAAATAGCGGTATAAACTTCAAAGACTAGCCAGGCAGGACAATGAGCAAAAATGACAGTGTTCTAAAGTGTTTCTGCTACTATAGATGGCATTCATCTACATTGGTATATACTTATACAAATGGAGCAGCAGAAGCTGTGGTGTTGTCATGTCAGGACTCAGCAGAATGAGGAAGATAACCCCTAAATGCTACAGGGCTGTTTGCCACATTTTGAAGTACATGGAGTAATATACATGACCATCTAAAGATGACCACCCATTCTGGTAAGACCATTGGGACTGCAGTTTTTATAATATTCTGTATTATTATTATTATTATTATTATTATTATTATTATTATTAGAATGTCTTACCTGCCGTTCACCATGGGACTCAGGGTGGGTTAAAACAATATAAAAATACAACACTAAACCATTTAAAACAATCTATAATCTAAAGAATAGGGTAGCCCCTAAAATACCTCTCTCCCAGGTGTCAAAGAGATAAGGAAGTGCATCTTCAGCCTATGGTGGGCGTTATGCAATGATAATTCTAGGTACACACTTACCTGGGAGTGAACACAATGGGTCTATAGTCTGAGTAGACATGCACAGGGTTGTGCTGTAAGGCAAGAGTTCAAAGGTGCCAAACTGTATCACTGTATGTAAATGATTTTTTAAAAAACTTATCATGAGTAACTCTACTGACTTGATCTTTAAGGGGTTCTCTTGCTGTGGAATGTGAGAAGAAAGAGGCTAGAATGCAGAGAATATTACATCAGTCCTGTGTGTTGCACTCCAAACAGAGACAAAACACCCAATTATATGGGAATTCATAAGTATACCATGGCACACTAGGGTATCACCATGTTTCTGGTACAGAATTTTAATTTTAGACAAACCAGTAACTCTATCTTGTGCAGAAAGCACCAACTAGACCAGTGTTTCCCAAATTTGGGTCTCCAGTTCCTTTTGGAGTACAATTCCCATCATCCCATTATCCCAGTCTTGCTAGCTAGGGATAATGGGAGTTGCAGTTGAAAAACAGCTGAAGACCTAAGTTTGGAAACACTGGACTAGACAGAAGGATCAATCAACGCCAAATTTCAACCTCCTCTACTTTATAATTTTATAGACAGAGCTAAGGGTTTTTGGTCTGATTCTTTCTAAAACTTGGATGCCTGTGTTTGGTGTGTTTCGAAAGAGATCCTAATTAAAGAAGTAACACACTAAGGGAGTTCCTTTTATCTCCCAGGATATCTTAGACATCCTAAAATACAGAAGGAAATAAGAGATTGGTGATAAAAAACAGGGACAGAAATCTGTGCAACAGAATGTTACGCTAACCAGCTGTTGACAGACACATAAGGCAACAGCAATCACAGTTTGGTTGCTATTCCTCAGAACTGCTCGCCTAGTCCATAGAGAATTCTAAGATGTCTCAATCAAAGCATCTTATTGCCTATCTTGGGACACTCACTGATAGCGACTGAGAATAATTTCAAATCAGTTTACATTTAAAGGCAAATTTACCTAATGCATACTTTCCAAAATAATCTGAAAAATGCAGTACAGACTCCTTTCAAAAACTGAATTTTGCAGTGATGTTCTGCAGCCAAGTAATGCCACATAGGTGGCGAAAACGGTGGATATGAATGCATATTAGTGAAAATAACATGCAAAAATGCATTATTTTAGGCAAAAAATGCTTTGCAGAAATGTGTATATTAGACAAGAATCCAGATGGACATGTGCATATTAGAAGAAATTTGCACTAAAATGCTGATGAATATTCATGAGGACTTTAAAAAAATAGCAAACTGATACAGAAATGTGGAGAACTGAATTTTAGATTGCAAAAGTGAGAAACTGAGAAACTGAAATTGACAGATTCACCCGTCACTATTCACAAATTACAATCTCAATGGAACTGTAAACTCCACCCATTAGAGACAATTTTGCTACTGTTTATGTGAGCCATAAACCACATTCTCCCATGCTTGAACTCTCTCAGAGAACATCTCTATAATCCCTTCCAACTTTATAATTATATGATTCTATGCTTTTTCTTCAAACCTTGCCTAAAGCCCCACCTTACAGAGGCAGCCTTTGTTTAACACCCCTGTCACCCCCCCAAAAAAAGTATGCATTGCATTTCTTCACATTCTTCCATTCTCTCTCCCAGTCATTAAATGTTAGATTGTAAGCTCCTAGAAGCCAGAGCTTTTTCTTAAACAAAATCATCTTTTTACTTATAGTATCCTGTGAAGCTCCATGGTGTTGCAGGAATACAATACAAATAATGACGAAAGAGACAGATGCTAACAGTTTATGAATGATTTTGTCAAGGCTGTTGACTCTCTTTCAGTCCCCTTGAATAATAAGCAATCAAAGGCTGAAGTGATTTTAGGGGTTGTTGTGCCAGGACAAGTGATTGTATAGTCTTAAAAAAATAAAAAATAAATGAAAGAACCAAATTATAATTATAATAAAAAACTGTAGCCCTTTTCTTGCAAGAGTCATGAATTTACTCTATTTCAACACATCCTTAAAGGAGCTGAGAGTCTGACAATAAAATACAGCATTTCCTACACTGTGATGAGAAAACGCCCTTGCTAAGAAAAAGGTGGATAGGAATGACGACTACCCACAGGAGAAAATTACACATTAAAATAAAATATGGGTAAAAATAAAAATGGTTGTATTAAATCATTAGTCATTCACTTTGTGGCTGCAGTTTCAAACTGTTAAAAAAATGCATTAAATTGTAAACTCAGCTTCCCCTGCATTGCTCCCCACAAGCATCAATTATTTGGGGAAGAATGCACTAATTGTCAGCCTTGCCTTAGAAAATATATCTTCCATTGGGACCCCTTTCTACTCTCCACTGCTTTCTTAGAGTACATTGACCTGGGGCAGAAATGTGATATGCCAGACATGAGGCTACCATTGGAAATGGCATTCCTTGGTTAATAATAATAATAATAATAATAATAATAATAATAATAATAATAATTTATTATTTATACCCCGCCCATCTGGCTGAGTTTCCCCAGCCACTCTGGCCGGCTCCCAATCGAGTGTTAAAAACAATACAGCATTAAATATTAAAAACTTCCCTAAACAGGGCTGCCTTCAGATGTCTTTTAAAGATAGGATAGCTGCTTATTTCCTTCACATCTGAAGGTAGTGTGTTCCACAGGGTGGGCGCCACTACCGAGAAGGCCTTCTGTCTGGTTCCCTGTAACCTCACTTCTCGCAATGAGGGAACCGCCAGAAGGCCCTCAGCGTTGGATCTCAGTGTCCGGGCTGAACGATGGGGGTGGAGATGCTCCTTCAGGTATACAGGACCGAGGCCGTTTAGGGCTTTAAAGGTCAGAACCAACACTTTGAATTGTGCTCGGAAACGTACTGGGAGCCAACGCAGATCTCTCAGAACCGGTGTTATGTGGTCCTGGTGGCCACTCCCAGTCTCAAGTCTAGCTGCTGCATTCTGGATTAATTGCAGATTCCGGGTCACCTTCAAAGGTAGCCCCACGCAGAGCGTATTGCAGTAGTCCAGAGGTCGGTACGCCAAAAGGAATCCTGTACTGCCCCTATTGCGCAACTTCCAGAACATGCACTCAGAAAACTGGGTCTTCCCAATAGGATGCCTGGTGCAGACTATTGACTTCCTAATAATCACTGCAACCCCCCCTCCCCGCCTACATGACCTGGGTTGCTGTGCATAAGAGAAACCTGGTGGGCAAGCAGCGGCAAGGACAGGCCCATCTGCTTCATCCAACCAGGTCTCTGTCACACATGCCAGGTCAAATCCTCCATCCACAATCAGGTCGTGGATGGCAGTGGTTTTATTCATCATTGACCTGGCATTGCACAGCAACACTTTCAGGTCATGTGGGTTTCCCTTGCTGATTTCAGTAAGTCTCCCATCTCTCCTTTCCTGGAGCATGTGGGATTATTGAGCACGAAGTCATTTTGTTTTGCATTACCCTGTGCTCACAGTCGACAGCCGATACTGTGTGGGCAACAAAATGTATAATGCAAGGATACTATCCCATAGGGCAAATGATCCAACACAATTTGGGGAAGAGTGGAAAATGCACACTATCAGAATGTTGTTTTAAGTGGCAATGGCCTTTTCCTGTCTATGTGCCATTACACCCTTACAGCACAAGCCTATGCATGTTTACTCAGAAGTAAGTTTCACAGGGTTCAATGGGGCTTATGTATGGGGTGTAAGACAGCAGCTGTAGTTACCCATTTTGTATATTTTAATAACCAGGCAAATATTTCAATGAACGCTTATGGCTAGGAGATCATTTTAAGTAATATGTGTGGTTGTTTCTACAGGACAAGGGTAGCAATTAATCCAGATAGGTGGGTTGCATGGGGAAAGGTATCTCATCACCAGTGCTGAAGTAAAATTTACTTGCCAGTCTGGTTAGCCTCTATATGAGAAATGTTCTTTACCTTAGGTACCAAAGCGCGTCATACCAGCCCTGGAAGGATTCACCCACTCTTCAAATTACTGAACCCCAGAAACATACAGCAAAATCCTATACATGTCTACTAATTCCCAAGGAAGGATTGCAGCCTCAGTATCTTACCAGAAAACCTCAAGTCTGCAAAATGATGACCAATACTATGCCATTTAATCTCTTCTTCATCTTTCAGTGTTGCAGTTTTAACCCTCATGCATGATTCTGCATCCCCAAACTGAAGCATGGTTTTGCTGCCCCCTCCCTGAATATCAAATTTGTGCAATTGCATCAGTACGCCCAAATATCAACAGATGCGCCAATAAATTTGATACAATTAGACTGGGAAAGTGTGGCAGTCAAAATGTGAGACAAGACTGAGAGGTAGTCAGGCGCAACATCTGCCAGATGAAATTAGCAGACAAAATTTGCTATGTATCTAGGTGAAAAGGGCTCAGGGATGAAACGCCACTAATTTACTGTTAAGCAACCCTTCATGTTACTGCTTTGATTCCTATCCCTGCTCTTCTCACAGAGTACATAGGCCCTGATCTAGCTAAATTTAGTAGCCTTTCATTCTCATAGAAAATAAGTTAGTCATGCCAAACAAGCCCCATTGATTTTGAGTATGACTAACTTTAGCTGGAGTGGATCCATTCTTCTGCTTATAGTTGTCATGGCAGGGAGATTAAAACTGCACAGTGAAATGTTGCCATAGCAGATTATGTAATGTGCAGCTTACATTTTTGCTACAGGTTACATTTAAAAAAAAGAAGACACAGGGTTAAATGTAGAGTCTAAAAAATGATTAAGAGATTTATAGGCGAATTAAAGACAAGGGAGCAACATTTCCCCCCTGAATTTACAATGTTTACCAACGTAAATTTCAGCAAGTAATATTAAATTTTACAATTAAGATGATAATGTATGCTACCCCTCTTCCATCTGGTAGTGATAAAGCATTTAATACCTATATAACTGTTCTTGCTACCTCAAGGATATCCTTGAGAAAGACAGGGCAAATTTGAAAATACAACTTGTATGATTATAGGTATTGGTAGTTGAATACCATAATGCTATTTTAATAAGGATTTTTTGATTATTAAAATACGGCATTTTATATGATGTCATTTGTTGCGCAACACTTAGAGGTTCTTTTGCCATCAGTGAGTTAAGAAATCATTTAAATAAAATCAATGAACCTTATTTATTTAGCCTTTCCCCCCTCCCAAACTCAGAGGGAGAAATGTCTCTGGAACCTGAATATGTAGATGCGCTGTAACCTTTTACTTGTGGGAACTAGGGCACATCAGAAGTTTGCTTCCTTTTCCAGCTAACCATAAACGCAAAATGAAGGGAGAGAGAAAGAAAAATTTAGTGGACACCTGGAGTGGGGCAGGCAGGGGGAGGTGTCAAAAACCACAGAAGGTGAAAATGCAAGAACAGCCTCATCACGGACTCTCTGGCAATCATGCCAGAAGCAAATTACTTTCCATGGGCTTCTGTCTAGCCATTCTTTCTCAGCTTCTGATTGCTTTCTCATTTATTCTTGTACTGCAATCTTTTTTAATTCATACTCAAGAGTCATTCCAAATACATCTGCCTCTTTCCTCCTTTCTTCTCTTCCTTCCTCACCATGTTAAAATCTAAGCTACAGTGATTGGGACACACGAACACATAATGGCGTTACAAGTGTGTACCTGGGCTCGCAGCACTGTGCACAGCCAGCACTCATTTATGTTCATGTCCATATTGCTGAGAGGTTTAGGATCTTTTGCTGCAGTTTTTACATGCACTTGCTATGTACTTCTTTGGGAAGCTTCAAGGGGACAGTCAGGTGGGTCCACAGAGATCTATACTGTCATCAAACCCCTATTAGCCACTTAAAAATCAGGTATGGCAATTCTGTTCTAGCATTTGATCTTTTTAAAGTTATCTTATCAATACCAATTATAAATGCAATTATAACATCTCCTGAGCACCAAGCACTACACTAGAAGTGGACTGTGGGAAAAATAAACTGGCAAGTCATCAAGAGGGTTATTGTTTTTTTGGGGGGGGAATTCAGACTATTTCTGAAAACTGTACAAGGTATCCCAATATATCTTTACATTACAATAACCCTCAAGATGTTATTACATTTTTTCAGAAGAAATAAGTATAGTCTGAACCAGCTTCCCCTAGCCTGGTCCCCTCTAGAATTTTTGGACCAATGGCCAGGCACAATGTTAACTTTAGTCCAGCAACAGTTGGAAGGCACCAGGTTAGCTTAAATGACAGCTTCGTACAGGACTGTTTATCCTATATATGAGCAGCACAACATGTTATTCTTGGCCAGATTTGTACCCACTATCATATGGAAAAGCATGAGTGTGGGCTAGGTTATAGGTACTTATAGTCCACCATTTACCATGTGGTCCCATGTGTTTGTATGAATACAGTCAGTAGATATGGCCGGGTGCATTTTCTGTGATTGTGGCATTTGAGGGCATAGCTTTGAGTTGTCACTGGCAATAATATTAGTTTGCAGTGGTATTTTCCCATATAACCATGACCTTAAAATTGGCTCATGTTTTTCCTCTGTAGGAGGGAAGGAAGGTTGCATGTGGATTTTCAACAATTTGGGTCAGTTATGGGCCCCCCCAAAAAGAGGTGTGGGACTTGGTAGGTGCATAATGATGCTTACCTCTGACACTAGCTGTGGTTAGCCACATCTGTACTTAAAAGTGAGTGGTGAATGCATCTTCCAAACCATAATACCAAGTTGATGGCAAAGCACATTCCCATCCACTTTCTCATGACACAAGTCGTGTGTGACAAACTACAGTAGAATCAGTCAGAAAGTCACTCTGCTCTCAGTCACACATATTATGCATGTGTATTATTTAAGATCTAAGTATTAGCTGTGCACATTAATATGTATCTAGGCCCTGTTAGCTATAATGGGGCTTAATCACATGGTCTACATAAAAGCCCCAGGTGGTAAAAAGATACTAAGGTTGGAACCCTATATTCACTCACCTGGGAGTAAGCCCCATTGAAATAAATGGGACTTGATTTTGAATAGACATGCATAGGATTGCACTATAAGGCATGCTATTTAAAAACCAAATAAGTCCTTTTCATTTCCAAAGGTCTAATTTTAGAACTGTTCTTCCACCAGACTGATGACACTGCTATTATTCAAAAGTATTGCAAATACCGCCCCTGCTCTTTGAGAACCAAATTCCCTTCGTATCTCTCTTGTGACCTGAGATGCCCATATGCATGAATTCATTGTCAACTCCGCCTGAATAACAGAATCCAGTCAAAGAGTTGTCTTGGCATTGCATAAATTTTATGGATCAATCACAAAATTAACCTCCTTTGGAAAAAATGGAATTTGCTTGGAGGGGATTGATTATAAAGTGGGTGGGTGTGCACATAAACCTATGTGTAAATGTTTATGTGTGTAAACACACACACAAACACAAAAAAATGGATACATTAGTTTTAAAGCAAAACATTTCAGTTTTTACATTCTTCAGCTGCTGTTATACGAAGAGAAATCTTGTAAGTGCTATTTGATGCTTGGCCAATGGTGGCAGGAATTAGAGGGCGTTCCCCTGGGCGTGGGACCAACTGACCAATAGTGGCGCTTGGCCACTATACTGGCATGTCTACTGAGATAACCTTTCACATGGAATCACAGCCTGTTAGAGGGTCCTGAGGCACGTTGTAAGACTCACAGTTCATGTGGGGTGGCTTACGGGCAAAATATATTGAACCTTGTGGTTGGTCTGAGAACGTAACTTCTTAGAACAGTCTCTCCCATCCCAGTGTCCTCCAGATAATTGGACTATACTCCCATTACCCAACCACTGGGCCATGCAGGCTGAGCCTGATGGCAGTTGTAGTCCAAGGCATATGGGGGGCACTAGATTGGGGAAGGCTCTCCTAGGGTACAAGTGGACAGACTTCAGACTTCTCAGATCTGCTTTATATTTACCATAACCCTAAGATCCACCAATGAGACCCAGGTACAAAGGACATAAAGTTAGCCCATGGATTTGTTTCCAGTATCACAACTGAACTGAGCAGACAGTCTTTTCACACAAAAGTCCACTCCCAGTTAGCTTTCCTTATTCCAGCAAGTCTAATTTAGGTGTTGTTGCTATTGTTAAGCATTTGAGAGTCAACCCCCTCTTGCCAATCGGATGCAAATCACCAATAAATCTAAGAGGATAATCCTGATCTATATCTGCCACCCTTGTCTTATCACTGTTGTAGTGGTAATGATGATTAAACTGTTTTTTTAATAGGGATGATTGTCCACTATTAGTGATCTTCACACCGAGTTACCTTTGATTAACCTCTGAGGAAACCCAGGGTTCCCTGAAACACAGTTTGACGAAACCCCCTAAAACATTTTGAAACTATCATGTTCTAACAGTGGCCAAGTAGATGCCTATCAGAGGCCTGCAGACTGGACTTGAGGACACCAGCATTCTTTCCACTTCTAATTTCCAGCAACTGGCAATCAGAGGCATCTTCCATAATTTTTCCTAATTTTTTAGTTAGTGATCATCCCTATCTCTCATGGGGGTAAATTCCATAGCTCAACTATGTGCTGTGTGAAGAAGAACTTTATTTGATGCATTCTGCATCTTTCAACACTCAGTTCTGTTGAATGGTCCCAGCTTCTAGTATCATGGGAGAATGAGCAGGGGCTGGGGTGGCGGGGAATCTTCTTATCTACTTTCTTCGCACCATCTTAGGCAGCTCTATCATTTATTTTTCTAAATTAAAAAGCCTTAGATGTTGCGACCTTTCCTCACATAAGAGTTGCTCAAACCCCCTGATACATTTCTTTAAAAAGCTCTACAATATCCTTTTTGAGGTGATATGAGCAGAATTGTACAGACTACTCCAAATGTGGTATTTAGGATTACAGTCCTTAGGCAATCTAGTACATAGTTTAGAGGGATTTTTGTATAAATTTGGTAAAAATGCAAAATAATAATAAAAACTATAATAATAATGGGTGAGCTCTCTTTATAAAATAAAAGGCGTTTCTAGCAAAATAAAACTTTGCAGCAAACAGCAGGAAGCTGGGAAAATAAAATTGCAATGGATGAAATATATAGTATATGCTACGGAAAGCAATTATTGAGGAACACATGCTTCATTACAAGACATTTTTACAGCAAGCCCACTTTGCATCACTAAAATTATACATGAATACAAAATAGGAAATTGCATATAATGAAGTACACTAACTTAGCATCAAAGACAAACTGACATGAAAAGGTAGATGTACAATTTACATAGATAATTACAGGCTTGTAAATAACCACTTGCCTAGTTGCTGGTGGTGAGTAAGTAGTGCCTCTAGGAGACTAGGTAGGAAAAGGTTACAAAAATTACTTCTTTCCCTTTTTTTAAGGGCACTACTGACTCATGTAAGTATGTGTGGGCAACTGGGTCATTTTAAAAATTGCAACAGAGGATGCATGCATGTGATAATGTGTTATTTGCCACACTGCCAAACAAAATGATTGGGGCATATTGTACCAAATAGATTTTGGGGGGAAAGGGCTCTGATTTCCTGGCTGCTGCTGGTGCAGCAAATTACCAGCTGTATCCAAGTAACAGCCATCTTTTCCTCACACGTAGCAGTCTGTGTGAAACCTACAGCGTGCATGTATGGTTTGACAGATCAGTGCCAAAGTATTTTACTCAGGACATAAATTCCATTGGGAGTGCAGTCAGTGATTCCTTTGCCACATTTTTACTGGATCACTGCACTATGGATATAATGCAAATCAGATTTATCCTGCCTTCATGCCCCTACCAGCAAAAATAAAAATAAAAATCTCACATTACAGCCACAGGTATCTTAATTTTATTCTGCAAAAGAATTCTCTGTTTAGTACTCCTAACCAATGAATCAACCAATTATCACTTGCTCGCTTTGAGAAAGGCGCAAAAGCACCGCCACCCCCCACAAAACCTATTGAAACATTCTTAGTTCAATTGATAACTTGTTTAATATAGTAACAGAATTGGGGCACAATTCTGTACTTGAGATCTGCTCCTCTAAGACCTTGGGGAAGCCCAGCTATGCTGGCATAACTGGGTGGGGAGGATGCTTATACCAAATCCTACATTGCTTCAACTCACATTCACATCACTGTCAATGAGCAAACTTTGCATCAAGCTAGTATAAGGACTTTCCATCTCACTGGTGTCAATGGGAGGGCAAAATTACAATTGCTTTCCCCATTATCTGCTCTGCCCTTGTCACCATGACAGAACATAGGAAATGCTGTAACTCAACACCCACTCACACTACCAGTAATACAAACTATGCATAAACCATACATCAAATGATAGGTGGTGAGGCACAGGGCTGTATCGATGATGTTACACGGACTTTGAGCTCACAACAGGGAACCCCGTTGAAAGGAAATAATAGAAAAAAGGACACTTTGCATAAAAAGAGATCAGTTCGCAAAAGATTTATGTCCTAAGCACCACCAGACGTTTCTGCACATTGTGAACACTTCCTACCCCTAGAACCCTGGAAGCTACCCTGCTTCGAGGCTCCTGGCAGGACCAGCCAACAGCAATCTCTACTCCCGTCTAACAGCTGGGAATGCAAGGATAGAATACCCTACACAGAGAAGTGTGAAACACGTGCTGTAATGGGGAGCTGCTCCAAGTGTATTCCTTGTCTATGCATCCAAATGCTGAGCCTTATCTGAACTGTATTGCTCTAACAATGCAATATGGTCTCCACCTACACAGGCGAGCTGCTATAAGCAGGTAAGCTCTGTTGGCGATCTCTTGCCTCCTCACACAAACACTTACTGTTTCAAAGACTATGCACTCCAGCTGCTATCTATTGTTTGCTGTCCTCTCTGTCTGTCTCCCCTTGTTCCCCACAAGCAGCTCTTCCACAAGCACAGCACCAATCTCACAGCTCTCACAACGCCGGCCAGTCCCACCTCATGACCTGCAGCAGTAACAAGGATGCTCTCAGCTGTTCCTCTGTGGGCTTGTTTGCTCCAGGCAGGCTGCCACACCCTTACAAGGTTAATTGCAGACAGTTGTACCACGGATGATGCTCCCAGTAGAGCTAGTACCTGACAGATCAACAAGCCTGCTACCCTTCTGTCTGTCAAACCACTGACCAAGACACAGAAGCCTTGTTGAGATGAGTGTTTGGCAACCCTATAGATACTTCTTTCCCTTTCAGAATCTCATACATTCTGAGTAAGAACTTTGATTGTGTCACAAGCATAGTTTCTTTGTTGCTATGGATGGGCAGGTATGTACTCCTTTGCTCCTCTCTAGTTTAATCTTGTCTCAGTTGGCCTCAGGATAGGATGGTAGGGAGAAGAGTAGCCTCTCCCCTCTCTGCTTACTATGGTTCTCTTGACAATGAGGGGGTCAGGCATCTCAGAGTGCACAGATAGGATAAGTGCTGCTGCCAGGTTATACGACGCAGTCAGTTTGCAGGGAGGGGGATGAGGAGGGAGGCAATTAGTCTTGCTCTGATACTACCTGGCAGGACCAACCTATCATGTAAAACAGCAGACAGTAGCAGATGGTGCCATGGGGCTTTGCCACTTGCCTGGTCTACCTGCTGCTGCATGCTGGGACAGAGAGGGAGGAAGCAGGGCAGCAGCAGGATGGGCATGGTACAAATGGAGCCAATGCAGTTTTCTTGCCAGAACGTTTGCACCATGCTGACCTCATTGCCACCACCTGCCTATCCATCCCAGTATAAAGCAGACCTCCCAGAAGGAGGTCAGGTAAGTGGCACAGCCCCATTACACCATTTGCTACTGATATCAGGAGGGCGTCTTGATCACATGGATTGCCAGTCAGAAGGGTGTGTTAAAAGGGCTGGTTGCAGCACTCCTGGTGATTGGCTCATGTGCGCCTCCTGTTTTCCTAATGAGGCAGGTACGGGGACTTCCACTGTATCAAACAGAAACTGTTCCATCATACCAGGAATCTTCCTGCAGTCCGCGTGCTCCTGGTGGGTCTTGAGACTGGGGTTGGGGTGAGTGAGCCACTGTAGGCTGCTTTTGCCACCAGTGTGTGTCTAGGGCTGCCCCCTTTGCCTCTTTCAACCCTGCCCTTCAGTTATTTGGCCATGGAGCCATTCCCTCCCTTGATGGTCTTGAACCCATGTCTCAGGAGAACTCTCTCTCTCTCTCTCTCTGTGTAGACACTCTGCCCAGGGAGCTATATAGATGCCGTATTGTATCTTTTCTATATTTCCCCCATGTGCTGTGTTCCTAAAATACTGCTTGTAGGTGGCATGAGTGAATTTCGAACTCCTGCCTAGAGGGATGCCTTGGGACTTGAAGTACTGGGGTTGTCGCTAGCTGTGCCAATGGAGCTAGTGGAGTGGGAGCACTTATGTGGCACCTTGCACGATGTATGTATGATGATGCAAGATGGATGCTGGTAGCACATCCCCTTCATTCAAAGGGGGCCTTTATGTGTGGGTGGCATGTCAGTATCATTGCTGGCACAGTCAATAGACAGTGAATTCTGTATTTGCCGTGTTGTCTATAAAGTTCTGTGGCACTTTCACCAGTGTAGCAGCAGCAGAGCTCTGGATTGTTCAGCCCACCCCACCACTTGCCATGCTACAGAAATTACATTTTCCACCGTTATGTATTAAACTACAATACAGATTTGCAAGGCGAATGTACAAATTCCCACATATAAATTAACCAACAAATGTATGGGTGGGTGTGAACTTGTTTGAAAGTAATTATTTCACACCCCAATCATAAGCATGTTTACTTGGAAGTAAGGGAGGGCAAACCTGTCAATTTTTGTTTCCTGCAGTTCCTCATCACTCACGCTCATCCCCTATTTTGTAGTTCTCTAAATTTCCAGATCAGTTTGCAATTTTTTAAAAAGAGTCTTCATGCAACTTAAACAGCAAAATTATCTCAATATACACATTTCTGCAAAGCAACTTCTCCTAATGCGATGCATTTTGTGTGTGCTATTTTCATTAATATACGCATTTGTATGCACACCTTTTCCTAGTCTATGCATTTCAGTACACATCACTCGTCTGGAGAACTAGATTGCAAAAGTGTGGATTTTGAACTATAGTTATGTTTCCATTTGTATATTGTTTCAGAATGTGTGAATTAGGTAAGTTCACCTGCAATTTCTCCCCCATCCCTACTTCAAAGTAAACCAGATTGGTAATAATAGGATTATAACTTACAAAATACATGTGTTTACAATTGCAGAGCCAGTATCAGTAAACACACAAAAGGTTGAAGCAGAGCTTTACAGTGATAAAGTTTCATGCATAAATAATAATTCTCATTTGATAAAAGATGCAATAAAACGATAAAATGGCAAGCAACTCCTTCCCAGAACACACACCATACGTGAAATATTCCAGTTGCTATCAGCGAAATGTACTGCACACAAAATTTGGACAGTCAAGCATTTCAACCTAATACCATCAAAGCAGGTTTTAGGAACATCCCTAGATACAATATGAAAAAGCTCAGTATGTGCACCGTTAACATCAGTACAAAAATTACGACTGATTCCAATTGCATTCGGTTTCCCCCCTTCATCTATAACTTTCTGGAATCAACTAGAAGGCAAATACTAAATCAACACCTGATCCTCGAAGGCACATACTAATTTTCCCAGGATCTACAAACATGGAAAACTGGTTCATAATTATTATTTAGCAACCTAATACATCATAGGAAACCATAGCAATTTTTCCACACAAGTGACAAGTATTAATCATTAGCAAAATTTAATTAAACAATCTTTTATGCAACCCCACACTACACCTTTCTTAAAAAGAAGTTTAGGAAATCAGTAGGTGGTTGTTTTTAAAGATAGGCAAAACACATGTCATCACCTGTAAGGGCAACAATGTGGTTTATAACCAATAATAAATAGTGGATCTGATGTTCTTCATTTTCCCTAAAGCAAGAGAGTTGTGATTAACAAATAGTACATTTTCTAGGAGAATATACTAGAAACTCTCCAAGTGCATTCTATAAATATGTTCTATAAACATTTTGTATATGAAACGGAAGGTACAAAAATGGAAATGGTTTAAGTGAATGTAATATTTTCATTATGTTAAGCTAATATGGATTGGATGTGTGCATCTTTCCCACATACTGAAATCATAACATATAACTAAAGGAACATTTCCTAATAGAGAATCAACCTGAATTGTTGCTTCTGCTTGTTGGATCTGCCTTCTTAAAGGAGTCGCCTTAATTTCCAAATGGCTCTTATTTCACACTATTGTTGTTCACGTAACAACCCTTATGATCTAATAATGTTTTAAGTAGATCACTAGCTTTAGTGATTTGCTCATTTTAAATTTAATGCATTTATTATTAAATACAATCCCTCTCCTATAAATGATAAGTCAAACAAATATGTGTGGATGTCAAGCATGCTTGAGTTGCTAAGGCCATAAATTGGCATCACTGTGTGTAAAACTAAGCAAACAGGACAACAAATAGAGCCATTAATGTTGCTTCGCTGAGGCTGCTCTTGGGCACACACAGCGACTACCAGCTATAAGCATTGCACTACCTTCACTAAAAAAACCCAAGATGAATAGCTTGTGGAAATCAGTGTCGCTGTTATTTTATTGTCACTAGTTGCTGTTGTCAGGTAATTCACTTGGCTATGCCACTGCTTTCCAAAAAGCAAAAGCCAATTCACCCTTTCAGCATTAATTTAACAGAGTCTAAAACATTCTTCTTAAATTTTATCAGTGACGTATATGTGTTGGTTTAGTTTACGTTTCCATAAGTGAAACTTCTTATTAAGTATAAGTTACATCCTAGAGAGCAATGCATGGCTTTCTTAGCCAGGAAAAGCATTTCAGTATTGAAACACCTTGTGATAGGAAGGATCTCGTTTCCCAGAAGTGAAAACCTTACATGCTACTACAAGTGGATGTTGTTCTGAGGTCTACCTAGTTTTAGTTATGGCAGGGATAATGCTAGCTTTGTCACAGCATCTGCAGTTTTAAAAACTCGGGAGTATTACCAGAATAGGAAACTATCTGATCCAAGGGAGAGAGAGAGAGTGCAGGTTTCCCATCACACTGATTTTATGGTCTGTTTGCACTTTGATCAAATCCATCTGAAGCAGGAATATATACGTGTGTGTGTGTGTGTAACAGCTCCCTACCACCACCAAGAGTGCACCGCACTGTGCATAAAGACAGAAAAACCAGAAATGTAAATCCACAATTGCATGATGCACCTGGTGTATCAATATAGGTAAGACTCCTCAAATATAGTTCCAATATAGTTAAGACTCTTCCAATTACTGTTACTTGAACTGCCTTCCCTTGGGAAGCTCACACACCTAGTGATAACCATGGTTAAAAGCAGCCCAAAGAGACAAAATGAAGGAACAGTGGGGAGCCCACAGCGCTAGACTGTTCAAAGAAAGGGAAAGAAATTCAGCAAAATCAGCGTTAAGGTTCAGAAATGTAGTGTTAAGACAACTGTCCATGGTTTTCCAACCGGTGACAGAACATTCCCAGTGTGTTAAGAAATGTAATGATTAAAAGTCAACCATGACTGGAGTGAGCCAGCTACAGAGGCTGCAAAAATAGGGTGTAGTGGGAATTGGGGTTCCCCCACATTCAACACTCTGAGGATTCTCCACTTCAGCAACTGTAGATTCTTAAAGTGACAGTGCCCCAGAATGCCTGCCTTGCCTTCTCATGCTATCAGTTTTCTAATACTGAAACAATGGGCTGTATTATAAAATACAGAACACACTACATACTAGTTATTACTTCACTCAAAACACAATATTTTTATATGGATTTTTATACAATTTATTCACGGAAAATCTTTCTCTCTGTGTGTCTTCATCACACCTTGCTTTCTTACCAAAAAAATGCCCTCAATGCATTTAGATTATTGACACTGGAAATAATTATTTTCTTTACTTGATTCAATTCACAATTTACAATTATAAAACACGTTTCTCTTTGCTAACATTGTGCTTCAGATTGGAACAATGGGTGATTATTGCAAAAGGAATTGTCTCTTAGAGCTACTTCGTGCTGGGATTTCTTTGTATTTATAAATTATAAAAATCTACAAAATCTAAATGCAAAGAGACAGAGGACAACAAAAGGGAATAATAAAGGTTTAGCGGATTTACTGTTGCATCATGTTATCTTTCCAAGGTTGCCTTCAAACATTAGTATACACAACCCTTTGCTCCACGCAGTGGGTATGAAATAGACTTAAATCTGTATAGAGCTCCCAGGTTTCTTATCCTCAGCTTCAGAGGGTGGGATGGTACACAAGTTAGAATCTAGTTAGCAGATATTGAAGAGCAATGTATTTTGTTGTAGTTACAGACCATTCACAAGCCACCTAGTTCAGTTGAAATAGTTGGAAGAACACTGATTTAGACACTTTGGTATGGATGAAGATAAAGTAGCATAAAATAATCCCACATATTCGGTATCACTCCCTTTATCTGGCATTCATTAATATGAAACAATTATCTTTCCAATTCTATACCAATAATTACCAGCCTAGACTAGAATTACCACTTCAGCCATGAACATTAACTAGAAGGGTGGGTAGGAATCCATTCATTTACTTCTCTTTGACACCCCTGACTGCGAGTGTGACAAGAATATTTAAACAGCTGTGGATAAGTCCTTGCCCATTCATTACCTTAACCAAATGCCATGATTTGGTTGCAGACCAAGCACTTTAAATGCCTGTAATCCCACTTCTGTACAATGGGCACAATTACTTATCTCACAGACTTGTGGTGCCTCTTAGTTTAGCTGCCTCTTAATACCCTGGAACCATCCAGTTTTGCTCATCAAACTAGGCAGTTAAATAAGGCAAGTCCCAAAGCATGCTTATGTACTGAAAGCGAGGGTTCTCGTTCACATTACTAAGAGAGGGGAAGAGAGTGTCTTCAGAACAATGAACCCAGAGACAGCCTCAGTTTCCCTCCTGTAAAATGGGCACAACCCTACGAAGTGGCAGTTCCCCCCCCTTCTTTGCCCTTTACCAGAGTGTTGGGGCCCAAGTTTGGAAACCACAGGCCATTCCTTCCAAGGCACACACAGGCGCAAACGACACACACTCTCTCTCTCTCTCACACACACACACATATATGTACACACATACACAAAACACACACACCTTGGCGCCGCAACCTCCTCTTCTTGAGGCCAAAGATGCGGACCTTGGAAAAGATATCCACCAGGTTCCCATTGCAAAGCCCGCGGTTCTTGCTGGGGCTGTTGCGCCTCCTGCTGGCCGAGGGCCGGTCCCAGTGCTGCAAGTCGCGCGCCTGGCGCTTCTGCCGGATCAAGCCGCTGGCGATGGCCGCAGCCATGGCCTCGGTCCGTCGCCGGGCGCTCCGCGTCCGCGAGAGCCCTGCCCAAACGCAGCGGAGACGGGCGCGGGGCTTGGCTCAGCCGAGGCGCCGACCCATCTCCGGAAGGCCAACTGGAAAGAAAAGGCGCGGGTAGGGGTGGCGGCGGCGGCGGCGAGGAAAAGTCCTCCGGTCACCACATGGAGTCGCCTGGCTTCAGGCCGAGCGGGAACAGCAACAAGCAGCGCCCGCGGCGGATGCCGTGTCTTCGGCGCCCGGCTTATTCTGCCCGCTGGTCCATGGCTGCTGCTGTCGCCGCCGCCGCCGCCGCTCCGGCCGCCGGCGCCGTGTCCTCCTCGTCGTCGGGGCTGCCTCCGAGTGCCTGAGAAAGCAGCATCTGGAGAGCGCCCGCTTCGGCTCCGGAGAGAGCGCGCGAGCCTTAATCGCGGCGCTTCAGTCCCACCCTAGCCGCCACCCCGCCACACACTCACTCACTCGCCCGCTCGCTCACACGCGCACACACACGCGCTCACCCTCCTCTTCTCCCTTCCCGAGACGACTGAGGGAGGGGATTTGTCCTTGGGGTGGGAGCGGGGGAAAGGGAGAGGGGGGAAAGGAGGAGGGGTAAGTCGCACCACACAAAAACCCAGCAGCGAGGAGAATGCTAATCAAAGGGAAGGAGGCGAGGGAAAGAGAGAGGTGGGCTCAAAAAAGCCTCGCCGCGATTGAAGGGAGGAAATTGCTTGTCGCCGAGAGAAGCCCACGCTGCCGCCCCTCGGCTTCCAGTCAGGCTTTTGTGACTGCCGGGAGCTTGTGTGTGTGTGAGAGAGTGTGCGTTGCGCGGGCGCGCGCGTAGGGCAGAGCGCGCGCGGTTCATCTCTGTGTCTGTGTGTGTGAGAGAGAGAGAGAGAGAGAGAGGCGCGGAGGAGGGGTGGGGAGAGGTTAGGGGCTTGACTGAGGGAAATTATGCGCGGGAAAGTGTGAGACGGCGCGCGCACGGATGTGAGAAAGAGAGACGGAGAAGTTGTAATTTGGCGTCTCTCTCCCTCGCTCCAGAAAGTCTCAGCTCTCTGGGTGAAAGTGCAGCCAGTGCCAGGAAAGCGACAGACTGCTTCCCGCGACTTCCCGCCACAACAGTCTTGCCTGCCCGGCTGCCCCACCCCGAATAAGCGGACGTCCCGCGCGAGACCCCGAGTTAACCGGGGTTAGAATTACGAATTTACGGCCAGCACCTTAACGCATTAAGGATTCGCGCGCGTGTGGTGGTGGTGCGAGGGCAGAGAGGCTCTTCCCTACGTAACCACGACAGACACAGGCGTCGCGCGCGGGTCTCTTTGTTGTCCCCGCCGAGGCGGCTCTCTGTGAGGGACGTTTGTGGCTGCTTCGCCTACGGCGGGGCTGACGGGGTTACTCTGGCGGAAGGACGCCGCGGGGATGCGCGCCGCCTTAGGGCCGGCGGCGGGGGCGCGAGGGTCACAAGTCGGCGGCGCCCAAATCCTGCCTTTCCGCCTCAGCAGCGGCGGCGGCGCCCTATTCCCTGGGGACTCGGAACCGGACACGCTGCTGCTTGAGGGGAAGACTAATTCCCAGGAAGGGGAGGGTGAGCTGGGAAGGGAAAGATAGAGAGACAGGCGCGCTTTCTGCTCTGGAGCATCAGCGCCTGCTGTGGCTTCTCGGACGCCGCCAGCTGACCACAAAGGCAGCCTTGGCTCGCGATCTCTCTCGGGCTTGTCTTGTTTCCAGGAGGAAAACAGGGAAGGGAGATCGCCCAGGCGTCCCAGACATCGTGGCATTCAAAGGAAGGGCGAACCGGTTCCTCTTAAGATCATCTTTCAAAACAGGACGGACTCCGTAGCTTCTATTGCCAAGCAAACACATTTAGTGGTACAAGTGGGCATCGCTAGATTTATTGAGTTCTGTAGTGGCCACTGAAAACTCAACTTCACCCTGTAGTGTGTAAGGCTGGAATTTGGCTCTCGTTTTTTAAGTTTTGTGGGGGGAAAAGAGCCCCGAGATTCTGTGATTAATTCATTTGTCTGCCAAGAGCTCAGGCATGTAATGATAACTGCGCGCTCCAGTCAAACTCTACATGTCTGCTACAGATGGAGGCTCAGATGCAGGGGGGGAAAACTCATATTTGTTGCTGGGCACGTGCGGTGCATTTTCTTTCATTGGCACCTTAGCACAATGGGGCAAGCAGCCCCATCGTTTGGACGTCCACCCTGGATTGATTCCGAGCTTTACCAGTGTGGCACCAGAATAAAATATTTTTTTGGGGGGGGCAGGTAAGTCCCACCCCACACAATCAATCACAAGACACACACACCGTTTGAATGGCAATGCCTATCAATTGGGGGGGGGGGCTTGTTGCGCCCTCAAATATTTTATGGGAGGCAATGGGACCTCAGCCCCTAGGATTTGACTCCTATGATACAAATGCTAATAATAATAATAATATGGTATGTGAGGATTCCAGACATAAAAAGTCTTCTGCAGACACACCCATAATTGGTACCAGATTAATCAGTCGCTGCCGAGATAGTTATACTGAACAAAATGGATTTTCAATCATGTATTAACTATAACAACATTCGCTTGTGAAACTTCAATAACTTTAGAACCTCACTTGCTATGTGAACTTTTAACTTAGACAAAACCCACTACAAGTCTATGGAAGGAAAGATACTCTTTAAGAGATACATACAGATCTACAGCTTCTTATCCCATCCAAAGCGTCTGATAACTGGAAGATTGGAAGAGCAAGAGAACTATTTACAACATTACTCATTCTTCCCCTTCAAAGGGATGTTTTCCAACTTTAGCTGAACTTGTGGGCTTTAGCTGAACTTTAGGTGAAAAAGTAGTGCTTACATTTTTTTTAATGCTTAGGCACACCCTTTAAAGCAAAATCTCCCAAATATGAACATCAGAGCAGTCCATTGTTTAGCTGATTATTTTGTGTCTCTAAAGACAACTGCCAGCATCCTCTTAAATTATTTTATTAACAAAGCATAGTATTTACATTGAGTAGAAGATGTTATGGTTTTAATTCTATCCTCCAGCTTCAATTATTGTTTTTTTTACATTAGACCAACATGCAGAAGCACATTTTCAGATATCTGGAGAATGTATTTTTGTGCTTCTGTTTTTTTGTTTTTTTGAAGTGGTTATGAATAAATGGAAATGCAAGCATTTATATTTTGTGCCAATACAAGGAATTCCTCCTGCTAGAATTTGCCCAATACAATTTACTGGCATTAAGCACTATTCGTTTCATCTGCATTTTGCTTTGGAATATATTCTTCAACACACAACATAATGTATCATTTTTCAAAGCCCAATGTTTTCTGCACAAATATGCTGTTTGCAAGGAACAGCTTTGACAAACTGCAGTGTTCTGTGGGAGCTTTCTCTTGATCTCCTTTAACTGCCTGCTCACTTCAATCAGGACCTTGGACAGTGCAAAACAAAGGGCTCTCATGGGTCCTGGTAATATATGCTAGTAAATAGGAGAAGGTTTTTAGTATAAACATCCCAATTAAGGGCATGGGAAATGAGATACAACTATATTTAGCCTTATACCTAAGATGCCCCACATCAAAAACACACGTCAGATAAAGGCTTCCTGAGTAGTTTTCATAGGATCATAGAATTGTAGAGTTGGAAGGGACACCAGGGTCATCAAGTGCAGCCCCCTGCAATGCAGGAATCTCGACACAAAGCCCCCCATCCAATTTGAAACCATGCTGAACCCTGCTTAGCTTTGCAATGTGCTAGCAGTTTTGATTGCTGCACCACATTTTGAACATGTCATGCTAAGTTCTTCGCTTCGAACAAAAATGTGAACAGCAACCATTTGATTCACAGAACAGTGGTAATAATGGCGAGACTGAGAATAGCTTGTCCTCTAAAAGCTTTATATACATTAACACTAATAACAGTAATACTAAGTATGTTCCATTCAACATTAAGCACATATTTAAGCCCCATTGCTTTTATTGGGATAATATTATGAGTGTTTATGGCTCCAGTCTTACACCCACTTATTTAGCAGTAAGGTAAAGGGACCCCTGACCATTAGGTCCAGTTGTGGCCCACTCTGGGGTTGCGGCGCTCATCTCGCTTTATTGGCCGAGGGAGCCGGCGTACAGCTTCTGGGTCATGTGGCCAGCATGATTAAGCCGCTTCTGGCGAACCAGAGCAGTGCACTGAAATGCCGTTTACCTTCCCGCTGGAGCGGTACCTATTTTTCTACTTGCACTTTGACGTGCTTTTGAACTGCTAGGTTGGCAGGAGCAGGGACCAAGCAACGGGAGCTCACTCCGTCGTGGGGATTTGAACCGCTGACCTTCCGATTGGCAAGTCCTAGGCTCTGTGGTTTAACCCACAGCGCCTAAGTCCTTTTAAATTCAGCAAGACAAACTTCTGAACAGGCATTATAGGATTGCACTGTGATGCTGATTGGTCCATAACTAATCCTTTCGCCTCTAAAATATTACATATATTTATAACACATAGCTATGATTTCTGAATGAGCACTTTGTTTGCCAACAAGATCAAATGTTTTAAAAACAGCTTTTAAATGTTAGAAAATCGAAGACAAAATGCACATACAATTGTCTACCAGTGCTGTACTCCCTCATTATGGATTTTTGCTATATAGGACAGAAAATAAGTGCAAACCTCAAGCATTTTAAAAACAGCTTGAAAAAGAAGCCACTATGTTTGTTTGATGGATATATATTTGTTTTTTATTTGCACTCAACACTGTAAATAAAAGACCATCCAAGAGGATACCTATTCTATCCAGTGAAGTACTCTAGTAGTCACTGTGATACATTGATAGGCATCTTCCGACATCATGTTCATTTCATTTATTCTAAACTGTAAATTTTATAGTCTCACCCAAACTGAATCAGGTCATACATTTGCCAGTCTCAGTCTATGATGGCTGGTGCACAGAAAAGGGGGGGGGGCGGGTTTATAGTATAGAAAAGAATGCAAATAAATAGTGGAATAATGTGGAAGGTGTGATTTCCACACACACACACACACACACCCCGGAAAACAAAAGTAAATTCAATCCTTCCTACTTCTAATCTGAAAATGCAGGATAGTTGTTTACAGCAATAGGTGCTCCAAGGGAAACTCAAGAGAGCCATCTGCTGTCTTAAATCTGTGATAAAATATTTGCACTTCAAACTAGAAAAAAGGGATTTGATAGCAGAAAGATTTTCAGAACATGAACATACTGTTTGCTTATGTGGCCACCAACTAACAAGGTATGGTTTTAGATTGAAGACAAGTGTCACACTCTCTATTAAAACATTCACCAGTTTCTGATTAAAGACAAATATAACAAGTAACAGTAAGGGGGGGGGGTCTTTTAGATTCGTTTTAACTCTCCTCCTACCAGTTCATTCCCAGGTCAATATCTAAAGTGCATTGTTACATTGTAATCTTGTGTATGATTGGATATATTAATATTGGCATTATAGAGCCATTTCCACCATTGTGATTTGACAACAATACACTCTAGTGACTAAAAAAAAAAAAAACCACACAGGAAGAATCAAAATACATGGCTGCCACTAGGAAAGATTTGTGTATGAAGAGATCTGTAAGTGACTTGAAAGGACTTAGTTTTTCAAAAATGTCTGTGTACATTAATCCTTTTTCTATCCTTCCAGTAGCTAGGCTGTCTCTAGGCAATTACCGTACTTCCTTAGATGACATGTTAACAGTGTTAATCCAGAGTCTGTGGTAAGCATATTTTGCCAACTCATTATCTTCTTAAAGTCAATGAATAAAGGCAAAGGTATTAGCAAAAAGAAGGGAAAAACAAAGAAAAGAAAGAAGGAAGGAAGAACAGTACTTTTGATTGCTGCAAAACAAGACTTTCCCCCGTAATAACTTGTTCTAATGAAGAATAGTAATGCTTTGGTAAATGGGATAAATACTGTCCATACTTGTTATCAAACAATCTGTAATATGTTTTGCTGAAGGCTTTAAACCAACTTCCCGATAGATCTGTTATTTCCTTGTGCAGTAACTGTAATATACAAACGATTGAATTTGTCCTTGTTAATTTCATATCACGATTTTTGATTTTTGCAATCCTGAGCTCAGTGGAGCTTACTCCTAAATGAGTACAGAATTCCAGCCTCTCTCGCTGCCTAGCCTATCTCCCTTCTTTCAGCAGCTCTGGCCTAGTTGTCACTGAGATAATAAAGCTTGTGTCTGGCCTGTACCACTTCAGTCTGCAGGGGGAGGCTCAAACGTCCATAGAAAACAATTAACTAAAAGCCAGTATGTTTGCAAGAACATTTATCCTAAAAAGTGGGATATACATATTTCAATAAACAAATAGTTTTCTTTGGATGTGAGAAACAGTGTTGGGAAGTAATGTAGGGTGTTCACACATGTTCAGTGAATGTGTGATGGAGTAGTTGAATCAGACTTGCCAGACACACATCTCAGTGGAGGCACATTATTTTATTTATGATAATAATAATAATTTATTATTATTATTATTATTATTATTATTATTATTATTATTATTTATACCCCACCCTCCCCAGCCAAGGCCAGGCTCAGGGCGGCTAACAAGCAATAATAAAAACAAGTTGAATGAATACAACTTAAAAACAAGATTAAAATACAACATTAAAACACTGAAACATTAAAATGCAGCCTCATCACAGGAGGAGAAAGGAAAAAAGAAAGAGGGGGAGGGAATCAAACTGACTCCAAGCCAAAGGCCAGGCAGAACAACTCTGTCTTACAGGCCCTGCAGAAAGAAATCAGATCCTGCAGGGCCCTGGTCTCATGAGACAGAGTGTTCTACCAGGCCGGAGCCAGTATTTAAAAAGCCCTAGCTCTGGTTGAGGCTAATCTAACTTCCTTAGGGCCCGGGACATCTAGAGTGTTGCTATTTATGGACCTTAAGGTCCTCCGTGGGGCATACCGGGAGAGGTGGTCCTGTAGGTACAAGGGTCCTAGGCCGTGAAGGGTTTTAAAGGTCAAAACCAGAACCTTAAATCTGACCCTGTACTCCACCGGGAGCCAGTGCAGCTGGAAAAGCACTGGGTGAATATGCTCCCATGGCAGAGACCCCGTGAGGAGCCTCGCTGCAGCATTCTGCACCCACTGGAGTTTCTGGGACAGCTTCAAGGGCAGCCCCGCATAGAGCGAATTACAGTAGTCAAGCCTGGAGGTGACCGTCGCATGGATCACTGTGGCCAGGTCACATTTATGGCACTTATAAACCCAACTTTTCCTCTAAGGAGCTCAAGACACTGTGCATGGTTCTTCCCCTCCTCATTTAATCCCCACAACAACGTTGTGATGTAGGTTAGGCTGAGAGGCAGTGGCTGACCCAAGCCTAAGTGAGCTTCATAGCCCAGTGGGGATTTGAACCCTAGACTCCCAGGTCCTAGTCTGACACTCTAACCACTACAATGCACTGACATTAGTAAGAAAGGCAACTGCATGAACATAGGGCTCTTTCCCACTGACACTGAAATACACAGCTGGTAAGCAGGGTCAGCAGGTGTAATCTCTTTCAGTGAATGCATGCGTAAGTTGTATGAAGATCCTTATGATGTATATTTAACCAGTTTATTTACAAATGTACAAACAGGATTGGAAGCAACCAAACTCCTAAACCCAGGCAGCGCAACCACTTATCCTGAATCAGGATCCCAGGAGAAGGAAGTATGCCTGCCTCAGTTTTAGCCACCTGTGTCCAAATTCAAGTTTGCTACAATTCATTTCACCCAGGGATGCGAGTGGCACTGTGGGTTAAACCACAGAGCCTAGGACTTGCCGATCAGAAGGTCAGCGGTTCGAATCCCCGCAACGGGGTGAGCTCCCATTGCTCGGTTCCTGCTCCTGCCAACCTAGCAGTTCGAAAGCACGTCAAAGTGCAAGTAGATAAATAGGTACTGGTCTGGCGGGAAGGTAAACAGCGTTTCTGTGTGCTGCTCTGGTTCTCTAGAAGCGGCTTAGTCATGCTGGCCACATGTAAGCCGGCTCCCTCGGCCAATAAAGGAGATGAGCACCGCAACCCCAGAGTCAGCCACGACTGGACCTAATGGTCAGGGGTCCCTTTACCTTTACCTTTTTACAATTCATTTCACTGGTAAAAGTGTGTGTGTGTGTGTGTGTGTGTGTGTGTGTGTGTTGCTAGTTTATCAGTGCATGAGTACTGAGCGAGGAGTCTAATGTCTGATGATAATTGTTGATAGAGAACTTGGCAATAGCATTTATCCTAGTTTAATTAACCTAGAATGCACAGTGTGACCTTGCCTGAGTGGGCTAAATTGTAGTTCCATCTTGAACAACATTCTAAATTAATTCTACCCATAGAATTTTAAGAGCATGGGGGTGAGAGGTTCTTTAGCAGTTGTTGGACTCCATAATCCCCTGACCATTGGTCATGCTGGCTGGGGGTGATGGGAGGTTGGAATCCAACAATATCTAGAGGGCCACATATTTTCCATCCCAAATTAATGCAAAGAAACTGTGGCAGATGTGTTTAGGGAAAAAAAATTCATAGGAATGAACCAGCCAGCAAACATGAAACAGAACATCCATAATTCCTGTTCATGTCCCTTTGAGAAATATGTCGCTAAAATGATAGTGAAACCTGACTTGTGCATGTGGGTTTCAAAACATTTGAAATAACTTCAGCTGATGGTATTCATAGCTGTGAACCTGAGGGAAGCCTCGGGCTAAACTTTTTGATAAACTATCAAATGTTGTCATCTTAGATTGAACAGTGTAATTGTGTATTTTGTTTTTGTACCATGACAAAAGACAAAATATGATGGAGATAAAAAAATAAATTATTTTCTTTATTCAAGCGTTACCAGATCAAATGAACAAAGGAGGCCACACCAGAAAAACATGATGCAACAATTTCAAAATCCTTATTTATGGACATTAGAATTAAATGGTTTTTGAACATGGAGAAATACTATGTATCATAAATCACAGTAGATGAGAATAAAAATAGATTGATGTATACCACATTGCAAACCCCTGCATTATTTGTTGGTTAGTGGTACTAAAATAATCAAAGCCAGACAGACAATGGGTAGAAATTATACTTTCTAAAATGGACTCCATCTGTTCAAAAATATTCTTGTAAATAATGTTACAGGAGCCAAACCAGGGTTGCTACAGTCTTCGCTCAAGACTCTAACCACTACAGCACATTTGCTCTCAGCACTCTATAGCCACTCAGACACCTCAAACCACCAAAACACAATGAGGAAAAACCACACATGAATGAGAGTTTAACCAAAACTGTTGGAAGGTATGTTGTAACCTATTGTTGCATGTCTTGAGTTGTAAGGTGCCTAGATTGGAACTTAATGTGGTTGTGAAATCCACATGTTTGGCTTAATGTTAATGTATAATGCTAATACTTTCTGGACATCCATGTCACATCATAGCAATCCACAGGCCACAAACATAGCTGTCTGGGCCATCAAAGGGCTGTATGATGCATTCCAACCGGTGCCTCAACAGACAGGCGCATAGAAGATTACCTTAAAACCAAGTCACCTAGCCACTGGACCACTAAGTCTCACCAGGGTTTTGAAACACAAGCCTTTTCAGCCCTACCCAGGATTAAACTTGGGACATTCTGCATGAAAAGTGTGCTCCACACTGAGCTACAGTTCCTATCATATCACTGTCTCATGGTCATGCCTGTCACAAGAGGGCAAAGAAGAAAAAAACAAAAGGAAAATTCTCAAGAGATGGTAGATTCTGGCACAGGATAGCAATTGTTTGAGAGGATCACTTATCACCTGGAAAGATCCATCCAGATACTTCACTAGTAGTTTTTGATACTTCAGGAACCCTGAACAATAACAAAACTCTTCACCTGATGAACATAGGCATAAGAATAGGAAAATATAATGGTCCAAACCAAAGTAAACACAGGCAACTGGCCTTTAGCAGCCAATACTGTAGTATTAACTTTGCAGCAATCCTTCACTGAAATTAACACAGAAAACAAAACATTTGAGGAAGAAGTAACACCTGCATAATGAGCTAAACAGTATTTTTAGCCTGTGTTCAAAATAATTATATATTGATAAAGTATACTTCATGCTGCACTTCCAGCTACATTTCTGGGCATTCAGAGCAGGTATGGATTATTGTTGACTTTCATTTAAATTGTCCCCATCTTATGCCTGCTGCACTAAATGGATATGGGTTTTTCCCACTGAATTGTTATTCACTGTGAAAGTTATTCCTTGCAGCAGGATTTATTTATTTTTAAAAGGACTCTGCACAGGTAGAACTATCCATGCTTGCATTCAAAGTGTTGTGCTTTAATACATTGCTGTACATCACACTACAGCACTCAAATCACTCAAGCTGTACTATTAATCCAGGTCACACACAGAACTGAGATTGTGTCTTTTCAACAGCAAAGAAGGATATGCATGTTAATTAACTGTCCAGAAAAGTGTTAGCCAGTCACTTTCATCCCCCCCCCCACTGCAAAGGGAAACATTCTGTTTCCTACCTAGAGCAGGACGAAAATAAGCATCTATAATATGCAGACAAAATACACTTCTAAGGAAACAGAAAGGCAGTATTTGAAATTGACTTTAAATTAGTTTTCCTGAGCGCATGCCACCTCCCTCCACCCCCACGAAAGTAAATATGCACCAAGAAGCTGAAATGGTTTCGGATTTCCATTCCTGAGCTAAAATTTGGCTGTCACTCAAGGATGTAAAGCTTATGCAGAGATGTGCAATGGGTAACAAGTAATGGTGAGACACCACTTGCTGTGGTCTGAAAATGATGCAACCAGTGCTAATGAACTTAAAGCCTACTTTCAGTTGGAAGTATTTAATTATTGACTTAAATCTCTTCCATTGTAATCAATGGGTCTAAACTTAAATGTAGTTGAAGTTGCCTGGGTCCTGCCCACAATACATTTGCAGGCACTAACCATTATAGGAACGTAAGGGGCACTGTGGGTTAAACCACAGAGCCTAGGACTTGCTGATCAGAAGGTTGGCGGTTTGAATCCCCGTGATGGGGTGAGCTCCCATTGCTCGGTCCCTGCTCCTGCCCAGTGGCGTAGCGTGGGGGGTGCAGGGGGGGCCAGCCGCACCGGGCACAACATCTGGGGTTAAGGCAAATCCACGGGTTAGGGGGCGCAAATCCACGGGTTAGGGGGCATAAATCCACGGGTTAGGGGGCGCAAATTACTTGCCTTGCCCCGGGTGCTGACAACCCACGCTACGCCACTGCTCCTGCCAACGTAGCAGTTCAAAAGAACATCAAAGTGCAAGTAGATAAAAAGGTACCACTCTGGTGGGAAGGTAAACGGTGTTTCCGTGCGCTGCTTTGGTTCGCCAGAAGCGACTTAGTCATGCTGGCCACATGACCCAGAACCTTTACCTTTAAGAAGTTGCCTTACACTTTGGCATTATCTCTGCTATCTGGCAGTGGCTCTGTGGTGCTCTTAGGATGAGCCAGATTGTAAATATGCAAGGTCCCTGCCATTTGTAAACAAGAACCATCTGATAAGAGTGCTATATTTTTACACACCCATAGGAGAGTTATTATAATGGTTCATAATGCCTTTTCTCCACTGAATTCCCATCATTCATCCCTGAAAATATTAAGTCACAGAGAGTTGGAATTTACACTAATCTTTTAGATGCTAGAATGAAGGAAGACATTGAATGAAAAATGGGGGCAGTCTGCCGAAGCTCACATCTCTGTGCTGCTGCTATGATGCCACTCAGCTGATGGCTTTGCAAGAAAAGCCAGAGGGAGAGCTTTTCTATGGGAAAACGTTTAGAAAGATGGAAAAATCCCAAGGCCTTATTTTGGTTATCAGAGGGAGAGTAATCTTCAGGATATTCTGATTTACATCAGACAATGATTTAACTGGAGAAGGTGATTGTGATCTCAAGACTACATAGGGTTGATTAGAAAGGGGTTGAGGGTTCTTAGTTGGTGGGAAATGTCTGGGCTAACTAGAAAACCTAAGCCTGAACTCCAACTCTTCTTCCCAATGAAGCAGAATGTTGGAAGATTCAGGACAGAACATAGCACAACTACGATATTTGCTCCCACGAGATCTGGTGATGACCACTAATTTGGAGGGGGATTAGACAAATTCATAGAGAATAAGAGCTCGAAGTCATTCAGCAAAATTAGACTCAGGGGAGACAAGGATTATTTTGAAACAACACATAATGAGCTTACTATGGAATTCACTACCGGCATTGGAACAGCATTAGACTTTCCTATGACTGATGTATATCAGTGCTTATTAGCTACAGCTGCAATCCTATACACAATTCGACCATGTCTGAGTAGGCATGCAAAGGACTACATTGTATGACACATAAGTGAAAACTATGTGTTTCGGTGGTGGCAACAGGAATTGCCATCGTGCCCAACCGATGAGTCTCCCAGAGGCTGCTAGCTGAAGCAAGACAGAATGTTGGATCACACTGACCTTTGGTTTGATCCAACAAGACATTTCTTATTTCTGTATTGATAGATGTGATGTTCAAATGGCACCAACAATTAAAATCTCATCAAAAAGCTGAATGTCAAATTTTACTTGCCTTGCGCTTCTGACAAATAATATCTAGTAACTGTGCAGGGCCTTTCACACTTCACTGAAAGGAACATCAATAATCTTGGCCGATACTAAATTATTTTGTGCTCTACGAAAACCTCTGGGGATCTTAAACCAGATTGGGCAAAGCTGAAGTTATTGCATTGCTGCAGGTCACTAATTCAGTCTTCCACTTGTATTATTAGCAGAAGAAGTAATTGTAAAGTTCCTAGAAAAATTAGGTGGGTCTCCCCCCGCAAAAAAACCAACAACAACCCTCCAGACCTAATTTAGAATGCACCTGTTTAATTGTTATTGGTAACAATAGACTGACTTATTCTATAAAGTGCAGTTGCCCGATTTGCCAGCAGTGGACACTGTTACACTAGTTATCTGCTCAAAAATAAGAGGAGAGTCTGCAAATGTGCACATAATCTCTTGCATTTGCTGATCGCAGTGTTTAAGAAATCTGTGCTGAAAGGATGCATCTATCCTAAAACCATGCCAGGATATTGCTTTTCATATATGCATCGAGGATAGAGACTTTGCTTTAAAATACCGAGTAAATTTAAACATTAACCACAAACAATTCCTTTATCAGGACCAACCAAGACACACAAATGCAGTGCTAAGAGCTTTTGAGATTCACAGATGTTTCCATCAAATTTGGCATTACACACACATATGAAAAATGTATTTCTGGTGCACGACATAATGTTGGGCTCAGCCTGCAGATTTATTTCATTCTTTAAAAGATAGAGGCTCTCTGAATTCCTGTCAGGTTTTACCTAGTGCAAAATATCTCAGATAAACAAAAAACTGAAACTGAAGTAGCAAAGAATGTTTCTTTTGATACAATGGTTCCCTTTGCAAAGCAGATAACAGCAATGGAGAAAAGAATAGTTTATATTATACAGTTTTTAGTTTTTCTTGTGTCAATTAAAGCTAAATTGGATAGAATTATCTACTGTCTGAGACTTCAGTCCTGAAGCCACTCACCAGGTAGTAAGCCCCACTGAACTCAACACGACTTACTTCTGAGTAAACACAGAGGATTACACCAGAGGTAGTCAATGTGCTGCCCTATGGATGTTTCTGGACTGCAGCTCCCATCATCCCTGACCACTGGCCATGTTGGCTGGAGGTGATAGGAGTTGGAGTCCCAAAACATCTGGAGGCTGCCATGCTGACTATCCCTGAATTGCACTGTAAAGGACTAGAGGAAGGTTGGACAAAGTCCCATCTGCATAGGTAGAAGGCACCGATGACATATTTTTAGCTCTTCCTTCCTTCCTTCCTTCCTTCCTTCCTTCCTTCCTTCCTTCCTTCCTTTCTCCAGTTACAGAATTCCCTATATATCTGGATTCTGAGCTCTATTTTGTTTTGTTTGTGTTTTGTTCTTATGGAAATATTCCTCCAGCAGAGTCCGTTTGAGGCTTAGCACAAAAGGTGGAATATTGACTTGAAAGCCGCGGAATATTATGTGATGCAAATCAAGCAACATTTCAATATTTATTGCAAGAAGCACGGAGTTTCTGGCACAACTTGAAAGCTTATCAATATTTGTTGCAGGGTAGTCACATTTTTTTAAGCGACTTGACAAACTTTGACCTGTAGTTTTACATCAAAATTCCACTCCAAACATGTCAAAACGGAAGCTGTACCACTGACAAGATAATAAAGTGCAAAACCAAGCTAAGTAAATACATTTCATAGAAGCAACATCCAGAAAAGAAGCTGAAAACAATTTGCTAGGAAAGTATTTATCTGAGGCTATCAGAAGCTAGCAAAAATGTACAAAGAGATACAGGGGTGGAGAGTGTTGGTTTAAAACAAACCGTGGCGCTGTGGGTTAAACCACAGAGCCTAGGACTTGCCGATCAGCAGGTCGGCGGTTCGAATCCCTGTGACAGGGTGAGCTCCCATTGCTCGGTCCCTTCTCCTGCCAACCTAGCAGTTCAAAAGCATGTCAAAATGCAAGTAGATAAAAAGGTACCACTCTGGCGGGAAGGAAAACGGCGTTTCCGTGCACTGCTCTGGTTCACCAGAAGCGGCTTAGTCATACTGGCCACATGACCCAGAAACTGTATGTCGGCTCCCTTGGCCAATAAAGCGAGATGAGCGCCACAACCCCAGAGTCAGCCACGACTGGACCTAATGGTCAGGGGTCCCTTTACCTTCACTTGGCCTCAACACCCTCATCACACACTTGCTTTCACAGAATATAATTTCTGGATTCAGTTTAAACATTAAAAAAATAAACAGTGATGTAAATGCCTTTTGTGATAAAGCACAACATAATTCCTGTTCTAACATTAAAAACTGTTTACCCTGATTATTGTGGCCAAAGCGTTCTGTCACTCCTGACGCATCCCTTATCCTTTGGGTAGCCCCCATGTGAGTGACAAAATTGATGCTAATCCTAACCCACCCTCTGGTTCTGGCTTTCTAAAAAACGGAACTGACAGAAATCATTCATAGTACAGAAATCAACTTCATAGCTGAGCTGAGCATAACCTTCAAATCTAAGGTTTCTCACTGTTCTTCCACATCCAATTCACTTCTGGTACGGAAGACATAGCACCAGGGACATTGGGGGTTGAGCTCACATTTTGTTGTAAAAATTAGGTTTCTCAACCACATTCTGGAACGTGAACAGTCCAGTAGGGTGGTCATGTGTCCAACAGGGAAGAGTCTCCTATATGAGTCAACAATGCAATGCAGCCAGAGGGAGGGGAGCTAATGCAATTCTAGGCTGTATCGTGTCCAAATCAAGGGAAGTAATAGTACTACTCTTTTCTGCCTTGGTCAGAACATACCTGAAGTATTGTGTCCAGTTGTGGGCACCACAGTTTAAGAAAGATATTGGCAAGATGGAATGTTTCCAAGGAAGTTGACCAAGATGATAAAAGGTCTGGAAACCAAGTCTTATGAGGAACACTTCAGGTGTTGGGTATCCTTTGCATGGAAAAGAGGTGATATGATATCTGAAGTATCTGAAGGGCTGTCACATGGAAGATGGGGCAAGCTTATTTTCTGCTGGTCCCAAGCGCAAGACCCAAACCAATGGATTCAAATTACAAGAAAAGAGATTCTGACTAAACATTAGGAAGAACTTTCTGACGGAAGGAGCTGCTCAACAGCGGAACAGATTGCCTTTCTTGGAGGTTTGCAAACAGAGGTTGGGTGGCTATCTGTCAGGAATTCTTTAGCTGTGATTCCTACATTGCAAGTGGTTGAGAGGACAGTGTTCTATTTTGAAGGTCTCTTCTATCTGATCCAAGATAGAGGATCAGTCTGATCCAAGTCCAGTTTAAATATAAGTAACTGTAACAATGGAGAGCAACAGCCTTGAAGTTGCCCATCATCATCTAGAACACCTGATTTGAAGACTAAGCAAGCATGCAGCTCACTATCTCTGTCTTCTTTTTTGGGGTAATTATTTTTTCTCTCCTTTTATTTGGCAATGGTTAAGTGCCCACACTAGACAACAGAAGCACCAACAATGCATCTGTCCTTTCTCTCATGTTGTTTAGCTCACAGGTAATTGTGTTTAAAGATGATGCTGTAAGTAACTCTTTCTCCAATGCCCTTTCCAAAACTGTCATCCAGGCTAAGAGCTTATCTGCTTTCCTGAGTGGCCAGTCTTGACAACATGTTATGAAAGGATTAGCCTTCCTGTTTAATGTCAACTCTTTTTATAAAACCAGACCAAAGAACAGTAGGTTGACATTCATATTATTGTTATTTGGAGAGAAAAACAAAGCAAAACTGTACTGCAAAACAAAAGCAATGTGCTAAAAAAAAAAGAAAGCAAAAAATAATAATAAATTCCTTAATCAGTTGCTTAAAATCTTATATAGATATATATATAGATATATATATATAATAATGGAGAGAGGTTGGCTGAGCAATTTGCTGCACAAGTTACCCTTAACTCATCTATTTTTTATAACCTAATTATGCAAATCAAGCAATGCCCCAATCAGTCTGGAAGGCAGAAGTGAACAAATGCTCTTTATAACCATCCTTGAAAAATATTGTTGTGTACAAAAGACTCACTTCTCCAGCCTTTAGGGATTAGATACCAGATAAAGAATGTGTCCTCCACTACTGAAACCCCTTGGGGGAGGAGAAGCCAGGCAATTTGAAATCATAAAAATCAAAGCATTTTATCTTCTCGCTTTGCTGCTACTGCAGTTATTTTCTAATAAGTAATTCCAAGTGTTTTTCAAATGCCAGAATAAGTCACACCATTCTAAAATAGCCCCCTCATCTCTGTATGGAGTTTCTGCGGCAAATGAAATTTGAAACATTTTTACATTCTTTTTCAAGCGGACGCTGCCGGGCCATTAAAAAAAAATCAGGCTGCACTCCTATATCGATTTAGGATTGAGTTGCATTGAGATCAATGCAACTTACTTCTGAGTATGCAGGTAGACAAGTATACACTATTAGGCCACAATCTTAGCACCTCAGTGTTGATGACTGGAGAGCAGGGGTAAGAGCAAGAGTAGTTTCTTCCTTGCAGACCTCTGGTAGCGAGCCAAAACTCCTGGGTGCTGGGTCCCATGGAGCCCCTCAGGGGCCTGTTCCAGTTGTGCTAGGATAGAGCTGGCATAGCAAAATAATAAAACTTCCTGCCCCCCTTCCACTGTCCAGCAGGATCCACCAGGGCTGTGGATACAGCAGAGGAGCTGCTTCTCCATGTCTTCCTAGCCCTCCTTAAGGTTGCTGTGCTACTCAGATATATATGTTGTAGTAGTTAGTCGAAGATAACATGAAATAATGCCGAAGAATGGGGTGGGGAGATAAAATCAGTAAGTTAACATTTGCTGCTGCCTACTGAACACACTACTGAGAAGGCCCTCTGCCTGGTTCCCTGTAACCTCACTTCTCGTAGTGAGGGAACCACCAGAAGGCCCTCAGAGCTGGACCTCAGTGTCTAGGCTGAATGATGTGGGTAGACACTCTTCAGGTATACTGGGCCGTGGTCGTTTAGGGCTTGAAAGGTCAGCACCAACACTTTGAATTGTCCTCAGAAACGTGCTGGGAACCAATGTAGGTATTTCAGGACTGGTGTCATATGGTCTCGGTGGCCACCCCCAGTCACCAGTCTAGCAGAATGGGGCAGAAGTCAGTGGTGGGCAGAGCCAGAACTCACTTTGCCTCCCTCCACCTCATGTTTTCTCCTCTTTGCCACCTATGCAGAGTTAGAGAGATGGCTGCAGGTTCCCCAATCATGATATACCTTGGGTTACAGATGCTTCAGGTTACAGACGCTTCAGGTTACAGACTCTGCTAACCCAGAGATAGTACCTCGGGTAAAGAACTTTGCTTCAAGATGAGAACAGAAATCGTGCTCCGGCGGCATGGCAGCAGTGGGAGGCCCCATTAGCTAAAGTGGTGCTTCAGGTTAAGAACAGTTTCAGGTTAAGAACGGACCTCCAGTATGAATTAAGTTCTTAACCCGAGGTACCACTGTAAAGCAGGAGTGAAGTACCATTTTTAACCTGAGACACATTCCCTTCTGGGCAACACTCTGGTGGCAATATGCCCCTGGCAGGACAAAGTAGGCTAGTTTCTACATGCACACACGCGCACATGCCTGAGGTTTCCCATTTCTGATATAGAGAGTCCTGATATGGCAGGTAGTATCAGAAGGTTTAAAAATGGCAGATTTAACAAGGTAGTGATGCATCTAACATAGACTGCAACTAACATCTTTTCAACTTTGTTAGTTGCAGTCTATGTTAGTTGCATTCTTGTCTTGCCAATTCAGTTCAATAATACCCTAACGCAGTGGGCCAAGTCATTATATGTCAGCTGTGCCATAAGTTGCTTTTAAACATTGTATCTAAGCCAGTCTCGCCATGTAATCACCACCTTCTTCCTGGAGGGTTGACTGTTCACAGTGGAATGCATTGATTAATGGAAGCAATAAAAGTTAATTAAGAGGGCAAGCAAAACCAAAATGTAGGGCCTTAGTAGAAAAGATGACAGCTTTGGACAAGCTGTTTGTTGGGATCAGAAGAAGTAGCCATATTGTGCTGAGCTTGAATTCCACTGTGAAAGCAAAGGTCGAAGGAGAACCCTGCTTAACTCTAGAGAATTACCGTGATTTTGCTTATGGGGCTTCCATCTCTACTTCACTTTGATTTCCTTTACTTGTAAATGCACTTTCCCACAAAGTCATTGCTTTTCATTTCTACAGCACCTTTGAATGTGCAGAGCAATTTACAATTCTAATTTTGTGAATCATCTGCTCTCAGAAGACCTTGTGAGGGAGGTTGAGTAGTTAGTCAGTAAATGTAATAGCCGAACAGAGACCTGGACCCACCAAGCCTATCAAAATCAACCTCAGCATACTATCCACTGCACCACACTAGTCTCGAGTCACCATGTTACCTGATGTCTTTGCAAGAAACTGCTCCTATTTGAATAAACCCTAAAAACTCTGGAATGCCTACTTCCAAAGGGACAGACTCAAAACAATAACAAAAACAACATTCTTCATAATTATTACTAAGTATTTCACATACTGAAAATGACTGTCTGTGCATTAATATCCTAAATCTGTAAGGCTGAAGGAAATTGGCTTGGTTCTATGAATGTTTCCAACAAAAGTTGTGTTGAGCAGGGGTGTGGAGCCCATAGTTCTCCAGAGCTGGTTGGACTACATCTCCCATCTTCCCTAACTACTGCTGATGCTGGCTGAGGGGGTGATGAGAGTGGGAGTCCATTTGGAAGGCCACAAGCTTCCTATCTCTATTTCAGAGAGTACAAAATAAATAATCGGTTAAGAGGCTATGTGGGAATGGCATCAAAGTTTGCCATGTTTAGGGACTTGCCAAGGTCCATAACTTGTCAGATGACCCACCTCTGACCGAAGACACTAGACCCATCTCCTATTTCTTAACAGAAGAAGTGCCTCTTAACATTAAAAAATGTAGGAATGCATGAATCACACTCTGTTGCCTGTGCAATGAGGAAGACAACAGCTTGAAGGAAACCCACAGCCTGGTATCAGACATGATAAATCCCGTTGATCTCAATGCCCATGCAGTGATTCAGATCAGGGCCAGTGCAATGCATTTTGCTGCCTGAGGTCAAGGGCGGTACTTTCTCCTGCATCCATGTACAGAAAATGACTGGAATACCAGCAGCTGAAACACCTCAGCCCTGGCACCGGGACAGTGTCTTCCACCACACCTGAGGATGGCAGGTTAACTCAGAAAGCACAGGGCAGGCTGTGTGGAGAAAACCACTCTTGTCTTGTAGCATTCCCCACACCCCTCAGCATCTGCCACATGAGGTGACTGTCTTGCTCTGTCTATGTTAGGGCCAGCTCTAAATCAGACTGCAAGCTTTCACTTCCACTGGGTGGTTCTATCCCTATTTAATGCTTTTTTTTTGCATACATTGCTATAGATAACATGAGTGCTATTATGCACAACAGCTGTAATCTGCTGGTCCTAAATGCTATGCATATTCAAACATGACTGGTGTTGACATGCTTCTAAGTTTTCAGTGGATATAATTGAATTTCATGTGTTGAAGTGGCAGTCATTCCTCTTGTGTGAGCGATAAGGTCCTTGGAGTGTCCCTGCCTATATATTTTATCTATTTTCCTGTCACCTTGGTTCACAATTCTGACATGTGAAAAAAAAAAGGAAGGAGTACAAAAGTCTAGGAGCCTGATCACTGGTAAACAACATACATGAGTTGGCAATTCATAGCGGGCAGATAAAACCCTTCATAAAAATTCATATTTTAAATATGCCTGTATTAATGAGCCATTGACAAAATGGTTTGCTGTACGCCTCAGCAGCCAATTATCTGCTGCATTAGATAATTGAGGTCTACAGGTTAATTCAAGTAGACAACACTTATCAAGACTCCATCTATCTCCAGACTGTCACTTCAGCCATACAAATGAATTAAGCATTTCTCAAAACTGGAGATGGAATGCTGGATCAGATCAGGACAGGCTTATAGCATGGAAGGTGGAACAGGAAAGAGGTGGAACAGAATTGCTCTGCCTTGTAAAGTTTTCTGCCTCTGGCCCATATAGCAATACAATCAAGACCTTCCACCTAAGTTTACGAATGTATGAAGCTGCCTTTTACCGAGTCAGACATTTGGTCCATCTACCCCAGCAGCTCTCCAAGATCCTGGGAAGTATGTTAGCACTGCTGTCTAAGCATAGCAAAAGCTATAGGCCCTGAGGACTGAATCTAGGAAATCAGTACAAAACATGAACTTTAACACTCAATTATAGCCCCCATCAACTTTGCAGCAGAGGCTACCTGCAAGTCAGGCATGCTCAAAGTCTGTTTCGGGGGCTAATCTGGCTCGCCAGTGGATCTAATCCGGCCCCTGTGGCAGTATATGTCCTGGGGTTAAATCCTTAAAAAAACTCAACGACTTCAATCCTAAAAATGTTCACTTCATCAAATCTGGCCCTCTTTGAATAAAGTTTGGGCACCCCTGCTGTAAGTTGACTGGAGTGGTTTGTGCACTGTGCAGACAGAAGGCTACCCCCAATCCTGCTGCCCTCAATATGTTTTGGACTAAAATTCCCATCAGTCCCAACTGGGAAACACAGTCCAAAACATCTGAAGGGCAACTAGGAGCACTTCCTTCTTCAGTAATAACTGTTGCTGCTGATGTTTTGGGTTCGGATGCTCGCATGATGCCATGACTAGCAGCTCAGGTCTGATAAGCTTCCATTAGTGTTCTAGGGATGGCCTTTACCACATGAACAGAGCACACTCCTTACAGAGTTTGTTTATGGAAAGTTCAATCCCAGGTAAAGGTAAAGGGACCCCTGACCATTAGGTCCAGTCGTGACTGACTCTGGGGTTGCGGCGCTTATCTCGCTTTATTAGCCAAGGGTGCCAGCGTACAGCTTCCGAGTCATGTCGCCAGCACAACTAAGGCACTTCTGGCGAACCAGAGCAGCGCACAGAAATGCCGTTTACCTTCCCGCCGGAGTGGTACCTATTTTTCTACTTGCACTTTGATGTGCTTTCGAACTGCTAGGTTGGCAGGAGCTGGGACCGAGCAACAGAAGCTCACCCCGTTGCGGGGATTCGAACCACCGACCTTCTGATCAACAAGTCCTAGGCTCTGTGGTTTAACCCACAGCACCACCCACATCCGTTATATACAATCCCAGGTATCCCCTGTTAAAAGTCTGGGGAAAGACTTCTGTCTGAGACCTTGGAAAGCTACTGCCAATCAGGGCAGATCAACACAGGATGAGATGGAGCAGTGGCCTGACCCTTTACAAATCTGTTTCATATGTTCAGTATAAATTAAACAACATTAATAAAGAGGGCTAAATGAAAACACGTCTAATTTGCAACATCTAAACTACTGAGGCTAAACAATCTTTTCTGAAATGAAAACAAGAGAGTCATTCGGCACCTAATGAATTTATTGTGGCATGAACCTTGGTGAATTTAGGTCTACTTCATCAGATACAACTGAAAGAACTCCAATTATTTTAAGATGATTCATTCCATAATGAAACATTCAAAATTATTTCAGGCAAGGTAATAACCCTGTGTATAGTCAAAGGCAATAAGCACTGATTGAACCAAGTATCCTAAGCATGAAGCTCAAATAATTCATGATTTCCTAGGGTCTGAAAATTCCTATAATTTCATTAGACAATTCCTTATCAATTTATTGAGTGAACAGTTGACTGGACATCCTAATCCTATCAACAAATGAGAGTTTTTGATGGGAACAGTGCCTCTGTTTTACGCGGGGGAGGGAGGGGGAGAATGCAGATGGAAAACAAAAGAAATGGTCTGTCAAGCAGAGTTAGAGTTAATCTAATTCTCTCCCCTCTAACTTGATTTTCATTTATTTTCTTCCAGAATTAATAAGGAAAGGCTATTTGGCTCAAAATGTGAGCAGCTCACATCGTTTGTGTTGTCAGACTCCCTGCGAGGGTGACACGCATTGAGGGTTGACATCAAAATGCGCTACGCGAAGAGTACACTCAGAAGCTAACTATGGGATCTGGCAAAACAGCACAACAGCATGTCAGTTGGAGCGTGCTTAGCTATTCCCCAACTGCATGAATGATACCTGCAGGGACACAGCATCTCAGCCCACTAGGATCCAAACAAGAGAAAAAAAATACATAGTAATTCATTTTAGTGTCTGCTGGAGAAAGGTAGTTCAACCTCCATGGGAAAATTGCCAGGTAGTTTGTTCCCAACAATAACAACAATCTACACCTTTTCTGTAATGCATTCCTCAGTTTCATTAGGGCTGGTGGCAATGGGGGCAATTTTTCCAATCACTTTTGTCAGCAATTAAGCATTGCCCTCCTTTCAACAATTTTTCCAGGACTGGTGTGACCTGGAAATTGCCCTCGTTCTATATCAGGTTTACTTGGCCCCAGTGATGCAAGCACGTAGCAAAATCCAACTGTATCTGCTGTCACAGTGTCACTATACGCGATATAGGATTCTATTCCAACAGGAGGACCATCAAATCCAAAACAAAACTGCCTGTACATTAAGGTCATCCTCAGAGGTCCTCCTTCATGCGTCTCAATAATTTCAAGTGAGGCAGGTGGTGAATCGAGAGCAAGTCTCCTCAGTTGCACTGCCAGTTTATTTATTTATTTCCCCAGGCTTTTAAGCCACAATGGCAACAGTTTTAATTGCCGTTATTTTAGTTGCTCCTTCTGTTATTTATTGTGATTCTGTAACTGGGTTGTCATTTCTGTTTTCCTTTCGTTTTTTAGTAAACCACCCTGGAAATGTTTACTTCAGATTCATATTTTGAGGACAAGCCTGGTAGCAATAAGTGGCAAGGAATTTCATGCAGGGAGGAGAGGGGACTGATGGAGCAGTGACAGAAGACTCCAGTCCTCCTCTGCACTCAACACTGAAAACAAGCAGAGTGTCAGAAATATTGGGTATCTGAAGAAGTCTGCATGTACACAAAAGCTCATACCAATAACAAACTTAGTTGGTCTCTAAGGTGCTACTGGAAGGAATCCCCCCCCCCAACTACGGCAGACCAACACGGCTACCTACCTGTAACTAGAAATGGTGGGTTAATTTCCTGACTTCATTTGATTTAGAGGTAATCCCCACCCCACCACGGAATGAATATTCAATGTTTTAATACTCAAAACTCAGCTTAGGGAGGAAAACCTATCTACAATTGGCTCACATACAAATTGAATTGCTTCCTTCAGAAATTTTTACAAAACATGCTGGATAAAAACCAAAACGTCATATTAGAATGAAATATGATTCACTATGCATATATTCATGAAATATGCATATGTTGAAATGCTGTCGTTGGAAATGCTTGTGTTTATTCAAATCGTGTAGCTATTTCCTACACACTATTAATTTCAACTAAAATAGTAAGAAGTGAAACTTCTGCTTCCACAAGAAAACATATTCTGCCTCTCGCTTTCCTCCCCACTCAGTAGATGGAAAGCAAGTATTTAATAGCTTTAGAGAGAGAAAGACGTAAAACCTTGAACATCATTTAAAAAAAACAAACAACATTTCACCATTTTAAAAATGACAGCTGATAGAACTGGTAATACAAAGGCAGACAGTCCTTTGAGACAGTCTCTGTGAAAAGGTGTGGAGAGGTGTTGCAGCATAAATTGCTTCATCCCCACTACCAAAGAGTGTCACCCAAATCCTTTCTCACAGTAACTGCACTCTCACTATGACACATACCAGTCTAGATGCTGCAAGATGAATTTGTAGCAAAGTAGGTCAGGTTCCAAAAATGAGGATTAAAATGTGGCTTAAGCCAGTGACCTGAAGTGCATAATTTTTCATTTTAGACAAGAAAAAAGAAAAACACAAACACATTATTAAAAAATAATAAAGGAGAGAAAAAAATAGACCAAGCATTGTCCATGGTCATCAAGAATATTAAACATTGGTTGGAAAAGAAAAGCAGAAAGTTGGAGGTATAGGAGTGTGAATTGGTCTGCTTGAACCTCAAACATAATCATGTCCTTTTAAAGCCGTGTACTACTTTTCTACATTATTGCACTTAAGGTGGTTAACAATCCATGGAAATGACGAAACAGAAATCGTGCTCCTTGGTGACCCAGGTTTGCAGTGAAACAAAGTCCCCCCTCCAACTATTTTAGCAGAGCCCCAACTTCAGGACTCCAAAGCACTAAATCACTTAACACCCTTGTAATGTCAGGTGAGGGATGCGGGTGGCGCTGTGGGTTAAACCACAGAGCCTAGGACTTTCCGATCAGAAGGTCGGTGGTTTGAATCCCCGCGACGGAGTGAGCTCCTGTTGCTCGGTCCCTGCTCCTGCCAAACTAGCAGTTCAAAAGCACGTCAAAATGCAAGTAGATAAATAGGTACCGCTCCGGCGGGAAGGTAAACAGAGTTTCTGTGCGCTGCTCTGATTCGCCAGAAGTGGCTTAGTCATGCTGGCCTCATGACTCGGAAGCTGTATGCTGACTCCCTCGGCCAATAAAGCGAGATGAGCGCCGCAACCCCAGAGTTGGCCATGACTGGACCTAATGGTCAGGGGTCCCTTTACCTTTAATGTCAGGTGATTGACAGGTGGGCAAACTTGCCCACAGGCCAGATTTGGCCTGTGAGGCAAATCCTAATAAGGATCTAGAATATGGAGCAAAAAATCTTCTTTTTCCTTGCTGTAAACAATTCAAAATATCACTCATCAAGAAAAACTAAATTCTAGAATCAATTTCACATGTAGTATTACAAGATAGGTGGGTGGAATTCTCCTATGCTCCTGTGACATTTTGTGCAGCTTATACTTGTCCTGTCTATCAATCTATTGTCCATATTTTGACCTGAACTTGTAATAATGTTACTGTAGGATTTAGTAACCATATGTTCCATCTACACTGCTACGTGTTTCCCAGTAGCTCTTCTGCTTTACTCTTGGGAAGTGTGGATACTTTGAGATGGTCCAGTTCTCTATACCATTTATACATTCACAAATCCCAAAATAAACTTTGTTCACAATGGAGAAGCTGAGAGTATCCCTGACTCTTCAGATAACCCTCAAATGTTTTACAAAAGAACAAAAAAAAAAACACCCCCGCAAACCTCACAGACAGCATGGGTCCTCAGTCCTCCAGAAAAATAATCCTTCAGTCATCTTCAACCTCATATAAATTAGCATTCTAGTTCCTTCCAGAGCCTGGAACCTTCCAATGACTTAGGTCAGAAACAAGCCTGTAGATAGTTAGTATGGCCTACCATTCAGAGGGCAGACCACCACTCATACACTGCCAAGTGCTTGAGAATGCTCCCCCCCCCTTGCAGTTTCAGGCAAGCAGCATAGCAGGCTTGCATTCTCATGGTGGGACACAAGTTGTGATGTTGTGACCATGGCTGAAAAAGTAGCACCTTAAAAATGGGGAACGCCAAGGCAGTATATTCAAAAAGATACATACACTGGTAAACTGATTATGCATCTGACATGCAATATTAATGCTATGTAATACACCAGTACTTTTTATTATATACAAGTTTAAAGATAAAAAATAAGGAAAAGCAAAATTGTTACAGAAGGTAGGATCGTGCTTAACCAAGATTTTAAATGAAGCAAAGCCAAAGTCAACTATTCCCCCTCTCCCTTCCCTTCCCCATCAAACCCCTGGAAGCTATGCAGGTTTGTTAAAATCATTGAACCATCATAGATCAACCACTGCAGACAGAGCTTTCAAATTACTGTAAACTCATGATTTTTGACTGGGTTCACACATTGCCCTGTTCATGTTGAGTACTCAAGTGATGAGTACTCAAGTCTTATATATGGTTGTGTGAATTCACTAATTCAGTATACATGCAAGGACAGTCTAGAAGGGGCGGGATGGGACGGGACATTTCTCCTCTAACCCAGCCCAGTTCATTAATGGCAGCAAGTGAGTGCAGCTCCTTCCTGTCTGTATGGTGGGCTGTCCCCACCTGTCAACATGGATTGTCCCAGTGTTACAAGCTGAGATATGAAAGTCAGGAGCTAAATGGCACCTTAATCCTAGGTTATGGGTGCAACTACAGAATGTCTAGGCGCTTTTTTTTTTAATAACAAGAATAAAAAGCTAAAAATGAATGACCAGCAGCTAAAATATTATGTTTATTTTCCACATGGTTTAGTCCTTCCCCTGCCCACCCCACTAATATTCTTAAGAGGGTCTCTTCCCCTTAAGAGGGTCTTCAGAGAATAGCTGGAAGTGGGGAGGCAGAAAAAGGTCCTCCTTTTCTTCCAGTCTGAAGTTTTAACCTGAAATCTTAGGCGCAGTACTGGACCCAGAGCTCAGAAACTGCTCACACTAATGAAATTCCCGGTCGCAAAATGCGCCTAGAACAGTGGGAGTTTCAAACACTGGATTGTCCAGCAACACACATAGGTGAAAACTGTAGTTGATTTCATAATTAAATGATGAAATCAGTGCTTATGTGTGTTGAATCCTACATTCCTAGAAGGTATTCAGGCACTCAATCCCTCATGTACAGACAGGACAGTGTAGAGGCATGTGTGCCTTTGCTCCCATCCAAGAACTAGGCTGGATTGGGGGAAATCTGGCCCAGAGGACAAAATTGCATTGAATTGTGAGATTGTGCAACATTTTTGTACGTGAACAGCACCCATCTAGACCCCCAGTTATTTCTGTTTTTTAGGGGCATTTCTTTCATCTTGTTATAATGACAGCAGATAGGAACGTCTAAAATCCACCCCTTTATTTTCTTGGATACCTCTGCCCTTCCATATGCTGGTAATGGATGTTCAGGACCCCTATCTGCAGGAGCAGACATAGAGTTCATTCCATGCAGAACCATCACACATTGCATGCATATTATCCATGGCTGCTTTTATTCCATATTGTATTCTTCATTCAAAAGCAAAGATAGCACTGTAAGGCAGATTCGAATCCTGCATAAGCCTCCACTCTCTGCTTTCCCCCTGAAGTTGTGTATTCTCAAAGCTGCTGCCTGACTGGAATTCATCTGCAACCAGGCATATGTGTGTTTTGCATCAGAAACAGAAGATAATGCATATTTGCACAACACATCCTTAGCAGAGCATAGTCAGGTTCTGCCAGTGGCAGTGGCGAGTAGCTGCCTTTTCCTGCTGAAAGACAGCTCTCCTAGCACCAGAATGTCCACTGCATTGCCATCTAGTTCATTCTTAGAAGTTAATTGTCAGAGGCCAACGCAGCCAGTATCACTACATACCACGAACGCATATAAGGAAAAAACAGAGCTTCTCTTTCGACATGGATAGAGGGCAGAAGGCATGAATGATTTGCATTAAAAACATCGTGAGATTATAGATCCAGTTTTAATACATGCAGCATGTATTTATAGGAAATTTGAACATAATACACATTGAGATGTTGAGCCTCCCATTACCATAGAAACACTGTTCGTATCCTTGAATACGTATTCAGTGTGTGCAAGGTTGAAACCACCATCTGCCACTGGAACTTTGGTTGCTTGAGCAGAAATTTTGCTGAGAAATAAAAATAACTGCAATAGCCTTATTTTCGAAGAGGGGTAAACATCTGCAGCTCCGCTTAGAGTCAGTAGGCACTAAACGTGGTCAGCTCCCGTGGAAATGACAGATTTTAAAGGTCAGCCTTTTAAGCACTGATAAACCCTTTGGGTTAAATCATTCCTGTGCACTGATTATCAAAAGTATAAAATTGTTGATAGTTTCAGAAAGTGCTTGGCTTCAGTTGCTTTTCATTAAGAGACTCATACATGTGACATTTTAAAATAGAATTTTCATTTCTGTTCAACTTCCAAGGGTTTTTTAAAATCAGTCCAAAATAACCTTAAAGATAAGATAATAAAATTGTTGTTGTTGTTTTTTTTAATTTGCAGAAATGACCCCCAGCAAGGACTGCTGGTCTATGGTTTCACTCTTAGCAAATATATCAAAATTAGTGGGATTCACCTTGATATAATTCCGCTAAGACTATTATTTTAAAAAAGCAATGTGTTGTTTTTTGCCTCGACTCCTTAGCAAGCATGGGTATATGCATTTTTCAAGACTATACTTCTCTACATTGTAAAATGATCGGGGTGTGTGTGTGTATTGTAATGCAATAAATGGAGAACAAAAGTAATTAACTCATTCCTTAATTATGCTGGAAAGAAATATGGCTGTAAAAGTATTATGCCTTAATTAGCCAACTATAATCAAATGCATTACTTATCCTGCAGAATGATTATGTTATTAAAATAAATTTGGGGCAAAGGTTGCCAGGCCTCATGGCAGGAATACTTCAGAATACTCAAGGAATACCCTCCAAGGGAGCCAGAAAAATGTTCTGTGGAATGATGATTGCAACTAATGAAGTGGCAAATGTTTTAGTACTGGGGAAAAATGAACTCACTTAAATTAATAGAAAAGTAAGCCTTCACACAGTACCTTTAATACATCGTTTTCAGTATGTGGAGCTTTCAATGCAATATGTCAAGGGGGGGGGGGACCAAAAATTCATCACGGCAGAGGAAACACCAGATATAAAATACATTAACACTACTAGCAAGACCTAAATGAATTTGCTGTGTCCCGAACAGTTAGAAAGGGAGAGGGGTGGCACTGTGGGTTAAACCACAGAGCCTAGGACTTGCCGATCAGAAGGTCGGCGGTTCGAATCACAGCGACGGGGTGAGCTCCCGTTGCTCAGTCCCTGCTCCTGCCAACCTAGCAGTTCGAAAGCACGTCAAAGTGCAAGTAGATAAATAAGTACTGCTCCAGCGGGAAGGTAAACGGCGTTTCCATGCCCTGCTCTGGTTCGCCAGAAGTGGCTTAGCCATGCTGGCCACATGACCCAGAAGCTATACGCCGGCTCCCTTGGCCAATAAAGCGAGATGAATGCTGCAACCCCAGAGTCAGTCACAACTGGACCTAATGGTCAGGGGTCCCTCTACCTTTAAACAGTTAGAAATAGAAACAATGCCCTTTTATACCCAACAGATATCAGAAAAACCTGCTACTTCTTCATATTTTATTTTATTTATGACATTTATATATTACCTTTATCTTCCAAGGAGCTCAAGGTAGGGGAGATGGTTCTCCTCCTCCCCATTTCATCTTCACAACAACCTTGTGAGGTAGGTTAGGCTAAAAGATGGTGACCCAGTGAGCTTATTGGCTGAGTGCATATTCAACCCCCAGTTTCCCTGGTCACAGTTCAACACTATCCACTATTTATTTTATATTTGTTTTCATAAAGCAGAGCCTCAACCAAGCATGCGATTATGACAGCGGTACTCTTAGATTTCAGAACATAAGCCTCTGGTTCCCTGCCTGACATTTTCATGTTTTTTTTTGTTTTTTTCATGAATTGGGCTGCCTGTTCAGAACCACAAGTCGAAAGCAAGTAGCAGCTACGCTTGGTTAGATAGCATTTCCCACAAATGCTTCAATGCTTTACAGTTACCAGACGATAGGTGGTATCAACGAAGGAAAACAGAAGGCACGTGCCCCCCCCCCCCCGGCAATAAAAGAGTGAGGTTTTTGCAAATATTCTATAAACTTATTCAAGGAAATTACAACGTAATACTGCCACCGAAACCAAAGACCCTATCGTTAGGGTTATGTGCAAAATGAGGGGGGAATGCTACTCAGTACTTTATGAATAACTTGCTACTTACAGTACAAATTTCAGTGAAAATGTTTCGGAAAAGAAAGAGAGTCACAGTGGATTATTGGTTAAGAACCTATTAAGATTATGCATTTTAAAAGTCTATGGGAAATGTTTTTGTATTTATTTATAATATTTATTATTGGATCGCTGGAGGTCACACACACTCACACAGATATATATCTATGTACACACACACACATATCTGGAACAACATAAAATCCACATGGAGCAGTGTCAAATATTGTACAGAAAAATGAAAGTGTATATGGATTTTTCCTTCCCATTTTGTTTTGGAATTTAGCCCCATTTCAGATGTTATTTGTGATAACATTTCTGTGTATTTAGTTTTATGGAAGTAAAATCATGAATAATGACCGTATTCAACACACTGTTATGAGGCTAAAGAAAAAAATAAGAGGGATGAAAGAAGAAAAAATCAATAAAATAAAGAATTACATACCACTATTTGTGTTTGCTGTAGTCCTTCTCCTTCTTCCATCCTACAAAACAAGATTCCATATAGCAAGCGTTATAGCTCTACTTACTAGGAAGTGAGCGGCAAAAAAGACTAGCTTATAGGAGGAACAAATATATTTGTAGCAATGCTTCATCCTTCCTTTCCACTCTTGATCACTGAAAAACAAAGCACCTGATTTCTGGTTGCAACCATTGCCAGTATATAATTCTAATTATATGTATAAATAATTATAATTATATGTTGAAAAGTCATGATTAAGAGGAAAAGAGCCAAGTAAGGAGAGGAAAGAGAAAGAACTACAGCAAATAATTATGACTTTTAGTATTGCATTGGAAGCTAGGAAGTTGCCCTATACCAAGTCAGATCATTGGTCTATGTACCTCAGTATGGCCTACACTGACTTTCAGGTGTCCTCCAGGCCCAGGCCAACCTAGAGATACCAGGGACTGAACCTGGGATCTGTCCTACATGCAGTGCAGATGCCCTACCACAGAGGCACCAGCTTCTGGAACCCAAGAACTTTCACCCCCCCCCCTGAATATTTCTGGAGTGATGGCCAGCTGCCCAATGTCCAAAAAGCACAGTAGAGGGGAAGGAGGGCTGCAGCAGCCTTCTGCCAATGGCAGTGCCAGAAGGTAGTGAAGGGGCCACCACTGGCAACACGTGATTGCTGTGTATGGCTCAGCCCCAGATGCGCATGATGCCAGGACAGCAACGTCATGTGCACGCCATTGCTCCCCACATCATGCTCACAAACTGGCACCTCTGCACTGAGCTAAGGCCCTTTCTCACTTGGGTCCATTTCTCACACACCACATGGTCCATGGTGGGACAAACAGAAACAAGAAGACTGGCTGTCTTAAAGAAATGTCAATATAAAGCTATGGCGCTGATATACCTGGTCAGGGTTAGGGAATCTCATAATAATAATAATAATAATAATAATAATAATAATAATAATAATTTATTTGTACCCCGCCCATCTGGCTGGGCTTCCCCAGCCACTCTGGGCGGCTTCCAAAAAAAATATATTAAAATACTCTAATGCATCAAACATTAAAAGCTTCCCTGAACAGGGCTGCCTTCAGATGTCTTCTAAAAGTCTGGTAGTTGTTGTTCTCTTTGACATCTGGTGGGAGGGTGTTCCACAGGGCGGGCGCCACTACCGAGAAGGCCCTCTGCCTGGTTCCCTGTAACTTGGCTTCTCGCAGTGAGGGAACCGCCAGAAGGCCCTCGGTGTTGGACCTCAGTGTCCGGGTAGAACGATGGGGGTAGAGATGCTCCTTCATATATACTGGACCAAGGCCATTTAGGGCTTTAAAGGTCAGCACCAACACTTTGAATTGTGCTTGGAAACGTACTGGGAGCCAATGTAGGTCTTTCAAGACCGGTGTTATGTGGTCTCTGCGGCCGCTCCCAGTCACCAGTCTAGCTGCCGCATTCTGGATTAGTTGTAGTTTCCCCACGTAGAGTGCATTGCAGTAGTCCAAGCGGGAGATAACCAGAGCATGCACCACTCTGGCGAGGCAGTCCACAGGCAGATAGGGTCTCAGCCTGCGTACCAGATGGAGCTGGTAAACAGCTGCCCTGGACACAGATTTGACCTGTGCCTCCATGGACAGCTGCGAGTCCAAAATGACTCCCAGGCTGCGCACCTCGTCCTTTAGGGGCACAGTTACCCCATTCAGGACCAGGGAATCCTCCACACCTGCCCGCCTCCTGTCCCCCCAAAACAGTACTTCTGTCTTGTCAGGATTCAACCTCAATCTGTTAGCCACCATCCAACCTCCAACTCTCAGGCTTGGGGGTCACTTATGGTCCTCCAGGCCTTTCTCTCTGGCCATTTTGACTCTACAGGCTACACTCCCTCCTTTGTCCCACACCCTCTCTCCTCAGGCCACAACCCTCAGCAGCTCTGCTTCACAACTTATCTGAGTGTTTTGGCCTGGCTGGAATTTGTCCTTGAACTCTAATAATGCCTTTTGCATGTCTCCATGGAGGAAAGGGAGGGATAGGTGAGCGAGTATGCATAGAAACCAGCCTACTGTACCAGGGAATATTTTCTTTTCTGCAAGCAGAGAGGCAGGAAGAAAACTTCAATGGGAGCTGTTTCGTTTCTTTTTTGCTTTGCACAGTGTAGGCCCAGTGGGCCCCATCCGGATAGGGACAAAAGTTGAAGACTCGCCCTAATCCCACATTAGGGACCCAATCCTGACAGGGAGGCACGTACTGGCAATTTGTGGGTGGGTGAGTGAAGTCCTGCATTTAGAGCAGGCTTCCTCAGCTTCGGCCCTCCAGATGTTTTGAGACTACAGTTCCCATCATCCCTGACCACTGGTCCTGCTAGCTAGGGATCATGGGAGTTGTAGGCCAAAAACATCCGGAGGGCTGAGGTTGAGGAACCCTGGTTTAGAGACACAGCTATGTAGCCAATATTAGCATGTAGAAAGGGCACTGAGGGGCTGTTGGCTCTTGTGGACTCCGTCTCTGAGGTCAGAGAATGAGGTTCACCACTAAAGGCCCCCTCATGGTGGTGACAAAAAGCTCCATCACCAACACTCTCCCACTGTTGAAAACGAATGGGAGGGAGAAAGCTTTACGTCTGCTGGAGAGGAAAGGGGCAACTGCCACTCTCTGTGTAGGACAGGGGTGCCGACTTGTCCCCCACATTGAGGGGGTGTGGTCATGTAATGCTGCCCAGTGGGGGCGGGACATGCAGAGGATGATCTCCACGCTTGCTTGTCCCAGCCCCGGCCCCCGTATGGCTCCTGGACTGCCAGGTAGAGGCCAGGGCGCGTGGAGGGCCCCCGGAGGGGGAGCTGAAGCCCCCTCTACTTGGCACGACCGGTGTAGGATGAGAGTCTAGTAGGAAGTAGCAGTTCCTCTGCCACACGTTCTTCCTCCCCCCCCCGCCTCCCTAGGACTGTTCTGACAATGACCTTATTAAGAGCTTAAAATGTTGTCTTCTTGAGTTTAATGTCTACCTCATAGATGAAGTCTTTAGAAGCCATCGTGGAGTTAAGTGCTGACAGTGTTGCCTGTGGGATCAAATGAAATCACTCTTACTTTTGGGGTGGTAGCTTCCCTCATGCACCAGCCTGGTAGATAGATAAGTGGGAAGGCAAAGGCTCAAATCGAAAGCGACAGAATTGGCAGCAGAGCAAAGAACCCTGACAGTGAGAAGAAATTGGTTCTTAGGAGCAATACCTTTTGTCTCCTCCTTTGCAATTAGGGTTAAAAGGCTTGCTGAACGGGATGCTGCTTTGTGACAAAGGGAAAGATACAGGATTTACAGCACAATCCTGTAAAGGTTTACTCAAAAGTGGGACTGAGCACAGTGGGGCTTCTTCCCTAGTAGGTGTGTTTAGGACGGCAGTCTTAGTAGAGTGAAGGGGTAGCATTGCTCCTTGCCCCCCTCATATGCTGCTGGGCTCTGCCTATTGACCAAGCTATGGTTTTCCCAGTAGTGACGTATGAAAGTAAGAGCTGGACCATAAAGAAGGCTGATCACCGAAGAACTGATGATTTTTAATTATGGTGTTGGAGGAGACTCTTGAGACTCCCATGTATTGCGAGAAGATCAAACCTCTCCATTCTTAAGGAAATCAGCCCTGAGTGCTCACTGGAAGGACAGATCCTAAAGCTGAGGCTCCAATACTTTGGGCACATCATGAGAAGAGAAGACTCCCTGGAAAAGACCCTGATGTTGGGAAAGATGGAGGGCACAAGGAGAAGGGGACGACAGAGGGCGAGAAGATTGGACAGTGTTCTCGAAGCTACCAGCATGAGTCTGACCAAACTGCGGGAGGCAGTAGAAGACAGGAGTGCCTAGTGTGCTCTGGTCCATGGGGTCACGAAGAGTCGGACACGACTAGACGACTAAACAACAACAGTTGAGTGTAATGGAAGTTGCAAGTTTAGCCATGTCCGGAGGACCACAAGTTCCTTACTCCTGGCCTGGCACTAATGAAATTAGGAAAATAAAAATAAAATAAAATAAATAAATAAATAAATAAATAAATAAATAACTATAATAAACCACAAACAGTTACAGCAGCCTTTCTCAACCTGTGGGTCCCCAGATGTTGAACTACAACTCCCATCACCCCTAGCTAGCAAGGCCAGAGCTCAGGGATGATGGGAGTTGTAGTCCAACAACATCTGGGGACCCACAGGTTGAGAACCGCTGAGTTACAGGGTCAAGGAAGCAGAATTTGGCCCAAACCACCGGTGGGGAGAAGCGAGTGTCATAGTTCTGAAACCACCTAAAATATTGCGTATGGAGCACTTCAGGCCGGCTGGAAACCAGAGAGATGCAAATCCTCTTGCTCTCACAATGAGAGCTTCCTCCTTTCTCAGAAATGATGAGCCTGTCCTGAGACTTCCTGAGCTGCTCAATTCTGGCCACTTCTTCCCTCCTTTCTTTCCACCCCTTCCCAGCATCAGCCATTACTGAGCATGCAAACCTTGGCCTCCTCTTCGCTTCCCAGAACTTCTCAGCACTAGTTCTGAGCTGCTGCTGCCCTCCACCTGTTCATCCCTTCCCAGTCCCCATTTCAGATGCCGTTCACACCTGGGCTTATGGTAAAGCGCTCATCAAGAACAAACCATCACTACAACTCATGGATAGTGAGGATAAAGAGCTTAAGCCCAAGTTCTTATGATATGATAAGTCAAACTTTGACTTAGTCCAGCACAGCATGGGAGTCAACAAGATGAAGGAGGAACTCCAAGCTCCTCTCTAGAAGCTCAAAAGTTTCCATGGTCCTGGACAGCCGTAATATGGCTTATTGTATCATGAGTACCAAACCATTGCCTCAGTTTAAGGAATCTGTCTTTTATTCGTTGCATTTTTGTGCTGATGTTATATTTGGTTTTTAAAAATTCTGCCCTACAACTTTGTAAATGATTGTATTAAACACTTTTTCCTTCTTTTGCTTACTTCCCCAGCTAGTTTGCTGTTTTCCCCTTTTCCCTCTAACCGTCCTTACTTTTGTCTTGCTTTATAATTGTGAGCCTAGGGACAAGGACTTTTGTTATTTTGTTTTGGTACAGGACCCACTACATATTGTTTTTTCTAAATGAAAGTTGATGAGGATGAGGAGGATTCAAAAAATGATTCTGTATTGTATTATCAGCCTTCTGAGCATCGCATTTCTCCACTCTTGTCTTCTCTTCAAATGCACTACAGTGGCCTGGATACAGGTGAATTCTGTAGCATCCCAAGTAATAAAGCATCAGCCGCAGACAAGTAGGAAGGCAAAGATAGTGTTGCCTCTATTGCCATTTCACAATTTCAGCTATTTCTATGTAGCTCTCCCAATATATAACGATGGAAACACATTGGACATTGCAGCACAGATAACAATGAATGAAAGGCTACTGTATTAGGATTTAAAAGTTTTTCAACACAATCTACTGAGAAGCAAGTTCAATTGACTTATGATTTACTCTCAGGTAAGTCCGTAGAGGATTGCTCCATTCCATTACGCTATCATGTCCTATATGCAATCCCAAATCAATTTATCTGGTATGCAACTATAAAAACTACTGGGTGGTGTAAGTTCTGGGTTTTCCCAAGCAATAAGGAGTGCACAGTCAACCAGAAATTCCCGGAATCTGTAGGTGTTAGATCCAGACTACACATCAACTGAAGCAGAGTCCATTACACAAGCACAAGTAATGCTAACAGAGACATTTTATTGATTAGCAAGAAAATGGAAAGTATTTCCCACACCTTGTTTGACACAGCAAAAGTGTACACTAACAAGGTTAAAGCAAAGTTGAAGAGGATGTGTTCCACAGCTGGAAGACCAGCTTCACGGCTTGGACAGTTCAAATATAGCAGGGCGCACCAGTCCTTTTTTATATCCGCAACATCACACCAAATATTATTATTCATTGATGCTAAACACGCTAACTTGATTGACCGAACAGTTTCTCCTCCCCTAATAAATTCAACACATTCCCGGCGATGACAGTTCTTTATCATGGACCTTTGCCCCAATTCTTAGCCAGACATTCGGAATTTTTGTCATATTAGCTGACCCAAAGTCCCTAGCAAAATCATTGGGGTTCTCTCTTTTTAACATAGGTGTGGCCTTTGGTCATCTCTGGTAACTTCAGTCACAGGGAATGTTTACTGCTCTCTGTCTTTTACTGTAAGATGTCAAGGCCTAACTCATGTCAAGAAGCCTTGACTTCTTGTCCCACTATTGGACAATGCTCAGCAACCAAACAATTATGGTAAACAGACCGAGGTACCAAAATTGAAGAGGCTGACTGGAACAACTTAATGGGCAAACAAACTTTTAAGATCAGTGTCAACCTGCATAAGAGAGAATTATTTTAAGTTAATTTATAGCTGGCATTTAACACCTTTAAGATTTAGCTACACGGGCAAAACATATTCACCAATGTGTTGGAGAGGATTAAGGCAGCTCGCATGCTATTCCATATGTGGTACTTGTGCAGCCATTCTGGGAAAGAGAATTTGTGGAAATAAGCAATATTACAATCAGCATGTACAATGTAGTCCAAGTCTGGGTTTATTAATATTACTGGAAGAAGATCCATTCAATTTAGTTTATAAGGAACCCATCACTTTTCTCCTGGTGGTGGCATGACTATTCATAGCGCAGAACTGCAAAGGACTTGACACCTACACATCACATCACAAATGGGCTACTGCCTTATCTGAAAAACTGAAAACTGAAACTGACTGAAAAACTGACAAAAAAGGTACGTGACTTGAACAACACATTTGATGTGGATGATTTTATCGAAATATGGTACCCCTTTATAAAATATTTGAATGAATATATTGACACCCACCAACTATACCCACCAGCTAACAGCAAAACTTGGCATATTGGTAGTTTGTTCTGAGTGGAACTGGGAGAACTTAAAGTTCTGTTCATAGTTTGTTGAAAAATCAATAAAAATATTACAAATAAAGAAGCCCGGAACTATATGATATATCTATCTACCAACATATACTGCATGGTATTTCAAAAGTCATTTTTTAATGCTATAACAGTATAATTTATACATAAGAATTACAGAAAAACGAGTAGTTGAACTATAGAAGCCACACTGAAAGCAACCTCTGTTGTGCTATAAATGAATCAAGCATGCCTCAATTAACCTTAATGTTAATACATGCTCACTTATATGTTAACGCCTTGTTTTGACTTTTATTGACAATAAAATCGCCACAAAATTTCAAGCAGCTTGCTGAGTAAATAGTGAGATGTTTAAATTTTTTTTACAGAACTCTCATTAACTCCTATTTGCACATTGTGCCATCTGTGTGTCTCAGAGGAGGAAGAGGAGAAAGCTACCATCTTTGCTTTGACTTAATTTTGCTTGGCACCTGAGAAACAGCCGATAGATGATGCCAAGCAGGATCCAAGGATAAGGTTATGCATTATGTCACAGGTGTTAAATATGATAAATCTGTTAACTACATTGAACTAACTGCAGGAGTGCTAGTGCAATGAGTAGTATATACTGGCATCCCATATGAGGTGTATGGGAGACAAGCTCATCCATGGCACCAAGATGGGCTTGCTAGTTATGCTACACTCATTGGCGTGCACCATGTTATGCATTTGCTGTTACCATATAAACATATATGCCCATTAACTTCATTAACTGCAATCAGTGCTTGAATTATATGGGGACAAGAGGGAGCCTGGACTCTTTAAATACTGTGGTTAGTCTTGGTGCAAAGAAAATAATGGGTATATAGAAAGGAGAATTCCCTGGAAGCCAAGATTCAATTTCTGGACAAGTATTCTTTGGAGAGAGAAGCCCAGCAGAGATTAAAAAATAAAACAAATTATGCAACAAAGTAAAGCATGGAAGTACATATAGGCTATTAGATCTCTACAATATGCCCACATGTGTTCTAAAACTTCCCTCTCCCCCCCAGCAAAGGAAAAGACCGCATGTTTAGTAAGTTAAAAACTGGTTTACTTACAAATGCTTCAAAGGTCAAGTTAATGAGTTATTCCATGCATCAGTCAGAAAAGTTGCACAGTCAATAAACTTAGTTGTTACAAAGTGGTGTTACAAAGTGGTGAAAGTTCCTATAGGAACTAAAGAGCGGCTTGTGAGAGCCATGTGGCTGGAAGGAGAAGCTCAGAGATACCCACACACCAAAGTTTACATGTAGACTTGAAGAACAAAGGCTTGATTACTTATTCCCTCCCAAGGTGAGCTAAGCCTGGCAGGACAGCTTGCTCTATGGTTTTAACCCCTTCATGCATTTAGTCCAGCATGTTGGTTATATGAGGCTGGTTTCCCATAGTAAGAAGGTTCCAGAAGAGCCAACTAATATAATGGTCATGTCATGTGCAAAAGAGGACATGGCTTCTGCAGCTTTAATAGTTGTGTAGAAGAGAAAATTCAGCAGGTGTAGCCTCATCCTTCTTTTCATTTGGCCATCATATTTCCCCTACAGTTCATGCACTGACTGTAATCCTGAGCTTAAAAGAAACCATTGACTTTTCATTGACGAGTTGTTACAGCCACAGTTGCTAACACCCACACATTTGCAACTCATGTTATAAGGAGCAACAATAGCATGAGGCATAAAATAAAGACACGCCAAATTGCTGAGGTTGCTATAGTAAACAGCAAGCTTACAATGAATATTCATGTGCACATTTATCACTGTTAATTCCCTCCTACCTCAAACTTCTAAAATCAGCACATTTTGATAAACTGTATTTGAGTACCGCAGTGTGCGCTCACCAAACATCTGCCAGAGGACCTGATAAAGAATACAGGATTTCACACCTTAAAGGAATAATATAGTCGGTTGCTAATAAATCAGGGATATATTATGGCTTCGCTTTCACCATGTAGTGTCCTTTGTCTCCTGCTTCACTGGCAATCAGACAGCCCTCTAAAATGGGCAACTTGAGTTGAGCCAAAAGACTGCTGACCCCACTAGGGAAATAACAGTGTGAAATAATACCACTTTGCAAGCTCCTTTTAATTCATTGTGGACAGTCTGTGCCAACTACACACCAGTTGGCACCTATACCTTTAATGTAGGTGTCAATAGCTTTATGATTCCACTCCCATGGCCTTGGCCTTGATCCCAAGGTCCAAAAGAGTTCCTTACACTCTGTGGAGTATAGAGAGAACATGGGCCTGCCATGGTTGCAGATTCACATGTGCTTGGACATCATATGATTACTCACACCTGGTTCTTTGCAGCAGACTCATATGATTACTCATGCCAGGTTATTTGCAACAAACTCTGTTTGAAAATACGGTAATCAGAACAATGAGAGATGATGTTTGAGTTCCTTGACTTGTGATGGCTCCTTCACGCATTTAAGCCACCATCTGCCAACCCGCACTTATTTTGCAAACAAGAAGCAAAGAAGAGCAGCAATCTTTTGCCTGGGCCACTTCCTAGATACAGTGGTACCTCGGGTTACATACGCTTCAGGTTATATACGCTTCAGGTTACATACGCTTCAGGTTACAGACTCCGCTAACCCCGAAATAGTACCTTGGGTTAAAAACTTTGCTTCAGGATGAGAACAGAAATCGTGCGGCAGCAGTGGGAGGCCCCATTAGCTAAGGTGGTGCTTCAGGTTAAGAACAGCTTCAGGTTAAGAACAGACCTCTGGAACAAATTAAGTACGTAACCAGAGATACCACTGTATTTGCTTATTTATTCTGTTTTTAAAACTGCATGTCATCCCATTGGGATTCCAAGGTAGTTTACAAAAAAGAAGATGATGACGACACATATAATATAGACAATAAATGAAAACTTTAAAAGCTGCACAACAAAACGTTACAATACAATCTCAGCAGCACACTAGTCCCTGGACTACTTCCAAAAAGTCCTGAAAAAGGGGGTGGGGGAGCTGTATTGTCAGTGCGTTTTTTAAAATATAAATTCCTAAGCAGAATTTCTTTGTTCTGCTACAAACATGGAACACACAAACTACCCACTGCTCCCGATCCCTCGCCTACAGCAGGGAAAATGTAATGTGAATTTTCTGGATATCGTTCATGGAAGCATGTGTGCTTATAACGACTCTCCATCCTTTGCATACTCTTCATGAGGCCTTATCTGATGAAGAAACTGTCGTCATCTTATTACAAACAGAGTGAGAAATGATATTCCCGGAGACATTTTGTGAGCTAAATTCATCTCATTAGTTGAGCAAAATTAAGAATTAAGCTGCAGGCTTTCTGGCATGTGGCCGGAAAGCCAATCAAAACAGGAGCTGAAAATCTTTGCCGTTTTCATCGCATTATAATTTTCTGTCTGGTAATGCAGGGCATTAACATTTTACAGTGCTTGGACAATTTAATATTCATGGCTGGGTACCATTTTCAATTAAATATGCTGTATTGTTTTGCCTTTTTACAGCTCTTTAATTTTTGCAAGCATTAGAACTTTTTGGGGAGTTGATAGAATTTACATTTCCTCTTTACAGCTATTTTAATTGCTACTGCTATTTCTCTCTCTCTCCCTCCCTCCCTCCCTCCTCTCTCCCAGGTTCTTTGAAACAATATAAAATAAAACTTATAAAAACAGTTAAATGCAAATATTAAAAAAAATGCAAGATTATGAAAATCAACAGTATCTAAAAAATAATAATACATGGAACTTCCGTATGTCTGAATAGGCTTGTTTAACCTGAAACATTTTAAGCTATTTTAAATGCTACTGCTATTTCTCTCTCGCTCTCTCCCCTCCCCCCAGGTTCTTTGAAACAATATAAAATAAAACTTATAAAAACAGTTAAATGCAAATATTAAAAAAAATTACAAGATTATGAAAATCAACAGTATCTAAAAATAATAATACATGGAACTTCTGTTTGTCTGGATAGGTTTGTTTAACCAGAAACATTTTAAGCAGGTGCCAAAAACGGTGCAGCAAAGGCACCTGCCATTAAGAGAGAGTTCCAAAGGGGAGCTGCTGCCACACTAAAAGATGGATTCCTTACAAGTGTGCAACAAGTATTATGTGGTACCTTGAACAGTGGCAGTTCTGCAGGATGAAGTTGTTGAGTGAACATCCATGGAGCAAGGTAAGGCAATATACAATGCACGCAGTATTAATGCAGGTTATGTACCAATGTCCTATACATTCTCAAAGTATGTGCTACAGTAAACAGTAGCAAACACAGGCTGATTTCCATATCACAGCAAACTGCAGATTTCTTGTGCTCTGACCACAGTAGCAAGATATGCCAGGATGAGTGAGTTGGGATCCAATGTATCTATAGCCAAGCCAGGCTATTCTGCCTTAACTCCCTCACCCTCAGCTGGGTGAGCTGAGTCTGGCAGATGTTAGGTTCATGTAAGCCCTGAAAAGGGGCTGTTCTGAGGTGTGTGGCATGGTGGGGCCAGAGATGGGTGATTTATGCTAGATCCTAAATCTGTTCAACTTGGTCATGTGACCTGGCAACCCTGAATAAATTAAGCCAGCAAAAAAGGGGTAGTGTAACTCATTTTAAAGACTTGTTCCTCATTTGTCAGACATAGGCCTGCTTAGCCCATAGTAGCTCCACTGCAGTCCATGTCGGCAGTGCCATTTTTGCAGTTATTCGATAAAAATAGGTCCAAAAAGGCAAATTTATTAGCTCAACAAGTTTGCCAAAAAAAAAAAAAAAAGCCCAACAACCTTTCTGTCTGGATTTTCACTGTTTGAAATATGGCAACCCTACTAAACTCACAATTCCCGGGAAGTATACAAAGACAGAGCCATTTTAGTGTTGCTGATACAAAGCTCTAAAATGTTGGGTGTACAAGTCAGAATTAACAACTATTAAACCCAATTTCCATAAAAGCAGTATAGCTTTGAAACCAGTTTCATACACGTTTTTGATCCTTTGAGGGTAGACAGTATTACTGCCTTCCCAAGTATGGTAAACCAAAGGAAGGAATGGAAGCAAAAATAATGATGACAACAAAACAAAACAAAACAAAACAAAACAAAACAAAACAAAACAAAACAAAACAAAACAACAACAACAACAACAACAACAATGTAAGGGAAGATGGAAATGTGGGAGAGCCCAAAAGCTGAAAGGGATAAAAGAAAGTTATCTGGTCCCAACATATTGGAGCTCTTTTGCTCCTCAAGGCATTTCTATGAATCCCCTGTAACCATGGCAACCCAACTTTAACACAGGCTTCTGTCACTTAAAATGCATGCAGAAGAGACAGATCCACAGCACTAAGATGGATGTGACTAGTTTCTGCCAGGCCATTGAGATGTCTCTGTGTGCCGTGGTGGTGGCGATATCTCCCTTAAATGCAAAAATCAACTAAATTCCACCAAACCGCTTTAATCAGGAATATGAACTGCATGTACCTACCTCTATACAATTCCTCCTAAAACCTGCTTTGATGCAGCAAAGACTCCACGCCACTGCCAGGCATGCATAAATCTTTTACCATCTCGCTCTGCACTGTCTCAGTGAATGTTCCCACACCAGCGCCAGCAGTCCCCAGGGAGGTGTGACATTGGTGTGGTACATTGCACATAATGGGGCAGAGTGTTCTGACCTGAATAGATCAGGTAGCTGTGAGGTCAAGGCAGGAAGACAGGTGGCTGCTGTAGCAGCAGCACCACAGATAGCTCAGAGCAAGCAGCTTGCTCTGACGGGTGAAAGGTGAAGGGTGAATGGAAGCCTTGAGTCTCTTCAGATCACTCCGGTTCCACCACCTTGGACCCAAGACTGTAGGTCTTTCAGGCCCAACCTAAGACGATTGCTTCTTCACATTTCTGTAGCCTCCTGATACAATGTGTTACCTGACCCACTGCGCAGGTATAATACTGCAGGAGACACTAGATTCCTCTGTCAAGTCAGGTTTCAGAGCAGCAACTGTGAAGGTCCAAGTCTAGACTCTGTAGGCTCTGGACAACTGGTCTCAAGAGCCTGGTTGAAAGCAGTAGCTCCTTCTCCAACTCAAGGCCAGGGCCATGATGAAGAGCAATGTAGCAAAGAATTAATATGTTATCTAACTTGGCAACGCCATAGAGACCTGCTGTATAAAACCTGCTTCTCATGGAAAGCACATCACTGAGGGGATCTATAAATTGGATCTATTCCCCTAAGATTAGATGCACTTTCAAGGTTTACTTGATTTTGAGCTAATTCAGACATGGTCTTTATGAGGAAATATTATATTAGTATGCTACTCAGTGGCGCAGTTAGGTAATTTTAGACTTGTTTTATGCCTCTTGAAATAGCAGTGTGCAATCACTTTAAAATATGGTACACCGACCCTACTGAGCTCTCATAGAATCATGGGATTGTAGAGTTGGATGACCCTGAGTCATCTAGTCCAATGCCCAACTAGTACATGACAGACAACCATCTAACCTCTGCTTAAAAACCTGCAAGGAAGGGTGAGCCTACCGCCTCTCCTGCTCATTCTGCTGAATGGACCCCCCCTCAAATCCTGCACCGATGGCACCATGGACATTCCTGCAAGGGTGAGGCATCTGAGACATGCAGAGAGAAGGTGAAGAGGTTGAGTTAGGGCACCAAAGGTTCTCGGGATTCTGCACACCCCCACACTGACAATGAGTTTGTGTAAAATAAAATGGTCATGCATATTTGCTGGGCAAAATATGGCATTTCTCTGGGAAAATATGGGATTACTTTGGGATTTCAAAGTAAGACTAGGACAATTTCACACCACGGTTCCATGAATCGCTAATGCACAAAAGCACACTCACGGCCGATGGTACTGACAGTAATAAGGAGGAAGCAAATTTGGTGTGCGGAGATCACTACATGCCATGTTTACCCTGCCATGGGTGGAAGCACATGACAGAAATGATTCTCATCCGTTATGTCCTCCAATTATCTTGGCTCTCAAAATGAAGAGGAAATTGAGGCAAGTGACAGTCAAGGATACCAAACCCTAATTTAGACAACCTCTCAGTGCTGTCAAAAGCAATTTGTGACTCCAAGCAGACAAGAGGGAAGGATAAAACAAAAAGGAAGACTAGGACAGACAGACAAAGAGTCCCAAGATAAACCACTAGGTGAGACAAAAAGTTCAAGGCAAGTATAATATGCCAGATTGGGTCCTGGGTGTTGAAAGGCTGAAATATATTGATTTGCATGATATGTTCACATGAAAGAAAAGCAAGACCCTTCAGTCTCTCAAGCAGCTAGTGACTCTCTTCCTACTCAATCTACTGCTTCCCCTCTTAAATCTGTAACAATAGAACCACCCAGATAAGTTCATGCAAACAGTCTGGGGGTTTGTGAACAAGATGTGTTGATGGTTGGATTTCTTTGTGCAGCTGAAGGGTACAATGACCATTTGTACCTTAAAAAAATATTAAAGTGACATTTAGTATAAATATGCAAAATTACCAGGGAATGCAATAATACATTAGTGTGCGCCCTTCCAAACTGCTCTAATAAAACTCAATTTAAAAAACAAGAATTATGATGATCACTGTGTATTATTCCTCCTCTCTCCACTTTAATAAAATAGTATCTGTCAAAAAACTATTTGAGGAGGAACAAGCAGTTGAGTATAAATAGCAAAGCAAAGATGCTTTTGTGAAAATTAACACAGGTGCAAGCACCCCTACTGAGAAATGTTGCAACACACACACAGCACCATAAAATAGAAAGCATGAGGCATTGCACACTGTTAAGCTATCCTTCCTTGTGCTCAGCCAAGCAAGATATTGTACAGAGAAGCCTGAGGCTGGTCAATTATCCATTCACAGGAATTGCAACACTGTTCTTGGTGCAACGTCTGTCTCATGTTTAGAGTAATTATTGTTTCCTCCGGAGAGCAATGATCCCCAAATGTATCACACAGTATCATTTGGCAAGTCCTTCCTGAGACATACAGCATGTAGAAAGGCTAAGGGGAGGCAGGGGAGAAACCATATATTCTTAGTTGTAGGCAAGAACTCCGTGGCATAGCTTGGCATGCTTTCTTCAATTCCATTACCGTCTTTCTACTTCAGATCCCGTTTCTCTGGCATGAGAAATTGATGATTAATCACCTTCTTTCAGGAACATTGGAGTCCTTGGACACCACAGATCAGAACAGTAATTATTTCCACCAGTGGTGGGGTGGTAAATTTGGAAGTGCGGGAACTCATGACGGCCCCTATGACCTTTGTCCCAAGGAGAGTCCAAAAATGAAGGCAGTTGCATTAATACATGGTGTTTGTATGTGTATCTGTATATGTTTGTGTATACAGTGGTAATTCAGGTTACATATGCTTCAGGTTACATACACTTCAGGTTACAGACTCCACTAACCCAGAAATAGTGCTTCAGGTTAAGAACTTTGCTTCAGGATGAGAACAGAAATCGTGCTCCGGCGGCGTGGTGGCAACAACAGGAGGCCCCATTAGCTAAAGTGGTGCTTCAGGTTAAGAACAGTTTCAGGTTAAGAACGGACCTCCAGAACGAATTAAGTACTTAACCCGAGGTACCACTGTATGTATATACAGAGCAATAATAATGTACTGTATAGCACATGGATGAGGAACCTCCTCTTCTATTTGGTCCTTGAGACTTGTCCCAGGCTGCACACACTAGGCTGCACCTCTAACCAGTCCTGCTTTGCATCCTCAAGTGTTTTTGCCAGGCTAGACTGAGTCTTTAAGCTGACAATGCTTCTTACTTGCTTGGATGGACAGATAGAGGAGTCTGCGAATGAGTGGAGAAACCAGCATAATGTTCAAAATTTACATTCCCTGGCTCCGTACCCCCATTTACATGTGGCACCTAGAAGGTTGCCCAGACAGGAATGTGGCCATTGGGCTGAACCTGGCATAACATAATGCCCAATTTATTAGGATACGCTTAGGAGTAAATGTCCAAGAGCTCAGTCCCGTTTACTCCACACTCTATAGGTTAAAACCTGCAGAACATACTGAGCTTTAAGAAAAGGCACTTAGCCAGATGAAACACAGCCTTTAGATTTCACCAAGATATGCAAAAGGCTCCATCTTTGAATTCTTGCAATGATGTCATTGCTCCTGCTGTGTTGGGGGGGGGGGGATTCCTAGACCTGTGCTCTCTTGCACATCTCTTCCATTGTTCTTCGGGAGGAAAAAATATATATCTTAATTTTATACTGAAAATAGATGCTAATTTTCTGTATAATTGGCGTTTATGGCATTAGCAACACTGAGCTAGAAAAAGCCTCCTCTCATTCAAATAACGAATGAATGAAAATGTCAGCAATAGATTTCACAATATAGAAAAAGCCCTGTTATGTATTGCATTGTAAGTTTGTATTCATATCAATAAGCAAGTATTATATCCCCCCCCATCTCAGTATTTTTATTTTGGTTTTTCATTGTTCTTAACCAATATCCCCTCACCAAACAGTTGATAGCTTGTATTCAACTACTTGTATACCCACTTACTGAATTTCTGCCATTGCTTGGGGGTACACAAATCTCTTCCACAAGCAGATCTCTAGATGTGATTATTCTAATGGGGCAAAATGTGCAACATCAAGCAGGCATCTGAAATAGGCACAGAGTAGGTGGTGGCTTCTAAAGATAGGAACCGTGAAGCATACATTTGCAGAATAAGCAGTTCATTCACTGCATTTCTCATTCAAATATTTAGACAAATACACGGCTTGCCACAATTTGTCTGATTAAGCTGTTGAGGAATAGACATGTATAAGAAATGAGATGTTGGTGTTTCTACCTTGGGTGCCCATCTTCTGTGCACTACAGGAGTGAGCTTTGCTTGCCCTCCCTTAAATGTGTACTGGGCATAAATACCCCCCCCCCAACTCACATGAGGAGGAGGAGGAGGAGGAGAAGAAGAAGGAGGAGGAGGAGGAGGCTTGGGTGAGCATGATCCACTACCCAGTACAGCAAAATTGCAGGTTTAGGCCCCAGATCACACTGAAGGTGGATGTAAGTCAAGTCAGGGAGGGAACACACCCCACTCTAAAGAGGGCAGAAATGTGGGGCAGAACATAGCCCTGGGAAACTCAGCCCCGCTACTGAGATGTGGGGTGGCACCAATGACTACGTACAGAACCTTTTTTTAATAAACGCCAGGTTGTTTCACAGAATGATGACACAAAAATTAAGAACTATGACAAGCATGTCTGCCCCCACTGGCAAAGCACCAACAATCTACTAGCTGAATCTGATGGCGCTCTGTTGCTTGCTTTGCTGGTATTTAAGTGTGGTTACATAGCTATGCGATATTTGGATGAGAGAGTGTGCTAGGATGTTTTCTCTGCTCTGAAAGTGTAGCTGACCCAAGACATATGGGTGCCCGAGGCAGAAAATCCAAATGTAGAATGCCAAACAGCCATAAAAATAATCACAATAATAGAAATAATAATGTATTTGCTACCTTTTCTAGTACTCAAATTCTGCTTTCTGATACTTTGCAGCATGCTTACAAATAAATGGCATTGTTTAAAGGCACCATCAAACTTATTCTTTTTTGAAAAAGAATTTTAAACAATATCTGGTATCATGTTAAAAACAAACAAACATGTATGAACAATGTAAGGGTAGGCTCCTGTGGGGTTAATCACGTTTAACCATAATAAAAATGTTTTTTCCCTTTCCCTTCCTTGCACACTAGGCAGGGATAAGTTTCAGAGTTACTGGAGAGCTAGTCTACCAACAATTTTGCACTAACAACTATGAAATGAAAATGATCATGTTCTGGCAAGCTACCAAATGGCACCCTATATATTGTTTGATGGGTTTACTTTGTCACCATTATCTATTGCTCACACACTGTAATAGCCTTGCCCAAACAATATTTTGCTTGATGTAAGCAAACTAAAAACACCTGCCATAGCCGGCCAAATGAAAAGCATGGGGAATCGATAAAAATGGAATCTCGCTTCTGGAACAGCGTTTTAAACAGCAGCAGAAGCAACACATAGGCTGCAATCCTAGACAAATTTGCAAGGATGTAAGTCCCACTGAGACTTATTTCTGCTTAAACATGCTTAGAATTTCATGCTGTGGATCACATTCCCCATCATCTCTAACCATTCACCAATTCTGTCTTGGGCTGATGGAAGCTGGAGGCCAACAATGCCTGGAGAGTCACAGGTTCTCCGTGTAACTGCAACTACCTCCCACAGCTGCTTTAGCTGTTCCTTTTATTAATTCAAATATTGATACATTGGGAAACAGCTTTTCCGTATCAGTGTTTAGCAAACGCTGTGTTTGGTTTTAAAAATGTGAGTGAGGTGGCTAATTACAGCTATTCTTATGCCACCTTTCAGGGCAAACCAAGAAGCAGATGGTGCGGTGCGGCTGACCTCTTCTTGCCAGCCCACTGCTACACACTGGGATGGAGAAGGCAGAGGGGAGGGACAAGGTGGTGGTGAGGTCAGCATGGTGCAAACACACCAGTAGAGTAAATCCAGTGCTCTTGTTGGCATGTGTCCCAGCCCCATCTGAGTCCCGTTGCTGAGCAAGCAGGGGCTAAAGGTAAAGGGACCCCTGACCATTAGGTCCAGTTGTGACAGACTCTGTGTTGCGGTGCTCATCTCGCTTTATTGGCCGAGGGAGCCGGCATACAGCTTCCAGGTCATGTGGCCAGCATGACTAAGCCGCTTCTGGCAAACCAGAGCAGTGCATGGAAATGCAGGGCTAGGAGTCTCCAATAAACACTTGCCTGAAAGCAGAATCCACGTATGAAGTCTGACAGTCCAGAGGTCAAGGGATGCAGATGATCACAGAGCCAAGGGTCAAGATGGAGAACAGGAAGCAGCAAGGCAGGGCTGGGAACCACAAGTGTTTGTTTCCAGCATCCGTCTACTGCTGAGAGCTCTGTTTAAGAAGGCCAGGGCCAGCTGGTTCTCATCAGTACCAGCTGGCTCTCATCAGTGCATTCTCCTCAGACAGCTGATCAGCTGCAGGTGGAGTCACTCTGCCTTTTCCCTTTTCAGGCTGCTATTCAGCAGGCAAAGCTGACTCCTGACCCATGACAGCATGTCTGCACTGCACTGGCCTTGCCGCTGCCTTTACTCCTCTCAACCATGGTATGCAGCAGAGATTTGGCAAGAGGGAAGTCAGGTGAACGACACAGCCCCATTGTGCGATCTGCTACTGGGCAAATCCCTCCTAAGGCACTTTTCATACATGTGTAAAGCCAAAACATCTCATTCCAATAAAATTAAAACACCGTGAAACACTTCACAGCCCAGTACACTCATAGGAAACTAATCCAAGCAATTAAGAAGAAAACAATTTTAAGCCAGCAGCAATACAAACCATTAAACAATCAAAAACTCATTAAATACACAAATTTAAAATGCAATAATAATTATACAATGCAATTTACTGAAACAATTTCCAGATATGTGTGCGTGCGTACAGATATTATACCACAATTCATATTCATGTATGCATTATCACCTCAAATTAAGCATATTCAAGGTTGCCTGTACACTTAGTCCAGCGATGGAGGTGGGGGGAAATATCTAAATCTAATAATGTGCTATTTGTGTTTACTCTGAAGTTGATCTTTATTTTCAGTTGTCTTCCTTCATAGTAAAAGTTTTTAGGGGCATGCAGCATGACACCGCAAATGATGCCCTAGCACTGGTGATCTCAAAGCTGACATAGGTTTCTGTCTCCAATATTTGCTGCCAGTAATAAGCATGATGCCAGTTCAGGTTCACTCATGGGTCCAAATCCAGATGATCATCCAAAGTTGAGATGATTGTCTGAATCATAGCCACTGTCATGAAGGTCATGAAGAGCAGAAACCAAACAAGAATAACCAGGTACTTCATAACATTAACCTTTTTTTAAAAAAAGAAATTTGTAAATGTAATCAGCTGCAGGCAAAACTAAATCACTCTTATGACACAGACTTCAGATGGAGAGAGCTTCCATAGAGCCAAGCTACTGTTTCTATTCCTAGTGTTGAAAAGGGAATGCAGACATTCCCAACACAATTCTGCAAAGCTCGTCTCCCCTTCCCCCAGTCGTCCTTTCTACCTGTTTCCCGAAGGGATGAAAACTCATCACCTTGCACGCTGCACTCTGCAGCTGAGCCAGGATCAAGTCAGGTCTCCTCCTTTCCTTTTATGTGTTGTGACTGCCTGTCCAACCTGTTTATTTTAAGCAATGTTTATGACACTACAGGCTAGGCAGCTACAGTTTGTTCTCAGTATGCCCCCATTCTTTTGAGTCTCACCCACCACGGCTCACTCCAGAGTCATGCACTCTCTGTTTAAGGGAACAGTATGCAACTCAATCAATAGCAGAATTTTGGCCTTGCGGAGGAATACGGATGTACACAGCACAGTCTCAGCATCATCAGGCCTGCTGCTTCCATTTGGGAGAAACTCATCACATCTAAGAAGAGTTTGGATTTGATATCCCACTTTATCACTACCCGAAGGAGTCTCAAAGCGGCTAACATTCTCCTTTCCCTTCCTCCCCCACAACAAGCACTCTGTGAGGTGAGTGGGGCTGAGAGACTTCAAAGAAGTGTGACTGGCCCAAGGTCACCCAGCAGCTGCATGTGGAGGAGCGGAGATGCGAACCCGGTTCACCAGATTACAAGTCTACCGCTCTTAACCACTGTCACCAGTGTTGGCTGCCAAATAAGCACGTATTGTGGACTCCTCCACCAGTCTCCCCACAGCTGCAACTGCCTGGGCTAAGCCATGGTTTGGCATAGCATGCCATCTGAGCCTGACTTTGTGGTTTGTCTCACTCTAGTCGAATCACGAGCTCTAGTCAAACCAAGGTTTCTTCCTGGTTTATCTGGGGATTGTCTGGGGTAGAAAAACCACACATCCAGGTTCGGGTGTAATCCTAAACCAAACCATGGCTTAGCTCCGAGCAGTGCAGCTGTAGGAGGACTGGAGGAGGAGTGTAATAGCTGCTGTCGTCTTTGCTCTATGTGCTTGCTCTTCGCTCTGGGAACATGCATGTTTGGCTTAACCTGCATGTTTGGCTACATAATCTTTAGAGGACATCTGAAGGCAGCCTTGTAAAGGGTAGCTTTTTTATGTTAAATGTCTTAATATGTTTTTATATATGTTGGAAGCCCGCCCAGAGTGGCTGGGGCAACCCAGTCAGATAATAATAATAATAATAATAATAATAATAATAATAATAATAATAATTTATTTATACCCCACCCATCTGGCTGGGTTTCCCCAGCCACACTGGGCGGCTTCCAACAAAATATTAAAATACAGCGGTCTGCTAAAGATGGGTGGGGTACAAACAAACAAACAAATATTAACAACTTTACATGCAAAATGGGTGGAACACTGTAGCTGCCATCAGCCCTGTAGAGAAATCCAGATCCTGTTATCAGAGACTCTGCATGCTAGCATGTTTTGAAGTTTACTATACATATGTGGTCGTTAAAAGAGCTGCCATACATAAATAAGGAAGCCCCTATGAAGTGCCTTAGGAAGCAAACATTGAAAGAGCACGTTCAGTTTGTTCCAGTTTGGTTCTGTTCAGCATGGATGCATTCTCTATTAGCCATAGCAACATACAAGCACAAAATCTCTACAGTGAAATTTATGATGGGATGATGAGCAAATTCAGCATGAGATTTTGCTAAAGACAGAACGAACAGAGCCACTTTGCAAGCTATCTTGATGTTACTGTCAGATTTTGAAAAGCATTAAAAGATGCATAAGAACCTCCAGCTATGTCAGGCCAGTGGACCACCTGGTCCAGCAACCATTTCTCACAGTTCTCAGTTCTTTAATACACCCAAAACTGATTTTTCTTTCACAGTTTCTGATGGTAGGTAGCTCATGAAGGAAAGCACCACAATCCCAGGAATGGAAGCGCAGCTTTTATTTTTATTCTAATCATCAGTTTGCAGAATATTAAGAGGACATGTTCCTGCCCCGAAAAGCTTACAATTTGACATATGGGCTGCAAGACAAGAAAGGGAGTGAAGTGGAGTCAGAAGCAAACCAGGGGGAGAATATGCAATAATTCCAGTTAGATATACTGAAGTTTTTGTGGCAGTTCTATGAACACTTATGGAAGTACCATCCCGGGCACCACATTGAAGCATTCAGTACCACCTGATATGCTGTCTCCTTGGCAGTGCTAAAGCAGCCTCATGGAGAACAGTAGGTGCTGCTGGTCTCCTCTAAACCCTAAGGAGGAAACTGCAGGTGCTGCTCACTGTGATTCAGAGCTGGCCCCTTCCCCCACCTCCAACCCTGTGGCAGCCTTAGATTCCCACTTTCAACCATCAGGGAAGATTTGATTCCCCCCTTCCCCTGCCCCCAATATAGATCTTTATTCCCTCCCTTGTTCCTCATGTAGATCTTCGCTCACCCCTTCTTTCCTGGCAGGGGGAGGCCCACAATTTTGTGGTTTACCTCAGGTGCCAAAATGTATCAGGTCGGCCCTGTCTCCACACCAAATAATAGCTGTGGCTACACTTTGACCTTCAAATTATTCGGAACAGGTCATTAATTCCTGCATTGATCCAGTTCTCCAGAATTTCAGAATGGCCTTGGGTTTCTCCGCTGTGTGGGGACAAGTAAAAGGGCAATATGATGGAGTTGTCTGTGATTTATATTTAGATGTCTGAATACCTGAGCGCTTGATACAGATATCAACCCCTCTGCCCAGCGACTAATTTTTAGACACACTTGGGAGATCCATGAACAGTTACCATAACATCAATGCCATTTCCTCAGGACTCTGCTAGGAAACTTGGAGCATGACTGAGCATGAAAAATTGTTTAATTTCTAACCCTGGTCTGTGACACTGACATTAACCCAATACGCAGTGACAATATATCCCATAGCTAATGCAATGAGACATGGCACTGGAAATTAAATGGAATCAAATATGTATTGGGGGGAAAACCATTCCACTGAGCTCAATTTGTTCTAATGGTTCTGGGCACCAAAATTTAAAAACAAAAATGGTTTGGGGAGAAAACAAAATCAGACTGGTCGCTCTGTAAACATTTTCATTATAACAGCGGGGTTTACATAATTGTACTGTTGTACCATTATATCATAATCAGATCAGCCACAAATTAATGTTCTAGAAGATTATATTTCTAAACCTCTTACTACAGATGAAAGCAGCAGCATTTTCATTATCACATACTGGAAAAAGGTAGTACTATGTGTTCTTTTCCTCCATGGCTAACGTAAGGGTTTTCCTTGGAGTTCTGTTTTTCCAGATAAATCCTGCAAGTCACTCACATGTGTATGCATGCACAAACTTTTGGGCCAGAACAAGGGCCAAAGATAAAGTAATGAGATTCCACACATCCCAAAAACTTCTGGAACTGTTGCTTTTTTTTATTAAAAAAAAAACCAAGGTTACCCATGGCAACTGACAGCATGTTTTTGGCACTGGGCACCATAAGAGTGCTGTCAAAATTCGCATCTCCATGTCAATTATCCCCACTATCATTTAAACACACACACACACACACACACACACACACACACACACACACTGCAATGTTGTCACATTTGGGTTTCTCCCCTGTGCCTCCACATCATGGGCTGTCACAGGGAAATACAAAATGTGATGTCTCCTACAGTTTGTAACAGACAGTACAGAGTTTATATGCAAGAGAGAACACTCAGTGGGTAACCCTTTTCAGCAGATATCCCAAGTCAAAACCCACCAGGTGCGAGCAAGTCCTTGGATTGACTTCTCTGGTTGCCAACCACTGTCTAAAGAAATAACGCATAATTCTATCTCCCAGAACGGGTTTGCAAACTGCAACAGCTTCTATCTAGCATATTTCTGTTCACAATACTCTGCGGAAACCAAACAGCCGTGTGTGCCACTCTAGCAGTTACTGGGCCGGGCATAGGCAAACTTGGCCTCCCAGAAGTTTTGGGACTACACTTCCCATCATCCCTGACCACTGGTCCTAGTAGTAGGCCACTATTGGGATTTGATGATGTTAAGCTGGCTATTAAGATAGTCAAGCCTTTTGTTTAAATGCTGCTCTGTTAACTTTTTTTTTAAAAAAAAACAAATCTCTAACTTATGCGCGAGTTTAATGGTGACATTTATATGATGCTGGGTGACTGTATGTTTTGTTTATAGCCTCTTGATTGCAAGTAATTTTTGAAGGAGCTTTGGTTTTGAAAAGTGGAATACAAGTTGCAATATAGTTGCGGTTGCTAGTGATGATGATGTGCAAGCATAATCATGAGCCTTAATGTGAGGGTCAGTAACTAGATTGGCTGGCATACCAAACTTATCTGTCTATTCAGAGGCATATTGGCTTCACTGTTGGAGGCAGTATGGATCTGAATGCCAGTATGGACCTGAATGCGGGAAATCACATGGAGAGAGTACTGTTGCATTCAGGTCTTGCATGCACACTTCCCACAGGTATCTGATTGGCCACTGTGATCAACTCCCACCCGGAAACCAATGTCCCCACTGTGGAAGGACGTGTGGATCCAGAATTGGCCTCCACAGTCACTTACGGACTCACCGTGTTTATGGAAGACAATCTTACTTGGCTATGAGTGATCGCCAAAGAAGAAGAAGAGGGTAAGATAAGATAAGGTATTGACCTTATCCAGCAGGGGACTTTTTATGCTCTTACAAACTCCAATCCTTCTCCCGCCACTTCCAAACACACCCTGGTAATTGCCACCAACAACGCCCCCTCCAACACTTTTGTTGGACCAGAGAGGCATTCAAATAAAGGACTCCATCAAAACTCGCAGGACCATCCTAGGTCCCTCTGAGTATTTGCACAGCTCCTTCTCCATCACCACGGTGATGTTCTCCTCTGTCTGGCACGGCACAGAGAGGCTTCAACTTCATTCTCATCACAAAGGGCGAATGCTAAAAATAGCCTTTGAACAGTTTGCTGCCCTCTCTTTCAGAACATCGTTTGTTTCCCCAGCAAAAAATTCCCAATACAAAAATGTAATTCCCAAACCCAGTCTCTGACATCATACTTTCGGTGATATATAAATTGCCTCTGCTTTAGCAGGGGCTCCAAAATGCAGCCAGGCTCATGCTAAAGATGCTTCATGGTAGTCTCATTCTAAGCCATATCAATTAGTAATAATAATAGTAATAATAATTCACAAGAGTTTCACAACTAGCAGCTGTTTGTATCCCAAGCAGACCTCAAGTGCAGAACACAAGTTTTTTTTTAAGGGTTGTTTTGATTTTGAGCTATTGTGCTGTCTGTATCAAAAAGAGAACATTGCATTACTGTCAAAGGGTTATTATAAGTGTTTTTATACATTTTTCCTGCTGTAGCAGGACGAGCCCCTTACACTTGTGCAGCCAGCAAAGTTAGGGACACAAAAGAGCCAGCAGCAAGGAACCTGGAGAAAAATCTGCAGGGTGGCCAAAGGAGGCTGCTTGAATTGGCTTGCAAGGAACTCTAGAGGGCAGTATAACAGCTCTAATTTTCTGCAAAGAGGATCTCTTCCCAGGGAGCCTGCTGGTGTGTGTGAGTGTGTGAGATTTCTTTGTGCAAATCAATTCATGCTCCCCACCACCCATTAAAAGCATTCTGAGGCACTGCGTGATTCACCGCATCAGTCCATTTGCAGAAGGTAGCTAAATATATGTTAAAAGACGCTAACAGAGTCAAGCCCGGCAGATAAATCTAACCGTATTCCATCCAGCTAGGAAATCTCACCACTGCATCGTAACCATTTTCCCTGAAAGGCCTGCAAACCATTTTATGTATTCGCATTGTTATTATAGGTTTGTATTTTTTAAAAAAAGAAAGAAAGAAATATGCCACCTAAGGCCAGAATGAGTCAAAGCAAACCGAACCAGCAATCAGTAAAAACTCATATAGAAACATACGCTATAGGCAGCTGCTTTATGAGAAGTCATACCATTGCTCCACTTGCACCAGGGAACGTTTGGCACTGCAGATGTTCCTGAACTACAACTCTCATCATCATTGGCCATTGGTCATACAGCTGATGCAGGTTATAGTTCAGCAACACCTGCAGGGCAAAGGTTCCCCACACCTGATGCTTACTCTGACTGGCAGTAGCTGTCCACTGCACAGCTAGTTTAACTGAGAGACACTTGTTACCTTCACATTAATTAATAAATAATAATAATAATTTATTATTTATACCCCGCCCATCTGGCTGGGCTTCCCCAGCCACTCTGGGCGGCTTCCAACCAAATATTAAAATGAAGTAATACATCAAACATTAAAATACTTCTGGTAAAATACTTCTACCAATAGCCAAAAACCCCATTATATGTCCAGAACCTCGGGCCTAAAGGTAAAGGTAAAGGTAAAGGTAAAGGAACCCCTGACCATTAGGTCCAGTCGTGACCAACTCTGGGGTTGCGGTGCTCATCTCGCTTTATTGGCTGAGGGAGCCGGCATACAGCTTCCGGGTCATGTGGCCAGCAGGACTAAGCTGTTTCTGGCGAACCAGAGCAGCACATGGAAACGCTGTTTACCTTCCCGCCGGAGCGGTACCTATTTATCTACTTGTACTTTGATGTGCTTTCAAACTGCTAGGTTGGCAGGAGGAGGGACCAAGCAATGGGAGCTCACCCCGTCATGGGGATTTGAACCACCGACCTTCTGATCGGCAAGCCCAAGAGACTCAGTGGTTTAGATCACAGTGCCACCCGCGTCTCTAACCTCTGGCCTACCTGGTAGCAAATCAGTATGTCAAGTCCCAAAGTACAAAGACCTTCTACCTTTTTCTACTTTGCATGCTACAGTATCTGGGCTTGACGAGGCAGGAGACTGTCACCTGTTCCAAGCCTCCTCCAGCTGAGCAATCACAACCTCCTCCCAGAGCTAGTGAGCCCCACCTGGCCAGCAAGAGAGCTGGGCTGTGGGGCCTTGCTTGCCTCAACCTCCTGGAGTGCCACTCCCACTGCTACCTATGCCTTGAAGCCCACCATTCTGGCTACACCCCTCGCCAGCATCCTCTTCCTCCTCCCTATCGTCCTGCCAGTTCATGACATTATTCATCAGCCCTAAGATCTCAGCAATTCAACGATCCGTTTCAGTATCCACCTCAATTACCAGGCATTAAACTCAAGAACCAAGGAAATCACAAGCTGTCTTTTCTGGTATTTTAGCTTCTGCCAGTTGATCCGCAGCACACATTCCTCTGCAAGGCTATAGCCCCACTCTAGCAAAAGTCAGTTGTGGCCAAGTCTTATTAAACACAATGGGACACAGGTCAGTCGCTCCACTGCTTTCAGTGTGGCTAAGTTGCAATTAATTCTAATGGGATCAGATGCTATGATCATAAACAAGGAGTCTTTTAAAAATCAACTTAAATGAGAACCCTCATGAACATAATATGCAAAAGCTGTAATTCAGTATGGAGGTGTAGGGGAGCAGGTAGAAATGGATAAGTATTTGGGGAGCATGATGTCCCATACACAGCAGCATCTAATTACTCAGGTATAGGCTTGGCTTTAGTGTATTCATTAATCCACATAACTGAAGTCTTCACAGAATTATAGTAACCATGTGCTTGCACTAATAATGACCCATTTAAATTTAGAGCGACTCTGCCTTATGAAGCTTTAATGCAAAGAAATACACAGGATGAAATACATGCTCAGAAAATGGCAGCCATAGACAATAGAAATGGTCTGATACATCTACCGAAAACAGAAATCTAGTCAAGCATTTAAATTGGATTGGGTTTTTTAAAGTCTTCCGGGAAACTTTGGCAGCTTAATACCCCAAAATGCGTTTGAGACTCTGAAAAACCCAAATCCATTTTGGAAGGGCCAGCTCCTTGCAGAGAAAACAATCTTATAAGCCCCAGACACATTTTCCAAGAGCAGATTGCCTTTATACGTCGAGAACTCCAAGATTACTTCCAAATCCCAGAGAGTGTTACAACTCCAAACTACTTTTAAAGGAGTTGTTAGGCAGATTATATTGGAACCTTAATCATCTTGAATTAAGGTTGCTCAATGGGGTAAAAGCAAAACCTTGTCTTTAAATGAGAAGGGGGAAAACACCCTTCCTTGCAAGACACTCATGTAGCACATATCCTGTGTGTACAAAATAAAAGGCAAGAGCCTCAATGCTTATTGCCTTTCTCTCTAAGAACCTGCAGACTAGATCTGACTTGCCAAACCACTGCCAGTGGTCTACTGGCACAATCTGGTGCCTCTTCTCCTCTGACATGGCAGCATTTCTGAGAGGACTTGGTGCAGGACCAGAGAGAGAAGAGGTACCTTTGATGATGATCATTGAAGTTCTGGGGTGAGAGAAGAGATTTAAATCTCTCCTCTCCGCCCAGTACCATGATGGGAGAGGAGCAGCATGTCCTTGTGCCTGCATGTGCATGAGAGTTTTGTGTGTAAAGAGTGAGGGACATGGAGAGAGCAGTGTACCTGTGCATATCCTAGGGGGATCATCTCAGACCCAAAACTGACAGACCCAAATCTATGATTCTAAGATTCACTTTGTTTTAAAATTCTATCTAATGGCTGAAACTATATCTATATCTATATCTATATCTATATCTATATCTATATCTATATCTATATCTATCTATATATCATCTATATCTATATCATCTATATCTATATCATCTATATCTATATCTATATCTATATCTATCTATCTATCTATCTATCTATCTATCTATCTATCTATCATCTATATATTCCAAACTAAAATGAAGTAGGGCAGCTTTAAACCACACTGCTGATGGTCTCTCAGTATAGCTGGACCAACAAAATATTCTTACTTGAAAGGGAGTGGGTGGCGCTGTGGTCTAAACCACTGAGCCTCCTGGGCTTGCCAATTGGAAGGCCGGTGGTTCAAATCCATGTGATGGGGTGAGCTCCCCCTGCTTTGTCCCAGCTTCTGCCAACCTAGCAGTCCTAAAGCACACCAGTGCAAGTAGATACAGTGGTACCTCGGGTTAAGAACTTAATTTGCTCCGGAGGTCCGTTCTTAACTTGAAACTGTTCTTAACCTGAAGCACCACTTTAGCTAATGGGGCCTCCTACTGCTGCCATGCCACTGGCGCGCAATTTCTGTTCTCATCCTGAGGTAAAGTTCTTAACCCGAGGTACTATTTCTGGGTTAGCTGAAGCCTGTAACCTGAAGTCTGTAACCTGAAGCGTCTGTAATCCAAGGTACCACTGTAAATAGGTACCCTGCAGCGGGAAGGTAAACAGCATTTCCATGCGCTCTGGCTTCTGTCACAGTGTCCCGTTGCACCAGAAGCGGTTTAGTCATGCTGGCCACATGATCCAGAAAGCTGTCTGCGGACAAATGCCAGCTCCCTTGGCCTGAAAGTGGGGATGAGCACCACAACCCCATAGTTACCTTTGACTGGACTTAACCATCCGGGGTCCTTTACCTTTACCTAATCTTCTGTCTACTATTCCTGCCAGTTAGTACTAACATGTTCAATGCAGATCACTCTGTAACTAAAGCGAGGCTGGGGAGAGAGGCTGGAACCAGTCTAATAGATGGAAGGCCAATGGTACAATATCTTTATCCCCTTAACAGAGATCCTTGCTGCATTTAAAGTTCAGTCTCCAATACTACATTCACCTCTCTGTGAAGTGCAGCTCTCTATCCAGATGCTTTCTTTTCTTCCTGAGAAATAATTGTTCCCAGCTGTATCTCCTTTCATCCCCTCTTTGCTCATTCTCACCATAATGAGTGCACCTGTGGCCCCTCCTCACCTAACACCACACAAATCGCTGCACATCTAATGATGGGTGTACACAAAGGTCACAATTCTTTTCTTTCTTGCGCAAAAGTCAACTTATCCCTGGGGTTTCTAAATAATTAACGAAAAGCAGTTTTGTGCCCCCCCTTTTTTTACTGATGTGGAGAGGCAGGCCGGATATGGACTTTTGTAGGGGAAATGTGTTAAGAGAGAGTTTGTTTTTCAAAGGGGGTATAAAAAGCTTTCAAACTTCTCTGCAATTATCTCAGAATAGCAGGTACAGGTACAGCTGCTGTACTCCTACGTACACTATCTTGGAATTAAATCCTGTTTATCTTATTAGGACTTACTACTAAGCAAATATGCACAGGATCAGGTTGTCAGGCAGCAATCCTGGACCACTAAAATCAGTGGCTCTTGTTTCCAAGCAAACATGTTTAAAATTAGGCTGCCACTCTATATATTATTGGAAGAATGTATCAATTTCTGTTCTCTCCACTTCTCAGTTCTCCAATTCAGTTCTCCACATTTTGCAGCAATTTGTGGATTTTTTTTAAAGAAATCACCATGAAAATTTGTCAGCATTTTAGTGTGAACCTCTAATAAACACATCTTTAAATGCAGTTTTGACTAATGCACCATTTCCACCAATGCAATGTGTGTTTGTATGTGATTTTCACAAATATCTTCATGTTTATGCCCCCCAAATATACACATTTTTTATGAACACTGGATGCTTTGAGAATGATTTGCAAAATTCAGATAAGTGCAAAATTCAGAAAAATGTGTTTTGGTTCGCATATTGTTTTAGAAAGTGCATTTTTTATAGAATTGGCTTTAAATACATGCTGAATTGGATTTCTCCTCCAACCCTATTTTGGGAGTAAGCACCATTTACACTTGAAATTATTTCCAAGTGAGCAGGCAGAGGTTGGGGCTGTAAAACTGGTGATTTCAGTATATTTTGCAACCAAGTCAGATGGGGTTCAGAGATGTTGACCAGAAGATGAAGCCTGTAAGTTGAAAGATCTGAACATACTAGAAGAGATCTAAAAACACTTTATTTCCCATCCCCATCAGTCCACTGCTCCCTTGTCTTAACCTAACTGCCTCTTCTACCTGCTTATACCATAAAAGCCTTTAGTCTTGGCTAACCAAGAGGCAACTTATATAAACAATTTCCTTTAATTGTCTAACTCCTGGGTTCTCCCATAGGACAGTCAAATGTGATCTTTCCCAGATCACTCCCTAAATTTCTGGGGAGAGCTGCCTCACTGTTTCCCAATTTTCTCGTTGGGGCTCCCTATCATATATGTAACTCACAAAGATGCTATATATTTATGATAGCAATCATTTAAATATTGTTCACTAAGGAGGCAATCTCAGCTCACTTCAGCAAACACATGTTCCCAAACTCATCTAGATGCCCCGTGTTTGCTTCATGATGCAGAGTTTCACCCTAACCCCGGATTCTTACATTATGGCACCATCTTATGCTGTTTCCCCTCCGTACACACACATCTCACTAACGTCTGACACTGGAGGTGTTCACACATTACATTCAATGATTATGTAGTCTGTATACCTGTGTACAGTAGAGCTGTATACTAATCCATATATAATGTTCAATAACAGCAGTTTGTGTACACAATATCAGAGCCGTACAAATGAACAAGGGCACACTTTTTCACACAAACACTTTTACACATGTACAGGTGGCTTGCCGGGGTGTCCAGTGTAACATGTGGACAGTCCTACTGGTGCATTTAATTGATACCTCAGGAGGAAAGGGAGAAGGCACCAAAAAAGAAGTAGGAGAGAGAAACTCTAAGGTGTACTGAAAATATGCAATTTATTCACCAGGCCTAAAGTGCTTCAAGAAAACTCTTCCCTCAGGTGCACGGTGCTCTATATTCTAAATAACAGAGAGTAAACTCCTATTACAGTGCTGCTTAGAATATAGAACACAGTGTCTCAGAGGGAAGACTTTTCTCAAAATGCATTGGGCCTAATTAATACAGAATATATTTTCAGCACACCTTAGAAACTATCTCTCCTATTGTTTCTCTTTGTAACTCCCTCCAACCACGTGATTTATATATTCCCACACTCCGTGCATGCAATGAACCACAGGGCAGTAGCTGGCAGCTATGCCACTCCTGTAAACTCTGACCTCCCAGAGGGTCCGTTAAGTTGTGTTGGCCTAGTCCTCACTCATTTTCCTGGCTTAGCTATAAACCAAGGTGCTCCCTGAAGGTGCTTCCATCAGGCCAGGAGTTAGGAGAAGTTCGGAGTCCCATACAAAGGAATAAGCAGGAGCTACCCCAAACACAGCAGTGTAGGCTTACTACATTTTGAGGTATGTGAAGTAATGCCATCTGACAGGTCCTCCTCCAAGACTAATAAGTCCCCAAATGACTAAATTTCACCACTGGCTGTCTGAACGGAAACACTGACTCTCACTGAGACGCAGTTGTTTTGAATGGAGCTTCACTTTAGACCAGGCTTCCTCAACCTCGGCCCTCCAGATGTTTTGAGACTACAATTCCCATCATCCCTGACCACTGGTCCTGCTAGCTAGGGATCATGGGAGTTGTAGGCCCAAAACATCTGGAGGGCCGAGGTTGAGGAAGCCTGCTTTAGACCTTTGATGTTAAGTGACCAGAGGCTCATGGGGTTCATTTTGTCCTATTCTTGTATGATCACAATGTCCAGTACCTGTGTAGTGTAGAGCAATCCTCAGCTGTCCCTTTGAGGCACCCTTTACTATCAATTTTTACTCACAATCTATGGTCTTTCTCCCTTCTTATCTACTGCAAGAGAAATAATCATCTTTTTTTTTCCACTGCAAGAAATGCCTTTACATTTGCTGGAGATAGTTATTTCAAAATCCACAGCTATGCTTTAAGAGAGAGAGAGGGAGTTAGCTTCAAGGGAATCTTCTGGCCTAGCTGAACAAATTATGGCAACAGTTTAATACTTGTAACTTCAGAATGGTTCCTTCCCAATGATTAGGAGATTGATTCCTAAAGCTGAGGATGTTTCAGCTCCAAGCTTAGATGTACCTCTGTAATGATACCATCAAACCTACCATCTAAATCAAACTCTTTGGAAGTGGTGAAGCACCAAGTGCCCCACAAACAAGAAAACATTAACTGGGGAATCATAGTTTAGAAATCCTTTGTTTCCTTGAACTAGCATTCATTCGTCACACTAAGTCACTTAATATATATATTGCTGTACAAGCACAAAATTGTGCATCTTGTAATTAGACATTTTGGTGCCTCACCCATGACATTTGGAATATCTCTGTGTCACTGGTGCAGATGAATGGTTTCTGCTTCTTTGTATTGCAGGCAAATCCGATACCTTCCCCCTGCAAATCTGACTCCCCCCTGAACCCTAAAATCTGATTAAATTCTGTTATTCATCACCATCTCTTGAACAAACAAGATATCCCCAAAGGTATAGAGTAAGTTTCTGTTAGTGCTATGTTACACAGATTATTACGCATCACTAACTGGATATCATTGCTTACATTATAAAGTTTGCATGCCCATGAGATCTGAAATACATTCACTTATTCACTGTTATATGAAAGAAATATGCTGGAATGTGGTTTTCCTCCCTTCTCTCTGACAAATAGTTTCACTTGTAACTGTCATAAAAGTTAATATAACGTGACTGACATCACCATATGACATATTCACAGCAGGAGTCATCAGCTTGAGACTTGATAAACAACATGGCTTTCCAGGGGGTGGGGGGAGGAAAGAAGAAACTTACTTCTGGTAGTATGCTTAATAAATCCAGTGTGATTTATTACCAAGTCAGGTAAAATAAATAATAAAGAAATAAGTGCCACCAACAAGCAGACTTGCTTACTCTTGGTCCTGTTGACTTCTATCTTCATGTCAGTTTAATTCAAAATCTCACAACCACCTCCGCTATGAATTTCAGAGCCAAAAGAGGAAACGAATAATTAGCACTAACAAATCCAGACTAAATTAACATTTGTAGTCCTTGTCCCACTGAAGCCAAGGGCAGAAATCCTATTGTCATCCTATCGACACTGTTCTAGCTCTTTCATGATTTAATACATAATGTCTATACAAGGGAGTAGTGGCGAGTTAGACTTATCTCACACCAAATGTTAATATGGTTGCTCGTTTGGCAAATGATAGCCAGATAACTTTTCTGTGGGCAGCACTTCTGTGTCTGGGGTGCAGCATTTTCCAATAATAAAAGCTGCAATCTCTCATTTCTGGGGGAAATGCAATTCTTCCCCAACCTACCAGGACTATTAGAGTTTGGGGTACCTGCTTGAACAAATTCCTCATGTAGAGATAAATTTACAGAGTATATCAAAAATATATGTGAGGATCAATTAACGCTTGTTGGCTTTCAAGAAGCTCTGTGAAAATGACTGGTGGAAATATTGCTTAAAAGATATGATAAGATTAAGATTGTTAAAGTGCAATATAAATTTAAGAAATGTGAGTAATTGTGATAATATGGAAAATTGCCAAAAAGGCTGAGGGAAGTCTAAAAGATGTATATGTTAGAAATGGATGTTAAATTATGAGGGAATGTATATTGGAAACTTAATAAAAAATTAATTACAAAAAAAAAATTCCTCATGTAGAGAGCTACTTTATACCAACGTGTGTCCATTTAGCCCCATATTGTCCATTTTGCCAGTGCTGGAGAATGCTCTAGAGCTTAGGTCCTGCACATGGGCACCTGGCTGCTGATTGTGAGAAAATCCTGGATTAAATGGGCCATTGGCAAGATCCAGCAAGGTCTTATTAGGTTCTTATATTTTGAAGGGGTGTGTGTGTGGTAAAGTCACTAGTACCTAACCCAAGTGCAGAAAGTCCCCCTTGTCTCACCCATTATAAATGGATTAGATACATTGAATAAAATTAGAAGACCACCATAAAAATGCTACAATGTTTTTGTATGCTAAAAATTAATAAAAAATATTATAAAAAATAAAAACGCTACAGTGTGACAACATTCTGAACCAATCACCCAACTGACAGCAAAATTTTATTCATGTTTACTCAGAAGAAGTATATTTTACTGCATTCGATGATGCTTTGCTTCGTAGATAGTGTGTTTAGGATGACAGATTTAGATTGAAATCCTATGCACCTTTACCTGGGAGTAAACCTCACTGAAACAGAACATAATTCCTAGTGAACACACACACACACACTCACCTTCATTATTTTAATGAAGATACTCTGGATTATATACTCCCATAAATTAGTTATTCTCCTTGAAAATCCCTTATTAAGTGAAATGTTGGGAGTAAACGAGTAAAGCAAAATGATGCAAGAACATAACTAATTAATATCCTGGGAACCTGCAGGCAGGGACCCATTTTGTTTAATTGGTGTAAAGCACTCAGTAAAGGTATACATATTGAATTATTATTAATTTCTCCAAGATATCAATATGGTATGGAAATGTAGCAATAAGCAACAAGAAGCTAATAGGTCACTGCTAATAAATGCATCTTAAGGCAACACTTAAAAAAAAAATCTTATTCATAATGGAGATTTCTCTTTAAGAAAGTATGTTATTCCATTCTGTTCTCTTAAGTGTAAGTAACACACCTTAACATTTATTCCTCATCCATAGGAACATTGTTCACACCACAGTTTAAAAATACCACCCAATGAACTCATGAAGCTTCCACAGAAACTCTGACATTTCCATGTTTTAATCAGATGTAACTCTGCTTAAATGCAAAGTATTTTAACAACGTGTCAGAACAGTATTATCTAGGCGCAGATAACTTGTACTCCCGTTGAAAGGGTTTGGGTAATAAACTGGTTCATTAACAAACTAAAGCTTTATTCAATTAATGAGCAAAGGCCAATTTTAGCCTGTGGAAATGAGACGAAGGGGAGATTTTTAAAAAAACTGTCTCAATTCTTTTGTGGAAGGCAGGAGAAGAACGTGTGGCCCACCAGATGTTGCTGGACTCTTAACTCCCATGAGCCCCAAGCTCCATGGCCAATGGTCAGGGATGATGGGAATTGTAGTTCAACAATACATGGAGGGCCACAGATTCCCCACCAATAATGTAAGGGAAAAGAAAATGTTACATGATGGACTTGTCTTTGAGCAATGCCAAATCATCCAGCCACATGATTTGCCACCCAAACAAGGGTTCTGAGGCAGTACAGTGCAAGGAAGGCTGTGTCAGAACCAGCAACTTTTTTCATCTGCAGGTTGTGATGTTCAGCCCAAGCCTTTTAGGCATATTTCTTAAATTAACTGACAGTACAGACAGTGGTGGAACTTCATGCTCTGGCACTGGGGGGCGGAGAGCAGGCGGGGGCGGGGCTGGTGCGCGCCCCTATGGGGGTGTGGTGCATCACCTGTAGGGGCGTGGCGCGGTGCCTGCAGGGGCGTGGGTGGGTGGGTGGGCAGCCGCAATGGCACCCCACCGGGATCGCGCTGCCGGGGTGGTGCGCTCCCCCCGCACTCCTCTTCCTCCACCAGTGAGTGCAGAATCACTTTGTTTCCCACTTTGACAGATTGAGAACCTCTGTTTTATGGGTCTTTAAAAATGAAGACCCATTCCTGTTTGCATTCACTTGTGGGTTGTAGCACTGAACTCAAACTGACCTAAATTCACCAGTGAACTCTTCCGCAGAAGCCCCACTGAAATAAACAGGAGCTGTACTTACGTGTTCTTTCCTAGCTTCCATTCATTGCACTCAGACTCTGGAAATGCTGTCCCCATATCCCACCATTCTGATTGCCTATTTAGGATGAGGCACTTTGCAAACTTCCTGAACTTTGTAACCCTCCCCCTCCAATAATCTTACTATAGCAGGGAAAGGAAACCTGTGGCCCTCCAAATGTTTTTGGACCACAACTCCCATCATCTGTTAGTTATGCCTAGGGATGGAGGAGAAATTGAATTTGGTATGCATTTAAAGCCAAATCTATCATATCCACACTTTCCAAAACAATAAGCAAACCATCCTTTGACTACAATTTTGATACAATCCTTTCAGTACACAGCTATCATTTGAAATTTGCACTTACAGTGGTACCTTGGGTTAAGTACTTAATTCGTTCCGGAGGTCCGTTCTTAACCTGAAACTGTTCTTAACCTGAAGCACCACTTTAGCTAATGAGGCCTCCTGCTGCCGCTGCGCCACCGGAGCACAATTTCTGTTCTCATCCTGAAGCAAAGTTCTTAACCCAAGGTACTATTTCTGGGTTATCAGAGTCTGTAACCTGAAGCGTATGTAACCTGAAGCATATGTAACCCGAGGTACCACTGTATCTGAAATTTGTGGTGCAGTTCTCGAACCGACGTTTGGAAAATGCCTAGTATATTGTGAGAAAGTGTGCATAAAAATGAAAATAGCATATAAGAATGCATTGCATTAGGGGAAATTGCTTGCAAAAATGCGTACAGGAGTCAAAACTGCATTTAAAAATGAGTTCATTGGAAAAAATCTACACTAAAATGCTGGTGAAGATTGGCAAATTGCTGCAACATGTGAAGAACTGAATTTAATATTGGAAAAATGAAAAATAAAGAGAACTGAAATTGACAGATTCTTCTATCCCTAGCCATGCTGGCTAGGGCTGATGGGAACTAGAGCTGAACAACTTCTGGGGGACCACCAGTTCTCATGGAAAGAGTTTGAGACTCATTCAGGTAGTGATAAAGTGGGATATCAAATCCAAACTCTTGCTTCTTCTCCTTCTCCTTCTTCTTCTGCTATGATTCTTTGATCTGTGGATCCGTAAGTAGCAAATCAGTTCGAAAACTATGTCAAAGATAGTTCTGACACAGGATGTTTTCAACGTCAGTCTTGATTTAAGTGCCAGAGCAAAATATTTTCTGCTATAAGCTTCCTTCCAAGCACAAGACTCCATCTCCCTTTACTAGCTTTAAGACACTAGAAAAAAAGATATTATAAACACCAGGCCCCATGGGGCACTGCTGGCTGCTCTGCAGATGCTGTGTTGTAGCACCTCTATTGTCTAGCTTGGCCTGCCCTTTGCTTCCATAGCCAAGAAATATGCTTGGCTTCTTCTCCTATTCCTTTCAGCCAATCACCCTTCTTCCCCACCCTAAAGCCATTGTTTAGATCACCAAGTGAAATGTTCCTTCCCTGCAGGGGAAACAAAACACCTTTAATGCAGGATTAAACCGAAAGCTTTTTTATCAAAAACAACTTTTCATTGGCTTGCCTTCATCAAGGAGCAAAGCAACAGGAAAGGACATAGAGACAGATTTCTCCATAGGCTAAGGATTTTTCGCCCCACAATATACGAAGAATAAAATAAAGCACAAGCTGGCAGCAAGTCTGCAAACATTTCTCGGAGAAAGATCTTGACGGCTCTCCTGCTTTGATGCTTAATACGCATCACACTGATGCTATTCAATTAGAGCTACTGCCATTGGTAATTGTATTGCTGCTGTTAATGGGAAAGGCTTCAGAATGGAAAGTTTCTCCGTTCTAAAGGACTCACCACACAGAAAGGGTTTGGCGTGTAATAGGTTTTTCAAAAAGTAGGTACTTTTTTAAATTTAATAGAAATTATGAGCAGCAGCAACGATTTCCCCTTGGCCTTTAAAAGGAATGTAGATACTGAAGAAAGTTAAAGATGCTACACTAGATACATCATTTTTCAAGGCATGCCAGCTCATGTTTCGTTCCACTGTCATCTTTGATCAAACAGTTTTGACAGATTTTGGAAGCTTTACCAAAAAACAAAATGAAAAAACCCCCTACAAAATTGCGAATGGAGACACTAGTGTGATGTAGTGGCTACCACTGGGAAGACCCAGGTTCGCATTCTCACTTGGGCTAGATATTGTTTCTCAGTCCACCTGACCTCACAGTTTTGTTGCAAGGATAAAATAAGGGGGAAGAACTATGCACAACATATTGACCGCCTTTGGGGAAAGGCAGGATATAAATGTAATAAAGCAGCTTGATGATGCGGTAGCCTAGACAGGCGGGACTCATATCTCCAGCATTAGGCATTTTAATATCGATTACTACAGTAACATTTGCTTTTTCCCTATCAAGAGGTGCATGTTCTGTAATCACCAATACAATATATCATCCTATTTGCCACCTGCTATCTCTTCCTCGTCGAACGCCTTCCTTTAAGTTTTTGTCTTTCAGGAACAAAAATCCTTCCTACATCCTAGGATATCTGTTATTTTCACTTACTAGCCCATTATTATTATTGCAACATAGCCAAAAATATTTCTGAAATGTTAAGTGTCTTGCTTTAGTATATACTAGATGGTCAAAGCCCATGACAGGCTCTCACTGAAAGACCCACACAGGCAAGAAAATCACAGTTTTTAACTGGAGAAGTCTAATCAGACCTAAACCCCTTAAAGATAGCTGAGACTTAGAGCAATGGCCTCACCCTGTGACACTCATCAAATGTGTCATGCTCTGAGTCAGTTCTTAATCTGCATCCCTGAACAACAACAACAACAACCCTGTGAACTAATATTCCATCTATTTCGGTTTAAGGAGTTGGAAGGCTATACTTCATGTGACTTTTATTATCACACTCATGACTTAATGATGGCTGGGGGGAAACTGTGATAGGGAGAAAGTTTGCAGCACAACACTTTGTTTTGCTGAAGCTTTGGTCTATGAACGGCTTCCATGAAGCAGCAAAATGCCAAGAAAAGAAATAATTTGTGGCCTTAGGGTGGCATTTGGGTACCTGAAAGAGATGTTCAAGCCTTTTCCTTCCACCTAGCCTCCCAAACTAGCAACTGTATCTTATTGAGATGCATAGCTGCCATGGTGCAAAGTGCATTACATTCAGGTATATTTTGTTTTATTTCTTTATTGCCTTTATATCCCTTCTCCAAGAAGCTCAAGACAGGGTACGTTGTTCCCTCCCCTGCTCTTCTCCTCACAAGAAATCTGTGGGGTAGGTAAGGCTGATGTCACCAGTTTGAAAGCTGCACAAGAACTGTTGCCTCTCATGAAGAATTCCCTCCTGCACCCATGATTCTTGTTTGGTTCAGCAGTGGCTGCAGTTCATGAACCAGGCTTTTCGGAAATACATGTAGATGATTTCAAGGCTCTGCTCCTCTAGGAATTTATCCATAATAATCTGCCTCATGCAAGTACCAGCTGTAAAAGCAAGTTATATGACACTTGACATCGTTCCTGGGGCAATACTGGCTAGCAGTGCAGACAACTGTGTGGGAAAGGCATGTAAGCAGCTTATAATTACCAAGTGGCAGCTAATATGGAAAAAGGACTTGTAAATAGAGTCATAACTACCATACAGGCAGACTAGCCAGCTGCCTGGAGTAGCAACTTTTGAGTGCAGGATGAAGCTGGGAATTCATCTGAGCTCAAATGCAGCCTTCAAAATGGCCAGCTCCTAAGGAGGGTTGCGAAACCCGAGGCCAGGAGGCTGAATGTTCCTAGGTCACATTTCCTGTCCCAAGATCACAGTCATCACTAGCCCAGGTCTGTGCCCTCTTTGAGTGTGTTTTAACTGGTTAGAATGTAAGCTCAAACTGTGATAATGGCTTTTGCTGACCAAGGTGGACAGGGGTGTTTGTCAGAGCCACTACCTTCTCTGGAGGATTGGTGGGGTCCGACGTGATGTCCTTATGTTGCATAAGTTAGGGTTCCCAGATGTCCCTGGTTCCCAGGGACAGTCCCCGGATTTGCAGATCTGTCCCCGGACAAATTCTGTCCCCGGAATGTCCTCAGATTTGCAAATCTGTCCCCGGCAAGCATGGCAATGGCAGCCTCAACAGCCCGAAGCCAGTCTGGTAGCACAGTTGACTCTGGCTGGCTTCAGGAGATGCTTACTGCCGTGGCGCCCGCCATTCTTCCTCGCCGGAAGTCCCCATATGATGTGTTTTGCACAAGACACATCATATGGGGACTTCTGGGAGACAAACTGGTGGGTGCCACGGCAGCAAGCAGCAAGAAGCTCCTGAAGCCAGCCAGAGCCAACTGCGCTACCAGGCTGGCTCTTGACTGCTGACTGCCGCTGTTGCCGCCACTGCTGAAGGGAAACTGGGGGCGACTGGCAGTAAAGATCTCCTCCCCCTTCCCCCCTTTGTTTTGACTGATCGGGGGAGGCTCGGGAGTTGTGAGCAGGCGGCCGTTGCCCAGTTTTTTAAAAAAACTGCGCATTTATGTTTCACAGGGTGCAAAAGAAGGGCTTTGCACCTTTATACAATATGCATAAGTGCTTGGGCCCAGGGTCTTTCGCCTCACCATCCCCACTACTGACTCCCTGTTGCTACTCAGCTTCAAACAACAACAACAACAACAACAAAACAAAAACAAAAAGGGGTCCCCAGATTCATTGGAAAAAATCTGGTAACCATAGCATAACTGCAGGTACCTCTGAACATGGAGGAGGCCCAGCACCCCCCAAAAATCGATCGGGGCTCCCAGTGCCTCACTCCCCAGAAGCCAGTGCCCTTGGTGTGTATGAGTGATGTAGAATAAAGGAGGCATTCATGGTGAGGTCTGACACCTCTTTTTCTAGAAAAATAGCACTAAGTACAATCATAATGAGAACTCCTCCCACCTCCAGCAAAGCTACCCAAAGTGAACAAGTCACATCTTGGGAGATGCAACCAAAATTAGATGCAACCCTTGCTTTCAAGTTTTTTTTAAAGAACCAAACTCCTATCTGTTTTGCCCCACGAATCTCAGCCTGCTGCCAGCCAACCCTCACTTATTATCTTTCAACCAGTCCATAGGATGGTCCTTGCTGTCAGCTTCCTCCCGCTTAGTCTCAGCTGGACAAATCAACTGAAAGGAGGAGGATATGGACAAAGCTTTAGTTGTCTCGGTCTGTCACTGGCCCTGGCATTGCCTGACTTCCACCCTACCAGTCCCAACGGGCACCATTCACCATTGGCTCTCAGAGATGTTGCAGAAAGGTTATGGCACCTGGTCTTTTTTCAATTAGGGATGCCATTAAAATAAACCTTGAGTCAGCCAGCCTAACTTGAAAGAATGAAAACAAAGCAGGGGGGTTATGAATTAGCACAAAAAGATTATTCCTTCATAGGACTTGCAGCACCTACCAAAGTGCCTAATGTACTTTTCGATTCATAGCTCTTGGATGAATCAACAAGTAACGGGGATAATTGGTCTGTGGATTAAAAGGAATGATATTAATTCAGTACCACAGCAGGGCTTCATAGCTGAAATGACAGTTCTGACAAATGAACAGCAAACACTAGATATAATGTGATATTACTACATGATTAAAAGGGTAAAGGGAAAGCCATTATTTCTCCAATGGCCATGCTAACTTTAAACGGCCATACTTATTTGGAGATCTTAAAGGAGTATTATGCCCAACAAGGCTGCCTACATACTCAACATTTAACACACATTTAACACACATTTGAAGCACATTCTTGCCCTCAGAGAATTCTGGGCACTGTAGTTTACCCTTCACAGAGTTAGAATTCCCTGCTACCCTTAACAAACTACAGTACCCAGAATTCCTTGAGGTCAGAAATGTGCTTTGAATGTTCAAGGCAACAGCAACAGTGTACAGCAACAATGTAGGAAGTTCACATTTTCATGCACATTACTTGATTCTTCCATGACAACTAAACAAGCAAACTCAAGTGAAAAACAGACATGTGAACTAGCCCTGCAGTAAACTTCACTGTTCAGAAGTAACCCACAATATTTGAAAGGAGAAAGACTGTTATGGATTGATTTTGATTAGACTCACACGTGACCAATTATACATAGCCTTAGCTTATTTTTGAGTCAAATTGTATCAAATGTATGTTTCCCAAAATACCCTGTAAAACAATACTTAAGCTTTCCAAAAATAATTATTTATGTAGTAAGTAAAGCATTCACTTGAACAGTGTTCAGTGTTCAGCAAGAACATGAGACTAGCTCCTGGCTATTGAGAAGGTGTGGCACTACTACTGTCCCAGCATAACTGCTATAGTCCTCTCACTGTCTTCCAGGAAAATACAATGAAAGGTGTTTATCCTGCACTAATAATAATTTTGATTCTTCAAGCACCAGCACTTATATAGCCAAAAGTGTGGCACCTGCATGCAGGAGGAATACTTGGTGATTTGCATAAGTACAAAAAAAAAAAAAAGCCCTAATCCTTTAGTAAGGGGATTTTTTTCATTAAAGTTGCAAAAAGAATATGCCTAGTGGGCATGGAATTATGACTGACTGTTGGGCAGTGAGGGCAAAATGGAAAACTGGGGTGAGGATGGAATGGAAATATATGGAATTCTGAACAGGAGCAATCCACACTATAGCATTTTCTTTCTTTCTTTCTTTCTTTCTTTCTTTCTTTCTTTCTTTCTTTCAAAAAACCAATTAGAATGCATGCAATCTAGGTTAAGAAGAGGCAAAAAAATAAAGTCATACAATGATGGATTTATTTTGTGACAGCAGTATAAAAAAAGAAGAAGGGGAAAAGCCCATTGCACTGCACTGCAGAGCCTGTAATTTAACCTTTTGGATTCTATACACAGCCCTGTTTGAATTTTATTCTTCCAGTTTATGAAGTAATAACAACCCTTTCGGTAAAAATTACAGGCTAGAAGAATTCTTCAATACATACAGCCCCTTTCTCTGTTGTTCAGGAAATTTAAGGCGAAGTACACAAATAGCATTTTTTCCCCAGCCAGATCCCCCAATTCATAGAGCAGTGGTAAAGTGCATTTATATCTATCTATCTATCGCGGGTGGCGCTGTGGGTTAAACCGCAGAGCCTAGGACTTGCCGATCAGAAGGTCGGCGGTTCGAATTCCCGTGACAGGGGTGAGCTCCTGTTGCTCAGTCCCTGCTCCTGCAAACCTAGCGTTTCCGTGCGCTGCTCTGGTTCGCCAGAAGCGGCTTAGTCATGCTGGCCACATGACCCGGAAGCTGTATGCCGGCTCCCTCGGCCAATAAAGCGAAATGAGTGCTGCAACCCCAGAGTCGGTCACGACTGGACCTAATGGTCAGGGGTCCCTTTACCTTTATCTATCTATCTATCTTTCAACTATCTATCTATCTATCTATCTATCTATCTATCTATCTATCCATCCATCCTCTAACTGTGACATGCCACTCAGGGCCGTATTTAGGTTTGACGAGGCCCTAAGCTACTGAAGGTAATGGGGCCCTTTATATGTCCAGCTGTCCTTTGTCAACAACAAATTGTCACTGTTTTTTGTGTTGAATATATGCCATATGGTAATTTATGGACCTAATAGGTAACTAAAGCCATTTGTACATGTTGCCATGCAACCAGTCCATGCAGAATGTAGGCACCCTATATATAGAAATGAGCAAACCAGTGATATTTTAGGGAGCAGGCTAGCAGGCAGGGCCCATTACTTATATCACAGGAGCCTACACAACACAAAACACTGTTGCTGTATGTAGGCTTTATTTTATTTAATTGTTTTTTATCTTATATTTTGCAAATGTACATCCAGTTTTTTCCCTTTAATTTTTTTGCCCCCCCCCCCAGGGAGTGGGGTCCTCAGCTACAGCTTGTTTAGCTTATACATAAATCCGGCACTGATGCCTCTTATTAAGCTTTGGAAGCAAGCATCAACAGACTCAATACAGTAAGTCCCACTGGATGCCACATAATGCAAGATTATAACCTTAAACACTGCATGAATGAAGTCACTTCAGTAACTGCGCTTTACTTCTGTGCTCACCATCACTAACACAGATTAAAATTTCTACCATTTCTGGAACACGCATCTTTAGCGACCTGGACTACGATACCTTACAGCTGTCAAGCTTCTGACTCTCACTATGTTGCTGCCTTTGCTCACAAGGGATGGGGAAACAATCCTTATTTTCTGCATGGCCAACAGCAGGATTTGGCAGAGTTGAACAAATCCCCAAAGACGTGTGGGCCCCCACTTATCAGATGATATCATCATTCTCACTTTACACTGGCCTCCCTTAAAAGATGGGTGAAAGCAACACTCTCATCTGCTCCAGCCTCCCAAGAAAAACAAAACTGGGGGAGAGCTGGAAGAGGTGGGAGGAAATGAACACAATCCCTTGGTCCATGCACTCTGCATCCCATCATCATTTGCTTTTTAAGGGGTGAATCTCAAGGCTACCACAAACGTAGCATGATTGTTCAACTAATTCAAATGTGTGGCATTCTCAGACCCCAAATTAAATGGAGCTGTGATAATCTGGGTGATTTAAGATACCCCAACCGTCTAGTATTGGGTATCTATTGATTAATTATGGGTTTCACAATTGGAAAAGTATGGAAAAAGAGACCAGTTGTTTCACATTCATGTCTTTTGGTAGTTATCAACCTTTCCACTCTGGGGCCCCCACTTTCGACCCCCATACTTCAGGATGTTGGGTTCCCTCCCTGTCTCAAAAAACAAAGCAAAAATAAAGTTCAAACAATAGTAAATGTTGGTGCCATTCATGTGACCCACATTAGATCACTTTGGGGTCACATCCCACCCGCTAAACACCAATTATGTACATGTTTCTTCCTTGAACAGATGAGCATGGCAGAAATGATCAACTCAGCTCTGTCCTCTCTGCTTCTTAGTCCTTATCTTGTCATTGTCATGCCCCCCCCTTCATAATCATCTCCAAAGCAGCCTGCGTAAAATCAAAATAATACAATAAAATGCAGCCTGAAAGATCAAATACGTGACAAAAATGCAGTAGTTGAAACATAAACCAGGACCTTTCAAAAGCCTACCTAAAGAAAATGCACATCTAAAAATAGGCAGTTCAGAGGCATGCCAACTCTAGTGAACTGGATGCACTTCGGCCCCCTCAATATTTGTTTTAAAGGGGCCGATCCCCTCAATATTCAAGCAACCCTGTGTGCATCATGCACATGTGACATCATGTGTGTTGCGCTTTGCACTCCACCCACTGCAGGTCTCTCCTCCAGAGCACTCGGCCTCCTGCACACACATATGGTAGTTCCCCCAAGCTTGGGGGCAACCAGGTGCCTATGCCTGACACACTTCTCTTGGGATGCTTTTCCAGCCCCTGGGTGCCATAACTGAAAAGGCCCTCTCCCAGGCACCCACCGGCCTTCTATCAATCAGCTACGACTATTTCTCTGTAGTGGGGCAGGGGGAGGTTCCAAGGCAGGTTTATTTGAAGGGATGCAGTTCCTGAGATGTTGTGGCCCCAAAGCATTTAAGGTTTTGAACCAGTGTCTTGAATTGCGCCCTGGAAGAAAACTGGTAACCAAATGAAGACAGTAGAGGATTGGTCTAATGTGTTCACGACAGCCAGCTCCTGTCAGAAGACATGGAGCTACATTCTTGATAGTGTTTTCAGTCCATCGTCAATACGCTCTCTCTCTCTCTCTCTCTCTCTCTCTCTCTCTCTCTCTCAGCATCAACTGGTAGTGGGCAAGGCAGAGCTTTCTCTATGCTTTACTGACAAATGCCTTTAATGGGTACTTTGCCCAATAAGGAGAATCTCTTTCCTTTTCATAGTTATCCTGCTATTTGTTCTCTGTGGTCCTACCCACGTGCCACATTCCTATTAACAAATGTAGCCTAAGAATGGAGAAACAACTGACCCGTATTGTGTTTCTGTTTCTCCCCTCCTCTGGTGAATGCTTTGTATCCCCCCCACCCAACCTTCTGTGCAAGATCGTAATGTCGTCTTGGGAAATTCAGAGCACTTAAAACCAGGCTTCAGAGAGCCGAGCGGCAGTAGGGAAATAAAAGGATTTATGAAAGGAGAGATTCCTTAGCATTCATTATCTCCTCACCACCACCACCCTGCTTGCCCTGCACCATCCATCCGACACAAAGCTAGGAAGCTTCAAAACTGTGAATGAACATTTACAACCAACTGTGAGAGTTCTGCTGCAGTGCTGAAACAGGAGGCAGGGAAGAAAAGGGGGGGGGGAGAGAGAGAGGATTTTGTTTTCAAAGCAAACAGCTGCCTCCTCTAGCAGAAGAAGCACCCAAAAGGAAAAACAGTAGACTGAGGAAGCCAAAAGTTGCATCACTTCACAGTATTTTTAGATGCCACAAGCACAATTTTGATAATCTGTGCAGTTGTTGGGGGGAAGAGAGAGAGAGAGGACTTGTCAGGACAACTAAGCAATCTCCTGGGTGCACCATCATCAATGTGTGAGCTTCTTCAGAGTGCATATCCTGGGCCGGACAGAGTAGTTACCCTTTGATTAATGATTCAGGCCAATCAGCAGGCACCTGGAGGGTGCCAGTGTAAGTGGTGCAGCATCCTTATTTAATTCCTTCTCTTGACCTACATAAAAGACCGAAGGCACATTAAATATTAAGAGCCAAATCCATGCATTGGTTAGGCGCAAGCAATTTCCACTTTAGAAGGGTGCACGTAAAAGCAGATAGGAGATGCAGCTAATCCCCCCAAAGACTACTTAAATATTATTTTAAGGCATGTGAAGCAGGATATTAGAGTTAACATTGATATATAATGCTCAGCGTGAAGTGTCCCTCATTCCTGTCTAATGGGAGCTTCTCTAGTGCAAATTCTATACAGCAGTAAAAAGGCGGGAGGAGAATAAGAAATTAATGAAGAATCCAAAATGCAGCCAAAGAAAGTAATGATTTCTTCTGGACAAGGAATGTCCATAACTATGTAGCAAAGCCATCTCATACAGTGGCGTAGCGTGGGTTGTCAGCACCCGGGGCAAGGCAAGTAATTTGCGCCCCCCTAACCTGTGGATTTGCGCCCCCTAACCCGTGGATTTGCGCCCCCTAACCCGTGGATTTGCCCTAACCCCAGATGTTGCGCCCGGTGCGGCCGGCCCCCCCTGCACCCCCCACGCTACGCCACTGATCTCATATGCAAGGGCATGAATACAAGCGGAGCCCTGCTAGTTCTGACCCCATCTCATAGTAGCCAACTCCTAGCTGCCATGGAAACTTGGCCCCCACAATAAAATATTTGAGGGGGCTGGGCCCCCACAAGGTTGATGGGCATTCCCATTCATATGGTGTGTGTGCCTTGTGTCATGTGATAGATCATGCAGGGCGGTGCTTACCTGGGCCCCCACAATATTTTATTCAAGTTGGCACCATTTAGATACTTTGGTTTACAAAGGTGTAACATTCCTGGTCCAACAAACCATGATGTGGGAATGAGCAATTAATGGAAGTGGAGGAGAAGCAGACTGGTTTGTTAACTCACATTTTCACCACGGTATCTGAACCAGCTAACTGTAGTTCAAATGCTCCCTTTAAGCCACAACTGGCAAACCAGTCTGATCCTGGTATGCAATCCTGGTTTGTAAGGAGTGTTTAATCACAGCTTCCCAGTTCAAGCGTCACAAGACGTCCTGGTTTAACAAACCAAGAAGACTCCTCCCAAGCAAGGGTATGTCCACGAGGAGGGGAGAGCACCCCATTCTAACAATCTATGTTAGGTGAGGAACGTCATGTTCAAAGTGTGATGCATGCATTCGAATTTGGACCATTGGCACAGGCCTGGTTCACAATATTTCTGGCAAAACATGCACTGTATTCAGTTAGCAGAGCAAAGAGATGGTTTATGAAGCGTGTGGATACTGCAGAATGGAAACGTGTCAATGCACCTCAGCTGCACAATTCTTTTCATTAAAAGCTCATCTGTCAAAGAGCTGCACATTTGTTTAACAGCACAATGACTTTAGCTATTTTTCTTCATTTGCCAAGTTTCAAAAGAATAAATTGGCTAATGCTGTTCAAACTAATTTATGAACACACCTTATCTCACACTTGCGATTTTATCAAAGACACTTATTTCAGAGGTTGTTGGGTGTGTTTTTTTAAATGCACACTAGGCTAACAGGAGAAAAGGTGAAATAGATGATCATGTGTGTATTCAGAATAGAAACCAGAGCAAGCATACCCTCCGGGTAACAAACAAGAAAGAAGAACTACTTCAGTCTAGTGAGCTAATCCAAACATCAATGTAAGCTGACCTCTCTTGATGCCAGGTTTTCAAAGCTAAAGCAAATTGTACAAACAGCTAATTGGCTAGAACAGAACCATATTAGCAACAATAATGCAATAGCCCAAAGAATAGAACTCTGGAATTTCTTCTGGTTAACTTCACCTGCCATAGATGCTAAAGGAAAGCAAGCATAATTCAGAGCCTGCACAATGTTTAAATTATATTTTAAAGCAGATCTGCATCCCCCACCCCATCTCATAATGGGTTTTTTTAAAGCAAGTTTTCCAACTGTAAAAAATTTCCGATCAGAAACCAAAGCACGCTTTGCTCCTTGCTTACACCCTGTATCAGTGGCCGTATCAGGAGTCTGTCGCTCGTCTATACTATGCGGCAATGATTCATTTATGAATCTGACTTAGCTCAGTAACTAACAGCCACCAAAAAAACTTTAAGAGCATTTGCAAGGATGTGACAAAGGATGCGATGCCCAAAGTTGAAGATGCAGGAGACGAGCACAATTTCCAGCCGCACATAACCCACTTTTTATGTCTAACTGCACACATAAACAAAACCAACAACTAAACAGCAACAACCTTGTTTTTTTTAATAAGTGCCTGACAAGCAGGCCTTTTTTTCAACCGGAACTCACTGGAACTCAGTTCCAACACCTCTCAGGTAGGTGTCATTGCCATTCTAAGAGAACAAGGGAAGCATCCATGGTGAGTTCCAACATCTCTTTTTCTAGAAAAAAAAGCACCGCTGACAAATTTTATTTCACCATATGCTGGCAGTAACACACTTTGACACACACAATCCTTATATAGGTGTTGTTTTTTTCTGTGAGGAGGAGGGGGTCTGGGAGAGACTTACCAAGCCTTTGAGATTCTGTCCTTGGTTAGTGGACCTTAAACCCTTCTAAGCTGATAAACAAAGTTACTTATTTTGCTTTCTTAACCCCTTTTGTTATTTATAACTCATGTACCGTGTTTTTTCCTCCTGGAAACTGAGGGTGGCGTATTTGGGGTTATCCACATTTATAAGGAAGTACAGCTAATTATAGATACCAGGAACGGAAAAGCAGATTTAATTAATTAAGGTGTGTGAGCACAACCTGAGAAGGGTAAGAAATTCTGAAAGATGAATTGGGGAGGGATATTTATTGAGGTAGTCATAGGTGGTTTAGATTTTGGAATGTTATGTCAGTACTGCTCTGAGTACTTGCTTCTGCACATATACACCCAAAAACAAATAATGGAAGTTGTTCAGCAATTTATTACAAAGTCATTATACACTTTTTTGGCATTAAGCTGAATAGTAGTAGTACCGGTAATAGTAATGTGTGGCAGCTATGGAAAAAACAAGTTTTACATTCACAGGCATATTTGACTTCGACTCCACCAGAATAGATGCAATGTAATCATCTCACACACTTGCATAAATCACAGCAACTTAACTTTTCACAATGGATTATTTTCCTTACTTTGGGCAAACATTATACCTCTAAGCAGGGCCTGAGAAATACTTATTCTCCAGTTTTTCTCTTACATGGACAACCAAAGAGACAGATAAGCAGTCAGTTATGTCAACATCATCAACATAGCTTGTGGCAGAAGTCAACTTGAGTCACTCACATGGTTGTTGTTTTTTTTAAAGGAAATATTGGAGATGTGCCCAGCTGTTATGCCTTGAACACGACGGGCATCATTCAGTCACTCATCCCAGGGGGGAACCAACCACTTTCACCATGCCCACACAACATGTGACCCCTAAGCTAAATGCAGCTCCCTAGGCCATTAGGGACTCGATAAAGTTTTCGATTTTGCTGCCTGCATCATGCACCTGCAAGTGCGCAATACATGGCTAGTGAGCAACGTATGACTCAATGACTCACAAGCTATACAGGCCTACTTTAAAAGGCATTTGGGATAGTAATCTCAAATCTTAGGAAGATGTGATCATAGCTGAGCTCTCCTCTGTTGTGAAGGATTAATATTTTTTTTGAGAGTTTTGAGTTTGAAACCTACACACAGAGGATTCCTTATATGCCCCTGAGAGTCATATACCTTCCTTGAGGATTCCCTGAACACCATCACCACCTGACCACACAAGCGATAAACAAGTCAGATGTCACAGGTGTTATTTTGATGTGATTTTGGTGCAATGCCTCCTGGAATGAGCAAACAAGAACCCATCATTGGCTACTTTCAAACACAATGGTTAGTGTTCTTTTTCACTGCTGAATAAAATTTTGCGTCCTGGAAGAAGCTGTCTTCCACCTGATGGCGTGGACAAACTACTGGATGCACAGGAAGCAACTGAAAATTAATGTAAAGTTAGTTAACAGAGTTGTGCAAAACTACACAATAAAACAAAACGGATGCTTCATTAATTAAAACTTAAGTGGCATCTAATGAAATAGTCTTGATTGTAAAATTCCATTAAAAACCAACAACGATGGTACCACAGCAGCCCCAGCTGACATTTGCTGAGGGAGGATAGCATCCCTTGCTCTCCTGAAAAATCACCTTCCCTAATTCCACTTCAGTTGCTCAAAAATTGCATGGCACGCACTACAAGCAGTAATTTTTAATGAACTGCATTTCTCTTGCTGTAACATTAGCTGTGGCGTACTTGATTGCCGATGAACATATGGAGTAAGAGCCCTTCGTCTGATCACAAACACCATCAAGGTGTGGGAGGAGGGGAAAACTGCTTTTGGTATGTCATTTTGTATAATGAGGAAGCTATGACATATTCTTCATTGTATAAGGAGGAAGGTGAAACAGACACAGTGCTAGCTTTACGCAAATAGCAATTCTGTGGACATCACTGCATGGAGAGAGATGATGCTCACAGGTTCCAACCCAAACCTGCATGTGCTGATGGGCTTTTCTGCATGCAACTCACATCGATGTATGCATGTGGATTCCCTCTACGGCAGGCATGGCCAAACTTGGCCCTCCAGCTGTTTTGGGACTACAACGCCCATCATTCCTAGCTAACAGGACCAGTGGTCAGGGATGATGGGAACTGTAGTCCCAAAACAGCTGGAGGGCCAAGTTTGGCCATGCCTGCTCGACGGGATCTGTAACCTGCACAGTTTTGCAGGATTATTGCAGAGAAAGAGCATTAACAAGAATGCTACAGGCAGAGGACAGAAAGCAGAAGATTACCCAGTGTGGTGGCGTCATAGCAGTGTTAGAAACTGAGATGTGAAAGCTAGGAGCTAAAAGGCACCTTAAACCTAGGTTATGGGCGCAACAATGGAATGACTAGGCACACTCTTTTATAACAAGAATACAAAACAGAAAATGAATGAACTGTGGATAAAATCTTATATCCACTTTTCACATGGTCTAGTCCCCACCTGAAGACTGCAAAAAACAAAGCCATGCTTCCCCTGTCTGCCCCACTAATATTCTTAAGAGGGTTTCTTCTCCAGTCTTCAGAGAGTGGCTGGAAGTGGCGAGGCAGAAAAAGGTGCTCCTTTCCTTCCACTGCTCAGTTTTAATCTGAAATTTTAGGTGCAGAGCTCAGAAACTGCTCGCGCTAATGAAATTCCGTGTTGCAAAACACACCTAGAACAACGGGAGCTTCAAACGTTGCATCATAGTGTTAGCTTTGTTGCTGCTGCTTACCTTAACTAAGGGATGATGGGGTTGGCATGGAAGCACCAGTGGAGCCAAGTCAGTGCTTCTTCTGGTATGTCCACATTATGCTGATCTCCTCACTGCCTCATCCCTCTCCCTTTTGGGAAGTGGAACTGACACCTCTGCCAGGAAGCTTGCCTTGTGGTGAAGCCTTACTGTGAGAGTCCCTTTCAGCAAAGAGACTAATGGGACAAAGGAGCGCCCCTTTAGTTAAAGGAGGTTTAAAAAAAATGGTTTCACAATCATAAGCCTCCAAATTCCATAGCTTATAAAAAATGAAGTTCTGCACACCACTTCAAAAGTTCTTAAAGTTTTCCTGCTTAGGGCAGCTAGGAAAATAACATGACACATGAACATCTTAAAACTCTAAATCAGTATTTGCACGGGCACACCTGGAAACAGGGGGAACCACATCTGCAACTCCCACTCACATCCTGTCCCTCACTAACTCCCCCCCCCCTGGAACCCCAGCACCACCACAAGCCCACATACAAGCACTCCTTTAACTTCCCCCTTCCCCAGGCATTACAGAACCAGAACAACACAGAGCATCCTCCCCTTCTGGACTTGGTCCTTAAAGACCAAGGAAAAGTGTGGGTTGCATGGACGGCAGGTTATAATCAACCACATTTTGTGACATTGCATATAGAGGGTTGTCGCAGGGTGCGTCTGTAAAGGCATTAGCCTTACCTCCCATTTCCCCAGCTTTGTGAAATTACAGCCAACCCGAGAGAGCCTTATATCCGCAGGTCTTTTTGGATAATGGAATAGAGAACATTTTTCTCTCTTTTTCTTACATATGGGAAATAACGAGAAACTGGACTATGGCTGAAGTGTGTCTCCTCATCAAAAGGAGTGTCACTTGTCTGCGATTGCCCAAATCAATATACACAGGAATCGTTGCTTAGTTATAATATGCATTATTCATCATGAAACTTCCTAGTGGATTAAAAAAAAACCAACCATGCACATGTCCCTGTTCTGGAGATATCAAGGATGAGACCAGTTTAATTGAATTGGTTCATCAGTAAAAGATGCCATTCAAATGAGAAGTACAGCAGCGTGGCAACTGAATCTCTTAAGCTGATCCATCGCTCTATTCTTCCATCCCTCTTGCCCTAGAATATACAAAACCGGAACACCCACACCGATTGCTGAATATCAGGGCTACACAGGGGTAGAGCATGCAACTTGAGAGCTCACGAACCCTTGTGCAGGCGTAGCCCCAAATGGATGAACAAGCTGCTATGAGTCATTTGCTCCCATTAAGTGTAAGGCAACTGAACCTACACCCATCTGTCAAATGGTAGGGGCCTTGTTCACTTGACAATGAGTACATTTAAACTCTTCCCTCTTGCCTGCTAAGAGGATTTTTTATCCTTGTGTGCTTATGTAAGGCTTCTAGAGAGGCTGAGTGGCTTTTAATTGACTCACCTGTTTAAATTACTAATATCTCAAGGCTTCATTGAACTATCAATTTTAGCACGGTAAGGAAGAGAGGCACGTGGCGAACAGGGAATTGTTTGAGTTTGACATGAGCCTTTCAAGCCTTACTTATAGAAACAACAGCAACAACAAACCCATGGATTTCATGTTTTGGATAACCCCTGGGCAAGGCACCCTTTCTGGACCCTGTTCCCTCAAACCATCAGCCTCGGGACCAGCCAGTGTGTTGCTGGACTTCAGCTCACATCAGTCCCAGCCAATTGTCAGATGATGAGATCTGGGACTCCAGCAGCACCTGAAGGTGACCATGTTGGCTACCCCTGGCTTACCTTTTCACCTACTGTTCCTCTTCTTTTGCCAAGCAGAGAGCCAATGAGCAAGAAGGCAGTGGCATCTACTGTTCTTCCTCCTCACCTCAATTGTCTGGGCAAGAATAAGAGGTGGGTGAACAAGCAGATTGCAATGGCGAAGAGGAGGAACAGGTCTAGTAGCTTATCTAGGTATGATGTGGTCCTTCAGCAGGTGCCCGATGATGCTAAACTTGACATAAATTGCTTGCCCTGGCCAAAAATGGAGGAAAAAATTGCCTGCAAAGTCAAGTCAGTATGAGACGTTCAAGGAATGGTTCTGGTAACTGCATCTGAGGGGCAAACCACAGGCTCCAGTTGAGATTTTAACTGACTTGGCTTCATTAATGAACCAGTGTAATGAATTAGCACCTTAATCCAATATGTTTTTGGGGACCCATCAAACACTATGACAGACCATCCTAATATCCCCCTTGCAGAGGGGAAAGTAGCTGTCAGCCAGAATCTCAACAGGGCAGGGCATAATGAACAAACACTCAAATCACATGGACTTCTTTTCCCCCAGCCAGGAAACTTTTTTAAAAAAATCATTTAAAAAAGCAATTTATTTTTAGCAAATAACTACAAAGAAAGAGGGGGAAACCATTTTTTTTAAAAAAAAAAAAAAAGGCAAGGGAAGATACAGAGAAAGCAAACCCGAAGGAGGGAACCCTGTTGGGATGGAAGAATGCAGCAGCTTCAGGATGAATTTGCGGTCACATAATAGGATGCTGTGGGCCACATGTGGCCTGGGGACCACAGGTCATTCACCTGTACTTTAGCTCAATGTTCATCCAAGCTCTGCAGAATTGGATGAATGTGTTTTTTGGTGCAACTGGGGACAGCGTTCCTAGTTGCTGATCCTCATAAGAGCTGGACTGAGGCCAATTCATATGCTGAAATACTGTACTATAAATTCAATTACATTTGATTTCTCCCCAAAAAACAAAACAAAAATGCAGAGCCACTTTGCTTGTTTTGCTGCATCCTGTTTTTGAAGTGTACTGAGCCATTAATTGGAGCTAAACGTTCTAAGCAAAGATGCCAACTGGCACACAGAATCAGGTGCCAAAGGTACAGTATGATGCAGTGCTCAACTAGCCTGTGAAAGAATAGAAACAGGATATGCTTTAGCAAAGGATGCAAACGCCAGTCTGCATGTAACATTTGGTTTTAAAAATTATCTCTTGCTTTCTTTTTGCTCTTTGTTAAACAGGTGAAGCACATACAATCCTGCTTAAGACTCCCCTCCTTTTTTTTTAGTTTGCTGGGTCAACTAAATTCTGATTTCCCCACTTATAGAGCAGCTAGTAGCTTGCGTCAACTACTGGGTTAGGACATTTACTTTCCACCATGCTGGCCTCTAATCACATCTATCTGGAAAGTAATTTTTCACTGAGTTTTACAGAATGTTTGTTCCCAAGCCAAACAAGTGCTTAGGATCAGCTTGCTTGTTTTCATTCCAAAAACCAATACTGGCTGTAGCTCAGTGAAAGCCCTACCTGGCTAGGGGGTAGGTGCAAGGTGTGGCATTTTCTGGAGAAGAAGACCTTCCTGTGTGGTGGGGAGTGGCAGGCAGAGTGCCCTCAGATTGACCTCTTGAAATGCGAATTCTTATTTGCCTTCATTTATAGCAGAGTAGAGTTGCCTGTGGCTAGAGAGGGAAATACCTTCATTGCCAAAGCAAAATTTATTACTGTAGGTGGTAAATGTCCAGTTTTATTACCGCCCACCGTCCTGCGTCTTCACTGAATATTTTGTTTGCATCCACTGCTGGGAACATTTATCGAGTCACAGCTTTTATGCCTGCTTCGGCTCTTCTTCTTCCTCCTCCCACCCCCCACAAACACCCTGGCCTTCGAATTATTATCCATGGTGAATCACTCCCCTCTGGCTTCTCTTTCAACCCCCTTACAGAGATTCCAAACAAAGGGAAACACACAGCCCACAGCCTGGCTCTTCTTTTCATTCAATCTCTCCCCCACTCCAAATGCCGAATCAGCTCAGATAGGGTTGCTCTACCACAAAAGTGATTCTGTAGGTTTGTGGGATGTCATTGCTTGTGTGGCTAGTTTATCATCCTCCCTTCTAGATTTGGGGCATTTGCAACCATGGGCACAGTGCCCACATTCAGAGGGATTCCCATTGGCCCCACAGAGCCCTGTGACAGAAGGTTGTGAACACTGGAGGTGATATTTAATGAGACCTTTCTAAGGCATGGGACGCGGGTGGCGCTGTGGGTAAAACCTCGGTGCCTAGGACTGCTGATCGTATGGTTGGCGGTTCGAATCCCCGCGGCGGGGTGAGCTCCTGTCGTTCGGTCCCAGCTCCTGCCCACCTAGCAGTTTGAAAGCACCCTTAAGTGCAAGTAGATAAATAGGTACCGCTTTATAGCGGGAAGGTAACGGCTTTTCCGTGTGCTGCGCTGGTGCTGGCTCGCCAGCTGCAGCTTCGTCACGCTGGCCACGTGACCCGGAAGTGTCTTCGGACGGCGCCGGCTCACAGCCTCTTGAGCGAGATGAGCATGCAACCCTAGAGTCGGACACGACTGGCCCATACGGGCAGGGGTACCTTTACCTTTACCTTTTCTAAAGCATCTTAGGAGGTACTGGTGAACACAGTAGTGCCCATGGGTGCCATGTTGGTTGACCCGATCTGTTAAGTTGTGGGTGAACATATCAGATGACGCAGCGATTCTTCAGACAGCTCTTGTTTATTCACAGGCAAGAACAGAACTGAACTGAAGGGTTCAGTCAACCTGCTTATATAGATCTCAACTACAAAGCAACAGCAACAACTTTCTGTAACTATCCAATCACTGAACATCACTTTCAATTCCTTATTTGCATATGCGGACCTGAGTGAAAACTATCTACAGTATCCCCCTGCTGGCCCAGGGTGAGAACTTCAATACATAACACAATCACTCAGTTCTTTCTGGATGAAACATATGTTAAACTTAAATACTTGAAAGACTAACATATCTGAAAATCTAAAATGAAATCATTTGCATTTCTTTGATCTGTGTGGTACATCCTAATTTTCAAAACTTCCCTGCACACTGAAAACCAGCAAGTTGGGAGAAAATCAGGATAGAACTGTTATCCCCGACATCTAATCTTAGGAACACAGGAAGCGGCCTTAAACCAAGTTACACCATTTGTCCATCAAGCCCAGTATTGTCTACAATGAATGGTAGCAGTTCTCCAGACAGGGGGCATTCCCTACCTAGAGATTCATTGTTCAGACCAGTTTTGCCTTTGACCCCATGCACCACTAGCATGTGGAGCCAAAAACCCCTCCCCTGTCCTCCACTCCCAATTTGTTGAAGTGGTAGTATCTCAGGAACCTGGCCCCAGGGGTAGACCACACAGCTGAGAATGACCAAATGACAAAGACTGCAAGGAGCTAGCTGAGAAAAAAGTACAGATGAGGCAGCAGATAGAAGTGAGGGCTCAAAAGGAACAAGAGAAAGAAGAAGCAGGGGAGAAAGGAAAGTAACAGAAGAGAAGAGAAACTGGAGCTAGCACTCATCCCCATATAGTCCACCTCTACCATTTTCCCACACACATTGCAAACCCTCCAAGTGTCTCTATTTTCCAGGGACAGTCCCAGATTTATAGTAGCCACCCTAGTTTCTGATTTCATCTCGGAATGTCCCACTTTTCCTTAGGAAATTCCTATTTTCATCAGAGAAATGTTGGAGGGTATGGAGTTATGCAGCCCCCGAGCCAAGGAGATAAGTAACTACAGTGGTACCTCGGGTTACATACGCTTCAGGTTACATACACTTCAAGTTACAGACTCCACTAACCCAGAAATAGTACCTCAGGTTAAGAACTTTGCTTCAGGATGAGAACAGAAATTGTGCTCTGGCAGCACGGCAGCAGCAGGAGGCCCCATTAGCTAAAGTGGTGCTTCAGGTTAAGAACAGTTTCAGGTTAAGAACGGACCTCTGGAACCTCTAGTTAGATGGATGGGGTACAAATACTATAATAAAATTATTATTATGGAATAGGACATCCCTATTTTCATCACAGAAGAATCATAAAGTTGGAAGGGACCCCAAGGGTCATCTAGTTCAACCCCCTGCAATGCAAGAAACGCAGCTAAAGCATCCATTACACATGGCCATCCAAGCTCTGCTTAAAAACCTCCAAGGAAGGAGAGTCCACAACCTCCTGAGGGAGGTTCCACTGTCAAGCAGCTCTAACTGTCAGAAAGTTTTTTCTGGTGTTTAGTTGGAATCTCCTTTCTTGTAACCTGAAGCCACTGGTTTGAGCCCTACCTTCCAGAGCAGGAGAAAACAGGAAAAATGTTGGAGGGTATGACATTGCTGCCATTGGGGCTGGGGGGGGGGGCTTCTTGCTAGTAATGTAGTAAACCACTGTAGAAGAAGCTCCAAGCTCAAACCAAACGTGGGAAACTAATAATAATAATAATAATAATAATAATAATAATAATAATAATACTATTTATTTATTTATATCCCGCCCTGCCCAGCCGAAGCCAGGCTCAGGGCGGCTAACAACAATAAAATAATACAACATTCTAAAATCATTTCATTATAAAATTAATTCAAATCAAATTGATGGCAACCATTGGGCTAGAGTTCTGTGAAGATTGCTAAAGGAGGGAGTCAGGCTGTGCCCTGGCCAAAGGCCTGGTGGAACAGCTCTGTCTTGCAGGCCCTGCGGAAAGATGTCAAGTCCCGCAGGGCCCTAGTCTCTTGTGACAGAGCGATCCACCAGATTGGAGCCACAGCCGAAAAAGCCCTGGCTCTAGTTGAGGCCAGCCTAACCTCTCTGTGGCCTGGGACCTTCAAGATGTAACTAGACGTTATAGACTGTTTTGCCCTGATACAAGCACATTCTCCCTTCCAAAACCCTGCACAAAACTGTGAGTAGAGTGCATTCCTTCCCATCACCACCCCTTCTTCCTTCAGAATAGCTTGCAAGTACATAGTCTAATACCGCAGCCTTTTCCTTGATATCTAATCTATCATGCCTGTAACAAATTTTCCACTTCAGCACTACTGGAGCACCTTCTATCTCGAGCCATTTCTTTGGCTTCTTTTTTTTCTTTTTTAAAAAGTGTTCGAGAGTGTGACTGTTCTGAACCATCGTTCTCCCCCTACGCTCTGGGATCTATTTATAACTTTGAATCGGAATGCATAAGTGGCTATTATTAGATTACAATAGCACAGTGATGAATCTATGGAGCTGCGCATGAAGACAAGTGGTTGATCGGTATTAATGTCACAATTATTTTGTTATCGCAGATTGAAGCTTCCCAAGCATCGTTAAATATCTGTGTGTTTGCTAATGGGAGAGATTTCTTGAGCTCCTGTTAATAGTTTGGTGTAGGTGCTATTAGAGCGCTCGTGTTTCTCTCTCGCTTTCCGAGAGATGAGATGAGATCTGGCTCGAGTGTTTGCATACTTACAACACATCAGAGTCTGAAGCCAGGCTGGAGTCTCTATTTTGTGTTGTTCAAAATGGAGCATCTATACAGTAACAGGAACTCTTTAGATGGCTACCTGCATTTGCGTGTCAAGGTCCCCAAGACACCCCCCCCCAAATAACACACACATCACACAGAATTTTTGTTTAAGGTTTTTGGCATAATTTTGGCCACAACTTTATTAACATACATGGATGTGAGAGGTTGCTTAGGCATTGGTTAGGACTATCTGTCTCCCCACCTGGGGACAGAACTGACTTCTGGATTCCAGCGAAAGTCAGTAAGGGGAAACAATATTGGGGAGAAACTGGAGCTGCGCCACAGGCCCTCACCCTCTCCCCACATGCTCCCAGGGGCTTACGTGGCCCAAACCCGATTCCAGGAATTTGGACAAAAGCATGGCATGCCCCTGAATTCCTTTAACGGAATTCCCTTGCAGCAGCAGCATTGGAGGGGCAGGCCCAGCCAATCCTTACCCCTCCTCCAACCAATTTTTAACCAATGCCTAACCGCAACCTTACAAGTTGTGACGATTTGCTACGCAGTAGGCCAAAACCAAATGGCACCAGCCAATCAGCCAAATGGACAAAATTCATACCAGGCCCCTGCCCCAACGGCAGACAACTCCATGACAGGCATAGCAAGGTCAACGCACAAGACCTAAAATCAGGGAGGGTGGGCGGGTGATCCGGTGCACGCAGTGAAAGAGAAAGCGAAAAGCTGCGTGCACTGCTTAAAAAACCTCTGTTCCCTCCCCCAAATTAGCAACATCAAAATTACCCCAGCAACTCAAACTACCAATCCCTGCCAGAGACCAACCACCCCAACCCGCCTGGCAACAGAGGGGTGGCTTGGCTGGCCCCCACCGCAACACGTGCTCTCTTTTAATGAGAACACGCTTTTGAGACATACCCCATTTCACTTGAGAACAAATATTCCAACATCACTTCTAGCTAGCCGCACATGCCTATGGTGGTTATCTGTGGCTTACAGAAACTAAGGCTATACAAACTTCAGTTTACTTGGAAATAAAATCCCATTGATGAGCAAAATGGAATGTATGCAGAGGGCTGCGATGAAAATGATTTTATAGAGAGTTTACATACCTTCTTGGTGAGAGGTGATCCTCATTCACCTCAGGCAACCAAGCAGGTAGACATTTGCAGACATAGCCTGTCTTCTGTATGCTTGACCCTTCTAGCAGTAGATTGCATGAAACATATTATAAAGGCTGCTGCGGTATATCTGAAAACATAGTTCCACTGAAGATGATAGAATAGAAATTAGATCCCTGCAGCAGACCAGCTTTTATCTGGTCACATTGGTGCATATGGCTCACACACATAACCTTTAATTAAATAGTACAGTACTGCAGTTATAGGACAAACCTCTTTCTACTTTCTTGAATCTCCAGGAGTCAAGGGACCATTGAAAGCCTGGCAGCAGCAACTCTTTGCAGTGTAAGGTGTCACTATATTAAGCTTTTTCTTGGGATTTTTCTTCCCTACGTCAACTAATTAAGAATCATTGTGGCAATTAATAAGCTTTTAACCAATATATCAACTAGACTTTTTTTTTTTAAGTACAAAACTGCAGTATAGGCTTGTCTTTGAGATACTGAAAGACATGTAAAATGACAGACAATGACTAAAGGTACCACTCAGTGCTAATGGAAATTCCCCTGTGCCCTATTAAAATAATAAACCAGAGCTGCAAAAGACAAACAACCATGCCCTTAATTCACAGCCTCACCCATTCTAATTTGACCTTGCTGATTAAAATTGCCCAGGGCTGATCAATGGGTGAAAGCCTCTGTTGATTAATCTACAGGCTTCAATTTATTAAAGCATTGAGCCCCGGTTTTAACACCAACATAACAACCAGTCAAAACTGTTCTTAAGATTTTTTTTTTAGATCATATTGAAGTGGGATGATCTAGTTTCTCACTATACATAAATGAAGCTTTTATGGCCTGAACTGCCCTTTCCATTTGTCTAGAAAACAGTAATTTACAGTGACCGCCTGCAACTTTTGCAGATACAGGAACACCAACTTTAGCCCACACTTCAAAGGCTTTGAATGTTGGGATTACTTGAGGACACAGATCATTGCTAACTTCTCCTTTAGAAGTAGTAGAAGAAGAAGAGTTTGGATTTGATATCCCGCCTTTCACTCCCTTTAAGGAGTCTCAAAGCAGCTAACATTCTCCTTTCCCTTCCTCCCCCACAACAAACACTCTGTGAGGTGAGTGGGGCTGAGAGACTTCAAAGAAGTGTGACTGGCCCAAGGTCACCCAGCAGCTGCATGTGGAGGAGCGGAGACGCGAACCCGGTTCCCCAGATTACGAGACTACCGCTCTTAACCACTACACCACACTGGCTCTCAGTGTGTTAAAGCTCAGCAGTTCCCTGTGTTCACTCCTGAAACTGATAGCCCTTGCCTCCCCCTTTCTGACATCAAGATGCAAAGTCACTATTTATCTAAACTGTACCTATTCCTGTAAGATGTTTCAACCTCTAATTAATGACTCCATATGACACACCTCTGTGTTTCTGGCTTGCTTTCTTATTTCAAGGGGCAGTTCATTATTTAGTAAAAGTGCCTTCTTCCAACTTTAGCTAGGATGCTAGCTACCACCTTTCTGGAAAGCCATTCACATAATAGTGAGCTCAAGACTGGACTACTGTAACATGTTCTATATGGGGCTGCCCTCAAATAGCATTCAAACATTAACTAGTGCAAAATGTTGTTGAGGAGTACTGATGGGCAATTTAGTTTCATCTCACCAGTTTTGCATGATCTGCAGTAGCTGTCAATTAATTTCTAGGCTCAATTCAATGTGCTAGTGTTAACCTTTAAAGCTTTTAAGAGGTTGGGACCTGGGTATCTTAAGAACATTTAAAGAACCTGCTGGATCCGGCCAATGGCCCATCTAGTCCAGCATCCTGTTCTCACAGTGATTAACCATAAAAAAATAAACATTTAAGGAACATATGTTTCCATTCATTTCTCCTTGCATGTTCTGATCATCACAGATCACCGTTACACTAGAAACCCCAATAGGGGTGTCAACAAGAGCTTCTGGGGCCAAAATATTTATGTGGACTAACAGATCCCTCCTCTACTCACAATCACAGAGAAAACCCATGGAAATCAATGAAGAAGACCAGGGCTTTTCTTCAGCTGGGACTCAGTTTTGTCACCTCTCAGGTGGGTGCCACTGCAATTATAAGAGAACAAGGGAGGTGTTCATGGTGAGTTCTGGCACCTCTTTTTCTAGAAAAAATAGCACTGAAATGACCAGTTCAAGTCCATTGATTTTAATGGATTTACGCTGAGTGTGCCTGAGTCAGGGGCCCCCAAAAACACTTTGGTCCCAGCTTTCTGCTGAAAATGGACATACATTTCACAGAAAGCAAGAAAAATATTTTTGCCAAATCATCTCTAAAATAAATTAATTTAACATCAATATATTACCCAAACTTAATAGGAAGATCACTTCCAAATCAATTTGGCCCAAATGCTCTAACCAAGCCCCAGTCCATATTTGCACGTGGGAAAAGCACAAGATTTACTGGTATAAAACTCCTGCTATTAGTCCATATGACTGGTGGTCTGTGGTCAGCTTGGCTGGTCCCATCTTCTGGTCTATTCTAATAGTAAGCAAAAAAAGTGGGGAAACAACCCTCTAGATGAGCAAAAAGTGTATTGAGTCCAACACTGCAGTTACACAGCAGACTAGATTTTCGGCTCTTAATAGCCCTACAGAGATAAGATATTCTAGGATGCTCACACATTCTGAAACCCAAAGATTATTGAATTCAATTGTCCTTCTCCACAGATTGCCAGTACCCCTGTGCTTGCTGGGGGAAAAAGAAAGTATTTTTCATATTATTACTGCAAGCTGTCAGCTTTGCCTTAAATTATTAAAGACCGAAAGAAATATTGACAAAGCCAGTGATTTTGTGGGGGAAAGCACTATAGCAATCCCGCTAAGCAAGCAATTTTGCACTCTGTGTTCACCCAGCCTGCCTTGCAATTTAAATATCAGTATACATTTAATGAAGGGAACTACCTGGGGAAATATAGCATTGCCCTTCACAAATAGCATAAATATTAAGTAGTGAAATGAGTTAATAATGCCAGAAAGGGCCAAGTTAAATTCAGATCAAATTTTTTTTAGACTTAATATTGTTTCATTGTGTTTATTTTCTGTGCCATATCCCAGAGTAATTTGGGTGTCTAAAGATATTTATTAAGCCCTTGGCAGATCCCAGAAAGGTAGGTTTCGTTTTTATACTGGATAAATTGCAGTGATTCCTCCCCCCCCCCCAGTGTAAAATTGCCTAGTACCGAAGTGCTCACTGCAAAATCACTGTCCCATGATGGAGAGTGGGGCCCTGACTGACTCCAGCTACTAAAGGTAAGGCAGCTGAACAGACTCTTCTTGGACTGGAGTTTTGGAGGGTTTAGCTTGGAGGCGGGTGTTGCTGTTGCTGCTGTTTTTATTTCGTATATTTATTTTTAATCTTGTAATTCAAATGGAAGTTGTTCAGTTAGGTTGTATATTTTTAATGTTTAATTTATTGTTTATGACTAGTTTTTATGCTGTGGTTAAACATCGTTTTCGTACTGTAAGCCGCCTTGAACATGGTTTGAACTGCAGAATGGTGGCATACAAATAAAATTATGTATGTATGTATGTATTAAAACTGAATAATATTTTTCTTCCATCCAAGTTTCCCCAGAGAGAGCTGCTCCACTCTGAAGGGTCAAGTTAAAGATCCCAAGTTTCTGTCTGTTTCTATTTCACTCAACCAAAATTCAAAATGGCTGTTTCACACATGCACATCTTTCAGATGTGCTAGATACCAAGTCAGGGCGAATTGCAAATCAGAGGCTCATTCATGGTTATTAACACCATTTTGTCAAGTTCCTGACCATTCATTCACAGAGATCCAACCCGCAAAACTCTCCATGTCAACAATGTATTGTTTATTTTCCCCAGATTTTGTCCATTGTAAGGAAGCCAAGAAGCAGAGCACCATCTCCAGGTACACTGATGCTTAAAGGTAGACCTCCTGCCATGGGAGATGACTAGAAGGGAGACAAAAGGTGACACAGCTAGGACTCCACTGTTTCATGCATTTCAGCAGGTTAACCCGATTCCAGAGTGGTTTTTAAAATGGGCTCCTTCCAGACATTTTCTGCCTCATATTTAGATCAGATGCATGATACTAGCAATCAAATTTCAGACCACTTGTTTTCACTAAAATGATCTGTGGAAAGCTTCTTGTGCCCCAGCCTAATAACCCACTGATGTGTACTTGATTCCTGGATTTTATTCACGACAACTGAACCTTAATAATGTTTTCAAAACAACCAAGCTAAATCATGACAATTGTAATAATCACATGAGAGAAGGAGTCTGCCTGAATCCTTCTAGAGATTGGCAAATGTACGTTTACAGTATTGAAGCATGAAGTATAAGGAATTGAGCTTTGCAGTAGTCTTAGATGCTTTTGAGCGGTTGATACAGAGGTTCCGACACATCCTGTTGTAACAGATTTCATTTCTGTAAAAGCCACTATGACCTCTGCCCTTTTAAGTCCTATATATTTATTTCATCTAAATATGTGCGTGTGTCCATGCATGCATGTGTTCTGTCAGGGAAGCTCTCAAAAGGAGAGAGTGAGACAATAAAAGAGCAATTGAAAAGTATACGGTAACAAGCAACATATACACAGTATCAAATATAATTTAAAAACATATTGGCAGAAATCTAATCTAAAAGCCACCAGGAATGATAAAACCAGTTGCTAAAGGTATGACATAATAAAAAGATTTTCAAAGACTGTCTTAAAAAGAAAAGGAATGTATTGGATTTTCACAGGAAGGGAGTTCTGTCCTTTGTATCTTCTAGTGGGATCAGAGTACAACCTTTGATGCTGATCTTTGCACTCAAGTTCACATGGGATCAAGCAGTCTTTCAAATAACCTGGTCTCAAGCTGTTTAATGTCAACACCAGCACTTTTAAGTTGAGCCTGAAAACAAATTGGGAACCAATGCAATTGATGTAGAATTAGTGCAACACGTGCCGATTGCCTTCCTCCTACATTATGGACCAACTGCAGTTTCCATTCTTTTCTTTCTAAGGCAATTCTGTATGCAGCAAATGGCAGCAGTCAAGTCTGGACGCAACTGGTGTATGTATACCTGAGATTGCCAGTACAATCTCATGGCATTTTATTGGTGAGGGGAGAGACTCCATCAGGCAAGGCCTCCTTCCACCTGCCTTGCCCCACCCTCCGGCCCTGGGTCTCCTCATAAGGAAGCTGTTCCTGGAGGAATAACTGTGAGGGGAGAGACTCCATCAGGCAAGGCCTCCTTCCACCTGCCTTGCTCTACCCTCTGCTTCTCAATGTGTATTGTATTGTTTGATGTACTGTGGCTTGCTGTTGTTTTATTGATTATAGTTTAGATATTATTGTAACTGTTGAGTGGATTTCTGTTTAACTTTTATATGTTGATATTATTATTTTATACTATTCTAATGATTGTTGAATGTTACTTTTTTGATGGAGGTTGCCTATTTTAAAGTTATGTTTTATTATCACATTTTTGTATTGCGTTAGATTGTTATAAGATGTACATTTTTTGTTTCTTCAGCTTGTAAACCGCCTTGTGTATTGTAAGATAGAAAGGCAGTATACAAATTAAAAATGATGATGATGATGAACAGTATGTCCCACTGAGTACAATGGCACTTACTCCTAAGTAAGTGTGCATAGGATTTCAATCTCACTCAGTGCTTTCTGTAGGTAGGGTGACAGTCAGCAAACCAACCTAAGGTGATTAAAAAACCAAAAACAAATCTCCTAGTCACTCATGCATTCTCATTTGCAGCCTAGACTGAAAAATAGTACCTGCTCCACTGGGGATGGCTGTCAATACCATCCTGACAGAATGAGGCAAAATGACCTCAGTGGTCATTTTGCATCCAGATAATTGCCCCAAGCCGGGAACAGCAAACAATGTGCCCTGCAGATATTGTTGGACTACAACTCCCATCATAACTGGCCACCAATCATGCTAGCTACAGCTGATAGGAGTTGGAATCCAACAGCATGGAGTAGGGCACCACATTGGATATAATAATAATAATAATAATAATAATAATAATAATAATAAATATACCTTTATTCTCATTGTACAAGCTGTGTACATTGAAATTAAACGAGCCTCTGTGCCCTAAGCTAACAGGGCAAAACTCTAAGCAGAAGAAACAGGCAACATTTTTGTTTGTAATATTACACGCCCTTTTACAAATGGGCTCTTTCAGAAATGGACCTGGAACAGAGAGCAAGATGGGCTTTGTGGAACACTGACACTCCCCTTTCCCGATTTTAATGTTCTTTAGGTTTGAGTGGCAAAGCCTAACATACAGTTGAGCGCTTGTGTGGTTCCTCTTCATGGCATTATACCCTTTTAAGTATAGAATATAAGGAATCTGGTAATAAATATAAGGAATCTGGTGAACAACCACCATTTGGATCCACCCCTAATGTAGTAGCCAATATACTTGGATTTCCTTTCCCCTTTTTGTATTGAGTCTATTAAATTGCAAACCATTACTGCAAGGGATGGGAGCTGCATTGAGCGCCTTGCCAAAAAAAAAGGGGCAGTGAATAAATGGAAAATAAATAAAGGGCATCTATTGGCAGCAGCCTTCTAAGCGGACCTCCTTTCTTGCCCTGGTACACCCTAAAGCAGATTGAATGTGGAACTTAAATACATGTGCCCTACCACCCAGGTATACAGTCCCTTTAAATTAACTGTTTGTTTTGAGCTGTTTATTGGCTGTTGGGTAGAGGTAGGGCTTTCCTGGTCATTACTTAGGACCTTATCCACCCAAACCGTGCTGAGGTCCTTTCCTTTCATTTCCGCTGCGTTTTCACTGATATTCATCGGCAGGGAGGGATCACAATTATATTGTGATGAGCTCCAAAATATTCTCACGTCAAACTAGGAATTACACAAATGGTGTCAAAACAACAGTGGCAGAGCCTGGAGTCTTCCACCTAAATGCAAAGTGTATGCAAATCTCTTAATCATAATATTTTATCCAGTAAATTACAATTTGGAAATGAGTGCCAGTGCTCCAGTTTATGCTTCCAAACTGAATAGTTGTCCTACAAGCCATGTCTACAAAGTTAATAGGAAAAGACCAAGTTCAGCTTAATTATGTCTATTAAGAAGAAGGAATCATTATATTTTATTCAGGTTTTTTCAAGTTCGTCAAAGGTTACATGTCGTGACCTTATTGCTGGTGGCAATGGACAGGCTACAAACAGGGCAGATTTCTTCTTATTTACTTGCAAGTTTCGTTAAATGTGTCCTTTGTGGTTTAGGCGTCGAGGCTGCGAAGCACTAAAGTTTTCTGAGAAAGGGTTGGATGGGGTGGGGTTAAATTAAACATAGTCTAAATGTTTGGGTTTTTTTAAAAAAAATCAAATAATTCTACTGCTATATTTCAAATTTAAAACTGTGAGTTATAAATCTGCTCAAAGATATTAGTGTTCAACGACATTTTGCAAAAAGCAATGTAGCTCTTGAAAAAGCACTCATCAGCTCTCTAATGGAAATGTCGTCTTCTGGTGTGGAAGTGAAACAGCTTAATGGTACTCTTGATGCCTGTGTACAGCTTTATTCCTTTGTATACTAATGATATTTATCTCTTAACCTCAGCAGTTGTTGTTTTTTACTATCCCATTACTTAGCATTGGGTTTATTTTTGTTACATAGGATGGTGTTGTGGTTAACAGCAGCTAAATGAAAATCTTTCTGCTTGTTGTATTGCTGGTTAGTGACTGATGGTGAAAAAAAAGAAGGAAAAATCCAGCTGCCACCTATTTCTAAAGTGTTGTGTATTCATGAAAAGGCAGAAGTTCAAACAAAAACTGGTTTTAAATGTCAGAGAATTAAACACTAATTAGGCATTATTCCTCCTCATCTCAGCACTGTTTTCTTTTGGTTCCAACAGAGTTAATCAAAGGAAGCCAAAAGAGATAGCCGGCCAGCCGGCCAGAGGCCTTAACTTGTGTACAATCCTCTCCGCCTCTTTGTCTCATAATGTGGATGATAACACCAGCCTACCTTTATAAGACTATTGCGAGGATCCTTGAATTTATCACTGTGGAGCACTTTGAATGTAAATGCAAAATAAATTCTATGTTCTGAAGTAGTACAACTGAAGGTTAGGGTAGAAGTGAACGCATGGTCCTTGGTTCTAGAAGCTTTAGGGTCTTTTGTTAGACAAAGAATAGGCAGCAAAACTTGGAGTAAAAAAACAAAACCCAAGCTGAATATATTTCCCTGGCCTTGACCATAACTACATTTCCTGAACACATAACCTTATTTGTGCCTTAGAGAACAGATGTCGGTCTTTCAGTGCTGTGTTCTCACTGATGGAAGCTTTTGGCTAACAAAATAAAATTAAATAATTACTGCCCTCATCCAGATATTCCAGTTATGACTAATAATGGAGCCCATCCAGCCAAAGTTAAGCACTTTGTAATGCCCCATTAATTTCAACTGGAGAACATTAAGCATGTGCTTTAAAAAAAACATCTCCCACTGAAGGTCTTATAATGTTTTGTTTACTTTGGCTGGATTGTGCCCAATGATTTCAAAGAATTTCAGAACAATCCTATGTATGCTTACTCAGAAGTACATCCTACTTGGTTCAATGGGTCTTAGTGCTTAGTAGGTGTGTACTGGACTGCAGCCTTAACTAATAAAATTTAACTTAACTAATATTAAGCTATAGTTACTAATGTTCCCAAATGTATTAATGGTGGCATGAAAATTAAAAAGTTGTGTGTCATTGCAATAATTCTACTAAAGGAGAGCTGTGCAATATATTATTTCATTACCACCACTGTGGTCTAAACCACTGAACCTCTTGGGCTTGCCAATCGGAAAATCAGCAGTTCGAATCCCCGTGACGGGGTGAGCTCCCGTTGCTCTGTCCCAGCTTCTGCCAACCTAGCAGTTCAAAAGCACGTCAAAGTGCAAGTAGATAAATAGGTACCGCTCCAGCAGGAAGGTAAACAGTGTTTCCGTGTGCTGTTCTGGTTTTGCCAGAAGAGGCTTAGTCATGCTGGCCACATGACCTGGAAAAACTGTCTGCAGACAAACGTCGGCTCCCTTGGCCAGTAAAGCAAGATGAGCGCCACAGCCCCAGAGTTGTTCGCAACTGGACTTAACTGTCAGGGGTCCTTTACCATTACCTTTTATGACTCCTTTCCACCTAAGCGGAGTTGTGTTCTTTTTTAAAATCCATTTTATTAATGGTTTTTACCATATTATACAATAAAAACCAAACAAAGCTGATATCTAAAAAGTGAAAAATAATAAAAAGAAAAAGAAAAGAAAGAAAAAAGAAACACCCACATAATTATATATATATATATATCTATCTATATATATATATATATATTCTATCATCAACCTTCTATCTTCAATTCACAGAGATCCACATCCACCCATCCCTCACTTGGTACAGCTTCCATCTTTCTCAGCTTCACACCCTGAGAAAGACCACTCTGTTCTGTCTCTCACACAGATACCGGTATTTTCATTTTCCAGGCCAAGTTCAAAGTATTAATATTTTAAATTGCAGGGAAAATATGAGAATGAAAACACAGCTATCCTTCAAAATTCACTCCAGATTTTGCAATACAGTTCCCCAGCCATGTAAAGTGTCCAGAATAATGCATATTCTTGAAAACAACATACAAAAATGCATTATATTAAGGGATGTTGCTCTGTAAAGATGCATATATTAGGCAATATCACATATAAACAATTGCATATTGGGCAAATTTTGCACCAGAAATGAATAATAATCACAAACTGAGAGAAGCTGAAATTGATAGATTTGCGTACCACTAGTAGTCACTCAACCCACATGGAAAAAGCTCACTGAAAAGGATCTCAAGGTCTTTCTACTGGCCACACTCTGCAGCCTTCCTGGGTGCCTGCACTTCCTGAAAATCCCTTGGTTCCCTCAGCTTCACCTCCCAGTTAAGAACAGCACAGTGGAAAGACTAACCACTGGGTACCACACAACCATTATTTGTCTTTTTTTTTTACTTTTAAAGACCTTAGTGTGGAAAGATTATTTGCTTGTTTTTAAGGTTAAGGGAAAGACTTTTTTAAAAAAAAACAACAGCAACCCAGGCCTTCTGGCTCCTGCGTTTCAATTAGAGGTCAGAGGAAGACATCCTGCAGTGCCTTCTCCCATGGGGCTTTTTCAAACAGGAAGTGTGGGCAGCAGGGGAGGCTACAGAGTGCTGGAATAATGATTAATGGAAAGAAAATGACAACACACCAGCCATCTCACTATGATAAGGTTAACTTCACTGAAATTCCAAAGGAATTTTCAATTGCCTGGAGAATGCCACATTAAAATAGAAGCTTCTTTCAGCGGATGAAAACGTCTGAAAAACCGGGGGACAGATTCTGGCATATCACTAGTTCACACCTTGACAAAAGCCCATATTTTCAAAACTCCGGAAGTTCCATTGCATATACGGCCTTACAAAAGTTGTGACTATATCTTTTGGGGCAACAATAGCAACAGTATCTTAAAGTGACAACAAAACTCCTCAGAAGACAGTTACGCCTGGCTTTCTTAAGGCAAATATCCAGATGGTCATTGACTGATTTAACCTGACTGCTTCACTCATTCTTTGAGATAAGAATTGTCATTCTGAGGAAGTGTCACCTATAGGAAGGTTTAGAGCCGGTTTTTGACAACATGCCTATGTGCTCTCCTGAATATGAATTGTGTTGGCTCTTAGCCCTCAGAGGTGTTTAAAATAGCAAGCATTTTGCCTTATTCTAGGCATGTTTATGAAGAAGTAAGTCCACTAGGGTTCCATGGGGCTCACTCTTGACTAAGTCAATGTACAGCCCAAATTGTAGCCTATATTTCGGGTTAGCAAGGGATGAAGGGCCAGTCACATGGGATTTGCTCATCAACTCATCGAACGGTCCTTTTAATCACAGCGGTGTGAGCAGCAATGGGGGCTTATAATGAGCTTCCACCTCATCTCACAATTATTCATTATTTGAAGGAGAATTTTGTCCCCTAGCTCTGATTATGGAAAAATGTATTCCCATAATAATCTGCATGAATAGTTATCTTGGATTGTTTGATAGTAATATTTTTGTAACAGATATAACAAGATGTATTAACAGGTCCAACCAAAAATTGAATTATGCTTTGTAAAAGGAATAAATGTATAGCCTAACAAATGAATGAAGGATAGCTCGCTTGAGTGAACATCCGAAGAGGGAGAAGATCCAGTGCTGTTGCAATACTGCTTCCCTTCCAGTATGCTTTCTGAACATCTAGAAAGGGGATGTGAAACAGGCACTGCTAAACCTTTGGCTTATGCATTGCTCCTAGTAATTCCACAGTCATCATAATGGCAGACACCCCCTGTGGGCATGAACTGCATGCTTTTCTGAATGAGGTTAATATTCCAATAAAGGGACCAGGGAAGCAGAACAAAAGATGTCTGCTCCTATTGAGCACTCATGTCAGCTTGTAGAACAAATCCAGCAGCCAGTGGCCCTGCAAGCTACTTTGGGGCATTATATCTGAACTCAAAACAGCTGGATTCAGTCATTCCTCAAAGCAGCATGCACAACCCTAGTGTTTGCTACAGCTTGATCACAAACCTGCTGAAATATACTCAGAGTCGCAAAGTGATTTCATGCTCTTTATTCAGCTCATAGTGGTGAGGAGGAATGAATGAAAGTCCCCTCAAAGTATCTGCTTTATATACATTATTTACACAATGGGCTGCACATGATTGGCTAATTCCGGAATTCTACTGTAAGCCAATCAAGTTGTGGATTCACTTCTATCTGGAGCATGATTAGGTGGTTCCTGCCAACCAATCATACTGCTGCATTGTTCTAGGACCAATCAGACTGCTGCATTCTGAATCCTATTGTTCTAGGACCAATCAGACTGCTGCCTTTTGGATCCTATTGTTCTAGGACCAATCAGACTGCTGCAGTTTGGATCCTATTCAACTCAGTACATAACACCTGCCATTATGGCAACTTAAGATAATGGCTAATCCAGCTTTAAGGTTTGTCTTTGCCATGACCTTTGTGTCCAAGCACACTTGATACCATTACAAAATATATACTCTCGTCAGTTCTGATGGGTGATGCGTGTAAAATGTGGTATCCCTTTTAAAATCCATGGAAGCAGGAATCTTCCCTGGTTGCTGCTTCTGGGTATTTTAAAGGAGCACGGGCCACATTTATGTGTGGGCACGCATCACACCTGATTGCTTTGTGCTTGTACATATGCACTTGTGTACAGAATGTAAGGTAAGGGTTGGCCTGTTCAAGAAAACTTCCTGTGGCCTGATTGGCACTGGCAGTTTATTCAGGCCTGGAACAAATGTGTGCTGATCTGCACCCTCCGTACCATGAAAACATCTGGGTAAGCGTGTTTGCAAATAAAGCATGAGGATATAAAATGAAAACCTCTCTCCACTTATAGAGTCTGTTTCAGAAAATTCTTTCTAAAATGGGGAGACTGAGTTAGGATATCTCAAGGGGCAAAATATGTACAGTGGTACCTCGGTTTACGAACTTAATCCATTCCGGAAGTCCGTTCTTAAACCAAAGCAGTTCTTAAATTGAGGCATGCTTTCCCTAATGAGGCCTCCAGCCGCCAGTGCCCTTCCACCATTCAGCTTCCATTCATGGACCGAGATAAAGTTTGCTAACCGGATCACTACTTCCGGTTTTGTGGAGTTCTTATATTGAATAGTTCATAAACAGGGCTGTTCTTAAACTGAGGTACCACTGTACTTTGGAACTCTGTACCACGAAGAGGTGCAGCAATGAATTTAGCAACTTCCAAAGGGTGAACATGCCAGTGATTTCCTTCTGATCCTGCCACTGTCCACTTCCATTTACCACCATCTTGTTACCATCTCCGGTGTTGGGCCTCAGATATTTTTAGCCGTCTGAAGAAGAGCCTGAGAGTGCAAAATTTGAGAATCTGTGCCTCTAGCGAATTCTTCTAAACCTTCCACAGCAGAAGCAGCCATGCTAAAACCTGGCTTCAGCTAGGCAAATGGAGAAATGTGTGAGTTCTTTCTAAGTGGGTTTCTCTTAATGTGCACCCAGCTGATAAAAAGACCCTGCTCCACCCTGCAGTAGGATGGAAGAGGATTTTGGGACCAACCTATGAGAGGGTGCTTCAGAGTTACAGACAGAAGAATTTATTGGGCAGCAATTACAGCTGTTAGTAGGATCTGTGCACAATTTATGACAAGGAAATGCCCCTACCTTTGATTGTGGCTACACACTTTCCCTCTCCATCAACCTTCAAACCAAAGCAAATGCCTGCATCACATCTTTCCCTACCCTTATTGAAGGACGCTGCCTTCTCTTGCAAGAATCCCTGAGACAAACTGAGACTGTCCTAGCCAAGAGGCCCCCAGAGAGCTTTGTGGAATGGGGAGAAATGTATGAGGAGATGTGCTAGACTGACGGGTACAAAAATAAACTATAAACTGTCTTTTCTTAGAGCACAATTCATGTGAGAATGCATTTCCTGACAGGTGTCTATCTGCTAGATAGATATTGGCATCTCTGCACTGCATTTCCCTCTTAATCATCCAGGCAGCTGGCATCAGAACTACCAGGTTTCAAATGACTGAGGTAGGCCAAGTGTATCAAAACATTGCCTACCAAGTATTTTAGGAATGTGATAGTGTTAAGTGGCCACATGCCAAACACTTTCACCACAACTGTGTGTTATCTATGAATGTTAACTGTCCGCAGGGAGTATCAGCTATCCATTTCTAAGTATGTTTTGACTGTCTTTTCAGATTCAGTTGGTGCCAATAGTGAAGCAAGCAAAACAAAGAGGTTCCCTGGCATAGTTTTGCCATCTACATCATTTTCTGCAGGACAAGGAAAAGGAAATATAACAGTGAATGAAATCTCAATACTGGAACTCTCTACGTACTTTAACATTCTTTGCCACACCTGTGTTTGTTTGCACATGCAAACCATAATTTGATCCAATTAGAAATACAAACATCATTTGGTAGATGAAAATGTAACTGAATATAATTAGAATTGCAATAACCTGTCTTCTACTGTCTAGGTTTATAATGAAAATATTTGTAAAATTTCGTTCAAAAAAATGGCAGATTACTCCCATGGCTCCACCTTGTTGTGTCAAAAATTAACATTTAAATTGACTCATCAACCATCACTGGACAAGAAGAGGACATATTCTGTGGTAACTTTTCATGGGCTGTAGATTCTTCAGAAAATGCTGTTTTGGCTGAACATTTCTGTCATCAGAATAGTTCATTAGTACATCAATAGTTCCTTGTGTAAATCAATGGCCTATTTATTTCCTGATGACACCTTGAGAGTGTTCTACAAGCTGACTCACAGAATGATATAATTGTAGAGTTTGAAAGTACCCCTGGGGCTAATCTAGTCCAACTCCTTGCAATGCAGGAATCTCAACTAAAGCATCCATGGCAGATGGTCATCCAACCTCTGCTACAAATTGGTCCTTACCTGAAAATTTATCCTGGTATTTAAATAGAGTAGTGGATTACATAGTGTCTTATCATCATCAATATTTTTATATTACCCTTCGATCATATGCCTAGCCAATATAGCCTAGTAGAAGTAACCCCCAGCCCTTTAACGATTGTTCAACAAAATTCTAAGCATTTAAATGGTAAATTGCCCAAGTAGAAAATTGCTCAAATTCCTGACAAATCCTTTCATTCTAATTAGGGTTATGTCTGTAAATGAATAATAGCTCAGAGGTGTTTCAAAATAATTTTTTTGAAATGTTTTATGTATCATCTTTTAGAATGAGTATAGGGGTTAAAGGATAAATGCAAACAATGTTTATTAAAAGCATACAGTGCTACCTCGGGTTAAGTACTTAATTCGTTCCGGAGGTCCGTTCTTAACCTGAAACTGTTCTTAACCTGAAGCACCACTTTAGCTAATGGGGCCTTCTGCTGCCGCCGCGCCGCCAGAGCACGATTTCTGTTCTCATCCTGAAGCAAAGTTCTTAATCCGAGGTACTATTTCTGGGTTAGCGGAGTCTGTAACCTGAAGCATATGTAACCCGAGGTACCACTGTCTTTAGTGGGAAAAATCTCTCTGAAAATATCACTTTGCCTGCTTCTATCTTACAGGGAAGCTATTGGTTTAAACAAGTTGGGTTTGTTCGTTGTTTAAAAACAAAAAACACATACACTGTTTGATGGGGTTTCATTAATCATGTGACATCCTGGATATGACAGCAAATGATGCAAAGAATGCAAACATTTGTAACCTCAGGAATGCCATTCATAACAGAACAGTCAGCAAGTACAGTAATTTGAGACTGAGGAATACATATGCAGGGCTGTTCTTGCATGCAGTTCCAAGGTCTCTCTCATTCCTTGATTCCTCAAGACACTTGATGATGACTAGCTAAATGTGTGAAATGTTTCTACTGAGGAAACACTGGCCACAATCAATATGTACACAACTACATCCCCAGCAGGGCCAGACTTACCATGAGAGAGAACAGGGCAGCAAACTCATGTAAATTGACTGGGACAACTCCTTCTGAGTTCTGAGCAATAATCCAACCATTCCAATTCTCCCAAGTCCCTGGTAGCAAAGCTTGCTTGATTCTGGTTTTAATGCCTGCCCTGTGGCCCCCTAGCTAGTCCCTTGCCTCTAGATACAGTGGAGGAGAATGCGTCTGTACTGGACTGAGGTGGCGTAAGGATAAGTTTCCTTTGGGAATTGGGCTGGAAGGAACAAAGAATGGAGGGTGTGGCCAGCTGCAGAGAGAGAGAACAAGTGGGAGAGAGAACAAGTTGGAAGGTTGACTGCTTCAAGCATGCTCAGAATTATTTTTCTGTATTTTGCAACCCCATTAATTTTTGACCTGTGTTCTTCTTGCTGCTGCATGGAATAACACATGAATCTGACCTTTGAAATTTGTAAGTAAAACACTCACACTAACAGTGTGTTCTGTTCAGTGTGAGAGGAGTAGAAAAGGGGAAGAACTGTTGGCAACTTAAACTATTTTAAGGTTTAACAGCCTAAATCCCCACACTACACTGCTGCTTGTTTTTGTGATTCTCTCTTGCTGCTGAGGCTCTCTCTCTCTCACTGAAGTTTGTGTTTCTAGATATATGCATCCAGCACATTCTTTTATTAATTATCTCACATGGATGATCTATCTATTTATCTATCTATATCTGTCTATCTATCTAATCCCACTTGTCACACCCCATTCTAAGCATTTATTTACTGCCATTGTGAGCACCTATATGTCAAACTTAAATGGTCTAGCAGTCGGTCCCTCTCCTTGGGGAATCCTAAGAAGGGGTCAGGAAACTGTAACAGAGAATTCTTAGCATCCTCACCAACCTACAATCCCCAGGATTCATTGGAAAAAGGCATGGTATTTCAAACTGTGTGAAACTTACATAGTTTAGTAATGTAGGCTCCTAAAACATATAGGAAAAGGCTGTGTATGGAGGGGTTGCTTTTAACTGGGCTCAAATGGCATGTTGACTTTAACTGTTTTCAAAAATGATTTTATGCTGGCTCTTGTGTACATTATTAAACTGTTTTATGTGTTTCCTCCTGCAGGGAAATATAACACTGGATATCATTGTTATTAATAACAATAAACAATAAATGAAAAGTTGTAACATTTCAACTTATAATTCTTGAATCAGTCTATAAATATTTTCAATAATTTGAGAATAAAAATTCTGTCCTTGGATTGTGTTCTCAAAAGATAAGTCAATTGCAACTTGCATGAATAATGTACAGTATTTCTATTTCTTATTGAAACCCTGCTTTGGACCAAAATATACACACTCTCAAGTGAACTGCAAGCTAGTGAGAAAACAAACAATTCTTTCATAAAGCCAGAGCAAAATTAAGCTCAGTCTTCTATCCAAACCTGAAATTCATTTTGTACAGGATGACGAAGCTGAGCTAAAGAAAAAACAGTCAAGGCAATGCAACAGTTAATCACAAAAGGACAAGCTATGCTGCCTGATGCCGGCAGAGAGCTTATTCCAAACAACACGCAAGAAACATGACTTTGCATAATGAAAAATCGTACCAAGGCTTGGCATAGTTGATTGTGCACCTAATAGATCTGCTGCAAAAGCTGACATTATGTGATCTTAATACAGAGTTGGTGCGAAATTTAATTTCAGAAGTTGCTATTTTAACTGTTTGTAGTGCACAGGGAGACTGTATGTTTGCATGAGGCTTAAAAAAGACTGCACGGGAAAGATGGATAAAGGTGCTTTAGATACAAGGTTTAGTTTAGGGTAACTGAGCCTGCTCTATCACTCAGGATACAATTTGCTCCCCCAGGTGGTCACTCTCTTGCTTTTTATAAAATTCAGAGCAACTGCTGTTGGTGTTGATGATTTATATACAGCTTAATGCCAAAAAAACACCAATTACACAAGGATTAAAATATAAAATGCACAATAAAACAATCCCATTAAAATATAAACACCCATAATTAAAATTCCAATAAAACAATCATAATAAAACATCTGCCCACACTGTCCAGCCTACACTTTCAAGTGCTGATTTCCTAGTTTCTATTTCTGGTTAGCTATTGCATTTGCAGAAGAATTGCCTAGAAACATATCCAGAGACAAAAGATTCTGAATGATGCTAAATATCTACGTATTTTGTGGAGCAAATATTTTCTTCTTCCTTGGTTCATAATACTCAAGCTTCAGGCTACTTAATGTCAGTAGGTTCAATATAATAGAAAGTACTTATTTCACAGAATTACAGAACTGTGGAGCTGAAAGGTACCCCAAGGGTCATCTAGTCCAACCCCCTGCAATGCAGGAATAACAACTAAAGCATCCATGACAGATGGCCATCCAACCTCTGTTCCAGTGAAGGAGAACCCACCACCTTCTGAGTGAATCCATTCCACGGTTGAACATCTCTTACTGTCAGAATGGTCTTCCTGATGTTTAGTCAAAATCTAGTTTCTTATAACTTGAATCCATTGGTTTGAGTCCTATTCTCCAGAGCAGGAGAAAACAACCTTGTTCCATCTTCCATGTGACAGCCCTTGAGATATTTGAAGATGGCTATCATGTCTTTTCTCAGTGTCCTATTTTCCAGGCTAAACATACCCAATTCCCTCAACCGGAGTTTTCAGATTTGGTTTCCAGACCTTTAATCATTTTGGACACCGTCCTCTGCACATGTTCCAACTTGTCAATATCCTTCTTGAATCATGGCGCCATAGGCTTGTCATGTACCCCTGAACTAACCTGCTGCCCTCAAGTGCAATGCAGGATGCAAACTCACTGCCAGTGTTGAGATAAGTTTCAACTTCCATACCAATTGGTTTCTGAACATTGAATTGTTGGAGGTGAAATAGCCCTGTTCAGGAGGCACCACAAATGAGAGGTATAGGAAGGCAGAAATTGTTGCAGCAGGTCTTTAAAATGTTGAGTTGGATGGAGGCATAATTTGGCATCTTCAGAAAGCAGCACATCTTTAGCCAGCAATGCCCAAAGCTTGCACCTTGAACTGCTCGCTTAGTAGTTCACCTGTTAAATGCCAAATTTAGAACCCCAATCTCTTAAACAGGTAGATTCCTAACATAGCTAAATATCTAGGAAGGTTTCTACAACCACAGATGAAGCCTTTTAAGACTATATAGTGCCAGAAAATACAGTCATATCTCATGTTATGTCCGCTTCATGTTACGTTCTTTCAGATTATGTCCCACAGTGACCTGGAAGTACCGGAAAGGGTTACTTCCGGGTTTCGCTGCTCACACATGCGCAGACACGCAAAATGAAGTCATGCGCATGCGCAGAAGCGGCAAGTGGCAACCTACGCGTGCGCAGACGCACTGCTGCGGGTTGCGTTCTTTTCATGTTGCGAACGGGCCTCCGGAATGGATCCCGTTCACAACCAGAGGTACCACTGTATTCACCAGTACTCTGAAGGAAGTGTGGGGTGAATAACATATCGGTTGCATTCAAGTTTTTAGAATAATGCAGTATAGTTTGGTCTAACACATCTCCGTGCAGATAATCTCTTAAAAGGTGTCCTCAGTTCTACCGCTCTACATTATCTACAGAATAAGGGAACTTGCTATGCTATTTGTGATCATTTAACCAGTAACAGGGCTTCATAATAATAATAATAATAATAATAATAATAATAATAATAATAATAAATGTGCCAAGGCATGGAAGCTATGCAGCATTCTCTGGTTACTACCATTTGCTTTTGCAGTGCTCTCCCCTGGGAAGAGACACACACTACACTGTGTATAAACAAAATTCACTGCCTTTCTTTAAAAACAAAAAGGATACCCAAAAGAACCAGGACTGAAAGGATAACCTTTACACATTATTAGCTGCAATGCAGTAATTCGTTTTATCTCTGCCACACACATATGAAATGAACAGCAGTGTTTGGCCAACCTGCCCCCATCCCTGGGAGCAGGAAACCACCACCATTTTCCAATACATGCTCCTTTTGTTTCACCAGCTGGAGTTGTCCAGGGAGAAACAGTGTAATGTTTGAGGAAGATGGAACAATAGCTAAAAAGCTTCTGTTTCTGCTTTGAAGTGCCCACTTGCGTGCTTTGAAGTATTAAATGGGTTGGGTTTTTTCTGCATCAGATGTTATTAACAGCTTGATACTCACAGCCCTTGATTCAACATGCCATGTGATATGATACCCAAACTGAGCAAAAACAAGAGGAGAAAGCTGTCAGAACTGTTACATTTTTAGACAAACATGAGAATATAAAAAAACCAAATTCTTAAGTGCAAAATAGGCAAGATGACTATTTGACCCAATTCTGCAATTTTTAGTACGTCTCTCCCAAAGAAGAACACAATGGTTTTAAATCCCTAGTACCTCGCTAATTTTTAATGGGGGGGTCATATTCTGAGTTGAGCTAAGGAGCCAATAAAGTTAGTTCTGTCCTCTGCTCAATTATTTCTCCAAGAACATGAGAGGCAAGTGGCCTCTTATTCTATTTAATTCAAAATGTAAAAGGCCACTAATAATGGCCATGTGTCCTACCTTAAAGAGGATAATCCTCTGCTGGAAGGGCGGTCAAGAATTCAGTCTTTTGTTTGAAAGTGCCTTCTATTTGAAGAGGTGCTTCATTGTCAAGATTCTGCTGGACCCAAACCCCTGGAAGAGCAGTTCTGAGGAAGAAGCTTAGGATCCCACAGAGAACCCCAATGTAGGCGTGTGAATCCACCATAGTCCCAAAATAGCTTGAAGTCTCCCATCTCACCTGCATGTCTCACCTGGGCTGCCCAGTAAACTTTCCAGAGCCTTGATCCCTGATTCTCCCAACTTTCCCCCCAACCATCAAGAAGGAAGTTGGCAGAAAGTCAGTGTAAAAACATCCATTTGTCTGCCAGGAGGTTCTACTGGCAGGGTCTCCTCAGGATGAAGGGCAAGATCCAGCTGTAGACAATGACCCAGCAGATGACCAGGCAGAAGAGGAGCTGACAGTGAGGATATGTGTCTCTTAATCTCTCTGAATCCATGCTGGGTTAGTGACTCCAAATTGAGCTACTTAAATTTCAAGTTCACTAGTTCAACTCCAGCTCTAGAACTCCAGAACCAAATTTCACAGGAGGCCCTGGTCATGGATACCAGCCAAAGTCCAGTTTACAGAAAAAGAACCATAATGTGTAAGAGAAGGGACCCTGAAGTTGCCCATCGACAGTCACCATCTGAGAGCAGACTGGTCCCAATCTTTCCCACTATAGGTGAGATGCACTGCATTCTTACATGAATATCGTAATTATTTTCTTTTCCTTTTTTAAAAAAAAGTTCTGTGAAAAAACTTTCATCCTTATCCTATATAAAATATCCAAATCATTCCGTTTAAGTTGTATTTTTTAAACAACAACAACACAACAACTGAAAACTAATGAAATTGCATAAATAACTATACCTCAAATATGCTTGTCTATATATCTATATATCTGGCGTGCTTTGGTCCATGGGTTCACGAAGAGTCGGACACGACTAAACGACTAAACAACAACAAAATATATCTCCTTCAGTCTTTGGTTGCAGTAGGAAATGAACAGACACCACTTTTCTATGCATTTATTGTCTTGCTGATGACTTTCTCTAACCCTTATGATGCTTGTCAGCTTGATCATCTGAGCCACACCCCATACCTTAGTTAGCCTCCCCCCCACCCCCAATTGTGGAGGATGAGAAGATGAGTAATTAAATTGCAATAACTATTTTTCAAATGTGCATCTATACATACAAATTAGCATATGCAAAACTGTATCCTCTTCTTGCAATGAATAAGTGGCCACCCTATAGGCACCAGAAGCTTTCAAACCCTTCCCTTATTACACAAAAAGTTTTTTTTAGTAAAGTTACTAAGGTAAATAAGAGGTGGGGATCAGGGATTTTGATAGCAGCCGCATGGGATGTCCTTGAGAGCCAGACTAGATTTCTAAGCCATCCATTGCCTAGTCTATCTCAAATTCTTCCTCCAACAACTTTTCTATTAAAACCTGGCACCAGCACCGTACGCAATTGCAAAAAAGTCTACTAGGTATATCTGCATTTACTCACATCTGTTCTTTGAAAGATGGGCTTCTCTCATTCTTCACCTTCAGGGACACCCGAAAACATTTGGCCACCTGAGTCACAACAGCAAATAACAACCTCTTTAACCTAAGTCAAGCTGCATAGTACACAAAGCTGGTCGAGTTATTGGCACTTGAGGCAGAGAATCCCACAAGAACTCCCTGTCCATAAAAGTACTGTAATAATCAGCATTAATTTTCATGACAACCAAAATCAGCTGAGGTCCCTGCCTGCCAAAGCTATGCCAGGGTTGTAGAGTCCCTGCCTTTCGACCTTTGCCCAAACTTCAGATTTATTTATGATTTAAATATTTCTAAACCACGCTTTCATTTTTTAAAAAAACAAAACAAAAACTGAGTCTCTTAATCTCAGGATTCCGAGTTCAAGCCCCATCTTGAGCCAAAGATTCCTGCATTGCAGAGGGTGGACTAGATGATGCCCATGGTCCCTTCCAACTCTATAATTCCATTCTATAAGCCATGGAAGGAGAAAGGGCTGCCCTTGCACCCAGATCTTGCTTGCAGGTTTCCCAGCAGAGGCACCTGCTTGGCCACTGTGAAAAAACCAAGAGTACCCACCACACCATACAGAACTACAGTAAGAGCTCCTTATAAGAATTAGCTTAAGCTTTAAAGCATATTGTACGAGGACAGCACATAAAGAAACAATAGGTTTCGACGGCATCACCTCTTGAATGGAATCTGACAGGTTGCAGGATATGGCAACATGTTGGCTTTATGAAACCTTTGCAATGAAATGATTCCCTCCCCCCCCCCCCCCAATAAGACATCACTGATTAAGAGAGCACCCACCATATCAGAATACATGGTATGACTCTGGTCACATTCTGTCTTGTTCTCTGGTGCCTCCCACACCCCTCTGCTTTGAACTCCTTTCCTGCCACATGCATTTTCTAATATTCTTTCCCACTCTAGTTCTTGTGGGAGTTCATTATTGTTCAGACCAGTCAGCAGTTCATTCCCTTGTGCAGTATAGGAACAGAGTGAAACAATTGCCTTACCTATATCCTGCAAGCTGTCACTTTGGGAATAATTGCACAGTAATTATTAAATAAAGTTGCTCAGGGCGGTCAGATGCGGAAGCAAGTTGGAACTAAGGTCCAAACAGGGTTTATTCCAGTGGCATGCTCACTGGAGTGCTGAAAATGCCATACAGAGTCCTTGCAATCAATAGCTATTTTGCTGCTCACGTCAATAAGACCGGATTCGAACGTTTCAGGGTTTTGCAGTGGTGGTGGGTGCTACCACTGGCTAAAATGCTCAGGATTAGCTCCAGGTTGTCCTCTTGGATTCATTTCTGGTGCTCAGCCTGTCTTATCTCAGATTGCAAAGAATAAATAAGTAAAAATCCATTTTTATAATTATTATTAAAGAATAGGCCACAAGTGGAATCTGCACCAAATTAGATCACCTTAGCACTAATGTTGACGGCTTTAATAGGTGCGACTTGGATGTGTGCAGCAATGCATCAGGTTGGTAAGACTGTCAACACACACTTCAGCACCGAGCACAATGTTAAGTAGGATAGGACGGTCTCTTGCCACTTCTAAGGCCTAGGTATTGAAGGGGGTGATGCCTTCCCTGCAGGGACTACTGGCATGACAGAGTGACACACCACTACAGCATACCAGGAGGGGAAGAGGCAGGTTGACATGGTACAAATGCGCTGGAGGAGCCAAGCCAGCACTCCAGCTGGTGTGTTTGCATTGTGCTGACTTCATTGCCTCACCCCTCTTGGTACATTACAATAACAGTGGTGGCAGGTCAGGTAAGCAGTGCCGCCACCCCGCTCATGGGAACCCCCCCTTGGGGGGTTCTTATTTTTCCAAGTTCCCCCTCCCAAGCAATAGGGGTCAGCTACTTGGAATCATAGAGAATTGTAGAGTTATGATTCCACAAATGTCCAACCCCCTGAAATGCAGGAATCTTTTGCCCAACGTGGGGCTGGAACCCACAGCTCTGAAATTTAGAGTCTCATGCTTATTTACACCACCTCCAGGCTGCCATAGGGGACCTGACGCTGGAGTCTCCCTGGAGGGGCTTTGGAGCCCATGGATCCAAGGCTACCTCTGTTCCATCCCTCTCTGGCTTCCGAGTGCCCTATTTCAGGGCCTTAGACTAGCTATTGCTAGCAGAAAGAATGTCAGTGGTAGATTTCCATAGGCATTGCAGCGGCCTCTGCAGCAGAAGTGGCTTCTGTGTCAATAGAGCTGCTCTCTGCAGGTGGACAGCTACCTCTGCCAATTGTCACTAGCTAGGAGATTGAGTGCTCTGACCATTATCTTTTTGGATAATGCCATTATATCAGTGTGCTCAATTAAAAAAAAAAGTTCTAAAATTTGTTCAAAAGTGCCTTTTCACCTTTGGTTTTTGTTTATTTTTAAGATGCTAAACTATTTGCAGAGTATCACTTTAAAAAGAAAAAAAGAACTGCCTTTATAGCCAGTACCATTTTAGCTCTGTATTTATTTCCCAGCAATCTGTTTATTGCTTTACCCAGCACAGCAGACTTATAGATGGACAGGCAAAGAGGGACCATTTTTAAAGTCACGTGGTCTTTGTTTATTGATCACATTAGTAAGTCAGCACAGCTATTACAACCCCCAGTGTCGGATGTATCTTTATGGAGAGGACTAATTAAGCCGGTGAAACTATTAAGTATGTACCTTAATTTCATTCTGTGCAACTGGCAATCCAATAATCTGTACTCCTTGCTTGGTTTTGGTTTTAATGTTATGTTTATGATGCAACTGTTGAAAACCAATAAAATACATTTTTTAAAAAAATTACTGAAGTTAAATATGCTGTAGCACTTTAATATAAAAGTGCTTTAGTGGATTAAAAAAAAAGAAGAATTATTTTTAAAAGGGTGTGCTTAAACGTCTGCCCCCATGGCTATGCCACACTCACTGGTGTGGAGAGAACAGAGCAAGATGCATTTACACAAAAAGCACTACAAGTTATCAATGTGGAAGGAAGACAATACCAACCATGGATTATATAAAAAAGAACACGCCGGTATGCCTATTCAATGAGTGGAAACAGTGAGGAAGGGTGGTGTGTGAAATTAAACAATGGCCTTCCAGAAAACACAATTTTAATAATGTGTGTGTTAACTAGATATTTCCCTATTACTTCTGGCCTCTGAAATTTTCATCTGTAGTTTTCTCAAGCCCCCTCCCTCCTCCTCCTCGTTTAATTTGTTAGTTAAAGAGTATCTTTTGCAGAGTTTTAAATGAACACATTGTGTAATTTCTGTCGCTTTTTTTCCTACCAGCATGTAGACACACGGGTGATTGCCTAATTAAACAGTGCTGCTACAGGAAGAAAATTAGCAGCAAGCCTCTTTAGATGAAAATTGCATAAAGAAATAATTAATCCATTGACACAGTAATAGAAAGTAAAGAAAACAACCTATAAACAGAAATGCATCTCTTCGTCAAAATGTCATCTTAGGGTGGGTTTGGATGTGGCAGAGACACAGCCGGGAGGCAGGAAGCGCAATTGCCTCAGGCTTCCTGTTCACGCCTCTAGGATGGGAGAGAGGGTTAAATAAAACTTATTTGGATTCAGAAATTGATCTGTGATGCCTGTGGCAGAGAAATCGCCGTGAAGCCAACATTCAGGAAGAGTTACAAGCAAACTGAAATATTTTTTTTTCAAGAGAAGTATATTTCCTATTATCATTAATGAGCAGATAGATGAGTTTAGTATCTCTGTTAAAATCCTCAGTCCCGTGAAGTATTCCCTCCCTCAGGGACACTGCTATTTATCAGAGTTTGTCCCGGGGCTCCCTCATTTTATACTCACACACATACAGACCATATACATGGTGATTTTGAGGCGCAGCAGCTACCAGAGCTCACCTGGATGTAGAATGACTGTCTAAATCCAACACTTGAGCCACCATAATACAGTGGCTTTCAATGAAGTGTTTAATAAGTGTTCCTTAAATATCACTTAGGATGAACTTACTGGCTCCAGTGCATGAGACTCTGATGGGTATAAGGCTTCCCTGTTAAGTTAAATATGAACCTTTGTGTAAATGGAGCTGCCTCTTACAGTACACTGATGCTAATGGGGTGTTCTGAGGTACAGTGAGGTTACATGCAGGCGCCAGAGGACTTTGAACAGTCAAGGAACTGTGGGATTGAGATGTGCAAGACCAATTTACACATACATTGACCAGATTAAAATACAAAAATGATTGCAATGCTACATTGTTCTCCCATGACATATTATGACAGAGCAGAAGGGAATTAAGTAGGCTTGCCATATTTCAAAAAAGCAATTTTTTGATTGACTTGCCTAAGATCCAGGACAAAGCACCACCTTTTGGAAGCCCCCCCCCCCAAATGTCAGTTACTGCCTTTGAAATCCCGGTAATGTCCAAGAAAATCTGGGCATATGACAGTCCTAAATTAAGATACATTGGTGCTAGTATGTTCAGACAGAATGTGAGATAAAGGGAACCTTTGGAGCTTTTCCAGATCGAGCTAACTAATAGTAGACAGATAGACAACTATGCACCATCATATTATTTAATGATAGAATTATTTTGATCAATTCACTTGTATGATCCCTTGTACGTGCTTTCCTTACCAAACACACCAATCCAGACTGATTTATACAATCAAGGTTAAGCCAGTGTCTAATGTTGCATTTACATGCATATGCACTTGTCACATTATGCTGTTAATACTTTAATTATTAAATAGAGGAATTGCTTGGAGCAAGAGAATAGTTGGAATTTTCTCTGTTACTCTCCATTTTCAAGCATCTGAACTGGAAAGTGTCTGTAATTAAAGTCTGGTGTATAATTCCCCGAAGAGCTGTTTGTGCAGTAATTCATGCTGTTATTAAAATTATACAATTTTATATTATTACAGGGTGAGCTTAAACATAAATAATAATAATAATAGCGAGGGCAGGAAGATTTCGTGGAAAATTCAAGCGTTGGTACATTTGGGCTGCAGTCCTGTACTCATCTGGGAGTAAAACACATTGAAGTCAATGGACCTTACTTCTGACTAGACATGTAAAGGATTGCTCTTAAGAACTGACTAAACTATTTAATCATGCAAGAGTAAATCAATGTATAAAATGGGGGCAAGATTGACATACCACCAACATTTCTCCAATAAAAATAGGGACATCCTACCATACCCTCCAACATTTCTCTGATGAAAATAGGGGTGTCCTAAGGAAAAGCAAGATATTCCAGGATCAAATCAGAAACCCAGACGGCTTCTGTAAATCCAGCACTGTCCCTGAAAAACAGGGAACCTTGAAAGGTCTTGATTCGGCCATTTTATGGGGAATATATAACACAGCATAGGAGTGAATTGAATCCGATGAAAGAAAACGAGATTTCCTTCAAATCTGGTCACCTTCTATTCATTATTGCGCAGTAAATCCATGCAATGCAGCAAAACCAGTTAAACACAGTAGTACTCATTTAACAATGATTGAATCAGGAATCTTTTTAAGGCTTAGTTCATCTATTTTGTATCGGGCAGCAGAGATGAATGAGATCAATAACAGGACACTTAGAAATTCCTCTCACTCTGTCTATGTTGTATTTTATTCTGACGTTCTACATTTTGCTTCATATTCTGCCACTGAAAATATCTGCTGGTATCTAGGTCCACTTCAATCTGGTTTCATGCATGAAGTTTAACACTGAATCCTTAAACTGCAGCTGTGCCCAGAGATCCTTGTGTACAGTAGTGGAATGTGCATGTTCTGCCCTGATCCACAGTCAATTCTGCAGCCGATCCTCCTTCACCACAGCCACTCCTCCTACTGCAATCTTAATTTTTTTCCTTTCTGCTTAGCAGCATTTAAAAAAAAAATTAACATGCAGAATCATTTATAGAAGAGCAATACGAGTTTATATTTCCCTTGTGCTGGATTGAAGTGTTTATTCTTAGTATGAGATTTTGTAATTTTTATGTTGAATAGCAAGATAAACATACCACCAAATAACAACGTACCACCAAATAACAATAGCAAATGACACTTGAAACAAACAGGACTAGTGTTGCCTTTCCAGACACACCCTTGTTTAAGTTGGGATTTCAGGGGCCTTTTATATCACCATACCAAGTAATGATGCAGCCATTCATAATTAGTTGGCCTCTAAACATCAAACGCAGGTGGCGCTGTGGTCTAAACCACAGAGCCTAGGGCTTGCTGATCAGAAGGTCAGCGGTTCGAATCCCCATGATGGGGTGAGCTCCTGTTGCTCCGTCCCAGCTCCTGCCAACCTAGCAGTTCAAAAGCACGTCAAAGTCCAAGTAGATAAATAGGTACCGCTCCAGCGGGAAGGTAAATAGCATTTCCATGCACTGCTCTAGTTTGCCAGAAGCGGCTTAGTCATGCTGGCCACATGACCCGGAAGCTGTATGCTGGTTCCCTTGGCCAATAAAGCGAGATGAGCACCGCAACCCCAAAGTCGGTCACGACTTGACCTAATGGTCAGGGATCCCTTTACCCTTTACCTTTAAACATCAAATAACATAGGAACGCAGGAAGTCCCTAACTCACTGAGGGTTTGAGACCCATCATCTACCCTCATCTCATTTAGCCACAGTCAAAGCCAGGCATGCTTTTGAGGGGGGAGGGACACAGAGGGTGCCCTCCCAGGCGTGGAATAGCTGATCGGGTGCACAGAGTGGCACGCGTGCCCTGCAGCCAGGGGCAGAGTGAGCTGCTAATGGCGGACATTCAGCACCCCCCCACCTGCTACTCCCAATCCTCCCACAAGCTGTCAAAATGAAGGGGGAAGGGGCGAGTGCCGCCAGCAAAGCAGCACAGCTCCCCTCCTTCCCCAAACAGCTCGGGGTAGGCTTGGGAGTCATGGACGGGCGGCGTGCCTAATGTCACCCCCTCAGTGAAGACATCCGGGGTGGTTCGCCCCCACTGCACCCCCCTCTTCCGCCCTTGCCCAGGGTGTGTGGCTGCTGTTGCCTGCTGACAGCTTCTAGGAGCTTAATCTGGATACAACCCCATTGTCTTCATTAGTTTCTGAAAACTCATCGAGAAAGTTACAAATGCTTTTCATTTTTACCTGGCAGATATGCACATATCCCGCTGTGCTTTTTCTAAAGCAGTAAGAATATTACAAGGCGCTGTAAATCTCCTGTGCTTTCTTCTTCAAAATAAATTTACCCATCAATGGCCCCGCTTAATGTCACATTGCTCAGGGAAAGGAAGAGCACAATGCAATATCTTGCCAATACACGGGCGAAGACTGTAAAAGATATTGCTTATCATTTTTTATGCCTTTCAGTTCTGTGAGGAAAAGAAATGGTCTGGTTCTTAAAATAAGACTAAAATTGGCAAAGGAAGAAATTGATTCAGGGTGAAGGGTCCTTGCAAATTAGATTGGTTGCATCATGTGTAAACAGAAAAATGTTTGGAGGCAAAGCAGGTATAGGATAAAGGTCTTCTGGAAAACTGTTCCAACATAGCAACATGGAAAGAAAGAAGCCTTCTACGAAGCCAGAACACTGGTTCACCCAGCTCTGAATTATATTGACTGGCAGTGGCTTTCCAGGGTTACAGGATGACATGGTATGTTTTGTCATGAGTTGGTTAGAAAATAGCATCAGTGGTGAATAAACTTTATGTCTGGTTTACATGTGCAAGGCATCACTGGTTGGTCAACATAGAAAAAGTATGCAGCACACATCTATAAGTAAATACATTGAGAGTCAATATGTCTGCTTTTCCTTAATAATCCTGTGACTAAAGGCTTCCTGCAGTACTCGCTTCTAATATGGAGACAGTCCTATTCTCAATGCAACATATCTTAGTTATAATTTTGTAAGCAGCTAGTTAAAACTGCTTCCCGGTGAAAGAAACAGTGGACTTTTCAAGAACAAATACGTTCCAGAAACTCAGTAGTCGGTGCAGTTTTTCACATCACAGCAAAATCCTGGATGTTTTCCATCTCTCCAAGTAGTGCTAAGATCCAAAGCTTGCTTGAAGAAAGCACTAATATTATACAAGCCTGCTGCACTGCACCAAACTCATGGAGCACGTTGCACTACTTAAAACACTTGCCCCATGATCCCTTTACAAACAGCCTACCATTAAAAAGGAACCTTAAGGAAATATTTCAAGGTTTAAGCTTCTTATCAGCCAGACAAATGTTACTCTACCATTATTTGTAACAGGTGTAATCTATTACTGTATTAGTGAATAGCTGACAAGTGAAGCACACTTTTTGTGGGTTTAAAACACACACACCTACTAATTACACATATAAATAGAAGCACAGGAAGAAGTCCTGCAGTCAGCAAAATTAAGGGAAGGGGTGAAATGTTTAATAAGGCGGGCTAAATTTAATAGAGCCAACTGGGCATCTTTTAAAATCCCGTTGGCTATAAAGAGATGTAAGGCAGCTGTTCTGAGCAAAACTGCCAAAGGACAACTGTCGAGTGGTATGATTTGTGCTAAGGCCAGATGTGGAGTGACCAAATATAACTTAGACCATACATTCAAAGCACCCTTAATTGACATGACTTCTCCACAAGAATCTTGGGAACTGTAGCTTTAAAGTGAGCTGGGAATTGTAGCCCTATGAGGGGTAAACTAGAGCTGCCAGGGTTCCTTGGGGGAAGCCGTGCACTTTAAATGGATGCCTGTGTATGCAGCCTGATTCATGGCAAAATCAGAAGCTACCCGTTCTTCTTTGGAACATGTCAGGCCATAGGTCCAACTTACCCTGTAACTGACAGTGGACCTCCAGGATCTGAGACAGAGGTCTTTCCCTACCTGGAGATGCCAAGGGTTGAACCTTGAACATTTGGCAAGCAAAGTGTGTGCTCCACCACTGAGCTACAGTCCTTCAGTGTCATCTCAGAACAGTAACCAGACACAAAGGTTCTTAAACTGTTGTAGAAAGGGAATTTTGGAAAATGCCACTTTGTCATTCCTGCATGGAAGCTTTTCCTGCCGAAATTGCTTCGTCTACACAACTGAGAGTCCTCTTTTGCAGTAGCTTGTCTACAAAATGTCCTGTTTTCACATATTGCTTAAGAAGAAAATCACTGAAAGATATGTGTCTTTAAAATAAAATAAAAAAGCATCGTCCTCTTTGCAATTACTGTAGATGTAGCAGAAACTGTAACCTGCCTAAAGTGAAAAATGTGGATCATTCAAGACTGCTGGAAGACAGATTTCTTCTATAAACTAAGAAGCCTTTCATTTTAAGGCTTTAGGGATACAGCAGATGCCTTACCAGATCGTCTCCCTTTAGGGGGACCAGAGTTTGTGCCAGGGTCAGATAACTGTACACAGGAAATAGGATGAGGAGCATGACCTAATTCTAGCACATTGATATTTTTGTGCCAAAAGGACCTCTGGTTATATTCCTAGCTGTGTCCCATATGCCCTTTTTTAAATCTCTCTCTCTCTCTCTCTCTCTCTCTCTCTCACACACACACACACACACACACGCACACACACACACACACAGAGAGAGAGAGAGAGAGAGAGAGAGAGAGAGAGAGAGAGAGAAAGAGAAGCAGTGCTCAGTACCCATATATTCAGAAACCAAGAGTACCCATGTGAGTCAGCAGCAGCAAAAACAGAATCCTGTGACACCTTATATTGTGGCATGAGCTAGCATCATCAATACCCTTCTACATCAGATGCATGAACCTGGCAAATGCTTTCACATCATGCCTTCACTGAAGGAAGGTCTTGCCTATGAAAAAGCCCACAATACTTTCATTGACACTCAGACAGCATCTCTAAAGAATCCTGCGATCCATCATGCCAAATCCAAATGCCCCCCCCCCCCAACCCAGGGCCATGTTTCCCAAACGATCACAGGGGATATCTGGCACAACAGAATAAGAGGTGGGGTGAGCTGGCCTTTACAAATATTAACTCGGATCTCAATTATGCGCAGCAAATGAGGATCTCTTATTGACCTTTTAACTTCAGAAGCTTTCTACCTCTGCCTTTACGCACAACTTGCTCTACTCAAGGCAAAGTAGGGCCACATAAACAATAGGAGAAGCTGAGGCGGTATAGAGAGCTTAAAGGAGGACAACACAACAGAAAGGGAATTCCAGAAGCAATAGAAGGAAAGACCCGTGAGGACTTTGTAAAACTGACACCACTGATAGCGTTTTTCCTAGGCTATATCCCAAGATAGTTGTCCGCACTTGGCCCTAGGTCAGGGATGAAGAGAATTTTTCAGCCAGATGGCTATATCTGAGCCATCTTCTATGGGCCACATGCATATGGCAGATGATGTCAGAGACAACAATGTTTACCTTTCCACAGCAGCAGAAGAAGAGTTTGGATTTGATATCCTGCCTTTCACTCCCCTTAATGAGTCTCAAAGCGGCTCACAATCTCCTTTCCCTTCCTCCCCCACAACAAACACTCTGAGGTGAGTGAGGCTGAGAGACTTCAGAGAAGTGTGACTAGCCCAAGGTGACCCAGCAGCTGCATGTGGAGCAGCGGAGAATCGAACCCAGTTCACCACATTACGAGTCCACCACTTAACAAGGGCTTAGACAAGGGCTTTCTTCAGTGTAAGTGCCTGTGACAGCAACAAGGCCACATGGGAACTACCATATTTTTTGCTCTATAAGACTCACTTTTTCCCTCCTAAAAAGTAAGGGGAAATGTGTGTGCATCTTATATAGTGAGTGCAGGCTGCGCAGCTATCCCAGAAGCCAGAACAGCAAGAGGGATCGCTGCTTTTGCTGCGCAGCAATCCCTCTTGCTGTTCTGGCTTCTGGGATTCAGAATATTTTTTCTTCTTGTTTTTCTTCTCCAAAAACTAGGTGCATCTTATGGTCTGGTGTGTCTTATAGAGCGAAAAATACGGTACTTAAATATTTTTGCTGTTGCTGGGAGCACTGAATCCACTGTGGAACAAGCTGTCTCAGCACAACCCAACCTTGCATAAAGCATTATAGCACTACGGCATGACTCCCTCTTAGTACCTCTACTTCTGAGCAGGTATCTTAGCCAACTACTTGCAGCCTAACCAAGTAACTCTGCTTGATATAAATTAAGCCTACTGGTCATTTGTTCCTTACCATGCTTCTTGCCCTTATTATTCCCACATTGGCCTCTGCATTTGCATTCTACAAAAAAAGCAGCGCAGCAATAAGGGGGTACAAATGGCAGACAAGACAGAATGAAAAAATAAAGGGGGCAAAAGGGAACGGGGTGGACACAACCTTAGAGATATGCACATCATCTCCCCAATTACTCAATGGTGGCATGTGTATCTGAGGTGGGATGGGTAGGGAGGAAATTAAAACTATCCAGTTTTACCAGTGGTTTTTAACTGGCCTTTAGGAAGCTATAAGCCCAATAGAATTGGCCTCGTTCTGATAAAATGCAGTTCTGAGACAGCGTGCAATTGACAGCAATTCTTGGGGATTTTTTTTCCCTTTCACAGCAATGATCTTGCACTGCTAAGACCCCTTTTAGCTGCTGGAGGAAAGCAAGAAAATTATGGATTGCAGTACAGACTGCCACCAAATAAAAGGAATGAAATCATGGTAAAGAAATACACAAATAAAAAATGAAAGGGAGAATATTGAAGCTGAAAGGAGAGGGGGGTGGCTGAAATCCCCAATAAAATAAATATGCACGGACTGTAAGAGTGGAGATTAATGTGATCAATTATATGCCAATAATAACTGCCCTTAGGAATGCGCATCCCGCCCCCCCCTCCTGCTGTTCATGGGGGTGGGGTGGGGGTGGTAGCTTTAGCAAAGCCGTGATTTCCTCTTACATCTCTTGTCAATAAAGTTGTGGCCTGATTCGGCCCAAATATAACTTGTCACCCCTATCTCTAGCCATAATCACACGTTTCCATGCATGACACACTTTTCTACATTTAGCAATAGAAAGCTATCCAAAAACAAAGAATTCCATCCCATTCTTTTTCCATCCTTTTGCAACCAATAAAACCTTTCAAAGCGTTTTATTTAGATGAATCAAGCATACTTTCCTTCTGTGGTTTTCCTAAGGAGAACAGCTTTATTGTAAACACTGTTACAAATTCCATTATTAGCCATTCTTATTGGGAAGCCATGCTGTCAATTCAACAGGATCACATGAAACTTTTACAGTAGCTTTAGCCGTCTTCTAGCTTCCTAATTAGAAAGAGATGGCTGAGGTCAGTGAGATTAATCAGCCTTCTAAGGAGGAAAAAGGCTTTAATTGGACAGTTGCAGATAATCATGCAGTTTAAGATCTGCCCAAATATGTTTCTCTTGAAAAAGCCATTATCCAGTCAGCATGATAACCAATGTCCACACAAATACACACACACTCCGTATTCTGAAGCAACCTTAGATCTTGAAAGTATAGAGATGTGAAGGACTGGTGGATGAAGTGAAAAGATTACAGAAAGGGGGGTCATTTTTTCCTGTCCCTCCCGGACAATGTTCTCATCCTAACCCCCTTCAGCCTGCAAATCTGGGGTCAAGATTGTTCTGTAAAAAAACCTACAGTTTTATGAAATCACCATCCCTGTAAACTATAGGTACGTATGTACAACTCAAATCCAAGGACAGGGCAGGGATTTACTTCTTTACAGAATACAGAGCAGCTTGAAAGAGGGACATTTGCTTGTTCAGTCATTCCACTGTGACATTACAAAATTATAATTGCATTGTTTCTTCTCCTTGCAGATAATGTCAGCCATGGTGGCAGTTTCAAAGGACAAATAATTATTTACTATAATGTTGATGGTTTCTGTTTTAAACTTTTTTCCTCCTGTTTTCTTCATCCAGTAAGCTTCATGGCTGAGTGGGAATTTGAACCTTGGTTTCCCAGGTTCTAGTTCAATGCTCTATTGCACCATAAAGGTAAAGGTAAAGGGACCCCTGACCATTAGGTCCAGTCGTGGCCGACTCTGGGGTTGCGGTGCTCATCTTGCTTTACTGGCCGAGGGAGCCAGCGTACAGCTTCCGGGTCATGTGGCCAGCATGACTAAGCTGCTTCTGGCGAACCAGAGCAGTGCACGGAAACGCTGTTTACCTTCCCACCGGAGCGGTACCTATTTATCTACTTGCACTTTGACGTGCTTTCGAACTGCTAGGTTGGCAGGAGCAGGGACCGAGCAACGGGAGCTCACCCCATCACGGGGATTCAAACCACCGACCTTCTGATCTGCAAGTCCTAGGCTCTGTGGTTTAACCCACAGCGCCACCCGCGTCCCACTCTATTGCACGATACTTGCTCTCAATTTAGAACTGATCAGAAAATAAGTACTGCACAAGTACTGCATAAACTTTATTTGTCTCCCTATGGTTTATTTTATTTTTATTTTTTTACAGATACTGCATTTCCAGCAGATACAAACTAGTCAGAAAGATTCCTAACAGTGCTTCCGCGACTACATGAGACCAATCTTCTGTACATATGAATTGGCATATGTGTGGTTCAAATCTTATCTCAGGTATTCACTCGGCAAGTTGCCTAAGGCAAACTGCCATCTCCCAACCTCACTCTTTCCTCTCCGCAGTATGGGGTTAATAATAAGGTAACTATACAAAGCACTTTGAACACTCAGAAGGTGTCATATTTGTTGTTATTAAACTGGCATCATAAAGCTTAAACTTCAGGGTGCAAAACAATCCAGGTACGAGGTCAACATTTTCTTCTCCCTTCGGTTTATGTAAAACCCATTAGAAACAAAGGAGCCAACACTGTCATACCCTTAAGAGGTCCTAATATATTAAGTAGTACAGTGGTACCTCAGGTTACAAATACCTCAGGTTACAAACACTTCAGGTTACAGACTCTGCTAACCTGGAAGTAGTACCTCAGGTTAAGAATTTTACCTCAGGATGAGAACAGAAATCGCACGGCGGCGGCATGGCGGCAGCAGGAGGCCCCATTAGCTAAAGTGGTACCTCAGGTTAAGAAAGGTTTCAAGTTAAGAATGGACCTTCAGAATGAATTAAGTTCGTAACCAGAGGTACCACTGTATTTGTTATGTACTGAAGTTCTCACCCTGGGCCAGCAGGGGGATACTGTAGATAGTTTTCACTCAGGTCCGCATATGCAAATAAGGAATTGAAAGTGACGTTCAGTGATTGGATAGTTACAGAAAGTGGTTACTGTTGCGTCGTAGTGGAGCACTATATAAGCAGGCTGGCTGAACCGTTGAGTTCAGTTCTGTTCTGGCCTGTGAATAAACAAGACCTGTTTGAAGAATCGCTGTGTCGTCAGATATGTTCACCCACAACTTAACAGTATTGAATAACATATGGTACACAGTTTTAACGTATAAGAATTGTACATAGTGATATTTTTCTAGAAAAGGAGGTGCCAGAACGCACGATGAGCGCCTTCCTTGTTCTCTTAGAATGGCAATGGCACCCACCTGAGAGTGCCGGAACTGAGTTCTGGTGAGTTCCAGCTGAAAAAGACCCGTTTGTACATGTTTTACAGTTTTATTGTTGTACGATGCCTGGTGGGCCTATCAGGTTGAAAGGTGGACTATAAGTGATTGAAGGAATGAAGGAATTATGACTTCTGACCCGTAGTAATTTGCTGACCTATCCAGAAGTCAGTTCTGAACCTGAATGGCAGTTGCCTGTGTGGACATTTTGATGTTTTCTTAGATGGTAAAAACAGGAAGTTAATAAGCCATTAGTAAATGAAGAAGAGAGCAAAATTTGCATTTAGCAACGTTCAAAAATTCACTGAACCAAATCTGGCAATAACCACAGAGCCGCAGTGTTGATTCTGATATTCAGAACTAGAGCTGCATGGCTGTAGCTGGGGGCGGGGGGGGGGGGTGCGGGGAGAAATCATTACATCGACACATCAGCAACTACAGCTCCACCGCATTCTAATTGGCAGCTGCAGTTCTGCTTTAGTTTCAGACACATAATTCATGCAGGAGAAATACTTAAGAGAAGTATTTAAATATTTACAAACCTTTCTCATGCAGCAAGTAGGTCAAGAGAGAAACACACCAACGTCGGGGAGAGAATGCAGCAGGATATCTTTGTTATATTTGTTCTACTCTCTCGCCTGCTCTTTGCAGGCAAAAGAATTGAATAAATATAATCCTTTATGATTTGGCCAGTTTCGCTGCCCCATTTAAAAAAATAAAAACTGTACATTTCCAGAAGGTCCCTTGGAAATGTAACCTCTACATAAATTGCTAAGATAATTTATTTAGCAGCGTAGACACAAAGTGAGAGCTTGCCCCCTTGAGCACGGAATTTGAACTCGGGTCACCATGCTATCCTCTGACAAAAAGAAAGGGGGCAGAGGAGAAATACTGTTTCCCCTTATTTTTATTGTAGCTGATATTATTCCACAGTACGTAAATAATCTTGTGAATGCCTGAAGATTTACATTCATAAGAAGAAGTAGCTATCAAGGTTTCCTTGTCAACATACAAAATCAATTAAAACAGCAAGCCTACCCAAACACACATGAAAGTAAGTCCTATTAACCTCAATGTGATTTCCATCCCAATAAACATAATTGGAGCTGGACAGCATGGCACATCACAAGACCCTCAAAGCCCTAATGATATCTACAGCAAGATTGCAGGGGGTTCCAGGTGCTTACCCAGGGCCATGTTTTAAGAAATATGGTTAATTTTACACATATTTACACCAGAGGTTTTCGATGGAGGGAGACCAGAATTTACAGCATTTGCAACTCAAGAGGGGTTTGAGTAATGCAGAACTGGATTTCCAAAGCATTGTGAGCTTCTCTGTACTTCTGTCCCAACCTGCCACGATGGTTCTGACCTCCAGCCACCGCATGGAGTTTAACCAATTTCCTGCTTCTCCTTCCCAGAAAACCTTTTGCCAAGCAACTCCTCCCCTTCTCCCCCCACCCTAGTTTTGAAAAGTGACAATTTTTATGTGTGACACCACACCAACATTGCCCTGGCAACCTCCCCCTTGGTTACCTGTAGGGTCTTTTGTCTTGTAGATGGATCATCATCTCTCCACCTGCCCCTCTAAGCAAGCTCAGCCCATCAGCTCTGATTAAGCCCCAGCATCCAAAAATCTGGAGGGAAAGATCTGGCGCCCAGGTATCTAGAGGATCCCTGTTTCCCTACTAACCTGTAACAGTAACCAAAGACATAAGTGGATGGATTTTCTGGTTCAGTTTCTATTGGTCACCTACAAGTCACAGCAAAAGGCTGCCAATTTTTAAATATTTTTTAGTATTCTATGTTCAGAGTATGTTATTTTATTTTAATTTTTGATTATTTTATCTGCTGGTTATTTATAGCATCTGCATATGTGTAGTTTTTGTTGTATGTTTTAGAGAATTTCCCTCTCTTTTAGAATCTTTTGATTCCTTATTGCAAAGTGCTTCAAGATTTTATATACAGGTGACTCTCCACTTATGTGGGGGTTACGTTCAGGGCCCCAGTGTGCATAAGCAAAATTTGTGCAAGTGGGGAGGCTCGTCAGAATGGAGAACTAGGGCAAAAGGGCATCAAACATACAGTACTTCGCACCCCCCCTTTATTCTGTACCTTTGCCTCCAGATCACCAGAAAGGGCAGGGAACAGTGCAATTGAGCCCACTGCAATACAGCTGTTGAGCAAGGTAGCGCAGCAGCAGAGAGAGCTCTCAGGTGCCATTTTAGAGCCCATAAGTTCCTTTTTCAAGCTCTTCAAACCTTCTATTTCCAGACTGATATCCTCTTTGGGCTCGAGGGAGGGGGATGTGTGTGGCTCACGAGCCACTAGGACTTTCCACCTCTCTCCCAGCATATCCAGGTTTGAACAGATGTAATTGTTTATTTCCCAGTGATGCATGTATACGCAGTGATGCACAAGTGTGGGTGCCTATATTCATTCATTTATTTATAGATAGATAGATAGTATAAGGTATATAGATAGAGAAGATTGTAAGTGGTCTATAAGTTGACTAAAAATAAATGAAATGAAATTTGGCCCTAAAGAATATTACCAACACTTACTAACTTCTCTATAATTATTTATTCAAGCCAGAAAGAGCTTGGCAAACTTAATTTCCCCACATCTTGAAATTGAAGAACTGGACTTCTTTAGGATAGGGGTTTGGGGTGGGTTTTGGTTAAAAAATAATATTTCTATCTAATAATGGAGCCTTTCCCAGCAACTGTAACACACACACACACACACACACCAAGCTGGCAGTTCTTATTTTATATCATAAATCTTACTGACATTGAGGAGGCAAGTAGCGCCTATTTCTTTGCCAGAGAGATCTTTTTTTTAGATGGAATGAGAAGTTATTGCAACGTCACATTTTAAAAAAAATATTGCTGATAAGTTATCAGCACTTAGCCTGTTTCCCAAGGGGCAAAGAAATATTGTGGGAGTTGCCACATGTCAGCTGGACCTTTTTAAGAAGCATTAGTCAGTAAACCCAAAGGACTACCTAAAAGCAAGAGGCGCCTTTCAAAAACCTCACTAACTATCCATTACAACAGCACCTCCCCATTTCATAACACATTCAGTACTCCCTAATACTTAGTTCATTAGTATGGGCACCCTATTTGCTTGTAAAGTCCTAAAACCAAATATATGATGTGCTAATCAAGATGGCAACATTGTTCAGCAGACGTTGAAATTAAGGCTTGCTTTGATATTGAACAGCAATATTTCAGATGGATAATGTAACGAAAGAAGGAAGGAAGGAAGGAAGGAAAGAAACAAACAAAGAAAGAAAGAATTTAGTCTTAGAAAAGTTTAAAGACCACAAGAATAATCTTCTATTAGTGCAATATTGCTTTACCTGGCAATGTAATGATTTGAGAATGTCACCTTGACAGCATGAAAAATATCTTCTAACAACTGAACCAATAAAGCATGGTGGATAATTGTTTGCCTTTTCCCTTGGGTATGGCTCTTTATTCAGCTTTCAAATGTATTCAGTGCCTTTGGGCAAGTCAACCCAAGCCTTTAAGCCCTCATTGTGGGCTTCCTAAGGACATCCAACTTGCCACTGGGAGAAAAAGATTAAGGCAATGGTCCTCAAAAGGTGTAGCAGGAGATCATGGCCAAGATTCAAGGACAATCAAAGAAACATATAAACCTTACAGTGGAATATAGTATAGTATCAAAATAATGGTGTTTTTTATTTGTAGAATATGGGTAGATAACTTTTCAAAAGGAGAGCAAGAACATCATGTGATACTGCAAGGTCACACCTTTCACTGAGTTTGTAAACATACTGAATGTACCTATGTAAGAGGCTCGTTTAAATTTTATTCTGGGAATGGTTCATGTTCCTATGTAGCTGCATTGTTTTGTACTTCCTGGATGTCCCGTGATCATATTATAAAGTATTTGTGTTCTATGTTATAAATCCAGCACTTTTTGTTTTCCAATATATTTCTTATCCATAAAAAATTTGGTGTGGTGCAAGCAAATTTTTATTCTGAAAGTGTGGCCCAGAGTAAAAAAGTTTGAGAACCACTGGACTGAGTGAAATCTCAGTCTGATCCAGCAAATCTCTCACAGTGCTCTTCAATCTCTCCCCTTTCACCCCAAAAGTTTTCCCAAAAGCTCTTTGAAAGACCTATTATGAGGACAGTATTCCACCTCAGAATCACAGAGTTGGGAGGGACCTCAAAAGGTCATTAGTCAAAGGCCCTGCTAATGCAGGAGGCCTCCAGCCCTGATCAATGGCCAGCTTCTACTTAAACGCCAGCTTAAATTAGCAATTGCCTCAATGGCTTGACGCACAGGGAGATTGAGACAAATTGAGAATAGAGTGGGAGGAGGCAAAGAGTTAAAGCACCCCACCCATACCGGGGTCCTAAACTGGAACAGGGCCCTTATGCCTGTCACTTGCCTTTTTAAAAGCCGTTTGAAAACTGTGCAGAATGGCATTGTGTCTAGTGTGACCTTTAAGAGTCCAAATCAGTGAAACTAATGCTCTCCTAGAAAGCTTCACAGCACAAGAGTTAAAGTATTTCCCATTCTTCCAAGGGGGGCAGAATATCAATATCCTACTGGATTCATGTTATAATATCATCTAGATTATGATTATGATTACAATCACACCTAGGACTTGACCATCCAGCACTTGAAAATCCATTGGAGATTATTATTATTTTTACAGTGTTTTTCATTATAAACCTTGGATATCGTACATTTAAAGAAGCCTCTCAGTTTACTGACACAACTAACATTAGTCTCTTTTATGTCACAACACTTTTAGAAAGTTGCTCCAACTAGATTTCATTTTCAGAAATCCTGAACTTTCAAAATTAGCTTCCAAGTGCAGAAATAGATCCAGCTGCTGTTTTCAGATTTTTCCTCAGAGTCAGAAAGAAATCAAATTATGTACAGGCAAGATCTGATTACTGGAGCACTGCTTTTCTTCAAGGAACAGATCTGGTTTTGCCCCTTCCTTTTAAACAATACTATTGCCAAAAACAGGTGCATCCACGAATTTTACTGTTATAATAACTACAAACCCACACATTTCACAGTAGTTATCAGTGTAGAGTCCAACTGCACTCAGCACAAATTTCAGCAACAGCTTGTTTAGTTTTGCCATCTACCTTATACATGTGAAGTAGAAGTAATTAGTGCAATGGACAGAAATAAAGGATTCTGTGGCCCCTGAAGCTAAGCCGAGAGAGCTGTCATTGCAATTATCCGAACTTAAATTGTAAGCCAAGGAGGAGGAACCTGTTGCCCTCCAAATGTTGCTGGACTATAAATCCTATCATCCTTGACCACTATGAGATTGGTAATGGCGACACAGATAACTCTCAGCAATCTATACCCAACTCTAATCACCCATTGGAGACACACACAATTTGTGACCCACAAAGCAGAACATAGCTTCCTAGCATAATTTTCCAAGAACTAAAACAAAATAAAGCATTCCCTGTTTTTCGCTGCCTGACTAGGACTGGAAAAGTTGTGGGTGTTGTCAGTCACCTACAAGGATCCACCAAATGGCTGGCTTCATGGGACACACATACCGTATTGTACACATTTAATCTACATAGTGGATTCAGTACTAGGGAACTCAGAAGGAATAAATCAGCAACCAATTTATCCTCTTTTGTGTATTACACAGCGGGCCCTTTCAGAGCAAACTTAGGCTGTTTCAAGAAAGACAACTTTTCCTTTTCTTTTTCTCCTTAATGAGTTCCCAGTTGGATTCATAGAATATTGACCCTCTTGCCTATCTACAAAAGCTGGTCTGTGAAAACTGCACATTCCTCTATTTATATATCTGGTCCTGAGAGATGTTTGCTGCTTTTGTTTTAACAAAATCTGTTTGCAGGAGATAGCCAACGTAGATTTAGATTTGGCAAATCAAGGTTCAAATCTTGAGCTTGGGGGGTAACCTTGTTTTCTTCCAGTCAGCAGCTTAATATTGTAACAGGTCATTGGCAAAAGTTGTTGTTTTTTTAAACTTATCAGATTTCACCTGAAAATGGTCAATATATATTAAATGGTGGCAAGGTGGGGTATGGGCTGGCATTTAGATGATAACAATATTTTGTGGATGCTCCAAAAACGTTTCATGGGTGAATACCACTGATTCCACAATAAACACCTGCCTGGAAGTTGCCCATATGAAATGAAAACAACAACTTGCTTTGTTTGGAGAGTGAGCTAACTGAAGACTGGAAAGCACTATTTTAAAATTATATTATAAAGAGTTAATCAAAATGCAGTGCTGGAATTAAAATATCCTGGGTTATTGCTTCCTTGGTAATTTATGACTCTTCTACAATGATATTAATCATAAATTAATTTTTTGGGGGAGAGAACTCAAAATAGAATGCAGAGTTTATAAAAGCGAGAGAAGTAACTATACAACTTTTAGAGGACAACTGAAGGCAGCCCTGTATAGGGAAGTTTTTTTATGTTTGATGCTTTATTATGCGTTTGTATTTGTTGGAAGCCACCCAGAGTGGCTGAGGAACCCAGTAAGATGGGCAGAGTACAAATGTTGTTGTTGCTGCTGCTGCTGTTGCTGCTGTAGCCATGGAGAGCCTTGTGGAGCAGGCTTCTATGACATTCTAGTCCCCCCTCCCCATGCTTAGCTTTCATTTTTTTAAAAAAAATATCTCCAGTATCTTTTATTCAGGGACGTATAAGAAAAAGCATGATGTGGATGGTATTCTACTCAAGTTCTCCAACCTGCTTCCTACATCCAATGTTCTGGCCAATGAATGCAAGCCATAGGTATGACCAACAAGCACTAGGGTCTTATTTATAATTTTTTATACAATTACATTTTGATAGCAAGCAATAGAATTAAATATTCTACACAGTTGCATTCGGATCTAGGCTGTTTTGCACTAATTTATCATCCTCCCATGATAAACGCCACAGCCGTGGAAATTCTGACTACAGGCCTACAAGGACTCTGTTCTTCCCCCTAGATAGAAGCTTGTGGATGTTTCTATAGCATTTATAACCTATGGTATGTGACTCTCTCCTCAATCTACAAGTCTAGTATGATGATCAGCCCTTCCACATACAGAGAGTGCATTTTGGCTCCACTCCCTGTGTAAGAAATTTATCAGTTATCAAATGCAATGTCTACTCAGAATGAATAAATTATCCTGTGGTTATAACTTACAAAATGTATCTCTCTCTATTCACACCAAATGCATCAAGTCATTAAGATGACAATATGCTGCAAAATGATCTGAACTGTCAGGCGGAAGCTACAAGAAAAGATAAAAGAAATGAAGATTCTTCTACCAGCCTTTTTCAGCTGCTGAAGCTGTGTGTGGAAAGAAACAGAATGGCTCAGCAGCATTAAGTTGATATTGTGCAATGAATCCAGGCTTGCTCTTCATAGGAAATCAATACATTCATATGTATCAAGCTGAACAATGGCCGTCAAAGGGAAATCTTGCTTCTATGAATGCTCTGGCTTGGGTTTTATTTCTTAAATAAAAACTAGTCTTCAATATATAAAACCTATCTTAAATTGTCTTGTTCATAAAAAAAATACATGATCTTATTGGATGAGTTGAGTATACTGTATTGTTTCAATAAAAAACTAAGTGAAGAAGAAGAGGAGGAGTTTGGATTTGATATCCCGCTTTATCACTACCCTAAGGAGTCTCAAAGCGGTTCACATTCTCCTTTCCCTTCCTCCCCCACAACAAACACTCTGTGAGGTGAGTGGGGCTGAGAGACTTCAGAGAAGTGTGACTGGCCCAAGGTCACCCAGCAGCTGCATGTGGAGGAGCGGGGACGCGAACCTGGATTTGAAATTCAAAAATCAGCTTCGGTATGCTATTTCTGAGCTTGCTGGGTTGTGTACTGGAACAGAAACCATCAGTAAGAAGGACTTACATTAGCTCAGTTTGATATATTTGCTATCAGTCGCATACCTGGCATGGCTTGGGAATTCAAAGAAACTATTAAAAAAAATCATTGCAGTTTTGCAATTAGCAATTAAAATCAATGCAGTTTTGAAAGCTGCAGTCCACCGTCTTGGTGCAAAATGGCAACCAATTGTGTCCAAACATAGATGCAAACCTGCTCCTTCTTAAGAACAATCATGCAAATTTTGGTTAAAATCTGTGTGGTTTTTAAAAGTTCAGTCCCCCATCTTGATTCAAAATTGGGTCCAATTGTATCCAAACGTAGGCAAAACCTGCTCCTTGATCTCAGGATCCTAGCAAACAGACACACAAATTGTACAGAATACACATACGAATACACACACACCTTTGCATGTGTTAGGCAAGTGCATGTTTCTCGCAACATGTGTCATAAATGTACCCATATCATAAAGCTGGAAATGGTTGCATCCCTGCAGCATTAACCTGTTCAGCAACCCATAAACTACACATTGTCGATATGCCAGGGAGGGCAAACAAAGTGCTAGTTCAAAAACGCTCTTTCTTAAAAGCATCAACCTGCCACAATTCAAAGACCTCTCTGGTGATGTTCTATTTCCACTTTAGCCCCTCTCCCAGTTTGAAGGCTGATTCACCCATTAGTTTTTTTAGGTGTTTGCCTAAAAATGTTTAGTGTGAATGAAATGCAAACACATATATCATACAGGAACATACATCAAGTATTCAGGATTCGCCGTGGCTCCCTATCAAATGTACACTAGCAGGCTTGCTGCTAAGTAATGTGTGAGAAACATATTAAGTGCACAGTCAATGCTCTCTTTTCTCATCCTTTCTAACTATCCAGCTTCATCTTAGCCTCCATTTTATCATGGCTACACAGCAGTCACCAGATCACAGCCTTAAATACAGCTAAATATTAATTTAAAATATACCAGTAACTTAAACTGTAATTCTGTGGAGATATAAGACGTTTAAAGTGCAACAGAAAGTCCTGCTACACTTTTTGCCACTCCAATAAATATTTTTTATTCATCAAAAGCAATGCACAATGAATAATCCGGAAAGTTGTAGCTATTTCCTCAGCTGCAAATAATATCAAAGCATTTTGCCTGTACTGAGTCAGCACTCTTCAAGCTGAAGCACAGGGGAGCTTTAGTGAGGCTGGAATAATTAAAATCCCATCAAATAAACAACCCCTGGGTTTGATGGTTAGTGTGCTTTCCTGCCAATATGTTGAACCTGGGTTGTAAAATGCTGCCGGAGGAATGATCACATTGAATGAGATGTAGATTCTTAGTCCAATAATGGTTTAAGTCCAGTTTAACACTGGTATTATCAGACACTTTAAAGGACAAGGCAAGGATGCCTATAAACAGAAACTTGCAGTTTGCTATGCCAATATGGGAGAAATCAGTCATAACTAGGCCAAATGGCAGCCCTAATCATGGTGTCACTATTCTATGCCATATTTGAACATGCTTATTATTTTCTAGATGCTTTGTGAATAGGTCTTCCATTGATTCAGTGGCCACATTCAAATCGCAGCATCTCTGCTTAAAAGTAGAAGATGAATTTACATTTCATGCAGCCCACACAACCGCTTCACTCTTCTCTTGAAGCAAGCAGGGAAACAAGGCACAAAGTTTCAGTTAACCACAGGTTTCTGTTGCATCCTAAACAGGAAACGATATTTTGGCTTGTTTGGAAGCTGTTAACCATCAAGACGTGCTTTAAAGTGGATTTAACATCCTGCTTGTTGGGTAGCCATTAATCATAGTTTCCTAGTTTGGGAGGTAACAGGAAACTATGGTTAATTGCACCTTCTTAGCTTGCTTCCCTGCTCAAGCAAAGAGAAAAGCAAAGCAGCTGTTTGCATGTGTAGAAGGCTCATTCATATCTCTGCTTATAAGGGTGAGATGTGATAATCTGAACACAACCAGCGTATTCTATCCACCACTCTTACTTGCTATCATATTTGTTTTGTTTCATCTGGATACTGTTCTCCTTTGGTTCTTTGTTTCTGAGGGATAGCCCTTCACATTCTTCATTTTTTTGTCATTTCAGATATCATAAAATTGTAGACTTGGAAAGGCCCCAGAGTCCAACCTCCTACAATGCAGCAATATGCAGCTGTATCTAAAACCCCTTCTCTGTTTATTATTGCCTTCCATGTCACATGGAACCCAAAGCTGCAAAAACAGGCACAGTATATGTTGTGCAATGAGATAAATGTAAATAGACACAAATGTTATGGGACAACACCCCAACTTATTGTTCAGGTCAGTGGCTAGAGCTAGAGTTTAAAGTGCTACAGCTGAAATATAATGCTTCCATTGATCAGGCAGGCATAAACCTTTCCAATCTGGGGGCTTCATACAACCTGCTAGTCACAGGAGCCCAAGTGGCACACCTTTCTCTGCCCACAAAAGGCTCTGGAAGCTCACTAGGCAAAGACACAGCAACCCACACCGTAAATAATAAACAATATAAATAAATATGGCATATGGTGTTTCAGAAGAGTCAGATGATTAAGCAACACAACCGCCCTTGATTCTCCAGAATCGCAGCTCGTGAGGCTCCAAGGAGGAAGATGTATTTTTAAGACTCATGTGAACAAAGCCAACTTCTTGGTCATAGCTTGCTTACCCTGTTTATTTATACACCTCCAAGTTGAACAATTTATTAACCCACCCACTTTACTTTAAATGTGTATGTACTTTCACACAGACACACAACCAAGTGCGAACTGATTTAAAGGTGTTTGCAAATATGTACACACCCATGACAGGCTCACAATATCATATTTATGTCAACCAAATAAAACGCAAATCCCATAAATTCTAATATTCAAATCTAAGATGATCCCAGTTCAAGCTAGCATATGGTACTTATCATTCACTCAAATTTCTCACAAATACTGCTGCTTAATATTCACTTTTGTGAGTGAATCTCCATAAGAAGTGGGTCAATATAAAGTGCATATGAGGTTCCTTGATTCTGGCCGGGAGGTGTGTATGTACATGATTTACTCATAGTCAGTGCATCAGATTGATTTTTTTCAGATTGTGTATGATTCTGTTTTTCAATGACCATTGAAATTGATCATTGTCATTTATCAGACAAATACAATTTTTCACTCAGACTATTTCCTTGTATATATTCCAGGTTGATTTCCCCCCCTATGCAATCAAAACTTCAGAACGATCAGATTGAACTTATTATAAACTATCGAAGTTCATATCCAGGATCAATAACAAAATGCCAAGATAAATGGCAGCTGTGCCAAACACCACTGTCTAGAATGCTTTTGATGGAGCTGAAGTGGCCACTAAGCTACAAAATAAAGAGAGATGCAAAAATGTCATAAATAAGGCTGCAATCTGTTTACCTGGGAATAAGCCCCACTGAACTAAATAGACCTTACTTCTGAGTAAATATGTTTAAGATATTAATAACTATAGATAGTTTGTGACATTAGTCTAATTTAAAAAATGGAACTGTATGCACTAATCACTTATATGCAGAAGCAAATGCCATTAATAGCAAGATAGTAGTGACAGTACCATTTTCATGAGCAAACCATAGTAATCAGCCCAAATGAACAAATCTTACCTAAGTGTAACTTCATTTGCTCAAATATATCTCCTAGCATTTTGCCTCTTCCCTTCCCCTCACTTGTTAGTTCCTCCCACTGTTTAAATGTAAATGTATACTGTACTTTCTTCAGTACAGTCCTGTGGTTTATTAATTTTAATTATTACTTTGTGGACTTTAGCGCTGCTTTGTAAATAAAAATTGCCATTGTTGCTATATGCACATTCTTTCTAAGAGGAGTTAATACTCTCAAAGTTATATAGTGCAGTACATTTGATCACAGAACTCTTCTCTTGCTCTTAGTGGTTATAACAAACAACACGGGTATTTTAACTGTAGTTAAAAAAACCCAAAACCTGCTATGCATTAGATGGTTAAAAAGTACCATCAAGATGATTTGAGAAAGCTTTCTGTAAAATGTGAGGAATGCATTCTTGTGAGCACAAACAACTCAGGTGCTTAAATCAAATGTACAGTGGTACCTCGGGTTAAGAACTTAATTTGTTCCGGAGGTCCGTTATTAACCTGAAGCACCACTTTAGCTAATGGCTCCTGCTGCCACCGCACCGCTGGGGCACAATTTCTGTTCTCATCCTGAAGCAAAGTTCCTAACCCGAGGTACTATTTATGGGTTAGCAGAGTCTGTAACCTGAAGCGTATGTAGCCTGAAGTGTATGTAACCTGAGGTACCACTGGATATAAATTGTAGAAAGCAAAAATGTTGGGATCTGTTGACTGGGAATCGCTAATGTACAACATTCTTGTATATTTGCATTCCAGAAAAATGTATTTTAATGTTTGTACTTAAAATGTCCATAAGGCAACATCAAGTTGGTGAAAATCTGCCAGATACTCTAGACTAATAATGGAAATATAACTGTTTTATGTGCATATAGTATAGCAGTTTCCCAAAGCATTTACGTTTGGAGGCTTCCGGTTCAGCTATGCCTTAATGGAGGCAGCCCCCATGACAGCGGGAGATTGTTGGCAAAGGAAAAACAAAGATGATTCAGGATAAATCATCCCTGCAAATTCCCCCCAGGGACGGGGGTGAACAGGCTTCACTCGGAGTTTGTCTTGGTACCTGACTCGGTTTGAATTTGAGATAAGACTTCATTCAGTGCAAAAGACGGTGGGGGGAAGAGCCTACGGAGTTTCTTTATTTAAAATTTGCTTCTCTGCATTAATGATTTGGCAACCCTCCTCTGAATGTTAGTTCAAATTATATTTGTACAAGTGAGGATGAAAGAAATTGGATTATAAATATGGAATATAACATCAAACGCTGCCAAAGAACTGATAAGGTTCTTTCTTGAGTCATCTGCAGTTTGACAGTCCGCTCTTCTTCCCAGGTTGAGAGGGAAAGTGGTGACAACAGTTTATTTACTGGGACAGAGTGACTTCTGCAGCTGTAGTTAAAGTTCTTGGTACAAAACAACAAAGCAGGGGACGGAGCAATGGAGAAATTTCTGTAACTACAATGGGATATCAGTTCCGCCCAAGGCATGACAGATAACAGCAACAAGCGGGGGAAAGAAAGACATAACATCTTACAATGACAGGAAGAAACACCATGGACAGAATAATTGCCATACACAGGAAGAAGAAGGATATAGTTTGAGTTCCTCACTTGCAGTTTTATAAATCATTTCATGTGTCAACATGAATATAAGTTATTAATATTGCCGTTGTTGAATAAGGGAGTATTATTGTGACCGGAATGTAATTGAAACTAATAAGATTTTGGGACGCAGAAATAAAGAAAATAATCAAATCAAAATCTAGCACGCGGGGGGGGGCACTCTAACTAAATTATATAATTCACTATTTGAATTGGTATTAATAATTGTATTATAAATTGGTATTGTTATAATGAAGCTATTACTGGACTGTAATTTAAAACTAATAAAATGTATTACAAAAAAAGCATTTACATTTGGAAGCGGAACAAGTAAATTATAGCTCAGCCTTTATGCTATACATACATTCACAGATATAGTACACACAGCACAGGCTGCTTCCTTGGGGATCATGGGGTTGCTTGTTTTAATCTTTTTTAATTAAAATAACAACAGCATTAATTTACTTAAGCGATACAGCTTAAAACAACAACAAGAAAGCAAAGTCATGAAACACAACAGGATGCTCTGGGCTACTATGAAAATAAATCAATAAATGACTTCTTAAGGTGGAGTGGCCAAACTTCTAGGCAAAGAAAGTGATAAGAATATAAAGCACAGAGCATTCATGCACTGTAAGGCTACAACAAAATCTTGCTGCCAGTAAGCTAGTTATTGCCAAAGAAAAAAAGAAATGGAGGATAAAGGTCCCCTTCAAGTGTTCAACGATCTTTCAACCCAGACACTGAGGTCCAGCACTGAGGGCCTTCTGTCAGTTCCCTCACTGTGAAAAGCCAAGTTACAGGGAACTAGGCAGAGGGCCTTCTCAGTAGTGGCACCCACCCTGTGGAATGCCCTCCCATCAGATGTCAAAGAAATATACAACTTCAGTCATACCTCATGTTACGTCCGCTTCATGTTACGTTCTTTCAGGTTACGTCCCGCAGCAACCCGGAAGTACCGGAAAGGGTTACTTCCGGGTTTCGCCGCTCGCACATGCACAGAAGCGCAAAATGATATCACACGCATGCACAGAAGCAGTGAATCGCAACCCGTGCATGCGCAGATGCGCCACTGCAGGTTGCACTCTTTTCATGTTGCGAACGGGCCTCCGGAACGGATCTCATTTGCAACCAGAGGTACCACTGTATTTGACATTTAGAAGACATCTGAAGGTAGCCCTGTTTAGGGAAGTTTTTAATGACTGATGTTTTAATAAAAAAAATTTTTTTCTTCCAGTAGCACCTTAAAGACCAACTAAGTTAGTTCTTGGTATGAGCTTTCGTGTGCATGCACACTTCTTCAGATAGGTATTTGTAGTGTCCCCGAGCACACTTCTGGGGTGGGGAGATCCACATGACCTTGTGCTTGAATTGTATGCATTCCAGATAGGTAGTTCTTGGTATGAGCTTTCGTGTGCATGCACACTTCTTCAGATAGGTATCTGAAGAAGTGTGCATGCACACGAAAGCTCATACCAAGAACTAACTTAGTTGGTCTTTAAGGTGCTACTGGAAGGAAAAAAATTTTTTTGTTTTGTTTTGACTATGACAGACCAACACGGCTACCTATCTGTAACTGATGTTTTAATGTATTTTTAATCTTTTGTTGGAAGACGCCCAGAGTGGCTGGGGAAACCCACCCAGATGGGTAGGGTAGAAATAATAATAATAATATTATATTATTATTATTATTATTATTATTATTATTATTATTAATCCCACAGGGAAAGTATATTCCCTCTGTTGCGACCCCATTGTCATTGCCCTCCAGAAGTTGCAGGGAAGCACTCACCCTCATGGAGGGCAACTGAAGACATGATGGAGCACATTTGTGCCCATTCACCTCATGTGTCAACATCACACTGAAGAACGACACCTAAAGAAGGCACACTGCGTGGCATGTGCTAATTGCAATAATTCACGGTGCAGGCTGTTGTTGTTGTTGTTCTTATACCAGGCCTGGGTGAGATAGAAAATGAATATGGTTCTGTATGAATCTAGGAAAGGAGAAAGTAGTAAACAGTAGTGTCTGCAGAGAAGGTGAAACAAGGAGACCAAACTTTGAAGGATAGCAGTGAGAATCATGTGTTGTGTGGTGCTCAACCATCTGAAGACTATTGTCTCCAGGTCTTAAGCCCACCTCCCCTACAGTTCTTTAAGAACTAACACAGTATGTGCAGAGATGGTCTTGTGCTGGTTTTACACTTGTCTTCGTGCATTTGCTTTTTATTTACTTACTGTTTTTAGCTTTGGTTGTATTTATGTCCCACTGGTTTTTAAATCTGCTAACCACCCAGAGGGCATGGTTAATTAGACAATATGTAAAAGCCAAAAATAAATAATGACTAGGTAATAACAGAAAGTGTCGTGTTCCATGTGCATTAAAACCTCCTTGATGTTAAGTTAGCCTGGCAGATTTTCACGGTGCCGTACGCAAATGGAAATAGTTCAATAAGTTAGTACCCATTCGGCCTCGATTCCTTCAAGAGGATCTCTTGAGAAAGTTATCTCAGCTAATGAGGCCTGGTGCAATGGCCTACTTAATAATTATAGAACACCTTCCTATGAAGCACTGTCACTTAGACGGCATGAATGACTGCAAAACCTTTGCTTTGCCCTTATATCCTTGACTATCATCATTGTGAAGGTCAAGCAGTGGGAGGACTCGAGCAACCTATCACATAAACTATTTATGTTAAAGCTCTGATCTGGGTTCCTACAATCCTCTTGCTGTATACTAATTGTACTGCTATTATAAGGAAAGAGCTATGGATTACTCTCAATTTGCTGTTGAGAGTAGTTTCTGATGTCTACAGTTCCCAATTTGTATACATTAGAATAGTTACATTTAAGTTTCCAGATGTAAAGTAAATAGGAGCACATCTTCCATTTAGACAACATTAGGGATGCATCTTTTAAAAGCCAATTCACGCAGCCAATACACATCAGTTGATAATTCGTCACTCAGTTACTTCCAGCCAAGTGTGTGAATTGACCTGTGAATTAGAATTAATCTGTTTTGGCTCATTTGCATATTTATTTATTTAATGAGATTTATATACTGCTTTATTGTAATAAAAACCTACTAAGTGATTAGGCTCCTTCAGATCTCTTTGTGAGCTAAAAGGCAGGACAGAAATAAGAAAATAAAAACCCCAGAATAATGTATATATGCATTGCCTTAGTGTTCAGCTCTTTTGTGCGGTGAAGTCATTATATCATTTTAGACTTCCTGCAAACTATTTACAAGTTCCCAAAATGGCTGAAAGATTATGCCTCTCTGAAATGTCTGTTCCACACCAAAGAACACCCTCTGCTGTTGACACACCATTCTATTTCATGCCACCAGTTCAGTTAGCAGAATGTCCCTTCATTTCGCTGATATGAATTACATTTCTACTTACGCAGCATTTAGTGGAGATTATTTTTAGAACTTTCTGCAAAAGTGCTTTTACTAGTAGGCACTTAAGTCAGATGGGAAGATGGGAAAAGAGGAGAAATCAGAACATTTTAGGAAATGCTGAGAAAGAAGAACCAACTTCCATTCAATCATTACAGTTCACTCAGCTCAAGGGTAGATTTGCTTCCGGACAACCGTCGCCTTCGCTACTCCTCAGAGACTGTAGCCCTCTTTAGGCATTCAGATAGGATGTATGAAGTTCAAACTGAGGAGAGGGTGTACACAATGGATTCACCTGCAACAAGCAGGAAGGTCGAAAGAGGGCTAAGCATGTTTGGCTGAATGTGCTCAGAGCCCTCCTCGCAATTAAGAACCCTGATAGTACTGGGGTCCAAGTGCACTCTGCCAAACACACCTAGAAACTCATCCCAGATCTTCCTGCTCAACACAGGAAGTCTGGGGCTAGAATATGTCTGACACACCCAGGAATATTGGGGCCAGGGGCTGGTGCATGCACCCAACGGTGGAGCAAGTCAATCGGGCACCTGGGGAGGTGCGCAGGGCCGTGGGGCAGGGACAGCTAGGGGAGCACGCTCCATGGGGCCTCTGAGGAGTCTGCCTGCCTCCTCCCTCTCAGCCGCCCTACAGCTGAGGGGGAGGCGTCGGGCGGACTGTTTGGGGCAGCAGAGAGCCTGCGGGTGCCCAAGACACCACGTCACTCCCAGGAGAGACGCATGGCTCGGGCGTGCTTCAAGCCCCACGGTGGGTGCCGCCCGCCATTTTGTCACACACACCCCTCAGTGGTGACACCCGGGGTGACTCTCCCCCACCGCACCCCCTTCCTCTGCCCTTACATTCACGCCATCCCGAGCCTGAGTCTTTACACATTCTGCTTGAATGCCTGCAGAGGGCTATTACATTTTAAACTCTGGGTGAAGTAGGAGATTGTTTTTTCAAAATCCACACAATCAGTGTTCTATCATTCTGCACTTCAACCCCACAACTTCTTCACAATTATTTAGGGGAGAGGTCTAACACAGCTTTTTTTAATTAGCTGTGATGAGAAGGAGGGGATGCACGAGTGCTTCTGTGCAGCAGCAGAGAAAATAATGGAGGCCATGGAGACGTAGCAGAAATTGTAAAGGTTGCACCACTGGAAGAGAGCCGATGTGGTGCAGTGGTTAGAGTGTCAGAACATGACCTGGAAGACCAGGCTCAGCCAGGCACCATCTCTCAACAGGGTGGATGTGAGGATAAAATTAGGATAGGGCGATCCATGTGCCCCCATTTGAAGGAAAAGAATAAAACTGTAGTAAGAAGCAAAGAAATAAATTCCATTCAGTAGCATTCACAATAATAAGGGGTATAAATGTACAATAACAAAAGAAAGGGATACCTGAATCATATGGTGGAGCACAGAATTGATTTTTTGTGTGCATGTGATGGCAACTTTCAGACACAAGAACATCATTATATGATTAGCCATCGGCCCAAGGGGCGGCTTCCTTTCAGCTCGTACAGGCCTGGATTTTCAATAATACCCAGTCATTAGACCTGTTGCAAGCATTCAAAAGGAGGAGCTCATAAAGGAAACAGTCCATGAATGCCCATGAGCAGGATCAGGGTGAACACTACTCTGGTCACAGCCTGCTTCGAGCAGATTGAACAGAGCTGTGTTGAGCCTGATCCTGCATGTAACCTCTCGCCCCCCCCCCATATCTTCCCCTTCCCTGCAGTACCTTCCAGGTGGTGAGGATGTCACTGGGACTTCCACTTCCCCAAAGGCAAAGAAGCTGTGTTTGGAGCAAGTGGAGGAGGAGGTCACTGCTGCAGATGCTTCCAAGGTGCTTCCAGCATCTTTTCCCATTGGGGAGGCTGGTACTTACAGTCCCAAGCCCAGGCTACCAGGTGAGGAAAGAATGCTGTGCATGGCTCCTGCTGCTGTAAAACACCCGCCAAAGGTGGTCCTGCCTCAGTGGGAATGCGGTTCTTCAGCATCCCGTTCCCAGGTGGGAGGATGCAGTCAGCTGGAATGATACACAGAGCATCCTTTGTGCTCCTGAGGCTTTGAGCACATTAACTTGGAACATGAACAAAGTCCTGCCCCCTTTCAGGGGTGAACAAAGGGATGCCCATTCATTCTTACCGATCCCTGGAATTAATATTTCAGGCTTGTTCAAGCTGTGACCCAGCAGGCTGAGTGCGACTTTGCAGCCCTGTGATATATTTCGGCCTGCCAACTGCTTAGTAAGTCCCAGTTTGTTTCCATTTCAGGCAAGATAAAACCCAAGAGATTTATTAATCCCCCAGTGGACCACCATACATAGAAGGTGGATGGTGGTTTCCTTGGTGGGTTGTGAGCTGTGCTGGCCTGTTTAAAGACTCCATTAATCTTATTCTGCCCACAAACGGGGAAAACAATTTTAGCACAGCTTCTTCTAAACAAAAGAAAACATTTTAAGCAGAGGTTGGGTAGGATTCTTCAGGTGTGATTCCTGCATTACAGGGGATTTGACTACGGTAGATGACCCTTTGGATCCTTGCAATGCTACGATTCTATCATTCCTTCATTCTTCATTTTCACTGGCCAATTAAAAGCAACCAGAATGCCTAATGAAAAGGACCAGGGATTGTTTTGGGTTTAACTGTTGTTGTTTACACACTATGTTCATGTGTTAATCAACCACAACTGCTCTGACCACTAACCTTGACACAGTTCCTGCCTAAAGCTGGTCACAATGTCTCTGGGCTGCCGATTAAATTGGTGGGCTGCTGATTAATGGTTAATTTGTGGGAATGTTCAGGGATGCAGGAGAGGATATATTGTTTGATTATATCCTTTCCAACTTGTGTTAACAAGTTCTACAATTTAGCAGAGTAACATTCCCCTTTTTAAACTTGCACTGCGGATGTGTTTGCTCAGGCTCGCTAAAGCCTCTAAAACACATTTTAAAGGTAATTCCCCATTTAGTCCCTCATAAAAAGATAAGACACAACACAGTCTTCTATAAAAGTATAAAAAGAGTTTACTCACACATTCTGTTCACAATTGGATCCCAGAAGGCAGACTTAACTTAGAAAAGCAATGTACCTGGAAAGTATCCCATAAGGAGACAGCTCCTTTGTCCTCTCTTGGCTTCTTCAATGAATGTGGTCAGAGAGAGAGAGATGGCTGACCAGTTCTGCTCTTTTGTTACCTGGGCAGGTGAGGTCACGCCCACCTCTAGTCACATGCAGAGGAAGTCTTTCCCAGCTTAGGAGAAACAGGAAGTTCTGACTGGCTAGTCCAGACATCCCCTTTTATGTCCACTCTAAGGATATTGTACTTGACTGCTCTTGTGTTTCACATCCCACATAATTAACATGGCCAAAGCAGCATGTAAAGGAAGTGGCTTGAATGTATATGTGCAAAGTGAGGCATGCGCTAGTAGAATAGCTGAGGGAGAGCAAAATCCAATCAACGTATACAGATGCTGGTTGATTACTCTGTGAAAAATGTGCATCCATTCAGCCCACAATCACAACCTATCAATTTAATCATGCCAGCTGACATTTTCATAAAAGATCTGCAGGTGTGTTGGGTTTAGTCAGCCGCCATTCCACCTTCCACTAGCCAAGAGCACCACCTGCTGCAAGACGCTCAGGTAAAGCTGCTGAGTCTGTTTCCTATAATGTGTTCTTCTTTATACCTGTTTGCACTCTTATGATAATAATCAAAAAGTGATATGGTGCAGTAAACAGACAGGAAGAGCCAGAACGGGATAGCAAACATGACCACATTAGGCCATTTAACTACTGAAACCTCAATCCCATGCTTTTCTGTTGATAAAACTGCCACTAGGCAGAGCAGAGGGAGTTTGCATGCCTGGTTTTTCCAAGGTAGGCTTGTCTTGTATCTTGAAGCATGACATTTTGAAAGCCTTTTCAGCAACCAAAGGCGGGGGAGGTCATTAAAATATTTATTTTAGATGAATAAAATATTGCATTGGGCAACTGTGACAAGAATAACTTACATCCATCCTAGTTTCTTTGTAGATTGCCATCAGTGTTGCCTAGCGTCGAGAGCCTGCGCCCTTTGGGTCTAATAAACAAGCAGCCATTACCAAACCAGACAGAGCAGGTCGCTACAATATCTTGCATTAGATAAGAGAGGCAATGAAAATGCAAAAGAAAGGAGTGTGTCCTACATACTAGCTTCAAACTCATTCTCTGGTCTTTATGTATCCCAAACAGCTCCATTCACATACAAGAGGGAGGTTTGGGCAAAACTCAAAATTTACAGGAGTACCAAAGAGGTTTTGGGGTGAGGGTGGGGAATCCAAAAAAAGACCAGGCAGAAAGGTTGTTTTCTCCTGCTTTGGGGGATAGGACTCACACCAATGGCTTCAAGTTACAAGAAAAGAGATTCCTACTAAACATACGGAAAAACTTTGACAGTAAGAGCTGTTCAACAGTGGAACAGTCTTGCTCAGGAGGTTGTGGACTCTCCTTCCTTGGAGATTTTTAAGCAGAGGTTGGATGGCCATCTGTCATGGATGCCTTAGCTGAGATTCCTGCATTGCAGGGGGTTGGACTAGATGACAATTGGGTCCCTTCCAGCTCTATGATTCTATGAATTAAACATACGCAGTAATCACAGGCTGACTGTAGGAAAGGATGATGGAAAATCAGAAGAGGAGGAAATGGAATAGGTCTGGAAGTCCAGCATCTTGAGCAGAAGTACTCCACGCTGTAATATTTTAGTGCAAGCCCCATTTATACTGTGTTATTTTTACCGAGTAGTCTGTGTGTAACTGTAAAGCAATACATGAAGTTGTTATCAGGTTAGACAGGGATGCATAACCTGTTGCCCTCCAGGTGTGGATGGACTACAGTTCCCATCATCCCTGCCCTTTGGTCATGCTGATTGTGGCTGATGGTTGTTGGAGTCCAACAACATTTGATGGGCCACAGAATCCCTATTCCCGAGGAAACAAAATTCAAAAAGCTGCATAATCAGAGAGCATTATCACGGTAAAATTAACATTAACTATAAAAAATGTAACAATACTTAAATAATAGCCCAGGGACATACACAAAGCCCAAACAACCCTTTGTTATAGAGATCAAACTAAGTGATAACATTCCAATGTTCACCAGTACAAAGAGCTGGATGTAGCTCATTCCCATATTTCTGACAGCCAGATTCTGTTATGTACAGATGACTAATTAGGATTTAGTAACCAATATCCTGCTCTAGGTCCAAAGAGTTACTGATCCTCTAAAACTACTTGCTATTTTCTTAAAAATACCAAAACATTGTCTATAAGGTTAAAAAAAGCATACAGTTGAAACAGAAAGAAGGGGACATATCATCTAGCAAGCCAAGAAACATTTGCCCTTAATATCTTCCATTCATCTTAAATGCACCTTTGGGGTGTGTTGTGGGGATTTTCCCTTTGTTTAAAACCTTTCCACTAGTTTGTGCAATTAAGGGCCTTTGCATTAACTAATTTGCTCTTGGAACCAACAACTTCCACCTTACAGGTATGTATAGCCCTTAATCTCTTTTTACCTGAAAATGGCTCTGTGGTTGACTATAGGCAGGTCGTAATAACTCACTAGGCTAGATTGAAGCCAGAGGTTCCTAACTGATGTCTGTGAGCTTGAATAGTCCTATAGAGCGAAACAACAGACACCAAGATGGAACCTGTTCTGTAAACTCTTGTTCTCGCTTTCACAACAACTTTCTTGAAAAGCTGCAATCTCTTGCCTGCAGAAATCTGCCTCATGAACAGAATCAACCAATTTTTCTCACCAGAGCAGCTTTGACATATTTAAAATAGCATGTTGTAATTCCTACCTCCCATCAATCCTATTCTCTGAGAAGTTTCTCCACCTTTGGTGCCATTTAGAATTAGTGACTACAGCGTGGTAAGCAACACTCCATTGATTTTTTGCCAATTTTATTTACCTTAACACTAAAAGTGCCTCTGTGCTTCAGCAACGGAATTTGGCTTGTTTCCAAACAAAACTCCAGTTACTTAACTGGAGTTCCTCTGGTAAGCATTTATTGCAATACTTCTTAGGGTGCTTCCAGATGTGGACAATTTAGCAGCATACTATCACTGCTGTTTAAACTGGAACTGGAATACCAACTTGGCTTCCAGACAACTAACATTCTAGCCAAGAAGGCAGTTCTTTTTTCTCCAGGGGTAGTGATTTTCACTGTAAGGAGGGAAATTGTTGAGTACTTCCTCACTCACTCATTGCACTCCTGTTCTGGACATGATTTCCCCTGGCTACATTTGAGGGTGGAGGAATTGATATAAAGGCATTGCTGTTAGGGAAGGGTTAAAGTGATAGAGTTGATTTCTAGAGAGAGGAGACAGACCACTGACAAATCAATAAGGCCAGCATAGCAGTGCAATAGGTCATCTACACCTGGGGAAACAATAAAGCAGGAGTTACCGGTACCTATTTTGAAGATAACATAAGAAGGCACCAGTTTTGGAACATTATGCACAAGTTATTATAGGAAACATCTCAACAGGCAAATCTGGTAACTTGACTAAGTAACTAATTTTCCTCCTTTAAGTATTAGTGGATTCAAAAACAGAAATTTCCCCTAAAAGGGGGGAAATAAGTTAACACCTTAATGCACAGTTAAAATGCTGACACTCTCCAGACTGTCATGAGATTAGGCCATCCTCAGTTGTGGCCCCATTCTGCAACTTTGAAAGGGACGGCTGTCACACTCTTGGACAGAATGCCTTACCCACCATGGCAATATCTTTTTTCTGATCTGCTGGCTCAACCTGATCTGGGTTGCTGGTGAAATGATTCAGCATTGATGTGGCATGGATTCAGATGCAGGTTTCTGCCTAAGAGGTCAGTTCCAAACTAAAGAAAGCTCTTGATAACTTCTCCCCAACAGATCAATGTGTCAGATAGCTTTTTTTTATAGACTTAAATGTTTCAAAGTCTCTCCTGTTGCATGGAAATTACATTGTTTTCAGTTGTATAATAGGAAAAATCAGTTCATTTCAGACTAACTATTCAAATGGTATTCTGATCTGACTTCATTAAGAAATTATACGCAAACCACAACTTGCACATCTTGTGACCTACCAGGCTCACTAGTCATGTATGGTATCCCACATGTTAGTCCTGGTTGTGCAGCCCACCTAGGATGGCAAAAATGGTAGAGTTGCTCAGGCACTGTGCTGCCCATAAAAACTGACTGGTGGGTCGCAAATTTTCTAGGCTTGCTTTACAGTATATTCCAGATTCACATTCAGCACCCTTATTTGGATGTAAACGTAATTCAGGAGATTGAAAAGATGAAAAGCCATGTCAGTGATTCAAAGTGGAAGCCATTACATAATCTAACTGCTTTGCCACTCCATCTTTTCCACACAAACTGGTTGGCAGTGCCCGCACAACATTGGCATCATCCCCAAAACGAAGCCAGCCAGCTGTGCGAAATGTCACATTAGCCTATTGTTGCATACTGAATGTGTGGACACTTGGAAGGTTACTCACAGATAGTGATCAACTCTATTTGCTACGACCCATAACGTCCCCCGCTGAAAGCACAGTTTGTGCAACTGGTTAATTGTTGGTCATTTTGTCCACAGCAAGCACTGACTCACTCCCAGCAACACAGCTGATCTGTATCTTCTGGTTGGAACATGAACCAGAGTAAGTCCATCCCAGGGGAAACACAAAGACTGAAAGACTGGCACAAAAGCTTGGACATGTATAGTGAAAACAAGGTAGTAATCTGCATAAATACGAAATATTGGCAACAGAGGCTATTTATAGGGTACAGGTGTGAGCAGAAATCAGAACAGCCGATGGCAAACTTTTGATTAAATAATAAAAAAAACCATACAAACAGCAGCAGCAGGCTAGAAGGTGCAAGGCATTTTTCCCCCACTCTCATCCTAGCATGAGTTCAATTTAGAAGTCAAAATGAATGCAATTTCTTTCCAAAACATGCCAATAACTTTATATGCTGTTCAAGGTTCACATTATTACTTCAAGCAATCCTGGCACATCATAGACCACCCCCTTACAATTTCCTCTGAACAACAATAACAAAAAGAGCTATTCCGGGGAAAGAAGAGTTTTAAAGCTACAAGACCCTATATTGGAATAATTTTTAAGACTCGAAGAAAGAAAGGATGATAAAACGTCTGTATGGGTGCAAGGGAAGGATGTTGTAATGGATTAATTTTTAAAATCATTTGAAATATTACATTTAGCAAAAGAGAAAACAATTTACATTGGACACAGATAGTTAAGTCTATCCTTAACTGGGTGCAGTAGCAAATCCACACTTCAAACAATATGATTTCTGTGTCTGCCATTTTGTCTGTGAGGTACAGTCATGACATAACATTGATAATACAAATGCTGATTGAGAACTGACTGTTTTATCTAGTTCAGTGACCCTTCAACTTTGCTGTGGTGGAGATCACTTGTTCTGCTTTGCTACTTCTTAGACAACAACTGAGTGTTCCTAGTTATGGTACTTCACTTGAAGGATATAGATATATTGGATTAAGTTCTGAAAGGAGCAACAGATATAGTCATTGGAGGAAAGCTTAAAGGAACCAGACTGGAGAAGAGAGGGACATGACAGAGGGGGCAAGGCATACATTTTAAGCACATGGCTTCCCCAAAGAACCCTGGGAACTGTTTAGTTCTGTGGAGTAAAATTACAGTTCCCATGAGTCTTTCAGGAAGTCATATGCTTTAAATGTGTGATGTGGATCTGCCCTTGGAGGGCTGTCAAACAGAAGAGGCCCAAGATTTGTGCTCTATTGTTTCAGAGAGCTGGACTAGATTTAATGGGCTTATTTTACAGGAGGGTATATTTGTGACTGAACATTTGTCGAAGCTGATTGATGGTAAGAACAGTTTAACAATGCAGCCAATTTCCTAGAGGGGAGATGGGTTCTCCCACACTAGAAGTTTTCAGGGAGAAGCCCTTTGTTGGGGATGCTCTTGCCCTTCATTTCCTGCATCAACCAGAGGATTGAACTACATGACCTATAAGGCTCCACCTCCAACTCTATTAAATAAAAGCTTTACTTCTGCACTCTGAAGAAGGTGTTGCTGCACCACAGTACATGAATAGTAGTCTTCCAGTTTGGTGAGTCATGAGTTGTGTAGTCAGTGGGACAGCACACTGCAAGTTTTGTGTTTTCTCTGTGCTGCTAAAATACTTTTAAGCCAAGACATTACTATTCAAAGCCGCACCAGAGTTGAGTTTTAAAAATTATGTTTGTCACTGTCTGCTGCTCAGCATTTTCCTGTAATCTTTTCTATTACATACTCACAGACTACAATACCACTAATCACAGCCACTAATCTGGTTATTTAATTATTCTGCCTTGCCTGCACACAGCTATCTCTTAACAAACACTCAGACGAACCAGAGACAATGAGCTTCCTTTTCCAAGAATAAATAACTTTCAGATCTTAAGCACCAAACCTTATCAAAGTTTGGATAAAAGCCACATAGAGATCTTACAAAACTTAGACTCATCTTATGCTAGCGAATCAGGAGGATAATAGAAAATTAAAATAGTACACGGTATTATCCATACATTTAGTAAGGTAAAACTGATAGGATATCTTCACACAACTGTCTTATGTTATTCAGTTACACTTGTCACAATTTCATGATGTTTCATAATAATGCCGTTGCAACAGTGAGCATTGCACCTTAATGAAGCAACTGAAGTGAACAGTCTAAACAAGACCAGACAAGATCTGCTGCTATCTAGCTCCCATGACACCCTAACTGTGCCCCAGGGGCAAGTATATTTGGCTCTGTCTTCTCCCAGGAAAACAAAGATATCACACCATACAGCGTTTGGCAGTAATATGCATCAATATACTGTAGCTATATATAGAATATAATTAGTGTATGGAATACAGCTGACACTCTAAAAATAGTATTGGTATTTTGGGTAAATAAATTAGTCCTCAGCTTTACATCTTTTTAGGGCATTTAAAGAAGGGGCCATATAATAATGAATTCTTCAGCAAGTCACCATCCCTCAGCCTACCTTACCTCAAAGGTGATTATAAAATGGGAAGGGGAAAATCAGTGTATGTTGCCTTGAACTCATTGGAGGGAAGATAGGATAGAAATGCAATTAGCAAATAAAGAACTAAAAAAGCATATTTGGCCACTAGGTACAACTGCCTCGGGCACATTCAGATTAGATTAGTGCTATGTGCTCTCTGCAATGTTGCCTTAGAAACTTCAGTCAATGCAGAATCTGGCAGTACCTGGCTCCCTTTTTACACCACGCCAAGTTACATGCTTTCAACATGTATAAGAAATAATTACAGCTCAGAACCTAAGGTAAGCTAATGGGAGAAAATTCATGGAAGAAAAGTTTCCCAGCTATTTGCCTGAAGAACCACCTGGAGAGTCATTCTAGACTAGAAAAATTCAGCAGGACAGGACAAAGGAAGCTGATGGGGCGAGGAGGGGAAATTGCCCAGAATAGGAGTTGGATCCTAAAATAGATTAAGTAAGTTCACAGAAGGGAAGTTTCCTATCCCCTCTGCTCCTTCCCCTAGCAGTCCCTGGACACCCCCCCCCCCAGCTCATATGGCTCAGAAAAGCCCCCGGCCCCACACAAATCTCCAAGTGGCATTTTGGTGACTGCACTTGACTGCATGGTGTGGAAGGAGGACACAGGAAACTTCCCTTCTATGACCTTCCTTAAATTATCTTAGTATCCAAACCTTTTTGTCTGATCCTCTTATATGGGCCTTGTCAGATGATGGTGTGGTTGCTTGAGAGTAAACAGGCAAGACTTTGACCTGTCTTTCCCAGGCTTTATTCTTGGTGCAACCTATTTACAGCGAAGAGTGTCGTAAGTTCATGTTTGGCTCAATCGCTAGCAGAATCTGGGAGTGGTCGGTGTTTGTACCTCCCCCAGCATAAAAGTCACATCACCCCCAGCTTTTTCCGCCCCTCCCTGCGCTGAAGCCTACTGCGCAGAATGGGCGTACTTCCCGCCTCCCTGGTTTGCTCAGGCTCAGTGTTGAGGCTCTCCCTAGCATCCCCTGGTCCCTGCACGTCTTCTCCACTGGAGGTGGGGTTTTCCTCCTCGCCAGAAGATGAACTGCTTCGCAAGATTTTCGGAGGCTCCCTATAGCACAACTGACCTTCCATCTCTTGCCTCTGAGCTGATGGCAGTTCTCTGGCAGGCCTCATTTTGGTTTCTTACCCTTGCCCTGATTTTGTTTCCTCTGGGATGATCATGATAGATAGAAGCCTGACAGAGCTGCTGTAGGTGTCAGTTACCCAAAAAGACAGCAAAATGTCAGGGCCGGAATACAGCTTGGCTTGTCTGCTTGAGCCACCTGCAGGGACCTTTCACTGGTTTCTGTGTACTCTAGTTGACCCTCAAGGTCCCTTCCAACTGTACCATACTATGATATTATGCTTTGATCTGGATTGTGGCAGCTGATTCGTGGGTGAACGTGCAGGTCGTCCTGGGTTAGATCGCCTTGTACATTTTTCAGCTTAATGATCTACAAAGCAGTGTTCAGATCATGTGGTTTCTAAGAACCAGTTGAGCACAAGGCAAAGCTGGGACATTTTCCAATACACACAAATCAATACCACTGCACCAGTTTCTCGCCTTGCGTTCTAATTATTTTATAAAGGCCAGGGTACTTTAGGGTGTGGCACAGTGGAAGACATGGCACTACTAAGTGATAATGTGTACAGTTCTCCAGCTTCAGTTTCTTTCCTCTGTAAACAAAGCTTAGAGAAGGCAATTTCATTCTTTCAGAGACCATGACATTTATAAATTACTCTCATAAAAAATGAGATTAGGGTCACTAAAAGGCCATGAGGGCACATTTTATTTCAAAATGAGAGCCATAATTCACTATCTTGATTTGGCATGCGGATGCCAGTGTAGGGTGGCTTATTCCTTAAATGGCAGCAGGCTTCCAATATCACCTCCATCATCTGTCATGTTTCCTCTTGTACATTAAGTCACAGAAATATATCTTATCAGTATTTGCAGAAGTAGATTTCACAGAACACAGAAGCAGTGCTTGGAAATCTCAGTGGAATTGTTCTTCCCTTTCCAGCAACAAACATGGCTTCTGGCCACATCTTATTCTACAGCTGTTGTGGGAGAGGGGGTATGTTCACTGTAGTGTGAAAGAAAGGGAAGGAAAGATTTTTTTATTCCATCCATCCATCCATCAAAAAAAAAAAAAAGCTGGTAGTATCTCAGACTTTTCTTTTGAAGCATGCCAACTCATTGCACTGGAGTGGCACAAAGAGACCCAAACTAAGAATGATCTGTAATAATAATGCACCTAATATTGCAGCAGAACCCATCCTCATTGCCTCCTGCTTCCAATGTCACACAATAGCGCAGTTGCTGCTGGAAACCTAAAATATATAAGCACCTTTCTGTACAATTAGTCACTTGTGTTAAGTGGCTAGGTCAATTTTATCCATGGCCTACACTGCCCACATTCAGGTTGCTAAATTTTAATTTCGAAATATCCACCATCACAACCTTTGGGGACCTGCCAGTTCCCAAAGTTGTAATTTGAGGAGACTTTGCCATCAGAGTGGGATGCTGTTTTGAACCAGGGCAAGGAAGAGATGTGGGACACAGAGAGCATTCTAAGGTCAAACTTTGCAGAGTTGGGAAACCTAATTTGCCCCAACCTCAAGCTGAGTATTAAACCCCCAAGCTTCTGTCTGGAAACTGGTGTTGCAATAGGCTCCAACAGAACTGCTTTCAGCTGAATTATTTTGTAGACAGCTGCTCAAACCGAGGTCTTCTGAGTGCTGACGGGGACAGCTCCCTTCTCTATCTGGAAAAACTGGAATGGGACACAGCCCCATACAAGGCTAGTACAGGCAGAATTCAATGCAAAAATTCAATCACAGGCAGAAAAAGGGCAAAGTGGGCAGTCAGTAACAGTTTATTAGTTTATTAGCTACCTGCCAGAATACAGTTTTAACTGGTTGGAAATATTGTTTCATTGCTAGCACAAGGACCCAGAGAATTGGCCCATGTTATATACAACGGGGTGGTGTTGGTTTAATTAATATATCTGGAAACAGCTGTCTCTGCCAGTTAAAACTTCATTAATGTCTACAAAACCAGCAGGCGTCTTGTGGTTGCTATATGTTTATTTGATACAAAGTTCATGCACTTCTTTTCCAGAAACAGCAGCCATGAATAGGAAATCTGAAAACCTGCCTATTCACCACAAATAGCTAATACAATCAAGTACACTCTGAGGGTAATAGCTTCCTTTAAAACTGTATAATATACATTAAGCTATTAGGCACTTTCTTCCCAATTTACAAACACATTGTTCAAAGTGTTTCCCCCCACCCCACCCCTATTTCTTCCACAAACTGTTTCTTGTTGCTTACTGGCACTGCTACAAAATGCCTTATGCTTTCTGAGCTGGCACAAGCCCAGTGTATAATGGTAAAATCTCTTAGGTTCATTACACATGTTACATGGCAGCAATCCTGGATTTACGACTGAGTGTACTTTAAATAGGGGGCTGCAGCCAATCCTGGCTCAGTAGTGAATGCAGATGTATGGCATGCTTATTAGTTTCATTTGCACTTTGTGGAAAATTCCAAAGTCCATGGTCAAGCAGTGTTGTTGGTCTTTTTTGGTGGGGCAACCAAAACGTTGCAAAACAATAAGCAAGTTTTCAAGTTCTCTGGGCAGTTAGCTTCGAGAGTAAGATAAAGTCTAGTCTACTGGCATAAAAAAATAAAAATAAAACTCTATATCCACTATCAACAAAATCACAATTCAACCATGTAAGAAAAAGGAAAGATAAATTATTTTGATGAAATAGTTGCCACCATAGCAATCATCTATCGTGTACAGAACTTTCTGATTAAATGGATGCAGCACCACTTAATGTTGACCAGAACAGCAGATCTGCGGGATTTTCCTCTGTTACTCAGGGAGGAATGGAACTCTGCTGTATTGGGTTGTGGGGTGGGAAGATTATAAGATTTGATTTGTCAGTGCCAAATATAAGGGAATTTCTTACTGGTGAAAGGGGTGAAGGGGAACCCAGTGGTGGGAGAAAGAATGCCCAGTTTGAGAAGGGCAGGATTGATCCTCCATAGCTGTAGAGCAATTAGGGCTCCAATCCTATCCATGCTATCCATCTAACTATATAAGTCTTTGGGACAGGGCTGCATTTAGTATGTTGAGAGAAGCATCTGGTTAATCTTCTGGAGAATAGAAAGCAGGAGCTGTTGCTTCAGAGGCACCCATGCACCTCACTGGAACAATCAATCCAGCAGCTGCCCAAGTTAATTATCTGCCACGTCTGAAGTAAGCCCTACTACCACATGCCCCATACTTGGAAACCTAAGAGCATTTATTTTTTAAGAACTGTGCATTGCCTGATTTATTAAAACACAGAGGCTGTAATCGTATGCACGCTCACTTGGGAATAAAACCCAGTAGGACCTAGGTCTGAACAAACCTACATAGAATTGCACTTAGACTTCAATCCTATGTATTTACCTAGGGATATAGGCCAGTGGCCATACTGCGGCTTATTGCAGAGTAAAACATGCCTACAGTACTGCTGCAAATCAATATTCTGTTTCTCACCTGCCAACATATTTCACCCCAGATATAACTCATGATACAATCACTCCCAAGAGTGATTTTCACATTCAATATTCACAAGTCACGTTTTCAGCTAATTTGATGGGGGCCATGAATCATGATTTTCTGTTGCTTGACTGAATCAATGTAACTAACTCATCAGGTTTCTGATGCAAATAGGCTGGTTCAAATAACTCATAAAAATCCAAACACGAAAATTTCGACTGAGCTTGATGAATATATTTCTCCCCTGTAGTGTAACCAAACTCTCCCTTCCCCCATCCATAAATAGAGCAAAAAGAATTTACATTCTTCTCCAGATATCTGAAGGCACACCAGGTAAACAAAACACTATTTATGCCTCATAGCAGGATGTTCTTTTGCTTTCTTCTCTGTGTAAGAGAGCCATGAAATTATCAGCTGCCTCATACCGGGTCAAACTATTTGTCCTTTCAGCTGGAGATATCAGGGATTAAATTAAGGTTGTTTGCAACCAAAGCAAGTGCTATATCACTGACCTAAGATCCCTACCTAAATCCCATCTTTTCTTGGATAGGCTTGTTTGGGAAACTCCCACAAAAGGCTGTTTAGTGCAAGCAATGGCACTGAAGCAGGATTTATGAAGTTCAGGATCTAGAAAGATTAACAATGCAATCCTATACATGTCTGTTCAGAAGTAATTCTGACTGAGTTCACTGGAACTTATGTGCACAGAAATGCAGCCTAAACCATATAAGAGACACCAGCAGCACAAGATAACTGAGAAACCCTAAGGGACTAAGGCATCCTTCGTCAACCATGTGCCTTCCAGATACCCATCTGGAGAAGGAGCAGGGTGTGGCATTCGCAATCATTTGCCTGTCCAAAAGGAAGAATGGAAAAACCTGGAAGATATAAAAAAAAATCAGAGAAGAATAAGGGGGATGAGCATAGTGGATACCTGTCATGGACTGGTTGGATGCAGAGGAATAGTAGGAGGACCACCAAAGGAAGAAGGCTCAGAGTGCAAGGAGTGATGGTGGGACAACTGGGAAGAGGAGGTGTCAGAAGCTGAAGAGGGGACAGGACTTGGTGAGCTATGGGAGTCAGTGTCATAGAGAAGTCCAGAATCAGAGGCAGAAGCTGAAGCAGGGGAGGAAGGAGGTCAAGAGGTGGAGAGGAGTCAGGCTGGTGAAGAGTCGCAGGTGTCTCCCCCTCCTGCTGCGACAAGCTGGTCTTCTAATATCAGGTTTACAAACAACCTGTAATATTGTGCATAGTTTCTTTGCAATATCCCATGACTGGTTTTTATTATTATTTAAAAAACACCTTTCATGGTAACTGCAATTTCTTTAGTAATAATTAGTTTCTATATTCTGGCCAAAAAGAGGCTAATGAAAACTCAAGGAAATAGCATAAAAAAGGGTACAGTGCATTTTCTGGGATTACTATGATTTGAAACCTATATTCATAACTAATAGCCAGCTATCATTACACCTTCTCAAACAAGAAGATGAAACACTGCATTGGTCAAAATATTTTTAAAGCTGCAGCAGAGTTGATCATACTATATATTCATCACAGCACCTCGTGATTATAGCCAACATGTGTGTTTTTTTTAAAAAAAGAATACAACAGCACATGAGCATGCACACACACAAAGTGTGAAATGCTTCTGCTAAAATCAGTATGTATTTTTTTTTTATAATATTTTTATTTTTTCCATATAAACACAACATACATAAACATACAAAGACAAAAACAGAACAAAAAACATGTATCATTTCATATCCTAATTTCTTATACCTTTCTTCCCCGACTTCCTCATGCCTCCCTTTTCTGTATTCCAAATTCTTATCGATTGTTCAGCAAATCTTCCCTTATTTTAATTTAAATTTAGACTAGTCTTCCTTATTCTCCTTGTCTTAACCATAACTAATAGTAACCATTTACTTTCCAGTCCAACATCATTCTAACTTTCATTAATTTTGTAATATTTCTTTAAATAGTCTTTAAATTTTTTCCATTCTTCTTGCGCTGCTTCTCTTCCCTGGTTTCGGATTCTGCTCGTCATTTCTGCCAAGCCCATGTAATCTATCACCTTCATCTGCCATTCTTCCAGTGTGGGTAGCTCTTGCGTCTTCCAGTACTTCGCAATGAGTATTCTAGCTGCTGTTGTAGCATACATAAAGAAAGTTATATCCGTCTTTAACACCCCTTGGCCGACAATGCCCAAGAGAAAGGCCTCTGGTTTCTTGGGGAAAGTATATTTAAATACCTTTTTAAGTTCATTATAGATCATTTCCCAGAATGCCTTAATCTTCGGGCAAGTCCACCAAAGATGAAAAAATGTACCTTCAGTTTCTTTACATTTCCAACATTTATTGTCAGGCAAATGGTAAATCTTTGCAAGCTTGACTGGGGTTATGTACCACCTGTATATCATTTTCATAATATTTTCTCTTAAGGCATTACATGCCGTAAATTTCATCCCGGTGGTCCACAACTTTTCCCAATCAGCAAACAAAATATTATGACCAATGTCCTGAGCCCATTTAATCATGGCCGATTTAACCGTTTCATCTTGTGTATTCCATTTCAGCAGCAAATTGTACATTTTTGACAAATTCTTAGTACTGGGTTCTAACAGTTCTGTCTCCAATTTTGATTTTTCCACCTGGAAGCCAATTTTACTGTCCAGTTTAAACGCTTCATTTATTTGATGATAGTGCAACCAGTCTCTCACCTTCCCTTTTAATTTCTCAAAACTCTGCAATCTCAGTTTGTCCCCTTCCTTTTCCAAAATTTCCCAGTATCTTGGCCACTTGGACTCCATATTTAACTTTTTAACTGCCTTAGCTTCCATTGGCGACAGCCACCTTGGAATTTTATTTTCCAGCAAGTCTTTATATCTAACCCAGACATTTAATAGTGCTTTTCTGACAATATGATTTTTAAAACTTTTATGTGCTTTAACCTTGTCATACCACAAATATGCATGCCACCCAAAAATATTGTTAAAACCTTCCAAATCCAAAATGTCTATGTTTTCAAGAAGCAGCCATTCTTTCAGCCAGCAGAAAGCTGCCGCTTCATAGTACAATTTAAAGTCTGGCAGGGCAAACCCCCCTCTTTCCTTTGAATCCGTTAATATCTTAAATTTAATTCTGGGCTTTTTGCCCTGCCAGACAAATTTAGATATGTCTTTTTGCCACTTCTTGAAACAATCCATTTTATCAATTATTTGCAATGCTTGGAACAAAAACAACATTCTTGGCAATACATTCATTTTTATAACTGCAATTCGGCCTAACAAGGAAAGCTTTAAGTTGGACCAAATCTCCAAATCTTTTTTCACTTCTCTCCAAGTTTTTTCATAATTATCTTTAAACAAATTCACATTTTTAGCTGTCATATTTATACCCAAATATTTCACTTTTTTAACCACAGTCAACCCTGTCTCGTTCTGAAACCTTTCTTTTTCTATCTGTGTCAAATTTTTCTCCAAAACCTTTGTCTTAGACTTATTCAATTTAAATCCTGCCATTTGACCAAACTCTTGAATTGTTTCCAAAACTCTTTTCGTGCTAGCTTCTGGCTCTTGCAATGTAAGTACTAAATCATCTGCAAATGCTCTCAGTTTATATTGTTTAGCTCCGACCTGAATCCCTTTAACCAACTGGTCCCTCCTAATCATATTAAGCAAAACCTCCAGGACCGATATAAAAAGTAGTGGGGAGATAGGGCACCCCTGACGTGTCCCTTTTTCAATCTTGAACTCTTCTGTAACCACATTATTTACAATTAGTTTCGCTTTCTGTTCAGAGTATATTGCACCTATACCATTCTCAAACCCTTGGCCTACCCCCATCCCCCGGAGGTTCTTCAACATAAAACTCCAAGAAATGTTATCAAAGGCTTTCTCGGCATCCACAAAAATCAAAACCGCCTTGGTATTTATATTCACTTCCAACTTTTCCAAAATGTCAATTATATTCCTTACATTGTCCGACAAATGCCTTTTCGGGAGAAAGCCCGCTTGGTCCCCATGAATCTCCTCCATCAAAACTCTTTTCAGCCTCTTTGCTAAAATATCAGCAAAGATTTTATAATCCACATTCAATAACGAGATGGGTCGGTAGTTTTTAAGTTGGGTCTTTTCAGTCTCTGTCTTTGGTATAAGTGTGATATAGGCCTCACTCCACGTATCAGGTGCCCTTTTCCCCTCCATAATCTCATTACAGACTTCCTTCAAAGGCTGTATCAGTCCTTCCTTCAAAACTTTATAATATTTAGAAGTCAGTCCATCCGGCCCGGGGGATTTGCCCAGCGTCATGCCTTGAATGGCATCTTCTATTTCTTGTGCTGATATCTCCTGATTCAAAATTGTTTTACTTTCCTGCGAAACCTTTTTCAGCCCATTTTTCTCGAGGAATTGTTGTATATCCATTTCATTCTGCGGCCCTTGTGTGTAGAGTTGTCTAAAGTAGTTCTGAAAACAGTTCCTGATTTCCGCTGGGTTGCTTATATTCTTTCCTTCCACCTCTATATTTGTCACCGTGTTAAGTTTTTGTCTCTTCTTTATTTGCCAAGCCAATAACTTACCACATTTGTCAGCAGATTCAAAGGTCTTTTGTCTCATTTGTTTAATTTTCCACTCTAATTCTTGATTCATCAGTTCCATATATTGTGTTTGATGAAATTTAATTTCTCTTAAAATCTCTTGGGATTTTGGCTTCGATCTTAATTGTTTTTCCCCTTCTTTTATCTTTTCCAAAATTCTCTCCTTCTTCTCATTTTGCTTTCTTTTCTTTAAAGTATTTTGCTGAATCAAAAACCCTCTCATCACGGCTTTGCTTGCGTCCCATACTATTCTTTTTTCTACTTTAGACCTTAAGTTGATTTCAAAGTAGTCTTTCAAAGTTTTTGGGGCCTTCTTGCAGATCTCCTCATCTCTGAATAAGGTGTCATTCATTCTCCATCTGAAGGAACCAGTATGTAAAAGCTTTCACACCCAGGGAATAATATACCAAGAAACAAATCTCACCATTTCAGTTACAGCATGTGGAATGCATTTGCTTGTAGAATTAAGTAAGCTAAGGAACTGTGACAAGATCAGCAGTATTGTCAGGGCCCCTCCAGATGTCCGTTTTATTGTGCGTTCATGACAATTTGTGCTCATGATGGTATCAGGGTAGTTATACGTGACTCTACTTTAAATACTCTTTGCACCTGTGAATGTTTTGGGGTAGATAACACTGTTTTGCTTCCAATCTGTCAACGTCCCATAAAAGGTAAAGGTAAAGGGACCCCTGATCATTAGGTCCAGTCACGGACGACTCTGGGGTTGCGGCGCTCATCTCACTTTATTGGCCGAAGGAGCCGGCGTACATGTGGCCAGGGTCATGTGGCCAGCATGACTAAGCCGCTTCTGGCGAACCAGAGCAGCGCACAGAAACTCCGTTTACCTTCCTGCCAGAGTGGTACCTATTTATCTACTTGCACTTTGAAGTGCTTTCGAACTGCTATGTTGGCAGGAGCAGGGATCAAGCAATCGGAGCTCACCCCATCGCGGGGATTCGAACCACTGACCTTCTGATTGGTAAGCCCTAGGCTCTGTAGTTTAACTCACAGTGCCACCCACGTCCCTCAACGTCCCATAGCCTCCCGCTAAAATCCTTCTTATTGTACAAATGTCCCAAGGTCTGTGTTTCTCACATTTGTCGCAGACAAAAGTGCCCCTCCAAACAGCAATAATGTGATAACACTGGGGAAACATGGCAGAACAACTAATGGAACAGAATAATGTCTGAGCGGTTCAGCATTAATCCATTACTATATGCACTATTCATGGTTCTTGCAGGATACACCTGCAGGAAGAAAAAAAATATGAAATGAAATGGAACTCGTGTGGAGTAGCCCCCAGATTTTGCAACAGTGCAGCTGATGAAGGAGTAAATGTGGTGCTCTGCTGTTGTGCCCAGCAGAGCATTCACCTCTTATGGAGCTTTGTAAAGTACCAGGAACCTCTTCCTGGTTGTGGAATATATGATTATGGGCCCTGTAACAGAACAGTCTGCATTCCCCCTCTGTTACTAGCCTGGTGTGGTTTAGTCCAGTGGTGGACCTTCATGCTCTGGCACCGTGAGGCAGAGAGCAGGCGAGGGCGGGGCTGGTGCGCATCCTGGGGGTGGGACGTGCCGCCTGTTAAGTTGTGGGTGAACATATCAGACGACACAGCGATTCTTCAGACAGCTCTTGTTTATTCACAGGCCAGAACTGAACTGAACTGAAGGGTTCAGCCAGCCTGCTTATATAGAGCTCCAGTACCACGCAACTGTAACAACTTTCTGTAACTATCCAATCACTGAACGTCACTTTCAACCCCTTATTTGCATATGCGGACCTGAGTGAAAACTATCTACAGGGTGAGAACTTCAGTACATAACACCGCCCACAGGGGTGGGGCGCCCAGCGCAGGCGGGGAGGCAGCCGCAATGGCACCCCACCAGGATCGCGCTGCCGGGGGCAATGCGCTCCCCCCGGACTCCTCTTCCTCCACCAGTGGTTTAGTCTTCCAGGTGTTGCTTTGGACTGTCCTCTCCCTGTATCAGTGTGTGAATTGCTTTTGCCTGGCTTCTGTGTTTTACTCCTGCTATTTCCTGTTTCTGCTGAGAGCCGCCCAAACACAGGACCTATCGGGGCATGGAAGCCTTTGGGAGGCCCAAGCAGAATGGAAATATTGAAATGCCAAACTAGTAAATGCAGAAAATGTCCAATGAAATAAGAAAATGGAGAACAGATACTCAGCTGCTTCCTGTTCACTCAGGTGTAAACAAAAACACAATGGCTTGTCAACTTACAGAAAACTATTTGTCTATTTACAAGAGTAAGTGTGATAGGAGGTTCCTGAGGTGATTAGAATGGTCTGTACCATTTCAAACTGCAATGCTCCCCCATATAAAATAGCTCACTGCCAGGGGGAAAACCAACAACCTAAGACATCAAGAAGAGATATCTTACGGGACTTGCTCTTTCTCCATTAGTTACCCCTCCCCCCCGTTGCAGGACTTTTGTTTTAATTCAAATTGTATTCAAGAATGTTATCCCCCCACTTACAATCTAAAGAAGCATAATCCATTCCACCACTTCAGTTCTGTTGCAAGCCTACAGATCTTCCCGCAGGTTTAAATTTGTATTCATTTTCACTGAAATATTTTCTTCCCATTTCGGGCTCTATCTTAAAAGATAAAGTTTTCCCTCATGAGAGGAAAAAACAAATATGGATATCTATCAAGTTTGACTTCCAAATGAGCTAAAGTATAAGTTTCCCCAATTTTCCATAGAGAGCTGCAGTCAATTATCACTTCCCTCCACCCCCAGGCTTCCTACAATTAATCCTATGGAATGTTATTCCTACATTGTCATTGGTATTCATTTTGTTGTTTTAGATTTTATTATAATCATTTTTATCTCCATATGTTTCATGGTTGTAAAGTGCTCCAGGGGCCAGTATTTTGTTCAGGAAATGGGCTAAAATATTAAATGCTATTTTAAAATCCACAAAAGGAAAGTAGCACACACTCACTCTCTCTACATACACATAATGTTGGCACTCCAACATTTGTGTGTAAATGAAATGGTCATAAGGTTAAACTTCCGAGAGGAAAGACAAATACAATAATAATAAATAGTTACACAAATAAGAATCATTTAGTGTGCCTGTATCTTGACTCACAAGAAGAAATACAAGTCCTTCGCTACAAGGAGGGCACAGTCAAGCAAACTGTAGGATGACAACCAAGAGCCAGTGCATACACTGATTTGCCTGCCACTGTAGTTCATTTAACAGCTCACTTGGGTGTAAGTGGCATAATGTCAGAGGTGGTGTTTTAAAATTAGCTTCTATACAGAACTGGACGCGGGTGGCACTGTGGTCTAAACCACGGAGCCTAGGGCTTGCTGATCAGAAGGTCGGCGGTTCGAATCCCCACAACGGGATGAGCTCCCATTGCTCAGTCCCAGCTCCTGCCAACCTAGCAGTTCGAAAGCATGTCAAAGTGCAAGTAGATAAATAGGTACCGCTCCAGCAGGAAGGTAAACGGTGTTTCTGTGCACTGCTGTGGTTCGCCAGAAGCGGCTTAGTCATGCTGGCTACATGAACCGGAAGCTGTACACCAGCTCTCTCGGTCAGTAAAGCAAGATGAGTGCCGCAACCCCAGAGTTGTCCGCGACTGGACCTAACGGTCAGGGGTCCCTTTACCTTTACAGAATAGGCATCCTTGGGCAGCTGCCAAGGGTCCAGTCCTTAAGCAGGGCCCACTGCTCGTGTTTGCCCCAGCCCCCCTATTTGCATACTCTCCAACATATCTCCGATGAAAATAGGGATGCCCTATTCAATGATGATGATGATGATGATGATGATGATGATTTTACTATTTATGCTTCCTTATGCAGGGCTGCCTTCAGATGGCTTGGGGGCTGGATTTACTCCATACCCTCCAACATTTCTCCGATGGAAATAGGGACGTCCTAAGGAAAAGTGGGACATTCCGGGATCAAATCAGAAATGGGATGGCTTCTGTCAATCCAGTACTGTCCCTGGAAAGTTGGGACATTCGGAGGGTCTGTATTTGAAGAATCCAGCCCAGTTTATGAGCAGTATTGGGCGGCTTGCTCTAGCTGTTGTATTAAACCAGGGGGGCACTGTGCGAAATAGTGGCTACACTAATAAATGCAATATCGTGACTCAGAGTGTTACTGTGTGCTGATGTTTGGTAAAGCCAAAGGGGATGCACCAAGAAAGAGAGCTTCTATCTATTCTTGCAATCATGAGAACAGCATTCATGAGGTCTTAGAAATGTGTAACTTTTGCTGCCGTAGGATTAAGCAACACACATCCCTGGCACTGCTGGGGTCTCCACCAATACAGACAGGGTTCCACCACATGGGTACACACATGTGCCCTCCCAGTGCATTGTAGGAACTGTGACTTGACCCTTAATTTGCAATAAAAAGCCCAGATTAAAAAATAAATTAGATATCTGCCACTTAGGTTAAATGGTGTGGAAATCGCACCTTCAGTTTCCTTCCATTTCTGCCTGGAGAGCTCGGCAATGAAATTCAAAGGAAATCCAGCCAGTGATTAATTAAAAGAATGCACTGCTCTAGCTTCCTTGATGGGTTTCAGGGTTTAAATTTAAATCCATATTAAACATGAGTCCTTCTCAGCCATTCAGTCCAATAATAATGAACAGTGAAGAACGGGAGAGAGAACACTTCTGGTTGGCAGGCCTCACACCTTTCCTAATGGAGTTCATTACAAGTAAGGTTGGAGCCCATTCCTGCAAAGGGTCCCAGAATCCAAGCTTTCTTTCTTTAAGTATGTCTTTCCCCTCCCCCTTGCCTCCTGTTCCACCCAAGTCCGCTATTGTGCTGGTCTGGGGGTGGGGTTATCGTGAGGCGTGGTCAGAGTCCGGTCCTGGGCCGAGGGTCTGGAGACTGTTCACCAAGGGTGAAGCGGGGTCCAAAGCAAGAAGCCGGGCGTGGTCGGGAACTCTGGAGAAACAGGTCTGGGTGCTGGCAGAAACAGGTTTCCAACGTCGTTGCTCCCGCAACCTGGGACTGGGCTGACTGGCCTTTATCTCCTTTGAGGCCAAGGGCGGTCCCGGCCCACAGGTGACCCGCCTCTCCTGGCCTTAAGGCGAGCACTCCTCCTGAGAGAACCCAGTTCCCTCCGCCTCTCTGCCCTGAGCCTCTGCAGCTCAGGAGAGACTGGAGGGTTACTGGACCCAGGGGGAGGCTCACCTTCCCCTGGCAGGGCTGGGAGAGGCGCACCTGCCGGCAATGGGTCCTCAATCACCTCCGGAGCCAGAGTGGATACATCTGGTGTCTGCTCCTGAGGATCCGGCACAGGTGCAGACCCTTCAGATTCAAGCCCCTGCCCTGGCTCAGCCGGCCCTGGAGGCAGGGACTCCTGTGCAGGCTGGGACTCCTCAGGTTCAGATTCTGAATCAGATTCCCAGGCCATCACAGCTATACATACTGGCTACATTTGTGCATTTTGAAGAGCTGTTACTGTAATTAAACACACACACACACAAAATCCTCCCTCATTTTCCTCACCAATCCCCCTACAAACCATATTTTCAAATTGTCATTTTTACAGTGCAATTCTAACTACCGTACGTCTCCTCAGAAGTCTCACTAAATTCAGTGGCTTATGCCATTGTAAACGTGTTAGTCCTTAAGATACCACAAGACTGTGGTGCCTTATATCATGCACTCATTTGGGAGAAGGGGTTCCTATTTTGTGAACTGCTGCAGGGCCCCCAGCCACCTTACTCTGGCCTTGCTTATAAGCCTGATAAGAAGCCTTGCATATATACAACAATACAGTGGTACCTCGGGTTAAGTACTTAATTCGTTCCGGAGGTCCGTACTTAACCTGAAACTGTTCTTAACCTGAAGCACCACTTTAGCTAATGGGGCCTCCTGCTGCGGGGTACGATTTCTGTTCTTATCCTGAAGCAAAGTTCTTAACCTGAGGTAATATTTCTGGGTTAGCGGAGTCTGTAACCTGAAGCATATGTAACCTGAACCGTATGTAACCCGAGGTACCACTTTATAAGCTGATGGCTCTATCTATGCAACCAGGAACCTTCTTCACATGATGGAGCCCTCCCTGTTGTAACCCGTTTTTAGTGGTTATAATGAATATGCCTAGAGTGCAATGAGTTGGGGCCTTCTGCCCTCCAGTGTGCAGTTCCTTATCACCACAATGAACAACTGAATAGGGCTGTGGTTGGGTTTAAATGCATCTGTTGGGACACAAAGTGCATTTGTTTCAATTAGATGGTGAAGATTGGGTCACAGTTGCCTACTGAAAAGTTGAATTTGCTCTGGTGCTATTCAGATGAATCACATGTAGCGCAAACAAAGTATTCTGCACATACTTTTAAAAACATGTTATTCTTTATTAGTTCTTTGCAAGTCCCAGAGTTGGTCATAGTTTTCTCTTTCAATAAACAATGAAATCTACTTCCATCATCTGTACATGAGCCTTGACCCCGATTAGGAACCTGAGGCACCTACACAGATCTGTTTTCCAGAAGAAATGAAAGCCAGCATAATGCCTTTTCTACTCAGCATATAATTTCCATAATTAATAAAAAGCCCATCCACATAAGTGTCAAACAAAATGCGTCAGCTCCTGAAGTATTAATAGCTGTTTTATTCACACCCATTGGTTTCTGCTAATAAGAGGTTTGCAGTTTTGCTTTTTCTCTTCCAGTTAAAAATGATGCGGTCACTCTCTCTCATAAAACATACAGTGCATGATTCACAGAACCTCTCTCGCTCTCTCACGTAGTATTCCTACTGTCACATTGAAAGAAATGTACATTATCAGGGTGATGAAAAAACCCTGTTTTCATTATTGCAGTAAACAGAACAGTTACTATTCAAAATATTTGCTATCAGAGCAGAGGTCAGTCTCTGCCTTTCAATACACTTCCAATATACTTATTGGCTTTGCAAATATATCTCAATTATCCTTAACAACAACCCAGAAAAGTGGGTCAGTACTGTTTGGGGGTGCCAGACCCCTCTAATTAATCCCTGTATCCAGCAAGTGTTAGAATTTATTCAAGGCCTGGAGTGTTAAACTGGGTGCCAGGCCCCTTTAATCCCTGGATCCAACAAGCATTAAAATCTAATCAAACCAAGCTAGATTCCTATGAGGTGACGGCCTGGGTGACCTGACTGTTAAGTCCAGTCGTGGCCGACTCTGGGGTTGCGGCGCTCATCTCGCTCTATAGGCCGAGGGAGCCGGCGTACAGCTTCCGGGTCATGTGGCCAGCATGACTAAGCCGTTTCTGGTGAACCAGAGCAGTGCACGGAAACACCGTTTACCTTCCCGCTGGAGCGGTACCTATTTATCTACTTGTATTTTGACATGCTTTCAAACTGCTAGGTTGGCAGGAGCAGGGACCGAGCAACGGGAGCTCACCCCGTCGCGGGGATTCGAGCCGCCGACCTTCTGATCGGCAAGTCCTAGGCTCTGTGGTTTAACCCACAGCGCCACCCGCGTCCCTTTTGGCGGCCTGGGTAATACACCATGAAAGGTGATTACGGTGCTTGATGGCAAATGGGTGAGGCCATTTACAGTAGCTGCTCTGCACTGTAGCACACTTGTCCGAATGGCTAAATCAAATGGCTTATACCAAAAAAGTTCTTTAATGCATCAACTCAGCTCAGATTATTGGTTCAGGCCTCCTTATATTCAGGAAGCCTCTCCTGTTACTGCACTTATTAGCACACCAGGAAGTACATTATTTGCTCTTACAACAGAAGGCAGAGTGTTATCTATCGTCCCTCAATGCAGCAAGTGAGCAGCCTGGTTAAAAAAATTAGTGCACACCAGATAATTGAGATAATCTTTACCAAAAGCCGCTGGGTATTCTGTACACATTTTTTGTACTACATTTTAATATGGATGGTGAAATAATGAAAAAATTCCAAAAGAAGTGGAGAAGAAACCTACAGCTGTTGATTTTTTGCTGCTGGGCTATGGGAATAAGAAGCAGTGGCCACTTGAAATTCTAGTGTCACTCTTCTATTGAGTAACAATAAATTGCATAAATTCCAACATTTATTCTGTAATTAAAAATAATAATAATAGAGAGAGGCAGATTTCCAGGGAGACCGTGTTTCACTCTTGGTTACAAAACTGAAATCGTGTTTGATGAAAAATTTAGTGCCACTGTTTCTGTAGCTTCTCCAGCATTTTTATGACCTCTTTATTTAATGAAAAGGAACATTCTGTGCATATCAAACACAAAGAAGATCTTAGTATGCTTCTCTGGAACATTATGTCAAATGCATACCTATTGAACAATACAAAAAATTCAGGTCCAAGGCTACCAACAGTAAACAATGAGTCAGGATTATTCTAAAAAAAGTCACAGTATAGAAGACACTCCTCCTTGACTTTGGTCTTCTAAACAATTTAATTCAGAATTTAGCCTTCACTAATGTTGAATCAATAATCTCCAATTCAGTATTCCTGTGCTGCTTTGTCTTGAAACCATTTTCTATATATTTCTCTTAAAACTCCTTTGAACACTGGAATGTTCTGCCGCACAGAAACTATAAAATGAATAGGAGATGTGCACAATACTACAATGGTCTCTTGCATCCACCAATCAAGTCAACGGTCCTTTCAGTTATTCATCTCTTACATCATTGTTGAGCAGACATGTTGAAACAAAGCAAAACCCAGAGCAAGGCTATGTCACCTACTAGACCAGGTAGTGTTTGAAAGGTTGGAAGCAAATTAAACCTGGCATTCTATAGATTATTCTGCAGCTGCAAATGTTCCAGCCAAGAGAAACCCAACCAGATAATTTAAAACACCTAGCATAATACTTCCACCCTCCCTCAGTTTGACTGGGTTATCAGTATTTGCACCACAAACCACCCATTGCCACTGGAAGGATGGGGTTATACAAGGGATCCAGTATTTATGGGCAGATTGGGGAATATAATCCTACCACCAAAGATAACAAAAAGTTCCAGCTGATAAATAGAAGAAAATTGGACACATCTTTACCCCTCTAGGATCAGTGACTTACCACGACAGAGTTGATCTTGTTATTAAATAACTGCAAGAGGAACAACTATTGATGTCTGCCACTGTATATTTTAAGGTTTGTTTTCTGACTGCTTGGCATTACTATGTTTGATAGTTTTAAATGTGCCCTATTTCTTGCTATTGTGTTTTTTTCATGATTTGCTGTGCAATGCCTTGAGCTGTCCACATAATGGGCAGTTACATGCAAAAAAAAATTTTTCCCAATAAATAATAGGCTTTGGAAGACAAAAGCTCAAGATAATGCCTAAAAGTAAGTAAGCCACAAAGAGGCAGTGCCTCGCAGCAGTGGACTTTGGCAATAGGTTGCCCTGAGTGAGGACAATATTTGGCAAACACGCCTGCACAAATAGTTCTTATTTTCACCATAATTCATTTTGGTACGGTTTCTTTTTTATGGATCTTCTCACTGAACTTCACATTATTACAAAAACAAGTTATTATTTTGCACGCCCTATGCAGAGGAACCGCCTAAAGGTAAAGGGACCCCTGACCATTAGGTCCAGTCGTGACCGACTTTGGGGTTGCGGCGCTCATCTCGCTTTATTGGCCGAGGGAGCTGGCGTACAGCTTCCAGGTCATGTGGCCAGCATGTCTAAGCCGCTTCTGGTGAACCAGAGCAGCGCACGGAAATGCCGTTTACCTTCCCGCCGGAGAGGTACCTATTTATCTACTTGCACTTTGACGTGCTTTCGAACTGCTAGGTTGGCAGGAGCAGGGACCGAGCAACGGGAGCTCACCCCGTCGCGGCGATTCGAACCGCCAACCTTCTGATCGGCAAGTCCTAGGCTTTGTGGTTTAACCCACAGCGCCACCCGTGTCCCAAGGAACCGCCTGCACCATCCTAAATCCAGGGCTGTGTCTCACCACAACCAGAAGCCAGTACAGCAAATGTATACACTGTGGGTTTTTTTCTTGTTAAGGGGCTTAGAGCTTGTGTTCTGATACAGCACGAAGATCTACAGTGCTAGATGTTTTACAATATTATTGCACTCTGCTATGTCCTCATTCGTGGCGCCTAGGTTAACGGGACCTTTTCCTGTGATTGACACTCATAGAAACTATTAAAATATCAGAAATAGCGTACGCAGCGTTGGTATCCGTAGGATGTTTCCATCCTCCCCACTACTGAAAGTAGATTGACATATCACTCTACTGTATTACTACAACTTAACTTTGGAGAAACCACAGTCTCTGCATGCACAAGGTTCCAGGTTTAATTCCAGCTTCTCCAGTTAAAAGACTAGTAGCTTCAATGGAATGCTGCTGGTGGGGAAATGGTAACGTCCCCCTCCCCGCCTGCTGCAGACCTGATAATTAGCAGGCTTCCCCTCCTTCGGTGGCTGCTAATTTGCATTTTTGAAACATGCACGTTGAGAGCAAAGATGCATTTGACATCACATCTAGTTTGATCCCAAGAAGCATGATTAAACTTAAGCATTAAGCATAGCGCCTCCCAGGGTGCCATGTGATGGGAGGACGAATGCATCAGCTCTAGGTCCATGAAGGAATTGGAAAGGTACCCTGGTGCTTTCTTACCCCACACAGAGAAACCCCATGTGTGCTTCAGAGCTACTGGATCAAGACACAGACCTTCAAAAGCCACAAAATAATTGGCTCAAGAAACAAAGAAACAAGCTACAGAAACATTTTTTAAAAGCACTCAGCATGAACCTTCTGTACTGAGAATCGGTTAAACATTGTAAAAATAGCCTGTTATCTAAAACTCCTGAGATTCAGTAAAATGGAGGTATAGTTGAAACGTGCAGGTTTCAAGAAATAAACACAGTACATGTCTCCCAACTGCTAGGAGAGGAGAGGGGTGCTCTCATTATTTTCATACATGGCATGCCCCAAAGCTTTTGACCAAAGAAAGGACCTCTGTAACACTTAATTCCTTTTCTTTATTATGTGCCAAGGTCATTATGTGCCAAGGCCTAAAGTACCTTACTTACATGAAAAGAGAAACTTAATACAAGTGACAGAAGTAAACACTGCTGGTTGAGAAGGCCACTGATCGCAGTGGAGATTTGCAACCAGGTTTGGACAGCTAGACTCCCCCATGAAAATCGGGTGTGTTGTTAGGATGCTCCTGGACCAGTGTTATCTACAGAAGCTGAGATGGCCCCAGTAGCTAGGAGTATGTTTTACCATCTCAGGTTGATTTACCAGCTATATGGAGATACGAGAGCTAGCCTCAATAACACAAACACTGGTTATGTGTCTTATAGCCAGAATACACTACTGCAATGCTTTCTAGGTAGGGCTGCCTTGAAAGAAAACCCTGAAGCAAACGTGCTGGTAACCTATATTAAAAAGGCAAGGCCATGAACAGAGAAACATGGCGGTGACTGGAAAGGAAAACAAAAACTTGGGAGATTGTAGGAAGAGGCTGTGGACTTTTGCAAGCATGCTTGAATACTTGTAAAGAGCCATAAGCTACAAGTCACTTCTGTCTCAAACCAAACCACTGAACCATAGATCCTTTCGAGAAATTGGCTTATTCAATTCTGAATGAAAATCCAGTAACAGGGGGGAGGGGGGTTGAAATGTGTTCTTCAAACAAATAGTAAACAACTTAGCAAATGTTTTTTAAAAAATCAATCTAATCCTTTCAGTGTTTAGATATAATGGATAATTTAATAGAATATGTTTCCTGTTCAGAAGCAGAGATGTTTCATTAAGTTCTCAACCTGTTTTAGCATGGCTGTGAATGATTACTGACATAGAGCTCCACTCAAGACTGCTGACTCTCTCTTGCTAATAAGATCCAGTAAGGTGTTTTTGAAAGCACTGCACTGATGATTTGTCCATTAGGCTCTCTCTTCATGAAAGGTCTCAATACCAACACGTCTTTAAAGAGAACAGAAGAATTAGGTGTCTAATATAAACTAGACTCTCATTTGAATTTCCTTGGTCCTTTCAACTCAAAAGCAAAGGATATGCTTGCCAGGATTTTTATGTTCTAGCAGGTGCTAAATTCAAAATGTAAAAGCAATTCTAAGAGAGAGAAGGTTTCATCTTAGTGCATTTCCACCCACTCCAAAAAAGAAAAGAAAAGAGAGTCATATATCAGGCCTGTCATACTGTAGGCCTGTTTGCTGAAAGCTAGCTTGGTCGTGTGGCCTGCCATGTGCTTAAGAAACCACCTGGAGGGTTCTGCAGCATGGCATGGCCATGAAAACACAAGGTGAGGTGCAATAACATAAAAAGGAAGTTGGGAACAGCTTGGGGCTCATGATTAGGACACGTGAGCACTACAGGGCTGGCATCAGCACCCAGCAACCTCAACAACTGTCCTGCACCCACAGGTGCTGACATCAACTCAAGATTGAGCCAGTTCAGCCACTCCCCTTTGCTTCCAGGGTCAATTTTAACCTGTCAACAAGCAGGTGCAAGCATCCACTATTTAAAATTCCACCCCTTTCTTTTTTAAGGTTGCATATTACGCATCCAGTTCTCACCAAACGGAAGACAGAAATTCATTAGTTTCATAAGAAAGCACAAACCACAACTACATCATTGTATAAGGATGCAGTTTAACTATATAAGGAAATAATTATTTTCTAAATTTCATTAGCATGAAAGCAGGATCAGAAAGGCTCCCCTGTGGCATTTGCAACCTAGACACTGGGGGAATTATGATATTGGGGGGTGGGTGTCTGAATTTCCAGGAGAACAATGAAACTGATTAGTTTATTTGTACAAGACAAGAGTCACTGTAATCAGACAGTATAAGTCACTGAAGAGGAGCCACAAAGGTAAACACAAATACAAAAGGGAATTTGGAGCATAATTGCATCTGGTAATGTTATTACAATCCTTTAAATTGGGGGGCTTGAGAGCTCAAGACTGTATCCTTAAAGAACTCTTTCCCTGTTCTGATTACCAAGCTTGTTGACCGACCAGCATTATCTCAATTTCACACCTACTGCATACAGTAAATAATTCCTATACTTAAAATAGTTTCATCAGCAGAAGTATACAAAAATAATAATAATAATCCTGAATTTTACCAGCATTGCATATCTATTTGCATGTTCAGACCCAGAAATTCACACATGACTCAAATTTTTGGTATTTTTTTTTGGCAGAATTTAGGCCACAACTTTATTGATTACAGAAAGTGACTGGTTGCATAGGCTCTGGTTCAACTAGCTCCCTGCCATGCAGGTAGCACTGACCCAGGGTTCTAGCCTAGGTCAGCCAAGGATGAACACCAGGATAAGAGGAAAGCCGGGAACGGGCTAACTCCACCACCCAAATGTCCCCCTGGACTCAGGCAAGGGCACAACCCCTTCTCAGGGGTTGACCAAACCATCAAGTCCCTGGATTCCTTTAACAGAATACCCTTCACATAAGGATGGTGAGAGCGTTCTCCCATCCCTATCACCCGAACCAGAGCCTATACTCAACCTTACAAGTTGTGACGATTTGCTACGCAGCAAGTGAAACCTAAATAGCAACAGTCAATCAGCCAAGTGGGGAAAATTCCTGCCGTGCCACTGTCCCAATGACAGACGACACACGACGGCATAGCAACGTCAAGTGCAAAGCTCTAAAAGTAGGGAGAGGTGGGAGGGTGTTCTGATTGCACATGCTGAAAGAGGAAGCTCTGGGTCATGTGCATGGGCATAAATAGGTCCCTCGAACTGTTTGGACTGTGTCCCATTGGCCAGATTGCACCCAGCTTCGAGGGACCTACCAATCGGGTGTTGTGGCTGTCCAAACGTACCCACCCACAACACAGGGTGTCAGTTGTCCAGGTCTCACCGCAATATGTGCCCTCTTTAAGGGAGGGCCCAATTTTTCTGCAGAGGCAAAATACGTAGGACGGTTTTGCATGCTGAAACCTACTCTTTGGTCACTTCATTAAAAAGCAGAACGTACTGCCAAACCACTGGCTACAGCCCCAGTCCTGCCCTTCTCTCAGCAACAGGTTGGCATGAGAGATGCAAATGTCCTACCATGGGATAAGTTGCCACACTGATTTCAAGCTCATCTAAAGAACATTTACTTGGAGGACTGGGAGTTCTGTTTATGCAATTCAGTTCACTTAAGACCAGATTTTTAGGATTTTCTGGATCCACATCAGGCTTGCCACATTTGCCAGAACAGTACCCTGAGAGAAAAGACATCTGTGGAGTGCGAGGCTCAGGAAAAATGCTTTCAGCATTTTCTCCTCCAGATTGCTTCTGGCATTCACTTGAGCTTTCCTTCCCCAGAGTGGTTTGACCACTGGTCCTCTTCCTCCTCTTCCTCACCATTATTCTTCCATTGCTGCCAGGTAAATCAGCAAGTGGTGGGAGAGAGGGGTAGCAGCAAATCAGGGTCATGAGTTTGTGCCCCATATTGAGGGGGGAAATTCCTGCAATGCAGGGGGTTGGACTAGATGACACTTGTGGGACCTTCCAACTCTACAATTCTATGATTCTAAGTGGAACACTGCTCATTCAGCAGTGGGAACAACCCACTAGTCCTGGGCCATGATTTTACTGATCAATTTATTAAAGGTATATCTTGCCCTTCCTTCCAAAGGAGCCTGGGGCAGCATGACCTGAAGGTATATGATGCAGGACCTTGCTGAAGCTAAGCAGGTATGAGTTCTGGTCATTTTCTGGATGGGAGACTGTTTGGAAATCTTAGTCATGTTTCCATCACTGAATGAATACAGCTTATCAGTAATAAAATATACCTCTGTATTGAAACACAAAAATCTCCAACTCTAACCTGGAATCTCTTTAAAAGAAAAGCTACCTTATAACCGAGCATCCCACCTGTGTTGTCGTCTAATAATAAAGGCAATTCCAACAAGGTTGACGTGTTTAACCTTGGAACTACTTTGATGCTGAGTGGGACCTATTTAATTTTAACTTCACAAAGTGATTAAGCCAAATAATTTCCAGGAGACTACATTTCATATGCAGATGTTAAAATAGTGTGATGCTAATCCATCATACCTTTCCCCCCAAAATTAAAGCATTTGGGAGGGGAAGTAATTCAAACAAACATACAGGTCGGTAACATCATTTTTGTTGACATTTCTTTTTTTTGTCTCAATTTTTTAAAACTCCATTTAAAAAACAACCCAAAAAACTATGGTATGTTGCAATCCATCTTTGACATTTTGTAATAGTGCCCTATAAGAATAAACTTGTATTTTTATGCCAAAATACAACATATTTGACAAATTTTAGAAACAGTGTTTACCACAAGATTCTGACAAAAGATGGAAAAAGTCTTCAGTCCCAATATTCCAGAGCAGCTTACCAGTGATATATAGACAAACCCTGCCCTCAAGCTTACTTTTTTGCACATGACATGGTACGAAAGGAAAAGGGATCTGAAGGGAGAATGAAAAGAAAAAAAGCAAACTAAGGCACCAGTTCTTAGACAGAGTGCTTTTAATGAACAACTGGGATGAAAGTATTTAAAAGTGATGAGCCAAACACTGTCGGGCTATTTAAGTCCTATTGATTGCAGCTGTAGAGCAAAGCATCACCTTCAGTCACTTCAAGTGTTTAACTCTGGCTTGGGCATGCCCATTATTTTGAGGTTTATAGATATACAGCACTTTAAATAATTAATAGAAACCAGAGAGTGCACCCATTCAAAGCAATAGTTGGGTCTTCTGTCACAGATTTTAATTTCCTGCTTTGATAGTATTTCTTAAAGAAGAGTGGTGGTGAGCAGAATATATAACGTCTTCTCACAGATGGGCTGCTCAGAGAATGAAGTTGTCTGAACTCTGGTGAAATTTAAATCACTCATCCTCACCACATGCTGCTTGATACTTTACACAATCCCACCCAGCAACATAATCAGTAGAAGCAGGCTGGTCATAGAGTAGGAAGGGACTCCAGGGTCATCTAGTCCAACCCCCTGCAATGCAGGAATCTCAACTAGATCGGACATGGCAGGTGGCCATCCCACTTCTGCTTAAAAACTCTCCAAGGAAGGAAAGTCTACCTCCTCTTGCGGGAGTCTGTTCCATTGCCAAACAAGCTCTTACTGTCAGAAAGTTCTTTCTAATGTTTAGGCAGAATCTCCTTTCTTGTAACTTGAATCCACTGGTTCGCTTCCTAGCCTCCAGAGCAGGAGAAAACAAGCTAGATCCATCCTCCATGGGACAGCTGTTTAGAAGCCATCACAGAGTTAGATGCACCTAAACCCACTTCCTTCCATTGGTTTAAGCATGCTGGCCTCTGTGTTGTATTCCAGCCTGTATAAAGACGTTTCCCTTTGACATGGCATCACATGTTCTATATTCGCCTCCGACACTCAGACTATCATCTCTCACACCTGTGTGTGTGTATGCGTGATCTAACAATCAGATTGCAACCTTTGTGACAAGCAGATTCTTTCTGCGCTAAATAGCAAGGGTTCACTCTTGATGCTTGCGTTGATAGAACAATAATTCCAGAGAAACAGAAAAGCATATGGTGCATGATACATACCAAGACTAGCTATGCAAAGCTGAATACCTGCACTAAATCAGGCTTGTTAATCTCTCAAAAATAAGGAACTCTGCCTCCCAGCCACCAAAAGAATGTTATTACTATCAAGGCAAAGAGATGCTCTGAAATGAGGGAACACCTGTTGTGTTCTTGACCATATAAGAAACACCTAATAATCCTGAGAAAGATGGACTTTTCAAACATGTGGTTATAAGTTTCAACATCTGCTTAAAAGTCTCAAGGAGAATCACTGATATTTCCCATTATCTGGACCTAAATATCAGTAACAGCAACTGGAAGAAGCGTCATTAAGAGAATTTCTTTTTCTTTTTCTTCTTCCAAAGGATAGAAGGAATTACCTTGGGCACTCCCCAAAGTTCTACAAATATTATTATCATCTATTAAATTACAGACAGCAAATGTTTTATGCGTGTCTGATATGTATGCAATTTCACATGCATGCATTGTGTCAAACGAACCCAAAAGTGCCCCAAAATGATACAAAAAGGGGTGCAGCAGGGCGGAACAGGATGCTTGCAGGCTTTTTCAATGGTGTTCCAAACATATGCAATTTCACTTAAACACACGGTGCCTTGGAACGCAACCCCCCATAAAGTGGGAGTTGCCTGTACAGGACTTTCCATGTTTTGCAAAAAATTAAAAATTAAAAAAAAAATCCCACTTTAACATAATGAACACAAGTCAGCCAAAGTTCAGTTCCCATAGAGGAGATATAACGCCATTGACATTAAAGGAGTTTAAGAGTGCACAACATTTACAAGATGCTGGACCATAGCTGTAATCTTGATAAAGATGTGATTAATAATCCATCATTAATATATGCCTTTTTGTTTACAAACATATCATGCCAACTATTTCCTTAAGGTCTTAACTCTCCTCTATAAATAGCAACAGTTCCACTACTTCTGATACATCTCATAACACATCTGTTAAATTTCACTCACCAGTCTCAATATTAGCAATCAACCCATTTTGGCTACCTTGCTTGCTGCAATCTGAAATTACCAGGCTGATTTACAGATTTTTAAACCCAAGGTACCATACACACAAGGGAGAAGCAGGGCACACCACATCACACTTACAATGACATCCATGACAGACTGTGCACATGGAATCATAGAGTTGGAAGGGACCCTAAGCAGTGGCGTAGGGTGGGTTGTCAGCACCCGGGGCAAGGCAAGTAATTTGTGCCCCCTAACCCGTGGATTTGTGCCCCCTAACCCGTGGATTTGCACCCCCAACCCTAACCCCCAGATGTTGCGGCCGGTGCGGCCGGCCCCCCCTGCACCCCCCATGCTACGCCACTGACCCTAAGGATCATCTGGTCATTCCTGCGCTGCAGTGCAGGAATATGCAACTGTTCCATGCAGGGATCAAACCTGCAACCTTGGCTTTATCAGCATCATGCTGTAAGCACCTGAGCTATCCAGGTATGCAATGGCAAAAGTTACCCTTTGAATCTCTTTCTAAAGCTAGATGCTACACCACACACCCACAAAAATCCAAACGTAGACCTAGCCAAACACTACAATGGTGCTATCTTTCAAATGCCAAAATGCCCAATCCCATAAACACACAGAGGACCACAGAAAAGGTCAATGCAACCATCTCTGCAGGGCAGAGTGTTGAGGCAGAAGTCCACGCCACATTCAGCAGAATGATCAGGAGCACCAGCAAGGCTGACTTACCATATTTTGAAGCGAAGTAATGCAACCGTTAGGTCCAGTGCTTTTTTTCCCTAGAAAAATAGGTGCCGGTACTCACCGTGAAGTTGTTACAGTAAGTGCCACACTTTTGAACAACAACAACAAAAAGAGATGCCGATACTGCATACCCTTGAAGTACCCACTGGAAAAAAAGCACTGGTTAGGTCTGTAGTTTAAAATGATCTAATTGCCTGACAGAAACTTGTCAGGCAATTCCCTGCCCCGAATCAGTGTAGGGAAGTGAGGTGCTCCACACAGAGACCCCAATAATACAGCAGGGTTGGGTGAGAACAGGTCATGTACCTTTTAGATTTGTTTTTAAGTAACTGCAACATCACTGTTGTTCATTTCAGCACGGCACCCCATAAAATCCAACAATTTGGTAGTTTTGTGCATCGTGCAGCAAGTCGGTTAACTAATATACTGTACTGAAGAAACTGTGGCCGCATTTACATTAGGATGTTTTCACGTTTCAGCTCTGTTTCACATACTGGTGTGCTCCAATATACCCAACTGCGCGTGAAAGCTGCCATGCTAAGCCCACTAAACTGAGAGTAAGTCCCACCGAAGTTAGCATGACTTACTTTTGAGTAGCCACATAGAGGACTGCACACTTTCAGAGATGCAATACCCAGCCTACAACTGCCTGCATTGCACCCAGGATCTGTCATTAGCTTGAGGAAGTAAAGATCCATCAGAGGTGGATTTGCAGTGTGTGTGTGTGTGTTTTAAAAAAATCCAGGTTGGCTCATACATGGATGACTTCTATGGGTGAGTAAGCCTTCACAGAAATAATAATGCCATAGGTGGCACTTTTGTATCTCTTTGCATCACCTTGTACACAATGCTTTTCAATGGAGTCACTTGGCATCCCACATTCACCTATCATTCATCAAGTGAACAGCAGTGAAGTGTACAGAAATCAAGTGTGAATCAGGCCTTTGTTGTGAAGAAATGGGGCCATGACAGTGCTGCACTGCAGATGTTATCAACGTGAGTTTGCAAGGCTTTCACTACTTTTTTAAAACAATCTAACTGCTTTTGGGAAGAAACATTTGGAGAAGGGCTGCGGCTCATTTGTACAATGCAAGCAGAAGGACCCAGGTTCCATTCCCAATATATCCAGGAAGGGCTCAGAGAGGCACTTGCCTGAAGCTCTGCAGAGTTGCTGCCTCCCAGAGTTGACAGTATGAACTAGATTCCTGAGTCTTAGAATCATAGAATAGAATCATAGAATTGTAGAGTTGGAAGGGAGCTTGAGGATCTTCTAGTCCGATCCCCTGCAGTGCAGGAAAATGCAGCCATCCCATACGGGGATTGAACCTGCAAGCTTGGCGTTATCAGCACCATACTCTAACCAAGTGAGCTATCTAGGCATAAGGCAGTTCCTTGTGTCCCTTTATAGTGGCTTCTGCCTCCCGCTGTTGGATCAGGCCAGATGTCCATCCAGTCCAACATTCTGTTCTCACAGTGCAGTGGCCAACCAGATGCACACTTGCCTGGGAGCAAACCCCAGTGAACAGCGTTGTGAGAACCACTTACTCATGAGTCAGCACTGCTAAACTTATTTGGCTTCCTTCTGAGTAAAAATGCATAAATGTGCTAATGTCCATATTCTCTTCTCCTAACATAATTTGGTGTCTAGAAAAAGATGATTTTTTTTAATTAAAAACAAATAGAGACATGTTTTAATTTTGTACTTTCATATTTATTCTTATGGTCTATAGTTGTTGTTCTATTAAATAAACATAACAGGCAAACGTGTATTACGTTTCTCCCTCAAGTATCAATCATTCTCTTATAGAGCAATCCCTATTCATACCTACTCAGAGTGAGCCCCACTACGCTGAGTGGGGCTTAATACCAGAGAAATATGTATAGGATTGCCACTGTAAGTACTAAAACCAACTAGCACCGAGATAGATGCAGATCTATGGCTCAAACAGAAAGAATCATGAGCATGAAATAATTTCACCCATTAAGAAGGGCAACGCAAGCTTTAATTAGATCAGGGGAGGAAATTTAATTTGTGTAAATTCAGAAAATATATTCCGTGGTGGGCAAGTGCTTTAGTAGGTGAGATCCAAGTAAACAGGTCGTTGTTCATTTGAGTGCCGCGAAGAGCATGCCAACACCAGGCATCTATTAACTTCGTAATAGATAGGCATGCAATGCATATGTATTAACATCTTACCATACATAATTCTGTGGCCTTTACGGACGCTGCTTCAAAACTAGTATTTATTTATTATCCACTCTTCCCCCTGAAGGAATTCAGGGGCATAGTCTAGAATCATTAATATTTAATTAAAACATTAAAAAAATTAAAACTATGATAAAAATGCATGGTGACCAACAATATATTTGACTTCCTTGCGTATGACCCCTTTTGGCTTTAATGGAGATTCATTCTGCCTATGTTCACCAGATCCAGACCCTGGAGGTTAAATTCCTGTACCTTTTAGGGCAGAACAAAAGTCAGAATTTTCCCAGGAGAAGCTTTTTGCAACATAGTGATGCACTGGCCATACCTGCAGCAATGTTCTCTTCTCTGCTAATTTTAAAGGTATAGGATTCAGAAGGTACACAGGACATCTCCTTAAAATAGATAAGACTATTTTAAGTCTTGTCTATTTTATCTTATCTATTTTATTTTATCTATATGAATAATCTATTTCAGTCAGTGTAGATAATATTGGACTAAATGGACAAACAGGTCTCATCTGCACTGTTCATTTGAAGCAGTATTATTGCACTTTAAACAGTCACAGACCCTCCAAGTGTCCCTATTTTCCAGGGACAGTCCCAGTTTTACAGAAGCCATCTCAGTTTCTGATTTGATCCTGCAATGTCCCATTTTTCCTTAGAACGTACCTATTTTCATTGGAGAAATGTTGGAGACTATGGAGTTATGAGACACACGCACATAAGCCAAAGAGATATGCAACGATACAACCTTTAGAAGACGTCTGAAGGCAGCCCTGTATAGGGAAGTTTTTTAATGTTTAATGTCTTATTGTGTTTTTATATATATTGGAAGTCGCCCAAAGTGGCTGGGGCAACCCAGTCAGATGGGATGGGTGTTGTTGTTGACTAGGACATCCCTATTTTCATCAGAGAAATGTTGGAGGGCTTCCCTCCAAGAATATTGGGAACTGTAGTTTGTTGTGGGTGCTGAGATTTGTTACGAAACCCCTATTCCCCCTGCACAGAGCTGCACTTCTCTGAACTGTCAATCCATCTTCACAAGGAACTCTGAGAGTTGTAACTCTGTATGTGAGTCTCCATCACAGGTCTTCCCCATCAATGACAGGCTTGATCCTGGGACCTCCTGCACACATTGAGCTATGTTCTCTCCATTCATACACTGCCAGGGCTAAGCAATACTAGTAAGGATTTGAAAAAACCTGACTTAACCTCCACAGTAGAGAAAGACAATGCAGAGCCTGAAGGGTTGTATTCTCCCACATGAACTTGCCCTCCAATTAAGATCTCTCTCAGAGTCCCTTCTTCAAGTGAAGGGCTGGGGCCTGTGGGTGGAAGCTGCCAAAAAGGGATGAAAAAAATAGTAATTTTCCACTTCAGAACATTGTCTTCTTTATGCCTGGGAGCTCTGAAGCATTTCATGTATTTTTTTCCCCCTCGGTTGTTCATACATTTGGTGGTTTGTAACTGATTTATTGTAAGTTGAGTGGATATGATTGCTTTTGATGTATTGCTGATACTTTGTTGATTTTTGGGTCGCAGCCAATATTAATCCTACTCAGAGTAGACCCACTAAAGTTAACAAATGTGACTAACTTAAGTCTATTAATTTCTACAGTACTGTAGAAAGGCAGAATACAAATTAAAATTTGAATTGAGTTTAATTCAATGCCTCTTCCCCCAATTGCCTGCCTTCAGAGGTCAGCCAGCTGCCCCCCAACTGCAGAGAGGGCCTTTCCTGCGATGGCACCCAAATTATGGATTTCTCTCCCTAAAACTGTGTGCCTGGTACTTTCTTTTACTATTATTTAGGTACCAGATAAAGTTTGTCTTGGTGTCTAGGGCCTTTAATGGTGTCTTACAATATTTGCCCCTTATAAATGGAGTAACTACTATTTTATCCTGGCTGTGTGTTTTTTAATAAAACAAAACACTAATGTGCTTGTGGTTGTTTTTAACCTGCTGTTTAATCATGTTTCTTTTATGCTGTACTGTACATGTTTTATCAAACCGCCTTGAGGCTATTGTGAAAGGTAGGCTATAAATACCTCAAATTAAAGTGAAATGCTTTTAGACCAAGATCTATATGCATGCATTCTTTCCAATCCCATGTAGAGTCCAGCAACAGCAGCATGTGTTTGTGAGTGAGGTGGATTCAGTCCTCCATTCTCCTACGATTCCTGTCAGTTTCAATCCCATTCTAAAAGCTTACTGCAATACATCTGGCACAAAGTTTTATGTCAATGCAGCTGGCCTCAAATCCCTGTAGGATGATACACAAGGATAGTCATCCCTAGACTTTCTCCCTGCCATTTCTGCATTCCACCCTTTAGTCAGCTCAAGAGCAGCAGCTGTTTGTGGCACTGCAGTGCCACATCTGATAATTATGGCTACTGCCAGCACGGCAGCTTGGCCCCCAACTACTGCCCCACAATGGCTTCCCTACACTCTTTCATTCTTATCACCCATGCACCGTTTAATACCATGACATTGCCTTGGCACAGAGTGGGGTCTCATAATAATATGACCCTTAGCAAAAAGGAGCTAAAGCAATTGGGAATTCCCAGTTACAGGAGAAAATATGTTACAGACCTTTTTTTCTTTTCTCCGCCAAAAATTAATCTCAGGGTTGTGGGTTCTGGCCCCCCACCTTGGGCAAAAGATTCCTACATTGCAGGGAGTTGGACTAGATTGCCCTCTACAATTCCATGATTCTATTGCCAGATGGGGACACGGGTGGCGCTGTGGGTTAAACCACAGAGCCTAGGGCTTGCTGATCAGAAGGTTGGTGGTTCGAATCCCTGCAACGGGGTGAGCTCCCGTTGCTCTGTCCCTGCTCCTGCCAACCTAGCAGTTCAAAAGCATGCCAAAAAGTGCAAGTAGATAAATAGGTACCGCTCCAGCGGGAAGGTTTCCGTGCGCTGCTCTGGCTCACCAGAGTCATGCTGGCCACATGACCCGGAAGCTGTACGCCGGCTCCCTTGGCCAATAAAGCGAGATGAGCGCCACAACCCCAGAGTTGGTCACGACTGGACCTAATAGTCAGGGGTCCCTTTATTGCCAGATGAGAGAGTACTTTATAAGCAAGTTTACCCTTTGCATTTGGGGGTGGGGAGCTGAATCTGACTAGCACGCCAAACCCTTCCTCCTGCCCCTCTGGGCCAACTTTAACAAGTGGGCAACTCTGCCCAAATGTCAATTACCTGACGTCATGAAAATTTGGAAGGCGTCTTTGAAGTCCATGAGTTATTTCAAAACAAACTGCTTGTAAATAAGACTTCAAAGTGATGGTAGCCATACCTTTACCTGCCTTTCACCTGAGGTCTCATCAATCTGGGAGTAGCAGGAGGCTTGTTGAAGTCACCTTTCTTATCAAGATGCAAAAACAGGGCTAGCACAAGAGGACAGTGGTGATGAATGTTTTGAGACAGAGATGCCTGATCATTTGGAAAGACATTCTAATCAACTCCACATTTCTGTTCCTGCCAGTGTCCCACTTTATAAGCAATCACACATACACACAGTTGTTCCTCCTTAACTGGCTGGAGTAACCAATTATGGTTGCCAATACTCTTGAACTAGAACTGAACTAAGAATCAGGGGATGGAACATTGTCTCATTGCCAGTTGGCCAAACTAACTCATAACCCTTCCATTATTTACCCTATGCCATATTATTGCTTAAACCAGCATAAAATGCTATGTATCAGTAATTCCCAACCAGTTGGCTAGAACCCAAAATTGAATACAGAAGTGAACTCCAAACTCCATGATACATTGAATGCATCTTCATAGTTTAAAAATACAAAGCAAAATTACTGTATGGGACAGATTTGGAACATGGTGCAAGTGCAATGGGGTCAATCCTTTCCCCACACAAACCTTGTAGGCCCATGCACAATATTTGTCCCAGGAGGAAAGCAACTCTTAAGAGGTTTCCCAAGGAAAGAAGCTGTAGCACAGGGAAGAAAGAGTTAACCTTCCTCCACCCATGACACAGGCCCAGGTCAGGACCCCCTACAGCCATTGTTTTAAATGCACACAAAATGGACATACCTGCAAATATTCATTTAATGTATTGGGTCCTTTGAGCCTGAGCTTCCAGGATGTTAAATATGTTTATAGTCAGTGCAGCAAAATCCACACTGACTATATGTGAATTAATAGTGTTGAATTTGGACCTGGATCCAAATCTGTGCTATACTGTGAATCCGCTCAGTGGCCTTTGCAAAGCCCCACCTCCTGCCCAATCTTGTATATTATTTGAGGTCTAAATGAATGCCTGGGGTGGGAGGCAGCAGCATGCTCCTGGCCTCCCCTCCTCTATGCATTTGTACAGAGCCCTTGCCTGTACAATTTTATATGTGAGCCTTCCTATACACGTCCTAATGAACACACATAGGTCAAGGAACCTGCCACTGCAATGCCACACACACACCCCTCAAAAAAAAAAAAAACACCACATGCACACACGCTCATTTAGTCCTCAAATAACATCTAAAAATTCCCTTGTCTGTCAGCTTCGCTTCCCATTTGCAAAGTGGTGACGATGAGATAAGGATTTCAAAATGTCTCACATGCTAATCATGCTCCTAATAATATTGACTTCCAGTCAGGGGGTGGGACAAAAGGATGCACAAGAAGGCCCAGTGACTGCTGCCTCCAGGTCATCAGCTGAACATTCTTGAGTTTGGTAATGGCAGGTATGCAACTCCTGTTTTCCCACTCACTTAGAACTTCATGCATATAGTACATATAGATTCTAAGATATACTCAGAGTCGAGAGTGGATTTCATGCTCTTTATTCAGCTCATAGTAGTGAGGAGGAATGAAAGTTCCCCCAGAATGTCTGCTTTATATACATTATTTACACAATGGACCCCACGTGATTGGCTATTTCCGGGATTCACCTGTAGGCCATTCAGGTTGCGGATTCACTTCCACCTGGAGCTGGATTGGGTGGCTCCTGTGGACCAATCAGACTACTGCATTCTGAATCCTGTTGTTCTAGGACCAATCAGACTGCTGCATTCTGAATCCTGTTGTTCTAGGACCAATCAGACTGCTGCATTCTGAATCCTATTGTTCTAGGACCAATCAGACTGCTGCCTTTTGGATCCTATTCAACTCAGTACGTAACAGATTCACTTATATATTAGAATAAAAACAGCATCATATGGAGCAAGTCTCTTGGGATGGCAAAATGTTCAGAGATCCCAATGCAACAGAGAACCAATCTTAGAGGTGCACATTGCATTGCCACCGAGGATACTGAGGTGCTCCACTTGATTTGTTCACAGCTACCCACATGTGATCAGAAAGTTGTGTTTCAACAAGCCCTGTGGTACTGGGAGAGGCCTTCTGTATGGCACAGTACTGCCCCTTGAAAAGGCAAGGTGTCTAGGGCCTACTCTGATCTGCCCTCTCTTCCCAGAACTTGTAAAAGCTGAGGAAGACTAAACAAGGCACTAGGGTGGTGGTGGGGTGGTGGTGCAAGGCAAAACAAGCTTAATAATAACAAAATATACAGACTTTGAAACTTTGACTTATTTTGCTCACTTTAAATATTAAAGAAAACCAAGCAAGTCACAAAATATTTCCCCTTGAAAATAAATAAGTAAAAGTTAAGGACCAACATGCCTCCTTTCCCAGGACCCAGATATGGAAGTCAAAATATATTTAACCACCGCATTTCTAATAGCATATTCTCTCAACTTCTTAAACTAAATTGCTTCATTGTGTCAGTCATTCTGAAATGTTTCACATGCCATTCAGTGATAGGAATCCCAAGAAGCAAGCAAGGCAGATGAAAGAAAAATAGAGGGAAGGAAAAGAAGACATTGTTATTTGGAAAAAGTTGGCTACACGTTCACATACAAATGGCTTTTGAACAACTCAGACACATCAGTGTTAAGAGAAACTCCAAGCACAGACATTCTGTTTGCTTTTCAAACTCCTTTTCATCATATGTAAAACTGAATACTAAGAATTTTATTCAGAAGGTGATGAAAATTCCAGCTGATACCACAGACTATTCATTTTCCTAGGCAATCAAACACAAGTTGATACATTTTGCATGATCCACCACAGGCTTAGAAGCTACGAAACTGCTTGACTCTAATCATGAAATTAAACGTTTCATGTAACAAAAGAACACTTGCACTATGTGAATGAAGTATGTTGAATACCCAAAACTAGGACAATGCAACAAAAGTAAAGTATGAATTAAGTTTATTTGTAGGGTCTTACTCCTGGATGCAACAATAACTCTCTATCCCAATTTTCTTTCAGTTTACCCATTAACAAACCCAATCAAGATGACTAGTGGTTAACATCCTAATGTCTCTAAAAATTAAAGCATCTTGTAATGTTTAAATGGCAGGTCCTTTTGTTTTGGCTTCACGCTGCGGTGAGGTTTGCACAGCAAGTTACTCAGAAGTAAGCCCCACTGAGTTCAGTGAAACTTTTTATCTAATAAATCTTCTTAGGATTTGCACAGTCTTATTTTTGCTAAAGCAGGAAAGCATTTTAGTCATTCATCACTCATCATTACAACTAATATGCCAAAATGCATATTAGGAAAAACTGAGCGAAATATGTTACTTGGTACTTAATTCAAAGCATGATTTAGCCATCATCAACACAGTTTCTTTCATGGCTGTGTAAACACTCCAATATTTGTTCTTAAAGGTCAGGCGCTATATTTTGTGCATAGCTTGTTTTCCCCCTCAAGAATCGTAGCATCATATGCAAACGCTGCCTCAGACAAACTTTAGAACATGGACCAGTCATTGACCTGCTACAGTACATCAACCACTGTCAAAGAAATCTATTCATGCAGCCACCACACGCATTGCCAAGTCTTTCCCACCTTAAAATCATAACCTATTTATCCTCCTCTGAGTCATAACAAACAGAGCATGATCGATCATATTCAAGACTATTCCTCAGGGCTGTTTTACAGTTTAGAGGGGTTTGCCTATATTTCACATTAATTGATCAATTAATTTCACAGCAGACGCATACCTCAGGACCACAGACTACTTGCGGCATATATTAAAGGCTTTAGCTAAGGCAGAAACAGGGAGCGGAAACCAGGAGAGGGAAACCATTATTACCACAACAAAAAGCTGTGGGAGTGTGTGCACTGGTGTGTATGAGAGAGAGAGAGAACAAAAAAACCTCTACAACTTTTGGAAAGAAAATAGCTTGCAAGTATACGTATACCAAAATCCACATCCAGTTGCTGCATTGCTAACAGAGTGATGCTGAAACTAAAAGATAACATGAAGCACCTGAGCTTTTTTTTCCACACTTAACTAGGCAGCCTCCATCCTAATCAAAACTGCTATACTGTACATGTCTTGCTATAGAATATTTGCATTTTGCACTAAGTTGTGCATCACCATACCAGAACCAGAATTTCATTTTTCCCCGATTTGGGAGAACCAGCAACAGCATGTTATAAAACACTTTTTTAAAAAAAGAAAGAAAAAGACTAAGGATAATGCGGAGTGGGGTGGTAAGAACCGAGATCACCTAGGAGAGTTTTGCTTATCCTGTACATTTCCATAGGCCTCTAATAATGTTTCTTATCTATTCTTATTCATTCCGGCTGGACCCCATGAAAGGGAATCTGCAGCATTTTGGGGTACCTAGGCATCTCAAAAATCTCCACCATCTCTGAAATATCTAGAAAGAAGCTCAGCATAGCATCCTCCTTGGAAGAAGTCATCATAAAGTAAACTGGACAACTATCCTGAGAAGCAACCTCTCTCTCTCGCTTGTGCCTGGAGGGATCTACATTCCTGTGTTCACTTCTGGTTATCCTAGGCTGTGCATTTTTCTTGCTTGCAAGGGGAAGGGAAGGGGACCTTCTATTCCTTACCCCTCTTTTGTTGTTGCAGAGATGCAACATCTTTGTTATTTAAAAGGAAATCGGGGGCAAAAAAGGGCTTTATTATTTAGGTCAGTTTCTCCGACTGTCTTGAGTCCAGCCTCAAGACATCCTCCTCACTGGTCGTTCAGCTGGTCAAGGAGGCAAGTGCTTCCTGCGGGAGTGCTTTGATGTGTTGTTTTCTTATACATAAACTGGAGAAGATTGCACCGTCTTCCTTCGTCCGTTTGCACGAAGGTCCTGCGCCTTGGCAAAGTTGCCATGGCCCAAGCGTGCTGTCCCCCCCACACCGCAGTACCTGCAAGTGGGGAGCAAAAGGTTGCCTTCCAGGAGGAAGGATCAGCGCCAAGCTAAACCCACCACCACCGAGCCCACTACCAACCCTCGCCTCGTCCTGTGCAGAAGGGAAGACCGAGCTCGCTCGCTCGCTCACTCGCTCTCTCCCCCACCCCACCCCCCGGAGAGCTGAAGGGGCTGCTGGGGCATCCAGCCTTCTTTGGTATTCTGGGAAGGAGCTGCTTCTGTTTGCTGCAGCGGGGAAGCGGACGGAGCCAACACACACACGAAGGGAGCAAAACGTCTCCCTCTCTCGGGATGCAGAGTTAGTCCCTTTGCATTTCAAGTCTGAAGCCAGGGAGGAAGGAAAAGGCTGCCCCCCAAGCACCAGCTGCCAACCCTGCTGCAGCTTGTTGGTGTGTCAGCGGATGCTTATGATCTACTACACTGCAGTACCAGCGTCAAGAGCCTCCTGCTTAGAAACTGCCACTGCAGGGCAGGCAACACCAAAAACACATACACACACTACACGAGTCTTTCCACCCCACACCCCTGGCTCCTTTCTAGGCTCCCCACAAATCTCCACAGGCTCTTGCCCTCCAAAGCACTGCTAGGGACGGCAGATCCCCGCCCAAGACCACACAGGTGATCCCAACTATCCAACTCGACAGGCTTGAGCCTGCGTGTGTGTGTGTGTGTGTGTGTGTGGACGGGGAGGAGGAGGGGGTCTGTCTGGCTGTGGCGCTGCTTCCTTGGGAAGACTCTCCTTCTCCCAGCCTCCCTCCCTCTCTCCCCAAACTCTCTCCGTTTGCCAGCGCTGTCCTTCCCCGTTGACACGAGGGAAAGGGAGTTAAGGGGGGGTGGGGAGGCTTGGAGGAGGCGGTGGGGTTGTGGGGCTGCCCTAAGCACCTGCAATTTGCATTTCCTTATGTAACGTCCTGCAAGTTTCCCCGTTGGAGCTTGCTGGGGTTGGAAGCTGACAAGCAGACAGGCTGGGCTGATCAACAAGGCGCAAAAAAGTGAACCTAGACAGGCGCGCAAAAAGCTAGGTCATTTTTTCTTTTTTAGATCCTGGGCTTCATGGGTTAAGGAGGCAATGTGCATTGCATGACTTCCTTTCACATGTGGCAAGTCAGCCCTGCTGCTGCGTATGGAGACAGAGGGGGGGCTCCTTCTCCTCCTTCTGAGTGGGGCCTTGGGCTTATGCCCCCCAAAGTCCTGCTCAGAGACTCTCCACTGCACACACACACACACACCTCTCTGCCTAGGCTACTGTTGGACAGGTGGACTTTCTCTTAGTTCCCTTCCAGGCACAAACTCCCTGAAAGTGTTTCTCTCTCTTTTCTCTCTGCCACCAGATTGCAGGCTAGGGGGAATGCGGGGATGGGGAAGGGCAGCTGACGAAGATCTGGTGAATAAACACAAAGAGCTGGGTTTTGCAAGGGTTTCTCTTCTTTCCCCCCCTGTCCACTTTAGAAGCACGAGCCACGCTTGCAAGTTGAACCGAAAGTCTCAGGCAGGGCGCCCTCAGGTACACCCACCAGTCGCGCAAGGCCCTGAGACCTCTGCTGGAAACTGTTGCGGGGAGCGAGGAGACCAGGAAAGAAATGGGGGTTATGAGACACTGCTACAATTCCATCTTCCGGTTAAAAAATGTCAACAAAGATCTAAGTTTTCTCTCCCCACACCCACCCTCCCACCCTCTCTCTTCCCCGTTGGAAACAATTCATCCAAAGCAGATTTTGGCGAATTTCCTGCAAACACAGCCTGGCTTATTTGTACACCGCGCTGCACGCAAGTCTGCACCGGCCTGCTTTCCTATTTCCCCCTTTCTCCCCTCGACAGGACTGCAGACCTGGCGCTATGGGGAGCAACAGACGAGAGTAACACAAAGGTGGGGGGTGACTGACACACACACACACACACACACACACACACACACACACACTGTGATGCAGTGTATTGCTTACCAGTTGGGTTCTTGTTCTTCTTAAGACTCTTGCCACAAAGACACTGCAGCATATGCGATCCTTTGCTGAAAATGTTCCAAAGAAACCACATTGATTTGGGCGAAAAGCAATCCTGCGCTTATACACCCTGAGAAAGAGGAGATCCTTGTGGTTGTTGCATAATAATAAAAATTGAGATCAGGGTCTCCTCCAGAGGGGCACCAGTTTTATCATTGGCCACCACAACAAAAAAAACAAAAACAAAACAAAAACAAAAAAGAGGAAAAAAAGATTAAATCCTGATCTCCCAGGGTTTTTTTTTTTTATCCCCTTCCTTTCCTTTCTTTCTCCCCCCCCTTTCCCCCTCACGTGGTTAATTTCTTTCAGACTTCTCAATGGATGCGTTTTTCAGCCAGGGTGCACGGTTATCTCCCTCCTCCAGAACGACGCTGGATTATCACCCAAAACTGTGGAAGAAGAAAAAAGACATAGATCCTTCTCTTGCTTGCCTTCTTGTTCCTGTTCCTTCTCCTCCTCTCTTTCAGATGGAAGCCAACCAAGACATGAGGCGATGAAATTCCAGCCAAGGCCAAAAACTAACCCGAGACAACAGTAAAGCGCGAGAGATCCCCACAGAGGAAACCATAGCCTGTGACTTGATGGCTGGGAGGCTGGGTGGATCTGCAGAACAAAGCCAAAGCAGGATGCATCCTACTAAAAGACTGCCATAGTGCAGCCCCTGGAAGGGAGAACGCACAGCGCCCGGATCTCCTCCACCACCACCCAGCTCAAGTCTGATGGATGAAGGCAGGTGCTCCCCTCGGAAAGTGCTGGTTTCTACCATCAAATCATCTCAGGGATGTATGTAATTGTGTGGCACCTGCGGTTCCCAGTTGCACAGCAGATGCAAATCTTTAGCCCTTAGCATGCAGGCGAACCACACACGCGACAGAGGCAGGTCTCTTCTCTCTTTCTTTCTCTCTCTCTCTCTCCCTGCTCCGTCCAGCACTGGCGTGCATTAGGGGGAAACGGAGACGGATCCTCCCCCCTCATGCACACACACACACATAGATAGAGAGAGAGAAAGAGAGAGAGAGAGAGAAAGACGCAGGCACACACTGGATTCTGCTCCTGAGCCTGGGCTATGAGTTACAGGCTTTCAACGGGAGTAGGAGGAGTTGAGATTTGCATGGGGAGCCTGGCTTTCCATGACGTAGCCACGTGCTCCCGAGCCTGTCACCAGTGAGATGCTTCAGCCAGCCCAGGGAAGGCAGTGTCACTGCAGTCTCTGCCTTGTCCCCCCACCCACCCAACCCCCCCTCTCCTCCGTTTCTCTCACCTAGCGTGCTGCAGCTTAAAATGCTGGACCCAGCCTGCCACTTGTACACTCCAGGGAGAAGTGCATCCCTGCATGCTAACCACAAAGGCAAGGAAAACCCACACACACAGCGTGACACATTCAGAGTTGGAGGGAAAGGGGGTGGGTGGGAATGAGAGATGCCTTGGAAGACCCTGATCACCAAACAGAGAACCACAGGAACGTAGAGTTGGAGTGGGTCCATGAGGATCATCTAGTCCAACCCCCTGCGATGCAGGAATCTTTTGCCCAACATGGGGCTTGAACCCACAACCTGAGATTAAGAGTCTCATGCCTCATGCTCTACCGACTGAGCTGTTCTAACAGCAGGAGAGATAGTTAATTTTACTTGTCTAGACCTGGGGCTTAGAGGGACGCGGGTGGCGCTGTGGGTCAAACCACAGAGCCTAGGACTTGCCGATCAGAAGGTTGGCGGTTCAAATCCCTGTGACGGGGTGAGCTCCCGTTGCTCTGTCCCTGCTCCTGCCAACCTAGCAGTTCAAAAGCACACCAGTGCAAGTAAATAAATAGGTACCGCTCCGGCAGGAAGATAAACGGCGTTTCCGTGTGCTACTCTGGTTCGCCAGAAGCGGCTTAGTCATGCTGGCCACATGTACGTCCGCTCCCTCGGCCAATAAAGTGAGATAAGCACCACAACCCCAGAGTCGGTCACGACTGGACCTAATGGTCAGGGGTCCCTTTACCTTTACCTTTAGACCTGGGGCTGCCAAAACGAAGCTAAACATTATCTCAAAGAAGCCAGAAGAAGGAGAGATTATATGCCTACCCCATCCAGGCTTCCTCCTGATCCTAAATGAATTCCTGCATTGCAGGGGGTTGGACTAGATGACCCTTGGGATCCAGGAGACAGGAGATGAGTAGCTGCTGCCATCAAGCCCAAGAGAACAGCTGCACATTGGCAACTTCCTTCCACCTTGGAAATGTGCACTTCTTGTTGAAAATGTTGTTTATATCCTGCACTTTTCTTCCATCATGAAACTTGTGGTGACGTGTAAGGGGGTCCCCAGGTGGTTTCTCATCCTGGCATTTGCCAGACTCAAGTCTGCTGAGTTTCAGCTAAATGGCTGTGCTACATGCCCTCAGACAATGCCCTGGGACCAAACTTTAGTGTCTGAAAGTCCACTGTTGCTCTACAAAAAAACATGTTGACATTAGACCTGGGATCAAACATCTATGTTGTCATGAGCTCATGAGACTGAGGCAAATCCTGGTATCGGTTCTCTACCTGTAGAATGAGGGTAGAAGTGTCCTCTTTCACTTGGATGTTGAGCTAATGAAGAAGGTTAATATTGCCCCAAACCATGCACATCTTTATAATGCTATAAACAATAGAATTTATGGCATGAATTGCAAATATATACAACACTGTTTTTGTTATTAATACAGCTCTATATAATGCTTGGTGGTGCTGTGGGTTAAACCACAGAGCCTAGGACTTGCCGATCAGAAGGTCGGCGGTTCGAATCCCCGTGACAGGGCGAGCTCCCGTTCCTCGGTCCCTGCTCCTGCCAACCTAGATGTTCGAAAGCACCTCAAAGTGCAAGTAGATAAATAGGTACCACTCTGGCGGGAAGGTAAATGGCATTTCCGTGTGCTGCTCTGGTTTGCCAGAAGCGGCTTAGTCATGCTGGCCACATGACCCAGAAGCTGTACGCCGGCTCCCTCGGCCAATAAAGCGAGATGAGCGCCGCAACCCCAGAGTCGGTCATGACTGGACCTAATGGTCAGGGGTCCCTTTACCTTTATATAATGTTTGCACTTATACAGCTGAGGTTCTTTAGACCCCACGTCCTCATTAAAGCAAGAATGGCCCAATAGTGAAAACTGCTTTTCTGGGAATCATTATTCCAAGAAATCTCAGGTCTTCTCAGGAAATCTCAGGTAAACTGCTGCTTACCTGAGATTAAATCCATTAACAAGACAGAGGTAGGAGAGGAAAATTATGGCCAAGACAGTCTCTAAGCAGGACTTATAACTGCTTAAAACCTGAAATCCCAGATGTGACAAGCATGTTACAAACCTATCCACGTTCCATTCCCAGTTCCTTATATTCTCAGTATCATGCTTATCTTGACATATTAGCTCTACCAACATGTACCTCTTACTTTAGCTTTTAGTTCTTGCACTACTGTGTGAAGAACTTCCTCACAAACTGTACATGCCACACAGCTTAATGCTAAGGAACATGGTTCGTATGCAGACAGTCCCAAATTTAATCGCCAACATAGACAGCTAAATTCTCAGGTAACAGTTGCTGTAGTTGTTGTATTTATTTATAGCTCAGTTGGTTAGAGCATAGTGATGATAATGCCAAGGTTGCAGGTTCAGTCCCCATATGGGACAGTTTCATATTTATTCCTGCATTGCAGGGGATTGGACTAGATGATCTTCAGGGGTCTTTCCAGCTCTACAATTATATGATTCTGTTTTCTGGCTTTTCCTCAGGACAGGGACTCAAGGCAGTTCACAAAAATGGAAACAAAACAGGTAAAACACAGATAGCTATAAAGGCAGGAAAAAAATAGTTTAAAAGTAATTAAATTATAAGGGAATGAAAATGACATAAAAACAAATCGATTTAAGTGCATAGAACAGCCCTTTCCTTAAAAAGAGCCAGTTCCCCAAAACCTGCCAGAATAATAATAATAATAATAATAATAATAATAATAATAATAATAAAGTCTTCGCCTGAAGGCAAAAGGAGAACAAGGAGGGAGCCAGTCTAGCCTCTCTAGGAAGGGAGTTCCAGAATCTGGGAGCAGCCACTGAGAAGGCCCTGTCCCACGTCCCCACCAGATGTGCTTGTGAGTGTGACAGAACGAGAATCAGAGTTGGAAGGGGACCACAAGGATCTTCTAGTCCAACCCCCTTGCAGTGCAGGTATCTTTCACCCAATGTGGGTCTCGAACCCACAGCCGTGAGCAAAATATTTGAGGGGCTGGGCCCCCGCAAAGTTGATGGGCATTCCCATTCAAATGGGGTGTGTGCACTGTGTCATGCGATCAAATAATGCGGGGCAGGGTTTACCTGGGCCCCCATAATTCAAGGCCCTGGCCCTGAGATAAAGGGTCTCATGCTTTGCCAACTGAGTTATCCCCAGAGAGAGATTTCCAAGAGATCGTCTACAAGCCCATTGATATCAGAACTTCTGGAGCTGAACAATTAATTACAGTGGCATCCTAAGCCTGTTTACTCAGAAGTAATTCCCATTGAGCTCAATGGTCTTACTCCTTAACAAATGTTCTTTGAATGACACAATGAATCTAAGGAATGGCACTGGAATATGGCAATGTAAAGTACAATGTTACATTTTTAACAAATTATTTTGGAATGAGACCTGAATGAATCCTTGGTCCTGGGTACCTGAAGGAGCGTCTCCACCCCCATTGTTCAGCCCGGACACTGAGATCCAGTGCCGAGGGCCTTCTGGCGGTTCCCTCATTGTGAGAAGTGAGGTTACAGGGAACCAGACAGAGGGCCTTCTCAGTAGCCCACCCTGTGGAACGCCCTCCCACCAGATGTCAAGGAAATAAACAACTATCTGACTTTTAGAAGACATCTGAAGGCAGCCCTGTTTAGGGAAGTTTTTAATATTTAACGCTGTATTGTTTTTAACACTCGACTGGGAGCTGCCCAGAGTGGCTGGGGAAACTCAGCCAAATGGGTGGGGTATAAATAATAAATTATTATTATTATTATCCAAATATCATAATGTGCTGTACTACTTTTCTAGAAAAAGAGGTGCTAGGTTCTCTTAGAATGGCAATGGCGTCTACCTGAGAGGGGCAGGAACTAAGTTCCGGAGAGTTCCAGCTGAAAAAAACGCCCTGATAATATGGGACTTCAATTCATTGGTTTCCCTGAGACCTTGAGAATTCAAGTGCACCGTGTCTACTGTATCACCCCTATCCGTATTCGCATTGACACGAATTTTAAAAGTTTAGTTAGACACGGCTTACCTTTGCAGAAGTTATGCTGGTTCTCTTTCAGCAAGACTTGGTAACGTTATCTTTAGCAATGCTTTCTGTCCCTGGAGCAGATATTAAGCTAACAAGTCTGTAATTTCCCAGATCCTTCCTGGATCACTTTTTTAAAATTAGCGTTTATATTGGCTGCATTCCAGTCCTCAGGTATCAAAGTTGCTCTCAGATGATCTACAATGATTTGTGTTCGGAGAGAAGCCATTTTATACTTGAGTTCTTTCAAAACTCGTGGGTGGACACCATCCAGACTAGTGATTTCTCAGTTTTTGTCATGGAGGCATATCACTTCGTATCTTGCAACCAACATTTGCCTCAGACTCCCTATCCTGTGAATGCACAGGGAATCTTCCACAGCGGAAGCAGTTGCAAAGAAATGGACCCGGTTTCCCTTCAATCTCCTTAGCCTTCGTTGACTCAAGCAGTCACTTAAAGCAGAACTGAAAGAAGCCTTCTCCTCGATCCTGTCAGGTAAAAAGGCATCTGTCAGGGAACTGACATCGGAGCCAGAAGTGGAGGCAAGGCTCCCAAGCGATGCCGGAGAAGGGCCCAGCAGGGAGAGAGGGGACTCATCAGCTGGGGAAGGAAATCAGCGTAACACCAGGGATAAAGGGGGGTGGATGGGGGAATTGGAGAGGGGGCTCCAGGACTCTTCGCCGGAGACCAGCGGGGAGAGCACAGGTCCTCCGCTGCCCACACCCACCCTGCGCAGAAGACTTCCGCGCAGGGAAAGTAGGCGTAGACTTGGCGTCAAAGAACTTCTTTGCTGGAAGAAGTTCAAGAAACGCCCACTGACGGATTCTGCTAGCGACTGAAACAGCCACGGAGTGAAGGGCTGTCCAGCCAGGAAAAGGTTTAACCAGGCAACCTAGCCAGGAGTGGCGGCAACTTACGCACAAGCAACCCCATATAACCATTACAGCATCCATCATGAAGGTTAAGATCTGCAAATGTGAAAGTGTGGCGCGGGGAGGGCAACAAGCGACTCTGCTTGACTGGACTCCTGAGGTAAACTCAAGAGGTTCCCACGTCGACCTGAACTTGGATATCACTATTCAGGGTCATAGACAAGAGTACCTTGTGCTATTTTTCTAGAAAAAGAGGTGCCGGAAATCACCATAAACGCCTCCCTTGTTCTCTTATAATGGCAATGGCGCCCACCTGAGAGGGACAGGAACTAGGTTCCGGAGAGTTCCGGCTGAAGAAAAGCCCTGCTTGTCAATGGGTTTTGCCCAAAGCAAACTTCTGCTGTATACATTTACACACACACACACAGCTACAGCATATTATATTGAATTGCTCATGGGTGTTGTGGTGCTAAAAGTACGCTAATTTACCTCAGAACTTCTTAACTTCTTAACTGTTGAGGAAATGCAACAGTTTTTCAGTTTTTCAACAGTTTTTCAGTGTTGATTAGCTGGGGATGGGTTTCATGGTGGCCTTTCTTGTGTTTTGTTTTGTTTTGTTTGTTTGTTTGTTTTCTTTTCTTTTCTTTCTTTACTTGCTCTTTTAATGATTCTTATTTAACTTGTATTTTATCATTATAAACATTATTTATATGATTATATATGTTTGTTTTTATTTATTTATTATTTTTCTGACAACATTGTGAGGGAAGGAAATCAAAGAAGACTTGCAAATCTATTACTAAAAAGGTTTTTTTTAAAAAAAAATACAGGCAAAATCTCTTAAGTCAATTTAAATTAAAGTTACCAGGTTTCCCTGTTTCCTGGGGACAGTCCCTGGATTTAGAAATCAGTCCCCTGACAAAATCCACCCCCTTCAATTGAAGTTGAAAAGTGTCCCCGGATTCATTGAAAAAAATCTGGTAACCTTAATTTAAATGGAAGACTGAAGCAGCACATGCTTAATAGCATTGATATAAATGGGAGATTTTATATTATTTTTAGACATTTATTAAATTTATATACCACCTTGTACCCACAGGTCTCAGGGCGGTTACAACATAACATCACAATATAAAAACACAAAATATGTAATGAAAATAAAAACAAATGCCATCTTTTTTTATAAAAAAAAACTTAAATGAATTTAGGGTCATCCAGTATACACTGAGGATCAAACCAATGACATTTCATTCCAAAATTACAAAAACAAGAGGTCATGTTTGACTAAGTCATACTCAGAGCAAACTGAATGAAATAAATGAATTTAAGTTACAGGAATCCATTTATTTTAAGAGGCCTATTCTGAACACAAGTAATGTTGGATACCACTCACCAACTATAAATTAAACTATGCCCATTCTTATTAGTATTATGCTGATCCCAGTGTACTGTAAATGGATGCTAATATTTCAATAAATATTTGTTAAATTTACAGCGCAATCCTATGTACATCTACTCAGGATGAACAAATCCTATTGAGTTCACTGAGACTCATGTGAATGTGTGTGCGTGTCTAGGACTGCAATCTTAATTCCATTTCAAATCTCCTAAAATAAGTTATTCTACACATAAGGAGTTATTGACTAAATATTCCTTCTTTGCCACACATCCACCCATTGACAGCATTTCTTGTTGCTTCCAATATTTTGCCATCAGTATTCCAAAAGTACCTAATTACGTACTTTTCAAATTGGGATTTATTCAGATATATAACTGAGGCCAACGCAAGTTTGTGACAGAAACAGGAGGGTGTATTCTCCTTCTCTGGGGAAGTACTTATACAGTGCAAACAATTTATTATACTCCTTTCCTACCCTACATGCTCCCAAAATGGTTTCCAATATATCTGTAAGAGAAATAGAGTCGATCTCAGGGTGTTGATACACGATGTGTATCATTACAAAATAATCCTCATGTTTTCTGACACTGTATGTGGCATACACTCCGAAAGCTCAGGATTAGTACCATACTATTCAGATTTAGAAGTACTTATACAGTAAAATGAGGCATAATTTTCAATTTGTAATACAGCTACATTTAGTGGGCGTAATGCTGAGAACTTTGCCATGGTTTCACAAAGTGTTTAAATTATGTGCTTTGTTAGAAGCCATTAAATCCAGTCCTCCTTTGCTATTAGGCAATACTTCCAAATTTGATTTCTAATGACTTAGTACCTAGCTTTTTGATGTCTGAGTTTTTAAAAAACAAAAAACAAAAACAAATGGATCTCTAGCTTTGCTAAAACAAGCATAACTATGTTCTGCTTTACCTCTGTTCTCTGTCTTATGAGGATGTTCCAATTAGTGCTAGGGATAAAGTTCAGCTATGTGTCATTTTTATATTTCCAAAGGGAAAGACTAACTAGGTTACAACTCAGCCTTGTGTAAAACATCTCAGGTTATATAGGATAGTGCTTTTGTGTCTCTGTGTTGCCTGAGATACAGAAAGCAAAGTTGTAACCTTCTTAGCACGCAACAGAGCCTTTCCTCCTCCCAGGAGGGGAGGGGTTGTGATCGGGAGATGATTCCCGCATCATGCAGGGGGCGCTCCGCCCCCTGCTTCAACTCCAGGGCTGGCGCCACGCCCCTCCCCAGTTGGGCACCCAATAGGGAAGCTCGACGGGGGTGTGGCTTGCTGCTCAAACGCAGCCGCGCCAGCGATCCCCACCATTGCACACACATTGCGGTTAGGCATTGGAATGTGTTGTTGGTGTTTCGGGTGGCAAGGTGTGGCCATCGCCTTTCCCAACAATTTTGGGTATTCCGCTAAAGGAATCCGGCGGTCGTGGATCCTGTCCGACGCCCGTGTGGCGGGGGGCCATGGCGCGACCCTCGGTGACATCAGGAAGAGAGCCTATAGTTGGATTAGCATCAACAGGCTCCCCCTACTGGTGGTTAACCCCTCCTCAGACTCACCCCTCTACGAGTGGGTGGAGTCTAATGTTCCGTGGTCCAATGCCTAAACCAATACCTTCTCACATGCTGTAATCAATAAAGTTGTGGCCTTTACCTTACCCATTAACCTTACATTCTGTGTCCACGTGTCTTTATTCCCCAAGCGGGGATCGGGTCCTCGAATCACAACTTTCTGTTATAGGACTGAAACTAACCACAGCGAGCACTTACTGCAAATACTTTTTTCCAGATATATTATTTAATTACAATACTACTACTACTACTAATAATAATAATATCTTACAGTATAAAGTGTGTAATTAAAATGTATGCATGTTGCACTGTGTGACTCCATAGCTTGTCCAAATGTAGCACTGTTGTACTTTGTCTGATTTTCCGCTCCTTACACCTGTGTTAATAAAAATTAGTAATAATCTTGCAAACTAGTCAAGAGCTTAGCAGTCTGGCTTGACCAGAATAGGAGTGTTTAGGATGCCACAGAAGTCGTTTTGATTTCTAGCCAGCAAGAATGTAGCTGAAGAAAGGAGTGCCACCGTGCAATCGAAATTGTTAATGGCTTCTAATGCCCTGCTTCAGGGTACCTTCAACTAATTATTGCATAAGCCTATCTTAATCATCTAGGTTAATCAACATATTCATTGATTTGTCAGAGGCTGAAAAAGCATTCTGCGACACAAACCTGGCAAGTGTAAGACACAACTGCTGCTCAGCTAAGGTGTCGGTCGTCCACAGCTAGCAATAGAAGTATCTCTTTATTACACAGACCCATGAAGACATTTGACCTAGAAGCTTGTCTCTGGGTCAGGAAGGACCACCTGGCTTGCTCCAGCCTACTTGGTGTCAAGTAGGTGTGGGGAACCTCAGAAGAGTTCTCACCCTTGATGCCCTTAGGGCAAACCCTTCTCCCCAAACCACACTACTCACTAGCCCTGCTTGAAGTCATCTCCACTCTTGCGATACTTTGATTGTACAAAAGGTTCCCTATACAATCCTGGTGGCACATGCCTTTACTCTGAATATTCTACCACACTTGTTCATTCAACAGTGTGTATCTGTACTGGACTGGAAAATGTTTTTATAATAATAATAATATAATAATAATTTTATCATTTATACTCCACCCATCTGGCTGGGTTTCCCCAGCCACTTTGGGCAGCTTACAGCCTATATAGAAACATAGTAAAGCATCAAACATAAAAAAACTAAATAAAGATTGAAGTACTTACAACCTGCTATTTAAGGCCCACATCATAAGAGTTGATCTCCTACCACACTTGTTTCTAATTCAGAGTTTTGTGTTTGATATATGTTGTTGAATCGCTTTGGAATGTTTTATGACAAGCAATTAATCAATGAAATGAATAAATATTATTTGATAATTTGATAATTACTGTTTTTAAATCCTGTTTTAACCACTGCCTTATGTAAACTGATAAGTGGTTTTTGATTAAGTGGTATATAAATAATCATAAAATCATCATCGTGCCAAATAAAATAAATAAATAAATAAATATACAGACTGAATATTGCTATTGACATTTGACATGGAGAGGGATCATCTTGTAGCAAAATTACAAATACCTAAATACAGACCATCATTTACCCTCACTAGATTCAACGTGCTGCCAACCATACGCGGAACAAGTCTGCCCCTGTAGCTTGATGGAGGTAGAAACTGTCTCTCATGCCTTGTTACGCTGCCATTTCTATGAGTATTTATTACCCCTGCTATGCAAAAATCTCCAAATGAATCCGAACTTCAATGTCTAAAATCCCTGGTAGAGGACAAGAATCCTGAGATCACGTTAAGGGTAGCCAAATTCTGTGTGATTGCCATAAAACTTACAGAACAAGCTGTGCTATCATAATGATTAAGGCCTGAAATGATAATTTTAGGTTATATGTTAGTGACTAAGTTCTAATTTATATATTTTTTAACTGTTGCTATATCTGTATTGTCCCTGTTATACCTAATTGCAAATTCAAATGTATCCCGATCGTGTTTTATGACTTCCTTGATATTGTATGTGGGCTGAAACTGGTCTGTGACCGAAATAATAAAATTCATTCATTCATTCTTGTAGCATAGGGCTGGTTTACACATGTGCACAGATTACTTGAAGACCGACAGCTGAAAGTGTGAACTGACTCCACTGAAAAACATTGTGTTTGAATGCATGCGAAAATTCAGTCTTGGCTTGCCCATTCACCCATGCAAATCTTCATCACTTGCTGTCCTTAAGTGACTAACATACATATGTGAACCAGGTCTGAGTCTTGCCTCCTTTCTTGAATGGTTAAAATGGGATTCCAGAAGCCATTCTGTCATCTGCTCCCAAACTTTCTAATGGCAGTCAGGCTGAGACATATTTCCTAGGTGATTTTCTTCTTTTCATGTTCTTTACTCATTTTTGTTCCCTGACCTCATGGAAAGTCTTGCCCACATAACGCTTCTGAAGATCAGCTGACTGCCTGGCTCCTGCAAGTCAGTTGGCCACCCGGATTAGACACAAATAGCAAATAAGGAATATCCTTCACCTAAGATATCACTATTTAACAAAGAGGACACAGCCAGACACAGGATCAGATGCTAAGCTTTAAGCATCCCCTGCCAGTGGAATGGAATAGACCTAGATCTGTTGCTAAAAATAAAATAATGATATTGAAAATATCCCACACAACCCAAAGCCACATTCTGTCATCTTGGAAGAACATAGAAAAATATGTCTTTCCCTGTGTGCAAAAGAATTTTTCCTCAGAACCTGGATACCATGGCAATAAGTGCCACATTAAAAAAAAAACCCTTAGATCAATAACTATGCTGTCACCACGTTAAGTAAGAGGCAAGAAGGACATATAACTTGCAGATAACTAATCAATATTTTAATAAGCTTCCAGATGAGGAGCAATATTTAAGCTGCTGATAACCTGCAAAGTACTCTGCCTTCCCGAGAAAGATGAATGCTTGCATAAAAACCTATAATTATTTTTATTTAGGAACATGCTTAACTCTGCCACACTGTAAAGCAGAGTTGGCTGCACAGCAATTTAAGGGGACCAATTAACATTTATGCTCCCTCTTCGTTCTCTAGTGACAAAGGCTGCAATCCTGTGCACTCTTGCATGGGAGTAAGCACCACTGAATACAGTGGGACTTGCATCAGCGTAAAAATGTATCAGAGCGTGGTGCACAGTTGAAGCTAGACATTGCAGAGGATGCAAGCCTGACACTCCGCTCTCACACAGTAACGGCCAATACAGTAATGAGAAACGTGTGAAGTTAGCTTATCGGGTTATTCCCATTCTGCCTCATTGGCTCTTGCTGCTTATAGGTATGGGGAAACTTGGAGGGCAATAATGTTAAATTATGTACTTTCTGTTACTAAGGAACAAAAAGGAGGTTGCTGTGTTCAAGGGGAGCCATCGTATCTACTTCTAGTCTAAGACCTGCTTCACATAGTACGTTTTTAGAAGACATGTTATTGAACCATGGCATAAAAAGGTAAAGGTACCCCTGCCCGTACGGGCCAGTCGTGACCGACTCTAGGGTTGCGCGCTCATCTCGCTCAAGAGGCTGGGAGCCGGCGCCGTCCAAAGACACTTCCGGGTCACATGGCCAGCGTGAAGAAGCTGCAACTGGCGAGCCAGCACCAGTGCCGCACACGGAAACACCGTTTACCTTCCCGCTATAAAGCAGTACCTATTTATCTACTTGCACTTTTTAGGGGTGCTTTCGAACTGCTAGGTGGGCAGGAGCTGGGACCGAACGACGGGAGCTCACCCCGCCGCGGGGATTTGAACCACCGACCTTACGATCAGCAAGTCCTAGGCACTGAGGTTTTACCCACAGCGCAACCCGCGTCCCGAACCATGGCATATATATATATATGTATGTAAAACTACTAGTGTTTGTAGCTGTGCACCGTTCTATTGTGCCTTCCTCAGAAACCATGCATTGGGATCCTCCATAATGATCCCATAATAATTGGCAAGGCAGCTATGGCAATGGCTCACCTCACCAAAAGGGTATGGGAGAATGTGATGCTAATGTCCAATACCAAGATGAAGGTCTACCCGGCTTGCATGTTGAACATGCTGCTTTATGGAATTGGGTCGTGGGCAACTTACAACTGCCAGGGATGGAGAACCATTTCAATTCAAGGGCCGTATTCTCCCTGGAAGTCAGCCTTCCAGGGGCCACAAGCCAGAGGTGTTTGGGCCCAAAGACAAAAGGGAACAGAATAATAAACATGGATCTTAGCTTTGCAAGATAGGCTAGTTTCTACACCACCCCCTGTACTGAGGCAAGCAAGAAGCATTATCAGAGTTCAAGGACACATTCCAGGTAGGCAGGAACACCCAAGGAGGGTGCAAAGAAAGGCCGGTGAAGGCTGTGTGGATAGGGAGGGTGTGTGACCTCAGGGAAAGTCTTAAAGAGAAGCCTGGAGAGCTGGATTTGGGCCCCAGGTCTGAGGATCCATATCCCTGCTCTTGACTTCGGGAGAGAGAAGATGCATCTTGCCATCATTTGAAACATGGCAGAGAAGATTCCAGGCTAGGAGGTACATACCAGTTCTCAATAGCTTCAAGTTAGTATTAAGGCAATCTGAGTCTCTGTTTCACAAGGTCTGGGTTTTTTTATGGGGGAAATGACCTGGTTCATGAATGGAATATGTCCTTATATGTTTTTCATACAAGATGCACATTGATCTGCTATTCTTCAGAGCTTGTAGATAAACCAAAAGGAAAAAAGAACATTCAGCTCAAAGCTCTTGCAGAAGACCGCTGACTTAGGGAAAATCCATAGGACTGCCTATTCATGACAAGGCCTGTTGGAACATCATTTAGGGCCGTCTTCACCACACAGGTTTCCTGATCTGTGTTCCAGTGGAAGTATATTTTTCCCTCTCTCTTTCCATGATCACACAGATGAGCAATGAGGGAAATGTTGCCATGCCAGCCTTTGCTCTAGCCACGGAAGGAGCACCATCTGTTATCAAACCAGAAAGTTTGGCAAAGTCCAAAGAGATTATTCATGCTCTGCTAGGCTCTGGAAGTGGGCTATAGCTTTGGAAAGGGCAATATCTGTAGCAGAGCAAATATGGTTTGTATACATTTGATTTGTTTCTTGTTTATTATTTATTAAATTTGTACACCGCCCTTAGTCCAAAGATCGCAGGGCGGTTCGCAACGTAAAAATACAAAACGAAAACACAAAATATGCAATAAAACAAGACAAAACAATACCCCCCCAGATGCATTTAAAAGTTATAGAATGGGCACCGGGCACCATAGGCTGCTTGTTTGTTTTATGCATGCGTGTGGGGATCTTCAATGGCAGACCGAGTTGCAATGGGGATCAAAAGAAACGCCTTGAGTCACTAGGGGCCATAAGTAGGGCTATTAAATACCTTTTCTGCAATGGGACCAGTGTTGCCTAATCTACAGAGATGAATTCCAGTTGACATAGGGTAGAGAAATGGGTGCAGCTTTTTGCATCCAAGCCTTAAGTTCAAACGAGCTCTCAATTTATTAGATTGCTTTCAATATAGATGGGGGAGCGGTGATAATGCTGAATTTAGAACTGGTTAGGGATCTGAGGTCAGGTAATGTGGTGGTTTTAACAGGCTCCTTGTCATAATTGTTGATTGTTCCAAATGGAGGCATGGGATGTAAATGAGATTTGGTGGATGAATTATGGTTCTTGAATTTGGAGTCATCATTAATGACTCTTTGGGTCCAGTCTCACTGGATTCCAGCCCATGTAGGGATTGACAGTAACATGCTGATAGATTGGCCTGACAAGGATGTTTGGAACATTAAGCAATTGACATTATTTGCCTTATATGGAAGTTCAGTACCGGACTAAACAGCAACTTAAGAGTGACTAGCAAAAGCCCAGAGAAACGGGTGCCACTGGCAGGAGTTTATTATTCATTCTGCCCAAATATGGGGGATTTCCTGATTTTTAGTCAGCATGAGTGAATGAGACAAGGTGATTTGTTTGGGGTTTTCACTGGGCATTGGCCACTTCAGGGTGATTAGTTTAACGCTGGGAGTCTATTAAGTAAATGAAGTCAAGTAGATGTCTGATCACGACTGAGATGCAGAGATGAGAGAGAAAGGCTTAGTTATTTTTAAAAAATATTATTACAAAAGTGCCTAAAATGTATGAGAAACTGGACTGAAATAAAATTAGCAGGTCCCTTCCCACAGTTTTGCAGTCTAAAAACAACAGGATGATACAACCGGGGCGGGCGGGGGGGGGAGAGAGAAGGAAACTGCATTAGCCGAGTGAGACTTTTAAAAAAATATGTGAGCAGAAAATTGTTGAAGTAAAACCTGTATAATAATCAACCTATATGCAGGATGAGAATCAAAGGAGTCAAATAGGACATAAAGGAGGAAATGAAAAAGAGAACAGATGCATTTTAATAATTTAAATGCTAATGAATTTAAATGCAGTTAATTATGCAGATGGCTGAGCTACTAAAATCCTTTAATTGGTTGATAGCTCTGGTTTTACCCTAATACCCCACAGAATGCCAGGACACCAGGACTGAGTTCTCACAAAAAGCAGATGCATTAGGAAACTTATGTCCAGACTGTTAGCATATCAGATTTTCAGGTGGGGGAGGGGGGTCTTACAAAACTAAACAAGCGCATTTCTACATTTAGAAATTTAACATGTTAGAAAGAGGGGCAGGCCAGAACCTTTTCAGATGTTTTCCACCCAGACATTTTGCATGCATAAAACGGAATGTGGGTGGTGGTAGGGGACAGTGGCAGGTTCTGGCCTCATACTGTGTGAAGGAACCCCTACCTTCCCACCCTCTGCCAAGGATGACTGTATGTATGGAGACCACTTCTGTGTGTGTTCAAGAACTCTGCCTCACTTGGGATCCCAAATGCATGCAGCCTCCAACTCTAAATTTTTCCATGCAGACAAATGGACATGGATGGTTGAAAATAAGGCCGTTATCAAGTTTTCTTCTTCTTTAATCCAACAGGTTGCTCCATAGTGTACCATATTGGGGGGGGCGGGTATGTAACAATTCCATTTGGTCTCTTCACCCATTGGAATAAAGCCATCCCAGTTACCCACAAAAATCCATCCTTATAATCTAGCCATCTCAGTGCTTGAGCTTGTTTGGCCAGCTTCGGAGCTTGGGCATTATTCCGGACACAGTCATGCCATTCTTGTAATGTACTGTACGTCCACCCTCATCCTTCCGTATTCACTCATATTGAACTCTACTCTCTGCTTAAGCAGTATATGTTAGTACACAACCATTACAACCAGCACAAAACAAATAACATTAGATGATTAATGGTGCTTCCCTTCACATTATACTGGGCCTGAGAAAATATTTTTGGTTTTGAGATTGCTGGATTGCCGCAGTTTGGGACTGGGTGGTATGACTAATTCTACTTACAAGCCTCTGCAAAAATTCACTTAAACTGAACTAAATCTGCTCTCTTGCTTTAGCCATGCATTTGGTTCTTGAGTGGGGAACTTGTGGCCCAGTGTGTCTTGCTCCCATAGACTGAATCATTTCTGCTTGCCAGACAGAACAATTTCCCTTCTCCTTCCCCCGCACACTGTTCTGGGGTTTCTTTTAACCCTCCAGAGACAATCTGGGAGAAGCATGGTGAGAGGAGAGTGGGGAAAGCCCTATTGTACTAGAGGAAGACCTTCTGCTAGTGTACCAGCTGAATTCAATCCAGTTCCTGAGTCCAACATTGTGCAAAATAGACCTCACATGCAGAACCCAATGATCAGCTGAGAATATAAGGAGGAAGATTATTTTTCAGATAGCCTGGTCTCAAGCTACATAGAGATTTATACACAAAAGACAACCCCTTGAACTTAGTCTGGTAGCTAATTGGCAGCCAGCACAATTATTTCAACAGTAGGGTGATATCCTGCACCACCTTCAGGTTCCAGACCATCATCAAGGGCGGCCCCACATAGAGCATATTCCATTAATCCAGCCTGATGGTTACCAATGCATAGACAACAGTGGTTAGATGACCTCAGTCCAGAAATAGCTTACTCTTACAGGAAATGAGTACTCACTCAGCACTGGTTTCTTTGTGTCTGCATCTGCGTAAAAGACAAGGGTGTCAACTTCATTAGTTTTTCATTGGCCTTGGATATTGCTTTTCACAGAGAAAATAGATCCGCCATTTCCACAGGTGTCAAGGTTGACAGTTGGAGTGCTTTAACACTTCCACGATGTAAGAATTACTTCAAATGCTTCTCCTCGAATCTCATTCCGGCAAATAGTTCCACATTCTTTTGTGAAGAGAGCACTTTAGTAACAGTTGAGAACAATTTTGCTATTACTCAAACGTACTCTTCACCTAATGTAGTGTTGGCCTTTTGGTGACAATGTTTGACACCATTGTTTTCCAAACCATGCCCAATTAACCTGGGATGGCTTTGAAACACCCTTACATTCTGTATTCTGATGTGTCATCAGATGTGGTTGGCTTATACCAGGGATGGGGAACCTCCAACCCACGAGCCTAACTAGGCATGGCATGGTCTCAGCCTGTGAGGCCATTTCCGCCAAACCATACCACTTGCTCCTCTCCTGATGTCATATGATCAGCAGACCAGTGCTGATTGCAAGGCCCATTGGCATCCACTGCAGTAATAAATTCCCCACCAGCATTCCAGGTCAGCAATCTGACCGCTGAATTCTGCACCTGATGCAGTTTCCAAACAATCTTCAAAGGTAGCCCCATATGTAACACACTTCATTAATCTAACCTAGAGGGTACCTGGAAAGTTGAGACTATCCCTGTTCAGATAGGGGAGCAGCTGAGCTATCAACTCTCATTCGTGGGCCTCGAGTGACAGTGGTGGAGTAGATTCAGAAGTACCTGTATACTATGCACTACTTCCTCCAGGGGGAATGCAACCCATCCAGAGCAGTCCACACCTCACCCATCTGCTCTAGGGAACCATCCACTAACAGTGCGTCAGTCTTACCTGGATGAAGCTTCAGTTGTTTGGCTCTCATCTGGTCCACCACCAAGGCCAGACACACCTGCAGGTGTAAAGGAGAGGACTCCCAGTTAGGCATTTAGCTATGTGATGTCGAATGTCATCTCTTAACTCCATCCTGTTTTCCCTTTGTTTTTGTTTAAACCAATTTGTGAGCCAATAGCTTGCACGTTGACCACTAACAAGCAACCATACGTTGTAGATATTACTGCAAATTTCCTATGTTGTTTTTGTGATATATACAAATGACATGAAAAGGTTTGGTCTGTTCATTTGTATCATTTATTATTGTTATGATCCTTGTTTATTAAACCCAATAAAAAGTCATTTAAAAAAGAAAAAAGAAGGGAACATTCTTCTTCTTCTCCAGACTTTTTCATTTGAGCAGTCATTTGGATTCTTGCACCAAATTATTCCCATTCTGGTTTTTGTTCTAATTATTATTAGCTGCTACACCATTGCTAGATGGTTTTTGCTGCTTGTATTTTTAAGATTTGTTTTGGTTTAATTCTGGTCTGGTTTATAAAGTTATAGATGTGGATAAAATTAATAAATTTTAGGATTTTGATCAATTGGGACAGGGATTACTGTGTGGGTTGATAAACCACCCAGAGGGCTAATGCTGTATGGGTGGTTTTGTAAATCTAAAAAACAAACAAGCAAATAATACTCCGAGCACTCTAAAGCATTTTACAATTACATGTATTATCTCAGTGACTTTCAGTAGAAATTCAGTATATTTATCATCTTCATAGTACACATGCAGGCAGCATATTGAGTTCATGTCAAAATTTGAACAGCAGACTTATCACACCACAATTCAGAAGAAGATGAAGAGTTTGGATTTGATATCCCGCCTTTCACTCCCTTTAAGGAGTCTCAAAGCGGCTAACATTCTCCTTTCCCTTCCTCCCCCACAACAGACACTCTGTGAGGTGAGTGGGGCTGAGAGACTTCAAAGAAGTGTGACTGGCCCAAGGTCACCCAGCAGCTGCATGTGGAGGAGCGGGGAATCAAACCCGGTTCACCAGATTACGAGACTACCGCTCTTAACCACTACACCACACTGGCTCTCCAATTCAGTCTTTTGGTTCAATGCAAAAATTGAAATTTTAAATACAATATTCTTATGCCTTCTCTGGTGGAATGTTCACACTCTCAATTTTTTTCTTTCCTTTTCTCTATGCCTATGGCTCTCCCTTCTGGTTTTATATTGATGTTGGGTCAGCAAGAGAGAAAAAAAATGATATTTCATCATTTGTTTAGTGAATTGGAACTTTCTGAAAAGACAGTTAATAAATCATTTTGTCAGCTGGGGAAAAAAATACAGCAAAGCAAACAGTATGCACGTGCACCTGGTAAACTTAACACACACCAAAATATCCCATGCACATTCTCTTGTCATGATGAGACATTTTCATGGCGAAAATGTTTAATCACACTATTCACTCTAGCACTTGTCACAACACTTGAGTGAATAATTGGCAAACGTAGGAAGGTGCAAGAAGCTTTTGTTTACTTCTTACAGGACCATGAAAGCATCGTAATGGGATTTCTGTAAGGCCAGGGGGTTGATTCACAAAGCCCCATCGAAGGAAGCACATGTAGAGAATATTCTGCCTGCATGTGGAAATGTCCAGAAATCTCATCACATAGGGATGGTAAGCAGGGAAGACCCAGTACATTTTGCTTCTTGAGGACAAGATGCCCTGCTCCCATTTCTTATATAAAAGCAAACCAGATGGGCAGCTGAATGTTGCTTCAGCACTAGCAACAGAGAAGCCTTCTCCCTACCACAGCCGAGGGCAGCACTTGCCTCCCTTGCCTAAGTTTCTGCAGAGCTTGCTTTCTCATTTGCTTCTATGTCCTTTGAGTGCCAAGTAGGAGATCCAAGAGCCACCCAAGAACCCAATGTCTCCTTAGGGTTGCTGGTGACACGATGATCTATTGAAGGGCAGGTGCTCCCCTTCTCTGAGGAGAACCCAGGTTCCAGGTCGTCCAGACACGGCTTAATGTTGACACCTAGTAAGCACCAGATGGTGGAGATTGTTTGCGCCTCTCCTGCCAGACGCTAATGAAAAAATGCCTGGAAACGTGGAGTGAGACTATAATAATAATTTTGATCTTCAGACCAAGGTCCACCTAGCTCAGCCTTCTGTTTTCCACGGAAGCCAGACAGGTGCCCTGTAAAAACTCACAAGCAAATCAGAAGGTGACTATCTCCTTTTATTGTTCCTCAGCATCCTGGAGAGTAACATGGTATGTGAGAAAGAGACGTTTTAATATTACATAGATTTTTCTTTTAAGATAAACACATGTTGCAGTCCGGAGGACTACAAAAAGTCTTTGGAGGGGTTGAGTAGCTGGGGAATATTTTACTCTTTAACCAAGCTGTGCATGTATTGCAGAATTTGCTACCTGTATAGATTGTAACTTTGCTGTCTGAAACAGCATATACAGTGGTACCTTGGGTTAAGAACTTAATTCTTTCTGGAGGTCCGTTCTTAACCTGAAACTGTTCTTAACCTGAGGTACCACTTTAGCTAAAGCGGCCTCCCACTGCCACCGCCGCGCCACTGCTGCACGATTTCTGTTCTTATCCTGAAGCAAAGTTCTTAACCCGAGGTACTATTTCTGGGTTAGTGGAGTCTGTAACCCGAAGCATCTGTAACCTGAAGCATCTGTAACCTGCGGTATACCACTGTATATATTCTGTCACTCCTGCTTCATATAATAAAGCAAGCTTTCTTTATTTCTCTGTGTGAGAGCTTCTTGTGGGCATAAGGTTAAGGGTTAACACATTATCAATAACAAGCACACACCACAACTCCAGCAAAAGATCCTAAACCTCTCAGCAGTGTGTATATAAACATACATGAGTGCTGGCTGCACACATGTGAACCCAGGTGCACACTTGTAACAGAGTGTTTCTGTGTGGGTTGGGGGGGGGGGGTTACAACAGGGAGGGGCAGACAGCTTTCCTACATATTAAAAGGATTCATGAGGGAGGTCAGCATAGCTGTCAATCTTCCCTTTTCTTTGCGGGAAATTCCCTTATTCCAGCACTGTTTTCCGCTGTTTCCCGCTGCTATCCCGGATTGTTAGATATCCCGTAGACTGTCCCCGGGACAGGTGAGGCTGCTGATCCCTTATTTTCGAGGCTGCTGATCCCTTATTTTCAAATCTGAAAGTTGACAGCTATGGAGGTCAGGCCACACAGCATGAACTGTGACAAACGCCCTGCCCCTTGGTCAATCAGTGGGTGACTGGTCCAATCACAACGGCTGAACACAAGGGGTGTGGCCACTGCACATGGTGGGGGAATAGCTAGCTTGTACAACAGCACAGCCCTGCTCACACATTGTTTCAATGTGTGGGTAGATCATCCTATTCAATAGGTGAACCCAGTACTATTTTTCCAGAAGAAGAGGTGCCGTAGCTCGCCAGGAACCAACTCCCTTGCTCTCTTAGAATGGCAGTGGCACCCACCTGAGAGGTGCTGGAGCTAAGCTCCAATGGGCTCTGGCTGAAAAAAAAGCCCTGAGTGAACCTCCTACTGAAACCCCACAATCATAACGTTGTAGTCATGATCATAAAACAGATGAACCAATAGTGCATTTCTTTCAATATCAGAAGAAATCCTCAATAGGAAATAATGCTATCTTATGTGCTTTCATGTATCTTTTATCACATCAGCCACTTGAAGAGGGCATTGGGGTGGTGCTGTTGTTAAACTATGAAGATGATACAGTATTTTGTTGACGTGTTCATGGCTTGGAAACAAGGAAGAAACCCAATGCTTTTTTCAGTGGGTGCCTTATTTGTAACAAGAATATGGTGCTACAAATATCAATCTGGTTCAGATTGCTATGGCTGTGCACCACAGCCTAAATATAGCTGGTTTCTGCTTCAATGGAAATTAAGAGTTCCACTGAACCTGAAAATGGAAGCAAATTTTATAACACTTTGCTATATTTTAAAGCCATTGCATGAATTATTGAACCTTTCCATATAAAATAGAGCAGGTTCTAATGGATTTGCTTGCTCTTTAACACCAGTTAAAAGAAGATGCATAAAGAGTTCTTTTGAGACAGAAAGGGGGAAAGGCATGTTTTTGCCAATGTCTGCGAAGAATGAGGCAGAAGGCCACCTTCATTTCATATTTAACATCGGTAAAATGGAACGTCAAATGTCAAGGCCAGTTTGCGCTGGTCAACTGCAGTGAAGTTTCCCCAAATCCAGCCATGAAACATTGAATGAATGAATAAGTTTATTACGGTCATAGACCAGAAGGAAAAAACATAAAGACAACAGTAGTTTACGAGGGAATGATGGTGTCAATTAAAAGTTGTAAAATTATACATAAAAACAATACACATATGCACTCACACCCACACACAAAAAAAAAAAAGGGGGGGGGCTTGTCCAAGGGTCAGATCTTTTACTTTTTTACAACTAATGCCCTCCGCTTGATCGCGGCCGCAGAAAACTTGGCCACTTTCAGTGTTACTTCTGGGTTTTTATCTCCTAGTAGGATTTTCAGCCGCTGAGATTCAGATCGACCTGGAAATTTCTGAACGATAGGAGAGATAAACAGTGACCTGATATCCCCGTAGAGGTCGCAGTGTAACAACACATGTGAAGCCGTTTCCACCTCCTTCAGACCACATGGGCAAACTCGTTCGGCATAGGGTGTGCCCTCGTATCTGCCCTTTAGTAAGGCAGATGGCAGTACATCAAATCTGGTAAGGGTAAACGCCCGCCTATATTTTGCGATTTGTAGATCCAGCAAATATGGGGTTAAATTAAACCCTTTCCCATAATCTTGGATAGCTGGGTATTTATCTATCTTGCTCATATGGTCCTGAAGCTCTACATCTCCTATTCGCTGGCTCACCATCATTTTAGCCTTTTCAAAACCTGCGGCTATAAGTTCTTGTAGGGAAAGCCCCAGGCCCTTCAATTTTTCATAAAGCGACAATCTCCATTTAGACTGAAACGGGTCTAATAAAGTCAATGGAGCCACTCCCACTGGGAAAAATATGAGTTTTAGCCAGAAGTGAATCTTCAGGATCCATATCCTGGCATTAATAGCCATGAAACATTCTCAATACTTTTCCCCCAAAATGAGGAGTTGGGTTGCTCTCAGGGCACAATCTGAGGGCACATGATGCAATTCTTCTGCTGCAGCTAAGTAGATCTGGTCAGTGCCTAGATAGGAAAATGCCTGGGGGTCTCATGTATACTGCTTTTGAAATCATGCCAACCATATTTCTCTGGACAGTGTAGGGAGAAATGCTTGTAAATCTGAAATTTAGCTTGGATTCACAAGAGATAGTCCTCAAAATAGCACATTACAATTCAGTTCTGTGTTGAATGAAGAACTATTGGTCATGGCACTTCAGTTTTTTTTTTTTAAAAAAGAAATCTACCAAACATGAGAAATTCCATGGAGGTGTACTTCTAGAACTCTTTCTGTATTTGCTAACCTACTTGCAATCAACACAACATGAAATATTCAGAATGCATCAACGCATATTTTTAAGTGTGCTGATTTCCCCACACTTCCAGCGTTGTAGAAACAAGCTTACACTCAGAAGCAATTTAGATCTTTTCTAAAGACCACTCTGCAGAAGATGATTATCTTACACAAATATAAGCACGTAAGGCAGCTGCACATGGGCCATGCCATTTAATAAATGCAGGTGGGGGGAGGCAGTCACACGAACATTCCCATGCATTGAATGTAGGAGGTAAAGGGGATGTGCAACTTAGCCACACCCACTCCTGCAGCATGGGCTCACCTGGTGCACCAATACGGTTGTGTGCCACTGTCACTGGATTTCTCCAGTGTCTGCACTTTTTACTGTCAGGGACTGGCTGGACACTGAGGAGTTATGGCTGGATACTAAGGAGTTGGGACTATGAGAAGGGAGGTTGGAGGCAGACTTGGAAGAAGATGTCATGGATCTGTAACAGCCAGGAGACAAGAGGCAGAGGCAGGAGAAGCTGAAGGATTGGACAGTGAAGAACTGGTACAGGAGGAGAGAGGGAGAGGTCAGGTTGCTGTAGAATCAAGGGCTTACACACCTCCTCCTCTTCCTGCCCCCACCTCTCCTGCTCCACTGTCTCCCAGGACCAGGAGAGGAGAGTGAGGGTGTAAGTCAAGCTCTCCAGGTAAACAGCCTAAGGCAGGCTAAAGGGGCTGGAATGCAAGCAGTGGAGATTGTGAGAGAGAACTCTCTTTATTAGCTCTCATTATAAGTTATAGATATTTCTAAGATGCTGAGCCTGTGATGGACAGCACAAGATACTGCATGGATATTTTGCATGTATCTTTGATTCTTCTGTTTTGTTTTTGAAGAAAGTTCTGCAAGTAAAGATTTGAATTAAACTTACGGGCCTTGACAATATTTTTATTCCAAAACGACTCAGTTTTCATGCATCCAATCACTTCAAACTGCACAGTATTCATGCCTGCAATATAAATGACCACAGTGAACATGCAGGTAGGGTGAGGTTTCAGATATGCTGGTCCTGAGGTTTTAAATGGGGCAAGTTAGCCATGCACTAAGGGAGCAAAGTGCAATTTATTCCAGATCCGGTCCCCTATACTTAGAAAAATACCATGCAAGGGAGAAGGCCAAACTGAGTAATACTTCATATTATGCTTGCTTTGTGTTTGCAGGGTTTATTCTCTCTGTGTGTCTCTGGGGAAACATTTAAACATGCAACTTGCAGTGTGAAATGAAATCATCAAGGAAACGCTTTACTGGCTGATTTTGCTGAGTGTACATTCTAGCACAGCACTCCTATGCATGTTTCCTTTGAAGTAAGTAAACTCCACTGCTTTTAATGGTGCTTATTCCCAGGAATAGGGGACGCGGGTGGCACTGTGGGTTAAACCACAGAGCCTAGGACTTGCTGATCAGAAGGTCGGCGGTTCGAATCCCCACAACGGTGTGATCTCCCGTTGCTCGGTCCCTGCTCCTGCCAACCTATCAGTTCGAAAGCATGTCAAAGTGCAAGTAGATAAATAGGTACCGCTCCAGCGGGAAGGTAAACGGCGTTTCCGTGCGCTGCTCTGGTTCACCAGAAGCGGCTTAGTCATGCTGGCCACATGACCCGGAAGCTGTACGCCGGCTCCCTCAGCCAATAAAGCGAGATGAGCACCTCAACCCCAGAGTCGGCCACGACTGGACCTAATGGTCAGGGGTCCCTTTACCTTTTACCTTTATTCCCAGGAATGTTTTGCAGCCTAAAAGACCTCAAGGCCCAATTTATTAATCAATGTAATTTGGGGGAAATATTACATCATCAGTAGGCACTGCAGAAATTGATGCAGTGATATAAGAATGAGTCAGATGCACAATATGATCTCCGTTGCCTGGTAGGAAAGTCTCAGAGGAAGAACCATTTTAGCAACATCTTATGGAAGATTATACATGTAAGAACAATGAATAGTTGGGCATAAATGATCACACATGATTAACTATTTACAATCCAAAGTAAATGTTTTATTGCCCTAGAAGTTATTTGGGTTCTTAAACAAGTAATTCAGAATTCACGTTGAACTGTGATGGAAGGAAGTTTTACTTAAGTAGTAAAATTCTTGGATCTAAAACACACTACCACTGTGATTTATACTAGTAATTCAATTTCTGCCTACATCTAGATCTTATTTGTCAATCTTGGTTTTCATAGAATGAAACAAATTTGTGTTTATGGTTTTCTTTGGCTATAATTTTCCTTGAGTGAGACTCTGTGAAAATCACTATGCAAGCCTGAGCTGGATCACAAGTTATTATTACCTATTTTCTGTTCGGAAGTAAGAAAGCTGGAGCAGCATAATTCAGTTTGAGGCTGCTTCCAAAAACAAATGCTTTTTGGTGTTTGTGTGTTTTTAAAACTGATTTGTCATAGCTATTTAAGAAGGCATGCAGCATTTGTCGATTTTTAAGCTTAAGAAAAATGCATAGAGTGGATAATGTTGTGTTTTTTCCACACAGTTCCTACAATTCCAAACTTCTTTGCATCAACCCAATCCTATAACTTGATTTATTGCTCTTAAACTGTATAATAATCAGAATTCAATAACAATTATTGGCGTGTTTTTTAAATGCAACTATATTGACACTTGCTATATAATATGCCACACTCATGTTCTTGTACTGAGAAGTTATTTTTAAAAGAGCCAGCTTAGTTTTGTTTTCCATCATGTATACAAAGTTATATTGATATATTGCAAAAGCAAGCGAAAAGACAGAGCCGCTCAGTCCATTTTGGTGAAGGATGTCAGTAGCCAGGAATTTGTACAGTGAACAATCCATTTTTGAAGTGGGAGAAAAATGTTCTGCTGCAGTCTTTGTTTTATAGACCCATGTGTTGTAGACATCAAATGTCAGTGAACTGAAAGAAGCAAAGATAATCAGTGTCGAAGCAATGATTCTTCAACATCAGCTTCGTTGGACTGGCCATGTTGTTCGAATGCCTGACTATTGTCTTCCAAAGCAACTACTCTATTCCCAATTTAAGAATGGAAAATGAAATACCGGTGGACGACAAAAGAGGTTTAAAAACGCTCTCAAGGCAAATCTTTAAAAATGTGGTATAAGCACTGGTAACTGGGAAACACTGGCCTGTGAGTGTTCCAATTGGAGAACAGCCTTTACCAAAGGTTTCATAGACTTTAAAGAAGCATGAACTCAGGGTGAAAAAAAGAAACAAGCTAAGAGTAAGGCACATTTGGCAAACCCTCACTGTGATTAACTCCCACCCAGAAACCTATGTCCCCACTGTGGAAGGGCGTGTGGATCCAGAATTGGCCTCCACAGTCACTTAAGGACTCACTGTTAAGACTGTGTTCATGGAAGACAATCTTACTCAGCTACGAGTGATCGCCAGAGAATTCCTGTTTTGTTATTTTGCAGATTTCTTGTAGGACGGATGTCCAAAAAGGTTGGAATTGGGGGCATTCCCACCACATGTGTAGGTATGTGCATGTAGAGGTACAATCTCTCCAGCATTTACCTGATTTTCCTGGGTGTATCACTGTCAGTTTCCATGGTGTTAGATACCATCTAAGATTCGAAGTGAGTCCTCTTCTTTGGGCTGAGATAGATTTAAAGGTTGGTTTTAGACCACAATTTAGACCATTGGGTAGGGTTTATTTCATAACCTATGTCATGCTCCCATTGGGCTTTTTTGTGTGTGTGTGTTTTAAATAAATAAATTTTATTAGTTTTTCCACACAACACCAACACGAAAAATATCAAAAAATAACAATACACAACACACAAAAACCAACATTCGAAAACTAAAGAAAGCAACACAACTAAAAAAACAAAAAAACAAATCCATATCTTACAAGTTAATACTATAAACACTAAAATAACAACAACATTGACTTCCACCAATCCCACAGCACCTCCTTTATCTCTCATTTTGTTTTCCTGTTTTCCTTATCATCTCTATCCTAACATCTAGATATAAATCCCTCTATCTTAGCCTTTCACTTCACAAGGTTATTCCAGACTCAGCCAGAATTCTGTCCCCGAACCTTGACTTTTGAGGTAGTCATTTAGGCACTCCCATTCTTTTTCTCCTTCACTTTTTTGTTTTTGTCTTATTATGTCTGTGTTGATTGACACCCATTGGGTTTTGATTGCGGTGAGGGATTTGTAGGGTCTTGGAGTAGTATTTTGCATATTGTGGGTACTATCCCCTACATATATTGAGGTCAATAGACCCCAGTACGACTTTTTGTGGCCCTGTCAAGTGGCAGCAGACCCTCACCCACATCATGGAAGGAAGCAATGCCCTGCTTTCTACTTCTCCACATGCTTCCTTTCAACATGGTAGCCCAGGTCCAAGGGACTAAAAAGCATTTTTATGGAAAGTTCACAAAATACATTGTTTTAGGAAGATTATCATTTGGATATGTTAATTTTTTTAAAAAAATCAAATTCTGTCCCCTATATCATATCCATGGAAGTGGACACTATCTTCCTCCAATAGATTGTGCCATTCTGGATTTCAAACCCTCTCCTCCCTCCCCCGCCCAATAATATGGATATGGTGGCCCTTTCATTATTCTTGATGGTCATAAATGATAACAAAAATAAGATACTTTAAAATCTCTTGGATCACATCTATCAGCCCCTCCTCATCTCCATGGTAGGATTCCTCTGCACTTTATCTTGTCTGGAGAGATGGATTCCTCAAAGGCTGGCATTTTTTAAAAGAAAAAAACCCACTAATCACATGTCACTCTGATATGGAATTTGATGCAGAGATGGATGTTTGAAGTCTGCTGTGCTCAGATCCATGCCATGCACAGTCCCAAATTTAAATTTATCTATTTCACAAATTATCCTGAGCGTAGAAGCAAGCCTGTATTGTGGGTAGATAAGGTGACAAGACAGAGAGAACAGGAAAGTTTACACAAAGGGGTAGTGGGTAGGCTGTCTATATTCTATCCTTAGAAAATTAAAATTATTCACTAAGAAAAACTGGGTTGTGTAATCTTCAGAAATTGTGCAGTGCAGGACCAAAGCCCTATCCAACTCACAGGGAACTCTCTCTGGCTTTGGATTGTTGAGCAGACATTGATCATAGCAGCCCTATGGACTAGTGGCATGAGGAGTGTTGTAGAAAAAGACAGCTCACCTTCTCGGAAAATTCATCTTTGAGCCCAGTTCCACATTCCCTTGGTGTTTTGTTTTGTTTTGTTTTTGCATGTCTGAAGAATCATGGCAGACACATAATCCTACAGGAAAGCAAAACCCGACTTCATAACAAAATAGGAAATAATGCCTAATTTTTTAAACATAGGACTTAAATATAGGTTGGCCGGAGTCAGAAGATGATGGACTCCTTCACTTTTAACAGCTGAGCAAAAGACAGAAATTCAGCAGAAGTTGCTTGTCATGCAAACTGTACTTGCTGAACTTCTCTCTTTAATAGCAGAGTAGGAACCTCCTCCTTTGGATCTATCAGGGCCAGCCCTGTCATTGGGCAAAGTGAGATGGCCGCCTTGGGCAGCAAGGTATTGGAGGACAGAGCTGTGGGTGACATCTGGCCTGCCCCACTAAGCACACTAGTTACGGTTGGACTATAGCTTGTTTTTGCAATGGGTGGATTGCCCTACTCCATTGTGGAATGCTCTCCCCAGAGAGGCTTGCCTGGCCCCATCATTATATGTCTGCATGTCCTCTATACCCAGGCCTGTGAAAGTGTGTAATTTTATTTGCTGGTCAAGACTCCAACTGTTCTTTAATTGGTACAGCTGTTGAAGGGTTTCTATCTACACAATATAAGCAGTTGTGTTTTTTTAAAAAAGACAATGATGCTAAAATTGCATACAGATTGGACAGGCATTCTCCATTTTGCTTGCTCCTGTTCCTCCCCACCCAGCTCTTTCACTATGTAACAGACACACACATCTGGGCCTATATTGAATGCAAATTCTGGCCTCTCCTCATTTAAAAGAAGTTTTCTTTTGTGTTTCAAGCACCTGCACAGTCATGTGCTCAAATATTTATTCAGTTCTTTCTCTGCCTTGTCTTACAATGGGGTTTGTGCACTTTATTTTTTTTTTAAAAAAAGCTACTCTGAAAAACAGGAAAGTGACTTCATGTTGGCCTCTTAGCAGCTTAGAAAGCTGAGAAAGATGGAACAAGTTTCAAAGCAGGCTGTAACCTTGTTAGGGAAGTTGAAAAGGAAGGCATGCTGGTTTGTCTTTGGGGGAAAGTCTTAGGTGGAAAGGTATTCCTTTACTATCTCATATAATAACTTTTCACAAATTCAGACTCAGAATCTGAAGTGGTGGCAAACCCCTTCATAGCTTTAAGACGGGGTTTCCAGACAATTGTGTGAAAAGTTAAGCTGCCAATCATACTTTAGCAACACATGAGACATGTCAGAATCAGTTATAGTCAAATTGAGAATGACAAAATACTTGGTTTTATTTTAATCTGTTGGCATGCTTGTGAGATCTTGTTTCTGAAACCGTTTCTCCTGCATTATCATAGAATCATAGAGCTGTAGAATTGCAAGGGACCATGAGGATCATCTAGTACAACCCCCTTTTGCCCAATATGGGACTCAAACCCACAACCCAGATATTAAGTGTCTCATGCTGTACTGAATATATGAACTTTTACCAGATAATTTAGGGTGAAAGCACTGCACTGCAGGCCACTGCAGGTGGATGATCTTTTTGCATTTGGGAGATCTAGGCATCACAGACTGAGCCCTGAGTTTGAGACTCTCATGCAGGCCAGTTATTGCACAGTTATTGTGTGGACTTTGGCCAAAGGAACACCCCGTCCAGAATATGTCAGCTTAGCGAATATACATGTTCCTGGAACTGAGGTTTCAGCTCAGTTAAAAGATGGAGTGCCCATTTCCTTGGAAGTGTTCAGGTCCGTAGAAATTTCTAAACTCCTATCTTCATGGCCAAGGCAACCATTTGTTTAACTGACAATTGGCTCTAAGGCAAAAGAAGCTAAACGGGTCTGTTTTTTAAGTCAGCTTGGCCTAGAATTAAAAAATTCTGCTATACACAAGTCTATGTAGAAGGCAGCTCCCCTGGCTATTGGGTCCTTTTTGGGGGGCTCACAAATTATAAAGGATGCCACCAGGCAATTGACCTCATTTGAGCAATGACCTGTGTCACGGGATTAATCTCCCTGCTGTACAAAATGTTCATAAATGTCTCTTTTAGTTCCAGTGAAGACCAAAGGCTCTGATGGGAGTTTAACCAGAATGCCCTGTTGCAGCACCGTAGCTACGGGGCAGGTAGCCAGTAGTTAAATTCTTCAATTGCAGCAGGCTTTCTTTCTTCGCGTGCTTTCTCTACACACTTCCCCATCTCACTAACTATGAACAGCGATATGGATGAAATGCATAAAAAAATAACAAAACACCAAGGCAGCAGTATATATACCACCAGTATATCACAGAAACGTTTGCACTTTTTTCCCTCCCTGTATAAGAAATTTGCTGAGGCTTAGAAGCCATGAGTGCGCAGACATAAATTCAGGCGTTTGGAGAGGCGATTAAAGCACTGAAGCATATGAAGGTTGCAATCCTCAGTTGCTTTCTCTGGGATGGTCCCCGTTTCAAATGAATGCCTTTTCTGAGGGTGTGTCATGAGTTATGTAGCCAGCTTTGACCCGATGTAGTTGTGTGGAGGAATTAAAGAACCTTTAAATGAGGGTGAAAGAGGAGAGCACAAAATATGGTCTGAAGCTCAACATCAAAAAAACGAAGATCCTGGCCATCACCTCCTGGCAAATAGAAGGGGAAGAAATGGAGGCAGAAATGGAGAGATTTTACTTTCTTGGGCTCCATGATCACTGCAGATGGTGACAGCAGTCACGAAATTAAAAGACACCTGCTTCTTGGGAGAAAAGCAATGACAAATCTAGACAGCGTCTTAAAAAGCAGAGACATCACCTTGCCAACAAAGGTCCGTATAGTTAAAGCTATGGTTTTCCCAGTAGTGATGTATGGAAGTGAGAGCAGGACCATAAAGAAGGCTGATCACCGAAGAATTGATGCTTTTGAATTATGGTGCTGGAGGAGACTCTTGAGAGTCCCATGGACTGCAAGAAGATCAAACCTCTCCATTCTTAGGGAAATCAGCCCTGAGTGCTCACTGGAAGGACAGATCGTGAAGCTGAGGCTCTAGTACTCTGGCCACCTCATGAGAAGAGAAGACCCCCTGGAAAAGACCCTGATGTTGGGAAAGATGGAGGGCACAAGGAGAAGGGGACGACAGAGGACAAGATGGTTGGATAGTGTTCTTGAAGCTACCAGCATGAGTTTGACCAAACTGCGGGAGGCAATGGAAGACAGGAGTGCCTGACGTGCTCTGGTCTATGGGGTCACGAAGAGTCGGACACGACTAAACGACTAAACAACAACAACAGTTGTGTGGGGGCTTCGTGGTTTTTTTGTTTTGTTTCTTGGGTAATGTCAGGGAACTGCCATCGGAGCCAGAGGGAGAGGGAGGGCTCCAGAGGGATTCCGGAGAGCGTCCCGGGAGGGAGAGAAGCAGCCCATCTTCTGGGGAAGGAAATCAGCGTAGCACCAGTGGAGAAGGGGGGCAGATGGGGGAATCGGCGAGGTGGCTCCATGACTCCTCGCCGGAGACCAGTGGGGAGAGCACGGGTCCTCCACTGCCCACACCCTCCCTGCGCAGAAGACTTCCGCGCAGGGAGAGTAGGCGGCGACTAGGCGTCAAAGAGCTTCTTTACTGGAAGAAGTTCAAGAAACGCCCACTGACAGATTCTGCCAGCGATTGAGACAGCCACAGGTGAGTGGCTGTCCGGACAGAAAGAGTTCACCCAGGTAACCCAGCCAGGTGTGGCGCCGATTTACGCACGAGCAACCCCTAGAACCACTACAGGTAAGCTTGGTAATAAAAGTTTACTAAGAAGCAGACTGGGGCATCTATTTAAAGGATGCACATTTGAGGCCTGATGCGGCATTTTCCCTTCATTTCAATTATTCTGAAGGGAAAGAAGGGTATGGCTTTTACACAGAATTACATTCTTGCTGGGGACCAACTACACGGGATTAGCAAAAGGTTTAACCAACTGTTTGAAATCCTTATGAATTTTTCAGCCCGCAAAAAAAAAAGTCCAACTAGTTTCATTACATCCAAACAAGGCTTGCATAACCTTAGTGAGGCGATGAATATTTCATCTCGGATGAAGCATTCCGGTGTCGTGTTAGTGATGCACTGAACACAGCGCCAAGATGGAGGTTCCTTGGCTTCCCAGGGTACAGCTTCTTGACGTCAGCAGCTGAAACCCGGGCCATAAATGTCAGCTTAGTATTTATTAGGCAGAAATGAAATTCCTGGGGAAGCTGGTAGATTCACCCCTGCTGGAGCCAAAGCACAATGGACAAGCACATCTTTCTCTCTAGGCATTTCCCATCAAAATTTCCATGTTTCTGGGAAGCTGCCAGGATCTGGTCTACAGTTAATCAGAGTCTGTTTGTAAAGCACTTTCCAAGATTAAAGGGCTGAACAAGTACCGGCTTATTAAGTATTATTTAAAGCAATAAAGAAATGCACTTCCATAACACAATAAGGGGGGTGGGACACAGTGAAGCTTAGAAGAAAGTGTTCTGGGAGTGAGCAACGTCACTTTTAAATTTGTAACTATTGATCTGTTGCTACATTGGTGTTTCTGATTTTTATTTTACTTTCTGCTTCACCAAAGGAAACAGGGAGAGCTATGACCACTGCGTGGCATCATTTCTTCACGTATGCATAGTCCAAAGGCAGAATATCCACTAGGTAGAACCAAAGGAGATAGTCCTTCTTGGCTAATTCCTTGTTTACTTGGGAGATTTAAGCCATTGCTTTTAAGCACAACTTCCTAACAAGATTTGCAACGAAGTGGACGAAAGCTGGGTGTGTGCGCCCATTCCTTATTTGCTGATATAGTAAGCCCTGGGATCCATCAGGCTATAAAATAACCAAAACCATCTAGGCCACAATCCTGCCTCAGGGAAGTATTGTGGAACATTTGGTGCACTTTCATTTCTGTTCATAGAACACAATGCTGAGCACTTTTGGGGTGGGGATATTTGCATTCGCCAGTGGACAATTAATGGTAAGCTCTATTCCAAATGGGTCTTTTCAGTGTTCAGTATATCATTCATCCCTTTCTCTCAGGGACTGTGCTGAGGAGGGCTGCACTGAGGAAGAATGGTGGGAGCCCCCCCCCCCGTCCTAAATGTTCCCAGGAGCAGGAAAACAGTATAGATTTGGAGCAGTGGTTTGCATAGGGGCATAGTTCAGAAGGCAGAAGCTGGGAAATACTGGATGGGGAACAGCTACGAGAAGAAACACTGGGAGAGAGAGGGTTAACAGATTCACAGTCGTTGGACAGCATTCCTCCACCACCCTCCCCAAGGTCAAGAAGAGCTCAGAAAGTCTCAGAATATGAAGCTCAGATTACAAGGCATAGGAGCGACATAGATTAATACGGAAAGAGGGGGGAGTAAGCCTTAACTGGGAGCACCGCCATTTCTTGGGAGACGTGTTCTTGTGTCTCTCACTGTGATTATTAAAGAATGTAACTGGAAAGACGTTCCTTTTGTGTTTGATCTTCTTATTTACTGCCACAAGGGAGGAAGCTGATTTCCCGAAGCCTGACACTTTCCCTCTGTTGCATGGTGTAAAATGTAGATCACCTACCAGGTGCGATGCTGCCTATGAGCACCAAGCTGATGGAGCTTGTGTGTTTTTTGGATTTAGTTTTTAATAGGCTTCTCTCTTACCTTAGTGGTGTTTCACACTGAGACTGGTGATAGGACTCTGTCTTGTTTTTCACAGTAAAACACAATAGGCAGGGGCTTGTCTTCATTCTTAACACTGTGGTCCCACAGAGCTATGATTAGAGATAAGAGAATCCATAGATAAGAGAATCCTGATTTCAAGCCAGGGCTGCGAAGCCAAGGACTGAACTTTGAAGCACCTGGTGGCAGGCGATGGCAGGTGAGCGACTGGTGGGCAGCCCCACCCACTTGTCAAAATGGCCTGTAGAGGGTGGAACGATTTTGGATATGGTCCTCCAGCTGGATCCAGTTCTTAGTCCATAATGTCTGGCAGTGCTTTTCCAGGGTTTCAGATTCTTCCATCTCCTTCCTGCAGATGCCAGGAACTGAGTTTGGACAACAGCCCTTTTCTGGCGCTGAGGTTGCACGAGTGACCCTGCTACTGGTGGGAAAGGTAAGGAAGATTTTGCTCTTGATTTTTAGTGCTGTCTTGGCATTCTGCTGCAGTACATGAGGCCATCAAAGGGAGAGGAAGCAGTATCTCTTCAATTGTGCTTAAATCTAGCTCTATAACCAGTTGAAGGACAACCTGCTCAACTCTGTAACTAATAACTATTAAAGAGTTTGCTTTCTTTTCCTCTCCTGCCTCCCCGCTCATCTTCCTTTTGTGTTGTGTCCTTGTTAGATTGTCTCATTTCTCATCTTTGTAAGCTGCCCTGGGATTTCTTTTTCAGCTAAGGAGTAGGGGAAACCTGCACACCTTCATTTTCGTTATATTATTTCAAACATTTCTTTCCCACTATTTGGTAAAAACCTCTAGGGCAGCTTTAAATAATTAACACAACCATTCAAAGCAGACTTCCTCCAACAGATACAGAGATATTAGATCTCCCAAAATAATACTATTTTGAAATATTAATCAGGAAGCGTTACTCTTCCCAGATTTCTAAACTGAATAATGATCAAAATGGTGTAGAATAGTTGATGCCAAAGTCTTTTTGAATGCAGTTTCGAGCACTATGGCCACTTTTACAAATTAGCCACTCCATACAGTTTCACACGCGGGTTGCGCTGTGGGTTAAACTACAGAGCCTAGGACTTGCTGATCAGAATCCCCGCGACGGGGTGAGCTCCCGCTGCTCAGTCCCAGCTCCTGCCAACCTAGCAGTTTGAAAGCACGTCAGAAGTGCAAGTAGATCAATAGGTACTGCTCCAGCGGGAAGGTAAACGCCGTTTCCGTGTGCTGCTCTGGTTCACCAGAAGTGGCTTAGTCATGCTGGCCACATGACCTGGAAGCTGTACGCCGGCTCCCTCGGCCAATAAAGTGAGATGAGTGCCGCAACCCCAGAGTCGGCCACGACTGGACCTAATGGTCAGGGGTCCCTTTACCTTTACCTTTACACTTTCACAAGTTGAGCGTACACACTTCAACCCATATAACTGCAATGAATCAGAAAAGGTTAGCTACTCCTCAGCTTGTGTCTCAGTGTAAAACTATTGAAGAGAAACCACATTGAACATATGAATCTTGGGAAAGGGAGAAGGATCTGGTTCGTGATCTTGGCTCGTTTGACTAAAACATTGCCCATGTCTTGTGTTTTCCACATTCTGGCAGGGTCTGGGCAAGCAGGCGGAGACATTTCTGCCCTTAAGGCAGACATTCAGGCCTGTTTGAACCCATCAGGCCACCTCTTTTGGTGCATCCCAACGCTCCCGGTGATCCCTTCACCATTTACGCAGATTTGCCCTCCAAACTGAGTCAGTAACCTCTGGCCTTTGATTCTGCATATATATGACTCGCCCTAGTCTTCTGAACGTAGATCGTTCTAACCAATTTTAATATTGCATTTTTCTATTGTTGTAACCCGCCCTGGGACCTTACGGTCAAGGTCAGCGCATAAACCCAATAAATAAGAATAAAGATGGAGCATCTGGAGCTTCAGGGTAATAAGCGCCTCCTTTCAATGCTTAAAAGGTTTCCAGACGTACCTGAATAATTGATAAGGAATTTATTGCTTTCGCCACTCATAACAGAAGTTGTCCCTGGAGGGATGCAGGAAACCATCATTTTGGTATTATTAATTAAATGCAGAGGCACCAGGGACCAGTCTAAGCACTCTCCGTCCTTTTAACAGAATCGTTGGGAACTTTTATTCCTGTGCCAAAACCACCTTGTGGAGGATAAATGGATACACCTTCACAGTCCAGTTTGCAGAGTACTCTGCTAGCACAAGTTCTAGCAAGAGTGAAGGAAGCCTATACAAGCCATGCCGCTTTTAATAATAATAATAATAATAATAATAATAATAATAATAATAATAATAATAATAATAATTTATTTGTACCCTGCCCATCTGGCTGGGTTTCCCCGGCTACTCTGGGCAGCTTCCACAAAGACAAAAAAATACACTAAGATTAAAATACACATTAAAAACTTCCCTGAACAGGGCTGCCTTAATATGTCTTCTGAATGTCAGATAGTTGTTTTTCTCTTTGACATCTGATGGGAGGGCGTTCCACAGGGCGGGCGCCACTACCGAGAAGGCCCTCTGCCTGGTTCCCTGTAGCTTTGCTTCTCGCAATGAGGGAACTGCCAGAAGGCCCTCGGAGCTGGACCTCAGTGTCCGGGCAGAACGATGGGGGTGGAGACGCTCCTTCAGGTATACTGGGCCAAGTCCGTTTAGGTCTTTAAAGGTCAGCACCAACACTTTGAATTGTGCTCGGAAACGTACTGGAAGCCAATGTAGGTCTTTCAAGACTGGTGTTATGTGGTCTCGGCGGCTGCCCCCAGTCACCAGTCTAGCTGCCGCATTCTGGATTAGTTGTAGTTTCCGGGTCACCTTCAAAGGTAGCCCCACGTAGAGCGCATTGTAGTAGTCCAAGCGGGAGATAACTAGAGCATGCACCACTCTGGCGAGACAGTCCGCAGGCAGGTAGGGTCTCAGCCTGCGTACCAGGTGGAGCTGGTAGACAGCTGCCCTGGACACAGATTTGACCTGTGCCTCCATGGACAGCTGTGAGTCCAAAATGACTCCCAGGCTGCGCACCTGGTCCTTCAGGGGCACAGTTACCCCATTCAGGACCAGGGAGTCCTCAACACCAGCCCACCCCCTGGTATGAATATGATTCTAAGGTCATTTTCAGGGGTCTGATTTTCTTGCTCAGAGAAGCTTGCAGAACTTGACAGATAGGGCTGTGAAAACTAGTAGACACATGTGGGTGGGTGATCATCAAACGAAGATTTTAAAATGTGTGTTGGCAGAGGGGGGGGCAGAGATTGTCCTGACAATCTTTGTCTAGAAGCATTTACGTAATACATTGATTGACTGGGTTCATACAAACCCCCTCATCCTCAGAAGGATGATGCGAAAGTGCTCGTGGCAATGTGTGGGAACAAAATAAATAAGATAAATTGTTCAGTCGCAGGTTTTATTTTATTTTTTTATTTTTATTGGTTTTATTTTCAGTATGGTTTATTTTTTATGTCTACCACTTAGAAAGGCTGGTGATTAAGTGGTATGTAAATACCACTTAAATAATAGAGAAAATTTAAATAATCCGTAATGGTTAACTAGCTGATGGAAAACAATAACAAAGAATTGAATAATCCCTTGCAAGCACTTACCTGGAGCATACTGGATAACTTTGCAAATGTAATATAGCTTACTTGGCCACCAAAAAATGTAGCATTATCTAAATCATAATTTAATAGACGCCATTAAAATGTCAAAGCAACAATCCAGGCTATGCTAGCCAGATGAAAAACATCTATGAAAGGTTTGAAAGACAGAATAATACAGTGGTACCTCGGGTTACATACGCTTCAGGTTACATATGCTTCAGGTTACAGACTCCGCTAACCCAGAAATAGTACCTCAGGTTAAGAACTTTGCTTCAGGATGAGAACAGAAATCGTGCTCTGGTGGCGTGGCGGCAGTGGGAGGCCCCATTAGCTAAAGTGGTGCTTCAGGTTAAGAACAGTTTCAGGTTAAGTATGGACCTCCGGAATGATTTAAGTTCTTAACCCGAGGTACCACTGTACAACTCTTTCAAAAAATGAATATTATACTCTTGATCCAAAGCTCTATAGTTCTTGCCTGGAAGTGGGGAAAAAATACCCTACTATGAAACTCATAGAACATGCAAGTTCCTCAGTCTTCACATGGAAACAACTGTTGAGAAAATGAAGACAATTCATATCTTGAATTTGAGGGTGGGGTTTGTTAGGAAAACAGAGGAAGCTGGTTGAGCCGAGTTTGGACTGGAAATAGAAAAGGAATTGAATGCTGACAAGAAGCAAACAATGCAACTCATGGGCAATGCTATTGTTATCTATGAACACAAGAGGGAGCCATTGCTTTAGAGTTTAGGTATTGCAGAGAAGGGAGTTTGGAGGGAGAACTCCTGAAAGGGGTGTTAGCAATTTGAAGCGTAGTTACTAGAGAGTACGCACTATTGGGTGAAATGGGGCTTAAAGGTAAAGGTAAAGGGACCCCTGACCTTAGGTCCAGTAGCAGATGATTCTGGGATTGCGGCACTCATCTCGCTTTATTGGCCAAGGGAGCTGGCGTAAAGCTTCCGGGTCATATGGCTAGCATGACTAAACCGCTTCTGGCAAACCAGAGCAGCACATGGAAACACCGTTTACCTTCCCACCGGAGCAGTACCTATTTATCTACCTGCACTTTGACGTGTTTTTGAACTACTAGGTTGGCAGGAGCAGGGACCGAGCAACGGGAGCTCACCCCGTCACGGGGATTTGAACCGCCGACCTTCTGATCAGCAAGCCCTAGGCTCTGTGGTTTAGACCACAGCGCCACCCTCATCCCTGAAATGGGCCTTACATCTGAGTAAATATGCACTGGCAGTAAAGGAACAAAAAGTCTAGGAGGGACTGCAGCTGTTTCCTCACCTCAACTTTGGCCCTTGAAGGAACACATATCCAAAAGTGTACTTGGAGATAGAGGATCAAAGTGGGAGAAATGTTTGAAAAAGAGGTGGAGGAGGAAGTTTGTTGACATTCATGTGAATATGCTTCCTGCTGTGTTATTAAAGGAATTGTACAAGTAGTTATCATTTATCTAGGCAACTCCCTAAGACAAAGACTTGCAAGATAGGGGTTATTTTAAACTTTGCATATTTGGGCTACCTTACAGAATTAAACCTATCTAAAAACCTACATACCGAAGTATTAGGAGACCTTTCCCCCTGCTCCTAATTCTGCTAAAACCAAGAGATAGTTCTTACTGGAAGGCAATGTCCAATAATAAAATACGTTTAGGATTCAGACTGCTTCTCCTTTCTTTTATAAAGGGAAATTCAGCAGTTTTTGGTCAGGCAGTACAACATCCCATTCATTTACAAATAGTACAAGTGTTGGCTAGATCATAAAATACCACTCAAGAGCCTATTAGCCTAATGGCTCAGTATTCCATTCGAAATAAACAAAAGTCTAGTGTTGTTCCAACAGAGGCTTGAATGAGTCACACAGATATACTTTCTCCTTTGTTTTATTTGGAATGATTGGAGGAAGACTTTACCTAAGGATCTGTTTTGTGCCACTATTAGAGCTACACAGCAACCTTTTGCTCTCCCAGCCTTCGGCCTAGGCACAGAGAGTCAGAATGGCTCCCTGAAACTAAACTCTGGTTCAGACAGTAAGTGGATCTACTCCAGGCATAGGCAGCTCCGGCCCTCCAGATGTTTCGAGACTGCAATTCCCATCATCCCTGACTGAAGCCTTAATTACTTGGGATCCATTTGCCTGCTTACCCAGGACGTAGAGCAGCCAAAAAAAGCACCAGGGATTCAGTTCCTTCGGAGAAAAAAGTTTATTGTGATCTGCGCAGAGGCAACCAGCGGAATTGCTTCCAAAGGCTGGCGGCCCCTAATACACGTAAGCAAGCAATATTTATACCCCTGCAGCACCTCCCGACCACCCCCCACCAGTAACTCATCATATCATATTCCCCAATTTGCCCAATTTGGGTGTTGCTAAAACATTTCGCCAGTGCACTCCTTTCACTTATCAGCCAAACCTGCATATCTTGTTTGCTCCAGATGCATTCCTCCTCCTTCTCTCCGGGCATTGCCTTCCAACTGTTAATACACTCCCTGCCTACTCCCTTCATGACCATTGGTCCTGTTAACTAGGGATGATGGGAATTGTAGTTCCAAAACATCTGGAGGGCCGGAGTTTGCCTATCCCTGATCTACTCCTTCTGTACAGAACATCGCAGGAACAAAACCAGAGAAGAAGTCCAAAAAGGACCTAAGTAACAGCTGTCACGTGGGGAAGTGGGGATAGCTCAGCTGGTTAGAGCAGGGGTAGATAACCTAAGGCCTGGGGGCCGGATCTGGCCCAATCGCCTTCTCAATCTGGCCCGCGGATGGTCCGGGAATCAGTGTGTTTTTACGTGAGTAGAGTGTGTACTTTTATTTAAAATATCTCTGGGTTATTTGTGGGGCATAGGAATTCGTTCATATTTCCCCCAAAAAAATATAGTCCGGCCCACCACATGGTCTGAGGGACGGTGGACTGGCCCACAGCTGAAAAAGGTTGCTGACCCCTGGGTTAGAGCATGGCGCTGATAATGCCAAGGTTGCAGGTTCAATCCCTGTATGGGACAGCTGCATTGCTGATGTTTTGGGACTACAATTCCCATCATCCCTGACCACTGGTCCTGTTAGCTAGGGATGATGGGAGTTGTAGTCCCAAAACATCTGGAGGGCCGAGTTTGCCTATGCCTGGACTAGATGATTCTCAAGGTCCCTTCCAGCTTTATGATTCTAAAGCAAAAGTGCTTCCACTGTTTCTTGCATCAATCATGGGAGGGGGACCTCCTAGATGGTGTAGAATTATGGGTGTAGCCAGGGAACAAGGGGTCAGCTGCTCCCCCTAAATCAGGAATAGGCAAATTCGGCCCTCCAGATGTTTTGGGACTACAACTCCCATCATCCCTAGCTAACAGGACCAGTGGTCAGGGATGATGGGAATTGTAGTCTCAAAACATCTGGAGGGCCGAGTTTGCCTATGCCTGCCCTAAATCATAAATAAAAATACTTCACTACAAGTAGAAATTTTTCAAAAGAGATTTCTGAGCACTTGGGGTCAAATGAAAGTATGGCCATACCTTGGTTTTCGAACGGAATGGAATCCGTTCCGGAAGTCCGTTCAACTTCCAAAAACATTCAAAAACCAAGGCGCGTCTTCCAATTGGCTGCTGGAGCTTTCTGCACTCAATCGGAAGCCGCAGAAGCCATGCTGAATGTTTGGCTTCCAAAGAACATTCGCAAACTGGAACACTCACTTCTGGGTTTGCAGCATTCGGGAGCCAAAACGTTCGAGTCGCAAGGTGTTCACGAACCAAGGTATGACTGTAATTTAAAGGAACAGTTATCAGGACATTTCATTCTGAATCTGCTGGACAGAGCCAGACAGACAATGATGACAGGAAGGTCCTCCCCGCCCCCCAATAAATCCTGCCTGCGCCCATGTGTACAACCCTCCCCCCGCCAAACATCAGGAATAACTTTCTGACAGCAAGAGCTGTTTGACTGTGGAACGAACTCCCACAAGAGGTGGTGGACTCTCCTTCCTTGGAGGTTTCAAAGCAGAGGTGGGATAGCCATCTGTCATGGATGCTTTAGTTTTAAGTGGCAAGTTCAATCCCCATATAGGACAGCTGCATATTTCTGCATTGCAGGAGGTTGGACTAGATGATCCTCGGGGTCCTTTCCAATGCTACAATTCTATTATTCCATGTTGAGTGTTTGGAAGTACAGCACAAAGCGCTTTAGAAACCCTGAGCTTGGTGCTTCCCAAGTGTTACGTACTGAAGTTCTCACCCTGGGCCAGCAGGGGGATACTGTAGATAGTTTTCACTCAGGTCCACATATGCAAATAAGGGATTGAAAGTGACGTTCAGTGATTGGATAGTTACAGAAAGTGGTTACTGTTGCGTTCTAGTGGAGCTCTATATAAGCAGGCTGGCTAAGCCCTTCAGATCAGTTCTGTTCTGGCCTGTGAATCAACAAGAGCTGTTTGAAGAATCGCTGTGTCGTCTGATACGTTCACCCACAACTTAACACCAAGGACCAAGCTTAGGGCAGGAAAAACTACTTTCTGTGCACTAGTTCTGCACAAATAATGCTATCTCTATCTGCCCTGCACCTGATAAGGGATGGGCGTGGTTTGGGGAAAATGCAGAGCCAAATGTGGTCTGTGGGCCAGAGGTTCCCCACCCCTGAACTACAGGGAACTTTGTAAACATCTTTGCTCCTCTGTGCCTCTCAAATCACAAGTCATGTTGATCAGCAGCCTGAGTGAGGAACTCTTATCCTGATTATTCTATGCTGCTTCAGATATATTGTAAGCAGACAGGATTTCTGTTAGTAGGCAAGGTAAATATGTAAACAAATGCATGCATTCAAATTTTAAAAATGCACCAAGCATGGAACAGGCTTAGCCATTCTTACGAAGACCTGTAAAACTACTAGTTCATATGGATCCAAAGGTTTTGATGCACAAGCAGAAAGCATTTCGCTCAAGTAACACAGGCTCACTGTACACTAATGTTCACTGCACCCCAAAAAGCTACTTCTGAGGGTTTTGGATGCTTCCATAACAACACAGGATGCAGTGCAGGCTATGTAGCAAATACAGGGAATTGTGAAAATAGGGAACTCACCTTGTACGCGTAAAAGTGCTTTCTGCTCATGCAAGACTGCTTTAGATAAAAGCCCTTGTGTTTAATTTTGTCCAATCTACTTTAAAATTAATATGGCTTCCAAAATGCTTTAATTAGCAAACCAGCTTGAGTTTGCTTTCCGCCTAAGCATGTTGCATTAAAAAGTGTTTAAGTTTGCATGCTGTTTAATAAATGCAAATAGATTGTGCCAACGGGTATTTACGCTGGCAGTCATTAGCACAATGATATGTTGTAACATTCTCAGTTATACTACTACTGTAATTGTGGTTGTTTCCTCAAGAACTCCAGAATAGAAAGCTTAGTATGAAGCGTGTTCTTTTCTTGTTTGTAAACTCAACAAAAGGCGTGAGCTTGCATTTGCCAGGTATCTCATCCATATTTGGTCTAATTTGAGACAAACATACTCTCATTTCATCAATGCAAAGAAGCCTTTCTCTTTTCCGATCCTTTGTCGTGGAGAACTGTAGAATAGCCAACACTCTTGAAGAGAGGCATAGATACTGTTTCTGGATAGAGAGAACGCCTTATTTCAGCCACAACTTGCTGGGAGAGGCATGAAGAAGAAAATAGAAGATGCCGTCAGAAACCCTAAACGCACAGCATTTTTTCAGCCTGAACTTGCCAGAACTCAGTTCTAGTATCACTCAGGTGGGCACCATTGCCATTACAGTGGTACCTGGGGTTAAGTACTTAATTCGTTCTGGAGGTCCGTTCTTAACCTGAAACTGTTCTTAACCTGAAGCACCACTTTAGCTAATGGGGCCTCCTGCTGCCGCCAGAGCACGATTTCTGTTCTCATCCTGAAGCAAAGTTCTTAACCTGAAGCACTATTTCTGGATTAGCGGAGTCTGTAACCTGAAGCGTATGTAACCTGAAGTGTATGTAACCCGAGGTACCACTGTATACGAGAACAAGGGGGGTGTTCATGGTGAGTTCTGGAACCTCTTTCTCTAGAGGAATAGCACTGTACAGTGGTACCTCGGGTTACAGACGCTTCAGGTTACAGACTCCACTAACCCAGAAACAGTACCTCAGGTTAAGAACTTTGTGCTCCAGCTGTGCGGCGGCAGCGGGAGGCCCCATTAGCTAAAGTGGTGCTTCAGGTTAAGAACAGTTTCAGGTTAAGAACAGACCTCCACAACGAATTAAGTACTTAACCCCAGGTACCACGGTATGTGCATAGGTTTGTATGTATGTATATATCAATATATTAAGAAGTAATATATTTATTACTTTATTAATTTATTAATTAAACCCCGGCCATCTGGCTGGGCTTCCCCGTGTGTGTATTCTATATATAATAATTGCTATGCTATGCTATGCTATGCCATACTTACTACTACTATATACTGAAATGTTTAAATGTTTCTTTGATTGTCCTTGAATCCTCCTGCCACACCAGTGTGGCTCATTTTGAGATGCTTTGGAGCATCTGCAGATAACCAGGTAGTGGCAAACGAAAAGTTTGGACGGGTAGCTCTTTCGGGGGGGGGGGTAAAAAAGGTCTAAAAAGGTCAAAAGCGTTAGCTGGAAAAAATAAAGAAAGAAAAAGAAATGCCGACGCCTTCAAAGAGGTAGCTGTAATAATCCCTTTATTGCATCTTCTCACTGGACGCAGCGCTACAAGTTCGGCGCAACGTTTTCCTGCTATTCAGGGAAGGGTGTGGCTTCAGGGCTGCATGTTTCCTGCGTTTAAAACCCAATTTCAACATAAAACGCCAGAGCCAATAAAAGGGCAAGAGGCGGGAAGGGCGGGCGCTGCTCGCCGCTTTTATCAAGCGCCGGGTTCTCCCTCCCTTATTGGCGCGGCACGAGGACCAATCGGCTCCGCGAGTTCTCCTCGCGCTGCAACTTGAGTGGCTGCACGCCGGCTCGCAGCTGCCGCCCCGCCCCGGCTCGAAAATCTACATAAGCCTCTGCAGGGCGCATGTAGCACCTGATAGGCGCGCTTTCATTGGCCGGAGTGGGAGGCATTGCGCATGCGCCTGACGCGAAGAGAAGCCTCACGCCCGGCTCGCGTCGAGTCAGTGACGTCACCCGGTCCGGCGCCGGCGTCGCGTGCGTGCCCGGTCACTCTCCTCTCGCCTTCGCTGTCTCTCGCTTTCTCTCTCTCTCTGCTCATCCAACATGGCGGCGGCGGCCGGTGAGGAGCAGTACCCTTTCCAAGGGCTTCTTCCCAAGAAAGAGACCGGCGCTGCCTCCTTCCTGTCCCGGTACCCGGAGTATGACGGGCGGGGAGTGCTCCTGGCCGTCCTAGACACGGGCGTGGACCCCGGAGCGCCAGGCATGCAGGTAAGGCAGCACGGGCGGGGTGGGTAGTGTTGCCTAGCGGTGAGAGAAGGGACCCCCATCTCTTCCTTGTGGGATGGGGGGTGGGGGAGAGATTTGGGAAGAGGAGATTGAGCCACTCCTGTTGTGGGGATTTGGATAGCAGTGGAGCGAAAACAGAAAATATTGGGAAATAAGTATTAGTCTTTTTAAATCACCCATAATAATAATAATAATGAAATTTTATTTATATCCCGCCCTCTCCAGCAGAAGCCGGGCTCAGAGCGGCTAACAACAGTAAAATAATAAAATCATTTCATTATAAAATTAATGAGACTTAAGTGACAGAATGGTAGGTGTATTCATCTGGAGAAAGCCTTAAAGGGTATGAGAGAGTCCTTTTTCCCACCCTGGCCAGCCAGATGGTTATGGGAAGCAGGTTGGTGGTGGGAAAATAGAGTCTTATCTTGCTGTATTCAGAGGCACGCTGTCTCCGCGAAGTGCACGTATAACCACTACGGCTTGCAGCTGCTCCTGGGCTCGTGGCAATTATTTTTAAAGCTTGGCAGACTTGTTGTGTTGCGAGTAGCTTGCAAATGTTTGCAGGGAATCCTTTTAAAGGGCAAAGATAAAGGGAGAGCGGTTCTTGTGCATAGAAAGCATTATTTGAAGCGGACAAGTGTGTTAAAAAAACGATGGCAAGGCAGTTATGGACCAGGCTTGACAAGAGAGCCTGTGTGTGTGGTCTTGTATTGTAGGAGAGCATCCTTGTTTTTGCACTGTACAGAAGATGACAGTGAAACTTGTGGTGCATTGAAAATGTCCAAGCTGAAATATGTTTGTTCTTCTTTCCGATGCTTTTGTCTCTGGGCCTTTGTTCCAAATTATGCATCGATTGATGCTGTCACATGTCTCTGCTTACTTACAGGTTTTGTTGTTTTTGGTTAAATAATACTACTAATCTTCAGAACACACTGCAACTTATTCATACAGAATTGTGGTAGTTCATTATAGAAAGGAGAGATTTTATTAAGATAGAGTTGTACAAAATGTAATGAAGGAATAGCCCTCTTCAAGTTCTGACTGCGATTGGTCAAGGAAAGCCACCTAAGTATAGTTAAATTCAAGGTAGAACAGATTTACGAAAGGGCAGAGGAGTTACATTTCAGAAGCACTTGCCTCATGTGCAGTGTTTAAACTAGAGATGGTTTAAGCAACTTACGGTATGTGGTCCTTCAAACTCACATCATTACTGATGGTTGGTCACACTGACTAGGACTGATGGGAATTGAGTCCAGCAAGAACTGGAGAGCCACAGGTTTCTGATTTATGGTTTAAAGCAATTACCGGTACATGTTGGAATAATAAAAGTAACACTTATTATTTGTCCATATGTGTTAATGATAGGTTGCTGGTAGGTTAATGGTAGGTTGCTGTGATAAATTGTTCGCGGTGGAAAAAAGCAAACCAGTTATGCCATACTAGGCATTTGGCTTAGGTTTATTGACTTTGATTATATTTACCTAGCAAGTTTTTTGATAATCAGATTTGAATCACAAGGGAGTACCTTGATTTTTAATGGACAGGAGGAGGAAGGAGGCCATTAATTTTGTTTGAAGTGTGGGTGCATCACATGCTAAATGTTTATTACCCTTCTCAAATCAAATTAAAGCTAGTGGCACACTGCTGCCCCATTTTAAGCACAATTAAATCTTATTGATTTAAGTGTGGCTAACTGTGTGCATAATTATGGCTATTGTCTCTTACAGTAGTACTGCAAGTAGAAATGTAGCCTGTCTGCTTAAAAGTAAGCCTTCTAGCAAGCATATGAATTTACATCAACTTCTTTGGTTGGTCTTTCCCCCCCAAGATCCAGGTATATTTTCTTTTGAAGCAAATAGCACTGATAGGCATGTTTCTTGTCCAGCATATATTGAATGCATAACAGTCAACATTCTCCCTAAGGCTTTTGTTCTATAAGTAAGTGTAGGTACTTCACTTCACTAGAGATAATATCCCTTTCTCTAGTAAGTAGTAATTCTATCCTCCTTAAATGGTAAAACATTTTGACACTGTTTGTAAGGATGCACATTTTTGACAAGAGTTGGACCTGTCATAAAGTTAATGGAACTAAAATGGCTTCTGATTAAATTGACTGGGTTGGCTTTTCTCACAAGACTGGAGAGATGAAAACAGGCTCTGGTAATCTTCTGGAGATGCTATGAAGCATGACGTGAATGACTAGGGAGGTTGGGAGGGAATTAAGCTTAATGTAATTGTATTGTTAAATTTTGCCTCTGGGAGAACTTGTTCTTCATCAGCTAACTAGTTATTCAAAGTATAGTTGCTGTGTTTGGGGTGTTATAATTGCTCACAGTTCATGAATAAGATCAAGCATCTGAGTTAATTGAGAAAGGTAGTCTTGCATGTTTGCATTCCTTAGTCTAGAAACACTCAGTAGAAACTTTGTTGAAAAAGTTTCCTAGCGGATTGAAACATGAAGTAAAAGCACAACAGTTGCCATCCTCAGAACTAAAACTTATGGGATTCCAGCTGCTTTCCGTTATTTATTTATTTGTCTATTTATTTATTTAATTTGTATACTGCCCTTCATTGATCTCAGAGCAGTTTACAAGATTAAAATGCAAGATAAAAGCACAAAACACATAATAAAAATGAACTAACACACGTTCACACACACACCAATGGCCCCCACTCTGCCCACCCTTTCCCACAAACACATTTAAAAGGAAAAATTTTTTTTCCTTCCAGTAGCACCTTAAAGACCAACTAAGTTAGTTCTTGGTATGAGCTTTCGTGTGCATGCACACTTCTTCAGATACACTGAAACAGAAGTTGCCAGATCCTTCTATATAGTGAGAAGGTGGGGAGGGCTATCTGCCAATCACCCATTCCCACCACCCTTCTGAGTAATACCCCTCCCCACCTTCTCACTATATAGAAGGATCTGGCAACTTCTGTTTCAGTGTATCTGAAGAAGTGTGCATGCACACGAAAGCTCATACCAAGAACTAATTTAGTTGGTCTTTAAGGTGCTACTGGAAGGAAAAAAAAAATTTGTTTTGACTATGGCAGACCAACACGGCTACCTATCTGTAACTGGAACATTTAAAAGGGTGTAGGATGTTAATCATCCAAAAGGCCTGATTGAAAAGAAACATTTTTGCCTGGCGTTTAAAGGCGTATAATGAAGGTGCCAGTCAAAACTCCCTGGGGAAATGATCACAGGGTCCAGGTAGTATCATATGGAGAGATGTGGACCATCTTTCATCCAGGCTAGAACATTGCTAGAATTTTGATAGCTGGGTTCTTGATGTTTGCCTTCTTCTATATATTACGGGGGAGAGAGAGAGATAGCTGCTGGCTGTTGCGTGAATTGTTGGCGCTGCTCCTGACTCTCCATTGTGAATGTAAGCATAGCCAGTCTCACCCTTGCTTCATGTGTACTTATTTCAGTATAGGTGCTGGAGGGTCTTCACATTGGGCTGATCAGTTGCAGACTCCGAGAGGTTTGGCACAAAGGCTGAATTATTTCCTGTCCTTCTGAAATAGGGCAATTATATGTTTGCTCCTGCAATGTATTTTGCCTTGTGATCTTATCATTTCCTGTTAAGATCTGCCCCTGTCTTGTCACATCCACCCACATGTCCTTCCATACAGCTGTTGTTTGTGACAGTATCCTGTTTGTCTGCTTCTCCCTGTGTTGTATCACTTCCTATTGCATCCCACACTCCTTATCCTTATCTCTAACCATCTCTCTCTCTCTCTCCCTCTCTCTCTCTCTCTTTTTTAAAAAAAGAAACACTTTTGAGATTGATGTGCGATTGGACAATCTTAGTGTTCCTAATTGGTATTCCAGGGATAAATACTTTATGGGCGTCATCTTTGAATATGTTTTGGCCATACATTTATACTATTTTAATCTATTATATGAACTTGTCTCCTTCCTGAGGTCATCACCGAAGGACATCTTAAGAGTTCCATCTGTGACAATCATCCATTCATGTTACCTTCATTCGAATGGCCTCCTTTTTATATAAAAAGGAGCAGGCTTTCTGTTAGCCCGCAGAGCAGTTTCTGTGGCAGAGAAACAACCTCTTCCAAAGCCCTAGCTGACATAAGGTTGGTTGTGCAGGGGAGATTTTCCTTCTCTCAGCCCCTCATTGAGCCATTGAAAACTTTCCCTCTTGTTGACAGCAGTGGGAGGGAAAATAGCTGCACCATCTCCAGGGATGGCGTATTTTTTGTTTGGTTTTGTGGGGATACGTTGGGGAAACAGCAGGGTAGACACAGTGATCAGCATCCCCTCAGTTGCCCTCTTGGGAGCTTGGGATTGTTCCCTTTGCCTGTTTTTAATCTTCACGCTAATTAAGTTGAAGCTATTACTCTTATTTTGCTGCAGTTATCTGGAAAAACACATTATTGAATATGTGTTTATCATACTGTGTTTGTGCTCTTTTAAATCAAATTTGTACTGTTTGAACATCGTTATTCTATCCTGCCACAGCTCACAATATAATATATTTTTAAAAAATTAATGCAGATAACTTTGCTTTAGGAAACAGTTTGTTCCACACCAAGCAGAAGATGTCCTGCACTGCGTAGGACATAAATTTTTTTCAAGAGTTCCTGTGTCTATGGAGCATTTATAGTGCAATTATTTGTATCTCCTAATTTTTTATTATTATTATTTTCAGATTACAACTGATGGGAAACCTAAGATAATTGACATAATAGATACAACAGGCAGTGGTGATGTAAACACTTCAACTGTTGTAGAACCAAAAGATGGAGAAATCATTGGTCTTTCAGGAAGAACTCTGAAGGTAAAGGTTATTTTGAATTAAAGTTGGTGGCCTCTTCTGGGTCATCCTTCAGTTGAAAATTCCAAGATACTCTGTTTAAATATGACAGGAGGTTACAGATTTGAACCACAGGCAAAGTTCTCTCCAGCTGTATATACAGCAGGACGATCAGTAATCTCAAAACACTTTGAAAGTCCTAGTTGCGCTCCTAACATTTAATTGTACTTAAGTACCGTATTTATAAAAATTGCATTGGGGGAATACAAGGCCTAGTTCTTGTCTGTCTGAAGGAATGCCTTCTATAGTGTACACTGAAATCATCCAGAGAATTTGCTTTACAGCTGCCCCTCTTAGTAGGTGGTCATAGGTCATCACGGTGAAAGTCCACCAGTTGGGAAACAAGCCTGCCTAGGGTGCTTGTTTGTCTCCTTACTGGCTTTCAACTAGCAGCTGAAAGCTTTTCTTTTCAAATCGTTTCTTAATTGAATCTAGACTCAAGCCGGACTGTTTGCCTTTTAAATTCTGTTGTTTTTGTATGCTGCATATGTTTTTGTATTCTGTTGTAAACTGCCCATGGAACTTTTCTGTTTATAATAATTCCCGAAAATTAACAGCATACGTAGAGATTGGCTCACTCAGAATGCGGCACACGCAAGTTGATACTTGATATTTATACTGAGGCTTGTGAAAAGATTTCAGAGTCTACATGGGAGCCAGATTCTTAAGACATTGTAGCTGTTCTAAATCCCCACTTCAAGATTTTACAAGCCCTGATAGCTTGGCCCTGGTGATTTACTTGTTTATTCAGTGCAGTCCTGTGGTTGCAGTCCAGAGAATGGACTGGCAGGAGTGAACCCTTGTACATTGAGATATTGCTTGCTGTTTTCACTGAACTGTTCCCACTGCCAGAGAAACAAGCTACTTTTTAAAAGAGCAGCTTCCCCCTTTGACACAAGAAACTGCAGTTCATCAAGAAAAGCTAAGGCTTTGTGGATTGTTCTCTTTCTCATATTTATTTATTTATTCATTGCATCCCATCTTTACTGTCTTCCATAGTAAAAGGTTAGCCTATTGGGTAATTTGCTGTTATGTTGAGGCCTAGAGTCTTCAAAGGCCTTGTTGGACTGACACCAGAGTAGTAAACTCTTAAGATGAAGAGAATATCCTCACGTTTGCCAGTAACACTCAAGGGTGCTCTGTAGTCATGCGCTTTAGATTTCTCTGGCGGCATTGTCAAGTTTTGCAACCTGATGCTATGCATGTTTACTTGAAAGGTCAATGGGTTGAAGCCAGTGGTGTCACTCAGCTGATGACAAGGCTTCCAACAGGAGAATAGGGTGGGGTTAATTTTAAGTGATTTCCCTTGCCTCCCAGTCTGCTGGGGAAGGCTGCTCATCCTGCAGCAGATTGGGAAGACTACAGAGGGGAAGGGGAAATAGCTGAAAATTGCTTCTCTCCCCATTTTGTGATGGAACCCTTTCTGTCGGCTGGGTGACACAATTAGATATCACCTTATGAATTAACAACCCGTATCAGTTCTACCCAGAGTAGACCCATTGAAGGTAGAGGACATGACTAACTTAGGTCCATTAATTTCAGTGGGTTTGAGTATAACTTAGTTTGATGCACCCCAAAATCTACAGCTTCAGTCATATACGTAATGCATTTTTATAACATCATTATTTTTATTATTTATTAAAATTCTATACCACCCCTCATCTGAGGATCACCGAATGGTTTACAATATAAAAACGGGGGAAATACCATGGTAACAAACAAAAACTACCCCCCCAAGTTTAAAAGGCCATAGGTTGTTTAATTAGCCAATGGCCTGCAAGAAAAGGCATGTTTTTGCCTGGTGCCTAAAGCTACATAACGAAGATGCCAGGCAGGCCTCACTGGGGAGAGCATTCCACAAATAGGGAGCCACTGCAGAAAAGGCCCATTCTCATGTTGCTCTCGCCCCAACCTCATCTGGAGGAGGCACCCAAAGAAGGGCCTCAGATGATGATCACAGAGTCCAGGTAGGTTCATATTGAGAGAGGTCATCCTTGAGGTATTGAGCCATTTCAGGCTTTATAGAGCAAAACCAGCACTTTGAACTGGACCCAGAAACTGATTGGCTCAAACCGTCTTTCACTGGTGAGCAACCTGATCTCCTAATTCCGCACCAGCTGAAGTTTCCAAACTATCATCTGAGGCAGCCCCATGTATAACATGTTGTAGTAATCTGGCAGCGGTCATACAGGGCGACCAAAGCAATGTACCTATAAAAGAGACAAGCATTCCTGTAGCTGTATAACAGAGAATATAAATTTGATTGTGAAAGAACTGAGAATAGGCTGGGCGTTAATTAATATTCTTTGAATTTTGTTGCACAATACTAATCTTATTTCTTAAGTCCTTTGCATGCATCCCAGAGGTAAGACCAATTGAACGCATTAGACTTAGTGGGATGTACAGTATATAGGCATATGCATAGGATTTGGCTGTGAACAGGTTTCAGCAGTTCACCATTCTTATTGTATATATTTTGTGCATGATCACTGAGGTGGATAGAATGGACAAAATATGTAGATTCCTAAATTCTACCTTTTTCAGATCCCAACAGACTGGGTAAATCCTTCAGGAACATATCACATTGGCTTAAAAAATGGTTATGACTTCTACCCTAAAGCTCTCAAGGAAAGAATACAGGTAATTCTTTGCATCTTCATTTTTAAAGTCTTTAATTTGTACACAGGCTCTCTTTTTACTCCAAATTATGCGGCAAAAGTAGCAACAGTGCATTAGATTTGTTTGTATCTACACACCCAAACATTGTAGAACAAAAGTTTCATAGTACGAAAGTAGCACATGATAGAAATTATGTTTGGCCTGAAACATAAACATAAAATGCTGAATTTCTCTGGCAGATCACAACATTCCCATTTTAAAAGGGGGGGGGAATTGTTACTCTTTTAGCAAATATTCAAATAAAATGAAGTAGGATGGAATAAAACAAATTTATTAAAGTTATGTAAAATTTAAAAATAGCATTAAAACAAATTTAAAACCCTGAAAACAGTGGATAAGCCTTAGGTTACAATCCAAAGCCCCAATTTGCTGGGTGATGGTTTCATAGGGCAATGGTCTCCCTCTAACTCTCCCAAAACAACTCTCTTGACTTCTGCCTGTTGATAGATTCCCACTGAAGGTAGCCTGCAGAAAGTCCCAAAACAGATCATTCTGGGGAAGTAGCTGAGCTGGCCTGGGTTTTAATGGATCTTTAGTTGACCTTACTGCCATCACTTTCCTCTGCTAGCCCAAACTAGGGAAGAGTGGTTTTGCCTCTCCTCCTTTTTCTCCAGTAGGCATGAGTGGTGGGCATGTAGCACCAGTTGTACTGCTGTGTCATTCCCTGATATTTCCTACTCAGAGTTAGGATTGCTCTGTTAGACTCTCATGCTGCCTCCTACCCTTCTGTGCTGTGATTTCCCCTATTCCTTCCTGGTTGGCCAATGTTTCAACCCGCAAAGTGTGTTTTGTACTTGCCCTATGCGATTGAACATGGCATGCAAACCAGCCATTTTGGCACAAACCCTTTCTTTCATTTGAGTGTAAAAAGATGTCATTGTTAAAATTCAGTATATCATCTCTTGCAGAAAGAACGCAAGGAAAAGCTTTGGGATCCTGTTCACAGATTGGTGCTTGCGGAAGCCTGCAGGAAACAAGATGACTTTGAAGCTGCTCACAGCTCTCCATCGCAGGTTACTGTTTTAGAACGAACTCTCCTAAGAAACATTGCTCTGTGTGAAATCCATTGTTGCTCAAGCAGATTTCCACTCACACAACAGAACATCACACAAAGGGAGGGTTCCCCTCAAGCTTCTAGAACAGATTTTGGAGTTTGAAGAGGGAGGAAGAAATGAGTATCTTGTTTCATGGGTAGAAGTCCATTCTGTTTGTGTCCATCCACCCTTGCATAAGACCCTGTGATCCATTTGGTAATAATATACACGCAGGGATGCGGGTGGCGCTGTGGGTTAAACCACAGAGCCTAGGACTTACCGATCAGAAGGTCAGCGGTTCGAATCCCCGTGACGGGGTGAGCTCCCGTTGCTCGGTCCCTGCTCCTGCCAACCTAGCAGTTCAAAAGCACGTCAAAGTGCAAGTAGATAAATAGGCACTGCTCCGGCGGGAAGGTAAACGGCGTTTCCGTGCGCTGCTCTGGTTCGCCAGAAGCGGCTTAGTCATGCTGGCCACATGACCCCGAAGCTGCCGGCTCCCTCGGCCAATAAAGCGAGATGAGCGCCGCAACTCCAGAGTCGGTCACGACTGGACGTAATGGTCAGGGGTCCCTTTACCCTTTACCTAACTTCCACCTTTCTCTGCAGGCTTCACCTGCACTGCGTTGTGCAGATGAGGTTTTGCATTCTGTCTTGGGCTGTGATGCTCCGTTGCGCATGGCATACGTAAGCAAATCTGTTCAGATATAACTGGTTGCAGAAAAAGGGGAGGGGGACCACACTGGAGCAAAGATCTCATTCAGTATGAATAGACTGCATCTTCATTTGTAATTTATGCCCGCAGCTCCCACTGAAGCACATGGCACAGCTGAATCTGGGCATCATTTCGTTAGCATAATTTATGACAAATTTTCATCTTTCAGGAAAGCAAACTGATGAAGGAAGAGCTTCAGAGTCAAGTGGAGTTGCTGAATTCTTTTGAGAAAAAATACAGTGATCCTGGCCCTGTATATGACTGCTTGGTGTGGCATGATGGTGAAACTTGGAGGTAATTTTTTTTTATGCCCTTAAAATACGTATTGTCCCTAACTATGCTCACCTTATCTGATATTTTGAAGCCGAGGGAAACCAAAATGATTAATGGGATGGAGACACTCTCCGATAAGGAAAGGTTACGGCATTTGGACAGAGAGAAGTGTTTTCTTCCTTTCTCATGACACCAGAACTCAAAAGCCATCCAGTGAAACTGAATGTTAGAAGATTTAGGGCAAACAAATGAGAGTAGCTTTGAAGCAGGGGTGAAGAACCTGTAGCCCTCGAGGTGTTATTGGACTACAGTTACCATCAGCTCAGTCAGTGGTTGGGGATGGTATAGTCTTAATGACATCAGGAGGGCCACAGGTTAGGCACCCCTTCTTTGAAGCCTGACCACTAACTGGGCCAAATGCCACCCTGCCCAGGACTGCTACCACTTACTCAGGTGCCAGTTTTTAAGATTAATCAGCTGGAGTGAAAATAGTTCCAGATAGGAGGTGCCTGATGTTGCTGATTTTTAGCAGAGGGGATGAAGTGACGCACCCTCATCTCTTCCACTGAGGTACACAGCTGGAATGGCTGCTACCAAGTGACAGGGTGTATGTTGGATGTTTACTAGGGGCCTGCACATTACCAATGTTTATTTTCACAAATAAAGCAGTTTGGGAACTTGCTCTTCAGTCCTGCCTAGAGCTGCTGTACAACCGGTGAGGCACAAAAAACCTAAGAGTGTTTTGGTGTAGGCAGCGTGGTTGATCGGGAAGCCCTAAACTGATGAACTCTTTCATTTGTGGAATCAGGTTCATAAATTTGGGAACCACTGCATGTATTGGAATGGCAGGATATTAATTACCCTTTTTGGATAGTTCAATACATGAAAAGAAAACTGTTAACTTGCAAGGTGTGTATATGTTCTTTTCTCTAGAGCTTGTATAGATTCAAGTGAAACTGGTGACTTTTCTAACTGCACAGTTTTACGCAACTACAAGGAAGGTCAAGAATTTGGATCGTTTGGCACGTCGGAGATGTTGAATTACTCTGTCAATATCTATGATGAAGGGAACTTGCTCTCGATTGTCACCAGTGGAGGTAAGCTTAATCATCCAGAAACAATTCTTCAGTGTCCTTCATTTTCTTCCTTTTCTAAATGTATAGTTTGCTCTGTTTGGAAGGCTAATGTTTCAGATAAATTGGATAAGATAAAAGGGAGGAGCCATTGTGTTAACACTCAGTTTCAAAGGTCATTCCATAAGTGGTAAGACGTGCTCACAGGCAGATCTACAAAAAGCCTGAGCCTATTTTAATCACTCCAACGCAATACCTGAGTGAAGAGCTCCACCGATGTGGTTGCAGTTTGCCACATTGCATGGATAACCTTCACCACCATCCCTTAACACATGGAACTACACATTCATGATTTTCTGTGAACTGCCCTGAGACCTCTGGCAGTATATAAATTCAAAATGAATGAATGAATGAATCATGAGCATTTATACAGCTGCACACATGAACCAAAGCAGTCTATGAAAGATGAGCATTGCCACCTTTGGAGCCCGTTTGCAGAACAGCTATCGGGAATGCCTTTCCCAGTGCAATTGTTACGCTAAGTGTTATATCAAAGATCACGTTGAAAGGGCTTTGTCAGGATTGCTTTGTAAGTGGTGGTAAGGAAAGCTGTATACCCAAACTTGTATGAAAAAAGTGGTTCCGCTCTTTTGATGTGCATTGTCTTTATTCTTTCAGGAGCACATGGGACACATGTTGCTAGCATAGCTGCTGGGTATTTTCCAGATGAACCAGATCGTAACGGGGTGGCCCCTGGTGCACAAATTCTCGCAATTAAGATTGGTGATACGAGATTAAGCACCATGGAAACTGGCACTGGCCTTATCAGAGCTGTAAGTTTTGGCAGAGTTGTTACATGGAAGACTATAGAATCATAGGATTGACAAGGATCATCTAGGCTAATTCCCTGCCATTCAGGAATCTTGCCCAGTGTGGGACTCAAACCTCAGCTATCTCAGACAACGCTAGTACATGTCATGTGTCAATGTGTTTTTGGAGGGGAGTGCAGGTAGAATTTTGTTCATTAAATTTTGTTCTAGTTGTCCATGAAATTCCCCTTTACTTCAAGGGAACACTAGTTCTTTGGAAATGAAGAAGTGCACACTTGCTTTCAGAGTACCACTGCCAAGCGATTAGCATGAGTGTACATAGCAATCGGCTAAAAATAATTCTGAGCGGTCACTAGTGGCAAAGAGTGAAAGGTCACACACATTTTAATTTAAACAAGAGATAGCCAGCTGCTTCAATTAAATCCTCCTCAGACAAGCTGCCTGAGGATCACACGCACACACTATTTATATTAAGCATTTTTGCCCCATTCTTCGGTCGAAAGGCTGCTGGAGTAGCTTAGTGGAAAAATATGACCCTGCACATTGACCGAGGAGGAGTTGTTCATCTAATCAGGTCTCCTCTTCCTGCCATCTGCTGAAAGAGCTGTATCATAACCACCTACCAAAAACTTTAAAGATGCTGAGTCAGACACACCTTTGTAAGAAGGCAGACCCGTCACCAAAAAGACCCTTGCTTTGGTCCCCAAGGGGGTAATACCAGCTGATGATGATGATGATGATAATAAGATGATGATGATGATAAGATGATGATGATGATGATAACAATAATAATAATATTTATACCCTGCCCATCTGGCTGAGTTTCCCCAGCCACTTTGGGCAGCTCCCAATCGAGTGTTAAAACAATTCAGCATTAAATATTAAAAACTTCCCTAAACAGGGAGCTGTTTCTTAAAAGTTGTATGTGATCCTAGTAAAAATGCCAGTTAGCAATATCGTGCAAGCGGACAGTGCCGCAGTATGCATTGTGGTTTAAGCGTTGCAATTCTCTTAACTTCAACAGATGATAGAAATAATCAAATATAAGTGTGACCTTGTCAACTACAGCTACGGAGAGGCAACTCACTGGCCAAATGCTGGGTGAGTAGACTACATTTTTATGACCCTTACTTTGTTCCGTTGTGGGTAGCCAGCTCCAGTATCCTAGTTTTCAGCTTTCATCTACTGGAGTGTCTCTTGATTTGCATGTGGTTCAAGGGAGTCTTGTTGTACCCCAGATCACTGGCTGATTCCGCTTTCAAAGACTAGGACATGGGTAGGCAAACTAAGGCCTGGGGGCCGGATCCGGCCCAATCGCCTTCTAAATCCAGCCTGAGAACAGTCCGGGTATCAGCATGTTTTTACATGAGTAGAATGTGTGCTTTTATTTAAAATGCATCTCTGGGTTATTTGTGGGGCAGTCATTCCCCCCCCCCAAAGTATAGTCCAGCCCCCCACAAGGTCTGAGGGACAGTGGACCGGCCCCCTACTGAAAAAGTTTGCTGACCCCTGGCCTAGGAGCTGGGAAGAGGTGGAGGCTCTTTGAAGAGGCAGTCACTGCAAAGCAGTGTGTGTAACATGAAGGAAACAAAGTAATGGGGGCATGGTGGGGGTAGCCAGCAGGACCCAGAAATCATTCATTTAATGTGGCAGCATTTCTGCTTTGGAACACAGTGTCCTCTTTTAAATACTTGCTGAGAGCTGTTCTGTTTCAGTGGGCCTATTCAGACATGTGATCTGGACACTTATCTATTTTCCCCGTTTGTTTTACAGTTAATATAGGGATGCGGGTGGCACTGTGGGTTAAACCACAGAGCCTAGGACTTGCCAATCAGAAGGTCGGCGGTTCGAATCCCCGCAACGGGGTGAGCTCCCGTTGCTCGGTCCCTGCTCCTGCCAACCTTGCAGTTCGAAAGTGCAAGTAGATAAATAGGTACCGCTCCGGCGGGAAGGTAAACGGCGTTTCCGTGCGCTGCTCTGGTTCGCCAGAAGCGGCTTAGTCATGCTGGCCACATGACCCGGAAGCTGTACACCAGCTCCCTCTGCCAATAAAGCGAGATGAGCGCCGCAACCCCAGAGTCGGCCACGACTAGACCTAATGGTCAGGGGTCCCTTTACCTTTACCTTTTAACAGTTAATATATACGTTTTTCTTTTAATTTGTATTTTTTTATCATAGAGGTGTTTGCTGCCTTGGACTCCTTAGGAGGAATATAAATTCAATAAATAATAAATAAATAAATTTAAGTTGCTAGCTTAGTGTTTCTCCAACTTGGGTTCCCATGTGACAGACTGGTTGGATGCAGAGGAATGGTGGGAAGAACCAGCTGGGGAAGCCCCAAGGGAATAAGGCTGAGGGCCTGGGGAGTAGCAGTGGGACAATGATGAGTGGTTAAAGGGGGGACCGGGAAAAGACTGGGAGGAGGTGTCGGAAGCTGGAGAAGTAAGAGTTTGGTGAGTGGGGGGAGTCTGTGGCAGAGAGAAGTCCAGAATCAGGCAGAAGCTGAAGAGGGAGGCCAAGAGGCAGAGATGAGTCTGGCTAGTGAAGAAGCAGAAATGTCTCTCCCTCCTTCAACAAGCTCCCTTTGCCACTGGTCTCCGAGAACCAGGAGAGGCATGAAAAGTGCAGAGGAAAAGTTAGCTTTGCACAGGCACAGTCTCACATGGCTTGGGAAAAGCCCTGGAGGGGAGGGGACTTAGGCAGCTGTGGGTAGGTGGGGACTTTCAGGCCTGGCAACTGCTTCATGGGGGCAAGACTTGCCAGAGATGAGTTGCTGTGCTCATTAGACCTAACATTCCGGTGCAGATCCTCTTTTTGCTAATAAAGAGTTAACTCCAACTTGCTGAGAGTGCTGGCTCACTCTTCACCTTAGGGACGCGGGTGGCGCTGTGGGTTAAACCACAGAGCCTAGGACTTGCTGATCAGAAGATTGGCGGTTTGAATCCCCGCGACAGAGTGAGCTCCTGTTGCTCGGTCCCTGCTCCTGCCAACCTAGCAGTTCGAAAGCATGTCAAAATGCAAGTAGATAAATAGGTACCGCTCTGGCGGGATGGTAAATGGCGTTTCCATGCGCTGCTCTGGTTTGCCAGAAGTGGCTTAGTCATGCTGGCCACATGACCCTGTACGCCGGCTATACGCCGGCTCCCTCGGCCAATAAAGCGAGATGAGTGCCGCAACCCCAGAGTCGGCCATGACTGGACCTAATGGTCAGGGGTCCCTTTACCTTTACACTCTTCTCATGGGACTACAACTCCCATCATCCCTAGCTAGCAGGACCAGTGGTCACAGATGATGGCGGTTGTAGTCCAACAACAGCTGGAGACTCAAGTTTGAGAAACAGTGTGCTAGCTCATAATTTTTAAGGGAGGCACTCCAGGAAGTTATCAGGTGAAGACAGTGTACTAGATTTTCCAGTCAGGTATGTTGGCCACCTACAGATACCTGGGGTGGGGAAACTGAGGGCATTAGGTTATTGCGGTCATGCAGGGCAGTATGTGGAAGGGTTGTTGCTTGCAGCAGGGATGGGCGGAACGTAGATCGGGAATTACTGGTTGATTGACCTCTGGCTGATGTGCAGTAAATGCTTCTGGCTCCTCTTTTCTTTTTTAAGAATAACAACCACCAGACAATTTTTCCACCTAAAGTAGAAATTGCTAGGCTCAACAAGTGCTCAGAGACACCCAGTTCTTTAATTCGAAGTGCATGTATTTCAAGCTCTCGTTGGTAGATCTTGGGGGTTCTAGTAGAGCAGGGGTCCCCAAACTAAGGCCCATCGGCCGGATAAAGCCCGAGGGACTCGTTTATCCGGCCTGCGGAGACCCCCGCCGCCTGCTGTTACCGGCGCTGCACTGCATGGCTGCCCACTTCCGGGTCAGGGGAGCACCCGAAATAGCTCGTGCGCATGTGGAAACGTTATTTGTGCATGCGCAAGCGTTATTTCGGGTGCACATCCGGGTCGGAGAAGGCCCGTGCACTTTTGCACAAGCTATTTCCGGTGCTCCTCCGACCTGGAAGTGCACCAGAAATAGTGTGTTCGCACGTGTATGGGCATGCGCTCCCCTGCCCTCTTGCCCACCGCGCGATCGGCGCTGGAGACACCGGCCAGAGGCGCGCTAAGTTTGCTGACCCCTGTAGTAGAGAAACAAAAGTAGGTCTGAAGAGTCTGCCCATGGGGCTGTTGAAGGAGGATACAGTTGCCCTATGACTTGGAGGGTTTTAAAAATATTTTTTTGCTTTTGCTTTTTTGCGCAGAAGTGACACCCAGTGAAAAGCGCACACTAATGCAGAATTTGACATTATAACATTTTCTTGCCAAGTGATCCATAGCTTTAGTTTTGGATCAACTCCCACACTCTAATCAAGGCATTTTGGGATGGGAGGCACCTTTGTGTGTTTTTTCCGGACAACCTGAGGAGTAGTCTGTTTGACTACATTCCCAAATGCTTCAGATTAAGAAGGCAGGGTGCTCATCTGTTACCGCTTTTCTTGAAACGGCCCTCTTTCTCTTGGTAGCCCTGGCCTTTCTGCATCCATACAGTGATGCCACAGAGCTGCGTAAGTGGCATCCGCTGCCAAGAAGTGGGCAGTATGTTGCAAATAGTAAACGGCTTTAGGCTGCAGCGTGCAGAGATCTTTCGTTGACAGTTTAAAAGCTTTTATTGAAGGAATTTCATAGATAACAAGGGTACATACAACATCTCTGTTCTCAGTTGATAGAGATCTTTCTATAGGTCATTTACATTCATTCAGTGTGAGACGCTGCTGTCATGGACTTGGGGTGGAATGAATCAGGGAGAGACGGGGGAAAGAAAAATGATTTTTCCATTCTTTTGCTTCATGTATGTGCAGAGTTTTTGTGTCAGCATCATGAGGATAGGTTCTTTATTTGTCTGTTAGTTTCTTTTGGCGGTGTGAGAAGTTGGAGAGTAAATCGCTTAGCGGTTCCATTTATCATAAAGCGGTATAGGAATGTTTTTAAATAAATAAACAGGAATCTGTTCAATGAAAATTGTCCAGCTCTGCCTATGAGCATTTTTCACAGGCAGGGGCAGAAGACAAGCAGAAAGGGCACCTGCTCAACCTTTTTCTTTCTTTCTTGCAACTCTTCTAGGAGAATATGTGAAATTATAAATGAAGCTGTATGGAAACACAATGTAATCTATGTTTCAAGCGCTGGGAACAATGGCCCTTGCCTGTCAACAGTTGGTTGCCCAGGTGGAACTACATCTAGTGTGATTGGCAAGTATTTTTATTACTATATTTCTAATTACATAACAATTCTGAAAATGGAAAGAAACCAATATTTTACTGAGGCTGGGAATAGGTTTGGTGACAACACCTTGTATTCTCAACCACTTCATCTGCCAAATAACATTCCAGGTGTTGGTGCTTACGTATCACCTGATATGATGGTTGCTGAGTATTCCTTGCGAGAGAAACTTCCTGCAAATCAGTACACTTGGTCATCTCGAGGGCCTAGGTAAGTGATATATAGATTCATGAGCTCATATGAGGCATCACATTATTTGACAAAATCTGCCTGAAAGTAAAGGGGAAATGTGGTTTTAAAAAACCTCGCTGATCTCTGGGACCTATGTTGATGTAATAGGAATGACTCGTGAGATAGTTTTGGAGCATCCTGCTTATCGTAGTGAAAAATAGATGCTGAGCTTTGAAATATCAAATGCTGCAAGGTGGTCATGAGCAGAATAAGCAACACAGCCCAAGAAACCTTGTGTAATTTATCTATCAGTTGCAAGGTGAGGCCTTTTTCTTTTTTTCAAATTTCCAATACTTTGCCAAGAGCCTAGTAAGTAGAAAGAATCAAATCCTAATTGATTTTATTGATCAAGGAATCAAATCCTAATTGATTTTATTCAGAGAAGGGTTTGAGAAAAGACATTATTCCAGAAGAGAGAGAAGTGGGATGAGGAGATAAAGGGTTTCAGGTAGTGGGTAGATGCAGGCAACCATTTATCAAGCGGGTGGCGCTGTGGGTTAAACCACAGAGCCTAGGGCTTGCCAATCAGAAGGTCGGCGGTTCGAATCACCGCAACAGGGTGAGCTCCCATTGCTCAGTCCCTGCTCCTGCCAACCTAGCAGTTCGAAAGCACGTCAAAGTGCAAGTAGAACAATAGGTACCCCTCCGGTGGGAAGGTAAACGGCGTTTCCGTGCGCGGCTCTGGTTCGCCAGAAGCGGCTTAGTCATGCTGGCCACATGACCCGGAAGCTGTATGCCGGCTCCCTTGGCCAATAAAGTGAGATGAGCGCCGCAACCCCAGAGTCGGTCACGACTGGACCTAATGGTCAGGGGTCCCTTTACCTTAACTTAGTATAATAAATAATAATAATAAAATATTTCTTGTATGCCACCCATCAGACTGGGTTGCCCCAGCCACTCTGGGCAGCTTCCAACAAAATACAAAGGGACAAAACAAAACATCAAACATTAAAAGCTTACAACTTGGCAAAGTAGTTGTTTCATCCTGTCATGTAGTGAGCCTCTGTAGCTGAGTAGCAGGTCCAATGCATGAGGTTCTGGCTTCAATCTCTAGTTAAAGGTTCTCAGTAAACAGCGGCTAGGAAAGATCTCAGCCTTGTATGCTAGAGAGCCTCTTGCCAGTCAGTGGACGTTTGGACTATGTATGTAAACCAAAAGTAGCTCCATATGCTCAGATGAAGTGTGTGTTGCCAGGTGTACATATCCTTCTGTAAGTGGATTAAAAAACTGGATAAAAAAATCAAGAGAGAGGAGATAGGTGACCATTTCCCCCCCATTGCTGGACAATATAGATGGTCAGTTTCAAGTGATTGTATGCACACCACGGTAAGTCACTGCTTGGTAGGCCGTCATCTATATTAATGCGGCATATTGATGGATTAGCATTCATGTATTTAGGATTCTCTTACGGGAGTCGGAAGGGGATTTTGCATGGTTTCGTCTGTGTATGACTCTAAAAGAGGAATAATTGAACAGCTTATGAAGTAACAGGTGGGTTGTTAGTATTTTAACTCTACTTTTACTCTATTTTCTATTAATTTCAGTACTGATGGAGCACTGGGAGTAAGCATCAGTGCGCCTGGAGGTGCTATTGCCTCTGTCCCTAACTGGACATTACGAGGGACACAGCTCATGAATGGCACATCAATGTCTTCACCGAACGCATGTGGTGGCATTGCTTTGGTACTATCAGGTAATGTGGAACATAACTGTTTAAAGCAAGTTTCATTTGGGTTAAAGCAAAAGAGTGTTTCATAATGTGCAAGAAATTCATTTGATAATGAAGATTCACTTGTGAGGAGCATTTCTCTTATTGCTGTCAATGAATTACCCACCTCTTTTCTCTGTTACAGGACTTAAAGCTAATGATGTGCGCTACACTGTTCATTCAGTCAGGAGAGCGCTGGAAAATACTGCGGTGAAGGTGGAAAACATACAAGTGTTTGCCCAAGGACATGGTGTTATTCAGGTAATTACAAGCTGGAGCGCAAATAAACATATCCTGTTGTAGTCATCAATACTGTCTCATCAGTCTTTTAGGTCAGCTGAAGAACAAATCTATTTGTTGATCAACAAATGTAGCCCTGGTGTTCCACTCCAGTATTTGAGGTTTAGCATAAAAATTTTCCTGTACCAAACAACTCCTAGTTTTTATTGAACTATTTCCTCTGTTGCTTCCTTGTTTTCAGTTGGCTCTCATTCAAACCTAATGGCTTACCAGACAATACTGAAGCTGCAAACTAAGTGCTAAAACAAATGCTTAAAACCAATGCTTGAGGCAAGAGGCAATGCCTGATATACATTTTTTATTTTTTATTTTATTTATTGAATTTATACCCCCAGGTCTCAGAGCGGTTCACGGAATAAAATGAAGATATAAAACCACAAAATACATAATAAAATAAAAACAACAACCCAATACCCCACCCCCCCAAAAAAACATATTTTAAAACGGCATAGGATGTAAATTGGATTAACCAAAGGCCTGGTTAAAAAGGAACGTTTTTGCCTGGCGCCTAAAGGTGTATAATGAAGGTGCCATGTGAACTTACCTGGGGAAAGCGTTCCACAGACAGGGAGCCACTGCAGAGAAGGCCCATTCTCGTGTTGCCACCCTCTGAACCTCTCGAGGAGGAGGCACACGAAGGAGGGCCTCAGAAAATGATCTCAGGGGCCGGGTAGGTTCATATGGGGAGAGACAGTTCTTGAGGTATTGTTTAAGTGGATAGCTTACCGTGTTATATGGCTCCTTTTATTTCCTCATAACCTGTTTTATTTGTTCCTCTTTTCATTGTTGTTTTGCTACCAGTTATTTGATTGCAATCCTATGCACATTTAGTGGGAGTAAATCCCATTGAACACAGGCTTAGCAAAGACCCCCTGTTGTGGAAGTTTGTCTGTCTGCTGTGTTTCTCACACAGTTTGGCCTATGGTGTTACTGCTTATCCTTATGTCCTGCTTTTGAACGAGCACGCTGCTGAATACCCACAAAAACACTATTTAAAATATGATAATTTGAAATCCAACCAGATTTGAAAGAGATAGGAGAAAGTGATCACACGATAAAGTATAAACATCTTTTGCAGTGCCAGCTTAGCTGAGAAGGTCCTCCTAAAAGGGAATATCTTCATCCCTTTTCTGATAGGGTGTCCAGGTGTTCTCGCTGCTGGGTCTCTCTTGGCAAGGGCCTCTCCCAGGGAAGTTGACTTACTGAAAACATTTCCCCTTGCCTTTGACCTGTTGGACGCTTTTTCTTGTTTAGAAAGGCTGTGGAACCTTTTGAAGAGGTTTCATGCTTTCCTTCCAAGCTGGAAAGAGCCTTTCCCTGTGGAAACGCTACGGAGGGTGCTGAATTACCACTTTTAAGCCAACATGGGCATGAAAGTCATAAATAAAAAAATGATGATTTTCTTGGGCTTCCACATTTTCAGTAAATTCCCTTTTGATTCCCCCCCCAATAGGTTGATAAAGCCTATGACTACCTCATCCAGAACTCAACATTTGCTGACAACATAGGCTTCACCGTTACTGTTGGCAACAACCGTGGAATCTACCTCAGAGATCCTGCCCAGGTAGCTGTGCCTTCTGACCATGGTGTCGGCATAGAGCCCTTCTTCCCTGAAAACACAGGTAGGAAAGTTGCAGCGATATTAAATATTTTCACGGCTGGACAAAGGGGAAAGTATGGGCTTATGTTTAAGTTTGCCGTAAAATCACAAGAAAACTTTTTAATTTAAAAATCCCTTGTGTTTATAATTTCTTCCTAATTAAAACAGCTGCAGATGGATGGAGTAAAATCCTTAACTTTGCACATTCTTCTTCCAGACAACGCTGACAGGATATCTCTCCAGCTTCATTTAGCTTTAACTTCAAATGCATCCTGGGTTCAGTGCCCTACTCATCTGGAGCTCATGAACCAATGTAGACATATTAACATTCGTGTGGATCCTCGTGGCCTGCGAGAAGGAGTTCACTATACAGAGGTATTGTCTCTTTTTTGGCTAATTATTTTTTATTAGTTTTCAAAAAAATTAATGAATTTACATCCAATGAATACAATTTAATACAAATGTAAAGTTAACTTCCTGCTCTGTTGGTTGGTGGGTTTGGGGGTTTTTTTGGCTGTGTTTCCCTTCTCCCCCCTTATTGCAGCAATTTAAGTAAATTCCTTTACTTAAAATTGTTTAACATTTTATCTTTTATTATTTTCATTTATCCTTTTCCATGGGCCGTTCATATTTCAGTTAGTGCTTGTAACTATAACATGTTTCTTATAAAACCCATATAATTACTCTTCAGTGGCCTTTTTAGTCTTGGGATGTAAACTTTCCACCAGTTTGGGTTGGGCTCTTGACAATCATCTAATGGAGCAGGCGTCCTCCACAAACCACCCCCTGTAGCACTGGCAAGAGGACAGTATCAAAGTTCAGCTTGAATTGCTCCAAGGCGCTGTTTGCAGAGGGTTTCAGAGAGGTGATTCCTTCAGTCCTCTGCAGATAAGATTTGGGGCAGAGGGGAAAAATTTAGGAACAGTGTTCAAGAAGCATTGTGAATAAGTTTGAACTAACAAGCCCTATGCCAGGGGTGATGTCACGGGACTGCCTTTGAGGAGCGGGAACAGTCAGAGGGAGACAGAGGAGGGAGTGATGGATGGGGAAGAGGGAGAGAGCCAGGAAGCGGAAAGGCTCTGCGATGCTGAAGCAGAGCCCCAGCACCGCACAGGAAGTTCAGGAACAGACGGTGTGCCTGTGCCATCTGCACAGGAGAGGAGAGGGTTAAAATGGAGGGAGGAGAGATGTCCTATGAAACTTCCCCGCCTTTTCTGTTGGAGGAGAAGCCGGAGAAGGCCACTCCCTGAATCTGAACTGGACGATTCGGACGCATGATTGTAATATGCTGCTTGTACATATGTAAAATAAAGAACTGTAAATATCTCTGAGTGAGCAGAGGTGCTTATTGTGAAGAGCATAAACAAGCCATCACAGGTAGGCAACCTAAGGCCCATGGGCTGGATGCGGCCCAATCACCTTCTCAATCTGACCCGCGGACGGTCCGGGAATCAGCATGTTTTTACATGAGTAGAATGTGTGCTTTTATTTAAAATGCATCTCTGGGTTATTTGTGGGGCATAGGAATTCCTTCTTTTCCCCCCCAAAAAATATAGTCCAGCCCACTACATGGTCTGAGGAACAGTGGACCAGTCCACGGCTGGAAAAGGTTGCTGACCCCTGCCCTAGGCTGTCAAAAATTATGTGAATTTGTTCACAAGGTGAAAGGGAAACAGATTGGCGTGTGTTCATTACTGAACTATATTTAATGTGTTAGGGCAAAGGTGGCCAACACAATGTCTTCTAGAAGTTTGTGCAGCTCCCATTGACTCTTCTAGCTGGGGCTGAATGGAGTTGTAGTCCTACAGAATGTGGAGGGCACACTGTTGGCTATGCCTGCGGTACAGTTACAGAGTTCCAGGAAGTATAATTGTAAAAAATTAATACATGGCAGCTTATCGGTATCTTCAAAGGACTGAGACTTGTTTTTAAATGCAATACCTGATTTTATTGCACTTTCAACTTTTTTAGGTGTGTGGTTATGAAATATCTATGCCTAATGCAGGCCCCCTCTTTAGAATTCCAGTGACTGTTGTTATACCAGCAAGGTAAGTGACTTTTTTTTTTTTTTTACATCTTGCAATTCTTTATGGAAAACAAACTTGCAACTAATCTTCGTGGGAAGATCTGGCTTCTATCTCTACCTTTGTATCTTTCACCACTACCAGTAGGCAGAATGCAAACCTTCCCTTGTATAATGCTGCATTTAAAACGGCAAGAGTGAGCACTAGCATAGATCACAGGCTAGAAAGCGGGACAACAAATTTCCAGGCTCTGACGTGGACTCATTGTTAGAATTTTGAGAAGTCGCTTACCGTCCCATCTATGCAATGGGAATCATTTACAACACAGTAAGGAACTCTATAAATTGGTAGTAGTGACAGTACATAATGACTCTGCTAAATCAAACCCTCTAGCCAAGTATCCAATTTTCAAAGTAGCCTTTCCTTAGTGTATGTCTGCAGTATCTGATATTCAATAGTAGCAGCAGCAGTCATGTCTCCTGTTTGTGTTATACACATCTAATGCTCAGGAAATATTTATTCTATGTAAACCATGACTTGAGGTAAGTATGATTTTCCACTTTAAAGTAGCCTGAATTAGTTATCGTTGAGGGTCCAGTTTCCTGTCAGTGTGGATCTTGATTATTAGTCAAGGGTATATATGTAAGCATTAGAAGGTATCTTAAACCAATTGCTCGGATCAGAGCCTCATTTTTCTAAAAGAGAGCGAGAGAGAGATGCTTTTCCTCCATTTGTGAGCTGTGTGAATTGTTGATTCTAGACATCTTTAAAATACCTTGTAACCCTCCCCATAAGGATTTTTGCACTTTCTAAACTTATCCTCTCTTCACAGAACAGATGAAGCTTCACACTATGATCTCAAGTTCACTGACGTGCATTTTAAACCTGGTCAAATCCAAAGACACTTTGTTGAAGTCCCTTCTGGAGCAACATGGGCTGGTAAGGCAAATTAGGTAGCAAATTGTCCCCCCTGAATTCTTAGGGAACTTAACCTGAATGTATGCTGCCAAAAAGTTATTGTACGGTTTAAGAACTGAGTGACACTGTATTTGCATGTCACTTTAAGAGTCCAGATTTTAAGTTGTCGCTGCTTAATTCTGCGCCTGTACGGAATTTGTGTTATATAGTACTTTAAAAGATAATCAGTGTATCCTTTATCAAGGAATTAAGCACACACTCGGCCTGCTAGCTTCAGAGGAGTGAGTCAGAGGCCCATAGAGCACTAGGACTAAAGATGTGCCTTTTCTCTTACCTAGAAGTAACAGTATGTTCCTCATCACCGGATGTAACTGCCAAGTTTGTTCTCCATGCGGTTCAACTAGTAAAGCAAAAGGCGTACCGAAGCCATGAGTTCTACAAGTTCTCTTCAATACCAGAAAAGGGATCAGTTACTGAAGCTTTTCCTGTCCTAGTAAGTGGCCTTGAATTCAGAACAGAGTTAAGTGCTGCTGTATAGAGTGCAGTAATAGGCAATGATGACTTGCTGAATATTGTCGTGGTGTGTTTTTTTTTAATTAAAAAAAAATTCTAGCTACTCCTGTGGGACCCCTGCTCCAATGTCAAAAGGGGTTTGTGACCTCCTGACCCCTCCATTTTGTCATTAGAAAATAAGAGAATGGAACTTAATGAATAGTGAATGGTTAAATAACAGATATAAAATAACTGATTGGAAAGTTGTAAACTGCAATTTTGGCCATGCCCATTTTCATATGCGGCCCCCAAATGGTTGAAGATAGGTCAGTGCTGCTCTCGGCCCAGAAAATGTTCGCCTTTCGGCCCTAGATTAACATTATGGGTTTATTTTATGTAGAAAAGTGGCTAGCCATTTATAGTTTTCCTAATAGAATATGTGTGGGCTAAATCTGAAGCCAGCTGCCTATGGCTGCCTGTTGTTGCATGACTAAAGCATGTGCGTAGTAATTAGAGTTGGATGAGAATGGATCCTTTAAGGTAGTTTTGCAGCCAAGGTATTGTGGTTTTTTTTTTTTTAAGTATTCTGGGCTGCACTGGAATTCTAGTGGGGGGGGGCTTCGTAAAGAATGAAAGTCAGATATACATCTAAATCTTCTTTTTTCCCCCACGAAGGGTGGAAGAACAATTGAATTTTGCATTGCCCGTTGGTGGGCAAGCCTCAGTGATGTCAGCATTGATTACTCCCTTTCCTTCCATGGCATAGTTTGCACTGCTTCTCAATTAAACGTTGTGAGTATCATTCCGTGTTGTCTTTATTTTGCTTTATGGTTCATTTAAAGGGTGGAAGAAAATGCTTGGAGAGCTATGACTTCTTGGTATGAAATTCTGTAGTCGAGGTTTTTTTTAAAAAAAAATCATGGAGTGTTATTTTAAAATATGTATAGGTTGCCTTTCTGACTCATCCAAGCCTGGTTGACTCATTGTGGTTGACTTAATTATTTATATGCTCATTCTTTTATCTGAAATGTGTTCAGCATTTTATTGTATCATAAATTATTTGAAAGGTTGATATTCCGAGGCTTTTCTGCCTCTCCTGCTTCGTTTGGGGTTTTTTTGGGTGCTGCTCCCTTTTCTCCCCTTCCTTGCTCTCCTAATACCCCAACTTTCCTGCTGTCTCACTGGCTTCTGGCTTCCTGACTTCAGAATAACTGAATGTATTTTTAATAAATGTGGTGTGCTTGCATGCCTGTCTCCTTGTAGAATTTTCAAGCTTACTAACCCTTTATTTTTGGGAAGAGTTGTAGGTCAGTGATAGAGCAACTGCTTTGTTCAATCCCAGGCAATCTGATGCAGGGCTCGGAATGTCTCCAGTCTGAAATGTTGAAGGGTCACTGTAGAATATACTGAGCTAGAGAGATCAGTGGTCTGAGTTAGCTTCCTACGTTCCAGTTCATCAAATGCTTCTTCATGTAGACGTTTGCATTCACACCACCTAATTCATAATAACGTCCAGCAGAAAATAAGTTCTAACAAGCACCCCTTAATTTTTTAGCATGCTTCAGAAGGCATCGTGCGCTTTGATGTTCAGACGACATTGAGATATGAAGACATTGCACCTTCCATAAATCTGAAAAGCTGGGTTCAGACACTAAGGTACAGTAGTTTAAATAAAAAACCAGGGAGCTGTGTTGATCCACAATATGTTTTGGCCCACATGAAATGAAGGCCAAACAAGGCTCAAATGAAGCAACTCTTCCAGAGGCTGAATAGGAAAGTACAGTCATACCTCGGATCCCAAACGCCTTGGTACTCGGACGTTTTGGCTCCTGAATTCCGCAGACCTGGAAGTGAGTGTTCCGGTTTGCAAACTATTTTTGGAACCCGAATGTCCGCTGGGGCTTCCGCCGCTTCCGATTGGCTGCAGGAGCTTCCTGCAGCCAATCAGAAGCTGCACTGTGGATTCTGAACATTTTGGAAGTCAAATAGACTTCCAGAACGGATTCCATTTGATTTCCAAGGTACGACTGTACAGGGATTTTTACAGGAGGGTACGATGTTGATTCCTATCTGCACTTTGTTTCTGTCTTAAAAGTGGCAATGGTAAAAGCTTTCTGCAGGCGTAGGTAATGATTCTGCCTCAGGATACACAGCAGCAAAGTAGTTAAATTGGAAGTTCATGTGCCTAAAACAATGGGATTTTTTCCATTAGTGATATAATGGAAAACCTAAAGCTAGAATCACGAATATTTAGCATGACTTGGGCTAATGAGAGTCGCAGTCCTGAGAGCCACCAGCAGAACAGACTATACTGAGCTCCATTGCTCTGCCCTCCTTAAAGGGCGAGGTTGGATATCACCCAGGTTTTTATATGATGATATTTTTAGTTTGTTGGAACTTTAATTTTGTTGTTTAAATTTTGTACACCACTTTGCGTGAGAATTCTTTCAAAAAAGTGGCATATGAAATTTGTGAAATGTCTTTTTAAAAATGCACCCTGAACCTAGCTCCTAATGCTTATCATTGTATTGCTGAATTACAGGCCTCTGAGTGCTAAAATAAAGCCATTAGGATCACGGGATGTTTTGCCAAATAATCGGCAATTGTATGAGATGGTTTTGACGTACAACTTTCATCAAGTAAGTTTGCATTGTTAAACCAGAATTCCAAAAGAAATACTGTTCTCATATGTAGGTAGGGCTCCAGTGCATTTAACTGTACGTTAAATATAAGCTATGTCCTAAGCTGTGTGTATAAAGATGTGGTTTTTATTACTGAATATCCTTAACACACTCTGACTTTTTTCAGCCTAAGAGTGGAGAAGTCACTCCCAGTTGTCCTTTGCTCTGTGAGCTCTTGTACGAGTCAGAATATGACAGCCAGTTGTGGATCATCTTTGATCAGAATAAAAAACAGATGGGGTCAGGAGATGCTTATCCTCACCAGGTATGTTTTGTTTTGTTTTGTTTTGTTTTGTTTTGTTGTTGTAATGTATTTTGTGTCTTTATCTTTGCTTGTATGTTTTTGCTGTGGACCGCTCTGATGGAGGGCGGTATATAAATTAAATTCAATACATATTAATGTTTAGTTGTATTTATCAAAGAAGGGAAATTGATCAAAGGGACAAATGACAGATTGAACTGAAGTGTTAAGCTCTACTGTTGTTTTTTTAAATGCAGGGTTTATTGTTCACTTTGCAAAGTATTGATTGTTCTTTGTGCCTAAAGAAAAGCTTTATTTCTCTCTTCCTTAGTATTCCATGAAATTGGAGAAAGGCGATTACACCGTTCGGCTACAGATCCGCCACGAGCAGAACAGCGAACTGGATCGTCTCAAAGACCTTCCGTTTATTATCTCTCATAGACTGTCTAGTGCCCTGAATTTAGATATTTACGAAAGCCATGCCCAGGCTCTCTTGGGGAAGAAGAAGGCAAACAGTATGTCTCTGCCACCGAAACATAGCCAGCCCTTCTTTGTTTCCACTTTGCCAGATGACAAGTAAGTAGCTTGCATCCTCTTGCTGTGTTCAACGCTTTATAAAGGTTGAGAACTGTTCTGAGTCTTCAGACTCAGGTAACGAAAGCAGGTGGTTGGTGTTCCCTATGTATTGGCCTCCAGTGGTCCAGGAACCTCTGTCTCACCCTGTCCCTAGGAAGCAATTCCTTCAGTGAAAGGCTTGACCAGAGACTGGGCTAGGGGAATACCCTCAGCTCCTCTTTCTCCAATCTCCACTGAGAATAGATGCGGATGTTTAGATCTCTTTTGCTACCCTCCCAACCTAGCACAGCAAAGCAAAGAGAGCACATTAGGCTTGGCTTCACAGCTTTTGACTCAGTGTGTGTCTTGCCCCAGTCCTTCACAGCTTGGGGGTGCACTTTGCCATATTTCCCAGCCCCTTGTTACACCAAATCTCTTCTGTGACCATTTTATGCGTTGGGCATTTTATACTATGTTCCGTTCATTGTGTGCTACATTTCCCTTTTTGTTAGAGTACCTAAAGGAGCAAGTCCCGGCTGTTACCTTGCAGGATCATTAACCCTTTCAAAGACTGATCTTGGAAAGAAAGCGGTGAGTTGTTTTTGTTTTTTCATAAAAACGCCCAAGTTCATAAACTTGCATTTTTCAAAAAGAAAACTGCCGTTTACTGCCATTTTAAATGGCTGATAATTTTCCACGCAGCTCCAATGCCAAATACTAGGATTCTTCTGTTTAAAAACCAAACAGTTTTTAATACTTTCAGATTCATTTTGAGTGTGTACGTTTGCAATAACTTCCAGTACTTCATATTATCCAACACTTTATATTATGAGAGACACTGTCAAGACATACTTAACATAGTGCTTTTTATCCAGCTATTTTCCCCTTTGATAATGTACTTTTTTGCACAATAGAGCACTAAGTCCTATCTCACTTCCTCTAGACATTGGAGGTTGTTAGTTTCCAATGCTCCCTCGTTTGATGCTCTATTTGTGTGAGGTTTCACCTGCCTTATATAATACAAAGCTGTAAAAAGTGATCTGGCATCCTTTGTATTTATGCAGAGAACTAGGGAAATAATCTTCTCCCTCAAACAGATTTTCATTAAGGATACAAATCAGTAAGCATTGCCACTGAGCGAATATGTGTTCATTTCAGTGATTGCAGTAACAATAGTGTTTGCTGGATTGTGCCCGAGTCTGGTTGCAAAAGTTAAGTCATTTTCTTATTTGCTCACTTCACATTTTTAAGGATTACTTTTTTAAAAATCTACTCTGTGTTGAGCAGGCTAGAGGTCACTTTCCAATAGACATAAATTCCTTCATTCTAAAAGGTTAGGTAAGTGAGCTAAATGTAATAGGATTGTGAGAAGGTGCGACAAAATTTAAGACATTTCCAGAGGTCAGCATCAATATAATTGTGATCCAGGAACTCTCTCAGCAGCCTTATACTTCATTTTTAAAATTAAATCGCCTTCCAAATAAGCTTCTTGGTCAGAGCTGGCCAATTATGGGAAAGGGTTATTCGTCAGTTTCATATCGGACTTGTAGTTTTGTTATGCACCGCTATGCCATGTTGGAGTGGGATTGGGGAGGGAGAATTAGAGAACCACTTGCCAATTGTACCTTCTGGCCACAACTTGGCAGAGAAGAGTGGAGCCATTAGCAGCAGTGGCCAAAAATAGTGGTGGTATTTTCCCTACATTTAGGTTTTTTTGAGCTGATTCTACCCATATAGAATATTTTTCTGCCATCCTGGCTCGCTTTTCTGCCTGCTTGCATCAGTAGAGGTGGAAGGTGATATTGGCAATAAATAGTGCTTACAGTAGATCAGTGCCTCCAGCTGTTTTTGGACTACAACTCCCATCATCCTTAGCTAGCAGGACCAGTGGTCAGGGATGATGGGGAACGCTTCAGTAGAGTATTAACAGTCGATTCTACCCCAGCTCATTTTCTTCTGGGCTGTAAATATTTTATCTACCAATGCTAAAGGATTGCCGTTGTAGCACGTTTTGGTGAAGTACAGCCAGGAGAAAAATGGGTCAGAACCTGACATATTTTTGAAGATGCTTTCAAGTCCAGTTGTCACAAGCCGCTTGCCAAAGAGCCGTCACTGAGAAGACAAGTTGGTCTCAAGAGAGCACCTTAGGCTAGGTTATATAGATATTTAAAGAAATTTAACACGGTGGCCATAGGCTTGCTTAAACCAGTCTAAGTGCTTTGCCCTATATCTCCCTGATCTTATTTTTTGTGTGTTTTGATGCTAAAGAAATAATTTCGTTAACGGTGGCAGTTTTGTGTGCGGGAAAAGCTGTTTACCAAGGAAGGCAGGGTATAATGTATGAGCATGTCAGTGTGTGCTTAATGATTTCAAGAGAACCAAAGTCTCAAGCTGGCTTGAACATTTGGTCAGAATTTCTCCACACAGTCCTGTTGCGGAGTGTTAAAAACAATAGCATCCATCCAGTGGCGTAGCGTGGGGGGTGCAGGGGGGGCCGGCCGCACCGGGCGCAACATCTGGGGGTCAGGGTTAGGGGGCGCAAATCCACGGGTTAGGGGGCGCAAATCCACGGGTTAGGGGGTGCAAATTACTTGCCTTGCCCCGGGTGGTGACAACCCACGCTACGCCACTGCATCCATCATGTTGCATTCCTGCTACAACCAGCGGCATATTCAGTGGGAGACAGAAATTGAGGTGTTCAGTTATTTAGATGTTTTTTTTTAACTTGGGACGGGGAGCAGCTTCCGTTAACTTGTTGCTAAATAATTGAGATTGCCACATTCACTTTATGGTGACCGTGTCAAAAGCTCAATTTAATTAGCTCTCTTTAACATTTGCTTGCTTTTTTAACAACAACAACAACCTAAAGTGCAACAGGATACATACGGATACATTAGTTTTATTCTAATATGCTCAACTATTATCTTATAAGCAATATTTAAAGGGAACAAGGCACTGACTTTTAGGTCCCTGAGTAGAGAACAAAAACATGATGGGAGGAGGTGGCTCCATTCCACAGAGTTTTGTGCATGTGTTCTTACAGTGTGTTATTCTAACTCCCAGGGGCAGTCTGCAGCAAAGCGACAAGGAAAGTTTAAAAAGGTACTGATTGTCAGTTTTTGAAAGATGTGCTTAAGTCTTTTTGCATATGACTTAAAGTATTATACTGAGTTGACTTCTCTGTATTCGCAGTTGCCTTTAATACAAAACGAACCATGCTTCTTGAGCATCACCTCTTTTTTGGAATAGTAACGCATTATAATATAGCAGTGGTATGGGCGTACACGTAAAAATTGGACTTTGCCCTGCAGAATCCATTTGTTTCGAAGGGAATTTTCTCCTACCTAGCTACTCCAACCCTGCGAGACTATCCACCAGCCACAAAACAAAGACGAGATGAACTATACATACAATGTTCATACAGCGTAGTCATTTGAAAGCCACCATTTTCAGGTCAGGACTATAAGGCCCGCCATGGGTTCCATTTGGGCCTGCAAGGGCATTTTTCCCAAACCACACCAAGCTGCCCACATATGACATCAGGCCCAGGACAGGTGGAGGTGCAGCTGCCAGTGCCTTAAAGTGCTTTCCTAGTTGTGAATTGGCAAGAGAGGCTTGTGGTTGAGGGAGTATAGTCAGTTGCTGCAGAAAGTTAAGCCCAAAGCGTGTTATTGACTTCAATGCTCTGTGGAGCTCTCCGCTCTTTAAGCTCTATGGAATCAGCTGTGCTGATTTTCTCTTATTGGAGGAGACTCTGCAGTCAGCCAGTCCTTGAAGGGAGTTGCAAAATGCTGGTGGTCAACTCTTTGCAAGCTCCGCATGATGTCCCCATGATTGCAAGCACTTTAAAGCACCCATCACCTGATTAGCCCACCTGTCTAATTTGGCCTGCAAAGGGTATGAGAAATTCAGATTTGGCTCACCATTCATATATGATTTGCCACCCCAATCTGGCCCAGTATTGCCAGCTTTTAGAGATGACCTGCTTAGTGGGTCTTGGAAGGAGTTCTTTCCCATCACCTGCTACATGGGGTTGTCAGAGACTGGAGGTGCGACCTTCTCTGCGCAGAGAATTTACTCTGATCATGGAGCTGTGATGGCCCAGTGCATTTTCTTAACACAGCTCTCCCCTTTACATTATCATTGTCTGAGTTAAATGATTGCAACGACCAGTGCAAATATTACGATAGAGCCATCGTGATCTAGGCAGAGGGAACGTTACTCCTGGTCCCCCTTGCTGAACAGACACTTCCTGTTCGGCTAGCAACATTTTGTGGAATAGAATTTAAATCTGATTGCATCTGATCTAGTTTATTATAACAGTGTGAGATTGTAAGAGAAGGGGGGCCCTGCGCATTCGTGGTCTCAGAATCTCTGTATATGCTTGGCAAATGAAACTGAGCGAACCCTGTTCTTCCTATGCAGAGGTTTGAGGTTGCTGTGGAGTCTGAAAATATTTCCAGAAGGTGCCTTCAGTCTTCTCTGGGAACGAACAATATTAGTAGCCTGCTCTGTTTTGTGTTCTTGTAGTGAGGGGGGATGTAGCAAACTATGCAAGAGCAGTCTACCAGCAGATGGAGACAGCAGGTGAAGATTACAGGGTCATTACTAATGGTGTTTTCAGCATTTCTTCTCACTTGTTGTGGATTAGCACTGTCCCGTGCTACTTTCTAATGCCAGGAGATTATTGCTGTTTTTCAAGCTCTGTGCGGTCAGTTCATTTATTGTTCAGGAGACCTCGGTGAATTTTTTGCATTGATCCCATAAACCAGGGGCAGGAAACCTCTCTCTTCAGTGAGGAGACACTTACCAGAAAACGCTAACATCTTTCAACTCTACATACTAATTTAATTTGATCATACTGTGGTTTCTGAATTTGTATTGTGATGGTGGTGCTGGTGCTGCTGATTTTATAGCCTTTAGAAGACATTGTTCTGCATCTGTAGCTTGATAGCATAATTCCTAAAAGTGTTTGCCATTTGCCTGGGTCTGTTGTACCTTGGGGAGACTTCTCATGGATTCTTGCATTTTGGGGGCATTCGTGTTATATAATGCTGCTGGAATTAATATTTTGAAAGAAGAATCACGTGTACATAACTATGCATTCACATAATTTCCTCTGAAGCCATGCATGCAACATAGCTCCGTGACTTTCTCTTTGAGCACCACTAATCTCAGCTGACAAGTTTCCTCCTAGTTGCTGTTCCCTTTCTTTTTCCTTGTTCATGAAAGTGTTTATATACAGCCATCTCATGAAACATACGGGCAGGGGGGGGGGGAGTACAATAAAACACAATTGAAAGCAGAATCTTTGAGATGACTGGCTAAATTTTAAGCAGCTGCATGGGCCTCCTGGAACAGTTGTAGAGAACTGGGTAGAAAAGCAGTGGTCTGGCTCTGATCCTTGTCTTTTAGGAAAGGGAGAGCAGTTTCCCTTTTACATGGGTCTACTTCACACATTTCACTGATTCACACTGGAGGCTGTGTGTTGGTTGGGGAGAGCTCAGGGATGAGACCTACTCTCTGGGGAATCAGTAGACCCCAACTGAGATGTTCTAAAAAGAGATGGATTTGGCAGGGACTCTGATTTAGTGAAAGCAAGCTGCTGTATGAGAGTTCAACAAACCAAGGATGGTATTCTGTAGTCATACTTTGTGTGTTTTTCCTTCAGCGGAAAATGGTGGTGTGAATAGTTACCTTTTTTCAGAAGCCTAACATGTATCAAGATAAAAGGTTGTATTCAGTGTAGCATCAAGCAGTTTGCTGTGTCAGCATAAGAATTTATTGTTGTGAATGGAACAGTCTTCCCCCCATGTGGACTCTTAACCTGTTCTAGGGTTTCCCCCCAAGCCTCTAGTGTAAATTTGGAGATGGTGCAGGGCATATGCAGGGTAGGAAAATCCTGTTGCGCTATTGCTACTCCCTGCACTAGTGCAACTACTTAGTTAAATACTGCCCACAGGTATTGTTAAATGTGAGGTTTCACCATGTTGGGGTTTTTGTGTAAAAACACACAAAAAAAACCTGCTTAAAAATTAAATACCTACTTGAACTATGTGATCATGAGAATGATGACAGTGCATAACAGGATGGGAAGATTATAAGATTTTATTTTTTCTCATAGCTGGACTTTTCTGGTCAGGTTTTTCATCTGAACAAAATTCTACCGTGTTACTGCATCAGACATAATTTGTTTGCTCTGTTGGACAGCTGCATCCGATGCATTATTCTTTATTGGGGGGGGGGAGTTAGAAAGGGAGTGTGAGATTTTGGAATCAAATAAGGCACAGCACATTTTAAGTCCGTCTGCTGGGGTCTCTGTGATGGAATGAATGTGTAAGTCTGCTGGCTGAAATGACTTTGGATCACAATTTTAAAGGCTTAGGTGAATATACTAAATCATTTGAGCTACTCCTTGATCATTGCATAAGCTTATCTTCTTGTGCGGCTTCAAACATAAGCAACAGCTCCCTTTTACTACTGCATTGGTCTTTCAGAAGTATAGTGTCAATAGATGTGTGAAACAGTCCCTGGATAGGGTTGTACTTCTCTTAGAACAAGTGAGCAGCATACAGGTGCATTCAGACATTGGGGCTGCCTCTGAAGACAGATGGCCAGTTGCAGCGTCTGCCTGGATGCTAGTGGGGGGCCAGAAAGTCACAAACATAACTCCAGTTTTGTGCCAGTCACACTGGCTTACCAGTGAGCGTCTGTGCCCAGCTCAGAGTGCTTGTCTTTAATCTTTAAAGCCCTAAGGGCCTTGTGAGCAGCTTAACTGATGGACCATCTTTGCCCATATGCTAAGGTCTGCTTCGGGGGTGTTTCTCAGGTGCCTGCCATCATGTTCTGTTAGGTTGAGAAATGGGGCCAATTACTTATGGTCCTAGAACTGTGGAACTCCCTGCTTTTGACTTGTGTATCTGTAACAGTGTGCAGGCAAACATTGGTGACCTTTCTCTTTAACTGAGATTACAATTCACTTGTGTGTTTACAGAGTGTACTGTATTCTTGCTGATGTGATGATCATGCTTGTATCTTGCTTTGCTCTTGTTTGTGTCGCCCTAAGAAAAAATACTTGGAAATAAATGCGAGAGAATACGGCTGCGCTTTGAGTACTATGCTTTCCCCCCACTTCTGCAGGATATAATTCCAGTTCACTATCATCTGATCCCATCGCCAATAAAAAATAAGAATGGCAACAAGGAGAAGGAGAAAGAGCCTGAAAAGGAAAAAGACGCAAAGGATGAATTTGCTGAAGCTTTAAGAGACCTGAAGATACAATGGATGACTAAGTAAGTTTCTGTTAGTCTCCTAGTGTCAAATTGCATCCTTCAAAGAACGGATTTATTAATGAAGTTTATGTCCCTTTCCCATGGTCTGCTACCCGGGGACTGCTCAGTCAGCAGCTTCATTCATACTTTTTTCTCTTTAGGCTCGAGACCAGTGACATGTATAATGAATTGAAAGAGGCCTTCCCTAATCATCTGCCCTTGTATGTTGCAAGACTTCATCAGCTGGATTCTGAAAAGGTGAGAAGCATTTAAAAGAAACACCAAAATTGCACTTGGCAGTTTTAAGTCTGCTCTTGGCCACTTATTTGTACTTCACGTATCTTAAGCTTTGAATTCAGTGCTCTGGGCAGCTGGGAATAGCGAACCCTCATACCTACAGGACCGCCTCTCCTGGTATGCCCCGCGGAGGACCTTAAGGTCCATAAATAACAACACTTTGGAGGTCATGAGCCTCAAGGAGGTTAGATTGGTCTCAAATAGGGCCAGGGCCTTTTCAGCACTGGCCCCGACTTGGTGGAACGCTCTGTCACAAGAGACCAGGGCCCTGTGGGATTTGACATCTTTCCGCAGGGCCTGCAAGATGGAGCTGTTCCGCCTGGCCTTTGTCTTAGACTCACTCTGACCCCTTATATGGGATCTGGCATATAAATTTTCCCTTGGTTTTTTTGCTGGCCCATGTAGGACCAGCATGGATAGCTGGCCCAGGTGAATATCTGATGTTTCCTCCCTTTATGGTCTTGATTTATGGGCTACACTAAAATGAGGCTGCATTTTAAGCTGTATTTTAAACCATATTTTAATTAACTGTTTTTGATTTTTTCTATTATGTTTTATTGTAATTTATATTTGGTGTTAGCTGCCTTGAGCCCGGCCCTGGCCGGAGAGGGTGGGGTATAAATAATTTTTTATTATTATTATAACTTAAATTTTGTTCAGGGGATTGGTACTTATATAGATCAGTGCTTTGGTGAGGTTGACGCATCAGAGCAGGAGTTGGAGATCAGAAATTGGCAGTACTGAGAAACAAGCAGCAGAACGTTTTAGTCTTCCAGAATATTCTGTGACTGGTTTTAAGGTGGTCACCCTTGAATAAAGATACTCCAAAAGAAAATTCCAGTGTGAAGCAACTAAAGCAAAATAGATTGGGCGTTTCAGTTCTGCCACATGTAGGTCAAGCCACAATCATACAATTTTATCATGCTACATGTGTTAAATTAGCTTCTCAATACCTGGATGTTTATAATCGCTAACAGTGCCCTGTTTGCTTCTTGGTAATCATCTGCTTGGTAATCCTCTTGCATTTTCCTCCCCTCAGACTTCGTTCTCCCTAAATTCACCACCATATATATGTACATAACATAGGGCGTAAAGGTTGGAGTGTTGGGCTAGGACCTGGGAGTGCAGGGTTTGAATCCCAACTCAGCTATGAAGCTCACTGGGTGACCTTGAAGCAGTCACCATCTCTTGGCATAACCTACCTCACAGGGTTGTTTTGAGGACTAAATGAGGAGGGGGAGAATCCTGTACATCACCTTGAGATCCTTGGAAGGTAAAGGTGGTATAAGGTAAAGGGTAAAGGGACCCCTGACCATTAGGACCAGTAGTGACTGACTCGGGTTGCAGCGCTCATCTCGCTTTATTGGCCGAGGGAGTCGGCGTACAGCTTCCGGGTCATGTGGCCAGCATGACTAAGCCGCTTCTGGCGAACCAGAGCAGCGCACGGAAACGCTGTTTACCTTCCCACCGGAGCGGTACCTATTTATCTACTTGCACTTTGACATGCTTTTGAACTGCTAGGTTGGCGGGAGCAGGGACCGAGCAATGGAAGCTCACCCCGTCGTGGGGATTCGAACCGCCGGCCTTCTGATCGGCAAGTCCTAGGCTCTGTGATTTAACCCACAGCGCCACCTGCGTCCCTTTAAAGGTGGTATATAAATGTAATAAATAAAATAATAAGTTTTCCAATTTAGGATTGCCTTTCCTTCATTTGATGTTGTCCACAAAAGCCTATGCCATAGTAAGCCTGTTAGTCTTTAAAGTGCCACAAGATTCTTAATACAGTTTTGCATAAACCTCTTTGGCCTTTTCCTCCAATGCTGCTGAAAACTAGTAACCACCAACAATATTTTATTATCCGGTATTGTAGCAAGAACTTAAACTGGTAAATGATAGAAACATATTCAAGTTGCTTCTTTTAGGGCTATGTGTTGAATATGTTTCCCCCCAATATTGTGCATCATAATTCCTGATCTTACGTTATTGGATCCATGACAGAGCTATTGAATGACTGTACACGTTAGCCTATTGTTGCATTAATGTCTCTTCATACATGAGTAATAATGCAATGTGCTTTGTTTGTTTCCACCAGGAAAGAATGAAAAGGTTGAATGACATTATTGAGGCAGCTAATACGGTTATCTCACATATTGATCAAACAGCCCTCGCCATTTATCTCGCTATGAAGACAGATCCCAGACCTGATGCTGCTACTATAAAAAAGTACCTAACCAGTAAATACTTTTTCCTTGCATCTTATTTCTGCAACTTGGCCTAAGGCTGTCCCCACTTCGTAGCTTCCAAGATTAAGTTACTCTAAAGATGAAATTGTTTTAAAGATCAATTCCATGATCCTGATAGGACAACACTGGCCACCAACCAACATAATGTCCATTTGTTGCAGTGAGCCTTAATGTGTTGAACTTTTTGTGTTGGATTGTGGCCAGTGACAATTAGAAGCAGCTTTGAATTGAAGCTTCTTCTGCCCTAAATTTTAGGATGAAATAGATGGTAGTGGCTGGGATTTTTATTATGGGTGTTGTAAGTGGTTAGAGACCATGAGCATGAGCAATCAGGCAAGAGTCTTAAGTTCAGAATTGAAATCCACAGGTTTTATAAGCAGCATCTTGTGAACTATTATTCAATACAGAACGCTGAAATATTCAGAATAATTACTGGACTGGGTTAAGACCAGAAATCTTGCATTGGGAGTACATTATAACTCAGTCTCCCCCACCCCTCCAGATGTTTTAGATCACAACATTTGTTTTCCTAGTAAGAATATTGCATAATGCAACGCATCCTTTTATTTAAACCTTGTGATAGTCCTATATGATATTATTTGAAAAACTTTGACATCAGTTATATTTCACCATCTTTTTAAAACATGTCTTAAGTATCAATATCTTAAATAACTATATGAATCACCTTTAAAGATTTCAACACCAAACATTTAAATGAATTATATAAATGGGTAGAAATTCAGTTCCCTTAGAGCAGTAAGCGATCTGACCTTAAATCTGTTGTTCCATATATGAATGAGATTGTCGGGTTCCATTTATTCATTTACTCCCTTATTATTTTATATGTACAAGTCATCCCTGTCAACTGCCAAATTTCCAGCTGCTGTCAACTGCCAAATTTCCAGCTGTTCCCATATCTTTCTAATTTTTTCCATTTTCAGAACTTGGCTCATTTTTGCAAAAGCATGTGTACTTGAAAGCAAACTGCAAGCATTTTTACATGAGCTGTGTACCAGGCAGGCCTTGACCCTCCCCGCAAGCAAGGCAGAGAGATTACCAGGCTCTGGGATGCTGTCAAGGGACCTTGCGTGGCCATCTGAGTTTCCATGAGATCTCACGAAAGTGTCCCAGAGCCCAGTAAGCCAGTTGGAAAGCTTAAAAGTTCTTACTACTTCGGGAAAACCCTTTGCAAAAGGAGCTTTTAAGCTCTCCACCTTCCGTGCATTTCATTTGCACAATTTCAACTTCGTAAAGCTGAAATCACACATGCTAGATGTCAACGGAATAAGTAACAATACAACCTTTAGACGTCATCCGAAGGCAGCCCTGTATAGCGAAGTTTTTTTAATGTTTGAAGTTTTATTATGGTTTCCGTATATGCTGGAAGCCGCCTGGAGTTGCTGGGACAACCCAGTCAGATGGGCAAGGTACAAATAATAAAATGATTATTATTAAGCTAAATTCGCATAAGTTGTGATTGTACTGTAGCAGATTAATTCTGTGCTCATTATGTATGCCCAAATGGGAACACTGTGTATTTTAAATAACTGAATTATTATTTCGACTGCATCAGACCAACACAGCTACCTACCTGAATCTTGAATTATTATTATTATTATTATTATTATTATTATTATTTAACTATACAGCCTTTAGAAGGCATGTGAAGGCAGCCCTGTATAGGGAAGTTTTTTTAATGTTTTATTTTGTTTTCATATATGTTGGAAATGGCTGGGGCAACCCAGTCAGATGGGTGGGTCACACAAAATATAATAATAATAATAATAATAATAATAATAATAATAATAATAATAATAAATTGAATTTATATACTGCCCTATACCTGCAGGTCTCAGGAAATTAAATCAAAATATAAAATCACAAAATGCATAATCAAAATAAAATCAACTATTACATTTATTTATTTATTTATTTATATGTCTTCCTTGCAACTTAGCAGTTTGTGTTCTTGTTGTCTAAATATAATAGTTGAGTTTTGACATGTATATAAAATAACCAGTTGTTAAAATATTTGGGAGTAATGGGGATGGGACCCTGCATATACACCCATTATAAATGATTTATTATTCAGTTTGTGCACCTCAGGACTCTCTTTAGAAAAAATAAGGGCACACTTTGCTGCAAGTGCTGTCATCCTCTTGTGTTCTTCCCATTTAGTGAGATGGACAAGCAGAAATCTACGTTAGTGGATGCTCTCTGTCGGAAAGGAAGTGCGTTGTCCGACCAAATCCTGCAGTTTCAGGCCCAAGAAGGGGCTGTGTCAGGCGATGCAGAATCTAAAGATGACCAGCAGGAGGGTGGCCTGGATGCTCTGGCAGAAACTTTCTGGGAAATAACCAAATGGACTGACCTGTTCGACACCAAGGTATATGGAAGTTGGGAAGATTATTAGATTAGATTATTAGATTACTAGATTATTATTATTAGATTCCTATAACTGAAGGAGGAAATCCTTCATATGCTGCTGATACAGACTGGTTTTCTATGTAGTCTCAACTTTAGCCTTTGATAAAACATTGGGTTTTTTATTATTATTTTGGCCACCTAAACTGTGTATTCATACACAGCAGAGAATGCCAACACAATAACGGAAATCTTTATTGGTTATTGGTTTTTATTATTGGTTTTATTTATTGGTTATTGGTTATTATTGGTTTTTAATCCAGATTTGTAGGATTGCAGCCACTCACCACAGCCAACATCGTGGGGTTTGTTTTGTTTTTTTTGACAAAAGTCTTACAATTTTTCATACTGTAGATACCAAAAGCATACAATCAAATCTGCAGAAAAATAGTCCAGCTTTTAAAATCGTGAATGTTCTCATAAGTGTAAGCATCGTCTTGCTACATCAGGCCAGAAATGGTTTTGTGCAGCCTTCCACTTTCAAGCCTCGCCATCCAAGCAATGATGATTCCCCTCTTGGCTCTTCCACCTCTGTGCATTTATTGTAAGGCATGGTCCCCTAGTTCTTTGGGCCTGTTGCAGCCTTCACCAACCCAGTGAATCATGCAGCTGCTAGGAGTTGTAGCCCAAAGCAGTGGGAGAGCAAAGTGTTGGAAATGACTGCTTTCCTGTAACTAAGCTTAAGTTGGGACATGGGTGGCGCTGTGGGTTAAACCACAGAGCCTAGGACTTGCCGACCAGAAGGTCAACGGTTCGAATCCCCGTGACGGTGTGAGCTCCCGTTGCTCGGTCCCTGCTCCTGCCAACCTAGCAGTTCGAAGGCACATCCAAGTGCAAGTAGATAAATAGGTACCGCTCTGGCGGGAAGGTAAATGGCATTTCCATGCGCTGCTCTGGTTTGCCAGAAGCGGCTTAGTCATGCTGGCCACATGACCCGGAAACTGTACTCCAGCTCCCTTGGTCACTAAAGCGAGATGAGCGCCGCAACCCCAGAGTCGGTCACAACTGGACCTAATGGTCAGGGGTCCCTTTACCTTTACCTTTATAAGCTTAAGTTAAGCACGTGTAGCTGAAATAGTGTTGCCTTGTTTCCCTGGTGTTGAATTTGAAATGGTAAGCTCTTCAGGATCAGGGACCTGTCCTCTTGCATACTCTGCAAAGTGCCTGATGGTACAATATAAAATAACTTCTCTTCTTACAAATATTTAATTTTGGAGGGATCCAACAGCCTCCCAACTTTTGCTTTAGCAGCATTAAGGAATGTTTGTTAGGGCAACTTCAGCCAACTAGATGCAAAAAGGTCTTGTGCTTCCCCACACCCCTTGCACTGCTGGTGTCAAGTCTGAAATAGAACCGGGGCTGGTAAACTCTGGAGACCGAGATGTTTTCCTGGCTTACAAATCTCACCTTTTATTTTGCGCCCCGTGTAGGTTTTACCATTTGCCTATAAGCACGCCCTGGTAAATAAAATGTACGGCCGAGGTCTCAAATTTGCAACAAAGCTTGCGGAAGAGAAACCTACCAAAGAAAACTTGAAGAATTGCATACTGGTAAGTAATCTTCAATATTACCTTGGCTAACTCAAGGCTGCATGCAAGTTTTGTTGGTATTTTTGGAAGTTTATGAAAAGGTTACAGCTCCCCCCAAAAAAGGTAGAGAATCAGGTGTGTGCGTATGTTTTTATTTTTTCCTTCGGCTACTTAATAGAATGCAATTTTTTTTTTTATGTCAACGTTTTTTAGTGGACTTTGTTTAATAGTGGATACTTTAATTTTTTTTCTTCTTTAGCTAATGAAGTTACTTGGATGGACACACTGTGCATCTTTCACTGAAAACTGGCTTCCCGTGATGTATCCACCCGATTATTGTGTGTTTTGAAATTTGCTGCCGTTGTAAATCTGAGATGTTCTTACGTTGTTTGGATATAAAGATACATTATATTACTGGAATGCATGTTTTCATCCATTATTGAATGCTTATATCGTGTGTTATTAATCAGAGGACAAGGGGGTTGTGTGAGGGTTCGGCTCCTGACATCACGGAGCCTGTTTAGGCTTAGATATTTAATTTCTAGGTGTAACTCTTAGTTGCCCTAGAAATAAAAACATACAAACAAAATGTTTTGCATACATCGCATTGCTGGCAATGGGTGTTCCGAAATAGCCGGCTCCAAGGATTATTAGGAAATGAAGATGGGAAGGTTTCTTGCATGTGTATGTGGTTCTTAACTGTTTGTAATTTTAACCACAAGCCTGTACAAGCGGTTCTTTTTACAATGAGCAGGGTTTTAACATTGATGTTTTCAATTGTATGAAGGCCTTAAAAAAAAACAAAAAAGCTCCTTCGGAGTAGCTAAAACCTTATTTATTAGACTTAACAGTAATGGAACTTAATTACCAGTATCACTTGCAAGAGTTTACATTTTGAATTTTTTTAAAAATTAAAAACTTTCACACTCACTGCAAATGTATTTTGAATTGCTGGTGCAAAAGGTGCTCTTGAATATCTTCAACTCGGAGATGCTCTCAAATATCCATGTGTTGCAGAGTATCGGATAAACTGATACATGTATAAACAGTCAGTTAACACTTAAATCAGGTATTGTAAAACTTATACATACAGATATGTTAATAATGTTTTGGGGGAGGGAAATGTAAAACTGCTAAATAAATGTGCAAATTTCAAGATCAAAAACGTGCGCACTCTCATACTTTTAATTTTGTTAATAATAAAAACAATCAAACAAAGCTGAGATCTGTCCTAATTTTTTCAAGAGTACCTAAAGGGAGGCATTAGGAAATCAATGCTATTTTCAGAGCTGATGGAGGGAGGATACATAATCTAGTCTATATGACTTCATGGAGGCCAAGTAAAAAGTTACATTTCAGCATTGTAGCAAATATTGGTCACAGCGTATATTATATATGCCTGTTATTGAGACAACAATTTGGCACTGATTATAGAACCAGAGGACTTTTAAAAGGACTTTATAAAGCTATAGCATGGTAGCCTCATTACCTGGAATTGGTAGAAGCACAACCCTACGTTTTAATCTGAAATGATGTGGCTTCATTACACCACATCTTATTCATGTTACTGGAGTTGCTTTCTGTAGTCACATGGGACTTAGGGAGTAAAATGGTCCTCTCTCCTTTCTGTTTCTAGTAACAGGATGTGGGGTTAAGCTTTCAAGTCCAATGAAATCAGTTTTATGGAAAAGCCCAGGGCATAAAATCGTGGGTAGCTCCAAAAGGATGCAGTTTGGTGGTGGTTGAACATGTTCTGTTAATCATCTGGGGCAACAGCTGCATAAGGAGCAGGAGAGCATTTACTAAAATCCACTTATTTGACCCCCGTTGCATACGGTCCTGCTTTTTGGGATTACCCATTGTTGGGAAATAGAACCCCAAAGCCAACTTGAATGCACCAGGCTGTTGTGAAGAAGAGGCTAATTAACATCTTTTAAAAACTACTGCTTTGTAAACTTTTATGCTGCATCTGTTCTAGATTCTGGCACTCTTTCGGATCTTAATTTTCCCTTACGGTGCCTTTGAACAACTTGACATTTGACTCTGGAAATTCTGCTAGCTGCGTGATATTGAGAATGTTGCCAACTCTGTCCAAAAAATCATAATCTGTGCTGAATCTGAATTTGTTTGCCCATAACAAGACTGTCCCAGGCTGACAAAAGTAGCCTATGGTGACTAACAGAGCTTCAAGAGCTGTGTGATGGTACACCAGATCAGTAGCCACAATAAAATCATAGTGATGGGTTGATATGGGAAAGTCTGCGTGGAGATTCTCTCCCCAAACCAGCTTTCTTACTTCGGGCTTGTGAACGTTCAGGTTGCGTGTGTTTCTTGAAATATTGAACTCCATATTTTCAAGGACCTCGGGCAAGTCAGTAGCTGTCACAAAAGCACCTGAAAGAGAATAAAAATAATTAGTCTTCCTTGATAACCTGAAGAAAGGCAAGACAGTTCTCTGTTTACATTTTTGCTGTTCAGTGATGTAATCATTACTGACTCGCTAGTCTTCCTGTCCTCTGCAGGAACAAGCAGCCATTGCAGTCTCTGGATAAAACAGCAGGACACCCTCTGGCTAGAACAAATCATAGAAATCCCAAGACTAGCACTGTAATCCATTTACTGGACTGGCACATTTTCAAGGAGAATTTACTATAGATGAGGCGAGCTGGAAGTTTTGTGTCTGAAGAACATTTTTGAAAGGTTCTATTTCAGACTAGCAAAGTTGTTTGGGCAACACCTACAGGTTAATAAATGGAGCAATTCTCTTTTGGGATATCAAAGCCTGTTTTGGACTGTCTCCTACTGCACTTGGTTATATTCCTTGCCAGATAAATGAAGTTAAGGCACAAAACAAATAGATCTCAGAATGCTTTTTGTAATTACAGTTACGCACAAGTTAAGCTGTTAGCCCATTTTAGGCTTCGTATGGCATCCTGTGTCTATAAGGAGGTTGTGGGTAGACAGCATTGTCAAAATGCTATTCAAATGTTTGGGACTCAAGAGAGTACTGGGTAATGTGAATAGGTAGGAACTGTGTGTAAAATGTGCAGCAAGAAGCAAAACACACACACACACAAATGCTCTTTAGCAAATTACCAACCTAGTATACTTGCCACAATGGACACCAGGCCTGTCCCAGCTCCCAGTTCAAGTAACTTCTTGTCTCTGAGACTGATTTCCTGCTGATTTGATTCCAAGTATTGACACAGAGCAAGAGCCTAAAAAAATTAAATTTGTCTTCAGAATTTGGAAGGTGCTAATGTTTAGAACCTAATCTAGCTGCAATAGTGTGTGTGCATGTAGATCCCATGATTTCAGCATGCGAAATCACCGACAATACCCTCCGTGTAGTAAGTTCAATGCAAGCTCAGTCCAAAAGCAAATGATGAAAGGGGGAAGCCTGGGTTGGGATGGATTAATCCCTTCAGCCTCCCCAGTGCTTTTTCCTCCATACTGTGCTCAGTACTAAGGTTTCAGGCAATGTATCGATACATCGCCCGGGCTATTTGAATTTAAAGTCACAAGAGCGGTTTTGGAATTTCCGATCACCCACCCAAGTTTCAGTGATACATGCCAGATCAGCCTCCTCATCCATAATCAGATCATGGATGAGGGACATCTGCAGGTGAGGCAGTAGAAGTGCTGGACTGCTGTCTTGCCTCGGTAATAGACTGGATGAAAGCCAACAAACTGAAACTCAATCCAGATAAGACAGAGGCACTGTTGGTGGTTCCCTAGACCAGATGGATGAGAGATCGCCTGCTCTTGATGGGGTTACACATTTACCTGTCGGGGAGATATAAATAGTGGGGGGAAGGAAGTGGCACTCCCGGGAGCTGCATGGCGAGAGATCATCGGGGCAAGCCGTGGCTGGCAGTTCCAGGGAGGCTCTGCGGTTCCCTGCTATGTGGCGACAAGGCTAATACACGCTGCACTCCCAGGCCCCACAGAAGGGCAGAAGCTGTGCACAGTGAGGCTAATTGTCTCCATGGCCCACAACAGACTTCTTCTCCTCCTTTCTGGCAAGGTAATACACCTCCATATCAAAAGTTTTTTTTAAAAAAGGTAAAGGACCCCTGACTGTTAAATCCAGTTGCGAACGACTCTGGGGTTGCGGCGCTCATCTCGCTTTACTGGCCGAGGGAGCCGACGTTTGTCCGCAGACAGTTTTTCCGGGTCATGTAGCCAGCGTAACTAAGCCACTTCTGGCGAACCAGAGCAGCGCACAGAAACGCCGTTTACCTTCCCACCGGAGCGGTACCTATTTATCTACTAGCACTTTGACGTGCTTTCAAACTGCTAGGTTGGCAGGGTTTAGCTGCCGGTATATTATGATTTTGGAAAGCAGATATCGCCCAGCCTTATTCAATACTAATGTAGCATTGATTAACCATTAAGCGGTATCACAGCTGCGGACATGTAAAGCCATAGATTCAATGAATCTATTTAATCTATCCTGGACTGTAGGGAGGTTCAGAATGCAGTCTTATTTTGCTCAGTGGGTTAACTACATATCCAGTATCAGGTGCGCAATGAACTCTCTGCTCTTTATGGGCACAGAGCTGACCCCCGTAAATGTGCTGAGACCTTAGGCCATAAGCAACACTAGCAAAGGAAAAGCAGTGGCTTGGCTGACATAGCCTTCTGATGACCCTTTCCAGCTCTTAAGATCCTAAAACAAGGTATCAAGGAAAGCGAGACGCTTCATTATCTTACAGAAGCTTACTCGTGAGGCCCTGTGTGAAACTTACGCCAGGCCATACTACGGCTCCGAAGTTTTCGATGGACTCTTGAATGGTGATCTGGTGGCCAGCGTAGCAGTAGTGTTCTTTGTCAAAATAGGGAGAGGCCTTAGGAACCCATTTCTGTAATATTTTGAACACGCGGGGCAGCCCTGTGGGGAGAGAGGTCAGCAATAGTCATCTGTGAACGTAAGACGGTTCAGGAATTTAAACAAAGTGGGCTGTGCTTTGTTGCGGGTGCTTAGAAAGCCAATCTTTGTAAAAAGTCTCACAAAGAGCTGCAAATCTTGGCATGCCTATACAGTTCACTGCAATATGCTGACACAAAAATATGTTTATGTAGACTCATCTCAAAGCTGGCATCTTAACGGTAGCCACTTCTGCATTGCCAAATATAATGTCATGCAGCCTTCCCAAAAGAGGGCATGGATTTGCATATGCTAAGCTATATATATAGGTGCAAAATCAGAAAGATTTGCTGTAAATGCAACCTTCCATAAACATCTGAAGGCAGCCCTATATTGGGACATTTTTTTTAATAATAATAATAATAATAATAATAATAATAATAATGGGGGTGGCTTCCAACAAAAGTATTAAAATATAGTGGTCTGTTAAACATTAAAAGCCTTCCTAAACAGGGCTGCCTTCAGATGTCTTCTAAAAGTCTGGTAGTTGCTTTTCTCTTTGTCATCTGGTGGGAGGGTGTTCCACAGAGCGGGTGCCACTGCCAAGAAGGCACTCTGCCTGGTTCCCTGTAACTTGGCTTCTCGCAGCGAGGGAACCGCCAGAAGGCCCTCAGCGCTGGACCTCAGTGTTCGGGCTGAACAATGGGGGTGGAGACGCTCCTTCAGGTATACTGGACCAAGGCAGTTTAGGGCTTTAAAGGTAGGCACTAACACTTTGAATTGTGCTCGGTTCCGTTATGATGTTGTTGCGCTATTGTATATCATGTTGGAAGCTGCCCAGAGTAGCTGCGGCAACCCAGTCAGATGGGCAGGGTACAAAAAATTAACAACAACGACAAGTAATTTAAATACATCTCATCACAACTGGAAAGGTTCTGGCTGTAGACCCATCTGCCTATTCATTCTGCAACACAGGAGCTAACAGTTGACAAAGCCCTGCTCTTCCTTCTTGCCTTTTATTTATTTTAAAACTTGGTGTGGACAGTCCTTCAAAGAAAGAACTCCTCCTAGTAGACCACTGTCTGAGATAAACACAGTCATCCTGGCATCACTTGGCAAATTCAGCCCAAAATTTGAGTGTCGGCATGCCTGGAAGGGTTCAAGGCAGGCTGCCCTCAAGCCCCCCTGATTTCCCTGGAAACCATTTAAATGATCTTAAATAAATTTGATTCAGCTGTTCCTTACTTTCTAGCAGCATAAAATACTTAATCAGCAATCCTACGCAGAATAACCACTGAATAAATGTGCGGAGGCTGGTGTCGTGAATTGCATTGTGCGTTACCACGTACTTGTTGAAAACATAAAGGACAAGTGTTCCCAAAGACTCATAAATGACAACAGCATTGCTTATTTAATACTTGGGAGCTAATAAGAGCAACTGATTTAGGAAAAAAAAACTTGCGTAGGGTTGAGTGGGCGAAAGCGATACTGTCTTTAAAGGAAAACCTGAGTCAGATGCAAGGGAGCAGCCATTGTCTCCTTCCTCCAGGTGTTCCTCGTCCTCCATTATTCCTTGGTCTGCTTTAAGGAAAAACTGGTGCTGTGTAGAAATCATAGCAGGAATGCTGCAGAAAGAACCACCAAACAAGCAAACCATGAGGTTTCTGATGGGGGAGGATAGTTCCCAACTTTTTTCATTTTACCCTCTGAGGAAAAGAAGAAGTTGAGTACCAAAAACATGGCACATGCTACATTAAAACCAGAAACCAGAGTTAAGACCTTTCCGTCAGTGAAAATCTTCAGACACTTACCATCTATAAGACTCACTTTTTCCCTCCTAAAAAGTAAGGGGAAATGTGTGTGTGTGTTGTGGAGTGAATGCAGACTGCGCAGCTATCCCAGAAGCCAGAACAGCAAGAGGGATTGCTGCTTTCACTGCACAGCGATTCCTCTTGCTGTTCTGGCTTCTGAGATTCAGAATATTTTTTTTCTTGTTTTCCTCCTCCAAAAACTAGGTACGTCTTGTGGTCTGGTGCGTCTTATAGAGCGAAAAATATGGTAGTTAGTTTTTGTTTCTGACATTCGTATTTTGCTCCACCACCAAAGAGCTCAAAGAAGTTTGGGACTGCCTCTTACAGTGGAAGCCGTATAGGCAACAGGTGCTGTCCAAAATATTTCACCTGCTCCCTAATAATGGTCCTTGCCACCACTTCTCTTCCCAAAACTAGCTCTGGAGTTTCCAAGGCACATAATTCAGGCAAATATCTGGAATGCCAGGTTTGGGCGTCACCTCTCACAGGCTGTCTGCTCAAACCAGCCACTTAACAGCTGAAAGAAGATTAGCATGTAGTTCACCTTCACCTGTAAAGCTGACAGAACATGGCCTTTCTCTCTGCTCTTATTTATGACACCCAGTCCCCTGAACCTTAGTTTTTTATAGCGACCACTAGGTGTCCTCAAAAGCTTATGTGACAATGGAAACAGATTACGTTGGAATCCTAACAAGGTCTACAGAAAAGTCAGTCCTATTGAAGCCAATGGAGCTTACTCCCAAGTAAGTGAGGCTAGATTACTGCCTTTCTTTTTAAGGTGCCACAGAACTCTCTCTCTCTCTCTCTCTCTCTCTCTCTCTCTCTCTCTCTCTCTCACACACACACACACACACACACACACACACAGATTGAGAGATTGTATGTTTTGCTAGAAAAGACTGTAACAAGGCTACCCCTCTGGAATAATCATTCAAAGTTGTTTCCATGCCGTCTTATGTTCCATATTTGTTTAATCTCTATCCAGACTTGAACAGGTTTTTTAATTTTATGTGGGAGATGTATTGGCATTTGTAAAGTGCAGTTTGTGATCTGTGAGTGTTTGTGGCATTCTGCTCAAGAGAGAACCTCGTGAAGTCAAGTCACTAGGTCGGTTAAGGTAGTAAGTGAAAAACACTTCGTTAAGGGAAAAAACCCACCTCCCTAAAGGATAAATGTGCCACTCGAGAAACCATCCTCTCAGGTTCCTGGGTTAGTAGCATGTCTGACAGAAAAGTGATGCTGAGCAAAGTTCACAGGGAGGATATTCTGCAGAAGCCCCGTTGAGATGAATGGGAAATTTCAATGAGCTTTACACAGACCGGCTCCTGTTCCATGAACTGTGCCCATAACTCACAGGCTCATCACATAACCCGGTCCTGACTTCACCTCCTACTTTTTACCTCTCACTTTCTCCTTTGCATGCCTCATGTGTTCATGCGAGCTCTGTTTGCTTTGGAAGCTGTGCTTTCCTAGCCCTGGGCCTGCCGCAGAGTCCTCCATTCACCATAAATCTTCTGGTCTGTTCGTTAGTCTTTCGGCTTCTAAAATCTCCCTCTGAATTTAAGCTTGCCGCTATCGAGCGATATGTTCCTGGTCTCCCGCTACATATCTTGCTTGACCTAACCACCACCTGTTGTGCCCCTTGTCGAAGATACATCGCACATATTAAAAATAAACATGAAGTTCAAAATGCCCATCCCTTTAAGTCTCAGCTCATTCACTGACCACCCCCACGAAAAGGCTAAGGTTACCATTTTACCTGGAAAGTTGTAATTAATCCGGACTCCGAGGATCCAATTCCTAAGCTGAGAGATTTTTCAACCAGCTCGGTGCCTTTTATAGCGAAGGTGTGCCAAGTGGGGGGTGGGTACTGGGGAAGGGGGCGGGCCCTAGACCATTTAGGGATAAAAACCTTTGAATGAAGAGAGTCCCTGTCATGGGTTGCATTCTCTGCATACAGGCTAGTGGAAGTAAACTGAGCCATCTTCATTGTGTTCTCTATGCTGAAGTAGTAAGTGACGATTATGATATGAACTTAACTGATATGACTTGCTATGTGCATGTTATGGGTATATTAAAATCAGTGGCACGTCTCCCAATAAACATCTCGGCGGAGAAACTACACCTTAATATCTATCGCAGAGCTGTATATTCCAGCATGCTATCGGCCACTGATAGATTCACCAGCTCCAATTCATAATTTTCAATGTATGGAGAGAAAACAGTTTCTCTCTAACATAAAAATATCCAAGGACAAGGAAGCAGCTTTAAGTAGATTTGACATCCGTTCATTCTAATAATGCAAGGTCAAATTAAACAGGGATCTATGTATCATAGATTTTTAGAGTCGGGAGGAAGCTCAAATGTTATCTACTCTAACCCCCCAGTGGCCTGTGCAGGGATTGGCATGGGATCACTCATTCTCACGTTTCCACTCATCACTTCCCAGCTAGAATATGTTAACTGCAGAATTAAGTTTTTGATACAATTTGGAATTTTGTTGGGGAGAAACCACGTGCTTTTAACCTACTCCCTTTCTCCTCATGTCCTGGCACCAGTTGTTGTGCATTTCTTTCCCCAGCCAAGTCAGAGATTTCAGGACAGTAAAATTGCGTGTGTCTTGTTGACTGTATCTTTAAACTGAGCTAGCGTGCCATGAATTTCTAGCAATCTCTATTCTGGGCCAAAGAGACCGATTCTTCACCAAATTATTTACCAAATTGGGAATATTTTTTAAAGTGTTATCTGCATTAAGATGATTCATTTTCTGGTTTAACCATTTGTTTCTTGTTGTAATCAGCCTTTTTGTTGTTGTTGTTGTTGAATTGCTTGTTCAGATTTTAATATTTGGGGTATTTGTTGCCAGTGCTTTAAAGAAAGAACATAGCACCTAACAATGGGAGTACGGTATGTAATGTACTCATTATGTACTACGTTCGCAGTGTGCCATTCTTTTGCAGAATTCAAGGCATGCTGCAGATTGTTCTGAACAGCCTCCTACCTAGGCACAGAGTGGACCTGGACCTCACGCACAGCTCCAGCATTAGGGGCCTTCAGGGTTATCCCCTGATGCCACTGGAACAAGAAATATTTGTACACAGAGAGTGTGCCCTGTTTTCTAGTACAGAGAGTACCATTCCTAACGGGATCTGTGTAATTCATTTACCACATCTTTTGAACGCACAGATTTCAGGGTAACTCCACGGGTCTGTCTGCCCGTGATGGATATAGTCAAATTCTTCCAGAGGCAGCTGCCCACCACCAAGGAGTGCAAAGGCACACAGAGGAGATGGCGCCACAGCCCAAAGCAGCTGTCCTGGGCACCCCCACAGACATGGACTAGCAAACAAAGGCAAAAGGAAAACTGCTTTGGACCTATGGGGAGGTGGCCAGAGAGCCCAGGCTCATTGCGAATTGGCTGGTGGGCTGAGACCATCAATGGTGCCCTCTGGAGGCTTCGCCCTGGGCAAAATTCATCGCTAAACGCCTTTAGTTTTAGCACTGTCCCCCGGCAACTGACCTGTCCAAGTGAGCAAGTGGACTATTGCTCCACCAACATTTTTGTTCCTTCTATGGTAGCCCAAATAATCTATCTGCATTTTGGACAGTGATGGAGAACTGCACTAAAAAATGTGACATGAACAAATTGTTGATGTGAAGACATATAAATATTTTACAATGAATACTCGTGGCCATGTGAACACTGCGAACAATCAGAGCAAACACTCAGCAAATGCTAGATATGGGTGTTGCCATTTTGAGGTGGGATTCAACTTCAGCCATGCAACAGCAACTCTGGTGTTGTACCGTAATTGTGGTTAACTGAGAGGTCCTGTGCAACAAACCTGCTTTCCTAGAAGACTGGGCTTTTCGTGGTAAGAAAAGTGATGAGAAAATGCACTGGAATGTGTGGAATAACATTTCTTTGCGCAATGTCATACAAACTTCCCACAAACAGATTGGCACGGATGCTCGTTAAACAGTCCACATTGCCTGATCTCCCTGCAAACAAATCGGGATGAATGCTCAATAAACAGGATGTCTGGAATTGCCCACAATTTAACATCTGAAAAGGCTTTGTGTGAAAAAGTAAGAACATCATCTGCTTAACAGGCAACACTTTTGCTGCTACTGCTGCTTCAGCTTCAGCTAAGTGACTCCTTCCTCGGCTCAGCAAGCAGAGACTACTGAATCCCACTTCCCTGCCACAGTGATTGCTCTTGAATTGATATCATAGTCATAGAGTGTGTTTGGTTGTTTTTGCTATCTCATTGGTCGGGTAGGAAAAGTCTGCCTACCATCTGAGTCTTGACTTGTCAATCTTCCTTCCTCTTAATCCCCCCTTCTGGTGCTAGTTTCATGATTTTTCATGGCAGGCAGATTCCAAATAATATCTCCTGTACATTTAAGAAGTAATTTCTGTAATAAATTTAAGCATTGGTTGGGGAAGGGGCAAGCAGGAAGATTTAGCAGGGCAGGTCTCCCAGCTCCTCTCTGCCCAACCTGTCTCTCATGTCCAAACCTGTTGAGTAGAGATTGCTCTTGAATTCATCCAAAAAGTGAAATTCTGAAGAGGCCTCTTCCTTCTGCTCTGAAGAATAGATTGTGTTTGTACCTGCAGCTAGGCAACAGCTCGCAGATCCCTTTTACATTCCATGCAGTCAACGTGTATCCGTGAGCAACTCTGTAAGGGCGGTGTTAGTTTTTGGACTCTGCACCAAACTCACAGCTGGAATAATGTAACCATACAAAATTCTGCGTTGTCTAGTAGTCTAAGTCCATTGCCATGAGCCTTCCAAAGATCAACACATATAAACCAGATCTCAATGTGCCAAGAGACTAGATGTACCACAAAAAGGTAAATGAGTAGCTCCAGAAATTCATCTAAGGCAGGCATGGCCAAACTTGGCCCTCCAGCTGTTTTGGGACTACAGTTCCCATCATCCCTGACCACCGGTCCTGTTAGCTAGGGATGATGGGAGTTGTAGTCCCAAAACAGCTGGGGGGCCAAGTTTGGATATGCCTGATCTCAGGGGTGCAGGGCTTGCTTCCTCTGCAACTTAGAAAGGAAGCAATGCTCCTGTCCCACTACTAGCCTTGGGTAATCCATCCATCCCTTACCTAGGGATGGGCAAATATGCCAATTTTGCTTTCAGGTTTTCTCTCTCTTTTTATAATCTGAGTTATCTTCTCCACATTTTCACTTCCATTTGCAATTTTTAGAAAAGCTGTGCAACTTCATCAGTATTTTTGTGAGAATTTCTGCTCCTGTACACATTTTGTATGTGACTTTTGTAATTGCAACGCAATTCCCTGAAACCTGGCGCATTTTTGTATGTTCTTTTCACTAATATATGCACTTATTTGAACCTTTTAGTATATGCATTTTTATACTACGCTTCCTGGTTGGGGAACTGCATTGCTGGATTCCAGGCCTTCCAAGTGTTCCTATTTTCCAGGGACAGTTCCAGATTTACAGAAGCCATCCTGGTTTTCTGATCTGATCCGAGAACGTCCCACTTTTCCTTAGGACTTCCCTATTTTCATCAGAGAAGTGTTGGAGGGTATGGAGTTATGCGACCGCTGAGCCAAAGAGCTGAGTAACTAAACAACCTTTAGATGATTTCTGAAGGCAGCCCTTTATAGGGAAGCTTTTTAATGTTTAAGGTTTTTATATATATTGGAAGCCACCCAGAGTGGCTAGGGAAACCCAGTCAGATGGGTGGGGTATTACTATCATTATGTTATTCTTATTCTTATTAAGATGTCCCTATTTTCCATTGGAGAAATGTTGGAGGATATGAAATTCTAATAAGTGCAAATTCTGAAGGATGGCTGCATTTGCTCTGCATGTTGTTTGGGAAAGTACAAATTAAGTTTGTTTTTAAATGCAAATAGAAGGAGCGTCTCCACCCCCATCGTTCTATCCAGACACTGAGGTCCAGTGGCGAGGGCCTTCTGGCAGTTCCCTCACTGCGAGAAGCCAAGTTACAGGGAACCAGGCAGAGGGCCTTCTCGGTAGTGGCACCCGCCCTGTGGAACGCCTTCCCACCAGATGTCAAAGAAATAAACAACTACCAGACTTTTAGAAGACATCTGAAGGCAGCCCTGTTTAGGGAAGCTTTTAATGTTTGATGCATTACTGTATTTTAATATTTTGTTGGAGGCTGCCCAGAGTGGCTGAGGGAGCCCAGCCAGATGGGCGGGGTATAAATAATAAATAGTAATTATTATTATTATTATTCTCATTCATTCACACCTGTATCTAATCAAGGGAGTCACTGAAGCTACAGCGAACCCCACCCACCAACTAGGGAAAGCACTGGATACGATGCCGTATTTTCCTCCGAGAGCATCTAAACCTAAACAATATGCTTCATTTCATTTCATTGCTGCCTGTAAAAACATTTGCTTTCTGTGAAACGTATTTTTCCAGAGGTGATGAAAGAGAGGGCCCAGCAGAGATGCTCTGGGGATTTAGCTCAGAATTTTGGCAAACCTCATGTCATCAAGCTATTTGTGCATGATGGGAGTAACACAGCATGAGGATAATATGCTAGGAATGAAACGGGCAACAGTTACATGTTCTGGAAAACACGAGTAATCTTTATGGAGATTGAGGCTGCAACCCAATACTCACCTGGGAACTCGGTGGGACTTAGGAATATAAGGAGAGGCAGCGGGCGGTTTTGACGTTCCTAATATTAAATTGATGCTTTTGAATTCTGGTGCTGGAGGAGACTCTTGAGAGTCCCATGGACTGCAAGAAGATCAAACCTCTCTATTCTGAAGGAAATCAGCCCTGAGTGCTCACTGGAAGGACAGATCCTGAAGCTGAGGCTCCAATACCTCATGAGAAGAGAAGACTCCCTGGAAAAGACCCTGATGCTGGGAAAGATAGAGGGCACAAAGAGAAGGGGATGACAGAGGATGAGATGGTTGGACAGTGTTCTCGAAGCTACCAACATGAGTTTGACCAAACTGTGGGAGGCAGTGGAAGACAGAAGTGCCTGGTGTGCTCTGGTCCATGGGGTCACGAAGAGTTGGACATGACTAAATGACTAAACAACAACAACAATAATATTAAAGAAGAATGCTTGATATGGTTTCATTGTTAATTATTCTGAAGGTAGCCACTTTAACTGTAATGTTGCATGATCTCCGGAAAGTGAGAAAATTTGGGTACCAAAAATGACTCATCCTCCCTGCTGAGGGGAGGGGGTTGACAAAGCTGGGTGTGCATGTCAAGGAATAGCAGAATCGCAGAAAGGGACCAGGAAAGAGCTGGGACTTAGTTCTGGAAGCCCCCAGTTGGAGCTGCTTCTCTGAATTTGTGTGAATTACAAATATCCCCGGTGAAAGGGTTCCTTTAAATCGCTACCTTCATCAGTTCTTAATCACTAAGCTGTTTGGCATCTACTCTTAAGGGTGCCAATTTCTACAAGGCCAGACTCTCATTAAAGCAACAAAACAATAAAATGAATGAGTAGCACTTCCGTTAGCTGATCTAATACAACATCTACTGGAAAAGTGGTTTGCAAGCTTGGCTGGGAGAAGCCCTTCCCCTTGGGGTTCCCAAGAAGCTGGTTAGGGAATTCTCAGTGAGGTTAGTCATTGCAGACAAGCTTCCCTGGAAGGCAGCTTCCCTGCCACTGCTGATAATTGCCTTGCAAGGCCAGCCCTATCAGTAAGCAAAGTGAGAAAGCCGTATCAGCCATAGATGGTGAGAGGTGTTGAGAGAACAGCAAGATCAGTCTTCTGGTGTATCCTGCACCTCTTAAACAAATCTGCTGGTTGCAGGGGTGGTAGAGGATACTGTCCCATTGTCACTGGAAGTAAGATTCAACTTTAAAATATATTGGGCGAGCTCTACAATAGGCAGCCACAGGAGAATCACAGAATCATGGAATTGTAGAGTTGGAAGAAGAAGAAGAGTTTGGATTTGATATCCCGCTTTATCACTACCCGAAGGAGTCTCAAAGTGGCCAACATTCTCCTTTCCCTTCCTCCCCCACAACAAACACTCTGTGAGGTGAGTGGGGCTGAGAGACTTCAAAGAAGTGTGACTGGCCCAAGGTCACCCAGCAGCTGCGTGTGGAGGAGCGGAGACGCGAACCCGGTTCACAAGATTACGAATCTACCGTTCTTAACCACTACACCACACTGTCTCTCAGGATCCTCTAGTCCACCCCCACCCCCCATCAATGCAGGAATATGCAGCTCTCCCATACGGGGATCAAACCTGCAACCTTGTTGTTACTGGCACAGCACTCTAACCAACTGAGCCATCCACTTGGAATGTTTAGTATGTTCTAGAGAATATTGTCAATTCCCATAGGACGGCAATGAAGCATGAGACTCTCAATTCACTGTGTGCCACGGAAGAGAAGCCCAGAATTCTCAGCTGCACGCAAGGGTTTGATAACAGACAATATAACATGGAGAAGAGTTCCCCAAATGTGGAAAGTTTGAAAAGTATCGTAAAATAAAATGAGAAAGTACTGTGGCATGAAATCATGGTGGATGGAGAATGGGTTAAATGTTACATTCCCTAAATTATAATGTTGTGGGTTGATGAGATCCTGACCTATTGGTTGTGCTAAGAAGCTCGCATTTGAACGGGCATTGTGAGAAAATGTGGCTAATTTGTAGGAATGGCATTTAAAACCGCGGGTGGGGTTACTTATGAATGTTTCAGCGGGAGGCCATTTCTGTAGATGGAAATTGCACTGCATATATTTATCCAACTCCTATAACATTACACGCAGTAGTTTTTAGATCTGTAGTCACCCGGATACCACAATGTCAAATTTATGCTGGGGATAAATCAATAAACAAGTCACACTACCAGAGCATTGCTCAAACTCCTATGACCAAAGCCTACATTTTTCCTGAACCAATGCCAGGGTTATGAACTGAGAGATGTGAATAGCCATCTCTTGCCCCTCAAGTGCAATTCCTTATTTAGGCATGTGGCTAGGAATCCAAGTGGATGGCCGAATCCCACATAATTGGCTGTTTGCGGACATCTCTCCGACAGGAAAATACAAAGCCAGTGCAGACTTTGGGTTAATGGTGTTGATACCCCTTTGGGAAATGTGCTCTTCAAAACACAGGTCCTTATTTCTGCCAAATAAGCTGTATGAGTCTAACTGTAATGCAAGGATTTATGAGAGTTCAGCTGCTGAACAGACGGCAGGTGATATGTGTCAGTGTGTTTAGAAAGGTGCGCCATCTTAGGAGTTCCTATTGAGACAGTGCTAATTGAAAGCATGGAGATCACCGTTGGACAGCTCTTTAACTCTGTGATATATTGGGTCCTTTGACTCACTCTTGTCTTCACTGGTTCACAGAGATGGATGAGGGCTTTTCAGAAAACTTCCCGTGCATCTTGTTACATGCTATGATGCTAAATTAGGTTCTTATCAGAAGCCGACATCTGGGGGGAAATGCAAATTAAACTTTGCAGAGCTGCCTGGAGAAGAGGAGGATCCGTGTTTTCCGACTAGCACTTCCCAATCCTCTGTCTTTGTTTCTTTCAAGATTAACTATGCATTAGCAAATAAATAGGTTGGATTCTAAAATAGATCCTTCCTATTTTTGACTTTTGGAAACATTTACATGTCACAGCAACTTTATTCCGAACATGTGGGAAATTGGGGTGACCGATGTTTAGATAAAAATGGTTCTGCAAAATGTTCAGGGTTGCCAACTTTTGTTCTGGAAGGGCTCCTACGCCTTTAATTGATGCGTGACATACCATAATTCGCTAGCTTTCACTTTTCCTGGCACATGGGGGGGGAGAGCCCTGTGATGCCTGCAGCATGCTTTTGGGGCATGGAGGGGGAGGAGGGATTCCCACATCGAGAAAAGCACTGCCTGCTGAATTGTTCCTTGTTTTACAAGTATGCAAGGCTTGGGAGCCCCAAAAGGAAAAAAAGTTGGCAGTATTTTTTTTGAATTATTTTTTATTCATTTTACAATACAAAAATATAAAAACACATAACACAATTTTTCACAAATACATTTTTTGGAGTTCCCTCAGCTCTTCTGCAAATCCTCCGTTTTAGTCCTTCTTTCGCATTTCTTAATCTAGTATTGCCTTTTATTAAAAACCTCTTCCCTCTTATTCCCTTTTTTACAATATTTCTAATATTATTTTCACAGAGCCTCTTGCAAACCTACAAACGTTAATTGTTCATCGCAAATACTTTTCAAATAGTCTACAAATTTACTCCAGTCTTCAGTGAATCTGTGGTCTCGTAGGCCTCGGATCCTTCCTGTTAGTTTATCAAGTTCTGCGTATTCCATTAACTTCATTCTCCATTCTTCCATCGACGGTAATTCTTCTTGTTTCCATTTTTGGGCTAGCAGTATTCTTGCCGCTGTTACTGCGTATAAAAAAGCTTATAATCTTTTCTGTTTATTTCATTTCCTTCCATTCCTAACAAAAATGCCTCTGGTTTCTTAACAAATGTATATTTCAACATTTTTTTCAATTTGTTATATATCATTTCCCAGAAGCCTTTCACCTTCTTACATTCCCACCACATATGATAAAAAGTCCCTTCCTTTTCTTTACATTTCCAACATTCCAATATACATTCTTGCTAAGTTCACTGGTGTTATATACCATCTATATACCATTTTCATAACATTTTCTTTTAACACAGTACAGGCCAAAAGTTGGCAGTCTTACTCTTGATTTGGATGCTGAGTAAAAACGTATTTTACAAAGTCACCCGTTTTGTTGAAAATGCACAGAAAAAGCATCTGAAACGTTTATGTCTGGCAGACCTTGAGAGCTGTTGTTTAAATTGTCTATTAATAGCGCTGAAGCGGCAGGTAGAAAGAATGGCTGGCTTTAGCAGAGAACTCTCCCCCTCTCCAATTCTCATGCGATGTCACTGGCCCCACGGGTGAAATATTACCAGCAGAGCTAACAATGAAAACCAACATGCATTTCAGATATGTTGTTCCTTTGATCTCATTATTTCCAATCTGGCAAAGAAGAGTAATATGGTATTTAAGGCTTATGGAAAGTGAGCTGGTTATCCTAACAGCTGTTTAGGCAGATAAAGTGGGGGAAAGCAGAAGTAATTTCATTACAGCATTAGCAGAGTAATCCATAAAGAGAAAGTGAAGAGCCCACCAAGTATCTTTCAAGGTGAAAAGTTTTTGAAGCAGGATGCCAAATATTTTCAGTATTTTTTGTAATGCATGCAGTGCAGATGCAAATTTTGCTGTTTGTGCACTGTGAACAACTGGAGGGATGCTCCTAGGCAGGGTTTTGGGTTTTTAAGTTTCATGTGTGCATGTTTAACTTACCTGAACCGCATGCCAGGTCTCTCTCCAAGCCTCTACTTATCTGCCAAGAGATTGTTGGGCAAACCAGCAATATAGATCATTACTTCTCCAGTTAAATGAAAGGTCTGGTATAATAAAAATACAATGTACAGGAGTCTACAAAAACAACAGAAAGGCTTAATGTGGTATGCAAGGAGGATTCAAATGCATTGCTTTCAGTGGTCCAAGACATATTAATAGAGATCTCTTAGGGAAGTTTTAGCAAAAACAAGACAGAATTATTTCAGAAATGCATTTGTTTATTCTATGTAAAGTAAGTTAAGTCCAGGCATAGGCAAACTTGGCCCTCCAGATGTTTTGGGACTACAGTTCCCATCATCCCTGACCACTGGTCCTGTTAGCTAGGGATGATGGGAGTTGTAGTCCCAAAATATCTGGAGGGCCGAGTTTGCCTATGCCTGGTTAAGTCTATCAAACAGTAAGTTTGCTGGGGTGTGTATGGAGGGAATGAAACACATTTCCACATGGAGTGGGATTGCAGTGCAGCAAGTACATATTGTGGTGACGTAATGGAAGAAGGTAAAAAAAAGGAATCAAAACTATTATCAATATTGGGTGGAGAAAATCAAGATTGCAGGGCAAAGATAATGCCTTTTTTTATTGGCAGCTGCTCATCTGGTGGTGGCAGAGACAGAGGAGCAGGTACCAATAGCACTGTGGAAAGAGCAGATCTGAGACACTGCTTAACTAGAAATAATAACCATGCAGATACAGAAGGCTAAAAGAGACACAAACCTTGAGAGTACTTGGCCTGATCTTACAGTCTTTGTGAACAGGGGAAACATCAGCTGAAGAACAGCAATGAATGACTTCCAGACATCCTCTTTACTGAGTATTCATCTTGATTTCTTTAGGGGGGGGCGGAATTAGATGGTGCTGAGGAATTATGGAGCACTTGTTCTGATTTGCTGGACAGGAAGTTCGCACCAATAAATTCTATCCCCCTCTTTCCAGTTCATTTAGCTAACACATTCAAAACAAACTCAAAGAATCCTGAGAACTGAAGTTTAGCCCAGACAGACGTATAATCCCCAGCGCCCACAACAAATTACAGTTCCCAGGATTCCTTGGGGGAAGTCATGTGCTTCAGATGTATGGTATATATGCAGCCTACCACTCTTCTTACCGCAATATGGGAGGGAAGTGGGTTTGTTCAAATAGTGACACTCCGGAAGTGCTGGAACAACTATGGAACAAGCTTAGAGCATGAGATTTTACTACAGTAGTACCTCGGGTTACATATGCTTCAGGTTACAGACTCCGCTAACCCAGAAATAGTGCTTCAGGTTAAGAACTTTGCTTCAGGATGAGAACAGAAATCGTGCTCCGGCGGTGCGGCGGCAGCGGGAGGCCCCATTAGCTAAAGTGGTGCTTCAGGTTAAGAACAGTTTCAGGTTAAGAACGGACCTTCGGAACGAATTAAGTACTTAACCCGAGGTACCACTGTAGTTCTATTTATTTCAGGTGGAAAAAAGACAAATGGATATTGAACTTTGGGAAATGCTCTTATGCTGTTAAAATCCCTTCTGTAAATCAATTGTAGTAGCAGAAAAGAAAAGAAAAAGAACTGGTCTGTCCAGTTCAGTATTGTCTAAACTGGAAGGCAATGGTTTTCCAGGGTTTCCTTGCCCTACCTGAAGATGCTTCAGACTAAAACTGGGTCCTTTTGCATGCAAAGCATGTTCTCTGCCCCTGAACTACAGCCTGCAAGTACCTCCCACATCACACTGCAGAAAGCTTAATTTAAACCGTATGGTAAACATATGTGAACAGGTGCAGCAATTCTTCCTGTTTCTTTTCTGCCCAACTTGCATTCCAGCAGGTTTCTAAACCTATTTCTAAACCAGAAAGGGTATGTATGTATCATATCATCGTATTATATCCACTGCAATAAAAATCTGACCTTAGCGTAGGCTGTATATTCTAGGTCAAAACCTCTCCAGTCACTTACTGGTAACTTGTTGGCTCAAAGGCAACAAATTTAAAGACCAGTCCCAAATTGCAATCCCCCCCCTTGCACTTGGAACGTTACATGTATAATATCGAGCCACAAGTTTCCCAGGGCTGCGATCGTTTCCAGAGTATGAACCAGAAACACGAGACGGGTCGTTCTTGGAATGCAGCGTAAAATTTATGATGCTAATAAGGTGTTAGGTTGCCTCGCCCTCGTGTTTGTCAGCTCCCTAACTCCGGTGGAACAGTATTCTATCGTTTTGGTACATCGGCGCATAGCACCCCTGAGCTGCGTTTTGCCAGGGAACCGCTTTTTAAAAATAAGATACTGCTTTGTGGCACGTTGCAAATGCAGCAAAATTCTGCAAGGCCAGAGTGCAAAGCCCTTCTCGAGGGAGCCGTAAAGATCTCTCAGGTTAGATCTGCTTCCTCACATTCCCATAAAGCAGGAGGGTTACCGTATGAAAGTCCTGTGGATGCCACTGCAGCCACTATGGCAACGTATCAGGTTTGTCTCATTGTATATAACAAGGCTGCTGAAGTTTGCCTTCCTCCAGAGTTACAAATCATAGCACGGAGCTAACAGTTACGTTCTTGCACATATAAACCTCTGACATTTTATAAACATAGTGGAGTGAACAAAAGCAATCAGTAGTTAATATGGTGGGAAATGCTAACCTCCAACATTTCTCCGATGAAAATAGAGACTTATTATTTATATTTATATTTATTTATATTATTTTACTACCCCACCCAGCAGACTGAGTTGCCCTAAATAAATTAAATTAAATAAATTTAGCCATAAATCCATGGTTAAATTGGACTTTGCAGTTGTTCATTTAAATGCTCACCAATTTGATTAGCCTGTACAGTTTAAGACTGACATATATAATAAACCCAAACTCAGGAATGCAAGCTCGTTCACAACATCTCTCTCAATTCCATAGGGCTGCCCTTTTTGAAAAAGTAAAAGACCAGTACATCCTGAGCTTTTTTTTTTTTTTTTAGGAAACCCTCCAAAATTGTTGAACTTTTATAAGGAAAACCGAAAAGGTATTGAACTTGTCTAAGATTGATTCACTTGTTTAAGATCCAGGACAAAGCGCTGCCTTTTGGAAATTCGCCCCCAACCCCGGTAATGTCTGGACGAACGGCAGAACAGGATTGTGTAGTTGCACTTCTAGCATGATGCCTGAGGTGATGTTGATACCATTCCCATATATATACTGTATATGATAGCAACCTCCATTTCAAGTTGAATTGGCAGATTTCACAATCCTAACAGGATATGTTACTATTCTTACTAAAGCTAAAGGGTTAACAGGCAGGTAAAAATATTAAAATCACAGACAGATGGTGGCTGTACATCTAAACAAGTATAAATATACTTTTCCTAGTCCACTTATAAGATGCATCGTTTTCTTAGAAAGAAGTTGGTTGCCAGAGTTTATCAACGATTCTTCCTATTTGTCCTAAATATCCTTGACCACATAACAGACTGTAAACTAATCTTCAGGTTCAGTGCAAGTGAATACCAGGAAAGAAGAACGGCTTAGACAGTTTATGATCAGCAACTCAAATTACAGTCTTGGGAGTCCTCTGCAGCACTGCACCATTTCAAATAAACAGTGTGATAGCATATTTACAAAGTGAGGATTGGTTTTTCATTTCAGCGTAGAGGCCAACTCAGAAATTGCAAGGAAAACTTTGTGGCATCAAATGAGAGACAGCGGACTGAAGTCTGCCTTGCCCAGTAAGGTTTATAATTTCCTATTCTCTTCTACCTGACCAAAATGGAAAATAATTATGGTATGAATCTTCATTTGTTCCCACTTATCAGCTGGAGATTGCTTTGGAATACAAGTTCAACCAAATGTCACTTTTGTGCTGGTTGCCAAGTTTTGTTTTACGGGCACCCGTTCTTGTGCTCAAACCAGGAGCCTAATACAGTGGTACCTTGGGTTAAGTACTTAATTCGTTCCGGAGGTCTGTTCTTAACCTGAAATTGTTCTTAACCTGAAGCACCACTTTAGCTAATGGGGCCTCCTGCTGCTGCCGTGCTGCCGGAGCACGATTTCTGTTCTCATCCTGAAGCAAAGTTCTTAACCTGAAGAACTATTTCTGGGTTAGCGGAGTCTGTAACCTGAAGCGTATGTAACCTGAGGTACCACTGTACATTCTACCAGTGTTGAGGTGACTCAAACTACAATTAATCCATAACACAGCTGCCAGACTGGTGACTGGGAGTGTCCACAGGACCATATAACACCATTCCTAAAAGATCTACATTGGCTCCCGGTACATTTCCAAGGACAATTCAAAGTGTTGGTGCAGCTCTTTAAACCCCTAAATGGCCTCGGCTCTGTATACTTGAAGGAATGTCTCCACCTCTGTTGTTTAGCTGGGACGCTGAGATCTAGCTCCAAGGGCCTTCTGGTGGTTCCCTCACTGCCAGCACTGAAGTCAGGTTACAGGGAACCAGACAGAGGGTCTTCTTGGTAGTGGGGCCCACCCTTTAAAGGTAAAAACCAACACTTTGAATTGTGCTCAGAAATTTACTGGGAGCCAATGCAGATCCAGGTGGAATCTACACACATATGGAAAAACATTCTGAAAATGGCTTTTTTAAAGCATTTTTTAAAAATACGTTGAATTTTCCATAAGGCTCACCATTGCCATCTAGTGTCACATTGTATATTGCACTTAAAACACACTTATAATGTTTCATTTGCAGCTGTATAGCTGAGTCCCCAGTGCTACATGGTTCCAGCAGCCACTCCCAGTCACCGCATTCTAGATTAGTTGTAGTTTCGGGGTCACCTTCAAACGTTGCCCCGTGTAGAGCGCAGTGCAGTAGTCTAAACAGGAGATAATTAGAGCATGCACCACTCTGGTGAGACAGTCTGCGGGTTGGGTCTCAGCCGGCAAACCAGGTGGAGCTGGTAGACAGCCACCCTGGATACAGAATTGACCTGTGCCTCCATGGACAGCTGTGAGTCCAAAATGACTCCCAGGCTGCATAGCTGGTCATTCACAGTTCAGGACCAAGGAGTCCCCACACCTGCCTGCAACCTGGTGCGGCATTCAGCAACATTTGTGGCTTGTTCCTGTTGAGCCACTCTACAAAGCAGCAAAACGGAAAGTTTTAGTGAGCAAGTAAAAAGGTACGTTTGAAATGCATTCAGTGAGGATAGTTATCAATGGTGCTCTTCAGACCTTCTGATGCAGTGGTGGTTTTGGAATCCGCCGCCCCCTGCCCCCCAGTAGAAAAGTTTAGTGTAAACATTTTTTTCTCTTGGAGCCATGCTTTCCCCATCTGTTGCACTCATGGGAAGAGCAGTTTATTTATTTTCCTCATTTCTCACCCTTCCTGCAATGGGCTCATGATGGCAAACCTTGTGAGGCTGGTTAGTTTGAGAGAGAATGGTTTACCCAAGGCCACCCAGCAAAACTCAGGTCTGAAAGTTCAAGGAGCAAGAGTGAATTGCCCGAATTAGTTATTGAGATCTTCCCCTTCCGCACCTCAGTCCTGGCATGCCTAGAGGGTCCATCTGACGCCACCTGCGTGATGCTGGACACAACACTACAAGGAATTATGGGGCAGTGACTAGGAAAGACAATAGAAGAAACGCCAAATGTTCTGTTCTGCAAATGCACACAGGCAGGAACTATCTTGTGTAGAAGACCATCAGTTCAGGGTCAACCATATGTCTGCTATTAGCTCAGTCAACTTTATAGCTGTCAACTTACAGATTTGAAAATAAGGGACCAGCAGCCTTGAAAATAAGGGACCAGCAGCCAAAATAAGGGACCTGCAGCCTCACCTGTTCCAGGCACTCCAGTCTTCCTGTCCTCCTGCAGTCTGGTCAAACTCATGCTGGTAGCTTCGAGAACACTGTCCAACCAACTTTGTAACCAGAGGTTCAACTGAATAGAATCTGAATCACATGCACCACAAGGCCTATGCAGCCTCAACTTAAGATGGCTCCCCGGCCTGGCTTTGCACTGCAAAGTTTGCAGCAGCACGTGCAACAAAATGGCGTCCAGCATTCAAAAAAACCCCTCAGCTTGCATTAACTAGCCACACACAAGGCATGCAAGCTCCACCCCCCCAGTCGTTCTTAGACTTCTTATTGGGTGAGCAACACAGCCAAGCAACACAGCTGGAGCCTCCCTCCTCGTTGGCCGGCAGGGAGGGAGGGAGGGAGGGAGGGAGAGGAGCTGCTTCCTTTGAAATTTAAGGGGCATCATTTAAGGGACATTTAAGGGACATCCATCAATAAGGGACAGCAGCGGGACATGGCGCTGGAATAAGGGACTGTCCCTTCAAATAAGGGACACTTGACAGCTATGCAACCTCCCATGCTTATTAGCATTTCTCAAAAGCATGTGTTTGAGTTGCAGCGGGTCTAACACACTGCAAATCTGCAAGCAAAATATCACTACCAGGGAAGAAGCCAGGCCTACTCGTGGATATCCTCTCCTTTTCCCTGGCAAGGCCTTCATGCACTTCTTGGGGTTAGCAGAGATGACAAGCAGCTGTCTGGAAAATGAAACACCCACCCCTGCTCCTTCTTGGACTAAACAGATTCTGCAAAAGAACCTGGCTGATCTCTCTCCCCCACTCTATGGCAGCAGCCGCAGAAATCTGGAGTGTTGTCTTCCTGTTCTGCACCCCCAACATCATAAGGCTTACTACTCCTCCCCTCTCCCCAGTCGTCAATCACTGCATTGACCATCTACTTAAAACCGGGGAAGATTAGCAAGGTGGATCCCATTTACAGTGCAATATGTAAACCTTGCCCTGGTTCCAATGGAGTTATACTCTCAAGGATAGCAACCCAATGCAAGGCGTTAAAGCAGTCAGCATCCAGAATGGCTCAAACAATTCCTTTTGTTGGTCTTCAATCTGACAGCAATCAATTGGCTTTAATTGAATTTAAAACCTGAAAATGATCATATTTGCAGAGGGCTAGAGGCAGAAGCCGTAGTTGACCGCACAAGTATATATGTGTGTGTGTCTTGGGATAACACTTCAAACATCTGATAGAGCGAATGCTAGTTGATGAAAGCTTAGAATAAATTTATTAGTATTTAAGGTCCCCACAAGATTCTTTGTGGTTTTTGCATAAGAGGAAAAGTTCAGCAAAATGCAATACAGTACTTCCCATAACTGCAACACACTGTGATAGGATTCAATTAACAAAGACATTTCAGCCTACAACTTATAGAAAATGGTTCAACGAATTGATTTGAAACTGGGCAGTGTAAAAGTTTGAGGATAGTCCCTGTTGAATTTGGGGTAGAAAGAAGAGACCCTCCAAATGTCCCTATTTTCCAGGGCCGTCCCTGATTTAGAGAAGCCGTCCTGGTTTCTGATTTGATTCCAGAATGCCCCGTTTTTCCTTAGGATGTCTCTATTTTCATTGGATAAATGTTGGAAGGTAGGGAGTTATCAGCCCCCTGAGCTGTCTGAAGTCAATCCTGTATAGGGAAGTTTTATTAATGTTTTATTGTGTTTTTATATAAGTTGGAAGCTGCCCAGAGTGGCTGGGGCAACCCAGTCAGATGTGTGGGGTATAAATTATTGTTATGGAACGGGATGTCCCTTTTTTCGTGGGAGAAATGTTGGAGGGTATGAAAGAAATGATTTTGAACAAGTTACATTTGATGAGTAACACAATGAAGTTAGCAGGTAGTGTACACCTTTCTTGCATAGACTTTGTTGGGGTGGGGTTTTTTTTTTTAAAGAAACATTTTGCCATTTCTACTAAGGGTTTTGGGAAAGGTCTTGTTGAGCTGTGCCTGACGAATCTTAGCTTTAGCAAGGATTTTGAGGTCCTCACCATCAGGCCAGGGAACCAAGCCACAAAGGACTGATCAATGCACATGACTGATTCTCCACATTGTCAGAAACAGGAAAACTCTTTGGCTTGCTGCTTCTGATGGAAACTGAAACCAGGAGGAGAGGTCTGGTTGCGATGCTGCTATGATCCACAATAAGAAATCAGGAGTGACGGTGCCAGAACTTGCATGTATCATGGCATCTATCACAGCCTCTCAGTAGTTGTTAAAATAAATACTGCAGTCTAAGGAGCAAGTGATCTGGTGGTTGAGTATAATATTTCCCTGTAGTATCTTCTGGTAGCCCTGAGTATTTCAGTAAGGAAGTGGGGAAGTGCAGTTCTTTTCAGTAGTAACATATTTACAGCACAGGAAAGCATTTACCATTTTTGGGGGGTCTACGGCCGTCTTTTAAACAGTATATATGTTGGTCAATATGTTGGTCATGGTGCTGGAGGAGACTTTTGAGAGTTCCATGGACTGCAAGAAGATCAAACCTCTCCATTCTCACTGGAAGGACAGATCGTGCTCACTGGAAGGACAGATCCTGAAGCTGAGGCTCCAATACTTTGGCCACCTCATGAGAAGAGAAGACTCCCTGGAAAAGACCCTGATGTTGGGAAAGATGGAGGGCACAAGGAGAAGGGGACAACAGAGGATGAGATGGTTGGATAGTGTTCTCGAAGCTACAAACATGAGTCTGACCAAACTGCGGGAGGCAGTGGAAGACAGAAGTGCCTGGCGTGCTCTGGTCCATGGGGTCACGAAGAGTCGGACACAACTAAATGACTAAACAACAACAAATGCTGGTCAAAATACAGTGCATGTTACATGGTGCAAGATTCATCACTGGATTGATTTATTTTTTACTTAAAAGCAGTTTTTGGAGGGCCTGGATTAGTTTGATTCACAGCACTGTGGGAAACACAGAAACTAACACAGGCCATTCTCCTGATCTTGATCCTAAAAGACTCCACCCTTATGCTTGTTACACTGGGGGCTGGGAAACCTATATTTTCCCTTAGTAGATTGAACAACAGTTGGGAAAATGGCACAGGCAAAAAAAAACCCCAACAACAACCAATAAACCATCCTTCTCAAGTTCTGATGTTCTAATCCAATTTGGAGCAGCTCTGCAACTGTTTTTTTACTGAACATAAATGCTCTGTGAGATCTAATCACAGATCTCCATTCTAATGGGTGGCTTGGTCTTGTGTGGAAATGAGTGACAATGTAAAGAGATGTGGACAAAGAAGAAACAGATCATTTCCCCTTCCCCATTTGCTACGCTTAAGGTAAAGGGTAAAGGGACCCCTGACCATTAGGTCCAGTCGTGGCCGACTCTGGGATTGCGGCGCTCATCTCGTTTTATTGGCCGAGGGAGCCGGCATACAGCTTCCGGGTCATGTGGCCAGCATGACTAAGCTGCTTCTGGCGAACCAGAGCAGCACACGGAAACGCCGTTTACCTTCCCACTGGAGCGGTACCTATTTATCTACTTGCACTTTGACGTGCTTTTGAACTGCTAGGTTGGCAGGAGCAGGGACCGAGCAACGGGAGCTCACCCTGTTGCGGGGATTCAAACCGTCGACCTTCTAATTAGCACATCCTAGGCCATGTGGTTTAACCCACAGCGCCACCCGCTTCCCTAAGCGTTGGTACGCTTAGGCAGTGCTATTTTTCTAGGGGGAAAAGGTGCCAGAACTTACCATGAACACCTCCCTTATTCTCTTAGAATGGCAATGAGTTCCTGTGAGTTCCCCCTGGAAAAAAATCCCTATGATTAGGGTTTCTGACTGCATTTTCTGTTTTCTCCTCATGAGAGGAGTCACCTGTTTTGAATCGCTCTCCATCCGAGTTCCGCTTGCCTCACCTCAAAAAGCATATTGTAGAGTTGCAAAAGTTTTCAGAATTGGGCAACTGAAATGATCACATGGATAAAGCGAATGCCCTACAAAGAAAGGTTGCAGTGTTTGGGACCGTGTAGTTTAGTTAAAAGGTAGGTAGGAGGCAACATGATAGATGTTTATAAAAAGAAAAGGCTTATTCAAGGGAGAGAAAGGACTGCTTAGCAGGGGGTGGGGGTCAGGGAGACAGGTAGTGGCTCCTGCAATATTAAAACCAGGTTAAGCCTGCCAAGCTTCTCAGCAGTAGCCTTGAGGAACGATAAACCGCTCTGTTTCTTGGTGGCATTCTGTGCTTCTCCCCTGCTGTGCCAGTAAACTGATCTAGTCTTTGGAAACTTTGCTATGTCCTGCCAGAATTAAAGCAGACCCTCCAAATGTCCCTGTTTTCCAGGGACAGGCCCAGATTTACAGAAGCTGTCCCGGTTTCTGATCTGCTCCTGGGATGTCCTACTTTTCAATAGGATGTCCCTGTTTTCATTGGGGAAATGTTGGAAGGTAGGGAGTTGTGCGACCCCCTGAGCCAAAGAGATAGGCAGCTTTACAACCTCTAGAAGATATCTGAAGGCAGCCTTGTATTGGGAAGTTTTCAAAAAAACGTTTAATGTTTTATTATGCTTTTACGTATGTTGGAAGCTGCCCGGAGTGGCTGGGGAAACCCAGTCAAATGGGTGGGGTATTATTATTATTATTATTATTAATAATAATAATATAATGGAATAAGACATTTCTATTTCTATTTGAGAATTGTTGGAGGGTATGTTAAAGAGATTTCCTCATTCCAGGATGTGTATAGCATAGGCATCAATCTCTTGGAAGGAAAGGGGACAATCAGCAACCATAGGCAACACTTGACATTTGGTAATGCAAAGTTGCTTTCCATTTTAAACTGAGAGAGGTCAAAACATGACATTGGGGTAGGAAATCTGTTTCTCTCCAGATTCTGTACTACAGCTCCTATCATCCTTGAACTTTGGCCATGCTGCCCAAGGCTGATGGGAGTTGTAGTCCAAAAACCACTGGCTCTCAATTTCATGTTTGTTGTGGCCCAACAGTAAAGTATAGATGTAAAGCCCACGTGTCCCTGTGTCATTAAACTTCCTTGCACATGGGTCTGGGAAACCCAGCCCAATCGGAGTATTCCTGTGGCAATTATAATGTATGGAGCTGTTCTGAAAATTATCCATGCACCAGCACTAAGCCTATAAAAGCCAGTGCTGTGCAAGAAGATATGGTCATTGTTGAGAGCATTGCAGGAGGATAGAAATGTGCTAAGTGAATTTAAATACAGTGTTAGGCTTGGATCAAGGAGATCTAGGTTCAAAATCTCCTACTCAACCAGGAATTTTAGTAGGTGAGCATAGGTCAACCATAACCTCTAACCTTTCACATATTCTTGAGGATAGCACATATTAATGCAAACATGCCCAACTACACTGTCCTGAAGTGTCTGGAGGAAGAATAAGTTTAAAAGAAATAGAAAGATATGCCTGTTCAACACAGTAGTTTGCAATCAAATAAAAAAGATGCAAAAAATATTGTGTGATATTTGAAAATATGGTACAGTGGTACCTCGGGTTAAGTACTTAATTCGTTCCGGAGGTCCGTTCTTAACCTGAAACTGTTCTTAACGTGAAGCACCACTTTAGCTAATGGGGCCTCCTGCTGCTGCCACACCGCCGGAGCACGATTTCTGTTCTCATCCTGAAGCAAAGTTCTTAACCTGAAGTACTATATCTGGGTTAGCGGAGTCTGTAACCTGAAGCGTATGTAACCTGAAGCATATGTAACTCGAGGTACCACTGTACTAAGTGTTAATCAATGAAAATGCTAAGTTTTTAGAAATATTATAGAAATATTTTGAGCCATCCACCAAGATAAAAATAAAAAAATCACTGTGAAAGATACTCCCTTTGAGCTTCATTAAAAGAAAAAACCTTGTGCAGCAAACGAGAGAACACAGTAATGATGAAATCATCCCTTTGCAAAGAACAACTTTTCCCAGAAGGCACCAGGGACCTCCCCAATACCGTTCCTGTTCATCATACATAAAATACCAGCCAAAACCTTATTGCTTAAAGCCAAAGAAAGCCTGGGGGATGAGAAAGTTAGCCAAATATCTTTCTCGCTGACATTGAAACCAAGCTGAGGTCAGCTTTGCTAATACGTTTCTTGGTCAGAATTGCAGCTATGAAGGTTGACAGGGTGGACTTCCTCTGTTTTGTGGGTGAGAGTTAAGATGGAGATGGCTCGGCAAAGCAAAGTGTAGTTCTTGAGGCTTCGAGCCGAATTACTTCAGAGGTCAACGAAAGACATGTGAGCTACTCTCCGAAATCCCAAGAATGCCCCAGTGCTTTGCACATAAGATCAACCAGGTGATCTGGGAAAGACCACGGCTATTCAAGATAAGTCAGAGGTTAAAAATGGACATGTTTTATCCCCCATAAATAAAATGTGGTTTGATCGGGTGCCCTGTGGAGTTGCGTACCACTCTGGAGAAAGACCTGCTTCAACTTTCTTATGAACTTGTGCTTGTCATGAACTTCTGATTTATAATGACTAGAAATGGCGTGCCAAACACGTCGTGTGCTCCAGCTTGTCATGTGGATTCCAGAAATCTGCTGTGCACGCAGCATCTCGTAGCAAGCAGGTTGTCGACTTGGCACAAAACAAACCCTTGTAAATAGGGGAGAGATTTTGTGACACGCAGGCCCTAATTTAAGATGGAGGCCTTAGCCACCCGACACAGTTTGCCTCACATAGCAACCACGCTCGGCAACGAAACTTAGGAGGCAGCGTTCAGAACGAGTCAGAGTTATAGAAACAAGGGAGGCACAGGCAAATGAGCTAAACCTGAAATGGTGTAAACAAAGTTGGAGAGACTAAAGGAGAGCAATGAAATTGTAACCATACATTTAAAGCACATAACTTGCCCCCAAAGAATCCTGGGTATTGTGGTTTGTTGAAGGTGCTTGAGACTGTAGCTCTGTGAGGGGCAAATTACAGTTCCCAGGGTTGTATAAATGTGCTTTAAATGTATGGTTTGTTTTAAGAAAGAAGCTAAGACAAATGGGGGGGGGGACTTCCACTTATTCAGATACAGTACTGTGTAAGTTAAGTAGATATAAGGTCTGGGCTACGCCAAGACATTTTGCCCCCCAGGCATATGATGGCTTTGGTAACTGCCTCATTCTGCCACAAATAGCTACCAATATGGGGCTGTTGTTCTTGGAAGTGTTGGGATGCAACACAGCTTGCACTGAAGGCTGATGTGTCTGCATCAAGTAGATCAAGAACCTCCTTGTTTTTTTGCCTGGCCTGCCTGGCTTAACCTTTGACCTTCCATCAGGCGCTAGACTGATACCTTTAGGGTTGCTGACTTAATTTCCCACTTCCTTCTTCTCCACACCTCCCTCGTGAGAGGAGACATCTATTTTGAACCTCATACCTTCCAACATTTCTCCAATTAAAATAGGGACATCCTATTCCACAACAACAACAACAACAACAACAATTTTATTATTTATACCCCGCCCTTCTGATTGGGTTGTCTAAGCCACTCTGGGCAGCTTCCAGCATATATAAAAACAGGGAAAATAGGGGAAAAGCTTCCCTATACAGGGCTTCCTTCAGATGTCTTCTAAAGTTGTATAATTACTTATCTCCTTGGCTTGGGAGTCACATACCCTCCAACATTTCTCTGATGAAAATAGGGACATCCTAAGGAAAAGCAGGATATTCTGGGATCAAATCTAAAACCGGGATGGCATCTGTAAATCTGGGACTGTCCCTGGAAAATAGGGACACTTGGAGGGTCTGGAATCTCCCTCCATTCCAAGCATAGCTTGTTACATGTCTTCTTTAGTTAGTTAGAACTAGGATTTTCCCTAGCAGATTTGTATTTCCTGCAACGAAACACAGTGATTACATTCAGGGTAACATGTGCTCTTGCAGCAGGAATTTGGTGTTCAGCTGAGCTTCCGTCAGCCAAAGGCCAACAGTGGCTGGGAGAAATTTTCAATACAGAGAGGGGAAGAGACAGAGCTACCAGGAATCAGTTGTTAGGTTGCAGGTGTGAAGAAGTCTTGTGCCAACAGGGAGTGTGCATGATACCTGTGTTGGGTGCAAATAATGTAAATGACAGTGTGAGACACAGACAAGATATTACAAACATATATTCAACAATATGAAGAGTGGATAGAACAAAAACTAATGCCATAGAGGCTCATGTGCCTGCAATTTTATGCTCTATCTCTGGAAGGAAGACTCATTGAGCTGAATGGGACTTACTTTTGGGTAGAGATGTGTAGAATCGCATTGCAAATATGTCTTTGTGTGTGTGTATAGGTCCGAGGTGGGGTGTATCTTATTAAGTCCAAGGTGAAACTGACAGTGCTTTAAGGGAAGAATTCAGGCTTCTGAATTCATTACACTGAAAAGGCAAATCCATGGGAACTATGAGTAAAACTTCTCTGCGTAAAACTTACTTGAATACCATCCCATGCCTTCTGCTGATAGCCTGAAGACACAGTTAATTTGAACAAAGGCTAACCAAGGAAGCACTACCTCTACGCATAACACACTCTTGAATTCTTATCCTGGAAACTCTCTATTTCCTATTATAAATAGCAATAATCTCTTGCACCTACTATGAGTAACTGCATAGCTATGGGGGACGTCATGCTTCTAGGTCCAACAGTTAAATGTTAAAGGTTTTGTATTTTGGGATCATGAGGTATGGAATTCAAGTAAGAACAATAATGGTAGCATCTCTGCATCAGGCCAGCTTAGCATGCAGAGAGGAACAAATTTCCACTGGACATGGAGTGAGGCAACAAGGGAAAATGCTTATGGGATAGGCATTCTGTTTTGCAAGTGTGTGGAAGTGCCCGAGACTTCGCTGCTTGCCTCACAGAGGCAGAGGCTCAGAGAGGTTTGTTTACTGGCATTTACTCTGATTAGCTCAATGAGAGGACAAGAGGGAACAGCCATAAAATGTCACACACTGCCAACCAGTCCTGCGTCTCCCCACTTCAAGGTATCAGCGAATTGTAGCAGCTGCTGCAGCAGACACACCAGGGACTGCATCGTGTCACCTAATACCGTTGCAGGAATGAAGTGCCCTTAAATAGGGGGCTGACAAATTTATAGCCAAAGAAGAATCTCTCTCGCAACACACAGCATAAAGGTACATCTATCATCCGGCCTAATGAAACAAAAATGCAATTCTGGCTCACTTCTGCAGTGTAAAGGCACCTGAATAAGATCAAGTTTGCATTGCTCATTTTCCTTGGCGTGCCTCCTTATAACATGCTCACTGAGAAATTGTATCATGTCTTCTTCTCCTTCCCATGCTTGTGTTTCGCAAGTACCTGCTCTTTTCCTCTTTATTTGGCCAGAACCACCTTCACCTTTAGGCAGGTAATGCTTTATTTTACCCTCATGTGATCATGAATGTTGATCTGTTGAAAGAACATCTTGCTGAGAGTTGCCAAATTCTGCTTGTTTAATTTCTGGATTCTGGAACACAGAACAACAAGAAGAAGAGTTTGGACTTGATATCCTGCCTTTCACTCCCTTTAAGGAGTCTCAAAGCGGCCAATAATCTCCTTTCCCTTCCTCCCCCACAACAAACACTCTGCGAGGTGAGTGGGGCTGAGAGACTTCAGAGAAGTGTGACTAGCCCAAGGTCACCCAGCAGCTGCATGTGGAGGAGCGGAGACGCGAACCCGGTTCCCCAGATTACGAGTCCACCGCTCTAACCACTACACCACACTGGCCTCCCACAAAGATCTCCCTGGCCTAAATAAGAACAAAACAGCATGCATGCAAGTATGTATGTATGTATGTATGTATGAAATGGAGGAAATCATTTGGGACAGCAGAATAAGGCATCACTGCTACATCTCTAGATGTAGATCTAGATGCAGGATACTTTAGATATGAAATAGACCAGTGGGTTATTTTGTTCCAGGCAGCATCCTCAGCAGTATGAGAGTTCCAGTCCAAACAGTGGGGTCGAGACAACAGTTTGGGTTCCAGCAGAGCAAGGAGAATAAAGAATTGATATTTCAGAGAGCACCCTGGACAGCTCCATGTGGAGTTCACAAGTTGCCCTCCATATATATGTTGCTTCAGCATCAAACAATCTCAGATTGAAAGTTGCTTTAAAAGATTTATAAACCACTCACATTGTGATATATCAAAGGGGTATACAGAAAACCCCCAAATATACACCAAAAGCAACACAGTTAAAATAGCAGTACAATGCTGTAAGATGAGGAGTGGGCAATAGTTTTAAAATTCATTCAGAAATTTAGCTCAAATGGCAATGAATCCTATGTCACTTTGTCACTAATGGTGGACATAAGGCCAATAGCAGGAAGTCCTCAAACTTGGAATGTAATGGCCAGGCAGGGGTGTAAGGAGCCGTCTCTCAAGTATCCTGGTCCTAATTTATGCAGAGCTTTGAAACAAGTAACGACACCTTGAACCTGTCCCGGTAACATATAGAAAGTCATTGCAACTGCTTCAACAGAGGTGTAATGTGTTGACAGCAGTTAGCTACAGAACAACAGCCTTGCAGCAGCATGCTGCACAAGCTGCAGTTTCTGGATCACACTCAAGGGCAGCCCCACATAGTGGTTACCAATGTATGGATCACTGGGGCCAGATTATCCAGGAATGGGTATAGCGAGCATATCAACCGAAGGTCATCAAAGGCACTCATAGCCACTGAAGTGAGAAAGATGAATCAATTAAGGTCCCCAGATTACAAACCTGCTACTTCAAAGGGAGTCTGACCCTGCCCGGAATAGGCAAATGGCCAGTTTCCTGGACTCAGAAACCACCCACCCACAGGGACACTGTCTTACCAGGCTCAGTTTCAGATCGCTGGCCCTCATCCAGCCCACCACTGCATCCAGTTACCGTCTCATGACTTGCACGTCCAGTCCTGATTCGGATGAGAAATAGAGCCGAGTTTCAACAGCATACTGTAGACCTCGTGCTCTAATCTCTTAGGACTACTATCGGTGGCTTCGTGAAATGTTAAGTAGTACAGGGGGGAAATAGTACCCTGTGACACCCCACAGTGTAAGTGCCAGGGGCCAGCACATAACTACCAAGTGCTTCTCTCTGGAATCGACCCTGTGGGTAAGAGCAGAACCGCTGAGGAACCCCAACAGAGAAGGTCCAGGAGGGTGCCATAGTCAATGGTATCAAATGCCATTGGTAGATCAAGCAAGCGTAAGAGACCCATGGGAAACTTCAGAAGCCAAGTTATGGACTGGTTACAATATGTTTGAACATGACATGTTCAAATTAGACCAAATTTTTTTTTGGGGGGGGGGGTTGACCAAAGCTCACAATTTGAAAATGAACTATTACAAAATGAGGATAAACTTTTGTCTAGAATGTATAAGCTTTCGTTAGAATGGGAAACAAAAGACGAGCCAGATAAAGCTTCAATGACACACTGGGCAATGGATATAGGACACAATATAGACCTAAACCTCTGGGAGAAACTTTGAGAAAGTGATTTGAAATTTACTTCATGTTACGCGCTGAAAGAGAACTATTTGAAAATGATTCACAGATGGTATCTAACTCTGAGTAGGTTGGCTAAGATGTATAAAGTACAATCCAATACATGTTGGAAATGTAAAGAAAGGGAGGGGACCTTTTTCCATATGTGGTGGACATGTAAAAAGGTAAAAGAATGTTAGGAAATGATGTATAATGAGTTGAAAAAAAGGTTTAAAGACCAGAGTCCTTTTTGTTGGGAATAATCCAGACAGAAATTCCTAGGTGAGGACAACTTGTTGAATGCATTTCTTCAAGGACCCTGTTATGTTATTAGGCTGCAGCAACTGAAAATTATCCCCTAATGTTGATTCGGACAGTGCCTTGACAGATTCTGGAACAACAACAGAATGGATATCAGTACAGAGGCAAACAACTAGACCCCCGAAGTATTTCTTAAACAATTCATGATGGGATCCAGAAAGTAGTATAGCTCTACTCACAGGTGCAGATGCCAACAGCCCTTTGGCCACTCTGAGAAGCTCTGCAGGACTTCTGCTTGAGGATGCAAGAGACCTTTTTGTTTCTCTCATAGCCAGTAGGCCCAATGATGCACCCCAACTTGTGTTTGGTTGGCTTTGGAAGGTACATTGTGTCTTGAATTTAGTTGGCATCTGGATCATTTTATCGTCCAGACCTCTCAGAATACCACGTTCCCGCTTTTAATAGGTTTAATAGGTTATTGTATTTTAGTGTTTTGTTGGAAGCCACCCAGAGTGGCTGGGGAAACCCAGCCAGATGGGCGGGGTATAAATAATAACTTCTTCTCCTTCTCCTTCTCCTTCTCCTTCTCCTTCTCCTTCTCCTTCTCCTTCTCCTTCTCCTTCTCCTTCTCCTTCTCCTTCTTCTTATACCAGAGAGGGGAGGGACGCGGGTGGCGCTGTGGGTTAAACCACAGAGCCTAGGACTCGCTGATCAGAAGGTCGGCAGTTCGAATCCCCGCAATGGGGTGAGCTCCCGTTGCTCGGTGCCTGCTCCTGCCAACCTAGCAGTTCGAAAGCACGTCAAAGTGCAAGTAGATAAATCGGTACCGCTCTGGCAGGAAGGTAAACGGCATTTCCGTGCGCTGCTCTGGTTTGCCAGAAGCGGCTTAGTCATGTTGGCCACATGACCCGGAAGCTGTATGCTGGCTCCCTCGGCCAATAAAGCGAGATGAGCGCCACAACCCCAGAGTCAGCCACGACTGGACCTAATGGTCAGGGGTCCCTTTACCTTTACCAGAGAGGGGAACTCAGGAGTGATGGCATCATATATTGTATACAACACTTAAGTCTCACGTCGAATGTAACTGATCTGTAGGAAAGACTCTATGACCCGGAAAAAAGAGACAATGCATGTACTTTTGTAATCAAAGAAAATCTATAATAAAAATTATTATTTTTTAAAAAATGAGTGAGTGCATCAATGGCCAAATATTTTTCTTTTTTTTTCTTTTTAAATTGGCAGCAGTGTGTTTCCAAAAGATAACAGAAAACTTTACCAGGAGCTGTGCAATAGCTAGCAGAAAGTTAATGTAGATCTCAATGAATAATGTTATTATTTCCTAAAGAGGCACATGTTTTTTTAAGCAGGCTATCATGATACTTGCCATACCACATTAGAAACCAGTCAAATACACCTTGCTATTTATTGATTTATTTCAGATGGTAAATATCTACCCCGCCCCCACACTCCTTGCTTAAGAGATGCACGATGCGCTTGGTAAATGAGGGCTCTTTCCCTTGATGTGTTCTGATGATTATAAAATCATACTATAATATCTTTCCCAGAGAGCGGGGGGGGGGGGAGGGAATGAAGAATCGGACACAACTCCTTCAGATCTCACCTTTAGTGTGCATGTCTTCGGGTGTGATTCTTTTTTCTCAACAAGACTAACTTTAATCTTTATTTCACTTTACTCTTTAGAAAGAACCAGAAGAAGAAGAAGAAGAAGCGGCCCGATGATTCTACTGCCTTCATCTCTGTTTCCCCCTCTATTTGTATTCCTTAAGACGAGAATGCGTATTATTCTATGACTACATCCTGGAACCTCTTTGGGAATTTTATAATGATCTGAACTAAATATAACTGGAGGCAGTCTACACACATCTGTGATCAAAATAGATGGTGTGCATTCTGCTTAAGGTTTCTAGGGGCTGCGCTGAAAGGTGATGCAATACAAGGAGGAGAAAGAGATTTGCTAACGTTCCTATTCCATCCTTCTACAAGAGGTCTAAAACTAAAACTAAAACTGTCAAATTGCTGATGGGCAGATGCTCAATAATAACTAAAGCTAAAGAAGATGCAAGATCACTGTTCCTTGCTTTCCCCCTCGGAGGGAGGAAACGCAATATAGGATGTTTGTATACAAAGCTTGCACTGGATTGTACAGTGAATGAAAATTTCAGGCTACATGTGCCATAGTTTCTGATGGCAGAAACTGATGGGAACTGTAGGCCACAACATCTGGAATCTATCAGTTTGGGTACCCAATGCAGGCTTTGAAAAATGCAAGGGCGCTCCCCTTCAGCATAGATGCTCACATGTCCTAAAATGTGAAAAAGAAACAAACAGGATCTTCTTGCAGCAAGACTGCTCCCGCTGTTTCAAGGTTCCTAGTTCCATCCATTAGACCAAGGTGTGTGTATGTGTGTGTCTTTCAGTGTGCACATGAGGGTTTCAGTATGGATCAAGGTGTGTTGCTGCAGTGTGGGGAGGGGTTGCAGGGCAAGATGGGTTGGTGGGGGGGTTTAGTGGCGTGTGCATGGGGTTTCCGTGTGGGTCAGTGTGTGCGCGTTTGGATCAGTAGAAGATGCAGTGCTTTGAAAGGGCTGTTTGTATGGGTGTTTCACTTTGGGGTGTGGTATCAGTTTTGGGCAGGGTTTGTGTGGAGGTTCGGTGTGGAGCAGGGTGTGGGTGGGTGTGTTTGTCACTGTGGGGTTAGTTGTGAGTGGGCTCCCGTAGACTTTAGGGGTGCAAGAGAACCTTAATAACTTTTGAACTACTGCTCAGAGCTTTGGATAGGGTTAAGAATTCAATACACTTTGCATTTAAAGGAAAATATATCAAATGTGCATTTTCTGAAACAATACAGCCATCCTTCCCTATTTGAACTTATTCAATTTTTGCAAAGCAATCCTCCAAGCAAATCTTTTTAAATGTCTATGTTAGGGGGAGATGTGTATAAAAATGAATAAGGTTAGTGAAAATAATGTACACAAATGCATTATATTAGGGTAAATTGCTTGTAAAAATGTGTATGTTAATCCAAACTGCATACAAAAGTGTGTTCATTGGGATAAATCTGTGCTAAAATGCTCCATAATTTTCATTTTAAAAATAGCAAATTGCAGTAGAAACATGGAAAGCTGAATTCAAGGTTGACAAGAAGAGGAGAAACTGAGATAATTGAGAAGTCCTTCCATCCCTACTCAGAACTTCATCAAAGCAATGAAAGATTGCCTTATAACAGCAGTAATTTTATTAGCTCCATCTTAACTAGATGGAAGCATTCCTTTGCCCTTTTGATTCCAAAACAACTTCTTTGTTGAATCTGAAGAAAGCAGTTCCTGACTAGGTTCAGGCCTTTTACCCTGTGTTATGTTTTCCTAATAATTATTTTTAACTTGGCAAGCGGTCTCTCTTTGATACTTCTCTGCCCTGGCTAATTTAGAAAGGAATGTCTAGAAGATACACATAGCAGCCAAGTCGATCTCTTGGATGAGCTTATCACAGGGCTTGTGGATTTTGACTTTTGGTCTTAACAAATTCCACTAGTATGAAGTCAGTTGACACGAAGATCTTTGGCACATTTATTTCCCAGCAGGCATTAAACCATGATGCAAGCAGATTTCCAACTGGTGAACACAGCCCAAAATAGCAGCCGGGTTAGCAGGCCTATTGACTTTTAAATGTTGACAAAGGAAACTTCCTGAAGTGTCTGCTTAGAAACTGTGCATTCAATAGTACCTGCACTGACTCCACTGCATGTGCTGTTTGCAGGTCTTAGATCTATAAATAGCAAACACAGAAATCTTTGCTATCACTGCAAATAATTGTTTATCTCCTAAACCCATAAAATTATAAAGGTTGCTGGTGTGGAATTAGTTTTTTTAAAAAACCTAGATATTTTTTGGCACACCATCAGAAAGCAGTTCTTATATGACAATAAAATCCACCCTTCACTTTGAGAGTAATAAAGGTAAAGGGACCCCTGACCATTAGGTCAAGTCGTGACCGACTCTGGGGTTGCGGCGCTCATCTCGCTTTATTGGCCGAGGGAGCCAGTGTACAGCTTCTGGGTCATGTGGCCAGCATGACTAAGCCGCTTCTGGCGAACCAGAGCAGCGCACGGAAACACCGTTTACCTTCCCGCCGGAGCGGTACCTATTTATCTACTTGCACTTTGACATGCTTTCAAACTGCTAGGTGGGCAGGAGCAGGGACCGAGCAACGGGAGCTCACCCCGTCGCGGGGATTTGAACCGCCGGATTCGAACCGCAACCTTCTGATTGGCAAGTCCTAGGCTCTGTGGTTTAACCCACAGCACCACCCGCGTCCCTTTGGGAGTAATATGCTCCCTTATAAGCACAGGGTGGAGAACAGGAAGGAAATTTAGGGATTATCCACACTTTTGTCTTGTCCTGCTTTCCTGCCCTCCCAAACCCCCAGCAATTTGGGGTTTCCCCAATTCCCATTTGCTCTGATCTAACGCTAAATGGAACTACAGTTCCGGGTCTACTCTATGGAGGGGCAATGTGTTCTAAATGTCCAGCGTGCATGCAGCCTTAAATATTATTCCTGGTGGGAAGGGAGGGGAGAAGAGGGATAATCTGAATTTACACTCTCACAATCTGGACCCGATTTCTCAGCCCTTGGTGGTTGCTTTCAAAGCTTTCATTTATTAAAAGGCTCCGGTGGTTTGCAATCCCAACAGAGTGCATTCACAGATGTCTTCTTGCAAACAGTGCACTTTATTCCACTTTTTTCCATAAAGTCCCTCTCCCAACAGTTTTCTGCTCTGAAAACAGAAAGCGGAGCTAGTTACAAAGACAGCACACACAACGGTTTGTTCAAAGCCCTTCTCTGCCCAAGAATCCTGGGAACTGTAGTTTGATGTTTGACTATGTTTTTATACAGTGGTACCTCGGTTTATGAACTCATTCCGTTCCAAAAGTCCGTTCTTAAACCGAAACCGTTCTTAAACCAAGGCGCGCTTTCCCTAATGAGGCCTCCCGCTGCCAGTGCTCTTCCAATGTTCGGTTTCCATTCATAAACTGAGGTAAAGTTCACAAACCAGGACACTACTTCCGGTTTTTCGGAGTTCGTAAACTGAATAGTTCGTAAACAGGGCTGTTCTTAAAATGAGGTACCACTGTATATGGTGTAAGTGGCTGGGGAAACCCAGCCAGATGGGCAGGAACAACAACAAGAACATAGGGGCTTTTATTGGGGGGTTTGTTGCTCTTATTGATATTAATTCTTTGTGTCTTTGTTTTGGCTCTTGTTATGATTAGAAGGCATTGCTAACAACAAGGCCAGTGGAAGTGATGATATTTCACCTGAACTATTTAAAATTTTAAAAGATGCTGTTAAGGTGCTACACTCAATATGCCAGCAAGTTTGGAAAACTCAGCAGTGGCCAGAGGATTGGAGAAGATCAGTCTACATCCCAATCCCAAAGAAGGGCAGTGCCAAAGAATGCTCCAAGTACCGCACGATTGCACTCATTTCACACACTAGCAAGGTTATACTTAAAATTCTACAAGATAGGCTTAAGCAGTATGTGGACCAAGAACTCCCAGAAGTGCAAGCTGGATTTCGAAGGGGCAGATGAACCAGAGACCAAATTGCAAACATGCGCTGGATTATGGAGAAAGCTAGAGAGTTCCAGAAAGACATCTAGTTCTGCTTCATTGACTATGCAAAAGCCTTTGTCTGTGTTGACCACAGCAAACTATGGCAAGTTCTTAAAGAAATGGGAGTGCCTGATCACCTCATCTGTCTCCTGAGAAATCTCTACGTGGGACAAGAAGCTACAGTTAGAACTGGATATGGAACAACTGATTGGTTCAAAATTGGGAAAGGAGTACGGCAAGGCTGTATATTGTCTCCCTGCTTATTTAACTTATATACAGAATTCATCATGCGAAAGGCTGGGCTGGATGAATCCCAAGCCGGAATTAAGATTGCCGGAAGAAATATCAACAACCTCAGATATGCAGATGACACAACCTTGATGGCAGAAAGTGAGGAGGAATTAAAGAACCTTTTAATGAGGGTGAAAGAAGAGAGCGCAAAATATGGTCTGAAGCTCAACATAAAAAAAAAACCAAGATCATGGCCACTGGTCCCATCACCTCCTGGCAAATAGGAAGGGGAAGAAATGGAGGTAGTGAGAGATTTTACTTTCTTGGGCTCCATGATCACTGCAGATGGTGAGAGCAGTCATGAAATTAAAAGACACCTGTTTCTTGGGAGAAAAGCAATGACAAACCTAGACAGCATCTTAAAAAGCAGAGACATCACCTTGCCAACAAAGGTCCGTATAGTTAAAGCCATGGTTTTCCAGGTAGTGATGTATGGAAGTGAGAGCTGGACCATAAAGAAGGCTGATCGCTGAAGAATTGATGCTTTTGAATTAAGGTGCTGGAGGAGACTCTTGAGTCCCATGGACTGCAAGAAGATCAAACCTATCCATTCTTAAGGAAATCAGGCTGAGTGTTCACTGGAAGGACAGATCCTGAAGCTGAGGCTCCAAGACTTTGGCCGCCTCATGAGAAGAGAAGACTCCCTGGAAAAGACCCTGATGTTGGGAAAGATGGAGGGCACAAGGAGAAGGGGACGACAGAGGACGAGATGGTTGGACAGTGTCCTCGAAGCTACAAACATGCGTCTGATCAAACTGCGGGAGGCAGTGGAAGACAGGAGTGCCTGGCGTGCTCTGGTCCATGGGGTCACGAAGAGTCGGACACGACTAAACAACTAAACAACAACAAAAAAATGATTCCATTTGACTGCGTGCATGCGCGCCTTAAAGACACCGGGTGTACGTCGGGATGGGTGGGTGTGGGGGGCAAGGCGTTATTGTAGGCGCGTCCCTCTTTTTCTTCGACTTCCTCCCTCCGCATTAGGAGCCGCAGGCTGGGCTTTCACTTCGGCGCGCGTACTACATCTCCCAGCATGCAATTGCGTAGCGCGCAATTGCTGCCACTCTTGCGGGAAGGGGAAAGAAGGAGCCGTGTTCCCGGGCGCGCATGACTTCGGGAGCAAGTTTCTCCTCCTGCCGGATCCAGCGGGACTTACTCCCGAGTAAACGAGCCATAAGGGATGCTGCAGCCTCAGGAGCGCCGGGTGGGAGTTTCCTTAGAAGGAGGGGAAAGAAATAATCGGGGTTTTGTTTTTTTGAAAGAGAAATCTCTCTTAGAATCCTAAAGGGACCCCGAGGGCGATCTAGTCCAACCCCGTGCAATGCAAAACACGCAGTCCCGCCCATCCCGTGTGAAACCACGCCGGGTCCTGCTTAGCTTTTGTGCTTGTTCCGGCAGTTTTATTGCTGCGTCGTAGCCCCTCTTACGAATCTGCCAGCAGCGTTTCTGGTTTTGTGAGTGCGTAAGCTCGTAGGTGGGGTCCTTTGCAGCCCGCCCCCGAAAAAGAAATGTCTTGCTGCACCTTCAAAACTTACCATTTTATTGCAGCTTGCAGTTTTTGCCAGTTTGGACAAAACGCCTTATCCTCAGCAGAGAGATTTCTGCATTGCAGGGGGTTCGACTGGACGACCCTCGGGGTCCCTTCCAAGCCCCAAATCCTATGATTCTATACATTAATACAAAGGGGACATCTCGAAACGGGGAGCACAGAAAGGCAGGCAAAGAACTGTGTGTGTATAGGGGCTACAAATATGTACAGCCAGAAGGCTGCTCCCCTTGTCTTTCACAGTCCCTGATGCTTGAAGCAGAAAACCCAAATAGTGCGAAGTTTCTTCACCCTTCTTGTGGACCAAGGGATGGCTTGGTCACTAAAGCATGATACTCTTAACCTCAGATTTGTGTGTTCAAGCCCCAGTTTGGGCAAAAGATTTCTGCATCGCAGGGGGTTTCGTGACCCTTGTGGTCCCTTCCAGTTCTATGATTCTGTTGTGGGATAGCTATAGCAACAAGCTAAGTAAGTGTCAAGTTTGTTGCCCTTTAAAACTAACCCACCCCCCAGTTCGTTCTTCATGCCCCTTAGTTATTATGTATTTTATTATTTTTTAAATCTATCTACCACCCGTCATCCAACGATCACAAGTCAGTTTGCTTTCTCTTTGCTACTTACTGAGATATTTTTCTACTGAGAGGGTGAGCAGGTGTGCTTAGTTGCCCACGTCTGGTTGCACTAGTAATTTTGGTTGCCTGTTTTGAATTTTTTGGGCCTAGAAACTGATAAATCTTGATAAACGTCTGGACAGATTTTTTTTGTTCCACAGAGAGAAAGCCCCGGGGTAGGTGGGTGTTTCTATTAACATGCAGCAGGAGGAAGGCATTACAGTGGTACCTCGGGTTACATATGCTTCAGGTTACAGACACTTCAGGTTACAGACTCCGCTAACCCAGAAATAGTACCTCGGATTAAGAACTTTGCTTCAGGATGAGAACAGAAATTGTGCTCCATTGGCTCAGCAACAGCGGGAGCCCCCATTAGCTAAAGTGGTGCTTCAGGTTAAGAACAGTTTTAGGTTAAGAACGGACCTCCAGAACGAATTAAGTTCTTAACCTGAGGTACCACTGTAGTTTAACCTCCATGGACCTTGAGTAGTTTGTGCAGCTGTGTACAAAACTGGAAGGAAGTTCTGTAGGAGTCAAATATGTCTGGCAGTACAGTGGTACCTCGGGTTAAGTACTTAATTCATTCTGGGGGTCCGTTCTTAACCTGAAACTGTTCTTAACCTGAAGCACCACTTTAGCTAATGGGGCCTCCTGCTGCCGCCGTGCTACCGGAGCCCGATTTCTGTTCTTATCCTGAAGCAAAGTTCTTAACCTGAAGCACTATTTCTGAGTTAGCAGAGTCTGTAACCTGAAGCGTATGTAGCCTGAGGTACCACTGTACATTCTACCAGTGTTGAGGTGACTCAAACTACAATTAATCCATAACACAGCTGCCAGACTGGTGACTGGGAGTGTCCACAGGACCATATAACACCAACCTGAAGCGTATTTAACCTGAGGTACCACTGCATATCTTTGAATACCAGAGGCTGTGGGATGTCCAGTAAGGGGGTTTTTACCTGCCCATAACAAGCAATAGACCATACTCCTATGGTTGTACATGTTGAGCTGCTGGGTGGCAGCCTTTCATGTTTGTTTAATTTTATTACAGTGACTTGCAGTCAAGCGTTCTGAGACATGAACTTGTGAGATCACAACAGGAAAATGGGTGACTGTTCAGAGGTATGTCGCCACAAATTTATCTTTGCTCTGTATACAGTTTTTATTTTAAAGATCCTATTCTAATCCTAAACAAGCTTAATAAATTCACAGAAGCCACTAGCACACACACACACAAACCCCCTCTCTTCATGTTTGCCCATGTAAATCTATACCTTTTACCAAAAAGGAAAAAAAAAACTTATGTAAAAACGTTTTACTTGGTGTTTACGCGTCCAGCTCTACATTGTTAATTATATGGATAGTTTAAACGTTGTTTGAACACTTCCAAACAAACCAGCATTTTATTTTTCACACACTGGAAAATTAAAGCAACCGAATGATTAGTGTGACTTGGCTTTGGAGATGTTGAATTAGGTCGTTGATAAGAACAGAGAAAACTGTATCTTCTTATGTCTCTTAGGATGCCTCCAGATGACTTGTTTATTGACGATTTATCCTGATTTGTTTTACAGGGAGATTAGGTGACATTGGCTATGTAATGAGCATTCATTTTGATTTGTTTAGATAGATGGCAGTGCCTCACAGCAAGTGTCATTCTACACTTTCCAGTGTGGTTCCCCACCACTTTCCTTACAGCAAAAAGTCTGAAATTTTTAGGAAGCGGGGTTATTGAGCAATCAGCTATAATTGTGCAACCCGAATTTGCCAGTATGTGACTGGATGTGACTTGAAAATTGTGAGAATCTGGAAATGCCCTTCATCACAAGAACAATTTCCATTTCCTTTTGGAGTGTCCTGTGTCAAAGGGCAGGACCAACATGGCAGCTAGTCTGATACACCATGTTTTATGCATGTGTGCTGAAGACATATTCGCTGATTTCAGTGTTTTTCTTTCTAGACCAGTGTGAAAATACCATTTGGAAGCAAATATCTAGATGCCGTTTTCTCCATCCCCGAGAAGAAGCTGCCATATGCTGTGATTCTCACGCATGGAGCATCTGGTGATATGAATTTCTCTCACCTTGTATCTTTGGCAAACTACCTGGCCTCTCATGGATTTCTGTGTCTGCGATTTACCTGCAAAAGCCTCAATATCATTTATAGAACTAAAGCATATAAAGCTGTTGTGGTATGAAAGACCAAGTTTGCTTTTTAGTTCAAGGGGAATGAAACATTGTGCTAATTCTTGTACCCTAAAATGTTGTAATCCTTTACTTCTTTATCCAGGATTAAGCCCCATTTAGCTCATTTGGGTTTCTGAATAAATGTGTATTGGATTGCAGTCTAAACTAGATTGTCCTCATGTAGCTTACTCCAATCAACATGTAGACTTCATAATATAAAATTTATATGTATGTAGACGTGGGTCTTTTTCATGTGGTTTCTTTATTTTTCACTATGTAAGAAACTGAGTGTATTGAAAGCAATTCCTGTTCTGGGTGCATCTTTTAGCAAGTTACTTTCTAGATGTTTCTATTGATTATCCAAAAAATATTAATCTCTAACCGTTTTTTAAAAGGAATATTTAAGATCATCAGGCAACTACACACTTTCTGGCATTTTTCTTGGAGGTAAGAAAATTTGATGGCATATATATGTAACACGGCTTCTTATTTCCCTCTTGCAAAACAGGGTGCCAACAACATTTTTGAATGAGGCAGGCATTTCACATACCAGGTTTTTGTTGTTGTTGACTGCATATGTATATTTTAAAGATACGGATTTAAGCTACAGTGGTACCTCGGGTTACAGATGCTTCAGGTTACAGACACTTCAGGTTACAGACTCCGCTAACCCAGAAATAGTACCTCGGGTTAAGAACTTTACCTCAGGATGAGAACAGAAATTGTGCGGCGGCAGCGGGAGGCCCCATTAGCTAAAGTGGTACCTCAGGTTAAGAACGGTTTCAGGTTAAGAACGGACCTTCAGAACGAATTAAGTTCTTAACCCGAGGTACTACTGTATTTCTGCTTAGCATTTCCGAACAACACAGACCTTTGTCCTCACCTTAAGAGTCAAAGGCCAACACAAACAGTTCATTTTGCCTCCAAATGAGACTAGGACCCAAACCAATGGATTCAAGTTACAAGAAAGGAGATTCTGACTAAACATCAGGAAGAACTGTGTGAGGTGGGCCTCTCCTTCCTTGGAGGTTTTGAAGCAGAGGTTGGAAGGCCATCCGTCATGTGTAATCTAGTTGAGATTCCTGCTTTGCAGGGGGTTGGACTAGATGATCCTCAGGATCCCTTCCAACTCTACTTTTATGATCCAAACCTTTAATTATGGAACTCCATGCATCGATTCACTAACTACCTATTTGATAAGGAATTCAGTGTCGCACTTTTCACCTGCACAAGTATTTCAGCTTGCCAGACAGAATGGTCTGTCCTCTCTCCCCCCGCTTAAAGGCATCCAATTGGTCAGAGCTGGAATTGACCTGATCCAACAGAACTTTTCCTAAAACTGTTACGGACCTTGACAGCTTCTTGGCTGTGATTTAAGTCTATTTCCTCCAGCAGCACTGAGGTAGCTGCAAAAGTTCATGTTGCCTCCATGTAAATTAATCCCTAGATAATGTGCACCAACTGTAGCAGGTTCCCCAGTTTTGAGTGCTTTCAGCAGAGAAATACGGAGGATTAGAGGTCCGAGAAAATGGTTGTTATACAGAATGCGTAGCTCGAATCACAAAAAATAATGTATTCCCCCCCCCCTTGATTCTTAATGGGATGTAGGCCGTTCAATGGGCTCGCGCGCTGCCGCTTCTGTAATACGACAAGCCGACCAAGATAAGGACAGCTTCATTCAAGGTCTGATATGCTTGTCTTACCCGCTGCATCGACCAAAGCTTCACTCTAAACTTCGGGATGAAGATTTATTGTCCATTAAGTCCCCTGTGCTATTTGTGTCTGGAGATACAGATGAGATGTGTGATAAAGTGAGTACCTGGACGCGCTGGAAAGGGGAGCAAATAACACTCTTGCTTAAAATGTGCAATACCGATGAGATAAGCCCATGTTTTCTAACATGGTAATGAAAGGAGCTTCTGGAGGTTTGTCTTGCTGGGTTGCCACGTTCAAATTAATGGCGGGTGAGAAGCTTTGATTTCTTTAACACATGGGTAGGCAAACTAAGGCCCGGGGGCTGGATGCGGCCCAATCGCCTTCTAAATCCGGCCCATGGACAGTCCAGGGATCAGTGTGTTTTTACATGAGTAGAATGTGTCCTTTTATTTAAAATACATCTCTGGGTTATTTGTGGGGCATAGGAATTTGTTCACTTTTTTTCTTCAAAATCTAGTCCGGCCCCCCACAAGGTCTGAGGGACAGTGGACTGGCCCCCTCTGAAAAAGTTTGCTGACCCCTGCTTTAACAGAAGCTTCACCTCCTCTCCCTTTCTCCACACTTAGTTATTTATTTCTTAGTCAGTACTTACAAATAAATAAGTCAAACCCATAAAAAAGCACATTTCCCCCTTTGGAATTGCCCAGTTTGTATCAAAAGCAAACCATACTTCATTTTAGAACTTTTGTTTACATAGCATATGATTTTACATCTTTTCTACTGCAGGTCATAGCTGCTTCTGTTAGCAATAAGTTTTGTATATTTTCCCACAGCAAGGCAGATTTTCTGGAAAAAAAATCATCTATCTTACCCACTAAAGTGTGTGCGCATGAAGTTAAGGGCAGCACTCTTTAATAATCTTGCTAGCACTATTAAACACCACCATTTTTTCCCTTGCATATCACGTGGTGCTCTGCTTAGAGAACCATGCGAAGTCAACATGGACAAAAGATATTCCTGTGCAATGTTGACAGTTATTGACTGCCTCACCCAAGTAATGCTGGCTTCTGTGGGAAATGAACTCTTTAAGAGTTAGATACGTCTTTCTGATCTATTTTGTCCCTCCATTTGTTTCAATAGCAACTGCTGGATGGCGTTGCAGTCAAAATGCAAGCGCCCAAGAAAATCCATTGGGTTGAAAAGGCAAACCACAGCATGGCAGTGAGAGGACGAAATGCAGACGACATCTCAATGGAAATAAACAGGCAGGTTTTGTCTTGGATCAAAGAAATCATTGAAGAGCAACAGAAGCAATCGGCCAATTCCAAATAGCCTCTGTACTCAGTACAGGATGGATTAATAACACCACCTTATAGGATGGATTAATAACACCACCTTATAGGAGTATAAGTAATCAGCTCTGTGCTAAAGCACTGGCAAAAACAACTGCGTGTTTTTGTAACTTCATTATAGTGTAAAATATGTTCTATTTGGTTTTGTGTATATGTAGTTAATGTTCAGAGATAATGGAAATAAATAAATCTTACTGTGTTTTACTTTCTAAAAAAAAGCATTGTATCTGACACATCTACTTTTATACATGGTATTTTTTCCAAGGCAAATATGTTACCAGACAGTTCTTTACTGGATTACATGAAATGGGTAGCCTAGCCGTACCATGCCAAGTGGAGCAGTTTGGAGACCGATTTTCTCCAATGTACCAGATTCTATCTGCATTGGGTAAACCTGAATTTACAGGGGGGAAACATTGAGATTGGTATTGTTTGGTGTCACATTATCTGGACTATGCAGACTAAAAGGGAATGCAAACAGTAAAGGTAAAGGGACCCCTGACCATTAGGTCCAGTCGCAGACAACTTTGGGGTTGCGGCGCTCATCTCGCTTTATTGGCCGAGGGAGTTGGCATACAGCTTCCGGGTCATGTGGCCAGCATGACTAAGCCGCTTCTGGCGAACCAGAGCAGCACACAGAAACGCCGTTTACCTTCCCACCGGAGCAGTACCTATTTGTCTACTTGCACTTTGATGTGCTTTCGAACTGCTAGGTTGGCAGGAGCAGGGACTGAGCAACGGGAGCTCACCCCGTCGCGGAGATTCAAACCACTGACCTTCTGATCAGCAAGCCCTAGGCTCTGTGGTTTAGACCACAGCTCCACCTGCAAACAGTAGTAAACAGTAAACTTTGCATCGTAGAGTCGGCACCATCGTATAGGCTCTGCAAGAAAATTCCAGAAGAACACAAGGGAGGGTGGCTGGCTGGTTATTATGGGGGACAAGTGAGGGATTAGACCCAGTGAGCCATATTTTGAGAAAGAAGTTTGTGCAGTTCTTTGTGACTACAACATGCCTGTGGAAACCTGGTAGACAAGGGCAAAGACTTTCCCCCGATGTGCTAACTTTCTGCATATCGGAAGCACCCAAACATGCTACTCTGCATCTTTAAAATGATTTTGTAGATAAGTTGGCATCCTGACGCGGGTGGCGCTGTGGGTTAAACCACAGAGCCTAGGACTTGCCAATCAGAAGGTCGGCAGTTCGAATCCCCATGATGAGGTGAGCTCCCATTGCTCGGTCCCTGCTCCTGCCCACCTAGCAGTTTGAAAGCACGTCAAAGTGCAAGTAGATAAATAGGTACTGCTTCGGCAGGAAGGTAAATGGCATTTCCGTGCACTGCTCTGTTTCGCCAGAAGCAGCTTAGTCCTGCTGGCCACATGACCTGGAAGCTGTATGCCGGCTCCCTCGGCCAATAAAGCGAGATGAGCACCGCAACCCCAGAGTCAGTCACGACTGGACCTAATGGTCAGGGGTCCCTTTACCTTTACCTTGGGATCCTGAGAGCCAATACGCTATCCCTGGAGGGGCAGCTTCGTACAGGGTAAACATGAATGATACACTATTAGTTTCAAAACAAGTCTGTGAAACACATGCTTTTGCCACAGGTCCCTTAAATGGCTTAGAATTATTTTTATTCAACCAGCCTTCCTAGTTAGGGCTTCAGTGTAGTTTGGCAATGAGAAGCTCAACTCCTTGTCTGAAATCCATATGACAGGGGGTCTCTTTGGACAGCTGTTACAAGCAAATGTTTTTTAAAAGACTACTGAATTAAACAAGCTTAGTATAAACCCTACTAATGAAGCTTGAACACACCCTAGTCAGTTGTTTTAACAATTACTTGAAAGGTTCCCAATTGTATTTTTTTTCTTGTTAGCTTCAGCTATATAGATTTCTAGTCCACATTTTCCTTTCCTTCTCACGCATATTATTTTGGTGTGTTGCGTGTAATCTGCTTAAGCGAGCGGCAGTAATCCACAGGCTGCAGCAAAAGCCCTCTGTAGAAGGGGTATATAATATAGTACCAAAATCAAAGCTATTTTTTAAAACAAAAAACGCTCTCAACTTTATGGAAATAGTATTTATTTTTAAAAATAATAAAAAATTATAAAAGCAAAGGTGTAGTAATACTGCATGCACAACAGAAGGCATTTGGACTCGTCTTTTTTTGTTCTCATCTGAAGACACTGAAATCCAAATACTGTAAACACCAGTTTTCTTGTTAAAGTTCCTCTTTGACCTGTAAGTAAGATGAAAATATTTCACGGTTGAAATAAGTCCTCAACAACTTTGCTTTACGTTATAGTATTTTGAGCAGACTCTTATGTTCCAGAAAAAGTTCCTTCTCTCTCTAGATTATTTTAGCAGAGATGTCCATAATAGTGAAAAATTAAGTCCCTGGTTAATGAACTATGATGGTCTGTACTTAATTATAAGTTCCTGGGCTGTATCATACCCACTTGCCTAAATGGGTGTGGAGAGGATTTATTTGCACATTATAATTTCATTGGAAAGAGCAAGTAAGAGTAATGTTCTAGATTTCAGGGGTCTCTGAAATGAACCCTAGGGTTTGTGTTGGTGCGCAAGACTGGTGGTATTTCAGAATTACAACTGCCTGCCTGCTACCTGCTCAGCTTTATATTTGTAAATTTAAATAATAACAACAATCAGATTCACAAGAAACCCATAAGCACTCTATGCTGCATCTTGACTTCTGTTTTCTGGTCATGTTAGAATGGGATGGAATGTTTGGAATACAACTCCCATTTTGAAACATTGACATTTCTTCATTTGACCCACGGTAACTTGCAATACTGTTTCATTTTTTAAAAAATTGCAACTCTTTCAGGCTCACATTGGCAATGCAACTTAATTGACAGAACAGTAAGATGGCCTTTTGCAAGGAAGACGTTTTCTCTGCGATAGAGGCCCTGTGTTTTTTGTGTGTGAGCGAGAACTGCATTGTGCATGCCTTATAGCATATAGAAAAAGCACAATGTCCTGGGTGCATTGTTCATTCAGCTTCCTTAAAATATCATTTTTTTTACTTTTTATCTTTTTCGAAAGCAAGTTCTTAGTTCTTATGCTTGCGAACATATGCTAGAAAGCGTGTGGGTAATTCCTGCTGAAATCTCAAGAACCAAGAGAGGTGGCCGACTTAAGATTTCTACGTGTTTGGGGCAAGGCTTTTGCGATCTGAATTTCTCCTTGCCACGACTGCCAAAACTTGAGTATGTTCTGTGAAACAGGAAAAAGCAAACTGGAGAACTGCACATCGTAAGATAAATCGCGCAGATCTGCTGCATGATTTTTGCATCCAGAAAAATCCAAACTTCCTTGGCTAAACACATAATTTCCTTCGGAACAAAAAACTCGGTGAAATACTCACAGCTGGTTTCTGTGAACTTGCAACTCCTGCTCTCCAGCTACCTCCATGACTTAGCAGGATTTAACCCACTCCAAAACATCCTCAGTGGTTTTCTGTTAAACCACTGGCATTGGTTGTGAAAATCTCTGCCTCCCTCAATACAGTCATACCTCGGGTTACAGACGCTTCAGGTTGTGTTTTTTTGGGTTACGGACCGCTGAAATCCAGAAGTACCGGAACAGGTTACTTCTGGGTTTCGGCAGTCGCGCATGCACAGAAGAGCTAAATCATGCTTTGTGCATGTGCAGAAGCGCCGAATCACAATGCGTGTGTGCAGACGTGACGCTGCAGGTTGCGGATGCTGCGGGTTGCGAATGTGTATCCTGCACAGATCACGTTCACAACCCGAGCGTCCACTGTATATGGAAAAGCAGCAAGGGATTCTGTTGGCACCCGTAACAAAATCTGTTCCCCCCAACTTAGAATCCGAATATGTGAGGCATAAGATGTTCCCAGTTAAATAAATGGCAGGTCAGGATCCTGAACAAACAGTTCCTAAAATGTTAACTTGTACATACTGTACCTTTTTCCGGTGGCAACTACAGGGAAAAAGGTCGTCATCTGGCTGTTCCACTTTCTCCATGCCATCTCTCACTTTTGGTTCAGTCACTTGTAGTTTGGCATATTCCTAATTGAAAAATTTAAAAAGGGGGGTACTTGCGCACTCAGTGTTGGAAAAGCTGTAACCAATCAATCGCCCATAGCTCCAGCAAACCTCGCGGGGAAGAACCTGAGATTCGGTATCACAGAAACTGTAAGCTGACACGGGCTGCACCTGGTGACTTGCTGAAATATCAGTACCTCCGTGTTAATGCACAGACATTTTCAGCTGTGTTTCGGGAGGGGCTTTCTAAAGCTGGGCTCTTTGATCTTTGCTGATTGCTGCTTTGAGGAACAGATCCCTCCACATTAGAATGGGATTTGTGGAAGTCGGGATGCTTCTTTAACAAAATGCCAGCTTAATTTTCAGGGCATACCTTTCACACGGTGCTTACTTGCAGATCTTGGTTATTAAACACCACGGGTAATGTTTTAAAAGGATGCCCATCAGTTTGAATGGACGGCTTGAAGGAATGTTAAATCAGAGAACTATTGTGTTAGAAGGGACTACGAGGGTCTTCTTTTGGGCAGGAATCTTGCCCGACGTGGAGCTTGAACCCACAACTAATGTACACATAACAGGTTTGATATACCACAATAGCACCAGTGTGATTATATGTAACAAAGGCGGAATTAGGGATTGTGAAGGTGCTTCTATACAGTCATACCTCAGGTTACAGACGTTTTGGGTTGTGTGTTTTCAGGTTGTGCACCACGCCGAACCTGGAAGTACTGGAACAGGGTACTTCCGGGTTTCAGTGCTTGTGCATGTGCAGAAGCACTAAACTGCACTTTGCACATGCGCAGAAGTGCCAAATCGCAACCCACACGTGCGCAGAGGTGGCGCTGTGGGTTGTGAACGCTGTGGGTTGCGAACATGCTTCCCGCACGGATCACATTCGCAACCCGAGCATCCACTGTACTTTGGGACTGGGGTGGTGGTGAATTCACCCAGCTGCTTGCTACCTGATCAGCGAGTTTCGTTTTTGGATATATATGTAATACAGGCATACCTTGGTTTTCGAACAGCTTGGTTCTCAAACGTTTTGGCTCCCGAATGCCACAAACCCAGAAGTGACTGTTCCAGTTTGCGACCTATTTTTGGAAGCCAAACGTCCGACAAGGCTTCAGATGCTTTCTGCAGCCAATCAGAAGCTGCACTTTGGTTTGGGAAGTCGAACCGACTTCCGGACCGAATTCCGTTCAACTTCCAATGTACAACTGTATGTTTATTGTTCTTGGAAATGTAACTGTATTATATTAATGTATCTGATAAAGAAATTAATAAAGCGTTTGTTTAAACAAACCTTAAGATTTAACTCATGCTGCCAACCTAGCAGTTCAAAAGCACACCAGTGCAAGTAGATAAATAGGTACCACTGCGGTGGGAAGGTAAATGGCATTTCCATGCACTCTGGCTTCCATTTTAGAAATGGTTTAGTCATGCTGGCTACATGACCTGGAAAGCTGTCTGTGGACAAACGCTGGCTCCCTCGGCCTGAAAGTGGAGATGAGCGTTGCACCCCATAGTCAAATTTGACTGGGCTTAACCATTCAGGGGTCCTTTACCTTTACCTCATGTATGGCAATAAATATAGGAACAGCCATGTGTTTGTCCCTCCACAGAACTGGTAAGTCACTTTAGTTCTTTATATTTAAGGCATTCTTACATTTCCATTTCCGTAATCGAAGAGAGAACTGACCTGAAAAAGTTTGAAGTAATAGCAAAATATATGGTCTCCCATGAGGTTGTTTCTTGCAAATTCTTGTCCCGCTTTTGCAATATTCTTTGCCTGTCAGGGATAACAGATGGGGGAGAGGCAAGGTATCTTCATGTTAAAACATTAATTTTCTTAGAATGCCCATTTCCCTTCTTATTGCTCAGTCCCACCCAACCCAAATCAATTAAATTCCAGTTTTCACATGCGTCAGACTTTATCAGATTGAATGAGTCCATTATAGGCAAACTGCCCCACCCACCAAAGTCTCAAACAGACTAACATTCTATTAGCTAGGAGAAGTGATTCTTAAGGGCATAAATCTATCAGGGATTTTGTGCAATGAATCCAGACAGGGGCTGTGAATCTATACCTTTTATTAGGACCAACCAAAAGTCCCAATGTGGTGCCAGAACATTTGAGTTTAACAGGACTGATTCCAAAAAGGGGGGAATTGGAGAGGGAGAAGGAAAAGCAACTGTGTTCCTAGTCATGCACCAGCTTTTTCCTCAAACCCCCCCCCCCCCGTTTTTACCAGCAAATCTACCTTCTTGTAGATTTACTGCAATCTACCTTCTTGCTGCCTGCTTCCTGGGAAGAAAGCAATGACAAACCTAGATGACATCTTAAAAAGCAGAGACATCTCCTTGCCAACAAAGGTCCGTATAGTTAAAGCTATGGTTTTCCCAGTAGTGATGTATAGAAGTGAGAGCTGGGCCATAAAGAAGGCTGATCGCCGAAGAATTGATGCTTTTGAATTCTGGTGCTGGAGGAGACTCTTGAGAGTCCCATGGACTGCAAGAAGATCAAACCTATCCATTCTTAAGGAAATCAGCCCTGAGTGCTTACTGGAAGGACAAATCGTGAAGCTGAGGCTCCAATACTTTGGCCACCTCATGAGAAGAGAAGACTCCCTGGAATAGACCCTGATGTTGGGAAAGATGGAGGGCACAAGGAGAAGGGGATGACAGAGGATGAGATGGTTGGATAGTGTTCTCAAAGCTACCAGCATGAGTTTGACTAAACTGTGGGAGGCAGTGGAAGACAGGAGAGCCTGGCGTGCTCTGGTCCATGGGGTCACAAAGAGTCAGACACGACTAAATGACTAAGCAACAATACCTTCTGGCAGTTTACTGCAAGCCCAAACTTCTCACCCAGCTTTCCACTGCATGCTTAGATGCAGGAATCCCCGCCCCCCCCCCCCATTCTGTGTGGCACAAGAAACTCCTAAGAGCTGTGGGAACATAATTTTGCAACATCTGTGTGGGCCCATTGTATTTTCACCTCTTCGTCGTGGTCTTTGGCCCACTGCAGCTTCTCCAGGAGATCGCTTAGGTCGCTTTTGAAAGGAAGATAATGTTTCCACGGTTGTAGCTCGTTGTAAAAATGTTCGTAGTAGATGGAGTCCTGCTTTAGCACTACGCTACTTCCTGCTAGCAGATAAGGCAGTCGGTACGCGGCCACTGTGCCATCGATATTAATTTGGTATTTATACTGCAAAACACACAGCACAAAATTCATAAGCAGGCGGCCTGTAGATTTGTTGTGGGGTTCTCTCCACTACGGCATTGACATCTGAAGGTTGAATACCCGCAAGAAGATCTGAATGCAGGATTTCAGAGAACCTTTAGGATATTTTTCCACATTTACTTAGCAGCAAACCTGGGTTTGCCGCCAGATGTACCCTTAATAGTGAGCTCCAGCCAATACTGGATTTCTCAAGAGTTTGTTGCTTTCACAACAATGCTATGCTTTTAACCCATAAACAACATGTGTGAGCTTTTAACCAGGTTTAGCTGGTGTCGTTTTCGTATTCTCCTGTACCTTTGAAGTTCTATAATAATTTTTGTTATTATTAAATTTTCTGTTTCACAATGTCAAATAAAACATTTTACAAACTTTAAAATATCCAATGTCTTCCCTTCATCTCTTTCCATGGTTCATTTTACATATCACACATTGCTGTATATTTTACTAACCATTCACAAAATTAATCAAAGCTTAAGTGTTACTAAGGCAGTCTCATCCAGTTAAGCTTTCCAAAAGGTGTAAAGCAATCTGAGGTCTTTATTTTGAAAATATATATACAGTGCTTTTTTTCTTTTAAAAAATGTTTAGGGGTACTCTCATTTTGACTCAAGAAAATCACCATTTTATAGTTCAAAAAAATAAATAGAGTAAATGGACAAAAGTACAAAGATTCACAAAATGTTATGGGATGTATGTACCCCTGTGTACCCCCAGAAAAAAAGCACTCTGTGTGTGTGTCTACTGATGATTATGGTCTGTGCAGGCAGAGAAACATGCCTAGAGTAGTAATGTGCATTGCACAGCGTCACTGAAGTCTGCTTGAGACATTTAAGCCCCACATTGAGACCATGAAAACTACTTTCACGTCGCAATACTTCATGTTATAACGTTACCAAGCTTATAATATGAGCCAAGTGAATAGCGTGAAATATCTGTACATCGGCACCGGCAACCACTAGGAACTGGCAGAACTGGCATAGAAATACGACGTTTAATTGGGCAAACTAAAACTGTAAGCTCAGGACCAATGTTACCTCTCATCTCAGAGGACCAACAAGTAGAAGTTGCTTGTTATATGATCTCCACATTAGAGGGATAATTTTAATAACGTTAAAACCGGCCCAAGCCTTTGAAAAATTCAGTAGTAAAAGGCTTGGGGCGGGTTTGGATCGTACCTCTGGTCATAGAAAAACCATCTTCCATTTACTGGCTTAAATTAGAATTTAAGGTCTCATTTTGCCTCACCAAAACATGAAGGGAAATAACGTGGGGTGGGGGTGGGGAAACCACCTGCACAGATTGTCTTAAGAGGCATCCAGAACTGCAGCAATTTGGACAAAGTGACCATGTTTATCCCAAGCAACAATGGCTATAGTAACACTTTAAGGTTTCTGAAAAATTATAATCTAGATACAGCCTCCATAGAACTGGGTGATAGCGCTACAAAAACTTGTAAGATACGCTTTTTAATCTCTGGGAGCTGGGCAGCTGCCGACATCTCAATATAATTTAAAAAAGGGGGAAAACCTCTCTAAAGGCTTATCTAAGCACAATCACCTTTGTATCGTACCTTGAAGAAGTCGAAAAAGGAAATATGCTTCACAATGGGGCCATAGAGACTTTCATCATGCTTGAAAAAGAAGAAGTTTGTAAACGCCGCATCGATGATTTCTGGGTACTTTCTACTCATTTTCACAAGTTCGAGCCTTTCTTTGCGGCTGTCTCGGCCCCGCCATATCGCTGTGGCGTTCTTCTCTTCCCAAGGTGGCCCAGTGTTTGCTTGAACAGACATCATGTCCAGGCTGACTCTGTTGAGAGGAAACAGGATATTTGGCCACAGTTGTTGGAGCTTCCAGGCAGGAGCGGGTGGCACCTCCGTATTAATATGTCCCTGAGGAACCACCACCGATTCTGGCTGAAAGGCAGGCGACATGGCCCAGCAAGAGACTCTAGAGAGCCAAGTCTTCTCTTCTTGTAAGGGATGTGGGGTTTGTACCTTTTGCCATTTCACCAGAAGTGAGAAGATTGCATGAAAACCAGTATGAAAACCAGTATGCTGAGAGAGAGCTGTGAGGAAACTTTGTGTTTCTATTCCTGACTGGGATGGGTGGAGGCAAAGGCACACATAACCAGGCACTCTCACTTTCCTGACTTTGCAATCATGCCCTGCAAGATTTCTCTGATGAAAATAGGGACACCTTATTCAATAATAATAATAAATAAGAATAATACCCCGCCCATCTGACTGGGTTGCCTATCTCCTTTCCCCCTCTTGTCTGTATCCCATAGCTGTCAACTTACAGATTTGAAAATAAGGGACCAGCAGCCTTGAAAATAAGGGATCAGCAGCCAAAATAAGGGATTTTGCTTAGGTTATGCACGTCGGGGCTGCCGTCGTCCTGGCGCAAGGAGTTCCATCGCCCCTTCCCCGCCCGAGAAGGAGGAAGAGAGACTCTCGCCCGCGAGCCTGGCATGAGGCGGTTGTGGCTCTGCAGTGGCTGCTGAAGCGCCGCCCTTCTGCGTCCCTCCCCATCCCCTCCTCTTCCTCCTCCCTCAGGCCGCCTCCTCAGCCGCCTCTGGCTTCCCCTGGCAGCGCAGCCCACCCGTCTCCTCACGACGTGCCCCTTAGGGGGAAAAGGGAGAGACGGAGAAGCGGCAGCTCATGCGCGCGCTCTCTCTCACGGCGGAGGACCCCGAGCAGCTGCTTCCCTCCCGAGCCGGGCGAGCATGAAACCCGGGAAATTTAAGGGACATCATCAATCCGGGACAGCAGCGGGACACTGCGCTGGGATAAGGGAGTTTCCCGCCAAATAAGGGACGGTTGACAGCTATGCTGTATCCCCCTTGCATCTGGCTTCCCATTTTCCATGCATAAAGGTAATGGCTTGTACCCACTGCTAACTGCAGCACCAATGAACGCCGTCAACAAGAAACATTGTAAGATGTGGGGACAACTTCCAAAACCTTGGTAGGAGCTCTTACCGGCCCATTGTTTCTAAAACGGAGTCTGTCAGGTCATAGGTTGGCATCACAATGTCTTTTGAATCGTTGGATCCGCACCAGGAAAATATGGGGTGGATGTCCTGAGAGGATTTCTTTTTCTCCAGAGGCCAGTCTCCCAAGTTGACAAAAAACTCGACATCTGGCATTTTCACCTGAGAGACAGTAAAGCAAAACATTCACTATCTACGACTGGCCACTCTTTGACCACCCCAAAATTGACATGTGTTTCTTATTTATAATTTTGTTATCACTACAGTTCACATGTAACACACACAAAGCAAACATTCCTCCAGACTTGTAAACTTGATTATTGAAATAGGCCCTAGGCCTTTATGGAGAGTAGTTACTGGAGAGTAACTGGAATGGCAAGTCCTAAAAGTATATATTACATCAATACTCCAGGGTCTTCACTGACTTTCTATAGTCTTCTGGGTACAATTTAAGGTTGTTTTGTCCTCTAAAACCCCCACAACACAAAACTATGAATTATGCTTTGTATTTATATGGCATTTGCTTAAGTGATGAATTACACTTATCGTAACCCTGCAAGGTAGACCAGTACAGTGGTACCTCGGGTTAAGTACTTAATTCGTTCCGGAGGTCCGTACTTAACCTGAAACTGTTCTTAACCTGAAGCACCACTTTAGCTAATGGGGCCTCCCGCTGCCACCGGAACATGATTTCTGTTCTCATCCTGAAGCAAAGTTCTTAACCTGAAGCACTTTTTCTGGGTTAGCAGAGTCTGTAACCTGAAGCGTATGTAACCTGAAGCGTATGTAACCTGAGGTACCACTGTATTGTTGTCATCTCCTCACATTTAAAAAGGGAGCCTAAAATGGGGTGGTTTGTTCATAGCTCATTTTCTTTACCTACTACACCGAAGATAAGTGAGTTTCTCTGAGAAGCAACTCTGGACAGGCTTTTGGAAGGCAGGGATAAGCCAACATGTTGTATTTGTCTTCTGCCTTCTTAGGGTAAAAGGAAACATGTACACCGAAATCTTTAGGAGCGCAATGCCACCTGCTGGTTTATAATCCCAATAGGAATTGCAAGCCATTCTATTTCTTGAACTAAGTTCAGGCTACATTTATTCACATATTTTTCAACAGACTTCTTGAAGCACATTTTTCCTTAATGTTCATGGCGACATCTTTTGAATGAAGGTGCAATCCATACTGGGTTCTAGGGAATCCCGTGTTTCCTTGCAAGTTTTGAAGGGGGACTTCAGTTAGAATATCAGTAATGGCAGATAGCTCAGAGAGCTTGCCCTCTGCTATCAATCTCCCCTTGCAATGTGCAGACAGATCTGGGTGTTGAGTTGTTGTTTACAGTCATGGTTTCAATTCACATGGTGAGGGCCAAAGGCCCTAACCGGCACCCAGTGCGAATTGAGTGGGCACCCTTACAATTCTCTTGAATACTCAGGAGTCCTGTGGCAGCCATGAGGCAGTTCCGGGTTACAGTTCCCTCAAGGCAGAAAACGAGAAAATAGCTGATCTACGAAGCACAAAATAATGTACATTTAAGCATGGGATACAGAACAGAGTGGACCAAGGTTTCGTTCCTTTTTTCTTAATGGAAAGGTTAAGCAGATTGCTCTTTAATTTTTGCCATTTTAATTTTTTTTTAAAAAAACTAGTTGTGTGGGGGAAGGAAGAGAAAACTAAGTCTCGTTTTGATCAGAAGCACAGTGCAGGGAGAGGGCAGGTTAACATGTTCAAAATTACACCCTCCCCTTTTCATCAACAACTGTAAATATTACCAGCGGGTGTAAATAGCAATTTGCAGGTGGTGGTAGTCAAGTGTTCGAAACTCCCGTTGTTTTAGGCACATTTTTGCGACCGGGAATTTCAATCGTGTGAGCAGTTTCTGAGCTCTGGGCACTGTACTGCACTTAAGATTTCAGATTAAAACTGCAGAGTGGAAGAAAATGAGCTTTTTCTGCCTTCCCTACTTCCAGTTACTCTCTGAAGACTGGAGAAGAGATATTAGGGGGGTGGGCAGGGGAAGGACTAAACCATGTGAAAAATGAACATAATATTAGCTGCCGTTCATTCATTTTCAGCTTTGTATAAAAAAGCGCGCCTAAACATTCTGCTGTTGCACCCATAACCTAGGTTTAAGGTGCTGTTTAGCTCCTAGCTTTCATAACTCAGTTTCTAACACAGGTGGTAGTGGGGGATTTTCACGGGGGGGGGGGGAGTCAATCCCCCCACTCAGTTCTGACCCAGATTAGGTTCAGTGCAGCTAACTTTTGTTTATAGGATTTGAATGACATCCTATGCCCTTTTAAAATGTGTTTTTTTGGGGGGGGGTTATTGGGTTGTTGTTTTTGGTTTGATTATATATTTTGTGGTTTTATATTTTGATTTTGTTCTGTGAACCACCGTGAGGCCTCCAAGTATAGGGCAGGATATAAATTCAATAAGGAGGAGGAGGAGGAGGAGAAAGGGAGTTCATTTCATCCATTCATTCCATTGTTTCCTGCCTTTCTCCCAAGGAATTCGAGGTGAAGTGGAAACGGGATACACAGCGAATGGGAATTTGAACACTGGCCTCTGCAGCTGTACAGTGGTCCCTCAGGTTACAGATGCTTCAGGTTACAGACTCTGCTAACCCAGAAATAGTAGGTTAAGAACTTTGCTTCAGGATGAGAACAGAAATCGCGTGGCGGAGGTGCGGCGGCAGCGGAAGGCCTCATTAGCTAAAGTGGTACCTCAGGTTACGAAGTTTCAGGTTAAGAAGGGACCTCCAGAACGAATTAAGTTCTTAACCCGAGGTACCACTGTAGTCCAAAACCCTAACCATTACACAATACTGTCTCCAACCACAGAGTTCTCATGTCACATCTAGTTCGGCATCGACTGTATGCCGGTTGAGCTGACTGTAAATTTTCTCATCAGTGCAGCGCCGCGTCAGAGAAGCTGTCCCTGCAGCAATAGAAACTTCTCTCTTTTTTTGTTCTGGAGTAAGGAAAACTCATTAGGGACCCTGAAATATTTGCTCTGCCTAATAGCACGAACAGAACTAACTTGCCTAAGTCATCTGGTTTTGGTTTTTGCAATTCTTGCGGCACACCCTTCAGGCATCTACTACTTTCAAATAGGCTGCAATTCCAGTGATGAGACGACTCCAGGGACTCTTCGACAATAGATTTTCCAGAGCAGGATTTAGGACAGCATGGTTTTCAGCAAAAACAACGGTGACATAGGAAGAAAAAGGTTAAAGCACCCAGTTCTGATCCAATTTAAGGCTCTCCTTCTAGGACTCTTAGAAAGGACCCTGTCTAGCACCAGACAGGAAGACCAGCATTTGAAACTGTATATTAAGAAAACTTTCCTGGGCTGCTGCAGACTGATGGGAATCAGGAAGGCTGCTTGACAATAATGTTGCTCCTAGTTGACAGCAGCACTTGGGAATGGCTAGTTTGCCACACGGGACACAAGCTACAGGGGACTGCAGGCTCCAATCTTGTCCCCAGTTGTCTGCCAGCTCAAATTCAGACAGTCACATCTTCGTTGGCCTTTCAGCATTTAGTTAAAATTATGCTTTTCTAAATAACCATTCCAGCTGGCTAGTGGTGGGGGACTCTGTTTCTTTTGCTCACGGCACCATTTTCCACCTTATGTCTTATGGAGGCTGTTATTTGTTTTCAGGGATGCTGGTGGCACTGTGATCTAAACCACTGAGCCTCTTGGGCTTGCCGATCAGAAGGTCGGCGACTCAAATCCTCGTTGCTCTGTCCCAGCTCTTGCCAACCTAGCAGTTCAAAAGCATACCAGAGTGAGTAGATAAATAGGTACCGCTGCGGCGGGAAGGTAAACGGCGTTTCCATGTGCTCTGGTTTCCGTCACGGTGTTCTGTTGCGCCAGAAGTGGTTTATTCATGCTGGCCATGTGACCCAGAAAGCTGTCTGTGGACAAACGCCAGTTCCCTCAGCCTGAAAGTGGAGATGAGCGCCACAACCCCATAGTCGCCTTTGACTGGACTTAACTGTCCAGCGGTCCTTTACCTTTTATTTTAATTTTTATTTCGAGGTTGCCATTTTTTATTGTTAACTCATTTTTACCGTTTACTGTGTTCTACAGCACTTCAGGTGCCATATTCATTCACACAGACTTAAAAACAAAACAGAATTAAAATCTGTAATGGCCATGTTTTTTAAGACGTCTACTCACTTTCCGAGTCAAAGAAAGAAGGATGGCATCCATGAATATCCTGAAGCCTACATGTTCACCGTGGGTCTTTATGTAAACCTAAAAACAAACAAACCAGACTGAGTATATTTGAATTAGGTTCCCCTCTCAAAAGAATAGAAAAGAATAGGAAAGGCAAGGCAAGGCAAGGCAAGGCAAGGCAAGGCAAGGCAAGGCAAGGCAAGGCAAGGCAAGGCAAGGCAAGGCAAGGCAAGGCAAGGCAAGGCAAGGCAAGGCAAGGAAAGGAAAGGAAAGGAAAGGAAAGGAAAGGAAAGGAAAGGAAAGGAAAGGAAAAGCTTAAACTCTTCAGATCACCCCCATTTTTTAAATGTAACTTTAGGACTGCAGAACCAACAGCACAGAATATATGACAGTGAACAACCTTGCTCTTACAGCTGCTATTGCTAATGTCCAACAAATTGGCCAGGCCAACAGTAACAGTTTTAGCAAGTCCTAATTAGGAGCACCCTGTAAGGATTTGCAACACAGCTTTAGATGGAAGTCATGGAAAGAGCAAGCCTTCCTAACCAGAGTGCCAGCCGTTTCATCGGAAAGGGACCCAGTCTTCAGGGAATAAATCCAGCCCGAAGATGCCTGCCTGCCAATGCCATCTACTTTGCAATATTACCATCGCCCTCCTTCAGAGAGAAATCTCTTGTTCATGGCAAAAGGTGGGTATTTTCTGCACAATGCATAATCAACGTTTACTGCCACAAGATGTTGCAATACCTGCTCTGTTAAGAGTTTTTAAAAAACATTATATAAATTCATGGTCCACCAACAGCTAGTAACCACATTAAGAGGCATTTTCTCTCTGAATATCAGATGCTGCAGGCAATATAAGCAAGGATGGGAATTGACTCCACATAAACTACTACACACTTGCAACTGGTTTTCTCATGCCAGACTAGGTGGAACTTGGTCTGATTTAGCAAAATAATTCTTTCGGTTTTACCTTGGCTCTTCCTGAGTTCTTGTGTTCTCTTTAGCCTCGGGTTACCTATTAGTAAAACGGATGCGGGTGGCGCTGTGGGTTAAACCACAGAGCCTAGGACTTGCCGATCAGAAGGTCAGCGGTTCGAATCCCTGCGACGGGGTGAGCTCCCGTTGCTCGGTCCCTGCTCCTGCCAACCTAGCAGTTCGAAAGCACATCAAAGTGCAAGCAGATAAATAGGTACCGCTCCGGCGGGAAGGTAAACGGTGTTTCCGTGCGCTGCTCTGGTTCGCCAGAAGCAGCTTAGTCATGCTGGCCACATGGCCTGGAAGCTGTACGCCGGCTCCCTTGGCCAATAAAGCGAGATGAGCGCCGCAACCCCAGAGTCGGTCACGACTGGACCTAATGGTCAGGGGTCCCTTTACCTTTACCTATTAGTAGTATGGCCAGAAGAACAGATTTATTTATTTTATTTATTTATTGAATTAACATGCTGCCCTGTACCCAGAGGATGGTTTCACTGATGTATGCTCTAAGTGTAGAAATTTAGGAAGCTTGCCTTATAACAAGGCAGACCCTTGTTCCATCTACCTCAGTAGCGTTTACTCTGACGGTACATGCATATGTCAGGCACTTGCATAAGGACATCAGCCGATTTCTGTCAGCTGAACAGCAGGCTCCAGAGAAACAATGACTACCCTCCATTGATCTCCAGGGATTTTATCGTAATGTTTATTTGCAAAAACAGCCACTTCCGTGGGTGGAGTGTGTACCTTGTTGTCTTTTATGGTGTAATGGCACAAGCTCTGCCTCTGCCCGAACCGCTGTGGGATTTCTTTGGCAATTTTGTCAGGGTCGACGGTGGGGAAATGCACCAGATCTCTTTGAATCTGCAAAATGGATGGAGGGCAGCTCATTTCTTCCAGCCACACATTTCCATCTTCCTGGGGGCAATCGCAGTTCTCATGATAGACGGGTCCTGCATGCAATAAATTTGTTTTAAGGCGCGTGTTTGCATTCACATATCATACATATTCGATAATGAGTTACAATTAATTTGAAGCACCTCTTGTTATATCTAGTAAGACACCTGGTTTTCTAGAGCACTGTTCAAAACACACATTTTCAAGACTTTTGATGATGGAGGGCACAGGGTTTTTTTTCTGGATTAAAATTTGACAGTGTCTTTATTCTTAACCCTCAGAATGATACGTCTATATTTTCTCCACCAATTCCCAGAACAATGGACAGGCATTCTTCTTGCAGCTGTGGGACAGTCTAGCTGATATCGCCTCCCAGAGTCGCACCTGGGCCTGCGCTCATTCTGTAAAACAGGGCTAAGGGAACTATGGCTCTTACAGGTGCCATATCCCTGCAGTAAATGCTCAGAGATGAGTCCATGCATCTGACTCTAGTTATCTCCCACTTGGACTACTGCAGTGCGCTCTACGTCGGGCTACCTTTGAAGGTGACCCGGAAACTGCAATTAACCCAGAATGCGGCAGCTAGACTGGTGACTGGGAGGGTCCGCCAAGACCATATAACACCGGTCCTGAGAGATCTACATTGGCTCCCAGTACATTTCCGAGCACAATTCAAAGTGTTAGTGCTGACCTTTAAAGCCCTAAACGGCCTCCGTCCTGTATACCTGAAGGAGCGTCTCCACCCCCATCGTTCAGCCCGGACACTGAGATCCAGCGCCGAGGGCCTTCTGGCGGTTCCCTCATTGCGAGAAGTGAGGTTACAGGGAACCAGACAGAGGGCCTTCTCAGTAGTGGCGCCCGCCCTGTGGAACGCCCTCCCTTCAGATGTGAAGGAAATAAGCAGCTATCCTATCTTTAAAAGACACCTGAAGGCAGCCCTGTTTAGGGAAGTTTTTAATATTTAATGCTGTATTGTTTTTAACACTCGATTGGGAGCCGCCCAGAGTGGCTGGGAAACTCAGCCAGATGGGCGGGGTATAAATAATAAATTATTATTATTATTATTATTATTATTATTATTATTATTATTATTCGTCACACAATTCAGGTAGATCTTTTCTCCTTCCTTGCATTGAGATCATTGCCCATATTGTGGAAGACAGAAAGGGGGATTAATGGTCCACTGGGAGGGGTGGGTACATCCAATAAGTTGGTTTCACTTTGGGAAGGCAAACTTCAGTCCCAATTACAACGCATAAGAGTCTCCCAACAGTCAGAAGCTACAGTGAGAAGCTACTACATGAGATGCCATTTTTGTACCTTTCAGGCTATATGGAGATTTGGCAACGTGCACGCCTTGGGCCTGAACCTCGATTCTCAGGTTTTTGTAGCTTGCATACATCCTGTACCTGACGATGAAGGAGCCATCTTTCCTGTCTAATATTTGCACTCCTACCCGCGTAAATTGCTCCTCGGGAGCCGTGATCTTTACTTGAAATGCATTTTCACCCGGAGAGACGGTAAACCTATGCAGGGAAACAAAGACAATGGCGACGATGAAATCAAACATTTTTCCCCTCTTCGGGTTAGAATTCTAGACCCGAGTCGAAAAGTTTAAGGATAAACTTTGGGGATTGTAAAGTTAAACCAACAAGGGAATGGGTCTCACCGACAGCTGAAATACTTCATATTATCTGATACTCTGCTTTTCAATTTATTTACAGTGGTACCTCGGGTTAAGTACTTAATTCCTTCCGGAGGTCCGTTCTTAACCTGAAACTGTTCTTAACGTGAAGCACCACTTTAGCTAATGGGGCCTCCTGCTGCTGCCGCGCCGCTGGAGCACAATTTCTGTTCTCATCCTGAAGCAAAGTTCTTAACCCAAGGTACTATTTCTGGGTTAGCGGAGTCTGTAACCTGAAGCGTATGTAACTTGAAGCGTATGTAACCCGAGGTACCACTGCATTTTTTATTTCTAGGGAAGTCTTTCCACAGCAGCTCATCTGCCAAGAAACCCCCTGCATACTGCAACGTATTCTGGGGTCTGTTATAAGTGTCTATTCAGTTAATCTAAAGTGCTGACCAGGCCTGCTGAGCCTCACTGTCACCCCACATTAGGTACATATTGCATGCATCAGTAATAGCGGATGAGCTGTCTCTCAGGAATTAAACTTCTGCTGAACACCAAGCTTTTCCAGAACTTTTCTACCAATACCCAGAGCTGGATAAGCTAAATTGCAAACATGCCTACTGAGGTAAATGTTTTGAGTAACCTTCCCCCCCCCCCCCAAGATGTGAACGCAAGAAAAGGTAGTGTTTTAACACCTCTCCCTATCTAAAATACCTGCATGGTTCCTCCCCACACTAGCATAGCTGATGAAGGTACTATAATGTAATGTATTATACTGAAACTGAAATATGTGTTTAAGTGCTTTGTAGGTTCCTTGGCAGAAGGGACGCAGGTGGCCCTGTGGTCTAAACCGCCGAGCCTCTTGGGCTTGCCGATCAGAAGGTCAGCGGTTCAAATCTGTGTGACAGGGTGAGCTCCAGTTGCTCTGTCCCAACTCCTGCCAACCTAGCAATTTGAAAGCATGCCAGCGCAAGCAGATAAATAGGTACTGCTGCGGCGGGAAGGTAAATGGTGTTTCCGTGCACTCTGGCGTTCGTCACGGTGTCCTGTTGCGCCAGAAGCAGTTTAGTCTGTGGACAAATGCCGGCTCCCTTGACCCGAAAGCGAGATGAGCGCCACAAACCCATAGTCGCCTTTGACTGGACTTAATCGTCCAGGGGTCCTTTACCTTTAGGTTCCTTGGTTTCAGTTTCAGGCTGAATTTTTTCAGGCTGAATTTTTTCCCGTTTATAAAGAAGGGAAAAAAGTAAGTTGTGTCTTCGTGGATCAGCCCAAAGGTCAAATCTAGAATCCTTTTTCTCACGGGAGCAAACAAGAATGCCTCAGTTAAGTCCACAGTAGCCCTGTCCTCCGGTTGTTCCCCAGCATACTGCCTCTGAAACTTGGAGGCTGCTTGTAGCCATTGTAACTAGTAGCCACTGATCAGACTTTTGACTAATTCTTAACTAAGCCATCTAACCAACTGCCCACCCCCCACATCTTGTGGCAGTGAGTTCCACAAGTTCATTTTGCGCCGTGTGAAAAAAACACACACTTTTGAAGGTCTGTAAGCTTCAAAAAGACCAGTGGAGTTAAACTCAACCACTGATGCACTGCTCAGTTTGTTTGCTTCTATTATAACACATTTTCCCACCCAAACTCATGTAAATTCATGCCTCATTTTCTTTCTATTTCCAATCATTTCTATATAGTGGAAAAACATCAGGGATTCAAATTCAAGAACAAGGTTGGAATGAACTTGAAGTGCAGTAGACTTTGCAAGGCTTTTGGTTTTTTTAATGCTACATTGGTTAAATTACAACCTTATTTAAATTATAGCAGGTCCAGCGCTGCAAACCATTAAGCAGCTGAAGTCAATTTAATCTGTCTGACTGTGTTTAGGACCATAGCCAAAAAGGGCAGGAGTTGCAAATATTTTCCCCAAAGAAGGACCTCAGTTGCCCAAGACAATATGAAATCCAACACAGACCTATATGTAGGATCCAAAGGCATTTTTAAAAGTCACAAAAATAAGGTTTTTTTTTAAGAAAATAAAAAAGACACTGGAAGAAATTCTGTATTCCTGAAATTCTACGCAGAAATTTGCATTAAATGCATTAGCTTCGCATTACATGCCTGCAGATGTGGCCTAACTATGGCTCAGGGCAGCTGTGCAGGCTCCCAGGGACAAGATTGCACCATTGAAAGGGGACTTGATATTAAGCTCACTCCTCCGTAACCATCTATTGTCAGAGATTTTTCCTGGCTGCAGCTCGTGATTAAGGAGGCAAGAGCTTAACCACAAGCCTGAGTACAGATAACACTCTTGGCTTGCTATAGTATGCAAACCAGTGCACACACATGCAAAATTATGCCCATCCAAATCACACGTCTAGATGCATGTGTATTAAGCCTGAGGGACAGCAAGCTACAGGGCAGTGGTTCTCTAAATGTTTTCTGTGTGCCCCACTTTCTGATTTAAAATTTGCTTGTGCTACGTCGGGTTTTTTATTGATAAGAAATGCATTGGAGAACACAACTAGGAGTCTCCTCAGTCTCATTTGAGGCTCTCGTTTTGAAAAGATATCTTATCCACATTCTGCAAAAAAATTAATAATATTTTGATACTATACTACACTGAAACGTTTAAATGTTTCTTTGATCATCCTTGTAGCTCCCTGCCACACTTGCCATCCTCTCTTGCCACACCCTTTGAGAACCACTGATCTGGGGCATTCACAATTTGCCCCTTTCTTCCCAGCAGCATTGCAGAGTTTGCTGGTGCCCAGGGCGTGGAGGGGGAACAGAACCCAGCCGCTGGGGACACGGAGGCAAGGCCAGGCCAGGCTCTGGGGCCCAGAGACCCCTGACGGCAGGCAGGGTGGGAAAGGCATCTCTGCTTGGGGGCGCCCTTGAAAACTCTGCACCTGGGGCTATGCCCCCCCCTGACTCCCACCACACTACGTGTTTGCTCCCAAATGAGCACACCTTTCTGGGCCAAACATCACACACTGCACTTTTAAGCAGCGTCCAAAACTCCCATTGTTCTAGGCGCATTTTGTGACCAGGAATTTCAATAGCACGAGCAGTTTCTGAGCTCTGGGTGCAGTACTGTGCCTAAGATTTCATATTAAACTGCAGAGTGGAAGGAAAGGAGGACCTTTTCCTGCTTCCCCGCTTCCAGTTACTCTCTGAAGACTGGAGAAGAGATATTAGGAGGGTGGGCAGGGGAAAGACTAGACCATGTGAAAAATGAACACAAGGCTTTAGCTGCTGTTCCTTCATTTTCAGCTTTGTATTCTTGTTATTAAAAAAAAGACATTCCGTTGTTGCGTCCATAACCTCGGTTTAAGGAGCCCTTGAGTTCCTAGCTTTCATATCTCAGTTTCTAACACTGTTTTGAAGCATACACATAAAGCGGATAAGTGTGAGTTTTCTAAGGACGTTTCCAAAAGCAGAGATTTACTCGCAGCTCCTTACTGAAGAGTGCCCTGGGGCAACCAATCAAAGTTTGCTAAATCGCCTCTCTCTCTCCCTCCCCACAGAGCTGTATACCGAGGGCAGAGCGGATCACGCACATACATAAACACGCGCAAAAGTTGCTTTTCTTTCCAAAACGCAGAGCCTCTTCCGGATTCCTGCGACGGGCATGCAAATCCGTTTCCAGATCCGCCAAGCCAGGCTATCGCTTCGCATCCACCTTAACTCCGCCCCGGCCCCATTCCCACCCGCTTAAAAAAAAAAAAAAAAGCGTTACACCGAATTACCTTTTCCCTTCCGTGTCCACAGCCTGGATGTAAAAATACCGGGCTGGGAGGACCACCTCTGCTCTCAGGCCGGGTCCCCATACCCCACTCTTCTCGGGGCTCAGCTGGCTCCCCGCAGCCGACTCGCAAAGGGCCAGGATCACCGTCCCCAAAGGCCAGTAGCAAGTCAGCCCCAGGCGGAACATTTACAGAGCTTCCCGTCGAAGGAGCAAAGGGCGAAGCGGAGGAGGGAGGCGAGCGTCTCTCTCGCGCTTAGAGACGGCACTTTTGCAGGACGGAAGGCAGCGCGGTGCGATCGGGTGTCTCCTCCGCTTCCTGCCCTCGTCCGAAAGCTGCAAGGGAGAGGCGGCCTTTGTCTGGGCGATGCATGAGCGGGGAGAGGCTCCGGGACGGCAGCCGCATGCCAGTTCCTTTGTCTTGCGACGGCAGCCCCTGCTAACAACTCCCGGAGCCTTTGCGCTCCTCCGGCGCGGCGAAAAGAGAGGGGCGGAGTGGGGGGGACGGGACAGAAAGGGAGCGGGCGGGCTCGTCGGTCCCACGAAAACTTCTTCTTCCGAAGGGGAAAACCACACGGGAGCCGCTTCCCACGCTCAACAGTCATGCCGGGAAATGTAGTCCAGCAAGAAGATGTTGTGGGGCGACGAGGTGGCGAGACAGCGGTGGGCAGCCGGGGGTTGGCGGAGCGCGGGGAGATCAAGGCGCGGGTAGAGTTGGGAAGGGACCCCGAGGGTCATCCAGCCCCCCCGCCCCGCGATGCAGGAATCGTAGCATCTTGAAGATTTCACAGATTCCTTCCAACTCTACGATTTTATGGGGCTTGAACCCACGAACCTAAGATTAAGAGTCTCACGGTCAACCAGCTGAGCTATCCCTCAAATATACATGACAGACGGCCATCCAACCATCCAGGGTAGGAGAGCCTAACACCTCCAGAAAGAGACCTTTCCACTGTCTAACAACTCCTACTGTCAGGGAGTCAGAATCTCCTTTCTTGTAACTTGACGCCTTTGGTTTATATGTCATACCCTCCAGAGCTGGAGAAAACAACCTTGCTCCATCTTCCATGTGACTGCCATTAAAATATCATATCTCCTCTCAATCTCCTCTTTTCCAGGCTAAACATCCCCAGCTCCTTCAGCCATTCCTTCTTAAGGCTTGGTTTCTAGACCCTCGGTCGTCTTGGTCTCCCTCCTCTGCACACCTTCCAGCTTGACAATACAGTGGTACCTCGGGTTACATACGCTTCAGGTTACAGACTCCACTAACCCAGAAGTAGTGCTTCAGGTTAAGAACTTTGCTTCAGGATGAGAACAGAAATCGTGCTCCAGCAGCGCGGCAGCAGCAGGAGGCCCCATTAGCTAAAGTGGTGCTTCAGGTTAAGAACAGTTTCAGGTTAAGTACGGACCTCTGGAACGAATTAAGTACTTAACCCGAGGTACCACTGTAACCTTTTAAAACTGGACACAGAACTCCAGGTGTGGTCTGACCAAGGTATAATAAAGTGGGACTAGCGGGACTCTAGTGAAAAACTCTCCTTTTGCATAAAGGTAAAGGGACCCCTGACCATTAGGTCCAGTCGTGTCCAACTCTGGGGTTGCGGCGCTCATCTCACTTTATTGGCCGAGGGAGCCGGCGTATAGCTTCCAGGTCATGTGGCCAGCATGACTAAGCCGCTTCTGGTGAAGCAGAGCAGCGCATGGAAATGCCGTTTACCTTCTCGCCGGAGTGGTACCTATTTATCTACTTGCCCTTTGACGTGCTTTCAAACTGCTAGGTGGGCAGGAGCTGGGACCGAGCAACGGGAGCTCACCCCGTCGCAGGGATTCGAACCACCGACCTTCCGATCGGTGCAGCAAGAGGTCCCAACCCTGCACTCAGCCCTCACCTGTGGCTCCTAGAAGCTGTCAGCATGCAGCAGCAGCCACACCATGGGAAATGGGCGTGACTGGCCAACTAAGGGTAGTTGAGGGAAGCAGATGGATCTCAAACCTGGTGAGATAGGCAAACACAGTCTCTGGCAGATGGAGCGGACGAGACCAATAGTGGAACCAATGGCCAAGAAGGCGGTTTCTGCACATACTGTAGAGGGAACTGAGGGTCCGATGAACTACCTGGGAAGGTAGCCCATGTACGAGAAGGAAAACTGATCCTAAACCTCTGCTGCCAGGGGTGCCAACTTGAATAAAATATTGGGGAGTGTTGGGTTGAAATAACGACAGACAGGTAGCGAGTGTCATCTGGGAGGCATCTCTTGAGCAAATCTCAAGGAGCCTCTTTTATTGAATATTACAGCATTGCCACATATGTGCTTATTGCTGATTGGTTAACACAAGTACAAAGCAAAGGTTGCATTAATCACCAATAGATTAAAGACTGGGAAAGGGAGCACAGAACTAGACAGGCATGAAGACCTCCTAATTAAATTATAACCAATGATTAATATAGTAAGACTTAAAACAATACTAATGATTGAAATAGGAAACTTAAAAGAGCATAATAATCACGTTCCGTAGATGTGATCAACTATGCATTAAGAACGGGTCAAAGTACAATGTTTTCCTGAACTCAATGTGAACTGAACATTCTAAGGTGGTGAGTGAATGTCTTAGTATTGGAACGGTTTGTGCAGCATTATGTGCAGGAGCGAAGCTTAAGAGCAAGACTTCCCATCAGGCCACAGTCATGTATAGGATCATAGCAACCAGCATCCCATCAGGGGAGGCCCAGGCAAGCCCCACCATGCATAATGAATCACAAGACACAGTCCATGCACACCATTTGAATGAGGATGCCCATCAGCTTAGGAATAGAATCATAGAATCATAGCACTGTAGAGCTGGAAGGGACCCTGAGGATCATCTAGTCCAACCCCCTGCAATGCAGGAATATGCAGCTGGTCCATACAGGGATCGAACCTGCAACCTTGGTGTTATCAGCACCATGGTCTAACCAACTGAGCTATCCAGGCTCATCAAAGGGGCCCTCCAATATTTTATTGGGGGGCCCAAAGGAAACTCAGCCCTTAGGAGTTAGCTCCTATGTCTGTTGCCTTGTGGGACATCTTTCGGAGAAGAAACAGCTAAGGCGTATGCAAATCTGGAGTGGAGTCCCCAAAACGGTTGGATGGCGCCTTGTATGCCTCCTGGCAACCCCGGCAGCCAAGCTGGTGCCAAACGTGTTGCTGTGCTTTCCTTCAGGCCGCATCAGCAAGGCCGAGGGGGGTCTTGTCTGGGCATCCCAGGCTTGTGCCCTGGGAGGTCACTTCAGTGCTGTGAACATGCTATTTGGCTTTGCCCCTGGAGGTGTACTCCATTGCCTCTCGAGACAAGATGGATGCCAAGAAACATGCGGAAAACCCCAGGTTGAATCCCTGGCATCTCCAGGCAGGGCTGAGAGGGAACCCTGCTGGAAATCTTGCAGAGCCAACTGCAAGTCAAGTGAGCTAGATGGACCAATTCAGTATACGGCAGTTTCCTACGTTCCTGTTCATGAGCGTAGGCAAGGGAAGCAGCTGCCCCTCCCAGAACAAGTAAAACAACAGAAATACTTAACTAACTGACCCATCATTTCGGTTGTGCCCCTCCTAACAAAAACCCTGGCTACGCCCATGGTTCCTGGTGAGCTGTACCTGGGGGCTGGACTAGATGCCCCTTGGGGATCCCTTCCAACTCTAGAATTCTACGCTTCCCTCATTATTAACATTCAGGAGGATTTTTTTCAAAAACCATAACCTAATCACCTAGGCATTTGATGGCTGAAATATGCCATTGCTGGCAACCATGAAATGATTAGCTGTGAGGATATTTGTTTGTTTAAATTAAAAAAGAAAAAGAATAATACAGTTATACCTCAGGTTAAGTACTTTATTCGTTCCAGAGGTCCATTCTTAACCTGAAACTGTTCTTAACCTGAAGCACCACTTTAGCTAATGGGGCCTCCTTCTGCCGCTGCCGGAGCACGATTTCTGTTCTCATCCTGAAGCAAAGTTCTTAACCTGAAGCACTATTTCTGGGTTAGCGGAGTCTGTAACCTGAAGCGTATGTAACCTGAAGTACTACTGTACTCTTTGTATTTTTAAAAATTTTTGTTAAAGATTTTCATCATTTATGAAAGCACATGCATTGTCTCTTTCTTCAGGTTGGCGTTTTCTACAGATCAGTTACATTTGTCGTGTTGTTTAAATTAAAAAAGAAAAAGAATAATACTCTTTGTATTTTAATTTTTTTTTATTAAAGATTTTCATTGTTTACAAAAGCACACGCATTGTCTCTTTCTTCAGGTTGGCGTTTTCTACAGATCAGTTACATTTGTCGTGAGACATCGGTGTTATATGCAGTGTGGGGTTGGGAAGAAAAGAGGGGACGGGAGAGAGGGGGTGCTATAGGAAAGCTTATGTTCTTTTACTTAGTGTATGCATGGGATTTTGTGTCAGCGTCACTTGGGCACTTGTTATGTTTCCTTGGTGGTGGACACATTCGCCACACATTTGGGCCTACAAGTAAACTTTGCAAAATCTGAGACTATGTGCTTCAACACCCCATATCCAAAAACAGGCTTCCTCAACCTTGGCCCTCCAGATGTTTTTGGCCTACATCTCCCATGATCCCTAGCTAGCAGGACCAGTGGTCAGGGATGATGGGAACTGTAGTCTCAAAACATCTAGAGGGCTGAGGTTGAGGAAGCCTGTCCAAAAAGAATTTGCCAACAGCACCAAGATAAAACTCTGCCTCACCAAGTTCAGATACCTAGGGGAGCAAATAAACAAAAAACCTCAACAAACTATTCTTCTTCTTTGGCGATCACTCGTAGCCAAATAAGATTGTCTTCCATAAACACGGTTTTAACAATGAGTCCGTAAGTGACTGTGGAGGCCAATTCTGGATCCACACGTCTTTCCACAGTGGGGACATTGGTTTCTGGGCGGGAGTTGATCACTGTGAGGGTTTGCCAAGCGTGCATTCCTCTTAGCACGTTTCTCCCTTTCGTCCTGAGTTTGAGCATCTTCAAAGCCCATGACACCTTTGGTAAAGGCTGTTCTCCAACTGGAGTGCTTGCAGGCCAGTGTTTCCCAGTTGTCAGTGTTTATACTACTTTTTTTTTTTAAGATTTGCCTTGAGAGAGTCTTTAAAGCTGTTTTGTTGACCACCAGCATTACGCTTTCCATTTTTAAGTTCGGAATAGACTAGTTGCTTTGGAAGACGATCATCAGGCATCCGCAAAACATGACCAGGGGCGACAAATTAACAAAGACCTGGACAGAGTGGAGCAAAGCTATATCGGATAAAATGTTGTTGTTGTTTAGTCGTTTCCGACTCTTTGTGACCCCATGAACCAGAGCATGCCTGGCACTCCTGTCTTCCACTGCCTCCCTCAGTTTGGTTAAACTCATGCTGGTAGCTTCGAGAACACTGTCCAACCATCTCGTCCTCTATCGTCCCCTTCTCCTTGTGCCCTCCATCTTTCCCAACATCAGGGTCTGTTCTCTTCTCATGAGGTAGCCAAAGTATTGGAGCCTCAGCTTCAGGATCTGTCCTTCCAGTGAGCACTCAGGGCTAATTTCCTTCAGAATGGAGAGGTTTGATCTTCTTGCAGTCCATGGGACTCTCAAGAGTCTCCTCCAGTACCATAATTCAAAAGCATCAATTCTTCGGCGATCAGCCTTCTTTATGGTCCAGCTCTCACTTCCATACATCACTATCGGATAAAATAGGTAATCAAAATGATCACCCCCCCACGCCCCCAAGTTAGCCTACCTATTCCAAATCCTCCCCTAGCTGTTTGTAGGCTGATGCTGTTGCTTTCCCGGGGCCTCTTTCCGGAGGAGGAGCGAGGCGGGGCTGCAAGGCAGCTTTGGCCTCTCCGGCTACGCGTCGTCGTCCTCCTCCTCCTTGCCCAGGTCCCGTAGGATTGCAGGGCGGAGGCGGGGCTTACGCGCGAGCTGGGTATATGTGTGCGTGCCCGCTGGCGCGCGCGCTCAGGTGAGCTCGGAGGGGGCGGCGCGAGAGGGAGAGAGCGCGCGCTGTTGGTGATGCTGGTGCTGATGCGAGTCATGGCCGCCGCCAAGCAGGTAAAGAGGAGAGGCAGCGGGGAGGAGAACACTCACCCCCCCCGGAGGTTGGGGTTAGGGGGGGTGAGCGGGCAGTGAGGGTCTCTGCTCGAGAAAAGCGGGGAAAGTCCGGGGGGCGGGGCGTGTGCTGCGAGTGCTGGTTTACTACAGGCTCTGTTGTTGCGCCTTATTCAGGGGTGGACTCACAATGGAGCCAGGAAAAAGGGGAATTTTTTTTTTTATGGGGGGGGGAGAAGCAAACAAGGCAACCGACCCCCTATTCTTATTTTTTGCCACGTTGGGGAAAGCAGTTGGGTGGAGGACACTAGGCCTGCCAATGTCTTTCATTCATATATATATATATATATATATATATATATATATATATATATATATGTATATATATATGTATATGTATATGTAATTTTAATATATATATAATTTTCCAATATTTACCCAATATTACCACAGTGTTGCCAATTACATACAGATTCCAATTGATATAAAAATAATTATCATTTCCAAAATTTATGCAATTTAATCAAAGTGGTTTCCCGTGCTCCTTGATCCATGTTTTCCATCCAGTTCTTTTTGATATTTGAATTTTTATTGATTTACAAATAAAAGATAAACAAAAAATAAGAAGAAAATAAAAAGAAAAGAAGAAAAAAAAATAGTACACGTTACATGTTTCACATCAGATATTTCACATTTCCATCTCTTATAAGACTTCCTTCAGCTTGTCCGTAAATCATTCGTGGTAATAATTAAGATTACGCATTTCCTAGCTTATATTGACAATATATATCTCTCTCTCTTCTATTCCCTTTAGTCAATAACTCTTCGTCTTTCACAATGCTTCTTTAAATCCCCTTAACGTTGTTTGTCCCTCACTTATATATTCCAGGTAATCTACATATTTTCCCCAATCCTTAATGAACTTTTGGTCTCTTAAATATCTAATCTTTCCTGTCAATTTATCCAACTCCGCGTAGTCTAATAATTTTGCTCTCCACTCATCCACCGTTGGTATTTCCTGCTGTTTCCACTTCTGGGCTAGCGTTACCCTTGCTGCTGTAACCGCGTAGTACACAAATTTACAATCCTTCTTTTGTATCTCGTTCCCTAGTATCCCCAATAGGAAGATTTCTGGTTTCTTTAAAAACGTATATTTTAGGATCTTCTTGAGTTCAATATATATTTTTTCCCAGAATTCTTTCACTTTTCTACACTCCCACCACATGTGGTAAAAGGAGCCTTCCTTGTCTTTGCATTTCCAGCACTTATTACAAACCTTGTACATTTTCGATAATTTTATAGGTGTTATATACCACCTATAAAACATCTTCATGACATTTTCTTTTATTGTCGTACATGCTGTAAAGTTTAATCCATCTTTCCACAGTTTTTCCCAATCTTCAAATTGTATACTATGGCCCACATCTCTAGCCCAGTGAATCATAACGGACTTGACTTCCTCATCTACTAAATTCCAATCTAACAACATCTTATACATTTTAGATAAAGTTTTCACATCATTGTCTATAATTTCCGTCTGAAATTTAGAGTCTTTATCCACATATCCTCTTTCTTTGCTGTCTTTTTTAAACATTGCATTTATTTGGAAATACTGTAGCCAATCAAATACTAGTTCTTTAACCTGCCCATAAGGTTTCAATCTCCATTTCCCACCTTCTTTAATTAATAATTGGCTGTATGTTACCCAGTTACTTCTCATATTAATCTTTTTCACACTTAACACTTCAAGAGGTGATAACCAGTGTGGAACTTTAGGCTCCAACAGGTTTTTGTACCTTTCCCATATTTCAATTAGTGGACCTCGAAAGATGTGGTTTTCGAATCCCTTATGTGCTTTCCTTTTTCCGTGCCACAAGTAGGCGTGCCAACCGAACCTGTTGTCGAAACCCTCCAGATCTAGCAATTCATTGTTCACTAACTTGACCCAGTCTTTCAGCCAGCAAAGACATGATGCCTCATAGTATAATTTCAAATCTGGCAGGGCAAAACCTCCTCTTTCTCTTATATCTGTTAACAATTTAAATTGAATTCTCGGTTTTTTGCCCTGCCAAATATATCTTGAGAGCACCCTTTGCCACTCCTTAAAGACTCCATTCCCCTTAATTATTGGAATGGTCTGAAATAAAAACAACAACCTTGGTAGCACATTCATCTTAATTGTGTTAATCCTTCCCCAAAATGACAGTTTTAGTCTTCCCCACACTTCTAGGTCCTTTCTGATTTCTTTCCACACTGTTTCATAATTATTCTTATATAAGTCTATATTTTTAGGGGTTACCCAAATTCCAAGATATTTAACTTTTTTAACCACCTCTATCTGTGACTGTTGTTGAATTGTTTCTATTACCCTCTGATCCATATTTTTGGCTATCATTTTCGTTTTCTTCTTATTTAGTTTGAAGCCTGCCACATCTCCGAACAGATCTATTTCCTTTAAGATTTCTTCAATTGTAGCTATGGGATCTTCAGTCATTATTACCAAGTCGTCTGCGAATGCTTTAATTTTGTACTCATTATGACCGATTGTTACTCCTTTTATTTTTTTGTTTTGCCTAATTGAATTCAGAAGGACTTCTAGCACCGTTATAAATAGAAGTGGGGAAAGTGGGCAACCCTGTCTCGTTCCCTTCTGTATCTTTATTTCTTCCGTTACTACATTATTTATGATCAATTTAGCTTTCTGCTCCCTATAAATTGCTTTTATCCCATTAAAAAAATCTTTGCCCACTTCCATATATTCCAAATTTTTCAACATAAAGTCCCATGCCACATTATCGAATGCTTTCTCTGCGTCCACAAACATCATTATAGCTTGTTTTCCATCCAGTTCTTACAATTCATATATTTTTTTTTATGAACATCTAATTGCGTTTTAGTTGGTATATGAACCATTAAGAGAACAGCGGCGTTCTTAGCGATTGCTGTTCATGTCAATGCCTCACCTAACTTTCCGTAGGATTTCAAATGAGGTGCTCTAATTATTTTCCTTTTCCCTGCATGTGTCAGCCTGAATATGTCCAGTTATGAAGTCATTTATGATTGCCAATGGCTTTCTCGTTAGCCATGGTAAGCGAGTTAGAGCCTCCATGTTCAGAGACAGTTGAGCCTTGGAAGTCTAGGTGCTGTGGGGGACTATGCAGTCGGTTGCAAGCCTTTGCCTTTGGCCCCCTGGAAGTGAGCATCCTTTGCCTTCAGGGATTGTGTTCACTTACTGTCTAGGAACCTTTGTCTAGTTCTAATAATTTCACACGCACGCACAACACAAACCCTCCTGACACGCTCAGGGAGTGTAGGTGCGCAGCATTACGTGGATTTGTTGTAATAGTTTCCTAAATGTAGGCCTCCCCCTTCAAGTTGTGGTTTCTTGCCTCAAAGGAGGATATAATAAGGTGGCTTGGGCAGGTAAGGTAAAGGTAAAGGGACCCCTGACCATTAGGTCCAGTCGTGACCGACTCTGGGGTTGCAGCGCTCATCTCGCTTTATTGGCCGAGGGAGCCGGCATACAGCTTCCGGGTCATGTGGCCAGCATGACTAAGCTGCTTCTGCCGAATCAGAGCAGCGCACGGAAACACCGTTTACCTTCCCGCTGGAGCGGTACCTATTTATCTACTTGCACTTTGACGTGCTTTCGAACTGCTAGGTGGGCAGGAGCTGGGACTGAGCAATGGGAGCTCACCCCGTCATGGGGATTCGAACCGCTGACCTTTTGATCGGCAAGTCCTAGGCACAGTGGTTTAACCCACAGCGCCACCCGCATCCCATGCTTGGGCAGGTACATGGAGAAAATAAATTGTGTACCAGCCCCAAGTTTTGCTGCGAAGAATTCTGGCATACTTATTATTATTATTATCTGAAAACATAACATGCTCTCTTCTTTATTTCAGACAATTTGAAATTATCTCGTAAATCTGGAGGAAGCGATGTAGGCAGCGTCTGAGTTGGAAAGGAGCCCCCGGCTCACTGTCCTTTTATTACCTTGGAAAAGCTTTGTATATTCATTCAATGCCTAACATTGCAGACTCTCAGCTAGAGAGTGGTTCTGGAGAAAACGAGCATGGACCTGGAAGAACAGCTTCAGAAGTGAATCTTCATGGTACTGTAAAACCGTTCTGTGCTGCCGGTGCCTCTGTTGCCTCTCTTGGATCTAGTGTGGACAGGCATTATCCGTGGGGATGCCCCGTCACTCACACCCGAGAAAAGTTTTACACTATCTGTTCAGACTATGCTTTCTTAAACCAGGTAACATCCGCCCACAAAAGCCCAAGTGCTACAGTTAGTGCCTGCCTACAAGACAACACTGCCTTAAATGTTAGGAACAATTCGCCTGGCTTCATTGGCATTCGGACTGGCGCATCAGACATAGTTTACAATGAAGATACTCACTTGGAAAGTTTGTCCAGTAGCCTTGGAAAGCTCCCATTGGCGTGGGAAATTGATAAGTCTGAATTCAGTGATACATCCCCAGAGCTGAAGAATCGAGCAGGTATATACAATTATTTTGATGGAACGTTCGGTGGTGGTGGTGTTTTTATCTTAATAAATGGAAAGCAACTCCTGACAAATATACTTAGGTTGTAATATAAACTCCTGGCTGGCACTGGTTGGAGTGCTGTAGTCCCAGCTGTATTCACAGCCCTGGTACTCCCACTGGTGAGAACTGAAGATGGGACAGGGGAAGATTCCCCTTCACTGCACCAGATTCCAGGCAATGCTAAAAATTAGCCAGGCGCATTTTGTACCTGGCTATCGGCCCGCTTGCGACCAAGTGAAGATGCCTGGGCGCCAGGATAGCTCACCTGACACCTCCACCCTCTGGAGGTGCATGCCTGGGGATCATTGGATCGGGACTGTTTTCACACACTAATCCTGTAGAATTCCATCAGTTATATTTTATCTGCGTAATTGGAATGAATTTCAGGAACCAAAATGCTTTTCCTGAGCAGCCTGTCTTCCAATTCATGTTTTGCTTTCTGTGTATGTCTCCTATACCCTAAACCAGGCATCCCCAAACTTGGACCTCTAGCTGTTTTGGGACTACAATTCCCACCACCCCTGACCACTGGTCCTGTTAGCTAGGGATGATGGGAGTTGTAGTCCCAAAACAGCTGGAGGGCCAAGTTTGGCCATGCCTGCGCCAAAACCATATCTCTTTCCCTTGTCAAAATAGTCCAAATCTAACTTGTGCACAGTGTAAATTAAGCAAATGAAACCAAGCTATGTACACTTACACAGTCCACACTTCATATTTTGGTTTTAATTTGGAGTTCAGCATGACCACATAGAAAAATTTCCCAATTGCAGATTGCTTTTTTCTTTTTGCAGTTCTCTCGGAAAACTGACTTTTAAAGTTTATTATTAAATTTATATCCTTACCTGCCTTCCGAATAAGCTCATGTATAATGTTTTGTCTAACTGAAGAATAATGATTAAACTTATTTGACAGGCAACATAAAGAAGCAAGGAACCAAGAAGATGTCTGTAGAAAAGAAGAGTAAACAATACAGAGAATGTCCACAACATTATGCTCTTGAAGAAATAAAACAACGGAAAGTGTTAGATCTCCGAAGATGGTAGTTTTCAAAAGCTATTTTTTAATTTTGAATGTGTAAAGATGAATATTTTTAAACTCCATGTTGGGTACAGCTCTGTTTATGGTGAGATTATTCAAATCACAGGACTGTTTTTTGTTTCCGGAAGCATTAAACCAACATAACCCTCATGGTCCCTTCCCACCTTACATTTCTAGGAATCTAGGAATTATAAGGCTACTTCGTTGTGGCTCCATTACAAGTTTGTGTGTAGCTCTGCACTCTATCATAGACAGGTGTCTTGCCTCCTCAAAGGAGCAAGAAAAACAACAGCCCTGAATGTTTTAAGTGTGAAATGCTGGCTGAGAATATTTCAGATTACTTCTTTGGATCTGGAGCATATGTGTTGACAGTAAAGGCCCCAGGTTTCCCCCCAACCTCTAAAATGGATGAAGTTTCCATCAGTATTTCAACGTGATAGGTCTGTCTCCAGCAATAATAAAAATAAAAATAAAAATACAGCAATACATCTGCCTTGAAATAATAAGTGGAATCGTGTTCGGGAACCTATATATCTGTTTCCTAAAGAGGTCTCTCTTTTGTCAAACTTTTTTGCTGTCCTGTTGGCTATTAAGCTCTAGTGAAGTACTTCTAGGTACATCTCTGCATTACTTAAGATAACTATAAGGGCGTTTTCCAACCAAACAGTTCTTCTGGTGCGATCACCTCTGGCTCCTAGTACATCCTCTACATAAATTTTGGGGGGTCCCCCATCCCTTCAGAGCAGATTTAGGGGTGTGCGGGTAGAGGGAGAGGATTTTGTATGCTTGTGGAACTACTTAGGTGGATGCAACGCATGGAGTGAGAGAGTGCTGAGATAATGGTTTTCTTGAATGGAGCCAGCTATTCAGTTGCGAAGTAAATTCTGTGACTGAATATATGTATCTATTAATTTGTCAAAAGTGAAATACATTGTTTTCCTTTACGTCTTGACATGGTTGCCTAAACTTAAGCAATGTGTTCTTTTAAAGGTATTGTATAAGTCGCCCTCAATATAAGACTTCATGTGGGATTTCCTCATTAGTCTCTTGCTGGAATTTCCTCTATAGCACAATGGGAGCTGGAAAGTAAGTCACTCGATGGAGCTATTTAACTATTTTAATTTCGGGGTAAGTCCTACTGGATTTAGTGGGACTTACATCCTAGTCAGTGTTCTAAAGAAATAGCCTAATCCTTGCTTTTTAAAGTGATAATTCCTTACATTTTCATCTTATTTTTAACCAGCTTACCTCCTATTACTCAAGAAGAGGCTTTGCATATATTGGGATTTCAACCTCCTTTCGAAGAAATTAGATTTGGGCCATTTACTGGAAATACAACATTAATGAGGTAAAGCTGTTCTTGCTATACCTTGCGCTATTCTACAGGGTTATACGTGCATCTTTTTTTAAAAAAAGTATCTTAAATGGCATTCAGTTATTATTAATCTATAGAACTTCGCTAGGGCTGCAATCTACTCACTTCCCTTGGTGTAAACACCATTGAGTTCAGTGGGGCTTGCTTCCAAGGAGACCCGAACAGTGGATAAAGTCTTAATTGACAAATTGTGGTCCATAAATATGTACAAAGCTTTAAAAACGTGCAGGTAACATTTATGCAGAAATGCACTAACACGCTTTGTTGTGTTAATGATGCTTCTGCAATGTGACTGACCAGCCCTTAGGTTCAGAGGAGAAGGGCATGTGAAGCAACTTAGCCTGTAAGACCTGCTCTTACAGTGCAGTGAAGTGAAATAAGCAGAAAGCACTGGGGAAGGAGAGGCTGTAATCCTGTGCACACTTATTTGACAATGCATAGAATCATTTTGCTACATGCTTAATCGGGGCATGTTGTGAACACATAGCCATTTCGTATGATGTTCATAGCATTTAAAGGAGAAATGAAGTGGGGCAGAGGGAATCGTTTTCTGGGGCTATGATGGACCAGAGGTGTTGTCTTTTAAGAGTACAGTGGTACCTCAGGTTACATACGCTTCAGGTTACAGACTCTGCTAACCCAGAAATAGTGCTTCAGGTTAAGAACTTTGCTTCAGGATGAGAACAGAAATCGTGCTCCGGCGGCGCAGCAGCAGCAGGAGGCCCCATTAGCTAAAGTGGTGCTTCAGGTTAAGAACAGTTTCAGGTTAAGAACGGACCTCCGGAACGAATTAAGTACTTAACCCCAGGTACCACTGTACTATGTTTTTCCACTTTGCGCTCTTCAGGTGGTTCAGACAAATTAACGACCATTTCCATGTAAAAGGATGCTCATATTTTCTCTATAAACCTCACGGGAAGTATAAGACGGCTGGGGAGACTGGTAAGTAACTAATTTTATTAAGGTGAGTTGTCAAACAGACGGAACAATAGAAAATGACAGAAGGGAAAAGAGAACCAGAATATATAGCCACTATGTTTATTAAAACATTTCTTAGCAGTTCCATTATTTATTAAAACATTTCTGTATAACATCTACATTGAACTCAGTGCAGATTTTTGTTTAATTTTAAAAAAGAATGATGCTATTTTGTAACATGCATTCTTGAACTTTGCAAGAAAACTTCCTTGTGGAGTTGTCCTTGTGGAGGGCTTGGATAGCATGCCAGTTGAAAACAAAATAGAGCAGGAGAGAGCCTCAGCTGAATCTCCTTCCAGAATAATAATAATTATTTACATGCCACCTGCCCATTTGACTGGTAGTGCCCCATTTTGTTCATAACCCTGGGTTCCTACAGGAGAAAGGGTGGCTTAAAAATGAAACGAAACTGCAGTTGACATAAAACTTCAGATCACCTCCGCTGCTTCTGGAGGCAACACAGAACCTTTCTGGCAGGACACAAATTTAATACAACCTTCCAAATGTTGTTGGATTCCAGCTCTAGCTAGCATGACCCAAAGGTCAGGAATGATTGGAGTTGTAGTCCAAACTATGTGGAGACCGCCATGTTAGCGGAGGCTGGTTTTATTTATTTATGTAATAAAATTTATACACCACTCGATTGCAAAAACAAAACACAAAGAAATGTTGAAGCGGGTTTTTGTTTTTTAAAAACGTATTTTGATACAGTTGCCTTTTTTTGACTAGTACATTTCAATCTGTTTTAATAAACTGAGAGTATTTAGAAGCTATGGCTTTTGTAATGCATGTTTTGCATGCCTCTGAAGCCCCTGCGTGTTTTGCCATTTACAGAGCACAAAATAAAGAATTCCACATAGGGGTTAAATCTTCTGTGACATTTCCTCTCATTGCAGACTAAATCCAAATTACCAGTGACTTTTATCTTGTTTTAATTTGTAGCTTCGGGGGCTTTGACCAAACTAACAGAGGGACTGCGAGATGAATCTGTGGCCTACATTTATCATTGCCAAAATCATTATTTTTGCCCCATTGGATTTGAAGCCACCCCAATAAAACCTAGCAAGGCATACAAGTAAGACTTTGATGACCTACTGATGCTATGGGCATTCTTTGAATAATATGTTGTTAAATCCAGGCTACTCTACGTTTCTGTATCCTGGGTATATTAAAGCCTTTGGAGAATCAGAGACAGGGTTGTCAGAAGTAGGTGATAGGAAGAACACACAACAGGATGCTTGCTATGTGAGAGTCAGTGAGTAGCATCCAACATGCTTGCTTTGCGAGCAGGAGAAACTTATGTTCATGCAAAAGGTTCTCCTGTTTGCAGAATAATATCAGATGCTACCCAGTGACTTTTGGAATCAGTGAGTAGAATGAAACTTCCCATCCAGATGTTTATGGATGAAGGTTTTTGGAAATCTGTACCCTATGGAGTTGCGGTCACCCTGTGGAAAAAGCAAGCCTGACGTTCATATTAATAGTGCACATATAAAGATACGTCAACACAATGACACCTGATAAGTAAGTCCTAATGCAGGCATAGGCAAACTCGGCCCTCCAAGTGTTTTGGGACTGCAATTCCTATCATCCCTGACCACTAGTCCTGTTAGCTAGGGATGGTGGGAGTTGTAGTCCCAAAACAGCTGGAGGGCCAAGTTTGCCTATGCCTGTCCTAATGGAATAATAAAAGGGGTGCATAGGTAGGTAAAAGATAAAGGACCCCTGGACGGTTAAGTCCAGTCAAAGGTGACTGGGGTTGTTGCGCTCATCTCGCTTTCAGGCTGAGGGAGCCAGTGTTTGTCCACAGACAGTTTTCTGGGTCATGTGGCCAGCATGGTTAAACTTCAACTGGTGCACGGAGGACCGTAACAAGTGCCAGAGCGCACGGAAATGCCGTTTACCCTCCCGCCGCAGCGGTACCTATTTACTTGCACTGCCATACTTTCAAACTGCTAGGTTGGCAGGAACTGGGACAGAGCAACGGGAGCTCACCCCATTGCGGGGATTGAAGCGCCGACCTTTTGATCAGCAAGCCCAAGAGGCTCAGTGGTTTAGATCACAGTGGCACCCACATCCTTAAGGGGTGCACACCTACTTACAAAAAACGTTTATATACTTTAACGGCACTGAAAACTTAACACAACATGAAGATGGCTTGCTTTCAGTTTTTTCAAATATTTTATAATTTGGACTGAAATCTTATTTAAAAAACCAACAAAACGAAAACCACACACATCTTTACCAAGAGCAGCAGTAGCATGAGCTGTGAACTGGGGAGATCTCAGTTTAGCCATCAACTCACCAGCTGTATTCACATTTCATGGTAAGTCATGGCTAATGGTTTGCCATGAACGCTCAGGCTGCCGCCGCCATGGGCTGCTCGCTAGGAAGGGGGAGTAACAAAACGCAAATGTTGGCTTGGTGTTGCATCCGAAAACAACTTAAGAATTCTGGAGCAAATTTATTTCTGCTTGTGCAAGTTGTTACATATGCTGAAATCGGTACAGAGGTGATGCAGTGTAAATGTGGAGCCAGTACTTCAAGATTTATTGGTGCCTGTACTTTAATTAAGATTGGGGTACATATTTCACGCGTTTAAGTCTGAAGCAATTTCTCTGAACCACAGTCACGGAAAGTATTTAAAGTTGTTTTAGTCATCGTTAACAGAAATTGTATTGTTGTCAGCTAAGTGGTAATATTGAGACACACATGCTGACTGTTCAGAATACCTTAGAAAGTGTAGCTCATTCAGTGGAACATGAGACTCTTAATCCCAGGGTTGTGGGTTTGAGCCCCCATGCTGGGCAAAAAGATTCCTGCATTGCAGGGGGTTGGACTAGATGACCCTTGTGGTCCCTTCCAACTCTACAGTTCTATGATTCTAAGCTTTTTCATAAGCTGTCTTGTCTTACTGTGGTAAATTAGTGGATATGATTTTGTGTGCACTAGAGGGCGCCTGTTGCAGCAAGATGTGGAACATTGGATACTCATCGGAGAGCCAAGCAGGAAACACCCAACTATTCACTGCAAAAAGTAAGTTAGCACACCCTAGTGGGATTAATCAGATATAGATTTAGGTTTTATGAACTTCACATGCTTGTAGAGCTGCTGCTATGGCAAGTGCAAAAACTGGACAGGAGACATGTTTCCAAGGGTATTTTGACTTTTCATTTACAACTTCCGTGAAGGCTTTTGCGGTACAGTACTGTGTTTCTTTACAAAATGTAGGTAGGTAGCTTGTATCTGATCGACATCCCGTTTCACATAGGTAACTGGTGTATTACTAGTGTAGAACCCCGGGGGCGGGGGCGGGAATTTGTCTTGAAGAGACATAAATTTTAAAACAGCAGTTCCAAATAGGAAGTGGTAAGACTTTAGCTGAGAGATTTCTCTGCAGAGGTACCGTTTTGTTGAGAAACAAATTTCTAAGAGAAACATCATCTCTTGTGAGCTCACAATTTTTCCTTGGCATTGACTATACTAAGAGTGGTGTCAAGACTGTGGAAGGAGAAAACTGTGGTGTCTACAAAATACTACATCCCCTCCTTTCTGTCCTTCTCTCTCTCTCTCTCTCTCTCTCTCTCTCTCTCTCTCTCTCTCTCTCTGCAAAACAGACTTTGCCATCTTAAAAGAAAATACCAAGGAGAGTAAATCCCTTTTTTCCACCTTACTGATTAATGATAATAGTTTTTCGGTTCATTTTGGTAACCAAAGAGGCAGAGGCCAAAGAGGAGCTGAGAAATTCGTGAGGGAAATACTTAGGTAATACAGAAGCACAGAGCAGGGATAGCAAAATATATTGCGTTCTCATGGGCTGTAGTCATTTGAGTGGTGAATTTTGTGTGTATTCATTTTTAAAAGGTACATCAAGGAAAGCAAAGTTTCTGTCATGTGCTGTGCAGGATGCTCCTAATTAAGACTGTGATCTGAACCCCAAAGAGTATTAAAACCATAAAAACTGCTTGTGCAATTTTATTGCATGACATGTTCTACACTGAATTTGTGATCTCTCTGCCACCCTCCCACCGCACCCCCTGATTTATTTATTGTTTTGCACAGGTGGGCAGATATTGTAACTGACTTGAACACACAAAATCCTGAGTATCTAGATATTCGGCACTTGGAAAGGGGCCTTCAGTATCGGAAGACAAAGAAGGTAAAATTGCTTCATCTTGATAACAAGATTAGCTTGCTTCTTGAGCATTTGTGCCTCATTAGGTTGGCTTGCCTTTAAGACTCTAGCTGTGAGGGATGATTGCTGCGTGAGTGATGTAAAATTAACAACTGCTGAAGAAACGTGGGAAAATTAATCCCTGAGTGAAAATGTTAGGAAAACATAAGGAAGGAGGTCAGGGAGATCTAGTAGTTCTGCATATCCATCTAGTGTGACTCCCGCTGCTCATGTGAACTAAGAAAAGCTGGTGCAAATAAATGACTAAAACTTGTTCTTTGCAAAAAGTAACTTTCTCAGTATATGCTGCCAAATAAAAGGTTGTTTGGCTAAGCATCAGAACTCTGTGGTAACTCCATGTTTTCTTTCGCTGGCCCTCTGAGGAGCCTGCCCCAGTATTCCAGTACAACAAAATTTTTAAAAGACTTTTGATAGCCCCTCTTAAGCAACCTCTTCCTGATCTGTTTGCTCTTTCTAGGGAAAAGGCTGACTTAAAAGCATCTGCTGCAGACCAGCTCTTTCCACCCAATAGTTTATATTCTTGCTCACTGCTCTTACTAGGTCACTGCCCTGTAAAAAATTAGCCAGATAGGAAGTAGCATGACTGCTGAAAAATGCATTGCTGAAATGTGTTCGTTCACATGTTTTCACCAGATTTTTGGGTACTTGTTCACCAGCTTTTTAAATATTCTGTTGGGAGCCATCAAGAGTGGTTGGGGAAACCCAGCCAGATGGGTGGGGTATAAATAATAATAAATTATTATTATTATTATTATTATTATTATTATTATTATTTATTATTTATTATTATTATTTATTAGCAGAGCCAGCGCTGTGAGGGGTTGGCAGAGATGAAGAGCAGCGTCTCTCCTGCGCAGGCTCAAAAAAGTTTAAAGTCTTAAAATGGAGGGTGAGGAAAGCATGAAATCGTAGGAAAGGAACTTAGTACCAAATCTAGAACTTGCTTTTCCGTTTCTCCTTGATTTCTCCTTGATTTTTAGGTAGGAGGAAATCTGCATTGCATCATTGCTCTCCAGAGGCTTTGCTGGCAAAGGTTTGGCCCCTGGAACTTCCCATTTGGAAATGCTAGACAAGATTTGCAGCCCCCATCACAGACGCCGGGTATCGCCAAGTCTGAGAGCGAAGACAATATTTCTAAGAAGCAGCATGGGCGCCTGGGAAGATCTTTCAGTGCTAGCTTCCACCAGGAATCTGTCTGGAAGAAGTTGTCTCATCTTCATGAAAGGCGGAATAGCGGCTTTCAGAGTTACACAGATTTTGACGGGAATGACTAGAAAGAACTGCTTGTGCAATTGATGTACTGTAAAGTATTCCTTAAGATAGTTTTAAAGTACATTATGCACATAGTAGAGAGAGGGTAGAAATTTCAGTACGACATGGAACCTTAGCAATGTTTGCTGCTTTAATCCTGTGAATGCTGGGGATGCTGAGAAACACTAGCTCAAAGATAAGCACAGAATATTGTACACTTTACAATCCAGTATAATTAGCAATTGACCTGCGTTTCTGACCATGAAATCAGAAGGGGAAATAATCAAGATCAAAGCCATTGTGGGGAGGGTGGGGGCCTGGGGAATCTATTATTAGAAGAAATAGATAATACTCAAAAGCATGAGATTTGTTAACTTCCAAAATGATTTATTAAACACACATTGTATAATGGTTTACCTTTACCTTTTACCTGTATAATGGTATTAAATGTATACTGTGTATTTAGTTCTAAAAAAAGAAAATCAAAAATGCAATAAGGACACCACAGTCCAGTTCTAAATTAACCAAACACCAAATGTTAAATTTGTATTGTTGTTGGGTGATCTCAGTTTGGTGACCGTTGGGACATCATTCTGTATGGATTACGTTCGTTGCATTAATTGACGACTTTAGTTGGCGGTCACAGGCGATGAGCCTGTGAAAAATCCTGGAAAGAGGGGGTCATTGCTTGCTCCTTTTCGAGGAGGGGGTCAGAAAAATCTTTCACTGCCAGTTGTGCGCTCCTCCAACACCTTTTTGTGTGATCGCTTCACAATTTGATAGGCTGCTTGTAAACAAATCTCCCCCTCATCTTAAATGGCTACCGAACTGATCACCTGAGCTTGCAATATTGTGCTGTTCCTACCTTACCTTTTTTCTTGTGCTTTCTGTATCATTTTCACTCCACTCCTTTAATTGCTTTATTGTTAATATGGGAGGTGCTTTTAAGTGCCGAAACACACTAGCAGCCACAGTGATATACCTCTTTGGCCAGAACACTGTTCGTATCTTTTCAAATGATCATGTCAAGTAGCTTTATTTGGAAATATAATATTTTGTTCTCATTATGGAAAAAAAGTTTAATAAAAAATATCAGTGGGATCAAGGACCATCTTTGTTCTGGTTTTGTAATTTTGTAGGTTTGCAGCACTGGCAAACTTTAAAAAGACCTTTCCTTTTAATAAACATAATTTTCTAGTTTTGTCACTTGTTTATGTTCTACGTTTGGTGCTCAATCGGTTGCTCACAAACTTGCTCCAAATGTATTTGATTCACAGAAGAAAATTACAGTACATCAACTGTACAGTTCTATTGAAATTTCTTGGAAATTTAGTCTCCATCAAACATGCCTCTTCTCTGCTCAGACAAGGAAATCCCCAAGATGCTTCTGAAGTATGACAGGAAAGCCGTCCTGGCCAGGCCATGGCCCCATGGCTGGCTCCTGGTGTCCCTATTTTCCAGGGACCATCCTGAATTTATAAAAGCTGTTTCTGATTTAATCCCGGAACATCCTGCTTTTCCTTCACATCCCTGTTTCCATCAGAGTAATGTTGAAGGATATGGTAAAATGTCGCTACAGTGGTACCTCAGTTTACATACGCTTCGGGTTACATACGCTTCAGGTTACAGACTCTGCTAACCCAGAAATAGTGCTTCAGGTTAAGAACTTTGCTTCAGGATGAGAACAGAAATCGTGCTCCGGCGACGCGGCGGCAGCAGGAGGCCCCATTTGTGAAAGTGGTGCTTCAGGTTAAGAACAGTTACAGGTTAAGTACGGACCTCCGGCACGAATTAAGTACTTAACCCGAGGTACCACTGTATTTCCATCAGATAAATGTTGGGGGGGGGGTGTGTGGAGTTACACAACACACACATACACACCTAGCTGTGGAGACCAGTGACCGTATGACATTTAGGAGACAGCTGACAGCAGCCATGTTATGTTGGAAGTTTTAAAAGTGTTTAATGTTTTATTTATGTTTTTTGTTTTTGTGTATATTGGAAGCCAGCCAGAGAGGCTGCAACAGCCTGGTTGGATGTGCAGGATATAATACTAATACTAATACTCATAATAATAATAAAATAGGACATACCTATTCCAGTGTTGAAGGGCATGTGTATAGAATGCCACACCACCACTGTCAGGGAATCAGGAGCAGGAGCAATGGGGAGAGAGGAATTGGAGAGCGAAGGGGAAGAATCCGAGGGCAGCGTAGGGGAGTATGACAGTGGCCTGAGAGATTCCATGAGCTTCTCCAGCGAATCAGAAGATTCCCAGAAGGGGGCGCCGATGGTCAGGGCAAGGGGGGTCCCAGGGGGGACGCACCAGAAACAAGGAGCCAGAGGGGAACCCCAAAACAGCAGTGGAGGATCGGGACCAGTTTCCCCACCAGAGCGTAGTGGGGGGGAAGAGTCACATATGTCAGGGCCAGCGTCTCCTCCAGAGAGGGAGTCAGGGCTGACCACGCCTCCATCGGAGAGTGGGGGAACGGAAGGGAGGTCAGTTGCAGCTAGCCCCCCCGAAGGGGGAAGCAGTGACAGCAGCAGTGAAACGGTCAGGAGGAAAGCTGCTGGCTGGGCGCGCGCGCCAAGTCCAAATGTGCAGGCGCGCGGGACAGCAGGAGACCCGGATGGGGAACCAGCTCCTAAAGCCCGCCGGAGGGAGGGAGAAGGCTCAGGGGAATCAGCCTCAGAGGAGGCTAGAAGGGGCGAGACCCCGGCGGGCAGGCGGACCCAGAGGAGGAAAGAGCAGCGGAAAAGGTGGAGCAAGGCTAGAATCTTAAATTGGTGTCAAGGGGGAGGAGACTCAGACGGAGCATCAGCGGTCTAACGGTTGAGACGTAGAGCTGCGCGCTGCGGCTTTGGAAGTGAAACTGAACTTCAATAAAGACTTTTGTACTTAACAACGAAGCAGCGTTGGTCCTTTGTGAGCTGGGACCTAGGGTAGCTCTGACAGCCACGTTCTATTTTTTTTCCAAAAATATGTTGGGCTAGCAAACATCCACTGAAGTGGGATGGCTTGTGGGAATGGCATCAAACCAAAGAACAGTGGCAGTGTGGCATAAGAAATGCCAGATTTACGTACAAGCTAAACAAGCTATAGCTTAGGGCCCCACTCTTGGAGGCCCCCAAAAAATTTAAAGGAAAAAAAACCCTGGATGTACATTTCCAAAATTTAAGATAAAAAACAAATAAAATAAAACCTACATACAGCAACAGTGTTTTGTGTTGTGTAGGCTCCTATGAAGGAAGTAATAGGCCCTGCCTGCCAGCTTGCTCCCTAAAATATCACTGGTTTGCTCATTTCTATATATAGGGTGCCTACATTCTGCATGGACTGGTTGCATGACGTGCAAATGGCTTTAGATACTGTAATAAGAATTTTAAGTTACAGATAGGTAGCCGTGTTGGTCTGCCATAGTCAAAACAAAAATTTTTTTTCCTTCCAGTAGCACCTTAAAGACCAACTAAGTTAGTTCTTGGTATGAGCTTTCGTGTGCATGCACGCTTCTTCAGATACGAAGAAGTGTGCATGCACACGAAAGCTCATACCAAGAACTAACTTAGTTGGTCTTTAAGGTGCTACTGGAAGGAAAAAAAAATTTTGTTAAGAATTTTAAGGTCTTAGATATATCCCACGTAAGGACTCCATACGGGCTCTTGGATACCCCATAAGGGAAAAAGGGCAGATTTTGTTTACAACAGATACCTATTAGGTCCATAAGTTACCATATAGCATATATTCAACACAAAAAACAGCGACAATTTGTTGTTGACAAAGGACAGCTGCACATATAAAGGGCCACATTACCTCCAGTAGCTTAGGGCCTCATCAAACCTAAATCCGGCCCTGGGCATAAGCCATAGTTTTCTTTATTAAAACAAACAAACAAAAACACTATAGCACAGTAACAGAAGAGAACTGAGGATGTGCGGGAACTGGGCTTAGCGGGGAAGGGGCGCCCAATCACAAGCGGCGGTGCATCTCCGGCCGAAACTACATCTCCCAGCATGCCGCGCGCCTCAGTCATGCCGGCGACGAGCGGTGGACGCGAAGGAAGCGCGACGGGGCAAGATGGCGGAGTTTGGGTAAGGGGATGCATCAGAAATACCATCGCTGGACCCGTGTCCTCTCCCCTCCTCACGCTTATTCCTGCCCCGCGTCTTTTTAAGGGGTTGAAAATAATTTCTGCACATTTCTTCAGGGAAAGGGGGAGGTCTAAAAAATACGTTTTGGGGTATGTGGAATGCAAACCCGCTATTTTGTCTTTGTATTTCACTTGGTAGGTCTGGGTTAAAACATTCTAACCTTTTACATGCTGACTTGTTTACTAGGGAACCACTGCATATCTCTCGCACAATTCCCGGGGCAGTGCTGAAGTAAAATAATAATTAAACCTCCATCAATAGTATGTGCATGTGTGTGTGTTTTCTAAAAAAAGGCGTCTTTGTATTTGGCCCACCAATATTTTTATTTTTTCCAACAGATTCATCTTTCATTTAATTACCTAATAAAAGATGGGAGTTCAAGGACTTTGGAAGCTGCTGGAGTGCTCTGGAAGACCCATAAACCCAGAAACGTTGGAAGGAAAAATCCTTGCTGTTGGTATCCTTAAAAAAAGAAAAGGAAGAAGAAAAGGGGAGGGGGGATATTGTAGTGAAACCCCACAAAATTTGACAAGAAGCAGACTGGGGATGTTGCAAAGCTCCCAGAACAACAAAGAGTTAAATACTATTTTAGCTTCAAAACTAGAGCAGCAGCTAAGTTAAAAAGCACAAGCCAAAACAGAGACAAAATGCATAGCTGTCAACTTTTCCCTTTTCTTGCGAGGAATCCTGTTCGGAATAAGGGAATTTCCCTTTAAAAAAGGGAAACGTTGACAGCTATGAAAATGGTACCAAGTCAGCACAAAAGGGAGCTGGTGATGAAGAAAGCTATACAGTTTATTACAAACCACAATTGCACAGCTTAAAATGATTTAAAATGCACGAACGAATAAGCTAATAAGGAATGTAAAAAAACCAGTTTCTTTCAAACCTCTTCTGATGTTTGACAGGAGGTATGTGTCTCTCAGAGAGTCCTGTGGCATCTTAAACTCTTAAGAAAAATAATGTGTTGCAGGCTTTCGTGGGCTAGAGCTCACTTTGTCGGATGCAATGTCAGGATCAAGCAGCTGCTTGAGATGTTCTTGTTGTTTGCATGCATCTGCTTCCCCAGTTTTCTTCCTATGAATCCTCTTCTAAGATATCAGCATTTGGCTAAATCAAGCTGTGAAAGGGGCAAGGGACCGCCATGGAAATTCCACCCACAATGCCCACCTTCTCACTTTGTTTCACCGACTTTGCAAGCTGCTGTTCTTTCGAATTCGCCCTGTCTTTGTTTTTGATGGTGAAGCACCACTTTTGAAGAGACAAACTTTGGTACGTGCTTTATGTGACCTTGTCCAGTACTGAACCTTTTGCCAGGTACAGTATAAATTTATTTTGAGGCAAATGAGAATAGAATTGCATCATTAAAGAAGCAAAATTGGAGCCTTGCAATTAATTTGATTCTCCCAGCTACAACAAAATGGAGGCTCTGCTGTGTGCATCTCTAACCGAGGCAGGAATTTAATCCTTTCCCGCAATGGTCAAATTTAATACGGCATTCAGTAAATCTTTGGCTCACTTGTGGAAGTATGTGTCATGAATAGAGTATACGGTAGCTGGTCATTAATGTAAGGACTTCTAAAAAGACCATTGGAAGGACTGTTATTGTAGCTGACTTTCTCTTTCATTTAACTACAAACTGCAGTTTCATAGGAAATGCAGCAAAGCTGTGCACAGCACAGTGCAAAAAACATGATGCCACTGTAACAACATCAGTAAAGATGTTGCATGACGATAAACCTGTTGGTAAAAAAAAGTCAAGTTCTAAACAGCAGTTTAATATGAAACGAGAATCAAATTAATGGAAAGAACATAATCTTCTAACATAAAACATTATTTCACCAATGTTGTTGGCAGGCTAAGCGAAGACAACGGAAAGAAGTTGCAGCCGCTGACTCCAAGAAAACGTCAGAGAAGCTTTTGAAAACTTTTCTGAAAAAACAAGCTATCAAATCTGTTCTGGCAGGCAAGAGGCAAGTACATAGCCCCCCCCCCCAACCTCTGTGTGGTCTCCCCACAACTCTAAATATTAAGTTTTTGCTAATGTTGTTATTTTTCCCCTCCAGTGAGGCTGCATTCCCTAGCCTTTCAGAAATACGAAGAGAAGAAATAGATGATATTTATGTATTGCCTTCTTTACAAGAAAATGCAAAGAACAGGTGAGTTGAACACGCTTATATTGTTTCTATTTACAAAGTTTATATGGGCATGCAACCATTAAAGAACACTCTGCTCTCTTGCTTTTTATGGAAAATGTGTTGATACTTGATAGCTTACCGCCTTTTCTTTTGTAACGTAGTTCTGATGAAGAAGATGAAAAGGAATGGGAGGAGCGAATGACCCAGAAAAAGATACTGCAAGTAACTCTCACTTTATTTAGAGTTCTTATTTATATTATTGTGTGTATTTCTAATGGATAAGGAACATCAGCATAAAATCTAAGTGCTGATGTGGTATCATGGCTGTGGTTAAGTAAACATCAGTGCTAAAAACAGTGTCTTGGAAGCAACATCTTGGGAAAGACCTTTGCCTAAGACTTTTGAGAGCTCCATAGAAGGCAGTACTATGCTACCTAGATCAGTGGTATGACTCCACTTAAGGCTTTGCATGATCCTAAAAGTTTAAATAAAAGGACCTATAGGGCAGATACTTTTTAAGTGCAGTCCCCAAAAGTAAACTATAGAAAACTAAAACTTTCAATATTTTTGTTAGGCTCAGTAGTATGTGCATGTTTGTTTTCCTTCCTGTACTTTTGCACGGTCAGCGTGTTCCTTTTGAACTACTATCTCACGGCTCTGCATTTTGTGTGCTGCCTTTTCCAACCTGCACAGGAAGAATTGTGTGAAAACCCTCATTCTGTAGATGTTGACTCGGAAGATTTCCTGAGCTTGCCCCCTGAAGTAAAGCACGAGATCCTCACCGACATGAAGGAATTCACAAAACGAAGAAGGACGTTGTTTGAGGCCATGCCAGAGGTAATGCACAAGCCTTCCTTTTACCTTTTCAAGTGTGCGGAACAAAATCTTGCTCTGTTTAGAACAGATAAATCCCTGTTAGTAAACCCACTATCATCACGACAAGTACTTACGTAAAAATGTCAGAGTAATAGTTCTCGGTGTAGAGCAGCTTATTTAAACCATTGCATAAAATGTCAAAAATAGCAAAATCACAATTTAAGGTGGACGTAGGGCAGTCAAAATGAATGAATTCATAGCCGGAAGGGAATAGATTGAATGCTTCAAATACAGGATTTGCTCATTTTATTTTACTTAGTTTGCAAAATTTATATACTTCTTGATTGTAATAAACCTTCAAAGTGGTTTTGCTAACATTCAAAGGCCAGCTTATAGGCATGTGTCTTAAGTGCCCATTTATATATGGGAAGAGAAGGATGCTCTCCCAGTTCTCTGGGAAATGTCACCAAGATTGAACTGTAAGGAATCTGTCCTATCTGTTAAATGAATTTTGAGGCTCCATACACACTTACCTGCCAGTGAGCCCAAGTGAACTCAGTAAGACTTAGTTCCCAAGCAGACATGTAGTGTACTGTAAATCATAGAAATTGAGCTAAAATCATACACTGTAGAGCAAGGGTGGGGAGCCGCAGGCCTGTTGGTGACTTGTGGAAGTCAGTCAGTAGTTCACCACAACTCAACCAGTGTAATGTAGCAACAGCATGTAGAGCCCCAGCAGAGTCTTAAGAGATTTCATGCTCCCGACAGACAGTTTCTTCTAGGGACTCTGGAAAACAGCCACACAGCTCAAAGTCACAAAGTGTTTGTTGTCTCCAGACACAAGACAAAGCGAAACCCTAAAATCTACTATATACAGTTCTTCTGGTCTTTGAAGTAAATATACATATGTACAGAAGAATCTACTAGCATCATGGATAGCTCAGTTGGTTAGAGTGTGGTGCTGATAACACCAAGGTTTCAGGTTTGATCCCAGTATGGGACAGTTTCATGTTGCTGCATTGCAGGCGTTTGGACCAGATGATCCTCAGGGTTCTTTCCAGCTCTCAAAAAAAATTCAATGATACTATCACTATGCTAGCTAACACTGCTGTGTAAAACCCGCAGCCTCTTCTCCTGACTTCTCACAGATCCAGAGGCAGACCCTGACAGCAAATGGGAAAGGGCACGACAACCCATAAGGAAAGCAATGCCCTAGACACTATTATACCCGTCTCTACACATAGATATATTTTCTGAACCATTTGGAGGGCGAATGGCTCAGCAAGTCAACCTCGCTGGGGTTGCTATGGTAACCCAGTGCACCTGGCACCTTAGCTCAGAACATCCAGGTGTGGGGGGGGTATTGTGCTCTTCAAGACATGAGACCAAGCACTGTGTAATTTGACCCATTGTTCGCCTGACACCAACGAGGTCTCGGGGCTGAATGCAGTTCTCCACACTTCTCTGTCTGGCCCGCAGAACTCTCTCCAGGCAACACATTCCTCTCCCCAGGCTACACCATGTTGGGATACTGCCGGGAAGACGGGGGCATCAGGCAGGCCCCCAGCTGGCACCAGCCACCAGCCGGTCTCCCTTGGAACAGCATCAAACAGTGACACGAGCCTCAGATACGTTTACAAACCCGTGCACACTCTGTCAGAAGAATGTGTAAATCATCACACAGCAGATGAGGCAGACAGAAATGTGCAAGCATATTTACAGCATTTATTCAGCATAGTTCAGGAACAAAGGAAAACATGTCTGCATCCCTTCGTGTCCAGCAAAAACAGCAGTAAGCAAAAGCAACATACAACAGAAGTTCCCAGCAGACTATGCTGGACGTAAACAGGCATGTGATGCACAACAGTCATGCCTGGCCCTTTTAAGGTGGAATGGAACTACAGTATTTTTCGCTCTATAGGACGCACTTTTTCCCCTTCAAAAATGAAGGGGAAATGTGTGTGCGTCCTATGGAGCGAAGACGCCATAGCCCTGCGACCCTCTCCCGGCTGGAGAGGTGACGCGCGGCTATGGCAGGAGCCTCCATAGGCGCGCGTCACCTCTCCACCCGGGAGAGCGTGCGCGGGGCTAAAGCAACCCCCCGCGACCCTCTCCCGGCTGGAGAGGTGACGCGCGGCTGTGGCAGGAGCCTCCATACCCGCGCGTCACCTCTCCACCCGGGAGAGCGCGCGCGGGGCTAAAGAAGCCATAGCCCCGCGACCCTCTCCCAGCTGGAGAAGTGACGCGTGACTATGGCAGCAGCCTCTCCGCTGCGCCTTTCCGCTGCTCCCTGACCTGCTCTTTGGGGCTGGTGGTGGGCTTCCCCCCGCCAGCCCCAAAGCGCAGGTGGAAAGGAACCTGAAGCCTGGAGAGCGAGAGGGGTCGGTGCGCACCGACCCCTCTCGCTCTCCAGGCTTCCAAGGTAGCCGCCTGAACGCACCTTAAACGGCACCTTGTTTTAGAGCGGGAAAACAAGAGGGGGAAAATTCTCCCACTCTCTGCGCAGCGCCTCCTGCCACTTCGCTGAAGGGGCGCTGGGCAGAGAGCGGAATAATTTTTTCCCCTTGTTCTCCCCCCTCTAAAACAAGGTGCGTCCTATTGTCCGGTGCGTCCTATGGTGCGAAAAATACGGTATATCTAACACACCTCTCCGCCCTGACCTCTGCTGCACATTCTCATTTAGTGTTGTGTTTTTGGGTTTTTTTAGCCGGGCTGGAATGTGTCCTTGAACTTTGGTAGTGTCTCTGGCTTGCTTGCATGGAGGATGCAGTTAGTGTCTTTACAAACTGGCCTATTGTGTAAAGGTGAAATATTACACGGTTGCACTGCCCACTTTTGCCCCTGACTCGACCTATCACAGACATGTGGCCCCTGGAAGTGAATGTGGCCCTCAAACAGAGAAAAGTTCCTCACCTCTGATGTAGTGGGTAGCCTTACATTGTGTGCTCACAACCGGAAAACTGTAAGTGGAGCTGGCGCTGGTTTCTCGACTTCTAAACAGCTGACCCGTAAATAGATGTGTTTAGATATCTTTCACACATGTAACATTGGCCGCAGGGCACCCTGCTGTTTTCAGGCAACTGTTTTAAATCCCCCCCTTGCATAACCACTTTTTTTATATTGCAACTGTTCTTGGCTATTTAAAGCACTGCCAGGCAACCAGTTATTGTGTTTCCCTATTTAGGGTCAATAATGCTGTGATGATAGAATGCTCAGTCCTAACTCTCAGAGAAACGTTTGCCGTTAATTTGCCATTTTTATCTTGTTTCCATCACACACAGCATTCAAAGTGCCCTTATCAGTAGTGGCACCCGCCCTGTGGAACGCCCTCCCACCAGATGTCAAAGAGAAAAATAACTACCAAACTTTTAGAAGACATCTGAAGGCAGTCCTGTTTAGGGAAGCTTTTAATGTTTAATGGGTTATTGTATTTTAGTGTTTTGTTGGAAGCTGCCCAGAGTGGCTGGGGAAACCCAGCCAGATGGGCGGGGTATAAATAATAAATTATTATTATTATTATTATTTATTACTTATAGTTTGTTATTCATGCCCCACTTTTCTTCAAAACTGAACGATCAGAGCATGTTATGGTAAAACCATAAAAGTACATCAAAACATGTATAAAACGTATTTCAAACAGTAAATTTTACTATAAGGCCGGTATGATCTAATAATGTTTTATTTTCCCAGCAAGCCTACATTTTTGCATACTGGAAAGTAAGTTTGCAGTCTTGTATGCACTTACCTGGTCATTGAACGGAATAGGGCTGGCTTCAGAGTAGACATGCATGAGTATGCTCAGTGCCACTTGGAGTTTTTATTACTAAGTGAGGATTTGAAACTAAATCTCCTGGGTCAAAGTCCCATGGTCTGCTCATAAGACCCCCTGCTTGAATCCCAGGCTCCATTCTCAGCTGCAAGCTGCATTTCCGGGACCCAAAGATGTAGTGCTTGGTTCTCTTGTCAGGAAAGCTAGTCAATTAGCCACAAGAGTTTTTCTTGCTCCCCAAGACACCTTCCGCCCAGTGTGCCATTTTTGGTGTGCCATTTTTTTCTTGTTTATCCTCCACTGTGATACCATGAAGACAAAAGATTTTTGTGTGGCCCCTGAAGGCACTGCAAAGTTGTCCATTTCCTAAAACATATTGCATGTATATAAGTTTTTGATTTCTCCTCCTTTAGTACCCCATTGCGATCCTGTGATGCTAAAATGTGTTTTGTGGACCCCCTCCCCTATGAACCCTGTCCCTACCTCCTCCAGTTGTTTTTAACTGATCACTCCTGTGGGTCCCCTTTTGTTATTCATGATGTCGAAAGGTTTTTATTTTGCAAGGGCCCAAGAATGTGTCTTTAGAAAACAGAAAAAGCAAAGGGCTGTACTCGCTTTCACACTTCAGCCACAACTGCTTTGATAGGTGGTTCCTGAAGGGTTTTCCATGGTTCAGTATAGCTTAAAAGAAAGTTAGCCGTCTCTGCTGTGTTATATGAGGAAGAAATTCTGCGTCTTCTATTATATAACTATTCCAAAGTCAGTGGATCATTTTCAAAACTTTTTACATGTTAAATGGAACAAGCTATGCGATGGATATCATTGTTGACGTTCTAAAAAGAAAAATGTCAATTTTTTTTAACAAAACGTTGATGATAATGTCTCCTGATGGTTGAAATACCTCCTCTTCCTCTAACACAGTACATTTATTTGCCCTGGAAATACAGGAAGTTCAATTCGAGTTTATTGAAGTGTTGTTTTTGTTGTTGTTGAAGGAGTCCAGTGACTTCTCCCAGTATCAGCTCAAGGGATTGCTTAAGAAAAGCAGCTTGAATCGGCACATAGAAAAGGTGCAGAAGGAGATGAATGAACAGCACTCAGGCCAAATCCAGAGCCAGTACGAAGAAGACGGGGGCTTCTTGAAAGAAGTGGAAACCAGGAGGGTTGTTTCGGAAGACACCTCTCACTATATCCTAATAAAAGGTAGTAGGGCAATAACGTTTCCTTCCATGAGAAAATTAAATGTACAGTGCTATTAAAATTAAAGCAGTTTCATAACCACAACAAACTTAATTCATTAAACCAGTTTAATAACTGCGGAATAACTTATGTTGTCTATGCTCTGGTAACCATGTTTGCACATAGGGATGCCTCTGAAGGTGGTTCGGAAGCTTCAGCTGGTACAGAATTCAGTGACCAAGTTGCTGAGAGTTTAAGGCTAATCTTGGCCCGACAGCACTGGCTGCCACTTAGCTTCCGGGCCCAATTCAGAGTGCTGTTTTTGACCTATAAAGCCTTAAATGGCTAAGGACCGCAATACCTGAAGGGCCGCCTCTCACCCATATAAACCGCCCTGGAATCTGCATTCACCACCTGAGGCCCTTCTTCCTGTGCTTCCTCCAGCTGAGGTCTGGAGGGTGGCAACACGAGAACGGGCCTTTTCTGTGGTGGCTCTGCTTTTGTGGAATGCTCTCCCGAGGGAGCTTTGCCTGGCGCCTTCATTATATATTTTTAGGCACCAGGTGAAAATGTTCCTCTTCAGCCTTTGGTTGATTCATATTCTATAGTCTTTTAAATGTGTCTGTGAGAAGGGTGGATGGGTATTGTTTTGCTATTTTGTATTACTTATTTACTTGTTTTTATCGTGCATTTTATTCTGTGAACCACCCAGAGATCTTATGATGACAGGTAGTATAAAAAGGTAAAGGGACCCCTGACCATTAGGTCCGGTCGTGGCCGACTCTGGGGTTGCGGCGCTCATCTCGCTTTATTGGCCGAGGGAGCCGGCGTACAGCTTCTGGGTCATGTGGCCAGCATGACTAAGCCGCTTCTGGCGAACCAGAGCAGCGCACGGAAACGCCGTTTACCTTCCCGCCAGAGTGGTACCTATTTATCTACTTGCACTTTGACGTGCTTTTGAACTGCTAGATTGGCAGGAACAGGGACCGAGCAATGGGAGCTCACCCTGTTGCTGGGATTCGAACCACTGACCTTCTGATTGCCAAGTCCTAGGCTCTGTGGTTTAACCCACAGCGCCACTCGCGTCCCATAACGGGTGGTAAACAAATCCTATAAATAAAATAAAAGTCATCACTCGGCTTGTATGTGGTTTTAATCCCACAGTCTTTCTTTATAAACCCCCTCCTACCCTTGTATTAACATATGAATAAACGGTGATGATCCCTTTTCTCTCAGGTGTCCAATCCAAAGGCGATGCCCCCAGAGATATGAAAACAAAGTCTGCCAGCCATTCTTCTGCAGGGTTTCAAGATTCAGAGTCTAGAGGGAATATTAAGGAGGCTCAGGTTAACAGGGAGCCCCCTCTAGAGGATCTCGTAAAGGCCGAACCAACCAGCAGTTCTTCTCTAGCTCCTCCTTCCCCCAGAACCGTTCTTGCTATCCAAGCTGCCATGCTGGGAAGCAGTTCAGAAGAGGAGCTGGAAGGCGACAACAAAGATCGGCTTGATGGGGATGAAGGCAGGTCCAGCGCTCATTCTGACGCCAGCAACATGTCCCCAAGGACACTGAGGGCTATTCAGAATGCTTTATGTGAGGAGGAGGATGCTGAAGCATCTTTTTGCATCCGCACTGGTGGCAGTCGAGTGGGGAGACCTGCGAAGGATATTCTTGCCAGTAGCTCGGATGAGGAGGGCCAAGTACCTGAAGATCGGCGTGAAAAAGAGCCTCCATTTTTATCTGTCGGGCATTCAGAAGGCAAACTCATTAGCCAAGACAGTGAATTGGGTCAAAGGAAGGATCTCTTGGAGAAGGATCAGAGCGTACCTGAAATCGTATGCACTCCTTTTATGGAAAAAGTACCTTCTGTGGCAGATAAGGAAAAAGGAGGAATGGGAACCTTGACTTCCACAACAGGCACAACTTCTGGGAAAGATGAAGGTATGGATATTGGCACAGAGCGGCGAGAAAAGCCTTCGCCGCAGACTCCATCAGTTGTCCCAAGCCATTCAGACTTTGCAGAGGTAGCCGAAAATGGCAAAGCTGAACATTTAGTGGAATTGGTTCAGCCGTCAGGGAAACAAGCCTCTGAAGGTCAGCACCATGCACTCCCGTTTACTTCAGAAATGGAAAACCTCAACAGAGAAAGAAAGGAACTTCAATCACAGTCCGAAGAGAGTGATTCTGATGGTATGTGGTTGTTAAAATATATGCATATGATAAAGGCGGAACATAGGAACAAACATAAACATGACAGAATGTAAGAAGGGTTCTGTGGAATGCCCTGGGCAGGGTAGCTCAGATGCATTCATTTTTGGTGATCTTTCAGGGGCAAATTAAAAACGGTTTTGTTTTGGAAGGAAGGCAACTGTTGAATTCTGCTCTCCCACCCAGATTTTAATTGGACTAATTGATGCTTATGAAGTTGTTTTTAAATATTTTGAACCACTTGGGTTTTACTTTAAGAAACTTGCCAGAAGAACAGAGGCAAAGAAGCCAATCATTCTCACTTTTTCTTTTCTTTTTAATGTTGATCAGGTAGCTTCATTGAAGTGGATGCCGAAGTGAGTGGTGAACCTCAGGACGAAGCATCAGAGGTGTCCCTTGCTTCCGCTGATGAGGAGGAAGAAGTGTTGTCTGCAGAGGATGTGAAAGGGGCTGATGAACGTCCCATGGGCAGCCTAACAGAAGACACTGGCGAGGATTCAGAGCTGTCTATACAACAGGATGCTGAAATTGAAGGCAAGGAGGATGCCGTTAACGAATGGCAGGATATTAGTATGGTAATTATTTTGTTGTCAGTAACGAGGAAAGAGCTGTATTCCCAGGGAATACAACAATTCTGTTCAGTTGTTCCATAACATTTATTTATTTAATGAGAAAGATTTGTTGTTGTTTAGTCGTTTAGTCATGTCCGACTCTTCGTGACCCCGTGGACCAGAGCACGCCAGATTTGTAGAGTTATTTGAAAGATTTTGAAAGATTTGTAGAGTTATTTGAAAGAGTACAAAAAGGATGAATTGGAAGTCAGTAGGAACAGAGACTATGACATCCATGAAACCCCCCTTCTTATGACTGGTTTGCTGCCTGTACTTTTTCAGATTCTGCCTATAACTGAAAATTAGAAATAGGCTATTTTTTGGGAAAAACCCCTTCTTAAAAACAATGTGTCAGAATTTCAGATTTGACGATGCATGCGTACAGAACTGTACCAACAATGTCTTCTGCTAAATTTCCTTTCTTTGGGTAGGGTTCCTCTGTTTTTGCTCTGCTAAATGCAGAATTTGGACTTGTTTGGTGCAGAATTTTATATTTCTGGGGGTTGCTAACAATCCCAAGCATAGGTTTCTGCTGTAATTATGCCTACTACGAACTTAAACTAACATACATCGATGCCTTGGGGCTTAATGGAACTTGGATCTTCCTTTACGTTTACAGGAGGAGTTGGAAGTCTTGGAAACAAACCTTTCTGCTGAGCAAAATGCTCTAAAGGCCCAGAAGCAACAGCAGGAGCGTATTGCTGCCACTGTGACAGGACAGATGTTCTTAGAAAGTCAGGTAATGTATTTATCATCCCTTCTTGTTTTCAGTAGCCTTTAAAGATTCCCATTTTCCCAAAGGGAAAACTGAGAAATGTTGGCAAGAGTATCCAGTGAAGTTCAAGTTCAGCTCTCTTTACACTGGGTTACGCTGGCTTTGACTGTGACCGGGAAAGAGGCGAGGGAGGGAGAGTACGAACTTTTGTTTAAACTTGAGGTATGAATATTTTCCTTTCCTTATTGCATTTGAGCAATGCTCACATGATCAGTTTCACTGAATTATTTAACAGCTGCTACAATATTCTATAGAGCGATAATTTATTGCAAAACCCTACCACCACCTATATCAAGAGACAAGCTTGCTTGACTCATTTCAGTGTTGTGTGCCTAATTTGAACAACGGGGATTTAAGAAGGAAGAATAAACTGGTATTTCTTAAAGTTGAGCACAGCAAATGAATATCTTTGTCCCTTCCAATTCCACAGTTCTGTGATTCTGTGAGATAAAACTGAGAAACATTTGTGAAAATAAATTCCCTCCCATTACATACCAGGCAGGTGCCATCTCTGTTGTCTCCTCATCACCTTTTGAAGACCTCCCATAAATCTTTAAATTGAGTGTTTTACCCCAGTCTACATCTCTATTGGATTTTACTTTAAAAAATAAATAAATGCTCTTTCAAATACATTTTTATTGTTAAATTGCTTTGAGATCTTTCACAGGAACGGGATTAAAATAAATGGAACGAAATAAATAAAACAAGAGGAAAATGTCAACATTACATCATAAGTTAGAGGCATCCTACCCGCCCACTCCACAAGCACACACATTCTCATGTTAGTAATTCCTTCACATGTTAACTCTGCATGACTTGGAAGAACAAACCGCAGAGAGAGATGTCAGTGATAAAAGCTACAAATTGCCTTTTTGTTTCTGTTTTCCACTGTGCAACTTAAATGTATCATATTGAGTTAGGCTGTTGGCAGAAAGGGTTAGCAAGGGATGTGTACAAACAGATTGAATGCAGCTCTTATACTAACCCCGCTAGAAACTAAAGTAGAGCATTAGCAAAATAAGTGATTATTGATGTGTTGCCAAGACACACGTTAGGGAAGGAGGGGTGGAAATGGGAAAAGTCCTTATGTATTTTTCTTAGAAAGCTGGAAATAGTGTATCTGTTCCATCTCATGCAAATCCAGGCTTAACTGACATATCATATAGCTGCAGATGCAGCAGATACAAGCTTGGAACATCTCCATGACAAACAGCTGTCTGCAGAAGATTTATTTGCCCTGCTCACATAGTCAGTGTTCTTACATATTTTTGACCTTTCCCTCCCCAGTAAAACTAACGCTGCACTCAAAACCAGTCACTTACTGTCTTCTAAGGAAAAAAATTATCTACCAGAAACCACAATCACTGGCATCGTTTGTAAGTTGGGTGTGATGGCTTGCATGTGTGAATGACCCATTATACATGTAATAATGCACTTCCATGTTGCCTGATATTGCCTCCGATGCAGTGCTTTCCAGTGGAGCTGGTTCGCACATTCACCTGCCAGTAATTGAGTGATACCTGTGGGAGAGAAGTACAGTGGTACCTCTGGTTATGAATTTAACTCGTTCCGGAGGTTCGTTCTTAAGCTGAAATGGTTCTTATCCTGAGGCGTGCTATCGCTAATGGGGTTTCCTGCTTCGCATGCACCAAAAGCATGCGATTTCCATTTGCATCCTGGGGCAAAGTTTGCAACCAGGAGCAGCTACTTCCAGGTCAGCGGAGCTCGTAACCTGAAGCATTCATAACCAGAGGTACCACTGTATTGAGTTTGTTTCTCCGTTCTCTCAGGAACTTCTGCGCCTCTTTGGCATTCCATACATCGAAGCCCCTATGGAGGCAGAGGCTCAATGTGCCGTCTTAGACCTCACGGATCAAACCTCGGGGACAATCACGGATGACAGCGACATTTGGTTGTTTGGAGCACGACATGTGTACAAGAACTTCTTCTCTCAAAACAAGTATGTGGAATATTACCAGTACGTGGATTTCCAGAATCAGCTAGGTAAGACCAAAAAACCCCGGCTTATGCAGAAGATTTGAATTGCTTCTTTTTTTTAACCCTCTAATTGAAACTGCAGTTTTATTATTACGATAGTGTATCAACAATTTCGCTGTTATACAGCAGATAATACAAATACATTTCCTTGTTCCTCTGTTCGTTCTTCTGCTTCGGAGGATTATAGAATTAGTGACAAGCGTTTTGAATTCAGGGGGTGACCTGCATAACACTGCTCTGTTAGTTCCACTGGCTGGAGATGTTCTGTAACTGGTTGATCCTTGTGGCTGCTGGTGTTGGTCCCTCTTAATTAACACTCTTAATCTTTCTGATGTTTGGCTTCCCAGATGAGGAATGAGTCATGTCTGCTCAGTAGTTAGAAACAATTGAGACACAGCATTTAGTCGGAGTAGCCTTAAAACCTGTCAGGTTTCTTGAACTAAAAGCAAGTTCTCTCGTTAGCCTGCACTTGGAGCTTTTGTATAATTTATTTAAACTAGCTTTTGCTGCCCGTGGATAGGGTAGAATAATTATTACTTGGTCTGAGTGGGGCAGCTTCGGTAAAGTGTGGTACCAACGTTAGCATCCTTTGGGCACCAGGTTGACATACCTTTTCTTGCAGGCATTTGAAAGAATGATTAACATGCTTCTCTCTCTCTCTCTCTCTCTCTCAGTGTAGGAGTGTGTATTGCTATTTTATTGTTAAACTTGATAGCTGTTTTTACTTGCAAGCCACAAGACATTTGTTATTAGGAGATGTTGATAATAACTTGAATTAGATCAATTGTTAGCAATAGTTTGTGAATCTTTGCAGCTCTTATACATGTTTTCAGTGCCTGCTCTTGCATGAAGATGATTCATGCTAATTCCAACCAGTAGTTTTTTGGGCACTCTGTTGATTTTGCTGATACGTAGCAGATCTCAAACCTGGTTGCCCAAGATTTCTGCTCTTTGTGTGTGGAAAAGGTTCAGGACTGAACTTCGTAGTACACACCATAAAAGCATCACTGAGCTGTTGCACCCCCCTTTTTTTCTTAACAAAGTTAATGTATATTTTTTAGTTTAAGTGTGAACTTGTGAATTCTGTCACACATGATTTGCTTATTTCCCTCCCTTCAGGCTTGGATCGAAGCAAGTTAATTAATCTAGCCTATCTGCTTGGTAGTGATTACACAGAAGGAATTCCTACTGTTGGCTGTGTAACAGCAATGGAGATCTTGAACGAATTTCCTGGACGAGGAATGGAGCCTCTCTTAAAACTTGTGTAGGTATTTAATTTTTTTTGCAGGCTGTTGTCTTGCTTTCTCTCTCCCTCTCTCTCTCTCTCTCTGTATGTGTGTGTTCTGGTCTGAAGCATTATGAGCTAGGATGCCTGGCTAATGCAAAGGGAAATATTAGTATAACACAGAAACAATCATGAAGCCGTTTAAATTTCTTGTAATTACTGTGATTCTCTGCATTTATGGCAGAACATGTTCGTTTGTCATGGCAAACCATGGTTTCTGGCTTTCGCATGCTGCCAGGTTGCTCCTGCTTTGCCTCTCTCCTGGTGCAAACAGGAGAAATAAAGCAGAAAGCTGCAGTTAAGCACAGAACCATGGTTTGCTGCTCTCTAACAAGCCATAATCTGAGAATCAACAGCAAACCATGGTTTAAGGCTGTCTACTGATTCATGTATAATGGGCTTTTGATTTCTCTTTGACGTTCTTTATGCTTTTGTCTTCCACGAACGGAAAAAGCATTCACTGCTCTTCTGCAGATGTAATGCCTTTCCCAAACTGATTTCAGCACATGGTCATACCTGGTCACCACCCTGCTGCACACTGGGGCAAACTGAGGACCTCCATTTCACATTGCACAATGCAAGGAAATGACTTCTGTATTGGCTGTGTGCTCATTGTGTACTAAAAGCTGTTTTGGTTGCTGTAGTCCCTATACCTGAAGGGGCCATAAGCTCTTCAAAACTGAAGCTTCCCTTGTCACTTTGACAGGTGACAGTCCTGACCAACCCAACACATTCTCTCCCTGTGTGTGTGAGAGAGATTTAAACATCTATTTCTGTTTTCTCAGGGAATGGTGGGCCGAGGCTCAGAAGTATAATAAAACGCGTCCCAATCCGTATGACACCAAAGTGAAGAAAAAAATGCGGCAGTTGCAGCTTGCACCCGGTTTCCCAAATCCTGCAGTAGCAGAGGCTTATCTGCATCCCGTGGTGGATGAGTCGAAAGGATTATTCGTTTGGGGAAGACCTGACGTGGAACAGATAAGAGAATATCCTTTCCCCCGTCTGTTTTCTCTGTTCTCTTGATAAGCTGTGCTTCGAAATGCTCCGGCAGAAATGTTTGTGAAACGTGCAACAAATGGGGTGCTGTGTTGCATGAAAGAGCTCACATGGTTTGCTAACACAATTCTGTGGTGCGGAGGGGATAGAAATCTCTCTCTCAATGCAAGTGTCATCCAGAAGCAGCTAACCGATTTGCCACCTCTTGTGTGCTTCCTAATGCACAGAGTTTCTTCAGTTAGCTGTCACCAAATGCAGATGTGTGGTGAATGAAAGATACTACTTGAAAAACAGCAAGTCAAAGAACTGCAGTCTTTGCGTGTGAAAAGTGCAGCGATACATGTATAAAATTAATAGGAAAGGGCTTGAGAATATCCCAGATTTGCATCATAAAATGTAGTAGTTGTTAGGGGGTTTTCTGCTTTTAAATGCTCATTGTGCTGCTACATAAAACTATTACCGTATTTTTCGCTCCATAAGACACACTTTTTTCTTCCTAAAAAGTAAGGGGAAATGTCTGTGCATCTTATGGAGTGAGTGAGTGGTCCCTGGAGCTGAATTGTCCAGGGGCAAAAAGCAGATAATGCTTTTTTTTGAAAGAGGGATGTGGGTGTTGAAACAAAGCCGCTGATCGTTTGCCAATCGGGGAGAGAGATAAGGGATGCTAGCAGTAAAGGAGGCTGCCTGGGAGCGGATAGGTAAAGACAGCAAACTTGCAAAGGGGGGAAACAGGAAAACTAAAGAAATAAGGAGAGAAATTAGAAGAAAAGGAGGAGCAAAAAACTGCTCCAGCTACGGAAAAGACTCTAAGGCAAACAAGAGGGAAGGGAGTGTTGAAAGGAAACAGCTGATTGGTGGGATCGGAAGAGAGATAAGGGACCCTAGCGGAGGCTGCCTGGGAGGGGGGAGGTAAAAGTCCATGGATCCTCAGGATTTTTACATTGGGTCACCCCAAATTAACCATCAGATCACATAGCATGTCCATGGCTACAGCCTGCACCAAAAAAAATCACGCACCCACTGTTGCGTGGGGCCACAATGGCGCAACAACATGGTTACAAAGCACGGATCCACATGGATCCTCAGGATTTTTGCATTGGGTCACCCCAAATTCACCATCAGATCACATGTCTGTGGCCACAGCATGAACCACAAAAATCATACATCCACTGTTTCATTCAGAATATTTTTTTCCTTGTTTTCCTCTTCTAAAAACTAGGTGCGTCTTTTGGTCCGGTGCGTCTTACGGGGTGAAAAATATGATACTTATAGACTTCCAAAATACAAGGTTGTATCCAGCTCTGTTTGGGTGGCATATCCCTGTTCATCCCAAAAATCTTCTGCAAAGGATACCTCAGTCCTCTGGATCAGATTTTGAAGGGTGTGCAGGGGAGCAGTGGCTGCAAGAGATTGGCGTGGAGGAAGAAGGTCTCTTGCACAAGTTGCAGCTTGTTGTGGAAGCAGAATGGCAGCATTTGACACAATCCACACAATTGCAAATCCTGTTTTCCTGGATGTGTTTGCTGCTTTCAGGAACTTTCATTCATGCTTTCATTTCCTTTGAATTTCTATTAGCCCTTGACTCAAAACACATTTTGCCAAAGTCGTTTTGGCTGGACCAAGTTGAAAACAGACGAAGTCCTGTTGCCTGTCCTCAAGCAGCTGAATGCACAGCAGGTATCAGTAACACGCACAAATGTGTGTCTGTGGGGGTGTTGAAACTTGTTTTGCTACATCATCAAAAAGCTGTCTCCATATGCCCTGATAAACCCTGGCAAGAACAGTTAGAATGGATATCTAAGCCCCATAAAGGTAGAAAATTAAATCATCACCTACAAATATGTCTATGAAATTCACTGAAAGTCAGATAAAGAAAGAAATGATGAATTTAAATCCCATGAATAAATTGCTCGGGGCAGACTCAAAATGCAGACAAGAGTGAGAGCACAACTGAGTATTTTTAATATTTCAGAACTGGTGTATTGTAGGTGAAATGAATGGTTCACTTTTTAGAACATGTTTATCCCATCTTTTCTCTGGATCAGAATTTGGGTAGGCTCTGTTTCAGGGATGTGGTCCTCCCCTCATCCCCAACCATTACTGTCTAGGGCTGATAGGAATTGGAGTCCAACAACATCCCTCTTCTATATTAGCGGCCACTGTTTTTTTGCCATTGTGTGTGCTGGTGCTTGCTGCGTTACAGATGTGGCTCATTGTATCTTGGTGTAGTTTTGCCCCTACTGTGCCAGGGAACAAGTAGAAGACTTGAAAATATTTTTTCCAGCACCAGGCCTATGAACCCTCATTTTTCCATTTCATAACTTCCACTAACTTCTGCTGCCCATGCCATAGGTTGGCCACCCATGTTTCAGGTGGATGTTGCAAATTTAAGAAACTATGATGTCCTTGTTTTACTCCTGTTAGACTCATCATGGGGTTTTTTGTGGGTAGCCTTCTGAATTGGTTGCAGTACCATAGGTGCTGCTATCAAACAGCTTACTTTGATATTAAGGATTGTTTGGAAACTGAAGGACCAGCACTGACCTCGTATTCACCTAAAGACACAGGCCATTTAATGGACCTGGCTGATGAATCTTTTAGCTGGCTCAATGAGTTTATTATCTTTGAAGAAGGGGTGCGGGTTTAGGTTTGCAGGTGAACATTACATAGATCTCAAGCAGTTTAAGTGGTAAGATGCTTTGAGCTGAAAACAGAAGCCAGATAAGTACCAGAAGCCTGGAGACAGTTATAAAGGGATTAGCATTTGGTTTGTGCTCAGACCTCTTGATTTCTAAGCCCAGGAGTTGGCAGGAACGGTCTTCCCACAGGTGGCTAGGAAATTTGCCAGGATCAGTGAGGCTCCTCTTCCTTTCCAACAAGTTATTTTCAGACCATAACTGGTGACATAAATTTGTAAGCAAACATGTTGATAACAGATGATGAGTCCTAATGTTGAACAGACAAGAGGGCTCATCCAGATGCTATCCTGTCACGTTCTGTGCCACCTGGAATGTGACTAGTTACCTTTTTCTGAAACTCCTTTGTTCAGTGATGAAAACCAACCGTGTAGAATGGCAGGGCACTTCCCTAGCTGTGCAGAATCATAATCTCTGCACTTAGAGCTGCCTATCTGGAGAGAGTAGTCAGCGTTCAGTATATCAGCCTGTGTAGAAATTGCATGAGACCCCACAGGCAGAGAACCTGGTTTTTATGCAAATTATATGCAAATACCATCTACATAGAAAATATGCAAATGAACAGCAGTCTTTATTGCATGTTTATTAGGAATTCTGGATTACTTAGACACTTTATCTCTTTCAAAACGAAACCATCCAGCCCCAAACCCCATAAAACCACAAACTGCAAAATGCAGTATTTTAAGGATAAACTGTGAACTATGTGAAGCTGTGAACTATATGAACTGATCCATTTACTCACCAAAGGTTAATCTGAATGAACAGATCTTCACCCTCCTACTATGAAAGATATCAGTAGCATGTTCTGGTGGACCTGTCAGGAAAGAAGTTTCACAACTGAGGTGCCGCTAACTGAAAGTTCTTGAGTAGGAACTTGCAATCTACCTTATACTGAGCCAGATCATTGGTCCATCTAGTGCCAGCAGTGCTCCAGGATTTCAGACAGTTCTCTTCCACCTCTACATGGCGATGCCTGGGATTGAACCTGGAACCTTCTGCATGCAAAGCAAATGGTCTACCACTGAGCTATGGCCATTTCCTGAGTCTGGTGGATCTTATAGCTTGCTGGGTGGAATCTCAAGAGAGGACTTCCCCATAGATCTTCATTGGTACAGTGGGCCTCAGTTGGCTTGATAGGCCCAGGCAATATAGAGGGCTGAACTTAGATGCCCTGTGTCTTTTCCCTATTGCAATTAGCCTATGCCATAATTCCTTAACATCAGTTTTGGGGATGCCCCCTTTTCTCTTCTTTGTAGACTCAGCTCCGTATCGACTCCTTCTTCAGATCAGCCCAACACGAGAAGCAAGCCATCAAGAGTCAGAGGCTTCGCCGGGCTGTGACTTGCATGAGGAGGAAAGAGAAGGAAGAAGAACAAAATGAAGTCCTGCAGGCGACTGCAGTCATGGAGCAAGAACGCAAGCGGAGGAAAGGGAAGGATCCTGTTCGAGGTGCGAAGCAAGGACTGGCTGGAACACAGGGCCGGCGGGGCAAGAGGAGAAAAACCCCACAGCTGAAAGGGGAGGGTTGTGGAGGGGGAGGCTTCGTAGGGGAGGTTCAGCTCTCGGAGGCTGAATCGTCCAGCGAATCGTTGGGCGAAGAGTCGGAGAAGGAAGCCTCCAAAAGGTGCAAAAAAGGAGGAAATGCCCTGGTGCTTGAAGCGGACACAGCCAGCTTGGAGATTGAAGCCAAGCGGGACGAAGTGGGGAACAGCAGCTCTAGTGCCGAGGAAGAAAAGCCTCTGGTCACAGCTAGGCCTGTATTTGAGGGCAAGAAGGCAAGGGGCAAGTCTTCCAGGGGAAGACGTAAGAAATAGTGCTAGCTAGCAACAGATAGGGAATTCTGAAAATCCTGTTTGGTATATAGCGCAATGAAATCTTCGCTAGCCAGGAATTGCTCTCCCACCTTCATTATCTTACTCTTGTATATATCAGCACGAACCTCCATGATCTTATTTTTGTATATATTAGCACTATTTATTAAATAAGGGCTTCTCTTTTTCTAATAGCGATTACGAGCTGGAATGTTTAAACCTCTTTTAAGAGGATAATATCAATGTCTGTTTTCTCAAGAATGCTTCCAGGAGAATAAAGAAATTTGCCTCCCTTGAAGGTTCTCAAGGTGATTTTGTAATGGTGTATGTGTTTTTCATCATGGAAATTGAGTCGTTTTATAATGCAGTCAACCTGTCAGTCAGCTTCACACTTCATGAAATGCGAGCAGCAGCGTACCATACAGGGTTTCTGCATTCCGCCAGAAGAAAATACTTTGGGCAGCTTCAACTCCTCATACCGTGCTGTTCACCTATATTAAAAAATCATTTCAAGCATGTCATCCATTGCAGAGCTATATCTGATGGGACTGGTCTTTCTCCAATACAAGCTACAGATAGCTAGTTGTATCCTAACAGCATAGCTAATAGAGAACTTAACAAATAAATTCAGAAGGAGAATTGGCTTTGCATAGTGGCTGAGGAACGAATGAGGAAGATCTATGCTATGACCTTGCTATGGGCCATGTCAGCTGCTGTATTTGGGGACAGGCAGGAATTTTTCCACTTGGCAAACTGGACCTGGCCATTTGGTTTTTGCCTGCCTCATAGCAATCGTCACAACTTTGTGAGGTTAGGCATTGGGTAGGCCTTGACTTGGCTGGAGGGGAGGTTGTAGCTTCTTCTTGTCCCTCCTTGGTGGACGGGATGCGGTTAAAGTGATCTGGGAGGAGTAGCTTCTGTCCGACGCCAAGACAGGGGCTAGAACCATAGCAGCGTTCCAACAGGGACCCCTTGAGGGGTCATAAAAAAGGTAAAGGGACCCCTGACCATTAGGTCCAGTTGTGGCCGACTCTGGGGTTGCGGTGCTCATCTTGCTTTACTGGCCAAGGGAGCCGGCGTACAGCTTCGGGGTCATGTGGCCAGCATGACTAAGCCGCTTCTGGCAAACCAGAGCAGCGCATGGAAACGCCGTTTACCTTCCCGCCAGAGCGGTACCTATGTATCTATTTGCACTGTGACGTGCTTTCGAACTGCTAGGTTGGCAGGAGCAGGGACCGAGCAACAGGTGCTCACCCTGTTGCGGGGATTCGAACCGCCAACCTTCTGATTGGCAAGTCCTAGGCTCTGTGGTTTAACCCACAGTGACACCCGCGTCCCTTGAGGGGTCATAGGGCCCCCTCAATATGTGGTTTACCCTTAGATGAGCTTCCAGCAGATGGGCTGGAGTGGTGCAATTTGACCTCACCCAATGCCAGACCATTTACATCTGTAACTAATAAAGTTCTGGCCTATTTGAACTCATAGACCTATATGCTGTTGTCTTGTGTGCTTATTCACTCCCTAGGGAACTGGGGTCATGGAGTCAGGGCATGCAACTTGCCTCTGCCACAAACTCAACTAGGCAAGCCACTGTGACTCAGTCTGCCCATAAATGGGGCAGGGATGAAGGAGGGTGGAAAGTCCACAAGTTAGGGAAAGAAGGAGAGAAAAGCAGAGGCACCACTATTACCTGTTCCAAAGGGATCTAGCTAAGACTAGCTAAGACTGAAGTCTATTCCCACAGGAACCCACAAGATCAAACAGGCTTGAAAAAGTATAGAGCAGCTTCCTGAAGAAACCCAAAAAGCTGAACAACAGGTTGTGAGAGGAATACACAGTTAAAGAGAAAGGCTTCTTTGAAGGGAGTTGACCTCTCAGGATGATTGCATTGAGAATGAGGTTGGAGAGAAGGGACCTTAAAAGAAAAAAAGGAACTAAGGTAAAAGAATAAAGGTAAAGGACCACTGGATGGTTAAGTCCAGACAAAGGCAACTATGGGGTTGCGGCGCTCATCTCGCTTTTCAGGCCAAGGGAGCCGTGTTTGTCCACAGACAGCTTTCTGGGTCATGTGACCTTCATGATTCAACAGCTTCTGGTGCAATGGGACACTGACAATTGCCAGAGTGCACAGAAATGCCGTTTACCTTCCCGCCACAGTGGTACCTATTTAATTTCAAGCGTGCTTTCAAACTGCTAGGTTGGCAGGAGCTGGGACAGAGCAATGGGAGCTCATCCCATCGCAGGGATTTGAACTGCCGACCTTCTGATCAGCAAGCCCAAGAGGCTAATTGGTTTAGACCACAGCGCCACCCACTCCCCTTACAGTACTAAGTCAACCGCACCAGAGTTGTAGGTTCATCATTAGGCATTCTTAAGCCAATTGGCACATTAGCTAGATGGCCAAGGTGTTGTGTGCCAGAAAACAGAAAGGTCAAATTGTTCTTCCACACCAATGCCTGCTCCCATCAAGATAATTATCACTTCCCTTCCCCAGCTAGAGATATTTACATTCTCCCCCAAGCAAATTAAATGCAAAGACAATGCCATTGTGTTTAGCTTGGACCTGAGAAGGGTAGATTTCTTTCCCTAGCAGGAACTTTTATTGTTGCCATCAAGCAGAAAGGCCTTTGCTGCATGATATTTTATCACCGGAAAGTTCAAGCATGGCATAGATCAAGGTACCCAGAAATTGCATTACCCGTCTTGCAGAGATGAACCCTGAAGGTGACTTTCATAAGATCTGGCTCACCGTTCTGTCGAGTGTAGTGTTGCGTAACCGTAGCAAATTCTTCCTCTGAGGCGTAAGATTTTATAGAACGTGTCCCACCTCACCAGTGTGCTGGCCATTAATCTTTTGCTGCTCAGCACAGTCCCGTCTCACTGGTCCTCTCTCAAGTCCCTGGAAGATGTTTTTATTACCGAGTTGAACAACAGTTGCGTTGGTAGCCTGTGCTTGAATTAATCCCCGCAAAATTGCAGAAAATGCCCTTGCTTAGAAGATGATACAGTCTTGACAGAGATGCTGCAAAGGGAGAAGTGTGTGAATAGTGGAACTATTAAAGAAGTACATCCCTATGCTTGTGCAAGAGAGAATATTTGAAGACACAGTAGAATCTGCTGGGGGGAAAGCTGCAGATAAAATGTGTTACTAGAGGCATTTCGAAATATGTGTTACTAATATAAATACGATCATGTAAGTGAGTGTGTTAATTCCTCCTGTCAAAGTGAACCTTGTCATTGTGCAAATCTTCTGCCTCCGTTTGCTGATAGCAATGGCATGTTTGTGTTTATAAGTGCTTGTAGCCGCAGTTGCTGGCATGGTTTGAGTGGACAAACCAAAATCCTTTAGGGGAGGAAGTGAAGCTCAGTGGAATAAATCATGTTGTTTGCATGTCCTGGATTTAGGTCCTGGTATTTGCAGGATCGAAGATCAGGGTGCACATCACTGAAAGGACATCCGCTGACAGCAAGATAAGACAATTCTGAGCTAGGAATACTGTCACACGTTGCATGAGGCAGCTTTTTTGTTGCTGTGGGATGCCAAATTTGGGCCAAAGGTCTTCAGCCAGGGGTAGGCAACCTAAGGCCTGGGGGCCGATGCGGCCCAATCGCCTTCTCAATCTGGCTCACGGATGGTCCGGGAATCAGCATGTTTTTACATGAGTAGAATGTGTCCTTTTATTTAAAATGCATCTCTGGGTTATTTGTGGGGCATAGGAATTCATTCATCCCCCCCCCACATGCTCTGAGGGACGGTTCCTCACCTTTCAGCCCATGGCTGAAAAAGGTTGCTGGACCCCTGTCTTCAACTATACTTCCTCCCTTTTAACCCTGCAGTTTAAGTTCCAACAAATGGACAGACATTGGGGAAAGTCTTTAGTCAAAGTATACAGAGCAGCACAAGTATTTAGAACACAGTAAATCAAACACGGAAATTCCCAGTGGTGGTGGTCAGTTCTGAAGGGGTATAAATGCAACCTAGATTTAGCAGGTCTAGAGGCAGCGAACATCATAACAAAACTGTCAATACGTAAAAAGGTTTATCCCCCAATCCATGTGTATCCAGCTGTCAAAGAACATACAACTCAGGGCTGGGGAAATCTCTGTCTTTCAGATGGGAGACTATCTTTGGATCCAGTCCAAAGTTTTGTTGTGAGTCCAGGCATGCTAGGCTCACATGCCCCCAAGAAAGCCAGATGGGAAGAAGCCCAGACTAGCACGCGCGCACACACCCTTATTACACCTGGGATGAGGAATTCCATATATTGGAGTGGAGGAATGTTCTCCATCTTTTGCACCACACCAAACCCCATCTTCCCCCTGTTCCAGCTTACTCTGAAAAGAGAAAAGGCTAAAAAACAACAACCACGTACACCAAAATCCTACCTCACTTTCAAGGATGCTACAACCTGAGTTGTACTGCAGCGGCTTCACAGCAGTCACAGTTCTCTGGATCATCTCCCATGGGGAAGTCGAAGGTATCCCCTGACTGTCTAGGTCTTGGGCTATTCCGGTGATTCAGTGACGACTGCTGGATCGTCTATCCAGTCACTCAATGGAGTCAGAAAATAGGAACATGTGGTGAGACCCTCAGTTCACTGGGGGAGTAACTTCTGGATGCTGGATCCATGGAGCCAACAGGAAGGAAAAGACCTTGCTAGGCCACTGTTGTGCCCTGGGATGTGGGAGCAGTAACAAAGGCTCCTAAGCACTGCTGCTCTCCGGCTCTGTGGGGCAGGCAGCGAGCAGGACTTAAAAGGCAAGTGAAGGAAGAGACAGGGTGGCGCAGCTAGTGCCCTGCGTTCCTTCCCTGCCAAGGTGAAACCCATAGTATTTAAAGAGCAGTCAGTGAATTTTCCACTGCGAGCCTGATTTTCTGATTTGCACGGCACACGTACGTGAGAGTGAGACAAATGCTGATTCAGCAATCTGTTTTGCCTGTTCCTCTGCGGTTCCATAGGCTCTTGCCTTTCTTTTTAAAAGCTGCACAGATACATCAATTCATTTATACAGTCATAATCTGCCTTATTAAAAGAAGTACATAAAAATAAAACCAACCCCTTCCCAACTCACAACCAGATTCCCCTACCCTGTTCAAACTCAGCAATCATCCTGATTTGTTTGCAGGGATGTTAGATGAAGTTGCACCAAGCTAGATTATACCACATAAAGGTAAAAAGGTAAAGGACCCCTGAACAGTTACGTCCAGTCAAAGGCGACTATGTGGTTGTGGTGCTCATCTCTCTTTCAGGCCGATGGAGCTGGCGTTTGTCCACAGACAGCTTTCCGGGTCATGTGGCCAGCATGACCAAACTGCTTCTGGTGCAATGGAACACACTGACAAGTGCCAGAGTGCACAGAAATGTCGTTTACCTTCCTGCCGCTGTGGTACCTATTTAATTTCAAGCGTGCTTTTGAACTGCTAGGTTGGCAGGAGCTAGGACAGAGCAACGGGAGCTCACTCCGTCGCGGGGATTCGAACAGCCAACCTTCCAATCGGCAAGCCTAAGAGGCTCAGTGGTTTAGACTACAGCGCCACCCGTGTCCCACATTCCCTGCCCCAGCATGTTTTCCTATCAGGTTTGTTGTGCAAGAATGCCGGCCGTGTATGCTGGGATGTGATCGGATCCTGCTTGGAAACAGCAAGAGCCAAGAACTGCCCTGAATCATGCTCCAAAGTCGCAGAACTAGTTTTCCACAGGTCTCCTTGAGGGAAAGGCACATCAACAGTGCAAACAGGTTTGGAAAGAAGAAAGTCACTCTATTTTGGTTGTGTGTGAGAGCACATGCATTCACTCACTACTTTGTTGCTGGGCAGTGATGAGTGCAGCTTGTATAACTTCTAGGAAATACACCCCCCCTTCTTATGCAAGTGTTCTGAAGAGTTTTTCCCAATGAAATTCAAGGGGTGTGCCCACTTTGTTAATCGTTGCAGCTGTCAGGATTTATAAATTCTTCCCTGGGAAGTGCTGCTGGCAAGTTACATTTCAGACTTTCCTGCTTTTCTCCATAGCACTATTTACAGACTGACCAGTGTTGGGGGAGAGATTCTGCAGGTGTGATTTTTTGCCTTCACTTTCTGTGGAAACCTGGAACAATAAAATAAAATAACCTAGGTATGTTGCTTAGTGCATTGCAATAATTGTTGTTGTTGTTTTTTTAAAAAATTAAAGGCACAGTTTTAATGTAGCTTGTGTTTAGATATGTAGTTGTTTTTCATCTGAAATATATCACTCACAGTCAAAAGATATCCATATCTAAACAGCAGGGTGCCAAGTTAACATTTCTGAACCCTGTAAGGTTGTTCCAGATTACTGATAATAATGTCCTACGGGGGTGACCTTTAGAATAACATTTTGTGCAAAGGCTTTGAAAGGTAAAGCTTGATCAAGAGTGTCTGTCTAAACAATACTGTCAGTCAAAGCGCAGCGAGGTTTTGGGGTCATTTTTCTCGCTGCTTCTCTTCAAAACAAAGGTGCAGGTCCTGTGCACACTGACCTGGGAGTAAGCCCCACTGAACAGAGTGAAACTTACTTCTGAGTAACCATGCATAGGATTGCACCACACAAATCACAAACAGCTATGCTCATATTCTTCTATATACAGTGCAATCCTATTCAAGTCTCATTGAATTCAGTGGGGTTTAGTCTCAGGTAAATGGATAGAGGCTTGTCACCTATTTTATTTCCTTCCGGTTGATTGCGTGAGAAACTCTCAAAACAATTATTTCCCCCATCCAGGGAAATTAAAGTGGGCTGGGAGAAAATAGGACTAGTATGTGTTAAAACCTGGGAGTGGGGAAAAGATTGTCCCTAATATTCCTTCACAAGGATGATTGTGCAGCACAATACTTACAAAATTTATTCTGTGCATTGTTTGTGTGTTGTTGTTTTTTTTAAATTTTTCTTAGTTGTTTTTGTTATATTTTGCATATAACCTTGAGATAACTTGTCAGCCTGGATAGCTCAGTTGCTTAGAGCGTGCAGCTAATAACTCCAAGGTTGCAGCTTTGATCCCCAGCTGCATTGCAGAGGTTTGGACCAGATGATCCTATGCTCTATATCTATTTATATATCTATAATCTATGGAAGGCTATTATTATTATTATTAATCTACAGATTCACTTTGTTCATTCTGCTGTCTAAATGTCCTTGCTATGGCTTTGGTGCACACTTGAACCAGATCTTCTAAATACTTTACGCACGACCATTACTTGCATAGCCTAACACAGTGGCATAGCATGGCTGGGGGGCGGTTGCCCCGGATGCAAAATTGTTAGGGGCACAAAATCTCAACACCCAGTGCTGGCTCAATACAGCTGTGCACTTCTGTTCCTGGGATCCTTTGAAAACGGCTTCTCTGTATAAACCAGGAAGTGACCTCTCCAGACAACGGAACAAGTCTTCTTTTCTTATCTCTGTGGCTGCGATCTCCTGGGTGACATGGATGCTGTTAGGCAGCTGAATGCACATGCGTACTCTGTACATTTCCCTCCCTCTCACCCACCCCCTCTGCACAGGCCCGGGCTCTGGCAACCCATGGTATGCCACTGGCTTAACAATAACCAGTGTGGTTGATTTATTGTTGGTTATACTGCCATAGCATAAGGCCTCTTATTGTCGTGATAGCCAACATGGTGTCGTCCAGATATTGTTGGATGGCAGCTGCCATCATCCCTGATCCCTGGCTGTGCTACCTGGGGCTGATGAAAATTGTAGACCAAAGCATCTGCAGGGTACCACATTGTCCACTCCTGACATGTATGCATTTGAAGCCAAATGCATGACAAATGAAAGAAAATGCCATGCCTTCCAATTCGTTACTAAAGCTGTGCTTGGCTTTTTTTTTTTAATAGTTCTTCCTTTGTATTGCTAGGCCATTGTATGAAATGGAATCCCATTCATTGCAACCCAAGCATCCTGGATCAGATGAAAAATCCAGAAAACCAGACAACAAAAATGGTAAATATTTGCTGGCAAGTGACGCATGAGCCGCTGCTTTGTACCTTTGCTACACCTGAGGTCTATCACGTCTCTAAGCTCATGTCCAATCAGTATTTCCAAGCTGTCTTCAAGGGAAGCCCCACATAAAGTTAAGAACAGTAATCTAGCTGGGAGGCTACCAGAACATGGGTTACTGTGGCAAGGCTCTGATCAAGTATACATTAGGTGTAGATTTAAAATACAATAGCTGCACACCTAAAATGCTTAACAGGTATGCAGCCCTTGAAATTTTCCATTTTTGGTGTGTGTGTGTGTGTGTGTGTGAGAGAGAGAGAGAGAGAGAGAGAGAGAGAAACAAACAAAGAAAGTGTGTGTGTGTGTTTGTGTGAGAAAGAGTTTATATAGGATTATGATGATCCACGCATAGCTATTGTAAAGACTCATCAACTTTTGCCAGGGAGCCCTAAAATACTTGATTATCACTTGTAATTACACAATGAACCCAATAATGCTAATGCTGCCGTCAGGTTCTTGTTGCTTCCCTTCAACATCTCAGAGCCTCCTGTTGGGTCTCTAGTCATACACTCTCCTGAAGGAAGTGGGGACTTAAAAAATAAATAAATCACAAACCTATTTTGAGTCTGGAATAAAGCTACAAAGAGGCAGAGGGAAGAATGTGCAATGGGGAACTACTGCAGACTCCTGTACAAAAAATATCACTAATAATTCGTGCTGTGAGTTGTAAAACAAAGAAAGATATACATATAAGTCCACAGGAACAATTCCAAAACCCACATTAGGGCAATATTTTTATTGGGCCAACCGGAATTGTACAAAAGAGTGTGGTAGCTTTTGAGCTCTCCAGAACTTGGATGAGGACATGAGGCTCGATGGTGAACAGTCGGGGCAGTCGGGGAGAGAGCAGGAATTTTGGCTGATTCTGAATACATGATGGAGTTTGCATTGCCTTGTAGTCTTCAGATAGTAAGTAGGCAGCAGACATTAAAATGAAGCTCTAGTCCAGCAGTTCTCAACCTGTGGGTCCCCAGATGTTGTTGGACTACAACTCCCATCATCCCTAGCTAGCAAGACCAGAGCTCAGGGATGATGGGAGTTGTAGTCCAACAACATCTGGGGACCCACAGGTTGAGAACCGCTGTTCTAGTCCATTAGGTGAGTTGCAGGTTTTTGGCTGTTGGGAAGAAGCAGCAGGCAATAATTGATCCCCATTTGAGAGAGGGGATATAAAATCCAGCTGTTACCCAGACCAGTCTCTACTTGAAAACTTGCACACTATTTTTGGAACATTTTGGTTTGCCCTAAGAAAGAAATTGCTCAAACGTGGATTTTGGAATTTGTACAACAGAGTTGTAGAGAACCTTCAAGCTGAAACATCGACAAGTATTTTTATGTGACTGTGAGAGAAAATCTCTTTGCAACCAGATCCCTGGCATTTTAGGGTCTTGGCAGGACATCGTTTCTCTTGATCCTTTTAAAAGAAATGTGATCTGGTAATCCAGTCTTTCACCCTCAACTTCAAAGAGAAGCTCTTCTGTGTAGAAATTCTGGTCATTTCGCATCTTCATTATGAAGCCATACAGGAATGCAGCTTTCCAGGTGCATTTGCAGAAGTGATTGTGGTGCTATCGCTGTCGATTAGGAAACCTTACATAGGCAAGGAGCAAGAGCCATCCTGAAGGATTATCGATTTAGTGTGAACTCAGCATTTCACGTGTTTTGATTTCCTTAAAATAGAAGCAAGAAAGAGTAGAAGGGGGACCTTTAGCATATTCTCCAAATCTGCCTGAGTGAGCAGATTAACTAAGAGAGCAAGTCAATTTATGGGGCCAATAGGCTGGAATAGAATAAGTGCAACTGTAAACACCCTGATCTGTTAGATGGTTTAGTGTTGCATATATATAATCATGTGTTCCTAGGCTGTATCTATGACTTGGCAAAGTCCTGAGTTGACCTCTTAGAAAGCAGAGGACTTGAACCCACCTGATCTTACACTACTCACCAACTATAGTTTGTTAAGGATGCAATTCTCAGCACCCTTAATAAGCTTCAGCTCCAAGAATTCTTCGGGCATAGCTGTCAACTTATCCCTTTTCTTTTCAGGAATCCTATTCGGAATAAGGGAATTTCCCTTAAAAAAAGGGAAACGTTGACAGCTATGACTTCGAGGGAAGCTGTGACAATCTAAAGTTGTATCATATTGCCTTTGAGTTATTTCATTGCAAGGCACAATAATGGGGCTGCTTTGTTGAGGTTGTTGCTGTCTGCCCCCCTCCCTAGGTTTGGGCTACGTAATCACACACATGGCTAGACTCAAAACAGTATAAATTCAGTATATAGATTATGATACTGATGCTGGACCTGGAAAAGAAAGCTATTGCCCCAAACAGGGCACATAGCAGCTCCAGGGGTTATTTTCATTTGGTATGGGGAAAGACTTAACTCTCTCCCTTCTTTACATAGTGCTACAGTCCAGATCCCTTTTTCGTTGGAAATTTTCTTTTTAATGTTGTGCAAACATTTTCAGCATTAAAAACGCACACAAATACACATGAAACCCTGTTCTGTGGGTCTTCTGTGTTGCTTCTAGGTTTGGCCCTTGATGAACGTTTATGAAATCATTCTCCACACGTGTCCATTCCTGGCTGCTTTCACCACTGCCTCCGTCAAGACAAGAGTTTCTGTAATTTTTGTGTGGGAGAAAGCATGCACTGTCTGAAGAGCCCAACCCTCTCAGGGCATATGCTGCATCGCCATGCTGCCACAGTATAGGGTTTCCATAAAAGTGCCAGCTGGAGTTGCTTGGCAGCATTTCAGCAGGACACTTGAGGGCAGAGCGGATTCCTTGTCCCGAAACCCTGACCATCTTGACCTCCCCTGGCCCCTTACAGTTTGAGATAAACTCACCACGTTAGCACTTTACTTTGAGAATGGACAGCATGATGTCAGGGCAGTGAAGAGTGGTGGCTAGATATTGAGGATTGGGGACCAGGAGAAGGCGAGTTGGAGACTTGGAAGAAGGGATCTGTGAACTGGGGGAACCTGTAACATCCGGGAGATGAGAGTCAGAGGCAGGAGAAGCTGCAAGGCTGGAGAGTGGAGAACAAGTGCAGGAAGGAGGGAGAGAGAGAATTCTCTTGCTCCACTGGCTCCCAGGACCAGAAGAGGATTGAAGAGGGAGGAGAAGAGGGTTTCGTGCAGGCCGAGTCTTCAGCTGCTTGCATGCAGTTCAGATAGGGGAGATACATAAGCCAAGATCAAGGCCTTTCTGTGTTGTCAACTGCCTCCTCATTGCAAGACCAAGCAGGAACCAAGGAACTGTGGCTTAGGCTGGAAGAGAACCTGTGAGCCTGTAAGATGTGGCTTCCTTTAGCCTTCGGGCAATTTAATTTAATCGGGCAGTGGAGGTAGAACTTACTGAGTGTGTCTTGTAGCCGTTGATTGTCTAGTTCTGCATGAATTGGGCTAATCCAATTCTGAAGACATCCGAGTTGGAGGCCACCACTGCCTCCTTTGAGAGCGAGTTCCATAGTTTAGCTATGCAAATAAATTCCTTCCTGAATCTGTTGGAAAATTCCATTCCACCTTTAGCTGCAGACATGGAACTGTTGCATGTCACATGTCTGTTTACATGCCAGCACAGCTTGCTGGGAATTTCCATTGTGTGTATAGCTTTTGCTTTTCTCTGTCTCTTGGAGAAGACAAAGACAGAGACTACATGTTTCTTTGTCCTGATTTATGATTAATAAATCCGTAGTTGTAGTATGCTTCCACAAGCCTCACACCTATTCTGTGTGCGCAGTTCGCTCTGCTGACATAGTGTGCCCTGGCTTTGAAGCCTGGCTCGCTGATTTATGTTGGAGCAGAGGCTGATGGGTCTTCACAGTGGGACGTTTGGAAGGAGATAACCCAGCTAGGGCTAGCCAGCTGGCCTTGCGACCCTCTGCATCCTGACAGAATCTTCCATCATTCAGTCTTCTCTTCAGGAGGTTTCAGCCCATGGCAAGAACGCTATAACTCATCTTTTTCTTTTAAATTATTTTTTATTAAAGATTTATTAGTTACAAAAAAATACATGCGTTGTCTCTTTTTTTCAAGTTGTGTTTTCTACAGATCAGTTTCATTGTTGTGAGACATTAGTGTTACATACAGTGTTAGGTTAGGAAGGAAAGAGGGGGAAAGTACACACAGGAAATACAAGACAAACTAGGGGATACGCAGATGCCCTGGCTAACACACCACCAATTACATGCCCTCCTAAACAACCCAGGAGTAAAATCAGCAGCAACTAGGTCCTTGACAACCTTTGAAAAACCTCCTCCTAACAACAAAGGGACTCGGCAAAGGGATGGTATCCACAGTATACAAAATACTGCTTCAAAATCCACAAACCCCCTTGACGTAATCAAAAAGCAAAGAACTCAGTCTGAAACTCACAGATTGTACCTAACTCTATAACTTTTCTGACTTCTATGTCTCATTGGTGCTGAGTAAAGGTGGGATTCCGTTCTATTATTATGGCTTTATAAATAGCAAGCGTGATGGATGGCAGCTCCCCGAGGCCACATATATCACACTAAACAATTATTGTTAGGGACTTTTTGTGGGCAGGGACATAACTCAGATGGCTTCATGCTCAGCAGGGCTGCCTGGCCATATAGAGGTTAGTGGCTTTCGCGATTAGGTCACTGCACTATCGTTAGCTGAGCTGGGCTACCTCTCGCTGTTATTATGACGCATGACCTTTCCATTGTTTTATTACTAGGACCAAACGGAGATGAACAGATAGTCGCAGAGATCATGGGAAGGTGTTTCTCCCCTTCGCTGATAACCACCCAAGCCTGGGAAGGGTTCCATTTTGTTGGCCACAAGATAAAGATCACAGAATCCACCGACTGCTATGGAGCTGTCGTCTGGCCTTCGGTATTGCAGGCAAACAAGACTGTTGGCTCTGATACGTGAAGCAGAGCACAGTGTGAAACGCAAGGGGTGGTTGTTTAAAGCCTGGGGAAACTAAAGTTCTGTGAAGATGAGGCTCTAAATACAGACAGCTGACGTGTTTGGGGATCAGAATTGCTACTCAAAAGGAGTAGCAATCACTGCAAGATCAACAAGCTCCAGCATCCATACAAGGAAAGCCTTGCTGCTATTATTAATAATAATCAAGGAAGGCATATGCATTTGTTTATTTATAATGCTATTTCCCCTGTCAATCTGCTCTTGTACTGTTTTTGCTTTTCCCCATCTACAGGCTCTCGTTATCTGCCACTTTTTGGAAACTAACATGAAATCTTATAACCTGGTTGACAAAAATGTCATTGAAATTGGAGCTGGGACAGGCCTGGTCTCAATAGTAGCCAGTTTCCTTGGTGAGTATGGATAGTGTCCTCTAGATCAGAAAGTGGTATTCCAAGGTGTGTGTGGGATTTTAGTGCACCTGTGACCAAGGAGTAGCATGTCAGCTCAAAAACAAAAGTAGCAACAGAGACAGGGGCTCATTATCTTTTAAACACAGGTCTCTCTCTCTCCCCCCCCCATATAGAAATGTGGTTTTGCAGGAAGAGGGCATGGTAGATAGACCATGTAAGGATGGATTTAGACACTAGGAGAGGAAATATTGTTTTAGTTATTATCCTTCCTTGCCCATGTGAGTGAGATCAGCACAGTACCATCCATTGTGGCCAGAACTTGGAAGACAAGGTTGATTTGACCTTCTAGAAACAATAATCCAGGATTCTTTAAGGCAAGCTGGATTTTTCTTGGTATTACCGCTTTTCTCCACCTTGGAAACAGCGATCGCACACACATTGTTTTGTGAAGAAATAAAAGTAGCATTTACTTACATATTCTAGATTTTGAGTTAGCAAAACAAAGGCAGGTTTATAACTACTATCTAAGTTACAAAAGTACAAAATGTAAGTTCAGAAATGGTGTCTGAGCTGCACGTATGGTCAGCTTGGAGGCATGATGAAGAAAAAGAAATATGCCTTGGCAGGAAGGAAGCTTGTAGTATTACAGCTTCCTGCCAAGGCAGACAAAGGAAGTGATCTCACAGAGTTCTCTCTAGCAAATTTTACAGGGAAGCTCTGTGAGCCTCAGCCCTTTCATGTGCCTATCTGGCAAAGTGTGAATTGTTGGTTTGGCAGTAGTAATGACCCACAGACCAAAGAGTTGTAACTCAGTGATAGAGTATCTGCTTTCTGTGCCGAAGGTCTCAGATTCAATCCCTGGCATCTCCACACAGGGCTGGGAGAGACTTCCTGTCTGAAATTCGGGAGAACTTTTACCAGTCAGTGTAGATGGTACTGAGTTATCGAGGAACCAATGGTCTGACTTTGGTCTAAACAGCTGCCCATGTTCCTACTGTCTTTAATGATGCCAGAGAGCATTCCTGCAAAACTGTCTTAGATTTGCTAAGCATTCATTCTGTGGCCCCTTCCTGCCACAGGTGCACGTGTGGTTGCCACCGATTTGCCTGAATTGCTGGGGAACCTTCGATACAACCTTGTCAAAAACACGAAGACCAAATGCAAGCATGAACCCCAGGCAAAGGAACTGTTTTGGGGGGTCGACCTGGAGAAGAATTTCCCCAGGGCTTCATGCCAGTTTGACTACATCCTGGCGGCCGACGTTGTGTACCACCACCCTTACCTGAATGAGCTACTCCTTACCTTCGACCACTTGTGCAAGGACAACACCATCATCATCTGGGCCATGAGGTTCCGACTGGAGAAGGAAAACCAGTTTGTGGACAGATTCAAGAAACTGTTTGACCTGGAGGTTATAACTGATCTCCCCAGCTTAAATATAACCCTGTTTAAGGCAAAGAGAAGGCATAAAGCAAAAAGGCCTTCCCTTTTCCCATCCAGACTGCTGGTTAGGTGATTGTCAATGCATGGGTCTCTTTTGTTAGCCAGGATTAGACCATGTCTCATTGGATTGCTAGGTTTGAATGTCTGAAACTGGTAGAGCACTCAAATGTTTGGTCCCCGCTTGCAGTCCGACATGATACAACACATCAACAGATTCACGATGGTCCATGCACACCTTTGTTTGCACTGATAATGAGCCACAATACATACCTTTACAGTGGTACCTCGGGTTAAGTATTTAATTCGTTCCGGAGGTCCGTTCTTAACCTGAAACTGTTCTTAACCTGAAGCACCACTTTAGCTAATGGGGGCTCCCGCTGCTGCCGTGCCGCCGGAGCACGATTTCTGTTCTCATCCTGAAGCAAAGTTCTTAACCTGAGGTACTATTTCTGGGTTAGCGGAGCCTGTAACCTGAAGCGTCTGTAACATGAAGCGCCTGTAACCTGAAGCGTATGTAACCCGAGGTACCAATGTATAACTATATGCAGATACTAATGTGCAGGGTTATTCATAATATTGCTATGAATTTGTGGGAGGAGGCAGATTCCCCCGTAATTCCTTATTTAGTAAATGGTAGAATTTCACTAACGTTTGGAGTATTAAGAGAAGTAAAAAAAACAGTGTAAAAAAACACAGGCTGAGCTACCATAGTTCTTTTGTTCAGGAGATTGGCTGACAGAGGTGCCAACAAAGAAAGGCGATGGCAGAGTTCATTACCCTGACGAATGGTGGCACGTTTAGCGTCAGACAAGAAATGGGGTGGCGTCCCTCCCGCAACTGGGTGTTAGTAGCAAAAGACAATAGAAGAGGTGGAAGGGGGAAGTTTCCAGCTTGACTGGCTTCTGTTCTGGACCCAATCTTCATGAAGCTATGAGGAGATCAACAAGAGACACGCTTGGCATGTAATGTTCTGCACTCCCTCCATGTAAACTCAGGTGTAAATAAATCGTATTTCTTAAGGATGCTACAGTCTCTGACGTGTCTCATTCTGAAGGAACACAAACCCTGGTGAAGTGTCAAGACCCCTTGCTACCTCTCGGCAGAGATTGGGGGCGCACCCCTTTAAGCAAAACAAATTACTTTAGTGGTATAGGGATAGATTTGTAGAGGAGCACATCTTTAGTACCAAAACAAACATTTGTACTAGAAAACTAACTTGTCATGTAGGAAGTGAGGCCCAGACCCCCCTCACACGCTAGTTTTCAATGTGCAGGGATTTTTAGTTTATTTTAGTTTTTGTATCAAAGTCCATTGAATCATATGAGGGAAATTTGAGCAGAAAACTTGCCAAACGTAACCTCTTCTAAAACCACTCTGGAGAGCAGAGGGATAAGGCAGCTGATTTTGGTGACTGTTGCCACAAACCTCTGACGATGCCTAAGGTAAAGGTAAAGGGACCCCTGACCATTAGGTCCAGTCGTGACCGGCTCTGGGGTTGCGGCGCTCATCTCGCTTTATTGGCCGAGGGAGCCGGCGTACAGCTTCCGGTTCATGTGGCCAGCATGACTAAGCCACTTCTGGCGAACCAGAGCAGCGCACAGAAACGCCATTTACCTTCCCACCAGAGCGGTACCTATTTATCTACTTGCACTTTGATGTGCTTTTGAACTGCTAGGTTGGCAGGGGCAGGGACCGAGCAACAGGAGCTCACCCCGTCGCCGGGATTCAAACCACCGACCTTCTGATCAGCAAGCCCTAGGCTCTGTGGTTTAACCCACAGCGCCACCCGCGTCCCTCTGACGATGCCTAATTCTGCCCTAAAAAAGACTCTTCCTCTACCTTCCAAGGGGTTCCACTGTCAAGCAGCTCTTGCTGCCAGAAAGTTATTCCTGATGTTTAGTTGGAACCTCCTTTCTTGTATGTTCTCTGTTGCTTTTTATTACTCATTAACAACACACTTTTTGAAATGCTCCCAGTGCCATTTTCCATAATTGGGTTGGGAGGCATCTGGAATTCTGACTTTGTAGGAACTTGACATTATCCAAAAAAAAGCAATTGAATTTGGACACTAATATTCCTTGCAGTGGACTGCAGTACAGCAGGTGCCAAAGACAGAAAGTCTGTATTCGAGTAGCTTTGGGAAATCCATACGAAAATGAGAAATGTTTCACGTGGTCCAGTAACTTTCCCCAGCGTTGTTCCTTTGAAAATATATCTTGCTGCACAGAATATGTGTTTCAGCTCAGCAGTAGAGCATCTGCTTTGTATTCACAAGACCCCAGATTCAGTCCCTGCGAAGGGTTCCTGTCTGAAATCCTGGAGTTCACTACCAGTCAGTGTAGACAATACTGAGTTGGATGGACGAATGATCTGACTCCGTGTGACAGCAGCACCCTGTGTGAGGTTTCAGTGAGCAAATACAATGTTAGCACTCTGTGCTAGAAACATTTTGCTGTGCTGCCACCTAGTGGAAACCTGGGATCAATGTGAGCCCTAATCATAAACCACGTAAATACCCCGTGAAAGAATTTAAAGCAGAATTAGGTGCGAAACCCCCAACACCGTGACTTGGCAGTACTGTACATCAGATGCTCACCAATGTACAATTTACTTGTGGGTCCTGTATCATGGAGCATTGTTTTCACTTTGGAGGTGTACCAGGGCAACGATCCAATCCGCCATGAATGGTGTATCGAATTTTTTTACATATCACTTGGGAAGACAGGTGAACTAATGCCAGTGTACAGGAAGAAGCAAAGATCACCAGTGTCAAAGCGATGATTCTTCAAAATCAACTTTGATGGGCTGGTCATGTTTGGATGCCTGATTATCGTCTTCCAAAGTGACTATTCTGAACTTAAAAATGGAAAGCATAATGCTGGTTTATTTTATATATATATATATATGTTTTATTTAGGCATACTTACAAACAAACAGACAGACAAAACAATAAAGTATACAAACGTTGAATACACACACCAGCGTAATGCTGGTTTAAAGACTCTCTCAAGGCAAATTTTAAAAAATGTAGTATAAACACCGGCAACTGGGAAACACTGACCTGTGAGCGCTTTAATTGGAGAACAGCCTTTACCAAAGGTATCATGGGCTTTGAAGACACTCAAACTCAGGACGCAAGGGAGAAACATGCTAAGAGGAAGGCACGCTTGGCAAATCCACACCATGATCAACTCCCACCTGGAAACTAATGTCCCCACTGTGGAAGGACGTGTGGATCCAGAAGTGGCCTCCATAGTCAATTACGGACTCACTGTTAAGACTGTCTTCATGGAATCTTACAATCTTACTCGGCTACAAGTGATCGCCAAAGAAGAAGAAGACCAAGCAATGCATGCATTTGGCTTTGCGTCATTCATTGTGCCATCACATCGCTGCATGGCTCATTTGCGAGTCTTCTTACTGTGCCCTGGAAGGACTATACTGAAATAGGTTGGATGTCTTCAAACATGTGCTCTGAAGTGGTATAGCCCTTCAAGAGTTGCACCACACGCTGCATCTCTTTGATTGAATTGGGCATTATATGCAGCAGTTATTTCAGTTGGGGAAGAGATTTATTAAGACAGCGATATGAGCAAGTAGAGAGGACAGGAAGAGTCTGCTATTCATACAGTTTCCTCCCAATTAGAGAAAGTCCTTCATCATCAGTGGAAAGGAAAAGACGGAAAAGTCAGAAGAGCTAAAACAGCTGCACACAACTTGTGCTCCTACCCAACATAGTTTAGGCATCTGTGCAGAGCTCATTTAATCAATGAGAATTTCATTGCTGATCAGTGCCAAAAGGACTGTAGCGTGGATTATTAGAAAAGATAGATGAAAGAAAAGAAGCCCTTCTTTCCCCAGTAGTATATGGCTTAATAGTTGCATGAAAGATCTTTCGCTCTAAAGTAGTTTTAAAGTAACCTGCTTCACGAAAAAGGGAAAGTTGAATTATGCAGCCTGCATAGAGAAGACAAAGACATATGCGAAGCAATGGGAAGCAATGCTTCAGCTCCATTAACATCAAAAACAAAATGAAATCAAACTATGCACATACAAGTTTCTGGAGACATTTTATTACCCCCAGCCAACTTTCAATGGAGCTCAGGAGCATAAAAGGTTCCCAAACGAAACCATGGGTCTGAAGAAGGGCAATTCATGCAGCTTCTCTGGATTAGGATCGAATGCTAACCTAATTCCACTGAATACAGTGGGGCTTACTTCAGCATTAGGGACGCGGGTGGCGCTGTGGGTTAAACCACTGAGCCTAGGGCTTGCCGATCAGAAGGTCGGTGGTTCGAATCCTCGTGACAGAGTGAGCTCCCATTGCTCGGTCCCTGCTCCTGCCAACCTAGCACTTCGAAAGCACGTCAAAGTGCAAGTAGATAAATAGGTACCGCTCCGGCGGGAAGGTAAACGGCGTTTCCGTGCGCTGCTTTGGTTCGCCAGAAGCAGCTTAGTCATGCTGTACGCTGGCTCCCTTGGCCAATAAAGCGAGATGAGCGCTGCAACCCCAGAGTCAGTCACGACTGGACCTAATGGTCAGGGGTCCCTTTCCATTTACTTACTTCAGCATTAGGATTGTAGCCCATGTTTTGGTTTGAAATACCCCAGGGGACATTTATACTTTATATTGGTCCATGGCAAAAAAAAAAGAGAGCACCCGAATGGCAAACATCAGTACTGTAGATCTATTGGGATATTTTATGACCCAGGTGCTTTTATTATTGTCTAGAAAGGAAAACTGGAACTGGTTATAAGTTGCTATAATTTGCAGACATTGTCACCTGTGCAGTAGCGAACGTTGTCCCAAAGGACTATTTCTGTGCAAATTCTGCAAACTGTGCAAGGATTTCCCCCTTCCTGGTTGGAGAAGGCTTTAAATTAAGACTTTAGTCTGAGATACTTAAGTCAGGGTCCAGTTCCAATGTATTGGTTTTACCATTTGCAAGCACTAACTGCATGTCTGTTTCACTGTTTGTCATGCAAATTTTTGTTCAGCAGGCTTCCTGGTAGGGATGGCTTATATGTGTTAAACAGAAAACGCAGACAGTGTGAACGTTTCTTAACACAGTGGCCGGAATGAGATGTTACTCTGTAGATCAGTTTCATGGAGAGTGGAGGAAAAGCTTCCAAAACATGGAAGGAAGAACTAGAACCCAGTATTTTTCCAAGCACAATTCAAAGCGTTGGTGTTGACCTTTAAAGCCCTAAATGGTCTTGGCCCTATATACCTGAAGGAGCGTCTCCACCCCCATCATTCAGCCTAGACACTGAAATCCAGCACCGAGGGTCTTCTGGCCGTTCCGTCACTGTGAGATGTGAGGTTACAGGGAACCAGGCAGAGGGCCTTCTTGTCAGTGGCGCCTGCCCTGTGGAATGCCCTCCCATCAGATGTCAAGGAGATAAAAGAACTACACAACTTTTAGAAGACATCTGAAGTCAGCACTATATTGGGAAGTTTTTAATGTTTGACCTTTTATTATGTTTTTATACATGCTGTAAGCCTGCCAGAGTAGCTGGGGCAACCCAGCCAGATGGGTGGGGTATAAATAATGTTGTTGTTGTTGTTGTTGCTGCTGCTAATATCTGCAGATCAAGCTGTTCTCAACAGTCACAGGAGCAGGTGCGGGGGGGGGGGAGTGGTCAGGCAGGAGGTAATAATAATAATAATAATAATAATAATAATAATAATAATAATTTATTTATACCCCACCCATCTTGCTGGGTTTCCCCAGCCACTCTGGGCGGCTTCCAAGCCAATATTAAAAACAATACAGCGTCAGACATTAAAAACTTCCCTAAAAAGGGCCACCTTCAGTTGTCTTTTAAAAGTAAAATAGTTGTTTATTGCCTTGACATCTGCTGGGAGGGCATGCCACAGGGCAGGCGCCACTACCGAGAAGGCCCTCTGCCTAGTTCCCTGTAACCTCACTTCTCGCAGTGAGGGAACTACCAGAAGACCCTCAGCGCTGGACCTCAGTGTCTGGGCTTGATGATGGGGATGGAGATGCTCCTTCAGGTTTACAGGACCAAGGCCGTTCAGGGCTTTAATGGTCAGCACCAAGCCTGTTTACAATGCAAGGGAGGCTGCAAGCATGTTTGCTACAGAGCAGTGCCCAGTATTTTCTTTGATCCTGCCATAGAACTTCAGACATGCTTCTGATGAGATTCTCCAGTGCAGCCAGTAGGCATTGCAAAATATAATGGGCCTGTACAGGTAATTCAATTTTCTGGCAGCAAAAGCAGAGTGGGAAAGGCAGGTGAATAGAGGATGATTGTGTGTATCTGTGTGTGTGGCAAACAGAGGGACCGGACATGTAAGGATCAAAAGAACAAAGGATGAGATACACCAAACCTTAGAAAGGGGATGGGATGATAAAGGTTATTCTCCCAGGAGGATCAGCAGTCACTAGACATGGAACAGTTAGCAGCTGGAATCTTGACCTCAACTCTTATCCCCTCTTCAATCCCTCCCTTTCTTATACCACTTGAAGTGTTTGCCTCCCCCCGCCCCCCTTGTCGTGGTTAAGCAAACTTTCTCAAACTATTAATATTTAACAGTTGGGTAAATTATTAACAGGTACATAAAATAAAACCAACAATCGGGGAAAAAATAATGTTTTGCATTCTGGTGGCTGGCAACGCAAATGTCGAGACCCTTCCCCTCCCTCCGATGAATGGATTTTATTAAGAAGATTTATAGACAGGTGCATTGTCAGCTGTATTTTAATTAAGACATAACTGCTAAAGGAGCTGTTCAATAACGAGCACTTTAAAGTCAGGTTTCCCTAGTTCGGAGATAATGCAGCTAACATTTCAGCTTTGATGTAAATCCAAGATACCGTGGACGCATCTCTCTGCTTCCCATCCAGTATGTCACACTTGAGATAATGATCAGGGTTCGGTTACCGCTCTAAAAAGAGCTTTTACGATCCATCAAGGAGCTGCCGTTACAAGGAGCCGCCACCGGGCGTCAGCATGGCTCTTTCCCCCCACAAAATTGGGCTATTTATTTTGTCAATTAAAAAAATGGATCGGGGTGAGAAGGGCGGGTAAGAACACCAGTAAGCATAAATTTGTGCAGAACTTAAAATAGCAAATCCAACAATGGGATCTGTATTGTCAGCTCAATGCAATGCATAAAAAATATATTGTCAGGAGGGATTATTTCAAGGGGTGTTAGATTTCTCTCGAGTTACTGAATTTGTTGTGTATAAGAGGCCGAAGCAAAGAAATAGTCTGGTTTATTTTTGAATGGGATGAGTATGGATCGGAGGGGGTGGGGGCTCCAGATATTGTTAGAACAGCCCCAGCCAGTGATCAGTCGGGTCTGATCAGTGCCGGATTTATGTATAAGCTAAACAAGCTATAGCTGAGGGCCCCACTCTCTTGCCCCCCCAATATACTTCTTCTTAATTGTATTTCACTATTAATATAAAGGTAAAAGGTAATGGGACCCCTGACCATTAGGTCCAGTTGTGGCCGACTCTGGGGTTGCAGCGCTCATCTCGCTTTATTTGATGAGGGAGCTGGCGTACAGCTTCAAGGTCATGTGGCCAGCGTGACTAAGCCGCTTCTGGCGAACCAGAGCAGCGCACGGAAACGCAGTTTACCTTCCCACCGGAGCAGTTCCTATTTATCTGCTTGCACTTTGACATGCTTTTGAACTGCTAGGTGGGCAGGAGCAGGGACCGAGCAACGGGAGCTCACCCTGTCGCTGGGATTTGAACCACCGACCTTCTGATCAGCAAGTCCTAGGCTCCGTGGTTTAACCCACAGCGCCACCCGCGTCCCCACTATTAATATACTTCTTCTTAATTGTATTTCAGTTCAACAATTGATAAAATACATATTTTGTTATGTGCAAATGGCTTTAGATACCTATTAGGTCCATAAATTACCATATAGCATATATAACAGTGACGATTCATTGTTGACAAAGGACAACTGGACATATAAAGGGCCCCCATTACTTTTAGTAGCTTAGGGCCTCATCAAACTTAAATCTGGCCCTGGGTCTGATGTGAGTTGTAAGGCTACATGTTTCCTACCCCTGTTTTAAGCATCCTGGAGGCCAGAGGACCAACATTTATCCACACTTCTTCTAGAGTAGCCTTTCCCAACCTGCTGCCCTCCAGATGTTTTGACTGCACCAGTGCTGGCTGGGTTTGATGGGGTTGTGGTGCAAAACATCTGGAGGGCAGCAGCTTGTGGAAGTCCGTTCCTGAGCCTGGAAATCACAAACAACCGGCTTCCATTAACCCAGCAAGCTGAATGCCCCCGATGGTTACAACACTTGCCCTTCCCTTTGACAGGCCGTCAGTTGAGTTGCCTCTTGTTCACTCCTCCTTTTGGTGAACAGGAAAATGGCAGGGAGCACTAAGGAACTTTGGGGCTTGCTGCTCTTGAAGGAACATACAACACAGAGAGGCACACATCTCCCTGTCTCTAGAGCAAGAAGCCCTCTGCATGACATACAGTGCTGCTGTAGGAGTAACAGGAAGTTGGGATGCCATGTTTGGAGTGGTAAAACTATACTATACATTTAAGTGGTATCAGATCCCTTTAAACAGTCATGGCGTCCCCCAAAGAATTGTGGGAAGTGTATCATAGAATCATAGAATTATAAAGTTGGAATAGATCTGAAGGGTCTTTAGTTCAACCTCATGCAATGCAGGAATCTCAACTAAAGCATCCATGACAGCTGGCCATCCAACCTCTACTTAAAAACATTCAAAGAAGGAGAGTCCATCACCTCTCATGGGAGTCTGTTCCACTGTTGAGCAGCTCTTACTGTCAGAAAGATCTTCCTGATGTTGAGTTTGAATATCCCTTCTTGTGACTTGAAAAAGCCTGTGTGATGTCTGTAGAGCCCAATCTGCCGCTTCACAAGCGGGGATGTTCATCTTGAACTATTGATCACACGCTCTAGATGTTAAGTATAGTAATTTAATTCGCTGAAATTGTAAATGCTTGTATGCATTACTATGTGTTTAAATTAGATTTCGCCGGCAAACTGAATTCTAGAGAGTTCTCTAGTAGTTCCCATGTGATTGGCTAACGTTGGTCACAAAGGCTATATCTAGTGAAGGAGAGACTCCATTTTATGCGAAGCAAGATGACTGTGTTTTGGAATCCACTGTGAACACTGCTAAGTTGAACAGAGTGTTGGAGCGCTTCTTCGCTGCTTGAGAGAAAGAGAGCAAAGCTGCAGAGGAAGGTAAAAGTGAAAACCTCTCATAATAGTCGGCTGAGCTCTGGAAAGAGAGGAAAAGACAGTTGTTTCGAAGTTAGAAGAAGAGACTCTAAGCCCATGCTTGGATGAGCATGTGACTGTAATTAATATGTTTTAATTCATCTATAACTATAAGTTTCTGCAAGTAAAGGTTTTGAACGTTAAAGTCTGGACGTTGGTTTAATTTCCAAGGAAAAGTGTCAGTCATATACCTGATTTGAGCTTCTTAGCTTGTTTCTGCTATCCTTACTTCAACATTGGAGCCATTCTGTTTTGCTAGCACATCTTTTAAAAACCCTGCAGACTGCAGAATAATGGAACGCAGCCGATAATAGGTGGAGAAAAAAACCTTTGGCAAATATGCAATAACAGAGAGGGGGCGTTAGACTAGGGCTGCCAGATGTACACAGATATGTCCCTGTTGCCGTATCAGACCGTTGTTGGAGAGTGTTGTTGGAGACAGCCACAGGACAACAAGCAAGGGTTCAAAGGCCGTTGATGCCAGCAGCTGCAATTCAAAGCTACCTAAAGAGGGGAGAGCGGCTTCTGAAGGCAGCACCGCCCGCAGCAACGAATTGAGACACTCTGAATGTCTGTCATAATGGTGAACTTCCATATTGTGGCTCAAACACATCACACACAGACACAGACACAGAGAGGGGGGAAGAGAGAGGGAGAGAGACCCCTCCTCTGCCTTCCCCATACTGATTTAAATGATTAGGAGAAGAGTCACTGACGTGATGGATTCAGTAAGGTTGAAAACTTGAGCCACATCAGTTTGGCTTTTTTTTTTGTTTAAACATGATTGGGAGGATTAAGCAGCATCAGCGATGTCCAGGGGGCGGCAATCAGAGAAACAGAGCTCAGCAAACAAGTGCCATTTTGTGATCCATACATTATAATCAGCCTTCTGCTTGCTGATTATAATGCGGATAACTTTACTCTTTTAAAAGGCCTGACAGTAAGAGGTACCACTGCGACCTCTTTAAGCCTGGCCTGACCCAGTAGTTGATCTCTGCCTGTGGCATAAGGTGGACCGGACTGCATAGGTCAGGGGGTGCCAACTATTCTGGGGCCTATGGGCACATTTGCACACTGGGGAAACTTTCGTGGCCACTGTGTTTACACCACAGCTGAGCGTGTCTCAAAGCCTCTTCCACTGACTACAATATAATGCTTTTTCCAAGCCTAATTTCAGCGGAGGGGATCTTGGGGTACCAGCGATGGCCTTCTGAGGATGCCATGTTGGTGATACCTGACAAAGGCTACCTGGTTGATGGATTGCCAGGGCAAGCTCCCCACATAGCAGGGGGCTGGGCTAGGTGGTCTTTTAGTCATTTTTTCTGTGTCTGGTCTCCAATATTAAACCGCAGCAAGTCCACAACAAGTTGTTTTCCACCTCCGCCTTCTTAAAAAACAAACAAGCGTCAGGCTTCATGTGTACTATACTTTATAGCACATTTGGGATAAGAATTGCCTGACTTCTGTGACCTATGCTCTGGTAACTCGAGGTTGTTCATGGGGGTGCCTCTGGAGACAGTTTGGAAAGTTCAGCTGGTGGTGCAAAAATGCAATGGCCAGATTGCTCACCAGAACTAGACTGTTTGAGCATATAACTAGGGTTGCCATATTCCCAAAAGTGAACATCCGGACAAAGTTGCTGAGCTTTTTTATTGGGATTCTGGGAGATTTTTAAAGGATTTTTTTTCAAAATTAAAAAAATCCCCCTACTTGCCAAACGTCCGGGTTTTCCTGGGCATTTTGCTGATTCAGCAAAAATCTGCCCGGACGCCATTTTTGCGGCCCGATTCCCGGATGTGTCTAGGAAAACCCGGACGTATGGCAGCCCTAATATAACACCAATCCTGGCACAACTGCACTGGCTGCCGATTAGTTTTGGGCCCAATTCAAAGTGCTGGTGTTGATCTATAAAGCCTTTCACAGCTCAGGACCTCAGTATCTTAAAGCAGGCACAGGCAAACTCGGCCCTCCAGATGTTTTGGGACTACAACTCCCATCATCCCTAGCTAACAGGACCAGTGGTCAGGGATGATGGGACTTGTAGTCCCAAAATATCTGGAGGGCTGAGTTTGCCTATGCCATGCCTCAAAGATTCCATCTCCCCGTATGAACCCTGCACTTGTCATCTGAGAGCTTCCCCATTGCTAACATAATAATTATATTAATTCTTTCCTATGCCAGACCCCTCAAGCGTCCAGAATTATTCGGGACATCCTGAATTAGTAGAAGATGCCCCTGCTTCTCCTCCTGATCCCAAATGCCCCAATTTTGCTCCCCTGTGCTGGTTGCACCAGAGCAAGGGAGCAAAAGACCGGTGTTTTTTAGTTCTGCTATGGCACAAGTCCAGAAACAGGACCGAAAAATGGAAGAAAAACTTATTGACCTCCTCGTCTGGAAGTTTGTCTGTGGTGATGGAGGAGATGGAGACAGGTCCAATCTGCGCTGCATCAGGAGGTGTGGTGCAGGCTGGTGCAACCTTCCCCAGCCTGCTCGGATCTATGCCATGTCAGGAGATGTAGTGCAGGCCGGGCTGGCCTTACAGCAAGCTGCACCAGGCTTATCCCGATGGGGCACCGTTTTCCCCAACACTCCCAGGAGGTTGCAGAGGCCGACGACTGGAGAACGGTGGGTGGTGGTGTTAAGTTGTGGGCGAACATATCAGACGACACAGCGATTCTTCAAACAGCTCTTGTTTATTCACAGGCCAGAACAGAACTGAACTGAAGGGTTCAGTCAGCCTGCTTATATAGAGCTCCAGTACAACGTAACTGTAACAATTTTCTAAAACTATCCAATCACTGAACGTCACTTTCGATCCCTTATTTGCATAACTATCTACAGTATCCCCCTGCTGGCCCAGGGTGAGAACTTCAGTACATAACAGGTGGCGAGTGAGGAAGTGTCAGTGGAAGCGAGCCCGCGGGGGACGGTGTCAGCAGGGGCAGGTGGTGTCCCTGAATTGCCCCCCAAAAAACATAGGGCGGGGTACAGTGTGCTGTAAAACAAAGACATATCTCAGAAGCAAAATACAGCAATAGTGTAGTCCAGCTAGGCTACCGAGAAGATGCACAAATGAATTCTCATGGTCAGAAGCAGGAGGAAATTATTTGATTGTTGTGGGGCTTCTCTTGAAGCAGCCTGCCAAAGGTTCGCTGGGCAGGGCCAGGGATTGTCACCGAAAGAATGCTTTATCTGTTTGCTTGCTGTATTCAATTAGATATTTTACACCTATTGCCTCCAGTGAATCAGCCAGGCAGGAAATCAGCCTGACCTTTCAAAAGTAACTGACAAGGTTTTGTGAAACACAATTAATTAAAGAGACAGGGCAAAAGTTTCCACTCAAATGATCTCTCTCTCTTCCCCCTTCCCAACATGCAATGCTTTCTGCTAGAGATCAGCCTAATGCATCACACCCGATTTGGCGCTGGTTCATTACGTATGCAGGAAGGAGCAACCCCTCTCTCCAAGTATGGCCTAAAAGCTATAAAATATTCTATTTGAGAAGGATCGGCTCAATTATACCTTTCTCTCCAACGACTCTACTCATTCCCTAGGTGATAATTGAAGCAATCAGTTTCTCATTATCCAACTGATCCAGCTACAGCATTTTAATTTTAGAAATTTCATAATTCCTGGTTTAATAGCTGATGACGTTAGCGTAAACATCTGTTTATAAAATACACAAGTGATTTCCTTACCTGGCTCGACACCCTGAGAGTGTAAGCTTCATCTTTAGCAGAGTCACGGGGCATAAAACTTAACACGGCTATCTTGGTTTCCAACATTCCCAGGTAAACAAGGGCATCATTGTGTACAGACTAGCAAAGTTCGCATCACTGTGGTCGGCTATTTTTGCTTTAACACATAGTAGTCAATGGAAGTGAGAACTGGACCATAAAGAAGGCTGATCACCGCTTTTGAATTATGGTGCTGGAGGAGACTCTTGAGAGTCCCATGGATTGCAAGAAGATCAAACCTCTCCATTCTGAAGGATATCAGCCCTGAGTGCTCACTGGAAGGACAGATCCTGAAGCTGAGGCTCCAATACTTTGGCCACCTCATGAGAAGAGAAGACTCCCTGGAAAAGACCCTGATGTTGGGAAAGATGGAGGGCACAAGGAGAAGGGGACGACAGAGGACAAGAAGGTTGGATAGTGTTCTCGAAGCTACCATCATGAGTTTGACCAAACTGCAGGAGGCAGTGGAAGACAGGAGTGCCTGGTGTGCTCTGGTCCATGGGGTCATGAAGAGTCAGTCACGACTAAACGACTAAACAACAACAAAGTCAATGGAAACAATTAAGGTCTGTGGAAGAAAAGTGGCTACAATCAGGAACGTGGCTGAGCCGGACAAAATCAGGGCCGGCTCTGCCATTTGCAGACTGAGGCAGACAGCTGCCTCAGGCAGCAGATCTTCAAGGGTGGCAGGGGTAGCTCTCAGTTATTCCCACCAAACCCACCAGCCACTCTCCTCTCTTGGTGTGTGTGCATGCCACACAACCTGCCCGACACCCACTAAACTTGCCTTGTTTGCTCAGATGTGATAGCAGATAGCATGAACATAAGAACATGCTGGATCCATGGCCTGGGTAGTCTAGCATCATGTTCCCACAATGACCATCCAGATGCCTATTTAAGGCTGCTCGCATACCACACATTTAAAGCACCCATCCACAATCCTGGGAACTGTAGCTTGTTAAAAGCGCTGGGAATTATAGCTCTGTGGGTGTAAACTATAGCTCCTGGGAGTCTTGAAAAGGTGCTTGAAATGCTGTACCAGGAAGGTATCCATTGCACCTCTGTAGGGAGGGAATTCCAGAATTTAGGGGCTGTCACAGAGAATGTCCTCTCCTGGGCCATGATTCCCCCAAACCTCTGACCTCAGAGCAGTCAAGAGGGCAGCCTTTGTTGCTCTTAGAACCAGAGGGGGCCTGTAATGTATATTCTTTTCCCTGTATGGGCAGGTGGATGGAAGTCCATGTTTGGATCTGAGCCTTGGGGAAGAAGAAGAAGAGTTTGGATTTGATATCCCGCTTTATCACTACCTGAAGGAGTCTCAAAGCGGCTAACATTCTCCTTTCCCTTCCTCCCCCACAACAAACACTCTGTGAGGTGAGTGGGGCTGAGAGACTTCAAAGAAGTGTGACTAGCCCAAGGTCACCCAGCAGCTGCATGTGGAGGGGCGGGGATGCGAACCTGGTTCACCAGATTACGAGACTACCGCTCTTAACCACTACACCACACTGACTCCCAATGAAGCAAAGATCTTGAGCAGTTTTATAGGTAAGAGTACCAGCCAATGATGAGTCTATGGAACACAGATTCGTCCTGTTGTCACATATCCAAAATGAAAATCCTCTCCCCACTTCCAAGACATAGCAGAGTAATGCTGTAACATTCAACATCAATCAAGGGGCAGACGCTCCCAGAAAAAAAAAAAGCTAATTTCATATATTATTCGGAAGCGGAGATGACTGAAACGATTAGGTTTGAGGGTACTCAAAACACAAAAATAAAAATAGCTATATTGCAAGTGGTAAAAGCTGACACTGTTCTGAAAAGTTAAGAGGGTGCGTCATTAAAGGGATTGCCTCTAAGTGCTTAGGCCTTGAACAATTTGTAGGATGACCTTCTAAATTCCAATAAACAGTAGCACTTGGGAGTGGTTTATTGTATGCCGTGTTGCTCACAATCATCATTGATTCTCTTGAACTTTGGTCCCATTGGTGGTTTTAGTAGATAATAGGAGGTGATGAACTCAGAAGGATAGACACTCTCAGGAATATTGTGGCCACATGGTCATGAAGTCATTGCCTTCACATCATTTCCTTGAATTCAGCACCTCAACCCACCTTTTGGATGTTCCTGATTTCTGGGATCAGCAAAGAGAAGCAATTCCCCCTCCATCTGGTTTTAAAACATTAGGCAACAAAATCTTCTTAACCGATAATTGCTGTGGATATTTCAAGAGCTGGATAGGATTGCTTAAATTTTTGCATTTCGCTTTTGTACACTCATTATTCAAAGCAGGTTGGATCCGGGCCCCAAAACAAAATTGTCTGGCCTCCAGGTTTGGTACAACATTTTGTTCCCAAGTTCACTTGCAAGGAAAAGAAGCCATTGCGTTTCATGTATTTAGTGCCTTTATCGTATTGAAGGACATGTAGTTAGTGACAGAATAAGGAAGAGAAACAGCCGGGAGATAGTTCATTGTTCATCTGTGTTAGAAATGGATGGTGAGTGGACATGCATGTCTCCTTGCTTTGAGCACGTTAAGGAAAGAGCCTCTCTAGCCATGGGTACCTGTAATTGCTTCAGGTACAGATAATTGCTACAATATTCATGTAGATAAGAGTTGTTCAAAATACAGTGGTACCTCTGGTTGCGAATGGGATTCATTCCAGAGGCCTGTTTGCAACATGAAAAGCCTGCAACCTGAAGCACCGTATCTGTGCAGGCGCATGGCACGATTTAGCGCTTCTGTGCATGCGCGAGCAGCTAAAACTGGACGTAACCCTTTCCGGTACTTCTGGGTCGCTGCGGGACACAACCTGAAAAAACGTATCATGAAGCAAACGTAACATGAGGTATGACTGTAGAGTTTGGCCCAGTGGATGCAAGCTACTACACTCCTGGGTGTTTAAAAGATGCTTCCCTTATATTTTTACATATTGAAATCATTGTGTTTAAAATGCTTCTAAGACTCTGGCACTGTTGTTGTTATCCATATCTGCCTTGCAGGCCAGTTTGTACCTTAGCATGCATTGCGGCATATCATCAATCATCTGTATTTGATGTCTTGTGGAAATAGGTTTCCTCCTGAATTGCTGCTACGCTTTAGGGGCAAAGAAGCTGTCTCCCAACCAATCTGTTAGACAATTAATCCCCTTGCCCCACAAAGCATATGTTTCAGTCGGAGGCAGAGGCGCCATGATCTGCCCAACATGCTTTCTGAAGCCCCAGAGAGCCAGTCAATGTAGATAAAAGTGCAGTAGATGGTCTGACTCTGTACGGAGAAGCTTTAGATGCTGCTGTACAGTCATCCAACCTCTGACCTTGTAAGGGCAAAATGTTGGTGGGCAAAGTATCCTTTAGGATGTCTCAGCTGCAATTGCTGATCTTCCTACTGATACTTTTCCAGGGTCCCTTGGAGTGCAGTTTGAAAACCATCACTCTATAAAGTTTCACATAACCAGCATTGGCACGAGACTGAACATTGGGCTGCATCCAGACCAAGTCAGTTAAATGTAGTTTAATTTAACGAGATGTAATTTAAGTCACTGCTCATTTGTCACATTGCTTTCAATAGGATCCAGCCCTTTAGAAAGAATTTAAGGTCTCTGGTGTTTTATTGCAGGTGTCTCCTGCAACATCCTCCTGGCACTAGTGGTACATTTACTCCTCTTCCTCTCAGTGCTACTACGTGTTGTGTGATAACAACAGCAACAAATGAAATAGACTGAATTGCAGTGTGATTCAATAGAGAAAAGGCCAATCGGATGGGATGGTACCTTTGTGCAAAAAGCAATGCAGAACTTTGTAAACCTCAAACTTTTCATGATTCGGCCTATTTTATTTCCTGAAGGTCAGCTCGGAAAGGTAAATTTCACTTCCACGGCACCTTCTGAAACAAATTCCAAGGATCAAAAGATGGCAGGCAAACTCTGCTAATGCTGTCTCCCTGTACAATTCAAAATATCAAGTGCCACAACGTATAAAATGCAACAGCTATTAAATTTTTAAAAGTAATACTAACAGAATTTTTGGGAAAGGCCTTGCAAGGTTTGAGCGCTATTTCTGGTGATAGCACTAATAATAATAAAAATAACAATTTGTTGTCACATGAATGACAGCGTATTTAACAGTGTTCATAACGCCAGCATTTCCTAAGCTTTTAGCGCTGTGTAAATCTCCTGGAAATGTCAGGCGCTCCTGCTGTAGCCACCTTGTGGTGGGAAACTATTGCCACTTGCAGAACTGAGTGCAGAGATAGGTAATTCTGCATGTTTGGTTTGGACTGCTTTACATGTTTAGCTGTAGAGGGTTTTCCTGTTCTGTAGGGAGTGGCACAGGAAAATGTAGATCTCTGCCTGTAACATTTTGGTGGAGGAGCAGGTTCAGGAAGCTGTTGTCAATGGAATCCCACCATTGTGACAAGATCCTGTAAATACAGGATTAAAGGTAAAGTAAAGGGATCCCTGACCATTAGGTCCAGTCGTGACCGACTCTGGGGCTGCGGTGCTCATCTCGCTTTACTGGCCGAGGGAGCTGGCGTACAGCTTCCGGGTCATGTGGCCAGCATGACTAAGCCGCTTCTGGCAAACCAGAGCAGCGCACGGAAACACTGTTTACCTTCCCGCCAGAGCAGTACCTATTTATCTACTTGCCCTTTGATGTGCTTTCAAACTGCTAGGTTGGCAGGAGCAGGGACCGAGCAACGGGAGCTCACCCTGTCATGGGGATTCGAACCGCCGACCTTCTGATCAGCAAGTCCTAGGCTCTGTGGTTTAACCCACAGTGCCACTGACTTTCAAATCAGAAGAGTGTGCAGTGTGCATTTAGCATCATGTGGAGAAATCATGGAGTCACTCTCTCCTCTTCTGTCTTTGTCTCCCTCCATCAGTTGTAGGGCAACTCTCTGCAGACATTTTAGAATCTTGATGTTCCAGGGTTTGTGTGGAGAAATCCCAGGAAAGTAAAATTGGGGTGGGGTGAGGAGACAGAGGGAAAACAAGCCATTGCATCTAAAACAAGTGAGCCAAGGCCAACAAGTCTTCATCAGTGGCAGAACATTCAAGAAAGGAGGACTACATCTGATCATATTAAGCTTTTCTTGCTCACTTTACACCGCTTGCTTTTATCAGCTTCATCGTGCATGGAAGTCAGAAAAGTGAAGTTTTGCTTGACTCCTTTATTCAGAGTCAGCTTTCCCCATGTTCAGAACAAGATGGAAACCTAAATGTAGGGGTGATGCCCACTTCTGTAATATTTGCCTTAATATAAACAGGCACTCAGAGAGCTTGTCTATATAAAGGACAAGATGAACTCACCTGCACAAGAAAAATGTTTCTTCTGAAGGGTTTTTATTTGGAGAAAAGTGCTTAGATTGGTAAACAAGATTATATTACTTCTGGGAAGAAAGAGTCAAATGAGTGTGTTTGCGCCTCTCAAATCAGCTTATGGAAAGAAGATTCAAGAATATTTATTTTCGGAGAAATTGACTTGCTAATAGATGTGCACAAATCATAGGAACTATAATCAGGCAGCTTCAGCAGCTGATATTACCATAATGCTGAAGACAGATGGAGCAAGATTATGACTTGATCAGTGATAGCAATGGGAGATCTTGCTAATTCTGAAAAGACACAATGTGCCTATTAATATTTAGGTAGCATGTCTCATGCCTCTCATATTACTGATTAAGGACTGTATGATTCATTTTGATATATATATATTTAAACCCAGTAGATTCACAGTACACAATTTTATGGAACAGTTTTATAAAAGAAAACGTTCTTTTATAAGGTTTCAAAAAACAACAAAATATGAAAGGAAGTCCAGCTGGGTCCTAATTACCAGGCTATAATTGGGAGTGGGTTTGGGGACATGGTGTGGGGTTTGGGGGTGAAGGGAAACTTTGGGGGTTCTTCTTGGTCTGCTGTGACTGTTGATGGTTGATGATGATGATGATGACTTGTTACTCGGTGGTTACCCAAAGGTCTTCCAACGATTTACAATGCATTTTAAAACATAAACCTAAATACATTAGGTTTTTGTTTTTACCCATATCCACCAGAATCTGTGTTTTCAGTATTGTGGTATGGTATGGTATGGTATGGTATGGTATGGGATGGTATGGGATGGTATTCACTTCTGGTTGAGGCCAGACAGACCTTCCATGTTGAACTTCTGATGCTTACTGAATATTTTCCTTTTTTTAAAAAATAAAAAAAATCAGTAGACATTTTAGCTAAATTCCGATTTTTTAGATTTACCGTCTAACTTAAGATACTTGTGCATCGCTTAGGGACAATTGTTATCAAACAATACATACAATGCCAAAATAATAAATTTAAAAAGGACAAAATGGAAATAATTTGTGCTATAAATATTATATAGGCCAATCAATATACAGTAAGGTGTGCTGTACTGGGAGCTGGCTTCAGACCCCAGGCCCATTGGCAGTCCAACTTCAGACCCTCCAAGTGTCTGGTTTCTGATCCCAGAATATCCTGCTTTTCCTTAGGACCTCCTTATTTTAATCAGAGAAATGTTGGAGTGTATGAACTCTGTGTTACAAAGATGCCTGTAAATGTGACATGAAGGCTGTCAACATCAACCCCAGTGTGTGGCCGATGACCAGGCTGATAACCTGGAGACAGGCAGTCAGGCCATACATCCATAGTAGTGACCAGAAGAGGAATGACCACTGGGAGGAGTGCAGAGAGAAGAAACGCCATGGTGTGACTGCCCCAGCTGCAACAAAACATCTCTCTCCTATATCGGTCTCTACAGCCACAGCAGATGTAACCTTCCAACAATTTGACTCACCTCTCCCAAAAGGGCACTTGTCCATTGTCTCTCGAGACAGACGGATGCCAACAAATACAATAAGTTTAAACAATGCACTAATTTCATGCCAAGCCCTATCAAAGTACAAAACCACACAGCATCGACAATGGTCCCAACATTCCCTTGTGCGGGAACTCCCCCCCGGTGCTAAATTTTGACTTGTTCCTTGTAGACGTTTGCCCATCTGGTGTTTAAAAACGATTACAGCTTAATTCACGAATGCACTGACTTCAGTCAAAAAGAATGCAAACACCTCCTACTCTGGTCCAATTACTTTTTATGCCAACATATTATGTCCCTCTGGCAGTCTTCTTTACATCTTTACACTAATTGGCTCAATGGACATAAATTAATATCTGATTTGCTCCACCCTGCAAATAACTGCCACGCTAAAGAACTGGCAAAGCCGGGAGATGTTTCTTGGCCCCTGTGGAGGTGTGATCTCTGCAACAAGAGCCAAGTTGCTAAAGGGCAAAACATATGCATGTCCAAGTTAAACAAAGACACTATTGGTGCTAACTTGCTTCTAGGAACTCCCAAATGTAGACTTTAGCGTGCCTTGTGGAACGGCAAGTTATCCTCAACAGCATCTTATTTGACTTGGACACTTAAACACCCAGCAATTTTCTCTCTTGGCTGCTGCTGTAGACATCACACCTTTATGTAGCTGAACGCAAGGCTTTGTCTTGTTTTTTTGGACACATGCAATGTTTTCGACCAGAGATTATCATGTCTGTGTTTGGGTGTATGCTGTCCATTCATGGCATAATTATGTGTGATGCAGTATCCTCATAACCATTTGTATCAATGGCAACAAATTAGTCCAGAGGACTAATTGGTAGATTAAAAAATTCACATACAATATATGTGTGAAGGATAGCTCAGTTGGTGCAGCGTGAGACTCTTAATCTCAGGGTCATGTTTGAGCCCCATGTTGGGCAAAAAGATTCCTGCACTTCAAGGGGATGGACGAGATGACTCTTCCAGCTCTGTTATATCTTTGATTTCACATGTATCGCAAGAATTAAAATAATGGAGCAAAAGGGAAGCAAATAACCTCATCAGGAAGAAATAAGGAGCAGAGGAGGCAGAGACGTAACATGGACCTGATGAAGCTTCAACAAAGACAGGAAAAAAAAGCAGAGATCAAGACCAATCTATGGAATTAAAAATACTAGACAAGCAGATGACAGACTAAATCAAAATAATGCTGCCAATGGCATATCCCTTGCAGTACACATCAAGAAGTATCTGCCAAGAGGTTGCTTACATGGCAACTAGGGCAGGGTAGGGGGAAAAACCCAACCTAGATTCCTATACCTTTAATAGAGCTAGTGTGGCATAATGGTTAGGGTCTTGGACTAGGACCTGGGAGAACAGAGTTCAATCCCCACTCAATCATGAAGCTCACTGGGTGCCCTTGGGCCAGTCACAGCCTCTCAGCCTAAACCACCTCACCGGGTTGTTGTGAGGATTAAATGAGTAAGGTAAGAATCACATACTCCACCTTGAGCTACTGGGAAGGGAGGTGAGATATAAATGCTATAAAATAATAATATCCATTCAAAATATACAGGTACAGATTGTTATAGTTTGGAAATTAGTTACAGTGGTACCTCAGGTTACATACGCTTCAGGTTACATACGCTTCAGGTTACAGACTCCGCTAACCCAGAAATATTACCTCGGGTTAAGAACTTTGCTTCAGGATGAGAACAGAAATCGCACAGCGGTGGCATGGCAGCAGTGGGAAGCCCCATTAGCTAAAGTGGTACCTCAGGTTAAGAACAGTTTCAGGTTAAGAACGGACCTCCAGAACGAATTAAGTTCTTAACCCGAGGTACCACTGTACTTCTAAAATGGACATTCAAGAAGATATAAAGCGGGGAGATATCGTAGCTGAAGTTTATTCCTCCTGGTTATCATCTGGTTTCAGAATCCACCTTGTTGTGAAGATGAAACGAGTAGGAGAGCCATGTAATAAACAAATAGTTGCACAGAAGAAGAATTTTCAGCAGATGTAGCTTGCAAGACGACCATTAAAGGTACAGGAGCCCTGGTTGTTTTTTTTTCACCTGACCATGGTAATGGCAAGCAGATTAACACAACCTCATAGCACATTCCTTGATGTAACAATCTTAATGGATGGAAAACTAACTGAGTTGCAGGGCTGGCAATTAACAGGAAGCTGGGAGGTTTTAGAGTATTTCCCCCAGGATCGTTTCCGTAACCTACTTCTCCCAGCATCTTTTACGAACTTAGGTCTTGCTCCAAATATGTATTAGAGCAATGTGTTAGCAAATCTGAACCGAAGGCGTCAATCCACAGAATTCTTTTAGAGTGCCTGAGGGCTTGCACATATCCAACTGACTTTTTTTTTTACTTGAATTCTTAGAATATGACCCCCTTCAGAACATCCTTTTCAGGATGGAAGCTAGTTTGAGAGAAAATGCACCAGACAGCAGCATTTCTCAAGAAACTACAAGATACAGGTGGATTTAGGGTGACAACATGGCTTCAAACACAAGCGGTGGGATTGCCCTGGAACTGGAATGACTAGCAATGGGTACACAGCCTCTGATACCACTTTTGCGAAAGACCTTTGTCAAATATCTTGGATAGCATTCAGAATATGCAGCCTTGGTTGATGAGGAGTAGTGGCTTGCTTATAAGGCAGCATTGTATAGTCATAAGATCGCTATACCAAACTAGGGACTATGCCAACTTTCCAAATGAGTGAAATCGGCAAATATTCCTGGCACATGACTGTGAAATTTGAACTTGACATTTCCCTCCTCCGATTTCACCCGTGTAAAGAGGAACTCTCCCTGTTTCCCAAGGCTTCTCAGAAACTTATATAAGGAAGTACCTCAGATGTCTCTGACTCAGAAGAGTGTCATTTATTTGACACCTTATGCAACCAACCCACGCACACGGCTATTTTGCTGTTTATAACACTAATTCAGTTATACCTGATCTGCTGAATCACCAGACGGTACTACAAAGCTTTCTCTCTGAACATGAGATCCTACTAGCTTTATTCTCCTTCTGTACTGTGCATTTGTAGCCTCATAAAAGACATTTTTTTTAAGGACACGCTTTAAAGATGAACGCTCACAAAGGTGCCCATCTTACTGAGTCTTTGTTACCTGGCGTTTGCCTGGGGAAGATAGTCCTTTTATCCTGAACTAATTGTGTTTATTAAGCATCACTGCTCCTGTATGAGGGACCCTTCCAGACTGTGGTCATTTCCAGGTGAGATTCAGTCGGATACTAGCAAATTTCAGCTGCACAATTAAAGCTGACTTGGAGCTTTTCCACAACAAACCTGCTTCCCCACTCCCCTGCCTCCAAATAGGACTTTTTGCAACAACAACAACAACAACAACAACAACAACAACAACAACAACAAACTGGTGGGAAAATGCACTGGATAGTGCGGAATAACACTTGCTTGATGCTATGTTGTGTGTCCTCCATGCAAGCAAATCAGAATGGATGCTCAGTAAATCACCTACACCGTCTAACCTCCCGGCAAACGTTGTGCAAACAAATCAGAAGGAATGCACAATAAGCAGGTTGACTGGAAGTGACCTGTTCAAGTTGAGATCTGCACCAAAGGCCAGGGAAGAATGGCAGATGAAACTGATGGACTACATGGAAATGGCGGAAATGACTGGCAGAATCCGAGACCAGGGAGAAGAGTCGATGGAAGAAGATTGGAAAAAAATTTAAAGTATATTTAAAAAAACATTGTAAAATTAATGAATGTTAGAAAGATGCTGGAATGAATTTACATGGTCTTAGCAGAAAGGTTATAAAGAATTAAGTAAAAATGGATTGTTAATGGGATAAAGTGTAAAATTTAAGGTTATATTGTGTTAAGATAAATTATGGAACAAAATCTGAGAAAGAGGGAAAGGACTTGCTGAAACAATTATGAAATAGAATACAAAAAGGGAGGCGTGAGGAAGTCAAGGAAATAAGTAAATGAAAGATAAAGATATGAAAATACTGGATGTTAGTGTTTTTAAATGTTATTGTTTAGCTGTATTGTTTTTGGGTTTCTATTTTTTTCTTTTTTCTTTTTTCTTTTTAGTATTGTATTTTCCTTTATTTTTGAAGTATTGTAATCTTTTTTATTATTATTGTCTGTTTTTCTTTTTTCTGTAATTGTTAAACTTTAATAAATATCTTTAAAAAAAAGAGAGATCTGCACCAAAGGGCCTTCGCTGGGTGCTCATGCTGGCAGAAGTGAGACAGGAGAGAGAAACTTTTCTGTGGTTGTAACAGATTAGCAGAGCTCTCTCCTGTGAGACATGTGCTTTAACAAAAATTTACACACCCATTCTCATACATACACTATAGGGAGTATTCATCTCAACAGAGGATGATTCACAGATGATAAAGAAGAGGATTTAGAACTTCATTTCTAGGGAATAGGGATTTTAAAGCAATGCAGAAGAACTTCTGAAACTGCCTTTTGAAATGGTAGCGTTTGGGTTAGGTTGATGAGATGGAAAAGAGGACTCCTGCACTTTTAATAGATGTGCAGAATTAGTGCTGGAATGGGAGACCAAAGATAACATGGTAAAGGCGACAATGACAAAATGGGCTATAGATATGGGTTACAACATAAAATTGTCTGTGGGGGAAAAACTATGTGGGGAAAGCATTAATTTCTCTGCCTGTTATCTTATTAAGGAAAATCTACAAAAGGTGATGTACCAGTGGTACCTGACACCCAGCAAATTAGTGAAAATGTACAAAAAGGGGTCTAATTTATGCTGGAAGTGCCGCGAGATAGAGGGAACCCTGGTTCATATGTGGTGGTCGTGTAAGTACGCTAGAGAGTATTGGGAAATGATTCCCAAAGAATTAAAAAAGATTCTAAAACTCATGTTTCCCAAAAGATTAGAGGCCTTTCTATTAGGGATAATACGGGATGACATTCCAAAAAAGGCACGCTTTGTACTCGACCGCTGCAGCTAGAATAGTACATGTGAAGAAATGTAAAGAATAAGAGATACCCACGAAGGAATTTTGGCAGAACAAATTGATAGAATACATAGAATTAGTAGCCATGACCATGGAATTAAGAAATGAGGATGAGTTAAAGTGAAGAGTACAGTGGAGGTGTTTCGGAGATTATACAATTTAACCTACAAATAGGAGTTAACATATGAGCAACAGATAACATCAAAAACACTTGAGACGATAATGGGTGAAATATCAGTATAAGCAGCAGATCAAGATTTCCCTAGAATGCCACAGAGAGATGGACTGAGAACTCTTTGGAAAAGATGTAAGTGATGGGCACTGTATGATGTGTGTATAAAAGCTGTTAAAATCGCATAAACAAAAGTTTTAAAAAATAGATGTGCTGAATTGGGCTTTTCCACAGGTTTCAGCTTCTCAAGAGATGAACAGAAAAGGCACAAGGGCACTTTTGTATCTGTTCACCCTAGTCTGGAAAAGGCTCTATCATGTGGCATTTCTGAATGTGCAGTTAAATTTGGAGGCCTCACATGTCCCCACTGAACAAAAGATACAGCCCCAGCATTCTGAGATATTGGTTCAATTACAATTTGTTCAGACAGAGTTGACTGGGCCATATTTCATTCAGCTACTTGGAGCTAAAAAGCAGCTGAGAAACAATGGATTTGGGTGGACAATCAATGAGAAAACAAAACTTGAAGAAGCAGATTGCTTAAGTCAAATGCATGCATACAACAGCATAATTTTATACATGACTACGCAAAAGCAGATTCCACTGGGGTCTGCTTCTCTGGATTTTAGCCTAATAAACATAATTGGAACAAATAATGCAACCCTCAACTTGTTTACTCAGAGGCTCCTTCGGGAGAAGGTGTGGGTTAGACGTTGAAATCATCATCATCATCATCATCATCAATATAAATAATAAAAAGTCCCACTGAATTCAATGGCATTTATTCCCCTGGAAATGTGTTTAGGATTGCCGTCTAAAGGGGGCAATCCTACAGCAAGATCAACAGGTTAGGATCCAGCTATGTTGAGATTTTCCCAGCATAAGCAGGCTACACTGGTTTAAATCCCTCACCCTTGACTCGGCAAAGATGCACAGTGCATCTCTTGCATCCTGGGTCAACTAAGACCTAGTTACCTGAGTCAAACCCAACAGACCTTAAGTCAGTGTAAGCCAGCCTTTCTCAAACTTGGGTCCCTAGTTGTTGATGGACCACAACTCCCATCTTCCCTGACCACTAGTCCTGGTAGATAGGGATAATGGGAGTTGTAGTCCAACAGCATTTGGGGACCCAAGGGGTGTGTGGTAGCACCTGAAGTGGGTGGCTGAGGACTTAGGCTGGATCCCAGGCCCATTCGGCTTGGTCATGTTACCTTGGCAAGCTGGCATAAATTAAAGGTAAAGGGACCCCTGACCATTAGGTCCAGTCGTGGCCGACTCTGGGGTTGCAGCGCTCATCTCGCTTTATTGGCCGAGGGTGCTGGCGTACAGCTTCCAGGTCATGTGGCCAGCATGACTAAGCCACTTCTGGCGAACCAGAGCAGGGCACAGAAAGCCATTTACCTTCCCACCGGAGAGGTACCTATTTATCTACTTGCACTTTTTGGCATGCTTTCGAACTGCTAGGTTGGTAGGAGCAGGGACCGAGCAACGGGAGCTCACCCCGTCACGGGGATTCGAACCGCCAACGTTCTGATCGGCAAGTCCTAGGCTCTGTGGTTTAACCCACAGCGCCACCCACATCCCGGCATAAGTTAAGCTGGCAAAAAAAGGTGGTGGAACTCAACTGCTATTTTAAAGGCTTGTTTCCCTCTGCCTGGCTGAGGACAACTCAGCCAACAGCAGCCCAAATGCTGAACGGAATTTGGCTCTGTTCTAACTTTATGCCTGCTTCTTGTGTATAGGATTGCTCCCTAAGTCACTTCTGCTGATCTTGAAAATGTCTGCAAGGGCTATGTTGGAGTTAGTCTCAGGATTGTTGACAGAGTTTCCAGCTTTCCGACTGGCCCCTGTATTTGTCTTTCTAACAGCAAGTCAATGTACATTAACAGATGATGAGGTTTCTCTCCCTGTTGTTGACAGCTTCAGTTGTGGAAGGCATCCAGGCACTGGGGGGAGGGGGCATAGGCTGGAATAATTTCCTAGTCAGCTGGAATTTGGCTGGCCAAATGCAAAAGAGGACAGGCCTCCCAGACCTGTAACAGTTGTGCGGAAAAGAGAACTTCAGCACGAAAAGTTGCATAGCTGAATTTTGCTCTTCCATGTAGCTATCAAAGGTCCAGCAGCTCCTTTGCAACTCCTCCGCAGGCACCAGTAAGTGTGACTTTAGTCCTGTTGTGAGACAAATCAGGCAATCCTCCCATAAATGTAGTTGATTTGCAACACTGGCTTTCCAAGCGCATAATTTTATGTGATTTTTTTTTTTTAATGCAAAGTTTAAAAAAGAAGTTAATTGCCTGGGTGTTCTTAGAGGCTCAAAACCAATCTTACCTGTGCTGTAATTGAAAGATAAGATGTCTATATAGAAATCAAAGAGAACCTCATATGTAATTTAAAGGACACCTATCCTTACAACTTATCAGATAAGTTGAGTAGATAAGGAGATATGCACTTTGCATTATCGAAGGTACAGTAGGAACTTAATGCTCTGCCAAGACGTAGGAGGAATTCTCTTACTTTTAACCCTCAAGCTGTCCACATGAGAGGACTTTTTCTGGTTGTCTTCCTATGCAGCCTTAATGAACCATACTGTATGTACCACTGAACTCTGAGACTTCTTTCTGAGTAACCATACATAGCATCAGGTTACAATCTCTCTCTTTTTGAGATTTCTGCTAAGCAAAGATGTGGAGCTACAGCTGCCATCAGCCCCAGCACCATGGCCAATGCCCAGGGACGATTGTAGTTGCGCTTCAGCAACATCCAAAGGAGCAAAGGTTCTCTGCACCTGGACTGGAAAAAACAAAATGGAGGCAAGAAACATTCGCCAGCTCTGGAAATTCTTCACTGTTGTTAATGGAAGTTACAGTTGTACTCTTATGCAAGGAGTAAGCTCCACTGAAGATAGTAGAGCTTCTCAAGAGGCAAGGGCTCCCCAAATGTGATGTCATGCACTTGACGGTGTGGGGAGCCTGGGGGCAGAGCCAGACACCCTCTGAAAAATGAGGGGGCCTGGCCCTTCATACTGGCCCAAGTGCATGACGGCCTCGGTCCAGTATACCTGAAGGAGCGTCTTCACCCCCATCGTTATGCCCAGACATTGAGGTCCAGTGCCAAGGGCCTCCTGGCGGTTCCCTCACTGCGAGAAGCCAAGTTACAGGGAACCAGGCAGAGGGCCTTCTCGGTAGTGGCACCCGCCCTGTGGAACTCCCTCCCACCAGATGTCAAAGAGAAAAACAACTATCAGACTTTTATAAGACACCTGAAGGCAGCCCTGTTTAGGCAAGCTTTTAATGTTTAACAGACCATTGTATGTTAATATTTTGTTGGAAGCCACCCAGAGTGGCTGGGGAAACCCAGCCAGATGGGCAGGATGTAAATAATAAATTATTATTATTATTATTATTATTATTATTATTATTATTACTTCAAAAAATATATTTGGGAGGCTGAATCTGCCTTGGCCCCTAGGAGTCAGCACCCATGTTATTGAGATTTCCCCTTGAGCACAAATGCATTGAATTGCATTGGTACTTTTCTTTTAAAATGTTCTTAATGGGAGTGTCTGCATACAGAGAAAGTTAGCTCTGCATACAGAGAAAATATTTACTTTCTCAGTGTGGTCTCATACCCTCTCTTTTTCCTGAGTATCCATGGTGTGAGAAAACCTCTCCTCTTCCCAGAGGGGAGGGGTTGTGAGCGGGAATCACTTCCCGTGCCAGCAGGGGGGCGTGGCTAGGTCCCCTGAATCACTGGAGCCCTGGGCCCGTGACATGCCCCTCAGCCAGCCAATCCAGCTGGCTGGGGTGTGTGGTTTAGCCGGATTTAAATGGCTGCAGGCCCACGAGCTCACCCTTGCTTTTCCGGCTTCCACGGATCACCCACCTGCCCACCCTCTAGGTTTTGCTTCAGCTCCTGACCTTGCTATGGACTTCGGCTGGTTGCCTTGGTTGTCCAAGGGCCCTGGTAGGGGTTTTTCCACTTGGCAAATTGGCACCAGCCACTTGGTTTTTCACCTACCTCATAGCAAATCATCACAACTTTGTAAGGTTTGGCGGTTAGGCACTGGAAAATGTATTGTGTGTTGGAGGGGAGGTTGTGGCCATCACCCACCCCTCCCCTTAAAGGAATCTGGCAGTCGTGGTTCCTGTCTGATGCCCAGGTGGTGACTAGGGCCATGACATGACCCTCCGCCCTCTGGTAACTCTAGGGGAAAGCTTCCAGTTGATTTGCATCAACAAGCTCCCTCTACAGGTTGATAACCCTTGTGTGACTGTCTGCAGAGTGAGCAAGAGTCAAGTATAGTCTGTTCGGATCCAATGCCTAAGCCAGAGGACAGCAACCTAAAGCCCATGGGCCGGTTCCAGCCCATGAGCTTGCTGGAACCGGCCCACAGCTGTTTCGTGGATTGGTGTGGGGATTCCGTGCTTTTTCCCTGTGGCACCATTTTTTTTCTCACCGTGGGGACCGATTTCCGGGTCAGAAGAGTGCCGGAAATAGCATCTGCGCATGTGCACGGGCACTCCTCTGTCCTGAAAGTGCGCCAGAAATAGTGTGTGCGCACACGCACGGGGACGCACACTCCGTGCTAAGAGGTCTGCTGGGGAGTGTACCGGACCGGCCTCAAAAAACGTTGTGGACCCCTGGCCTAAGCCAATACCACTCACATTCTGTAACCAATAAAGTTGTGGCCTTTTTTAGCCCATTAACCTAAATATTTGTGTCCATGTGTCTTATTTCATCACCAAGTGGAGAGCGGGGCCTCGACTCACAAAATCCAGCCTGAGGGAGGAAAAAGTGTGGGATGGCAACAATTTGGAGAAAAACTGTGGCTCCATTAGGACAATGGAGAATTAACACCATTTGGACAACAGAGAAGCACAGGAAGCTTGCTATTAATGTTAAATGACAGTATGGATGAGTCAATAAGAAAAAAAAAGTAGGCAACTTCAGGCTGGTCATGCATTGTAGCTTGGTTTATTTTTGCCCAAAGAGTTGAAAGTGACATTATGTGTGTGTTTCAGGCAACAGTGCATATCTCCTTCAAGTGTACTAGAATTGAATACCTGTTTGCAGCTTTTCACATGGAACCTGCAGTGTGGACCTTTTTGTTTTGGTGATGGAGACTAGAATATGCAAGAACCAGTTACCATACCTGCTAAATTACTTTTGGAATTTGCCATGTTAGGTTTAGGGGGCACATTGATCCAGCAAAGGTTTGTTTTCACCAATAGGAAACCAGAGGGTTGCCATGAAGATCACACACACACACACACACACACACACACACACACTAGGGCAAGGCATGGCACAGAGAACCTGTGCTCCTTCAGATGTTGATTGGTTTTATCAGCATGATGCTCTAACCATCATCACTGACTGTTGGTCAGGCTGGCAGAGGCTGATGGGAAATGGATCTGGCCGGCCACTGTTTCCCCATCTCTGTACAAGAGATTCAGATCATTGCTTTAAGTAGCCATGCTTAGGTTGGACTGTAAATCCAATTCCACTGTTTTCTGTGGGGCATGCCTCCCAGTTCTCCTCATGTTTATTTGGAAGTAAGAAGTCTGAATTTGTGCATCATAAGGCATTTCCGAGCAAGTGTGCAAAGGATTGCAGTCTTAGTCACCATGTTTAATTTTTTCAGGGTTCTACACAGCAGGAATTGGCTTACTAGGACAGTTGCTCTGAGACATGCAATGCTATGGATGATTTAAGGGAGCAAATTCTGCAAAGTGCTGTGCACTCATGTGGCGAAAGAGTTTCTGCACACTTTGGCATATGGTGCAGAATATGGCATTTCTTTTTCAACATCTGTCCCACAACGGCAACTCATTCTTTGCTCTGCTTTTGGCACATTCTTTTTCCCTGAATCGTGGAAAATAGCATGCTTGCTGCTTAAAATTCGTCATTTAAGCTGTGCTTGCCAAATGCATATTTTAAATAGAAAATGCAGAGCAATAACGTTGCCACATTAAATCACAGCACCCAGAAGTGGGTTAATTGATCTTTTCCATGTGCTAGAGCTTTGGCTAAGAATCTTTGAAGTAAATAGTCCTCTGTCTACAGTATTTCTTTATTTTATTTATTTCTTTATTAAATTTGTAGACTGCCCTTCATAGAAAGATCTTGGGGAGATTTGCAGCATAAAAATACAGAATAAAACCACAAAGTACATAATAAAAACAAGAACAAAACAAACCATTAACCCCCCCCCCATAAACACATTTAAAAGGTCATAGACTGTTCATCAGCCAAAGGCTTGGTTGAAGAGGAACTCTTTTGCCTGATGCATATAACTGTACAATGAAGGCGCCAGACAAACCTCCACGGGGAGAGCATTCCACAAACAGTAGACAATTTTTCACCCTGGAAAAAGCAGCATTGGTTTTGAATCAGAGGTGTCAACTTGAATAAAATATTGAGGGGGCCAAGGTTGTTGTGACGTGGGGTTTGTGATTTCAGCTCTCTTGACATAATATTCTGGAGACAGTCTGTAGTAACACTTCTTTATTAAAGCAAACAAGACTGAGAACTGAGGAGGGGAGAGCTACATTTATAGGGACAGGGAACTTGCTAGAAAGGATACATTTTGGAGGGAACAATATCAGGCAATCACAGTCCTGCCTTTTGGAGGAAACCAATAAGACAGAGGATCCAAATACAGCAGCTTAAATGAACCAATAGTAGCTGTACCCTCTGGAACCAAAAGGCAGTTACTTTACCCTAATGCAAATACAGACAATAATAATACAGATATAAAATCCTTTGACTCAATACACAACACCCCTCCCCCCCTAGTGAGCACCGCAGACGTAATCTCTCAGGTACTGTGGGGTCCTACAACTTCTACTTGATCTCCTGACAACAGGTGTTTCCGGTTCTGGATTGGATGTTACCTGTGGTAGGGGGGTGCTATAGGGGTTTCGTCAGGAACAGATGGAGTCCCAGACATCGCAGGGTCCCCTACCTGTACCTCGTCATCCTGAGGTCTAGCAGACCCTGGTTCATTTGCTGAAGCCCCTGGTGACTGCACCTCTGGGCCATTTTCACTCTGGTCTTGCAGCTCTGCGTCGTTAGCCAGGGATGAATTATCTGACCCCTCCCTGCTGAGCGCCCGGCGCCTCAGCTGATCTATATGTCTCTTCCAAACTTGCCCATTTTCCAAGGTCACATAGTAGGACACTGGTCCACTAGTCCGGGTGACCACACCAGCCACCCACCGCGAACCTCGTGAATAGTTCCTCACCCAGACCAGATCTTCAGGGGCGAGATACCTTGTTGTGTCAGCCTCAGCCTGGGGGGTTGCTCTTGAATTACGGTTTGGCATTTTATCGGGGTGGACATAATCCAGCACCGTTACCAGTCTTCTACCCAAGAGCAGCTCAGCTGGCGACTTGCCCGTCGCAGTACACGGCGTTGCATGCTGCAAAAATAACATTTGCGTGATGCGAGCTGACCAGTTACCCTCCATTAAGCGCGCAATGGATTCTTTGGCTGTTCTTACCATGCGCTCAGCCTGCCCATTGGAGGATGGGTGAAAGGGCGCGGATGTGACCCCTCTTATGAAGTTATCAGCCAAGAATGCCCTGAATTCTTGGGATACAAAAGCTGCCCCATTATCTGATACAATGGTCTCAGGTAACCCGTGGGTTGCAAACAGCTGCCTCAACACCTTGATTACGGCAGCTGATGCCATGCTAGGGACCATCGCCACTTCTAACCATTTGGAATATGCATCGACGATAACCAAAAAGACCTTCCCCTGGAATGGCCCAGCAAAATCTAAGTGCAGCCGGCTCCAGGGAGATCTGGACTGCTCCCACCAGTGAACTGGTGCTCTGGCCGCACCTCTTGGCATGCCTTGCATGTTCGTACCCATTGTTCTATGTTCTGGTCCATTCCAGGCCACCACACATAACATCGGGCTAGCGACTTCATCCTGACCATTCCCGGGTGTCCCATGTGAAGTGTCTCAAGAACCCTGTTTCTCAGTGGTGCTGGGATGATCACCCTATCTCCCCACAGGAGACAACCCTTATGCATGGACAACTTGTGCTGCCTTGTCGCATAAGGCCTGAATTTGTCTTCATGCGGACCACCTGGCCACCCCCTCCCCACCCAAGTGAGCACACGGGAGAGAACAGCATCTTTCCTCGTTTTCTCAGCTATATCAGTAGCCGTTACAGGAGCACCCGGAAGTGTTTCCAGCATCATTATGTGCTCCGCTGGAGCAGGATCCACATTGCTCCCGCCAGGAAGAGGCAATCGACTCAGCGCATCAGCGTGGCACAACCGTTTCCCCGGCACATGGGTCAAGGTATACTGGAACCCGTTCAGGAATATAGACCAACGCAACATTCTGGGGAAGAGAATTTGTGGCGTTTGTTTGTTCGGGTTGAACAACCCTAACAGTGGTTTGTGGTCCGTTTCAATGGAGAAATGGCGACCATACACATAATCATGGAACTTTTTGATTCCTGCCACAATTGCAAGCGCCTCTTTGTCAATTTGAGCATAGTTGCGCTCCGTGGGCGACAACGTACGGGAATAGAAAGAGATGGGCTTTTCCGACCCATCCGGTTCCCTATGACTCAGCACCGCCCCCAGGCCGTATTGAGAGGCATCACATGCCAGGACCAGCGGCTTCGACTCATCATAATGAGCAAGGACGCTCCTGCTACTCAGCATTCCTCGCAAGGAGTCAAAAGCCTTCTGCTGCCCCTGTCCCCATCGCCACACATTCTTTTTCTGCAACAGTCGATGTAATGGTTCAGCTACCGAAGCTTTCTGGGGTAAGAACGAATGATAAAAGTTAATAAGTCCCAGGAATGACTGCAACTGCGTCTTGTTCTGTGGTCGTGGTGCCTCGATGATGGCCTTAATCTTAGCATCTGTGGGGTGGATGCCTGATGCATCAATTTTAAACCCCAAGAAATCCACAGTTGGCACCCCAAAACTGCATTTTTCCTTTTTCAGTTGCAACCCCACCTCCTTGAACTTGAGCAACACTGCACGGACACGCGCAACCAGTTCCTGTGGGTCTTTTCCAGCAATCAAAACGTCATCAAAAAATGGCAAGACCCCCGGCAGACCTCTTAACAGGCGTTCCATGAGCCCTTGAAAAATCCCTGGGGCCACACAAACTCCAAATTGTAATCTGTTAACTCTGAACGCCCCTTTATGTGTGACAATAGTCTGTGCTTCCGCTGATTGTGGGGTTACTGGCAGCTGTTGGTAAGCTTGTGCCAGGTCAATTTTGGCGAACACCTTGCCCCCAGCCAGTTTAGCCAACAGATGTGATACGACTGGAATGGGGTATGAGTTTCCCCTGAGTGCCTTATTGATAGTACATTTGTAATCTGCACAGATCCTGACTTCCCCATTTGCTTTAAGGGGCGTGACGATTGGAGTCTCCCACTTAGCAGAGTCCACGGGTGAGAGAACTCCCTGCTTGACCAATTTATCCAGCTCTGCTTCGATCTTGGGTTGCAGTGCAAATGGCACTCGCCTTGGTTTGAGTCGGATTGGGGCCACCCCAGGGTCCAATTCGAAGTCAGCTGGGGGCCCTTTATAACAACCCAGTTTTCCATTAAAGAGACCAGCAAATTCTTTGCATAATGCCTCGCTCATCTCAGGGCAGGTTTGGATTGAATTAAGCCCTGATATACTCAGTCCCAGGGCGGGGAACCAGTCAGTGCCCAGGAGACTGGGGCGACTGCCCTTCGCAATCACCAGTTTGAGTACTGCCTGTTTGTCCCGGAACTGTACTCTCACGGCACACATTCCCATGACATGGATGCGGCCCGCTGAGTATGACTGCAAGGTTGCCGGGAAGGGCTCCAGAGGGGGCAACTTACCCCTGGGGAAGAATGTCCTCGCGGTCTGGTCCGACACGATAGTGAATCCAGATCCGGAGTCCACCTCCATGTCGCACAGCTGACCCTCAATCTTCACCTTGACGTGTGCCTTGCCTTGCGCTGGAAACTGCACGACCCTCCCGTTGATCTCCGTTACGTAGTGGCAGTCCTTTCGAACATGGTTTGCCGTGGACGGCCTGCGATGCTCCAGTCTAGTTGCTCCTGTCGCTCCCAACGCCGCCGATCTACAGACCCTGGCGATGTGACCTGTCTTCCCGCACGTCCGGCACATAGCATCCCGGAAACGACAACTCTTCCGCTCATGGTTTCCACCACAACCAGGGCACCTGCCTCGGTGATCTTTGTGCACTGTGCAGGCATGACGCACTGACTCGACCCCACGGGCTGGGCTTTGGCTCGGAGTAGCCTCTAGCTCGTCCATGGCATGCGCAACTTCTATCTGTGGCTTAGGGGCCTTGCGACTGGCATCAAGCTCCTCTCTTTCATAATTCTCCGTGGCGGTGGCCTCCTTCAAGGCTGAAGCAAGGGTAACCTCTTCTTTAGCCACGATGCGTCTTCTGGCTTTCTTGCTGCTCAGACCACCGATAAACCGATCCAGGAGAGTCTCTTCCAGATCTTGGAAGTCGCAGTGCTGAGCGAGCTTCCGCAGTTCAGCTAGGAATGCAGATACAGACTCCCCAGCACGCTGCTGCCTCTTATGAAACTCCAACCGCCGGGCCATCTTGGTCTCAGTAGGCGCCAAATGGCTTGTCAGGCAGGCAAGAATATCTTTGAGAGGTGTCTCACTTAGCTTCGCTGGAGCAAGCAATGCCTTGGCCAGCCTGAAGGTCTCAGGCCCACAGTAGCTCAGGAATGTGGCCCTTCTTTTGCTGGCATCGGTGATCCCTTGAGCCACTGCGAAGAACTCGAAGCGTTCGACGTAGTCTTCCCACGTGTGGGGCTCTGATGGCTGGAAGGGCTCCAATACCCTTGGACTCTCCATTGTCCTGTGGGCAGGGTCGTCTTCTCAGCCGGCCAGTGAGTCTTGTTCTTAGCTACAATCCGGACTCTGAGGCAGGGCTGCGTTTAACCGCTCCTCAGCATTCCGGATCCCATCCTCGTCGCCAGTTGTTGTGACGTGGGGTTTGTGATTTCAGCTCTCTTGACATAATATTCTGGAGACAGTCTGTAGTAACACTTCTTTATTAAAGCAAACAAGACTGAGAACTGAGGAGGGGAGAGCTACATTTATAGGGACAGGGAACTTGCTAGAAAGGATACATTTTGGAGGGAACAATATCAGGCAATCACAGTCCTGCCTTTTGGAGGAAACCAATAAGACAGAGGATCCAAATACAGCAGCTTAAATGAACCAATAGTAGCTGTACCCTCTGGAACCAAAAGGCAGTTACTTTACCCTAATGCAAATACAGACAATAATAATACAGATATAAAATCCCTTGACTCAATACACAACAAAGGTAATCACAAGATGTGGTGTCTGCATATCCATTTGAATGGAAAGCCTATCAACTTTGGAGAGATGAGCCCCCTCAAATAATTTATTGGGGCACCAAGGGATCTTGGCTCCTAGGAGTTGGCTCCTATGATTTGGAAACAATGAATTTGGACTGGAGGGATTATCAACCATTTTTTGCTTAGAATGGACCACCAATCTGTGGAGTGGAAGATGCTAAAGCAATGTGCCTTGTTCAGGGAATTCAGGAACATTGCTGAAGTTGTTAGTGATAGTTGTTTAGATAGTGATTCATAAACCCATGTTGTTGTTGTTGTTGATGATGATGATAACAGTTCAGAATATGAATTTGTCTGCCCTGTAATGATCAGCTGCGTCAAGCGTCATTTCCCAGTTCTTCTGTGGCTTGGAATGTACAACTCCAAGATTCTGCACATGCATGAACAGTGTTCATGCTGGCCAGACTACTTTGTAGGTGCACACATGAAAGGTCTTAATAAGCTCTTACTCCCTATGAAACTCTCATTGATTTGGACTTCCGGGGAGGAGATGGTGGACTGAACATTTTCTGTCGACAACTCTTTGACAGAGATCATTATGTGGTGATTATTGATAACCAAGCCATAAATTGTAGAGTTGGAAGGGACCCTGAGAATCAGCTAGTCCTGTTCCCTGCAATGAACAACTATGCAGCTGCCCCATATGGGGATCAAACCTACAACCTGGGCATTATCAGCATGATGCTCTAACCAACTGATTTTAGATTTAATGGTATTTATAATCTACAGCCATAGGAGAGCATTAAATAGTTAGCCACTTATTTAATGTATGTATGTATGTATTTATTTATAAATAGTGTTATTGGACACCCTAATCCCTGCCAAGCCATACATGGGATTCCAGGTGTCTTGGTCCCCATTCAGGGTCTGTGCTCCTTTGGAGAATTGAAGATGGGGTGGAACTGTTGTAGCTTTAAGAAATATGGTCTATTCACATATTTACACTTTTACTCTGCATGGAGGGAGTACAGACCATACAGCATGGCCATCTCGAGAGGGGCTTGTCCAACACAGTCCAATGTATCTCTCCCAGCCTGCCTTCAGCCAGCCTGCTCAAGGCTATACTCTTCCATTGGGAGTCGCTGACACGTGCTTTTCTCCTCCTCCTCCCTCCTCCAAAGTAAATCCTCCATTCATCGTATTGTGTGTTGGCTCCTGCGTTGATTCAGGTTCGTTCTCCTCGTCGGTCGAGTCTGGATCAGCAAAATACCTTTTGTGCACCTGGTAGACTAACAACATTGGCACGACATGTCAAAGGTCATAATAGACAGGATTGAAAGCATTTCAGCACTTAACTGAACCTGGTGTATCAAGGAAGAGCTGGGCTGTGATCTGGTACCCGCTTACCCATGAGTAATCCCCACTGAACTAAATGGGACTTCCTTCTGAGAAGATATAGCTAATAGTGCACTGTTGTTGTTAAGGCTGGTAAAGGTAAAGGGTAAGGGACCCCTGACCATTAGGTCCAGTCGTGACTGACTCTGGGGTTGCGGCGCTCATCTCGCTTTATTGGCCAAGGGAGCCGGCGTAGAGCTTCTGGGTCATGTGGCCAGCATGACTAAGCCGCTTTTGGTTTACCTTCCTGCCAGAACGGTACCTAGTTATCTACTTGCACTTTTTTGGGTGCTTTCGAACTGCTAGGTTGGCAGGAGCAGGGACCGAGCAACGGGATCTCACCCTGTCATGGGGATTCGAACCGCCGACCTTCTGATCGGCAAGTCCTAGGCTCTGTGGTCTAACCCACAGCGCCACCCGCGTCCTTAAGGCTGGTATTGCTTGCTAATGCTGAGGAGTGCTTAACAGCCAACCTCTCTTCCCAGAGATTGTAGCTCTGGGGTCTCCAAACAACTCTCAGCAGCCTTAGCAAACTACAGTTCCCAGGATTATTTGGGGAAAGCCATGGCTGTTTAAAGTGGCATGATACTGCTTTAAATGCATGGTGCAGATGAGTCATTAAGATGATACACTGCGCACAACTTAAGGTCTCATTTGCACAACCCAGAGAGTTGTAGACTGGAAAGGAATTGAACAATACTGGGTGTATGTGGCTGCTGTATAGCTCAATAACCACCCCTGAGAGATGAACAATAAATCAGGAACACTAGCCTTGAGATGAAATTACAAAGCAAGGGAGGTGGTGGAAGGCCTTGTTGAAGTCAATGCGCAAAACTCTGGTTTGAGTTTCCATGTAAGCCATGGTTTAGAGCAGTTTCTTAGCCTTTTATTTCTGTTTGCTCTCTCCCTAGGTGCAGTGGCCTTCGAAGGTGGAGCAACACCTGCAACAATGGTTTGCTAATCGTGGCAATACAGACACTGCACCAAACGGTTAAGCTTTAATATCCGTGTTTTAGCATGATGTTTGAGCTGAGCCAGGTGACATATTCTGCTTACGTTGTTGGACAACAGCAAAGGTTGCCACTGGATTTGCAGCCAAGTCCGCTCACCCCTTTGGGGGCGATACTTTGTCTTGGATGGAGGGGAGGTTGTATTCTCTGCCTGCCCCTCCAAAGGCTGGGGTATCCCGTTAAAGGGATCCGGAAAGAGCGGTTATGTCTACGTGCCCAGGTGGGGCCAGGGCCAAAGGCACTCCCCCAGATAGTGGTCCCTGTGGGGGTGACCCTGTTTGATGTAAATCTTACGAACCCCCACCTGGTTTGACCTACACGTCACTTCCAGGGGGAGGCCGGAAGTATTTCAGTTGCCCCATGCCCAAGCCAAACATCTTTCATCTGTATTCAATAGAGTTGTGGCCTGTTTTGATCCAAGCCAATCATATTGGCCTCTTACTTATATGGGTTAGGGAATGGGGAGCGCAAGGCAATTTACTTGTACAGTTTGCAACCTTGATGATTCTTGGATTTGTTAATTCATTTATGAGCAGTATTGACAAAGTCAGAGTTTCTTGTTCTGTTTGGTTATCATTCATATATATATATATATATATATATATATATATATATATGAGAAACAGAGTAAAAACCCTTGTTCTAATGCAAACTGATAAAAAGTGGGGGGAGAGAGATTAGAATGGGATGTACATAGGGTGACTTACCTCCCAAAAACATTGCTGCAAGTATTAGCTGGAAAATACTGTAGATGAGAGGGAAAGTAAACATCAGCTCCAATTGTTCTGGGCTGAATGAGAGCTGTACTATGGTGGAAGCGAGCTGAGTATTCTGCATCCCCGTTTCCAGAGCTACAGTACGACACCTAAAAGAAATGACATTATTAAAAAATCATACACACACAGACACAACCACATAAAGAGACTTAGGGTGCTTTCAAATCCCCACCCTAAGATTTTTCTGTGAAATCACCACATTTCGTTCACTCTCTCTTTATGGTGAATCTGCACAACGCCATCATCCAAACATTCTCATCTTGAATAATAATAATAATAATAATAATAATAATAATAATAATAATAATAATTTTATCATTTATACCACCCCCATCTGGCTGGGTTTCCCCAGCCACTCTGGGCGGCTAACAGGCTATATCGAAACATAATAAAACATCAAACGTTAAAAACTTCCTGATACATGGCTGCCTTCAGATGTCTTCTAAAAGTTATGTAGTTCTTTATCTCCTTGACATCTGATGGGAGGGCGTTCCACAGGGAGGGTGCCACTACTAAGAAGGCCCTCTGCCTGCTTCCCTGTAACTTCACTTCTTGTATATACAGTGGTACCTCGGGTTAAGTACTTAATTCATTCTGCAGGTCCGTTCTTAACCTAAAGCACCACTTTAGCTAATGGGGCCTCCTGCTGTGCCACCGCCACACGATTTCTGTTCTCATCCTGAAGCAAAGTTCTTAACCCAAGGTACCATTTCTGGGTTAGCGGAGTCTGTAACCTGAAGCATATGTAACCTGAAGCGTATGTAACCCGAGGTACCACTGTATACAAGAATCTCAACAGGTATAGATGCCTTTAGCATCGCCTTTATAAAAGGTTGGGGTTTTAACATAGGTCTTGCCCTATTGAGATAGTAAACTTATCAAAGCTTAGCATATATTGATTACAATCTCTGCGGTGAGCACTTCTTAATGGTCCCATTGATCTATTCCTTACATTAACATTTTAATGAGCACTAAAATAATTTCTCTTTAACGAAAGAGCGATTATATACTATAAAGTCATAAAGGTATAATATGTTTGGTTTATCTATTTTTAAAAAGCTTTTTAAAACAACTTAGCCATGTCGCTACAACAACAACACCGTGGTCTACTTGTGTTATAGAACCATAACTTTACAATATTATATTTTTTTTTCATGAAAATATATAGCTTGAAAAGCATTTCAAAGCTAATTAAAAGATCAATTAAGAAAAATAAACGAGGTCATAAAAAGGTACCTTCCACAAGGGTTATAATGAATATGACCTATGTCGCACACATTAGTGCTGACAGAACATAATGTGATGTACACATTGAAAAAGCACTGTGTTCCTGATAGTGTGACAGCCAAAAGCACTTCTGCTGAGAGGTTTCTTCCCATCTAGTGGTATATAAAATTTGTAAAATAAATAAAATAAGTATGAGCAATGATTGGGTAGGCTGGGAGCAGCTCTGAACTGGCAGTAACATCATCATCATGTTGTTTTTTTTAAATAAAATGCTTAAATTTACCTAGGGCTATACAATAAATTTTAAAAAGACATACACACTTTAGAAATTGTCCTCATGTTACATATTTAAAGAAAGATCCTGGCTTGCCTGTATTGCTGTTACGTTTATGGGCTGCATTTTTTCATTAATCTGCACGTGGCCAGAACAAACCAGAGATTTCACACAGTATACAGTGGTACCTCGGGTTAAGTACTTAATTTGTTCCGGAGGTCCATTCTTAACCTGAAACTGTTCTTAACTTAAAGCACCACTTTAGCTAATGGGGCCTCCTGCTGCTGCCGCACCGCCGGAGCATGATTTCTGTGAGAACAGAAGCAAAGTTCTTAACCTGAACCACTATTTCTGGGTTAGCAGAGTCTGTAACCTGAAGTGTAGGTAACCTGAAGCGTATGTAACCTGAGGTACCACTGTACACTGAAAAAGGTGGTGCAAAAGTAGACCTACTCAGTTTGCAATACACTAGGTAGATTTCTATTGCTGGAAATCTCAGGATGCAATGCTTTGGGTGGGTGCATATTGGGCAGTGAGACCCACTGAAATCAGTGGGGATCGATCCCAAGTTAGCACGCGTAGGATTGCGCTCCCATTCTCTTAACTCCGTACCCAAGGGCTCAACGATATGACTGGAATTGTAGGAAGGCTGGCGAAGTGAGCAAGGAAGGCACTGGATATTTCTCCAGTCATTTGACCAGGGGCAGCCAATCTGTATGCCTTCCAGAGATTGTTGGACTACAACATGCAACATCCCAGGACCCAGACCATGGACAATGCTTGCCGGCAATTGTAATCTCATCAACGCTTGGAGAGCGCCATGTTAGCTCCTCCTGCACTTGACCAAGGGCAAGATGGAAATAGTTTGAACGGCGGACGGTGGGTTCTTTAAGAATCGGTGTGAACTTCCCTGCTGAGCAACCTCACCTAAAATTGCTCACTTGCATTCTGAATGCACACCTTGAAATTGGCCCTGGGCTGCTTCACCTTGAGCTGATCCAGAGTCAATTACACGATGCATGAATGTGTGACTAGTATCCTACTGCATCAATGTATTTTGTGTCAGTGTACATTGCAAAACAGGGAGAAAGACCGAGACATTAAATTTGCAGATATAGCAGTAAGTGACCTTCCTGACTCTGCTGCGAAGTGCATCTTATATTGCCATTCCACTCAGGTACCTTGCGTCTGCTCGGACCTGTATGCATATTGAGGCCTTTAAAACAGGGTGCTGTCTGTCCATGCATGTATTTCAGTCCCTGATGTGCCTTCTCAACTTGACTGGCCTTTGCAAATCTCTGTTCTACAGCACAAACTAATGGGACGTCCTTTGGGTAATCACTGAGGGACTTGCCGGTCACCTCTCTGTGTTGAAGCCATTAGTCAGCTCCCAGGAAATGAGAAGACAAATTTGCTTGTGCACAGCACCAGATAAGTGGATTGGGCATGGCTTGCGACATGTTGCCGCAGTGGGGATGCTGAGGAACAACTTTACAAAAGTATTTCTTATAGCTTTGTAGCTGCAGAAGAGCTGTGTGTCAGTAAACGGCAAAAAACGAGATGTTCTGCAACATGTTTGGAGCGTTCCAAAGCTGTTGCGGTGCGTTTGCAAGCATTACTCCAATGTGTGTGTATGCATCAAGCCTGAAGGAAACAGAAGCTGTTCCATTCTTGTATTCCAGAGCCTTACCTGTGCCAGGACTGGCCAGCTATGCGAGCCAGAAAAAACCCCACCGAATAGCCAGCGAATGGAAAGATGGTTCCAATAATCCAGAGTGCAGGAGTGATGGTCCAGGAGCCCTGGTACAATATGCCTCCAACCACAGCTATGAGCACTATGAGAACAGCACCACCAATGGAACCAATCTGAGGGAGGAAAGAGAAGGTCAGTACACCTTGACATTTCTGGGTAGCTTTTGGATATGCATTTGGGGAATGTCACACCTTACCTTGAGTACGATTTTAGCTTTTGCGGGCCATCGATGCTTAAAAAATATTCCGAGCGAAGCGGGAATGACAAGTGCTACCAGTGAAATGCCTGGAAGGAGAAGAGGACAGGTTGGGCACAGAACTCTTTGCTTGAGAAGGGTGAGGTCCAAACAATGCGATCTTTTGAAAATGCAAGTTTGGGGAAGGGGTCAATATATAATAATAATAATAATATAACAATCTATTACTTATACCTCGCCCATCTGGCTGGGTTTCCCCAGCCACTCTGGGTGGCTTCCAACAAGAGATTAAAAATACATTAAAACGTCAGTCATTAAAAACATCCCTAAACAGGTGTCTTCAGATGTCTTCTAAACGTCAGAAGGTCCCTGGCATCTTCATGTAAGGCTGAGAAATACTCCTTGCCTTAAACCCGGAAGAGTCACTGCCAATCTGTGTAGACAATAATGAGCTGCATGGAGCATAGGCTCCAACTCTGTGGGGCTGGGGACACCTCACCCCCAAAGTATGTGGCAATAGGGCTGAGCCCCATCAATCCTGAGGGGCTGGACCTCCTCACGGTCTCTTCCTGACACGCATGATGTGTCACACATGTGATGTCATGCACATGCGACGAGCCCCCCCCCCCAATGTCAGGTGGAACTCTGGCATGGAGCAATGGTCGGATTCTGCATAAGGCAGCTCCCTGCACCCTTTATTTCAGTTCCCATGCTTTCTCACACATAGTTGTCTTTTTTACCTTGAAGAATCAAATATTAATCAATTATCTCATTCAGGAAGCTCATGGCTGTGTAGGTGGGGATGACAGAGTGAGGGATTGCCCTAACAGGGTCACCCAGGGATTGCCATGCCTGAGACGGTGCCGCTGATCAAAGTCCTGACAACTGCCTGCTGCACCATGCTGGCTCTGTGTTTGATAGCCTATAAAAAGTCACACGTACACCCAGCTGGATAACAAAAATACAGCTTTATTTCTCCTGTGGTTAATCGCTGTCATTCTGTGGCATACCTTTTCTTTTTTTACAATGCTATGAAGCATTGATTTTTGCCTTTGGGGTTCTACTTCTATAGTCAGCACTAGTTTAAAGCTTCTCTCGTTGTGTGGCATTCGAGGGTTTTTTGTTTCTCAGAAGAAGAAGAAAAAAATAAACAAATGGCTTCTTGGTTCTTGGAAGTGGAGGCAGAGAGTAATACTGTCGTCCCATTATTGTGCCATGCACACAGCATGCCTTAGTACTAGAATGGTATAGATCTGAAGGCAGTTTTGGATCCCAAGGCAACAAATGTTGACCAGAAAACTAAACCCAAAGAATTGACTGGTTAGCTGAAACCAGTATGTGAAATTGCTCCATCCTTATTGCCTCTTTAGAGTTGCCCAGTTGCAAGCATCTGCTAAAAACAAAAGCCACAACTGCTGGAATTCCCTTACTACAGCCTAGACTCTACACCGAGCAAACCTATAACCCATTGACACCCACAAAGTCTTTCCCACTTTCTTCCTAGACCGTTTGAGGTTTCTTCCAGTCTCCCTTTCTCCCTTTCATTGTTTCTCACATTCTTGCTTTCCAGGCCACTGACTACATTGTCCCTCTTCCTTTCAACGCCTTATCACCTAACCAGCCATAAAATTCCTGTTCTCATTCTTATAATATACAGCCCATGTCTATCAAGTGCTGTGAAGTTTCTTCAGAGCTTTCTTAGCCCTTTGCCTCAGCTGTTTCTTTTCTCTCCTTATTTTTCCAAGTCTCACTCTCTACTTACCCTTTCTTCATGCTCCCTCTTGTCTATTCTACATTCCTTGTGTCTAACCCCTTCCAATTCCAAAGCACCACTACAGCCTAGAACCTGTTCCAAATATGCAATCTGAATCTGGGTGAGGTTTTAATTCCAGTCACACTAACATATTCCCCTCTCCTCACAGAAGCTGGACTGCAACCTGTTTAGTTTCCTTAGCAACTGAACATTCCATAACACACGGTCTTGGTTGATTAGTTTCACCAGAAGCTTTATCACCACATGTGCAGAACTATATAGATTGCTTGTTTTTTTCCTGAACTTCTGCTATGGCTGCATTATGATATCATGTTTGGTGCAGAACACATCCAAGGGAGCATCTGAATTTGTTGGTAGCAGTCTTCAGCACCCCACATCTAATGCCTGTGTTACCAACCTGTTTGGACTTTCTGCTAGCAAAAACTGTGGACAGAGTTTATTTATTTTTTGTACATGGTAACTTGCCAGTCTGGGCATGATCTTTTGGTTTTAAGTATATGAATAATATCACTGGCCACAAACTATACTAATGGTCACATTGGCTACCAGCCTGTTCTTCAGATCTGTTAAGGGGTCCAGAAGACAGTCTTTCCATCACAGTCTTATACAAAGGTTTATTGACATAAACATACCTGTATATTTATAATAGTTTGCTTGTCACACAATTCTCCCTATCTTCTATGTTCTTTTGGAAGCATTGTTTCGTGTTTTCTTGGCACAATGGCTATTCCACGTTCATTTAGTTAAAACATAAATTTAACCTGTCTTTTCTTGCTGATTTTATCTCATCCCACATGAAACCTGGGAGCCCTTACAAATGAACCCCACATTTCACTCCAGAATTGAAGTAAATTTTGTGGAGATCTTTGCACCTGTTGGAAATGTCAGGGTGCAACTCTGCTTTCACTTTAGGTGCTTTACCTGCATGAGAAATGGAAGGTAGAGAGGAGTCTTCAACTTCAACCTTCCTAGACTGTCCTTCTTGCACTGTCCCTTTGACAGCTTTCTCCAGTGTTAGACTGATACCCTTAGAATTGCTGACCTGACCCCACTTTCTCCTTCTCCATGCCTTCCTTGTGAGAAGAAGACATGTGTGGAGCTCTCTCCACCTAAGATGCAAGAGCAAGCATGGAGCAGTGCATCTCTGACTTAGACTGAACTAGGATCGTCCTATCAAACATTTGTTTTCTGCAATAAACATAGCTTTCTTATTTTCATAAACTCCACATCTCAGTGTGATTATATCCATCCCCCCAGCAGAGATGCCGTATTCAGTCCAGCTTCTACTGAGCATTTAAACTTCAAATGTTATGGGCACCATCATTCCATTTCCACAAAGGATGTTGATTGATAATGTAGAGACATAGATACACATCCCCTCAAAAAAAAATGTAAATGATATATAATGAAATTCAACCAAGGGGATTTGAGGAAGTCACTTAATAATGTTACCAAGATTTAAACAGGATGTATGTATGTTTGTTTGTCTGTTTGTTTTGAATTTTTGGAAAATCATTAATTTTTTTTTAAAAAAACAACAATGTAAATTGTGATCACAATAATGTCACACACCTTTAATGAAAAACAGAAGCGTGTATTGATGCTGTCTTAACTGAACTTATAAGGGCACCACTGGAAATGTAAGTCACATCCTGGGCAAAAACCTGGGACACTCTGGTACTTATTGTGAGGGACCATCCTACATTGTGCCAACGCAGACTGTGTAGCCTTGGAGGAAGCTACCCTGGAAGTTCAAATAAGTGTGCACATCTGGAGTGAGGGAATGGGAAATGATGAAGCAGCAAACTCACCAACCCCAAATTCAGCACTACAGAGGTGCTCTACACTTCTGAGTGTAGAGGTCAATGGTGCATTGGCATTGTAGACTTATGGTGGAATTCAATGTCATGCTACAGCTAGTGTTCCACCAGCCAAAGCATTTCTGCTTGTTGGGTGTCCCATCTTGCCCTGTGTGCTGCTCTGGGGGTTTTCCTGATCAGATTTGGGGGAGAGGGGGTAAAAGTCCCCTTGCACGAATGGGACTCACTGTGCCGTCTTCTGCTAGATCCGCTCCAATTCCCAGTGGGGAGGAGTTGCTGTGGACCGCGTGGCCACCCACTCCCCACCGGGGGCGGGGGACTTTGTTGCCCGTTGCCTGGGGGATCCCGGCCATGTCAGAGCCTGGCCAGCCAATCCGCTGGCCGTAGGGGTGTGGCCTGGGCCGTTTAAACGGAGGAGCGAGCCAGAGGCCTTCCTCTTTGGCTCGCTTCCTCAATCACCCGCCCTCCCTCCCTATTTTGCAGGTTAGGCACTGATTGGCCTTGCTATGGACTTCAGTTGGTCGCCTTGGTTGTCCGAGGGGCCTGGTAGGAATTTTTCCACTTGGCAAATTGGCACTGGCCACTTGGTTTCCGCCTACCTCGTAGCAATCGTCACAACTTTGTTAGGGTTGCGGTTAGGCATTGTTTGACCTTGTGTGGGGGAGGGGAGGTGTGGCCATCACCTGCCGCTCCATGCTTAAGGGTATTCTGTTAAAGGAATCCGGGGGTGTTGATGTAGTCTGAAGCCCAGCTGGGGGGCTAAGGCCTTGACACAACCCCGACAGGAACACCGGGGGAGTTTGAGCTGGTTTGCATCGACAGGGCTCCCCCTACCGGTGGCTTACCCTTACTGGACTTCCTGCACAATGGGCAGGAGTCAGATATAGTCAGGTCCAATCAATGCCTAAGCCAATACTGCTCACATTCTGTAATTCAACGAAGTTGTGGCCAAAATTTGCCCAGTAACATAAACCTAATATCTGTGTCCTTGTGTGAGTTATTTCCAACGAGGGGGTGGCTGCGGGGTCTCGACATGTAACGCAAGAACTCAGTTGCATGGAGTCCTGAAGATGTATGATAAGAGAACGTTTGCTGTGGGAGAAGGTACAAATGTGACTTACCGATACTGTCGTAGGGGATTAAAAGGGAGCTGTAGTCTGTCCAAATTTTGGTATAAAGGAAGAGGCAAAGTGGCATCATTCCCATGGCCAGCAAAGTCGAACATGTTGTCATACTGATGCTGCAAGAGAGTTGGTTGCGATTACTGTTTGTACCATGCAAGCTACAAATACTTTTTGCGTTGATGAGTCCATGGCTTTGAAATGGAGGCTCAGCACAGACTTAGGCTGGTTCTTATAGCTCTGGAATGGGCGTTTGGGACTACAACGCCAACCAATTGTGTTCTGGCTGAGGCTCATGGGAGTTGTAGTCCAAAACACCTGGAGGCTGGTTTAAGGAGGTTGCTGGTTGAAAGCAGTTGGAGGTGGTCTTATTCTCTCCTCTTCCTCATAAGGCCCTTGGAAGAACCTCTATGCTTCTAGGGTCATCTGAAAAGCACAGGAACCTTGAGAGCTGCTTCTGGGTTATTTGCACTATATTTGCTCCGTGGGGTTTTATGTCCCTTCAGTCTTGAGAGCACTGAGGAAGGAATGCTGTTTGATAGGATTAGGTGGGTAGTCACAAAATGATGCCAAGTTAGAATGTGAAGCCTTTGGTCCTGAGAAAATTAAATTCTTGGCTACAAAGAAAAGTCAAAACTGGTAAATGCCAGAATTGAAGTTTAAAGATGGTGGCCAAAAGTCTTTAAGCACAGCTACCTGGGAATAAGACCCACTGAAAACAATAGAATTTACTTCTGTGCAGAGATTAGAGTATCACAGAAAGTGTTTAAATATGGCATTATTTAAAAACAGACCAATTTAGTCTTTTGCCAGACTGGGGAAAAAAAAGAAGGAATTTATTCCTGTTCTCCATTGATGTTGGAAGTGGGTACAGATTTTTATTACAAAAGTATTCCAGGGAAACTCCTTTGCCCTGGTGCAGAAAACACAAGGGATATGTGGGAGACAAAAGACAAGCTCTAGCAACATGTTATTGCAGGCATAAGTTTGTATGTTTCTCCATATGCATTCCATATGGAAGACCTTTCTCCCTGGCAAGCCATCCGGCACTGTGGAGCACTTGTGGGTCTGAGGATCTCTGGAGTGGGATGAATATTTGCACCGTATAGTGTTTTGCTTTGCTTTTAAATGTCCTGTCTGAGTTTCAAAGGCAACTTGGTAGTCCAGCAGGTTTGAGACAAATGTGTGTATTAGGATGGGCCCTGATGCAGAATGGAAGAGTTGTGCCACATGAGATTAAAAACAACAACACCCTCATATATTCCGGCTGTCTTCAAATATTGAAAGGGCTGCCATGCAGAAAAGATGGAGCAGGATTGCTACCTGTTGCCACAGAGGGCAGGACTAGAATGCATGGGTGGAAATGGCCAGGAAGCAGATCTCAACTAAACATTCGGAGAAATGTCCCAAGGATAGGAACTGTTCAGCAGTGGAACAGACGCTCTCCTTCATTGCAGGCATTTAAGCAGAGTCTAGTCAGCCTCTGTCACTCAGGGATGCTAGCACTGCATCTCTGATAGTGGCTGATCAGCCTCTGCTGAAAGAGACCTGCATCACTGATGTGAAACTGAGCTGGGTGTGTGTGTGTGTGTGTGTGTGTGTCTTACTATACAACCTTCAAGGTCTCTTCCTAATCAAAAGTTACTTGATTCAAAGCAGCCAGTCAGATGCTGCTGGAAGCTCTCAAGCAAGGTGTGGAGGTGATGGCCTTGATGGGATGGTTTGTCTCATGAAGGATATGCCTAGCATTTTAGGGTGGTGGAAAAGTTATTTCAGAGCCAAGTTACTCAAGACACTGGGAGGCATGTCATGTGATCTGCTGCAGAACCCGCCCCCTAAAAAGCTCAAAACAGTCTCAAGGGTTGCTGAATCAGATCAAGGCAGCAGTACTGGGGGAAAGAGTGACTTACCATCCCCCCCGTGCCATTTTCCTAATGTACATTGCCCCTTATATTGCTTTTTGCCCCATCGGATAAACTCCAGGACAAATACTAATTTAGAAAAAAAACTTTAGGTGGGAAAATGTGTGCTCCAAATGGCAGTAGGATCTATTGTTAATTGCTGTTGCTACTACTACTACTACTGTAGTGGGTTCTCCTCTTATTTCAAAGTCAGGCTGAGGTCAAATGGAAGAGCCACCAAGCATACTGTTCTCTATCTGTCCTTGCTGCTCTAACTGTGGCGTTAGAGTCAATAACTTTGCAGATGAGCCTGGAATAGTAGCCTGAGTAGATAATACCAACCCAAAATATGTTTATCGATGGACTAGCATGCAATCGTTCATCACCAACAGACACAATCCGGATAACCTTATTAGTAGCTCTATACATCCAGCAGCTTTGTATGGGTTTCTCCTTTCTGGGAAGTTCAGCGTAAGTTTGCCGTGTGGCATCAAGGTTTGCTGTTCTATGGAGCCATGATGCAGGCAAGTTCCAAGCAGCTTTCTGGATTGTGTGGCTTCATGCCACAATAATTTTTCAGTAATTAATGTATACAGAGTTAGCACTATAATTCAGGGAAGGATTTGAGTGGGATACCTTAGAGGCTATTCCTGTTCCAGGTATCTGCACATCATCATCATCATCATCATCATCATCATCATCATCATCATCAAATTTATTCCATTACCTGTCCTTCACCTTAACATCCCAGCATGGGTTAGAACAATGAAAACACAACATTAGCATTGAAACACACTACTATACAATATGAAAATCAGCTTAAAAGAACTTAAGCTTAACAAAATAAGGTGGATCCTAAACATATACATCTCAAGAGTAAAAATCCAAGGAGAACAGATGTATCTTCAGCATTCTCCAAAAGTTATATAATGAAGGTGCCATATGCACCTCTGTGGGGAGTTCCACAACTTAGGGGCTACCACAGAGAATGCCATCTCCTGGGCTGCAACCTCCTGAGCTTCTGAGGGCAGCGGAATGACCAAAAGGACACTCTCCACCAACATTAGCACCTGAGAGGGTCTATAGGGAAGGAGGCAATTCCTTTGAGAGCCAATATCTCTTACCTTAGGTCCATGTCACCATCTACCCAGTAGGCTAAAATATTGGAAGATGTTCCACCAGGACAGCAGCCCATGATGATCACCACAACAGCTTGTATAGGAAGTATATTGAAGGCATACGACAGCACAAAACCAGTCAGAGGCATAATTCCAAACTGGCAAAGGAAGCCTACGGCTATGCCCCATGGCCTTCTAATGTGTCCTAGAAATTTCTTCAGCTCCACGTTGCAGCCCATGGAGAACATCACCATTGCCAACAAGATTGTTAGGACGGTGCTTAAAATGGTGCTCAAAACTCTGTTGAAATCGTCAGTAGACAGCACACAGGATGTGCCATTGCAAATCGTGGCATTGGCAGAGCAATGTGAAAAATTCGAAGTTGGCTGAGTTGTCAAAAAGTGAGAGGTCAAGATGCCCGCTGTGCTTGAAAGGTGGTCCTGCATTGTTACAGCAACGAAACACTCTGCTAACCTCTTAAACTCTGTATGGATGCTAGTAACTCAAAGCAGTTCATTTTTAAATGACAAGGGGCAATAAAGTGATAAACAAACACTTGAACTTGGCCGCTGTCAAGGTTTAGAGCTGAGAACAACTGCTGAGTCAGAACATTCCAGTTGTACAAATGAATATACAGACTCTTTGAATCAATCATTTATCCCCAAATTTGACTTGGGGCCAATTTTTAATTTTAATATTTAAACACAAGGGCCATCAGGAAGGAATAGCGAATATAGTGAAATGAGGATCACGAGGACCTCTTAAGGGCTTACTTTCTCATATTTATTTCTTTGCCTTGCTTTGTTTTTCATTTAACTTAATGTGATATGTCACACTTTAAAGCAGCTTTCCCCAACCTAGTCCCCTTCAGTTGTTGCAAGACTACAATTCCAAACATTTCCAGGAAGCATGGATTGGTGGGGCTTGTCACCCAACATCCAAAGGGCAACAGTGTCCTCATGGCCAACCCTAATATTTCCAGCTGAAAAATACAATGATAGGTGGTCTGTGTCTCCTTGTCTTATTCTGAAACGTTGAGGTGAAACGCGTCCTTCGTTCTCCCGTGGTATTCTTCACGTGTTCATGTTTGTGTCTCTTTGTACACAAGGTTTATTATTGAAATTATCTTTCCTGGAAGATTGCCTGTTTTGACTACATTGCATAAAGGTAAGGGCAGCGTGTTGGCATTCACGATAATCTTCTTGACTACCTGAGAAAATTGGTGATATCGTGCGACTGTTGTCCTTGGCTGCAGTTGGAATTCAGGGGTCTCCAAGGAAAGGCAGGGGCAGTGTGGGGTGGAGCTCCTCACTCACAGATCTGCCCTGTATCCCCTTAGATCAACATCTGAGGCCCTTCTTTGTGGCTTCCTCCTTGAGAGGTCTGGAGGGTGGCAACACGAGAACAGGCCTTGTCTGCAGTGGCTCTCTGTCTGTGGGATGCTCTCCCTAGCGAAGCTTACCTGGTGCCTTCATTATATACCTTTAGGCACCACCAGCCAAAAACATTCCTTTTTAACCAGGCCTTTGGTTGATTTGATTGACATCCTATGTCCTTGGTGGGGGGGGGTGTTATCAGGTTGTTGTTTTTATTTTGATTATGTATTTTGTGGTTTTATTTTTTTGATTTTATTCTGTGAAATGCCATGAGACCTCCTGGTATAAGGCGGTATATTAATAATAATAATAATAATAATAATAATAATAATAATAATAATAATAATACAGTGGTACCTTGGGTTACAAACACCTCAGGTTACAAACACGGGAAGTAGTACCGCGGGTTAAGAACTTTGCCCCAGGGTGAGAACAGAAATTGTGTGGCGGCACCAGGAGGCCCTATTAGCTAAAGTGGTACCTCAGGTTAAGAACGGTTTCAGGTTAAGAACGGACCTCTGGAAAGAATTAAATTCATAACCAGAGGTACCACTGTAATACTTGAATTTTGTCAGCCTTGGCCTGTTCTCAACTTAGACCTGTTGGTGACAGGACTGGCATAATCCAGATGGCAGCAGTGGTGAATATTGGGCATTGAGTGTGGCCTGGGAGCTCTGCTCAGCATCACTGCCAATTAAAGGTAGGCAAGAAGTCTGCCCGCAAGCGATAGAGTGGCAGGGATGGCCACTGGCTCAGGAGTCTAGTGATGGCAGAGAAATTCGATTCAGTTTTCCTTTAAAGATGAATTTACCTCATTCCCACTCTCTGAAACAGAAGCACAGCCACCCCCACCCCCAAATTCTCACTGCTCTGAATTTTGCAACGCAGTTCTTCAGCCAAGTGATGTGCACAAAAATTCCTATCTTAGGGTAAAGTGTGCATAAAAATGCGTATACTAGTGAAAATGCATTATAGCAAGGAAAACTGCTTTGCAAAAATGCACATGTTAAGCAAAACTGCATACAAAAATGTAGGAGGAATTTGCACTAAAATGCTGATGGATTTGGATGAGGACTTTTCGAAATCACCAACTGAAATATAGAGGACTGAACTTAAGAATGAGGAGCACAAGGAACTGAGAGAAACTGAAATTGACAGATTCTCCTATCCTTGCTGAGGATTCCCCCAAACCTAGAGCCAGGCCTAAAAACCACTATGGTGAAGGGAATTCAGGAAACAACCATCCGCTTCTATTGGGAGATGATTTTTTAAAAAAAAATTACAGATTTGCCAAACCCAGTAAGCCCCCCATGTTTCAGGCAGGATCTCTCTGGAAGAGCAGTTTGGGAGGAGAACAGACATCTTTGTAGAACTGTGGAACATTTTTATGTTTGCTGTTATGACCAGGTGTTCCATTGCACGGTTCATATAACTACGAATAATTAGTATTAATAAAGCAGTGTTTTGTGCTTGTCCGAAGTGTGCAAGGCCTTCCCTGAACATTGTAAAAATGCACAGTGGATCTTTCCCTATCTTTTATTTAGAGGATAAGATGCTTGTTAGGCTAAAAAATGGTTGCAGTGAAGTTTTTGGGGGAGGGTGGGGAAAAGGTCACAATTGCTTCGCAAGAATAGACTGAGTGCTGAATTGATGAAAACATTTTCTCCTGGCATCCAAACAAAAAAGTTATCAAGTTAGCATGCTGTAAGGATGTGTTTTATGAAATAAAGGAATTGCTTAAAGGTGGAGGTGCTGTTATGGAGACATCTTTGTCAGATGGCAGGTGTAAAAGTTAAATAATTTTATAAGAACAAATGAATTGTGAAGAGGAACAGCAAGTCTCTACGGAATTGATAGTGAAAATATTGCAGAAGATTAGCAGACAAAAGAATGCAAGGGAAATGTTTTCTGACTTCAAGGCTATTTGTGATCTTGAACATTGGATGCTGTGAGTTGAAATGCGGTTATTTTGAATAATATATCTGTTGCCTAAGTTTGCAAAGCTGACTTTTTCACTTAACAAAAATGAGAGTCTCATTAGAAGATAATTAAATAAAATATATAGTTATGTAATTACAGTCTTATCTGTAACAAATATGCTGCTGCCCTCAGATAACCTTGCGGGCAAAGACGATGGGTATCTGTAGGGCAATGGTTAATACAGAGGTTGCTGCAACACATACCATAATTCAAACCTAAAGGTGGGTCTGCAAGTGAAATTGCTCAACAGCTAGGCAAAAGCAAAGAGAGGGGCCTGGGGATAACAACACCTTCATAAGCAAAATAATAAGCTTGTAGTGTCCACCCAGCTGTTGAACAATTTTCTCTGAAGAAGGTCTTACTGGCAAAGCTCATTAATATGTGTAACATGGAACCATAGGAACAGTTAATGAAAATTCTAGTTGAGTAACTTCTTCTTCTTCTTCCTCTTCCTCTTCCTCTTCCTCTTCTTCATTTATATTTATTTTTACCCTGTCTTTTTCCCTGACGGGACTCAAGGCAAATAAAAGAACTGCTAAAAACAGAAAAATCAAACATGGATAGAATTAAAACTATAAAAGGTACAGGGACCCCTGACCATTAGGTCCAGTCGTGACTGACTCTGGGGTTGCACGCTCATCTTGCTCTATAGGCCAAGGGAGCCGGCGTTTGTCCGCAGACAGCTTCCAGGTCATGTGGCCAGCATGACTAAGCCGCTTCTGGCAAACCAGAGCAGCACACGGAAACGCTGTTTACCTTCCCGCTGGAGTGGTACCTATTTATCTACTTGCACTTTGACGTGCTTTCGAACTGCTAGATTGGCAGGAGCAGGGACCGAGCAATGGGAGCTCACCCCATCACGGGGATTCGAACCGCCAACCTTCTGATTGGCAAGTGCCACATTAACCCACAGCGCCACCCGCGTCCAATTAAAACTATATACACGCATAAATTCTTTTTAAAACATAACATTACAATAAACACAGCATGGCACCAGCTTTTTCATTAAAACCGGTCAATTCCCAAATGCCTGTTGGAACAAGGAAGTCTTCACCTGCCAGTGGAAGGACCAACAAGGAGGGAGCCATTCTAGCTTTTGCAGAGTGGGATTTCCAGAATCTGGGAGCAGCCACTGCGAAGGCCCTCTTAAGAGTAAGCAGCCTTTAAATTTACCTGGAGTTGTTAAGGTTTCTATTCTCAACTAGTTAAAAGGTGTGACATCTGATGCAACAGGGTTTATTCTTCCTCTGCTTTCCCTACAGCCCCCTCCTACCCCACAATATTCTCCAGAGGGTTGGGAGATCTTCTGAAGCTATTTTTTGGGGGGTGGGGTGGGGAAATGGGACCTTGAAAAGGGTGGAAGAGAAACCGGGAGTATCATGGTACAAACTGGCCTCTCTGTTGACTTCTGCAAGCAAACTGAAAACACAGGCAGGAACTAAGAACGCTGGGACCAGAAGTGGCTTGTCAGTTGTGTGTGTGTGTTTGGGGAGCTGCTACAACTAGCTTTCCAGCAGATGGGGCACTGTTGCTACCAGGAAGGAGAGAGGTGAAAAGGCAGGGAGGTCAGCACAGTGAAAATGCACTGGTGGAGCCAATCTCGAGCTCCTGCCGTGGGTTTGCACCACACCAACCTGTCTGCTGCCTCATCCTCCCAGTAAGCCACAGTTTCCCACTTGCTAGGAAGTTTGTGTAGTGGCTCCAGCCCACTTGGCTTAAGAGATCATATGTCATAAGAAGCTGCACTGTTCTCTGTCTCTGCCTAGAGTTTCACCAAAGAAATATTCTCATTCCATGCAGAGTCCCAGAGAATGGGAAAACTCTGGGACAACTCGAGTTCCATCTTGGCTTTGTGTGCGCTAGAAGAAAAGCAACCATCGTTTCATTTTGCCATGATGGTAATCACAATTTGTGTGATAAGCGGATTTGCTGTATGCTGCTATCTAACTGTCTTTGAGCACATTTCAAGTTTTTTAACAGACGACCACATCATCTTGGTGGAATGAAAAAAAGTGTTCCGAAACCCAGATTTACCGCATCTACGCCCATCAATGATTACGAGGCCGATACTAAATGATTACCAAGAATGTAATTTTTGGCCTTTTGGCAACTGAACTGTCAAAGTGACCTCAAAGCTTATTGGTTAAATAGCTGTAAGGTACATCACTCCATATTTCTGAAGTCAAAGAAATATGACTCATGTCATAACTGTAGACGTTAATGTTTTCAAATCATTTTATTGGATTGGAATACTTTAATAAAAGCCGGCATTTTCATTTTCCCTAGTAAGTATCAACCTTGGACTTTGTCATGTAATAGACTATGCAAATTAACCCAGCCTTTACTTGAAAAGTTACAGTTTTACTTGATAGGGAAGATTCACCTAGGCCTATCGAACCAAATTTCAGAACTTTTCATGTGACACCAGGGGAATGAGTATATGCATGAGTGCTTGTTTTTAAAATTCTGTTTCTTTCAGTAAAACATCTTAATTTTTACAGTTAATTTTGAGCAAAATAATATAACGTGGTTTCAATAGAATGCATAGAAACTTATGCCCATTGCTCTCTAGCAAACATTTCGGTTTGTAACTGTTTTCCTTGCAAAGTTTGGTAGGAGTAAAACTAACATGCCAATTGACACATACCTTTGTAATTCGCCATTTCTAGGTACTGGGTTACATGTGGCTTACTTGATGTCTTGCCACAAAGTTATTAAACATGTAGGCTAAACTCCATCTCCACCTTATGATGCGCTTTGGATAGAGATGTTGGAGGGACAAAAAATGATAATTGAAGGTGGATCAGTTGGGGGAGCTGGAAGTGTCCCTATTTTCATCAGAGGAATGTTGGAGGGTATGCAGAGGTTCCTCTTTATGTTTCCATTGTCTGGCCTTCATAGTACATCGTGTGCCAATACTTAAGGCTGGAAGAAGATAGAAACCTAAAGAATAAGAATAAGAGCTATGCGCGCGCGCGCGCGCGCACACACACACACACACACACACACACACAGAATAGCTTAAGCTGCATCCGTAATTAAAATAAATCCATCACGCTAGCTTCAAGATACCGCAGCCAATTAATCTGAGCCACGAGCGCCAATTAGATCTTATTGATGCACTGTATTTTACCAGACAAATTGGCTTGTATAGTGGCTTTTTGTGTACTCCAAACACGCTGTAATTTGATGTTAAGACCTTGATTCTGTTATTTCGCAAGGTAGCCTGAAACTAATGGTGTGTAATCTCTCCAGAATTCAATTAAAGCACCTTCTCCTTCATTCAAATCTTTAACTGCAAAGGCAGCAATTAATTCTGGAAAGCTGGGTGGGGGGTAAACAAGAAAGGAAAAGAGAAGCAAACAGACTACTGGAAAGGGAAGTTTTGTATGTGAGAGAGATAAAAGCAGCATTAGGACACTATTTGATATGCCCCTTCTTGACCACCAGTCAGTAAGATGCTTAATTCTGGTCTTTGGGAGGGTTCCAGGGGATCCGTTGCTCTCAGTCAGTCCCCGAGGCCCTTCCCCAAGTAAATAACTTCGCACTGACATGTAATTTTGGCTTAAGTTAATGGGCAAAATTTAGGCCACAACTTTATTGATTACAGCAAAGTGAGCGGTGTTGGCTTAGGCATCGGCAACAGACTATAACTGACTCCTGCCTCTCTGGCTGGTAGTCTGAAAGGGTAAACACCAAACGAGGGAGCAACATTGATGAAGATCAACCGAAGTGCACCCCGGGGTTCCTGTGGTCCTGGTATGGCCCTAGCCCCTCATGCGAACTTCGGACGAGGTCCAGGACCCCCAGATTCCTTTACCATAATTCACGGAGGGGCAGGGGATGGCCACACCTCCCGTCCCACACACTTCACTAAGCCAATGCCTAACTGCCAAATCTTATGATTGCTAAGGGGGTAGGCGAAAACCAAGTGGCCACTGCCAATTTGCCAAATGGAAAAATTCCTACCCAGCCCCTGTTCCAAAACAGGCGACCAACCAATATCCGAAGCAAGGCCAAAGCAGCAACGCCTACAAATAGGGACGGGAGGGCGGGTGTTTGGCAGCGCAAGACAAGTGCCTCAGCCACGTCATGCTGCTGCTTTTATAGGCCTCCACCAATCAAACGGCCTGGTGTGATTGTGGGGCCATACAGACAAGACCTGGGCCATGCCCTTCACCTTCAACCTGGCAGGGGCTGTCTTAGGGGCCCGTGCACAACTGGGACCCTTGTTAAAGAGGACCCCATTTGGTTTGGTCTAGTCCCTATTTGATCTGCATGGTAGGCAGGTATAAAAGTAAGACTGGCTTTTAGGAAACAGTTGATTTTAATGTGACGAAGTGTTGGATTCATGCTTGTTTCACCCTCCCTCTGCCCCATTCCCAAATATTGGCATCCGTCTGTCTCGGGAGACAATGGAGGGGTGACATCAAACCAGTGGAAAGTTACAGCGCCTGCTTTGGCTGCAGACCATTGCTTCCTCCCATGTTGTTTTTGCTTCATTTGAAGCACTGAAGTTACCTCTCTGGGGTGCAAGCCTGGGCAGTGTGTATGGAGGTCCTGGGCTGCCGTCTCGGCCTCGCTGATGTGGTCCAAAGGGAAGCAAAGCAATACATTTGGGGTTGGCAATGGAGTTATGCTGGGAATAGGAGAAGTTCTTAAACAGTGTCAACAGCATCAGAAAAAGCTAATGTTATTCTAGGCTGCCTCAACAGGAGTATAGTGTTCAGATCAAGGGAAGTAATAGTACTCTGTTCTGCCTTGGTCTGACCAAAGCTGGAACACTTGGAATTCTGGGCACCACAATTTAAAAAGGATGTTGGCAAGCTGGAACGTTTGCAGAGGAGGGAGACCAAGATGACCAAGGGTCTGGAAACTAAGCCTTATGAGGAACGCTTGAAGGAGCTGGGTATGTTTAGCCTGGAGAAGAGGAGACTGAGAGGAGGTATGATAGCCATCTTCAGATATCTTAAGGGCTGTCACATTGAGGAGGGAGCAGGCTTGTTTTCTCCTGCTCTGGAGGGTAGGGACAATGGCTTCAAGTTACAAGAAATGAGGTTCCGAATAAACATTCGGAAAAACTTTCTGACAGTCAGAGTTGTTCAGCTGTGGAACAGACTCCTACAAGAGGTGGCGGACTCTCCTTCTTTGGAGGTTTTCAAGCAAAAGTTAGAGGGCCATTTGTCATGGATGCTTTAGCTGAGATTCCTGCATTGCTGGGGGTTGGACTAGATGACCCTTGGGTCCCTTCCAACTCCTGGATTCTGTGATTCTATGACTGTTGAGAATGCTTGCATGCATGAACAGCACCCATTCCACACTAAACATTGGTCAGGAAGCAGCCCGAGAAGCTTGAATGTAGTCTGGGTATAGATTTCCAACACACAGCAGAAGAACAATTGGGTGCTGCTAATTAATTGTGTCTGGATGGACCCCATGTACACTTTTGCAATATAATAATAATAATAATAATAATAATAATAATAATAATAATAATAATATCCCACCCATCTGGCTGGGCTTCCCCAGGCACTCTGGCCAGCTCCCAACAGAACATCAAAAACACGATAAAAGATCAAACATTAAAAACTTCCCTAAACAGGGAACTGCCAGAAGGCCCTCTGTGATGGACCTCAGTGTCAGGGCTGAATAATGGGGGTGGAGATGCTCCTTCAGGTATACTGGGCCAAGGCCGCTTAGGGCTTTAAAGGTCAGCACCAACACTTACTCCAAGGTTGTGAAGCAACACAGACTTGCACATGTCGTTGTATTCCCTTTTCGGCTGGGAAGTTTTGTTAAGACTTTTCATACCACGTTACAATGAAAAAAGAAACTGATCTAAACAAAAATAGAAACAGAAGAAAGAGAAGGGAAAATGCAAAGTCCTCTCTCACAGATCTTAACTCTTGCCCCACACAGTCATATTCCTGAGAGGCTGTTGTGAAGTATTGTGATGCTGACTGTGAAACAAACTGTGGTGCAATTGCACTTAGAACTGCGCCAGCCCAGAGCAGACCCTGTCAGTTCAAAAGCGACAGTTTGTTAACATTGTCAAATATTTTTGGAATGGTCTGTAGAAAACACGCTCCCTGTCTTTATGAAAATTCAGAAGGCGATTCCAAAGCCACTTTAAGTTTAAGATAAACACTGAAGTTTTTGAAAGACTGTCACATTCTGGAATAGGAAGTTGTCATGTTTTCAAAATCCAACCTAGAAATGTCCTTGTGCCACAATCAATTTTTTTCCTATTAAAAATAAACATGCTTTAATAGAAAACTATGGCATGCTGCCATACTGCAGAAGATTATACTAAAGAATAGAGAGTGTATAATCTTATGGTCTCCTAGACTCTAGGGAGATGATTTCAGAAACAGAAGATCTTTTAAGCCTTAATTCAGAAACGTCTGCTGTTTCTGACTTCTGTTTAGTAAGATTTCTGTATATGGATGAGCAGTTTGGCCAGGTGGCCAGTTTGTTAATCACACAAGTGCATTCATTTGTGATTCTCCCCCATCCAGCATATGTTCTGAATCACTCATATGTAAAATAGTCTCTATGAATTCCAGATTGCAGTTGAGCTGTGGAATGAGCTTCAGCACTTTAAACTGGAAAGCTGTATTAATAAACACCATGCAAAAGGTCTATGTGTTTCGAAAGGAATAGTAAATACAGCTTTCGTTGATTGTCCTGTGATTTTTACACAATGAGTAGCACTGAAATTATTAATTTGTTCCCTCTCATCCCCTTTCTGCGGCTTGCTTTTGAGAACCGTGGGTCTACATGTGGGGGCTCGTAAAATTCTTGTGACATTTGTTATTAAACAGATGTCAAAGCCCAGTTAATGTACATCAAATCCATATTTGTTAGATCCCCCTGGCCTCAGATTGAGATGCTCTGGTTTGTAAGATTAGAGTCCTCAGCAATCAATCTTCTTTCCATGGCTGCCTTAAAACGACCTTTCACCTTTGCCTGTCATGGAATTTCTGCTTCTTCCATCCCGCAATTGTTAGTTCTGTGGACTCCATCCTTTGCGTTGCCTTTGGTTGGCTAGTCTGCAGCTGTATCTGGGGCTGTCTGTGCACCTGTTTGTTTGCCACTGACCACAGATTCATAACCAAAAAGAACAAATTGAACATGGTGTGTGATCTGTTGCATAAAATTGCAATGGGCTGATTCTCATACATGGTTGGCCATCATCACTTGTTTACCTAAAAGCTGGTGGTCATCAGCCCTACATGGCAACTGTGTCAGGGTGCTGTAGTGTTTAGAGTGTTGGACTAGGACTGGGGAGATCCAGGTTTGAATCCCTACTCAGCCATGGAAGATGCTGAGTGGCCATCAGCTAGTCATTATCAGTCAGCCTAACATACCCCATACTTTATCCCAAGGATAAAATGTGGGGAGGGCAGTGTGAGATGCCTGCATGCATGTCACCTTGATTTCAATGGAGGAAAGGTGAGATATAAATGATATGAATATTTTTCCATTGGGAAAATATTGCATTGATGACCGGTGTACTTGTCTTGCTCGAAAGGAGTTGTTGTTGTTTAGTCCTTTAGTCATGTCCGACTCTTCATGACCCCATGGACCAGAGCACGCCAGGCACTTCTGTCTTCCACTGCCTCCTGCAGTTTGGTCAAACTCATGCTGGTAGCTTCGAGAACACTGTCCAACCACCTCGTCCTCTGTCGTCCCCTTCTCCTTGTGCCCTCCATCTTTCCCAACACCAGGGTCTTTTCCAGGGAGTCTTCTCTTCTCATGGGGTGGCCAAAGTATTGGAGCCTCAGCTTCACGATCTGTCCTATGCATACTACTGGGGAGCCTTAAAACAGCAATGCTGGCATATAATAGTTGAATTTCTGCAGACTTATTAAGCTGTGTAAATAATAGAAAGTGTGTGATAAAAATCTACTGAAATGTTTCTGTTGAAATTAAGTTAGCACGTGGTGATGGTTGGTAGGGGATAATGACTCTGGGAATTTTTAAGCAGATATTTGCAATAAAAATGCAGTGACATAAATGCCGAAGAAGCCATACTTGCAGTTCAGATTTCAGAGGATGTACAAACGTTCTGCCTAAGTGTCTTCTTTAGGAAAAGTAGGGACAAGTAGCAAGTGGGTAGAAATATAATGTAACAAATAAACGACGAGCCTGTGTCAAAAACCTGCGCTGGAATTGCTTAGCTGCTTTCCTGTTCTTATCAATGTAGGTCTGGGACCTCAAATCCATGTGAAATTTCAGAACTATCAATCATTGTAGCAGTAACTGATTGTAGAAAACGTGATTTCAGAATCGATTTGTCATACTCCAGTATGGATTTACCGCTTGATTTGTTTTGGCATTTCTCATTTGCTAAGTGCAGGTATGCCACAGTAATCTCTCTCTCTCTCTCTGCTTTTCATTTATGAAACAAGACACTGGTATGCAGATGGGTTTTTGAGTTTGCAATGGAGATGGAATTTCCTGTCAATGGTTTTGCCCCCATCATTTATCTGGTCCTAGCAGTGAAATGCATGTGCTGTCTTATTGTTGTGTTGAGACCTTTTAAAATGTCGGACACAAAGTAAGATTCCGGGAGATAGCTCTGAGTGCATAGGTGTGTGTGTGTGTGTGTGTGTGTGTGTGTGTGTATAAGCTCGCTAGGGAAGCCAGGAATATATTGCTGTACTTTTAGGGGACCTTGGGGACCTTCAGGGGACCCTCTCTAAGTTGACCCATCTCCTCTTTGCTAGGGTCACTAATTCCTATTCACTTCCCTTGTCTCTCTGGACTCAATCGCCACAACCATACAGAAGTGCAAAACAAGTGATCCTCCACTGCATTGCTTCCTGCTGTTTGGGGAGAGGTCAGGTGACAGTAAGGAGGGGCAGGAGCAGGAGCAGCAGGTACAGGAGCTTCCACGACAGACATCTGAGAGGTTCCTCTCAATGCTGACCGTGCAGATCGATTTGGGGGAGCACAACTGGTCCGGTTGCAGTGGAGCCTCAGGGACGTCACCGGAGACGCTGCAACCGGTGCTATTTTTCTGGGGAAATAGGTGCTGGAGCTCACCACGAACTTCTCCCTTGTTCTCTTAGAATGGCAATGACACCCACCTTGGAGGTGCCATAACTCAGCTCTGGTGAGCTGTGGCTGAAAAAGCAAACCCTGGCTGCAACTATTATTTAGATTGGAGCGCAAGAGCCAGGGGAAACCAAATTTTGGCATTGCACGGGGGGTGGGCACTGAAATCCTGAGATCCCAAGGTCTGCAATCACTGACTGCTGCTCATGCCACAGATTCCCTGAGCAACAGGCCTAAGGCTGGAAGGTTGGACATACCTGGGTGTAAGGCAGGAGAAGAGGAGTCTTTCAGTTTGAGGGCCACATTTCCTACTGGACAGTCTTCTGGGGGGCACAGAAGGGCCAGAAGTAAAAATGGGTAGAGCAACACATGTAGATTTTACTTTTTATACATTAATCTAGTTTCTGAACACATATACCCTCTCCATCCTCTATCCATACATGCAAGAAGCATATCCTTCCTCACTGGGCAAAAATGTTTGAGGAAGGTGAGAAGCTGGGGTGTGGCCTGGGAAAAGGGGTTGTTGTTTAGGGGGAGTTTGCAGGGCTGGATAGAGAGACAAGGAGGGTTGCATTTCATCACCGCTCCCTCCCCCCCGGCCAATTCTGGGCTAAGATTCCCTGCCACCGGTGTAAGGGATTAAATGCGCAAGTATATATCTTTTAAATTGGACTGAACTTTTCATTCTGTCCAATGAAAATAGATGGATACATTTGAGAGAGACTATTGCATGAGCTTGAATGGTTCGGTAATAGTTGACTGGAAGGAAGTCAGGCATTCTCTGCTCATCTCATGACAGGGAGTGGCATCTTTTGAACCGTAGCACTGAAGCTCTTATTCCCACCCTAGAAAGAGATTGAGTTTGATGGAAGATCTATGCCAGGCATATGGAATCTGGAGGGCCCCAGATATTATTGGCCATCAACTCCCATGGTCAGGGATGTTGGGAATCATAGTCCCCTCCCTCATAGATCAGTAGTCTTCAACCTTTTTGGATGTGGAAACCTCCTTGAACCCAAGCAAACTTCTTAATTTCTCATCTGAGGTTTGCATGCTGTTGCTGCTGCTGCTGCTACCCATCTTGGATCAGGTAATGAACTGTGAGTGCACGGTTGGACCTCCTTTCTCGGTTCAAAGGGCCATGCTGTCTTCTCACCAACATTCAGGGGACCACAGTGCATTTGTGGGCAGGCTCAGAAACAAAAGTGAGCAGAGCAATGGATGTGAATTTTACCTTTGTAACGTAGGCTCGTTTCTACACGTGCCCCTCCCTGTCCTCCATCCAGGCAAGCAAGAGGCATTATCAGAGTTCAAGGACAAGCTCCATGCAGGCAAAAGCACACAAGGGAGAGAGGTACTGGAGAGCTGGTGAGGGGTGTGGCGACATGCTCCTATTGCCAGTACTGAAGGCCTCTTCTTCATGATGCGTTTAAAGCAGTTTCATGCCACTTCTCCTGGCATGATTCCCAAAGAATGCTGGGAAATGAGGTTTCTTTAGGGCACTGAACATTGCTAGGAGACCCCTTTTCTCCTCACAGAGCTGCAATTCCCATTGTTCCCTGGGAAGAGGGATAGACCATTAAGAATTGTAATTTAATAATAATAATAATAATAATAATAATAATAATAATAATAATAATAATAATATATTTTATATCCCACCTATCTGGTTGGAACTACAGCTCCCAGGAATCTTGGGGTGAAGCCATGACTGTTTAAGATGGTATGATACTGCTTTAAATACCGTATTTTTCGCTCTATAACACGCACCAGACCACAAGACGCATCTAGTTTTTGGAGGAGGAAAACAAGAAAAAAAATATTCTGAATCTCAGAAGCCAGAACAGCAAAAGGGATTGCTGTGCAGCGAAAGCTTCTGGGATAGCTTCTGGCTTCTGGGATAGCTGCGCAGCCTGCATTTGCTCCATAAGATGCACACACATTTCCCTTTACTTTTTAGGAGGGAAAAAGTGAGTCTTATAGAGCAAAAAATACGGTATATGGTTCAGAGGCCGCCGATGACTCAACTGTCATCCCAGTCAGCTGTGGGCGTGTGAGGATCTTGCCCTTTGTCTCAGGCAACAAAAGATATTGGGCCGAGGAAAACTGAAAAAAACAGTCACAATGCACCAAACATTGCCTTGTGTTGTATTCTTGCGAAACAGATGTCTCCAAGGCTTATACTGAGCACACTGCCAGAATTGCAGTCTCCATGACAAGTGGAGAGGCAAGTGAAATAAGTGGCACCCTAGCCAAAGTGTTCTTTAACACGTTTGAAGGACTGGCAAGGCCACATATTGCAGGCAGGAAAGAATCTCATTCTCCTTGTGCTGAACTGATGCTTGCTCTGAAACCAGAGTCAAGAGCATCAAGTGTAATCGGAGCAAGCTTATCCTTTTCTTCTCCACTGTTACAAAACAGTAACACATTCACTGTGAATAATAAGCTTTAATTCATCAGGGCATAGAGGAGATAGCAGTTACTCAGAAATAAAAGACAATGTCTCTGCTGGGCTCAAGTACTCTCTCTTTCCAAAGCAAATTAAGATCCAGGAGAAAGCAACAGTAAGCTGGGAAATGGGAGACATTGGTTCCTATCTTATGTTGGTTGCGTGTTGAGTCCCACAATACCACCCCCCAAAAAATTCACACTTCACACATCAATTTTTGTTTAAGGTTTTTGGCATAATTTTGGCCACAACTTTATTCAAAATACAAAAAATGTGAGTGGTTGCTTAGGCATTGGTTATGACTATCTGTCCTTGCCCTCAGGGACAGAGCTGGCCTTCCGGACACCAATGGAAGCCAGCGTGGGAAACAAGTATTGGGTGAGAAAATGAAGCTGGGCATCAGTCCCTCACTTCTCACCCTCATGTGGGGCTTGCACGGCCCAAGTCCGATGCCAGGGACAAGGACGAAAAGAATGGCAAGCCCCTGGATTCCTTTAACGGAATTCCCTTTCCGCATCATTTGGAGGGGTAGGCACTTACCCCTCCAAGCACCAATTTAACCAATGCCTAACCGCCAACCTTACAAGTTGTGACGATTTGCTACGCAGTAGGCAAAAACCAAATGGCACCAGCCAATCAGCCAGATGGCAAAATTCCTACCAGGCCCCCGCTCCAAGGCGGACGACCCCATGACAGGCATAGCAAGGTCAAGCGATCAAGAAAAACCACCCTATAAAAGGGAGGGAGGGCGGGTGATCCGGTGCAAAACGGCCAAGAGGACGTCCAACGTCTGGCCCCTGTATTTAAAGACTCTGACCCCTCCTCCAAATTGGCAACAATCAAAACTCCTCAGCAACCCAATTTTAACCACTTAAAGGCTTGGGTTCATCCCAAATCTGCCCAGCAACAGCAGGGTGGCTTGTTCCCCCAACCGCAACACGTGCTCTCTGTTAGGGAGAACACGCTCTGTGTATATTCACTGGTTGGCTATAACCCACCCCAAGTTTTTCCTCCCACTTCTGTTCCTTTCCTTTTGTTTATAAATGGTGCAATACTAATAATAATCAGATGCTTCTGTAGTAGGTATTTATTCTGTAGTATCTGGTATTCTCTGGGAAGACAAAGGGATTCTTAAACAAATTTTCATCCAGTGGGTCAGGAACTATTACTACAGGGGTGCAGAACCTCCGGCCTGGGAACTGAATGTGGCCCTCCAAGGCTCTCAATCTGGCCCCTGGAACTCACCCCAGGCCAAACCCTCTCTAGCCACACCCCTTGCCAGCTCTGCTCTATACCTCTCTCCCTTGTGTGCTTTTGCCTGCATGGAACAAGTTTGGGAAACTCTGGGATAGAACAGTAAACTTATAAACTGAACTGAACTTATGAATTACCACTCTCTGCCACGTAGCATCTGCCGCCTGAAGTGGCCGGGTGACTCTGCCTAATGTCCTGTTTATGATTATTCTGACTTTTAGCTTCTACTGGGCGGGTGATGGTGTGAGACAAGACATTCTCAGAGGTGCATTCCCCCCATCCCCGATTATGTATCTCCCTCAAACGCTAAAATGACATCCGGTTGTTGGCTGGGTTGATCTCACGTTGAGTGCAAGGTGAAAGCCTTTCTGTTTACTCAAGTCTTTGGAATGTAATCAGCCTTCTTCCGGGCACTCCTGTGTGGTTAATGTGTGTTCCCATTAGAAGGAAGAGCAGGCTATAAGTACAAGGGAATAAGGAAATAACTGGGGTGACGTACATGGTCATGCAGATATGAGCCTGTTTGATCCTATCTTATATGGAACAACCATTCCCTAAAGCTTGCATTTATTGGTACAGGTCACTCTTGTACTGATTTGCACAGCATCTTGCTTCCTCCTAGCACCATGCTCTCAGATGACTTGAGTTCTTAAAGTGCTGTTGGTAAGCAAAGTATTTGACTTTGGGGCCAAGGTGCATGAGACAGAGACAGCCACTTTTGCTTGCTCATGTATCTGTCCCCTTTATGCGGCAGGTAGGGTTGCCCAGTGTGTGTGTGTGTGTGTGTGTGTGTGTGTGTGTGTGTGGCATTTAACATTTTATAGCATTAAAAATCAGAATTAAGAGCTCTCTGCTGGTATATTGTTAAGAAAGCCACAGTTCCCTACTGTAACAGGTAACGAAGTAAAGTGAAGGTTATAATCCACCATAAATGCACTGGCATTATAATCAGGAAGACTGATGCAGGAACCCCCGCACCTGAATGCACGGAGAATCACCTAGGCTATGGGGTTGTGTTTTGAACAAAAAAAACAACCACAAATTGACATGATTTCTGTTGAGTAAGTCTCAAGCCAGTTCAGTTTTTGAATGCAGAGATGTACTGATAACCACACATGGTGGACAGTGAAACAGCCTGCAGTGGAGACAAGCTACCTCTGAAATAATCAGGGAAGCAATTGGAATAAAAAGTGGTTGGGTGGAAATAAGAGAAGGACCAGAAGAAGCAGGAAACTGAAAGGGGCAAAAACAGGAAGGAAAGAAGGAAAGAAGGAAGGAAGGAATATTTTGGGTAAATGGCGGTCCAGGCAGTTGTCTTTAATGGGCCACTAGTTGCTGATTGCAGTCATGCCAATGCTATACAACAAAGAACTTGTTCTTGTTCCAAAGGAGTGCATTTAAGAAGCAAAAGGGTGGGGGAAGATAGAGAGTGACAAAATATGCTTGGGTGGCAGAGAGGGTAATGATCTCTGGTAACCAGCTGTCGACTTTGACAGGCAACTTGTTGAATTTGACTGCTTAACTGTGCGGTTGCTAATTATCTGCCTTATAGAGATGAGAAATGTGCAACATTCACTTTGTCAAGCACAGTGTTTTTTTTAAAAAATATATATTTAAAAATCCATTCACACTGCTTCAAGGCCATCATGTTTAATCTGTTAAGCAGTCAACTCCTGAGCAGAGAGTTGATGCGCTACAAGATAACATCACTGTGGTGATAGGTGCATTGCCTCTGAAAATGAATACATCTTCTCCATCCTTCTTTGTGTACAAATTAATTTAGTCACTGTTCTTCCCCGTGTCGTATTTAAATTCGTTTTCGCTGCTTACTAAAAACACCTTTCACGTGAAATCCTTGTGTACGGTTGCCTAGATGTTAATGCCACATGGCAGGAGTGGACGTCCTGAGTTATAAAGCCACAAAAGAAATCTAGCTTGAGCAGAACCTCTTATTTGCAAGCTCTTCTAATGCAATATCAACAGCAGCTTGCACATCTATAATGGGCAGCAACTGCCAGCAAGTCATAGCTGATGGACGTCTTCTTTTGTGGGATCACTTCCAGCCTGAGATTAGATGTGGCATGTATTAGAGATTATCAGTGTTAATTGAGATTCGATTTACATTCTCAAAAGCTCAGGAAATGAAACTTTGCAAAGGTGGTTGCCATCAGACGAGTCAGGCACACCAACCTTGACAATTGTCTACGACAGCAGTTTACAAGGGGCTGCTTTTGGATTAATGGTGAGTTTGAAGCCACTGCAGGATGGGACTCAGTTGAGAATGAGGAGGAAATAGGATTCAGGGTTCTCTGCTGGGGAAGAAGAGTAGCAAAAATAAAATAAATTAATAATAGATGGTAGGTACTGTACCGTGAGTCTGACAACAAGTTATGGTGTTGATGTCTTGTGGGAAGGTGGATCTGCTTTAATATTTTGCCTTGGGCACCAAATGCTAAATACCAAAAGACGGATATGATTTATGAATGTTATGGGTCATTGGTTAATTGCTCCCAGTTCATTTCTGGGCACAAGCGAGGAGACTTGAAAGGACCATTTTTTCCAATATGAATAGGCTCAGAAGCTGAGATCCTCACTGGGCACCTTTCAGATATTAAATGGGTGGCTACCATCTAAGGGCCATTCCCCATGTTTGCAGTTGTGGAATTCCTTCAAAGAGAGACCCACCCACTTAACTATTTTTGAGGTACCTGTCAAAGGGTGTCCTGTATACTTGAGCTTTGGGCAATCACAGAGTTGTTTTGTATTCATAAGTTTTGTACTGGAGTTAGTGTGATTTTTATATAGGTGGCAACAAAGTGTTGAAGTGTGCGGTCTCCCTGTTCAGGGTGCCAGCCTCCTATGCCCATTTCTGGGATACTCCATTCTGTTTCATTACTCCCTGGTTTTCAGCCTTCCCCCTGCCCCCAGCCACATTAGGAGCGGAGCAGATGGGTGTGGGGTGAATCATCCCACAGACCAAATTGAAACCCATGCCAGGCCATTCTAATGTTTTGCTGGCTATGCTCATCTATGGGTAAGGACTTAGTGCAATTAAATTTTATTAACCGTTTGTCTCCAGAACCATGAGGTCTAGGAACTTTACAACTTTGTATTTTACAAGTTAACAGCTTGCGAGCTGCAGAGAAGCATCTTGGAGGTGGTGCTGGTTACAGGCGTACCACAGGCGTAAATGGGAGTTGCATGTAGTGTGACAGAAGAATACATTCATTAGTGTTTAATGCACTTCCCAAGGTTATAAAGTTTAATGAGAAATTAATGAGAATGCTAGTACCACTGATTAAGTATATTCATCATGCCGTGGACATGAGTAGCAGTGCTCAGTGCTGTTTAAGTCGAAAGGAAGTGAAGTCCTAATATGTCATTGTCTCAAGCCATTAATCATACACATGAGGGGGTACAATGATGTCAACATTTCTTACCCCTAACTTGGTACCTACTCATATTGATCTGTTGAACTAAATAGTCATCTATCAAGTTAACTAGTATGGCAGTTTCAGCAACTGATTGATATTGCTGGTCAACAGATCAAGCCCACCACCATTCTCAGAGTCAGTCTCTCTTTCAGGCCCTAATGGACAATAAACACCCAGACATGAGTATTTTGGTTTATGGGTTCAAACAGGCCAAAACGTTATTGGTTACAGATATGAGCAGTTTGCCTTAGGCATTGGGTGAAGCCAGGCTATGTCTTGACTTCTGCCTATCTGGAGGGGTCCATCTAAGGGTAAACCACCAATAGAGGGAGCCTTATGACGTACATCAAATAGCGGCACCCTCACGGGTCCCCGTTGGGGTTGTGACATGGCCCTAGGCCATGTCTGGGCATCGGACAGAAACCACACCCCCAGATCCCTTTAACAGGAGGGGCAGGCAGATGCTACAACCTCCCCTCCATCCAATCAAAGGCTTACCCAATGCCTAACTGCCACTCGAGCCCAAACGGCTCGCCGCCAACACCCTCACACCTGCAACCAATCCCTGAAGCCCTCTGAAATATGATTCAACCAGATATCATTGCCAGCATCAGAAAGGTGTACCCCATCATTGCGAAACAAGGCCTCTTGGTCGAAGGCGGTGGCAGGGTGATGTATCACACGGCCTTTCAAGCGCTGCACTTTTTGCTCAGCTGTGCAGCTTGCTTTCTTCCTAGGCCTCTATCATAAATATGGGCAACTAAGGGTGCATTCAGGAGTTGAGTAAGCACCCCACTGACACTGAGGCAAACAGAGGCATTAGAGTTGGTAGCCCCATGAAGTATGACATGGAAATGGACTTCTTTGTTAGGGATCTTCATTGCAGTTCTGCCCAGAGAAGAGTTTGAGAGATGGGAACTGATAGCCAGTGGATGGAGAAGGAAGCCAAGTGCTCTTCCAATGTGTATGTATCAATGAGTGCGATATCTGCAGCAGAAATTGTGAAGCCACCTGATTCTTTATTGCAAGCGTATAATCACCAGCTGTCTCATGAATATAAAACAAGAGTTTATTCTCATCATTGGGCTAATTCGTCCTCAGACTTGGGAATTTTGACCACCATTGGGACTTCAGTTGGGATCACATCTTAAGTTCTTGCACTTTCATGATTATTAATCCTCCATGGTACACCCCACCTACCCCTCCCAGCACTGATGAGTCGATTGTAGGTTCCAGTGCTTTTCTTCTAGAAAAAAAAGTGCCGGTACTATGTATTCATAGGGACGTGGGTGGCGCTGTGGGTAAAACCTCAGTGCCTAGGACTTGCCGATCGTATGGTCGGCGGTTTGAATCCCCGCGGCGGGGTGAGCTCCCGTCGTCCAGTCCCAGCTCCTGCCCACCTAGCAGTTCGAAAGCACCCTTAAGTGCAAGTAGATAAATAGGTACCGCTTTATAGCGGGAAGGTAAACGGCGTTTCCGTGCGCTGCGCTAGCGCTGGCTCGCCAGAGCAGATTCGTCACGCTGGCCACGTGACCCGGAAGTGTCTTCAGACAGCGCTGGCTCCCGGCTTCTTAAGTGAGATGAGCACGCAACCCCAGAGTCGGTCACGACTGGCCCGTACGGGCAGGGGTACCTTTACCTTTACTATGTACTCATGAGTACCCCTAGGAGAAAAGTACTAGTAGGTTTCTATATGGAGTTGCTTGAGGGTTGTGTGTATGTGTTAGCATTTTTTAATTGCTCAGATGTTGGTATTTTCATTGAAGTTTGTGCTTATTATAATCTTGAAAAGTTTGCCTTTTAATTTATTTGTGATATAGGCCAACATATAATCAGTGGATTTAATCACACCCAACTATAGGCCAGATTCAATCTGCTTTAATAAGTGCAAAAGACTCGACTAAATTTATACACTGCAGTCCTATGTGCTTAACTTTTCCACTGAAATCAATAGAACTAGCAGCCCAGTCATAACATGTTTACTCAGAACTAATCCCAGCTGAGTCCAAAGAGATTTGCTCTCAACAAATTATGTAAAGGAACACAGCATACAAAAGTTTCATTTTGGTTTCATTTGCCCCCAACTATTCTTCTTTATATTGGTTTTAAAATTGACCCTTGCAAGTAGACAACATGGAAATATAATGTGAATTTCTTTCTGGAATTAACTTAGACACATCCCAATTGCACGTCTGAATTGGGTAATGAAAAAAAGGGGGGGAGAGAATCCATTGAAAACTGGATGAAGTTGCCATATAATAGCAATTTTCATTGTTTGTGTAATAGGCACTTGCAAATAATTACTCTTTAACTGAGAAGAATTCATCAGCTGGATACACCAAAATAATTATAAAGTATATTATCATGGTGACTGCCTAAATTAAGCTAAAGTATGAAGAAACACAGTTAACTAAATCTTATAGATAAACCAATCTGTTCTATAATCTGTAAGAACTGAGGGTGTGCATTAGGACTTGGTTCAAAGATAACTAGATTGCTTCTAATAAACAGCAGCTGTGTTGTTCACAGAGAAATGATAGAATAATTCTAAGTCTATGAAGTCCTCCATCTATCTTTATTAGAGACAAAAATAAAAGATTTCTGACTCCTAAATCTTTGTGTGTCATGTTCATTATATGCTTATAAAACTGGTCTGGTTGATAGCAGAACCAAGAAGGATACTCATCTTTAATAATGTATCAAATTTAAGTAGTTGGGGGTGTGTGTTTGACATCATATGATGCCTCCACCACAAGTGTACATTGGAAGAACACATACCAATGTATGCATGTAGTACATTATGGGGTGGGGGGTCTAATTGGACAAGGTGGTACCAAGATAAATATTGTAGACTTGCGTTTGCAAGAGTTTTCCACTGGATCTGCAATTCAGTTCCTCCAAATGTGGAAACTTAAATATAGCATCCTGTTGAAGCCAGTGCTTAATTTGACAATGGAAACAGAATCCTGAGATGGCAGGATATGCAGGGAAGATTTTGCAAGGTCCACAACTAACGATAAAGACTCTCCTCCCTGGAAGAGAGGGGAGTGGTTGTGGGGGGGAGACCGAGCTCCGCCCCTGGTAGGGGGCCTTAGCCCCCTCCCCTCCTTACCTGGCTGGTGCCCACGCCCACCGGAGGCAGCCAACCAGGTGCCTCCGGGGGGCGTGTGTAGCAGCTTAATGCTGTGGCACCAGCTCCGCCTCCTCCTCATTCGTTGTCGTTCTGGTCCTCCTTCTTGAAAAGAATCGTTTGGCGCGGTGCGCAGAGCTGTATGGCCATTGAAAAAACCAGGAAACTCTTGAATCGGGCGGTAGCCCGTTGGGTACGCTTCATGAATGGCCGAGTCATTTATCATGACCGTATCCGGATCGGCGACCAAGCCATATACCGGAATGACGGAGTTCATCTAACAGACATTGGGAATGACATCCGGTTGGACAGCGTTATTAGTAGCATCAGGGATTGGTTGCAGCTGTGAGGGTATTGGCGGCGAGCCCCTTTGCGGCTCGGGTGGCGGTTAGGCATTGGATTCATGTGTTGTGCTGTGTCAAAGGCTAGGTGTGGCCATCGCCTATGCTATCTACCGTGGGTTATTCCGTTAAAGGAATCTGGCGGTCGTGTATTCCATCCGATGCCTGCTTGGCGGGAGGCCATGGCACGACCCTCGGTGACATCAGGGGGTGAGCCTATAGTTGGATTAGCATGAACAGGCTCCACCTACTGTTGAATAAACCCACCTCCTATAGTCATCCAATGCCTAAGCCAATACCTTTTCACTGCTGTAATCAATAAAGTTGTGGCCTTTCCTTGCCCATTAACCTTATATCACGTGTCCTTGTGTATTTATTTCACTTAGCGGGGGTCAGGCCCTCGATCCACAACTCCTTGATCTTCAGAGTTCAGAGGTATTAAGGGAGATTGGCTTTTTCTTGTTGCTGCTAGGGACTAAAACTACATATCACACGTATAACACAACCCCAGTGGTTGTTGCTGGAAGAGGGGATTGGAATTCCAGAAGGGGCGCATGGGTGAGTTGCTGGGATTTGTCTGCAACAGGTAAGTGATGATCAGAGAAAGGATTAACATCCTGTTCCCCACTGTTTCACCATCCCAAATTGTCTCTCCCAGAAATACCCATAGCCATCAGCATTTTGTTATGTGTGTTTGCATATAACGTATAGTTAGGCCCTTAATCTATTCTGAGAGTAATCTCCTTTAGTCAGTTGAGTCTACATATATAAAAAGCTTTTTGCAGTGAATAATGATAAGCCATTTAAATTATATGCATGATGCTTTTCCCGAGTTCAGTTTTGTAGGTGCACAAAATGGGACTCATTCAATATATATAGTCTAAGTGGTAAAACTATGTTGTGTGCAATTTGCATTCGTAACAAATCGTGAAAGTATCTGGTGGTCTACAAAGCAATGCCACTACCACTACCTCCTTTGCAAATGTCATGTAAGAATATGTGCTCTGACTCATTTTCTTGCCTTGCTGTTTGAAATAGAATAATTTACAGATTTATGGGGAGAGGGTGGATAGGCCACATAGCTAACTGTGGTCTACATTCAATGAATGACCTTCACTTTCCACATTTCTGTAGCTAACCATGATATGTTTCAGCCACGTAGGCAGCTGAGCTATCAGACTCTCATCTGACTCTGCCAAACAGCTGATTTCTAGAAGCACCATGTTAGTAGGGTTTGGTCAGAGGACAGGGGAGGAAAAGGAATATAACATTTCTTTTCTCATGGATGAGTATAACCACAAGGGAGCAAAGGTTTAGGATCAGAGTCTTCTCCTAAAGAGGCTACCTTCCCAGGTTGATGAGCCCCACCTGCCCCTCATTTCTCTCTAGAGCATGTGCAGAAACCACCTTCTTGACTGTTGGCCCCACTATTGGACTCGCCCGCTCAATCCGCCGGAGTCAGTCTTACACAGCGGAAGTTCCTAACTCCCTAACTCCCTGAGAGTTTGAGACCCATTGGCTACCCTCACCTAGTTTAGCCGGCCAATCGAAGCTGTTTCCTGGGGTGTGTCTGCTATTGCATGCTGTTAACTTCTAGGAACCACAGGTGAGAGCTGAGTGGACTACATAGAACAAAAAAAATTACCCCCTCTCCCACTGATGCAAGAATAAACTGTTGTGTGTACACAGGTCCCAGGTGCAGATATGGAGGAGTAGGATGGAGGAGAATACCACAACAATTGAAGCATATCTTTACATTTGGAGTTAGTCTGTCCTTTTCAGCCACTCTCGCCATATTTGCTGGGTGGTTTTAGGGGGCAAAGAGGAGAACAGTTAATCATGCTGATGGAGGAGGCCTCTAGCAGCTGGAATAAGAAAACAGAGGGGAGCTGGAACGAGAAACCAGAGAATCTAAGGATGAAACATCATGTTCTGCAGTGAGAATGCTTATTAAATTTACCCATGCTGGTGCTCTACAATTGACCATCTGGCTTAGTAAAGAACAAAATTAATTTACATGTTGACCAACAGTACGTATCGGCAATTTGCATTACAATAAACACCTGTTATCACTTTTTAAAGCCTTCTTCCTGGAAAAAATGGAACAGGGTACATCACTGATTCTCGCAGCCCAGGAGGAGGCATGCTAATGTCACCCACTTACATGGTTCAAATGGTGAGTAAACAAACCTACTGCGTTGACTGCAGAGCTCAGGACTGAAAGAACAGTGTTTATAATGCCTGCTGAACATTCTTAATTATATCTGTGTAAATATTCATGATGAGGACACTTGAAAACACAATGTCCCGTAAGCTACCAAAGCAAAAAGCCGGTGTCTAAAATAATGGGTTTTGCCCTAGAGATTTCCACCCCATCGCAATGTAATGGATCACTTCCTCAGGACTTTAGTAGCTCAGTACCACTATGTTGGACAGGTTTATTGAAGTGTCTCTTAAAGAGAAAGAGGGTATAATGGTAGCTTTGCTTTGGTGTGCAGGAATCTGAGCCTCTGTTACGTTTCTGGCCTTGGGCTGCAATCCTAACCATGTGTACACACAAGTAAGCAGTAGCCTCTGGTAAAGTGTTGAAGGTGGGGCAGCATCTTCCCAACACAGCAGGTCACTGGTTGTTGCCGAGAGAAAGAAGTGAGGTGCAAGGTGTGGTGCGCTTGGTGCAATGCGGCCACAGGGCCCTTCCAATCCTGCCACCACCATGTGTCAACCTTGCCCCTCCCTTCTCTGCCAAGGCTGCCAACCTGAATAAAATGTTGAGGGTAAGCCCCACGCTACATAATTGATAACAATATCAATTAGGATCTGTTGTTTGTGAAGGGTGCTGTGAGTTGTAAGGAGACCCCAGTTCCCTGCAATTTCCAGAGTGGTTCAACAATTCACCCCCCCTTTTATGCAGGGGATTCTGCAAAGAGTACAATGTTTTACATGACACGAATCAACAACAAATGAAAGAACTGGGCTGCAAAATGCCACACTGCTGCCACTGGCTCCTTAGTTCCTGAATTTAACTTTGCAGTCTCCCCACAATGTTTGTGCCAGACCTTGTTTTGGTCTGCAACCCCAGCTCCCTTGCCCTTCACAATTTTGCTCTTTGCCCTCTTACTGTCCCTCACAGCAGAATTCCAGCCTTCAAAGGGGAAAAAAATGGGTCAGTTGTCCAGCCTCCAATGCTCTGAAATCCGTGACCTGAATTTCTGGCTGGCCCTTGTCATGGCTTTCTTTGGCCTCACGTTGTTTTGCTCTTGACCATGCTGTTTCTCCCCCTCTGGCTCTTTCGCTCAGGCAGGTTGCCACCTGCCTTGGCTTGCAGCGTGTGCTTGCAGAAGGTCAGTGTGTACTGTGCATGATGATAGATTAGGAAAAAAACATTGTGACTGAAGTAAGGTCAGAAGGAAAGGCTCGAAATAACTATGGGCCGTGTATGTCCTGCAGTCGCTTCATCTTCATCCCATGAAAGCATCCCAGTGAACATTATTCCTCTATGTGTCTTCTGTAAAAAGCACGAAAAGCATACCATTTGCTGTCATTGCTAATGGTAAGGCAGTGTGTTCATCTTGTGGGTGTATGAGGACCAAGGTGTTTTATTAATGTTAGGGAAGAACAGTTGTTGTTGTTGTTGTGGGGGTCACCTGATATCCCCGAATAGGTAAATGTAATGCTAAACCTAGACAGCAGAGACATCAAAAAGCAGAGACATCACCTTGCCAACAAAGGTCCGTATAGTTAAATCTATGCTTTTCCCAGTAGTAATGTACGGAAGTGAGAGCTGGACCATAAAGAAGGCTGATCGCCGAAGAATTGATGCTTTTGAATTATGGTGCAGGAGGAGACTCTTGAGAGTCCCATGGACTAAAAGAAGAACAAACCTCTCCATTCTGAAGGAAATCAGCCCTGAGTGCTCACTGGAAGGACTGATCGTGCAGCTGAGACTCCAATACTTTGGCCATCTCATGAGAAGAGAAGACTCCCTGGAAAAGACCCTGATGTTGGGAAAGATTGAGGGCACAAGGAGAAGGGGACGACAGAGGACGAGATGGTTGGACAGTGTTCTCGAAGCTACCAGCATGAGTTTGACTAAACTGCCGGAGGCAGTGGAAGACAGAAGTGCCTGGCATGCTCTGGTCCATGGGGTCACAAAGAGTCGGACACGACTAAACAACTAAACAACAGCAACAATGCTAAATCACTTATTTATCATTTTAGGATTTCTTCCCAAGTTAGGAATTGCCTTTGTAGAACTCAACGGGGAGAGGACGTGTCGAGAACATGCATGGGTCCAACATATCTAAAACAGCCAAGAACCACGACAACAGCTTCTCTGAAGCCATGTAACACTTAGACAAGGTTAAGACTTCAAATATAGAAATTTGGTTTGTTAGAAAGCTTGATGGGCTCCAGCTTCAAGGTGACAGAAAAGCAAGATGTGATTCACAGATGCAGTCTACTGGAAATCCACCAACACTGAGCATTTAAGAGTCCCAAGTTAATAAGGAATCCCATGTTCCTCCTTTACACTGTTTTCTGTTGTCCTTTCTTTCCAATGAGAGAATGAGTAGACTCCGCCTGCCAATGGCTCTGGCACTGCCTCTCATTGGCTCTGTATCCATCTACTGTTGGGGATCCCTGCCTTCCTCTCTACCAGTCCCAAGGGGCAACAGCCACCGCAGGATCTTGATCTGCTTGCTTCCCACCCCAATGTAAGGCATGCCTGAATGGTGACTGGCCTGGGTCCTGCCACAGAAAACATTCCTGGTAAAGTCAGTATCTTATAGACAAGGACAGGGTTGAAGAACCTCAGGGTTGTGAATCTAACCCTCCAGACCCCTCTATCTTACCTTCAGGTCTCTTTCCAGGCCAAGCCCCCTATTTCCAGGCCATTATCCCATCACCAGTCTGGCTATATGCACTCCACGAGTGTTGGTCCACCCAAAATGTGTCCTACTGTAGAGATGGTGACACCCAAAGAAGGCAGGTTCATGAAGAAATTGTTCTTAAGGTACAATTAAAGCCACATAAGGCTTGGAAGGGGAAAATAAACAGCTCTTCATATTGAATCCTGAAGTGGACTGGAATTTAGTTTCTTTGGGACTGGTGAAACACGTTCCTAAATAACAAGTCCCAGGTAGCAATTTAGCTGTGGCGTTTTGTACCAAAGGAAGCTTCCAGGCAGTTTTCCAAGGCAGCCCTTCATATGTTCATATTGCCCCAGCTACTCTGGGTTACTTCCATCATATAGGCAAGGTAAAGGGACCATTTGGTCCAGTTGTGACCGACTCTGGGGTTGTGGCACTCATCTCGCTTTATTGGCCGAGGGAGCCGGCATACAGCTTCCGGGTCATGTGGCCAGCATGACTAAGCCGCTTCTGGTGAAGCAGAGCAGCGTACTGAAATGCCGTTTACCTTCCTACCGGAGCGGTACCTATTTATCTACTTGCACTTTGACGTGCTTTCAAACTGCTAGGTTGGCAGGAGCAGGGACTGAGCAATGGGAGCTCACCCCGTCGCGGGGATTCGAACCGCCGACCTTCTGATTGGCAAGTCCAAGACTCTGTGGTTTAACCACAGAGCCACATATTAAAACGTTAAGCATTAAAAAACCTTCCCTATACAGAGCTGCCTTCAGATGTCTTCTAAAGGTTGCAAAGTTGCTTATCTCCTTGACTTGGGGGTCTCATAACTCCATATCCTCCAACATTTCTCCAGTGAAAAGAGGGATGTCCTAAGGAAAAGCCAGAAAGTGCTGAGATAGCTCAGTTGGTAGAGCATAAGACTCTTAATTCCAGGGTCATGGGTTTGAGCCCCACGTTGAGCAAAAGATTCCTGCATGGCAGGGGGTTGAACTAGATGGCCCTGGTGGTTCCTTCCAACTCTAAAATTCTATGATGAAAATTCTATGATTCCAGGATCAAATCACAAACCGAGATGGCTTCTGTAAATCTAGGACTGTCCCTGGAAAATAGGGACACTTGGAGGGTCTGTATGTCCCTCAGCCAGGTAGCATGTCCAATAGTCAGGGATGATGGGAGTTGTAGTCCAACAGCATTGGCTATACTAGCATTATAGTAATCCAGGTAAGGATTAGTGCAACATGAAACCATCATGTGTTCCTCTGGCTGGTTCAGAAGACAGAGGCTGTGTTTTCAGTGCAGGCTGAAATTCAGCTTTCATAAACAGATACATCTCTATCTATCTATATGTCTACATGCCTATATATATATCTCTGTCTCTGTGTGTGATTGATTGAATGAATGGCAGGGGGCCAAAGTGATGCATTAGTGCATCTAAGCGCTGGAGGAAAGTGCCACAGAAATGCCCTAATAGCTTTAAACTCGGTACGAGAAAACCATTCAGAGACTTGGGCAATCCAAGTTCTGCTGTTGAGTATAGTTAAAGAAGCTGCAAATTGCATATATATATATATATATATATATATATATATATATATTTCCCGGAAGCCCCTGAAGCAAATGGCAGTTTTTGAAAATGAATGCAAATGACAATGTTACTCTTTAAATAAAAAGGAAGAAAAAAATCTGTAGTTAAAATGACTGAGCGTCAATTTTATAAGAGTGGTAAATATATAAATGTTAATGTTGTTTTGACATTTGGATGAAGGCATTGGGTTCTGTGCATGTTCATCGCAGGCTGATTAAAAGTGATTGTGGTGTATGAAATTTGTTTTTGCCTTGCATGATTAAACCCTTCCTAAAAAACCCCGAAGCATTTAATCCTTGAAACTTTGCAGAAGAGGGAAATTAAAATTCACTGAAGTGCTTCTCAGATATAGATGGTTTTATTACTTTTTTTTTAAAGGAATGCTCTACACATGGTTATTTGAAGCTTTTGGTGAACGTTGGATTGCATCCAGTTTTGTTCATAACTTGAATGCACCATTTTGATGAGAGGTATAACCTTCTCTTAAGAAGTGAGCTCAGGGGAAAATATTTATACAGGTGGTATATAAAATGATCAAGAAAATGAATTGTTCATCCTTTTGGAACTGTCTATTATGACGATCAAAGAACCCCAGTTTAGTTTTGTAAAGTTAAAAACAAAACTGGTTGGCATGCTTTTTTTGCTTTGTTTCATTTCAAAAAAGTACCACACATATATTGAACTGGATAAACTTGACCCCCCCACCCCCCAAAAAATCAGACAGTTGCTTGAAGCCTCAAGGAATGGGCACTGAGAAACTTGAAACTGGCACTGAGTTCAGAAACAAGGATGTGTGTGATTTTGTGTAGTGGGCGGCAGCGAGCCCAAGCTCACTAAGTGCCAAACAACAACACAACAACCCATTAAATCCAGTTTGCGTTAAGGACAAATTCACCTAACCCACAACAATACACAGGACGAAATGCAGTCACCCTTCCAAATTCACACTTCTCTGAATTTTGCAGTGCAGTTCGCCAGCCAAGTAATGTGTACAAAATTGCATATACTAGGGTATACTGTGTATATATGTATATTATCTTCATAAAAAATAGCACTCAGAAGTGCACTATACTGGGGAGAATGTGCTTTGCAAAATATGTGTACTTTATGAAGAATTCGCACTACTATGCTAATGATTTTTCATGCAGGCTTTAAAAGAAATAGCAAACCAATGTGGAAATGTGTAGAATTGAAGTAAAGATTGAAAAAAACGAGCTATGGAGAGAAACTGGAATTGATAGACCCACCTATCCATAGCAGAGAGTGATTCTCAGTTAGTAACTGCTTAACCTGCAGCCCCCACAAGGAGCTCTTTATAATTTGCTGCTCAATATTGTTAAGAAGCTCAGCGGCCTTCTGTGTTGGCCTCGGGAAATCTTGACCTTGCATTGGCAGCAACAATTACATTCAATAAGATATGCCCAGGAACCAATAGCATTGCTTTGATTGTTTCCTCAAATTATAATGCTTGCAGGAAATGCAAGAAGGTTCATCTGTTTCTAAACTTCAGGTGGTACTGGGTAGCTCAAAAGCAAGTGATGTAGCATAGGGGAGCGATATTTGGTGATGTCCCATGGTGGGCAGAAACCAATAATACAATCACATTGTATTGTGTTGCCTTATGTGGCTTAGACTGTGGGAGAGAAAATATTGGGGGTGATAAAATCTGGGACACAACTGAGAGGTTGTCCATCAGGAAGAGAGTCCCTGTCCTAGGATGCGAATGCATAACAAACCGGCTACATATTTATTTTTCTTGATTTTGAAATAAAGAGTGGGCAAAGTATTTCACTGAAGTGTTGACTGGATCTTTAAGGAAAACATTCCCCCTACAAGATCTAGAATCTCATCCTGGAGTAGTGGTCTAGAAGGAGCCACTAGTCACAGGAACAGTTTTAATTAATATTGTTTTTATTATTATTATTAACTTCACCAAACTTAGAAAAAAACTTTCCCCTCATCTATTGTTGGACTCCGTCTCCCATCAGCCCCGGGCAGCATGGCTGGCAGTTAGGGATTATGGGAGTTGTAGTCCAGCTACGTTTGGAGAGCCACAGGTTCCCCCCAAACCCTACATTAAGTGAAGGCAAGGAGAGCAGCTCCTGGTCCCAGGAGAAATGGTATAAACACTTGTTTTGTTGGGGGTTAGGTTTTTTTTTGGAGTCACATCCACAGATGTATGCAGATGAATACCTCACATTTATTTCATAAGGCTGCAGATCTGTATACTTGCATGTTATGAAGTGCTTGTGTGAATGGATAACTCCGGGGGGTGAAGAAAAGGCCAGAGGTCATGTGCGAAGCAGACTCTTTCTCAGCAGCAACCGGAATGGAGAAAGGAAAACAACAACATAAACACTTGCTTGGTTTCTCCTTGCCTGGGTTTTTACAGCAACTCCCCTCACCCCCCTTTTCTTTGAATCTTCTGGCATTCCATAAATGCCTCCACCCGAGGTATTCATGAGTAAATGTGCAGAGCAGCCCTAGGCCCTAGGGCTGCATCTGCAGGCTTTTCGCCGCAGAGAAGGACAGCTTCAAGAACAAGAACGCAGAATTCATAATTCTAGTTTTATGAACTTGTCTCCCCTTTAGGAGCTAGATATAAACTGGGTTACACTTTTTGATTACTACGAAATGTTGACCTCAAAGTCATAATAACTTTTTTGCGTGCCCCCCCATCGCAGTATTAAGTTTCTGACACATAATAGCTGTAGTAAAAATTTATTCTCCGTGTTCCCCCCCACAACCCGCTGCTGAGAGCGGCCTTCGCACTGCAATAAGAGCCCATATCATTATGTATTATGGCCGTTTCAGCAGCCGTGTTGCGAAGAAACCAGTTCTGTTACTTCACTTCATTTGCAAGTAGAGCAGCACCACCCTTTCAGTTAAGCCAGATATTTCACTCCAAAGCCAGTGGAGGCTCTGCCCAGCTCTGCCAGTGCAAGGCAAGCCATGCAACATTTTTTTTTGTGTGTGTGGAAGTAGGAGGTCTGCTATTTGTACAGGATGAAAGGGTAAGATAATAAAAATAATCTGAAAACAACTGTGTTTCCTTACAGGATTAATCCTTTGTATGTACAGTGGTACCTCGGGTTACATACGCTTCAGGTTACATACGCTTCAGGTTACACACTCTGCTAACCCAGAAATAGTGCTTCAGGTTAAGAATTTTGCTTCAGGATAAGAACAGAAATCGGGCTCCGGCGGTGCAGCAGCAGCAGCAGGAGGCCCCATTAGCTAAAGTGGTGCTTCAGGTTAAGAACAGTTTCAGGTTAAGAACGGACCTCCGGAACGAATTAAGTACTTAACCTGAGGTACCACTGTATTTCCTACCCTCAGTCCCTTGAGTGAGTGTCTCCAGCATGCTTAATTCACTGTCCATATAATTTATACATGTGACTGGACCCAAATGTGTCTGTTCTGCACGTGCTCTGAGTTCTCAGCCACTGATTTAGTGATGCACAAGTAGCCTCTCCGTGTTAACGTCATGGGTGCACCCTGTCATTTCAGATATACGGATAAATGTTCTCCATATCTATATTTTTAGAAGCATTCTCTTTACCATTTAATGTGTACCATTCAGTTCACCTGTGTGAATTGCGTTGCAGCCTTCTGGTGCCACTTCTGATGATAGCACAGCTGTATTCTGCAAGGCGTTGCGATTTGCCCAGGCAGGCGCATTATGTGACCCACAAGAGAAGCAAAATAAGTAGGCTGTACAATGGTGATGGTTTGGGGGAGCCTGCTATTATATAGATAGATATTGCACTGTCCAGAATACGACAACAGTTGGGGGAAAGGAATATACATATACATATACATATACATATACATATACATATACATACATACATACCGTATTTTTTGCTCTATAAGACTCACTTTTCCCTCCTAAAAAGTAAGGGGAAATGTGTGTGCGTCTTATGGAGCAAATGCAGGCTGTGCAGCTATCCCAGAAGCCAGAACAGGAAGAGGTATCGCTGCTTTCGCTGTGCAGTGATCCTTCTTGCTGTTCTGGCTTCTGGGATTCAGAATATTTTTTTTCTTGTTTTCCTCCTCCAAAAACTAGGTGCGTCTTATGGTCTGGTGTTTCTTATAGAGCGAAAAATATGAGATGTGTGTGTGTGTGTATATATATATATATTGCCTAGAGTGACAAAATCCCTTCACCAAGTCTTTTCAAGCTCTTGGCCCACACAAAAACCTCCCACTTTCGCTCTGTGCTGCAATGTCATAAATTGTGGCGCAAACCTTCACCCCAGCCGTCTGCAGATGAAATGGAACTGCAAATGGGGAAGAAAAGAGGAACTCAATGCTTCTCATTCCCAGCTACATTCCATCTGCTTTAGCGCACCGGGGGCAACTCCTTCTCCCGAAAACTATTCATTTAGAACAAGAAAAGGTGGTGGAGAGAGAGGAAACCGAGCCACTGGCTGAACGAGATCCCCCCACCCTCTGCTCTCCCAGATATGATACGCCTCTTCATGCGAACTATTCCATGCCGGATTGGGGAGCCAAAGGCGAATTATCCACGCCATGAGTGCATCCTGTCATTTTGAAGGGGAAGGTCATTTTGGAGAGAAAAGCTTCTCGCAAAGGTTCACGACTCTCAGGGGGGAGCTGCTCTTTGCCTGAAAGGTCTAAAGAGGCATTTAAAAAAAAAGAGAGGAAAGCCAGCATGCACCTTCTCAGTAGCATACTTAACAAAGCATCCCCCATCCTTCTTTGTAACGTAGCCATACTTACTTAATCCACCATAACAGGACTTTGATGGAAAAGAAAGCACCGAGGAGAGAGCTAATGAACCCTACTGTATTTCCAAAGGAAAGCCTGCCATTCAGGAAGTGTCATATTTAAAGGACATTAAAGGTAGGGAGCTGTAAAGAGTGTGGAGTATTCAGACAAAGCTGAGGCTATGCTCCTTTTTTTATTTTTTAGAACGGACAAAAGTGTTCATGTAATAACATGGTTAAACTTGTAAATGGGAGACAGCTGTGTGCTGTGCGTCCAAACAATAAATCATTTCACTTTTACTTCCTTTCGTCTTCATAATACCAAACTTGGTGAGGCGGATGTTTGTACTGGCAAACCAGTATCTAAGAAATTGGGACAAGTTAAGCTTTGACAGGATACTTTTCCTAGCTCTCCACTCGTGTCGCCATGGAATCTCTTGTGGAAATTCGCACTTTGCTTGCAATTGCCAGAAGTTTTCCTGCTGGGAAAAGAGAGAGAGAGAGAGAGAGAGAGAGAGAGAGAGAGAGAGAGAGAGAGAGAGAGAGAGAGAGAGAGAGAGAGGAGGGAGATGGGCTCTTCCAAAAGCAATGTGCCAGTTGTTAAATGCTCCGGGATCTATAAATCAGATGGCTGCTGCTCTCTTAAACTTGTCCGGGTGGGTTAGGGCATTGTACAGCCGACTAATTCAGTTAGCGTGCTCAGATCATCCCAAGAGCACTTGGAATGTGTGGGAGACAGGTGACATGACGTTTGCTGAAGACCTGCCAGCTCTGTCTTGAAGGCTTTCAAGAACACAAATTATTTCATCATTCTGGAAGAAGGACCCCAGGTCAACAGCAGAGCATCTGCTCAGATTCAATCCCCAACATCACCAGGTAGGGCTGGGAGAGACCACAGAGCTGCTACCAATCAGTGTGGACAACATTGAACCAAATGGACCAATGGTCTGACTCGATATAAGACAGCTCTCTTTGTTCCGAAACAACCTAGATGACATTTGGTTAAAAAATAAGGGATATATTTTAAGGGTATATAGGGATTGTTTGTTATAAGCATTTTCAGAAACTGAAAAAGGAAGTTTAACCAAAATAGCCAGTACAGTGGTACCTCGGGTTAAGAACTTAATTTGTTCTGGAGGTCCATTCTTAACCTGAAACTGTTCTTAACCTGAAGCACCACTTTAGCTAATGGGGCCTCCCACTGCCACTGTGCCGCCGCCGCACAATTTCTGTTCTCATCCTGAAGCAAAGTTTTTAACCTGAAGCACTATTTCTGGGTTAGCAGAGTCTGTAACCTGAAGCATCTGTAACCCGAGGTACCACTGTATGGCATAGTAAATGGAATATTGCAGACCTTCTAAGTGTCCCTATTTTCCAGGGACAGTCCCGGATTTACAGAATCCACCCTGATTTCTAATATGATCCTGGATCAAATCAAATCAAATTTGTTTTGTTTTTTTGAAAAGATTTTTATTAAGTTTTACAAAAAGAAGAAAGTTACAGAATAAAAAAGAAAAAAGAAAAAAAAGGAAAGGAAAAATACAAAAAGTACAAAAATACATAGAAAAAAAATACAAAGTACAAAAAGAGTAAATAGAAAATAATTAAAAACAAATCAATCTTTTCATATCTTAAATTTCGTTTACTTATTTCCCCGACCTCCTCACACCTCCCTTTTTTGTATTCCCGTTCACATGGTTGATTCAGCAAATCCTTACCCTCTTTCTTTTTATCTTAATTCTATATCTCAACATATTTTAACTTTATATTTTCATCCAATATCAATCTATTTTTACATATTCTTGTTAACCTTGTTGCTAAGGCCGCTTAATTTCAACCCAACATCATTTTAACATTCATTAATTTTACAATGTTTCTGCAAATAGTCTTTAAATTTCTTCCAATCTTCTTCCACCGACTCTTCTCCCTGGTCTCGGATTCTGCCAGTCATTTCCGCCAGTTCCATATAGTCTATCACTTTCATCTGCCATTCTTCCAGGGTGGGTAAATCTTGTGTCTTCCAATACTTTGCGATGAGTATTCTTGCTCAAATCAAATCAAATTTGATCCCGTTTATCCTTAGGATGTCTCTATTTTCAGTGGAGAAATCTTGAAGAGCATGGGGGTCTGCAACCCCTGAGCCAAGGAGGTAAGTAACTATACAACCTTTAGAAGACATCATAGTTTGGTGGTGTTATCAAGAAGCTTGGTTCACCTGGAACTTTGCATGTGTTGGGTGTATTGCTGCCATGGGCAGAGACAGTAGGCTTCTGAATACAAGTTGCTGGAAACTGAGCAGTGAATGCAATGCCTTTGGAAAGGATTCAGTGGAAGCCACAGCAATTCAAGGCAAATGGTCTTCCATGTGGGAAAGTCCTAGTGGCCCCTGCCAAATATCCTCTCTGTGGTAGCTCTTATAAGGGAATTTCACAAGAGCAGGTGTTCATCATGAGCCTCTGGCATAATGATGCCCTTATTGGGTTCTTAATGAACTCTAGGAAAATAACAATAAGTGTAGTTGTAGGGAAGGATATTAACAGACAGGATTATAAATTGTTTTTATATGCAACAACAGCAGCAAGAATATTATTGTCACAAAAATGGAAGCAAGAAGAATTACCGACAAAAGAAGAATGGCAAATGAAATTAATGGACTATGCGGAATTAGATAAATTAACAGGAAGGATTCGAAACCTGCAGGATCAGAGATTCTTAGAGGACTGGAGTAAATATCTGAACTATTTGAAAAGCAATTGTGACAAACAGATTACCTTAGTAGGACTGCAAGAAGTTCTGTAAGGAGGACTTCGTGAAATATTGCAAGGAAGACTTTGAAAAGAATTATTAGTTAAGGACAATTAAAAGTAATAGAGAAATTAAGAAATGCAGAACAAGTGATAAAGAATGGAAAATCTTCAGAGGTTGTTGTCGGAAGTCCAAAATATTGTATAAGATGAGAAGTTATGTTAAATGATTGTTGGAATTTACATGTTAAAAAACTATATATATATATATATATGGAAAGTAACAATAAGGTGCCCTCCAGCAATGCTCTTTAGCTGGTAATTGCTTAAATTTACATTTCCTAGTGCTATCTAGACATTTTGGACTTCAATTCCCATCACCCTTGGTCACTGGCCACGTTGTTGGGGACTGGTGGTAGAGCAAGTCCAAAACTTATGGCGCCTACCAGGTTGGGTCGATTGCTCTAGGTCAGGGTTTCCGAAACTTGGGCCTCCAGCTGTTTTTGGACTACAGTTCCCACCATCCCTGACCACTGGTCCTGTTAGCGCGGGATGATGGGAGTTGTAGCCCCAAAAAGAACTGGAGACCCAACTTTGAGAAATACTGCTCTAATATGGCAGTGCCCACCTGAGGAAAGTCTGGACCTGGTTAAAAGAATGGATCAAATTAGATGACTCAGATGTATTGGATTTAGAGGGAGTAGAGACGAGATTTTGATGGCATGCCTATCTAATAGATGAAAAAGTCAAAGTGCATAAAGGCTTCCTAGGGCATATAGTCAGAAAGTCTATATATAAAATATGGGAGAAATATAAAAGATTCCTAGAACCGAAAACTCCTTGGTGGACATCACCAGCAGAAATTGTCGCAGTGAAAAAATAATTAAATATGAAAGAAAACTGGGCTACCTATAAAATGGTATTAAAGGAAGAAAACGGAGAATTGGAATTAAAGGATTATACAGAAATTAAAGCTCATATTAGTGATTGGTTTCAATATATTCAAATTAGGTACAGATTGGCGAAAGACAAAAAGTTAGGATTTGAAAAAGAAATATCAAAATTCGATAAATACTTAATACAAGAAAAATAAAAAAATATATCTAAATTGTATAATCTGATCTTAGAGTGGGAAACAAAGGATGAATTGGTTAAAGCATCAATGATCAAATGGGCGCAAGATATTGGGAAAAATAGTATGTTTGAACAATGGGAAAAATTGTGGAAGGAAGATATGAAATTCACTATGTGTTATATATTGAAAGAAAATTATCTCAAAATGCAACACAGATGGTATTTAACACCTGAAAGAATAGCAAAAATGAATAAAAATTGTAGCGATGTCTGCTGGCGATGCAACACTGGAAAAGGTACTATGATACATATATGGTGGAACTGTTTAAACATCAAACGATTTTGGGAAACAGTATATAACGAAATGAAAAAAATGTTCAGATATTCATTTAGGAAAACACCAGAAGGTTTTTTATTGGGAATAGTACCAGGAAGCCTAAAGGAAGAAGACAAGACCTTATATTTACATGCAACAGTAGCCGCAAGGCTGTTGATTGCGAAAAATTGGAAAAGTGGTACTGTACCAACAAAGATAGAGTGGCTTGCCAAATTATTGGAGTACTACAATATATCCAAAACAATGGGAGAAATTGGAAGGATCTCAAAAGAGAAGGCAGACAGGGACTGGAAGGTGTTTAAAAGATACTTGCAAAACTATATCGAAAAATCAGAACTCCTATTAGAATAAACAAGTTTCGTTTCAAATATTGGAATACTAAATAAGAGGGATAACAATGTGTAATAGAAAAAGAAGTATGAAATTAGGTTAAAGGTGTGTGAAAGAAAGTAATAGAAGTGGAAAGAAATTGCAATTGAGTAGATTGGAAGTCTAACACAAAGGGTGAGGGGTGGTGGATGGTGATGGGAATTATCTGTGGGATTGAGTGTAGGTATGTTGTAGGTATGTAGGTATGTTGTATGAAATGTATGTTTGTATGTTTGTATGTGTATTAATGTTGAATTATTTTAACAATAAAAAATTTAAAAATTAAAAAAAAGACAAATTCTCCTGGAATAAGACAGACGTTGGGTGATATTCAACAATGTTTTAGTTGGAGCAGACCTATTTAAATTAATAGACTTAACATCACCATGTCCATTAATTTCAGTGGGTCTACTCTGAGTAAAAACTTAGTTGAATGTCACCCATAGAAAGCGACAAGTGGAGTGGAAGCACCCAATATATTCACCTATATTATTACATTGCATAACTCTGAAAATAGGTGGTATCTCACACTAGACCAGATGATGATAAGTTTCAATAACAAGCTACAAAAAATAATAATAATTATGTTGCTTTGCTTGATCTATGGATTACGGTGAGGGTAAAGAGAAAGCCTTTGGATCCATCTGTTGAAAATGCCATTATTTTCTTTGTTGCTTGCTCTTTGTTTTCTTCGTAAGTTCGCTGTATTTTTTAAAAAATTATATTTTATTAAGTTGATTTCAGTTAAAAGAAATAAAGTGACACAGAAAAAAGAGGGGAAAGTGAGAGGGAGAAAAGCAACAACAACAAAGCTACATATAAAAGCGAAAATATGCAAAAATAATTATTTAAAACATTTTAAGAATAATAATTAAATTCACATATTTTTTAAAAGTAAGAAATACTTCAGTATGGATTCAGCAACACAATTAGATCTAGGACACCGTCCCCAGCCAAACAATGCCAAAGTATGCAGAAACGACCTTTTTTCGTTGCAGTTTCTCACAAGGCATGAATTCTCAGCATTATCCACCAGGGGGCAAGAAAGTATAGCTGATGGAGCTGGTTCATCCCCCCCTTTTCCCCCCATAGCGCTTTTTCCCAAGACAATCAGATCGGAAATGTTAAACAGAATAGCCTAAGGAAGGAACATGAAAGCTAGAAAACATTCCCCCTTTAGATCATAATAGCTTTTAAACACAGCTCTTTTAAGTCTTCGAGGATTTCCATAGGAAAGACAAAGTGGCGAAGGACCACCGGGTTTGCCACCTGGCGCAGGCTGCCATGTCAGCACGATGGGAAGTACGCCAAAGAGAGAGAGAGACCAGCTTTGCTCCGAAAATTGTGTGTGCAATAGTTATAGTACATTGAGCTGCTTCTGTTCTGGCGCACAGGAGAAGTTGCGGCAGAGAGCCCAGTGGGACTTTTCAAGCTTAAAACCCAAAAATATTATTAGGAGAATTTCATTTATAAAAAGATAGGGTGAGGAAACAAAGAACGAAAGCCAAAGAGAGAGAGAATAAAAAAAAGAAAGAAAAAATACTGTTGCATCACCATACATCAATACACAGATGTGTATATTCTTATTAGCCTAATACACATAGGATTGCCAGTAACCTAACATATCCTGTGTAAACTCATTCCAAATATTGAACTTACTTACCCAAAGAAAGTCCCCGTCTATAAGCTTGCTCTTTCTTTTCTTTATAAGTTTGCTTTATTGTTATTTTTGTTTTTTAAAATATTTATATTTTATTAAGTTGATTTCAGTTAAGAGAAATAAAGCGATACAAGGGGAAAAAAGAAAGGAAAAGTGAGGAGAAAAACAACAACAAAGATACATATAAAAGAGAAAATATGCCAAAATATATTATTTAAAATATTTAAAGAATAATAATTAAATTCACATTAAAAAATACTACAATATGGATTCAGCAACACCATTAGATCTAGGAGATCCTACCCACCTGTCAGGGAACTGCCATCGGAACTAGCGGAGGAGGCGAGGCTCCACAGCGATGCTGGAGAGGGGCCAAGCAGGGAGAGAGGCAGGTCTCCGGCTGGAGAAGAAAATCAGCGCAACACCAGGGATAGAGGGGGGCCGATGGGGAGAGCAGAGAGGGGACTCCAGGACTCTTCGCAGGAGACCAGCGAGGAGAGCACAGGTCCTCCCACACCCACCCTGCGCAGAAGACTTCCGTGCAGGGAAAGTAGGCGGCGACTTGGCGTCAAAGAACTTCTTTGCCGGAAGAGGTTTAAGAAACGCCCACTGACGGATTCTGCCAGCGACTGAACAGCCACGGAGTGGATGACTGTCCAGCGAGAAATGGTTTAACCAGCCAACCTAGCCCAGAGCGGCGGCAACTTACGCACAAGCAACCCCTAAAGCCATTACACCACCCAATGTCAAAGTAAGCAGAACTGACCTGTTTGCTGCATTTCACAAGGCATGAATTCTCAGCTTTATCCAGCCAATGTTGTCATGTTATCAAGCCATTGATTAAGGAGAATCATATCTCTATTCTTCCAATTTGTCAGCATCAGTCTCTTGGCCACCATTGGGATGCCAAGAATCCATTTTTCACTGTCCTGTTGTCAATTTCCATACAGTGGGTATATATACAGTGCGAATATACAGAGGATATTCACCCCGGGAAATCTTAACAAAAATTCTGTAGTGTCTTGTTGATATAGTCCAGCACTTTCTCCCGAAAGCATACACAGTAAAAGCATATATACTTTCTGTTCTCATCCTGAAGCAAAGTTCTTAATCCGAGGTACTATTTCTGGGTTAGTGGAGTCTGTAACCTGAAGCGTATGTAACCTGAAGCATATGTAACCCGAGGTACCACTGTAGAAGAAAGAAGCCACCACAAAGAAGATGAAGAAGATTGGAAAAAACTAATTAACGAACTATGCAGAATATATTAGATAATTTGAAACCCAAGAAACAAAGATGTTTATTCTTCAAGGGTTGTGTACAGACTTTTGCATTAGTAGAACTTTTATAAGTCACTTGTATTAAGATGAATAAGGTTTTAAAAAATGGATTGTTAAGAGTATAAAGTCTTATGGACGTGCATGAGTAAATCAATACAATGGAACCAAGAGGGGGAGTGGAGGGAAGTCAATTGAGTTAAGATTTATGATTTCAATTTCTTTATCTGTTTAGTTTTGCTTTGTTTCTGTATTGTTATTGTTTTGACGTTTGTTTTTCTTTTTTTGGTCATTTTTGGAAAATTGATAAATTGTTACAAAACCAAACCAAACCTGAGAGGTGTCAGAACTGAGTTTCAGCTTTAAAAAGCCACACACCCCCCCAGAAGGGGCCCGGAGAATCATCTAGTCCAACCCCCTGCAATGCAGGAATATGCAGCTGTCCCATACAGGGGTCAAACCTGTAACCTTGGCGTTATCAGCACCATGCTCTAATTAACTAAGCTAGCTAGATATATGTTACCACTACAACAAGTCGTAATTCCAATGTCGTCTCCAGCGTTAGTCCTATTCAGAGTGGACCAATTCAAATGAACTGACAGGACTAAACGTAGGCCCATGAATTTCTGCCATTAATATGGCGGAATAAATTGATGGAATGCACAGAATGAGTAGCCGTGAAACTCAGAAATAGGGAAGAGTCATGGATAAGAGATGAGTGGAAGTGTTTTGAGGAGTATCTCAGAGGGTATGATAGTCAGTTTAACCTACAAGTAGGAATGAACATGTGAACAGCAGATAACATGAAATCTAGGAAGATTTGAGATGAAAATGGGTGGAATAATAGATTGTGCAGCCGACAAAAGACTACCCAGAATGCCAGGGAGAGATGGACTGGGAAGTCCGGGGATAAGAGGTAAGGATGAATATTGTATGGTGTATATATAAGTTGTAAAAATGCATAAAGTAAAGGTAAAGGTACCCCTGCCCGTACGGGCCAGTCGTGTCCAACTCTGGGGTTGCGCGCCCATCTCGCTTAAGAGGCCGGGGGCCAGCGCTGTCCGAAGACACTTCCGGGTCACGTGGCCAGCGTGACAAGCTGCATCTGGCGAGCCAGAGCAGCACATGGAAACGCCGTTTACCTTCCCACTAGTAAGCGGTCCCTATTTATCTACTTGCACTTTGACGTCCTTTCGAACTGCTAGGTTGGCAGGCGCTGGGACCGAGCAACGGGAGCGCACCCCGCCACGGGGATTCGAACCGCCGACCTGACGATCGGCAAGTCCTAGGCACTGAGGTTTTACCCACAGCACCACCCGCGTCCATAAAAATGCATAAGCAACAACAATTTTTTTTATGAGTCTTCTTGGAGTATAACTTAAATTGGGTACAACTGTATGAGTCTTGCAATGATCCTCACTGAAATCTAAACATTGAAAATATATGGAGCAAATTTCTCCCCCCCCCCTCTCCATATTCTTCCAGTGGAACTTTGCATCTTCTCTAACTGCAAGTTCTAACATATTTTTCTGCCGCTAACCTAGCACAGGTAAAGTAATGGCTTTGCAGGCCCTCTGTTAATACACCTTTTGTGATCCAAAGTGCCTTGTGAAGAGACGATTTCAAGCAGTTGTCCAAAGGGCCAAACAGATGGCATATATAACCAAGAATTGCAATGATAGCAGAGAGATGGTTCAAGCTGCACAGCCAATAATTCTGTCCACTTCCGGCCATAATGAGTCAGCTCTCAGGATTATGTTGCGACTCTCTAGCATGTGGTGTTCATGGTTACTTGTATTCTGGCAAATCTGTGCAGTACCCAATAAACTTTTAAAGAATGTTCTGGGTCTTTTTCCTTAAAAAAAAGATGAGACACAACCGCTGTTTTCCTCTGGAGATATTACTCTACTTCTAAATGCATTCTACCTTCTGGGAACTCTCCTGATACAGTGGCAACCATCTGTTTAGCTGCTGCGTTTGTGGAGATTTCTTGCGTATCCGTGGCTGTCCTCCTGTTTCAGCCCTCTGAATCAGGGCAAATGGATATTCCTTTTTTTTTTTTTTTTTGCATGTTAGCATATAGGTTACCTCCCCCCTCTCTTTTGCCCAGCAACAGAGACCATCTGGCTGCTTCTAGGGATTGACTTTAAGGAGGAAGAGAGCAGATCCTTCTCAGGTCTCTGTCTTCTGTCTCTCTCTCCCACCTCCGTTCCTCTTCTCTCGCTCCCCCCTGTTCCTTTGAGATTTGATTAACATATGCAGCAGCATCAGAACAACATGGATGCAACAGAGCAGAAGCTCAAGTTGGCCAAATGGGCAAGTGGTACTTCATACTGCAATAAGGACAACAAGTTCAGTTTTTGTATCCGTCTTCCTAACAGTCAGGGCTTTCCCCCCCAGGACTCATCTACACAGCTGCAAATAAAACGTTTTAAATGTGTTGTAAAGTGCAATACGCAAAGATGACACTAGATGGCGATAGTGAGATATGCAAATTTCAATGTATTTTTCAAAACTTTTTTAAAAAGCATTCTCACAGTGTTTTTTAAAAATATCTGTGTAGATTCCATCTCAGTGGGAACTCGCCGGAACTCAGTTCCAGCACCTTTCAGCTAGGTTCTGGAACCTCTTTTTCTAGAAAAATAGCACTGCCAACAGTGCCCCCAAACAGCAGCTCAAAAAGCATAAACAGAACATTCCTAATCCAGGGATTTCCATAGGAGAAAAAGCAGCTTTTATTAATGAAACTGAAGTGAGCAAATGAGACTCCCAGTTCAGGGAGTTCTGCATATGGCATGGGGCACATCATCTTGGAATGCTCTCATAAGTCAGTAATCATAACAAACAAACAAGGGCGCAGTCTACACACATTAAAAACGCTGCGGAATGCTTTTTAAAAAAAACTGTGGTAAAAAATACATTGAATTTTCCATAAGGCTCACCATCTCCATCTAGCGTCACATTGTATATTGCGTTTGAAACACACTTAAAGCGTTTTATTTGCAGCTGTATGGCTGAGTCCCAGGACAGCAAACAAACATTTTTGTCTATGCAGCACTACTTTTCTTTTGGCTGGGAGTGAAATTCTAACAAAACAAATCAAAACAAAAACAAACATGGAAATATTTAAAGTGCATTGCTTTCCCCTGCAGTTTGAGGTGGTATGATCCATTCTGCTATCTCAAAAAGCTGCTCTCTTGTTCTGCTATAACTGTATAATAGGTCTGAGACTATGACAATCATTACTGATTGAGGCCCCCCTCAACCTGTGCATGTGAGCACTGTGTTGGATGAACAGCGTTACACATCCATGTCCACATGTAGAGTAGCTCCATCATTCCAATAATGTATGTTTATAAGGCAGGTATAGCCAGCCTCTGGTTGCTTGCCATATATCCTTGATGGGAGGCGTCCAGCCTGATGGATCACAGATTATGCAGAGCTTTAGAAATGCAGTCCCATATTTTGTGGTTGCTGTTGGTCTCCAATGTCACATGAGTGGTGTATAGTTGGGGGACGGATGCCGCCAGTCAGACATGGGCTTATTTACAGGCCATGGTTACTCCAATCTGAAAGGGTTATGTCCATGTGCTTGAAGGAACCGCCTGTGAAGCTGGACGTGTCTTTGGTGTTTCTCCTGTGTGCACAGAGCATTGTAGAATTCAGGAAGGCACGAATGGTTCAGTGGAAGTTTTGGAGTTCCCTGTCTTGGGGAGATAGTTTTTGAGAAGTGTATGCTACTGATTTATGCTGGAAGTGTAAGGAAAAAGTGGGGTCATTTTATCATATGTGGTGGGATTGTAATGTAATTAATTTTTTTTGGGAAATGATATACAATGAATTGAAGAAAATGTTCCATCTAACATTTGTTAAAAACCCCGAAGCATTTCTGTTAGGGGTTGTAGGGAAAGACCTGCCAAAGAAGCTGAAAAACATTTTTATGTACGCGATAATGGCGGCAAGAGTCTTAATAGCACAAGGATGGAAGACTGAGGAAACCCTGACTAAAGAAGTATGGCAAGAGAAATTGATGGATTTGCAGAATTGGCAAAATTGATACATAAACTACGGGACAAGGATAACTGTGATTTTAAAGATGAATGGGAACCTTTTACAAAGTACTTAAAGATGCAACAAAGTGAACTGGACTCCTTGGCAGAAAAAGTCCAGACAAACTTTTTATTGATAATAACCAGTTAGACAAATTAAGCATCTATACAACTTTGTAACATGCAGAGAATAGCATTTATAGAGAAACCAGAGATGGGAACTGAGGGAAGTCAGGGGTGGGGAGTGGGGATTGTTTTATGGGAGGGAGGGGAGAGGGGGAAAATGGGGGGGGGGATTAAGGATGATATGTTTTAAGATAATATGTTTTGTTTAAATTACTAATAAAAAGATTAATAAAAAAAGAGAAGTGTATGTTACTGATTGATACGCAGATTGGTTTGTTTCTGGGCAGAGATTACTATGGGGATAGCTCACTTGCATCTAATTGTCAAGAGACTCACGGAATAATCTTACGATGAAATGCTGTTTCAACCTCTGTTTTAGAACTGCTGTTATTGATGTTAATATCTGAAATTGAGTAGTCATACCCACAAAAACAAGTCAGATATATACCATGCCTCTATAGTTCTTCAAGAGTGTGGGCTACAACGCAAAACTAACCTCTTCCCCCGCTCTGTGATATCAAGTGATCTTAAATTTTATGTTTTTGTCCCCCCTGTGTGGTTTATTATTATTATTATTTGCCATTAAGCGATATGAACCAAGCTTGGGAAATACGACGAATGAAATACAACAAGGGGAAACCTTTGTTTCTCAGTGAATGAAGCTAAAGTAGGACTGAGCTCAAAGAAGTTATGTACTGTAAAAAAGGCCAGACTTATCATGTACTGTTTGCGCGGTCCAAAACATACACTAGAGAAGGTGTTCCTCAATGGGTATTTAATGAATCGTAAGTTGTTGAAACACTAGTTATTTCTGGCTAGCTGGAAGGAAGCCCACACTGAATGCTAAAAATGAAATCTAAGAATATGTAAATAAAAGGGGAACCTTTGGCTTGTAAACTGATGCAAAAAAATAAAAAAAATAAAAAAATAGGGGAGGGCAGTTTTGCAATCTAATAGTCAAACAGGAATTTAGCATGCTAGAAAACATAAATATATGATAACACACATTTGTAATAGTTATGCTGAGAGACCAATATAATATTCTAATTGCATGGAGAGTGGTGTAATATCATATGCTACTCCTACTTTGACAGTGGAACACTTCACCAGCCACTTTGCGCGGCTCCCAACATACATAAAAACACAACAAAATCTTAAAGATTAATAAAACTACCCTCCACAGGGCTGCCTTCAGATGTCTTCTAAAGATTGTATAGTTACTTATCTCCTTGGCTTGGGGGTCATAGAACTCCATACCCTCAAACATTTCTCTGATGAAAATAGGGATGTCCTAAGGAAATAGGCATGTCCTAAGGGACACGCAGTGGCGTAGCGTGGGTTGTCAGCACCCGGGGCAAGGCAAGTAATTTCCGCCCCCTAAACCATGGATTTTAGTAGGGGCAGAGAGCTGCAAGTGTGAGCGCCCCCCCCCAGATGTTGCTCCCGGTGCGGCCGGCCCCCTGCACCCCCCACGCTATGCCACTGGGGACACGGGTGGCGCTGTGTGTTAAACCACAGAGCCTAGGACTTGCCAATCAGAAGGTCGGCGGTTCGAATCCCTGTGACAGGGTGAGCTCCTGTTGCTCGGTCCCTGCTCCTGCCAACCTAGCAGTTCAAAAGCACGTCAAAGTGCAAGTAGATAAATATGTACCGCTCCGGTGGGAAGGTAATCGGCATTTCCATGTGCTGCTCTGGTTCGCCAGAAGCAGCTCAGTCATGCTGGCCACATGACCCGGAAGCTGTATGCCGGCTCCCTCGGCCAGTAAAGCGAGATGAGTGCCGCAACCCCAGAGTCGGCCACAACTGGACCTAATGGTCAGGGGTCCCTTTACCTTTACCTTTAAGGAAAAGCAGGGCATTCCAGGATCAAATCGGAAACCAGGATGGCTTCTGTAAATCTGGGACTGACCCTGGAAGATAGGGACACTCGGAGGGTGTGCCATAAGTCCCAGTGACTCAGGCAGCAATGGCCCAGTGCCGCAAGTCTTTAGGCATCCTATTCCACTTTGACTCCTTGCAAGTCCTGTTAGTATCCCAAGGGAGAGCTCACACAATGCCCATCTGGTTCCCTTGGTAGCAGGCCTGAGCAGAGCACACACAACCCTCCCTTGGACAAAGGTTTGAGAGATCCATCAAGGGATGGAAAGATCCTTCTGCCAAGCAACCAAAGGTTGAGGCCACGACCTCAGATCGAGGGGAATCACAGGTGCACAATGGCATGACTTACTGCACAGGTCTTGGGGTTGGGAAGCAGGAGGTGGGAATTTGAACCTCACCTGGGGGAAGATAACCTTAGCTTGCGTAGCCCAAAATGGTCTTGTTTTGGAGCAAAAGAGAGAGTTACGAAAGAGCTACAGCAGCAGATAGGAACTAGACACATGGAGGCTAGACAGCAGCAGCCGTGTCTTCTTATACTTGTTTAATATAATGTATTTTTGTGCTATTTTCACTAACCGCATGGACTCTAGTGCATCCTTTTTGTACATGTGAACATTTCAAAGGATGTCTGGGTTTCATTTTGCGTTTGTTTTAGAAGGTGAAGTTTGCCTTTTAAATGCAACCTGAATAAAATTTCTGCCCCATCCCTTCTTGCAAGCTGAGCAGGCCTGAATTAGCCTTATTGCCTGGGCATGTGTTGGCAGCAGTTGCTTACTGCGCATTTCTCAGCATGCTGTAACGAGGACGCGGTAAATGGAAGCATCCAACAAACATCAGAGCTTGGTTTTGATCATTAAAACACACACATACATATGCACCTGGAGAATAAAAAACTGCCTAATATAATTTTGGGCCTATTACTCTACAAATTGATACACATTTGGCTTCTGTACATGTAAATTAGCCATACTAAACATAATGCTAAATATATTCTACCGGCAATTCATTAACTTGTCGCGGGCGGACTGCACGGGGAGCCTGATCACAGCTTGAGTGGAAATTAGCATGTCTGTAAGAAAAATATCAGAATTCCACATATTTGGCAGATGATAAACGTGCGAGAGCTCATCTGAACACAATGTGCTTGCTTCCGTCCTGCAAAGGTTTCAGAACATAAGTTTTATAATGTGCCAATTTGTATATCTCATTATGAAGATTTTGTCGTGCAATCTGAAACGCGTTAACAGGGAATGCTTTGTAAGCCAGTGGTTGGAATGCAGACTGAGGGCTTATTCGCACTTAGGTTTTGACTTGCTCTTTCCAGGCACAGGCCTGTGCTTTAAAGCTCTGTGTCCGCCAGGCGTTGTCAGCTTTTTGACATTGCGATGTATCACCTGCCAAACATTGTGATATAGCGATACATCGCAATATTGAAAAGCAGAAGGAGAAATAAGCTGCATTGGGTGAAATTGCCTCAGCCCCCTCAGTGAAAGCAGTAGTAGTTTTAAGATGATACGATACGGTACGATAATCTTTATTGTCATTGTCCCATACAGAATAACGAAACTGAAAAATCTACATAAGACATTCAAAAACCAACAAGCCTGCTACCATGGCGCCTCATGGGCCCAGGGCCCGATTCAGCTTGTTCCTCCACGCACTGGGCACTGGTAGCCGAGGGAGCTCATTTTTCCCTCAGCGCACTGGGTTCTGTCAGCAGAGGGAGTCCACGTCTGGCACGCTGAGGGAAGAAAAGCACAAGGCTGGCGCAAGGTAGCTTCCGATGTTGAGCGCATTTTACTCAGCATAGAACATGCTGGATTCAGTTGAACAGTTGCACAATCAGGAGCCAACGCAAGGATCTTCCCTCTCAGAGGCGGAGCTAGCTGCTCCAACACCCGGAGCGGCACACATGCTGTGTACCCGGGGGCGGGGCTAGTGTCCCAGGGGGCAGTGCCTGCGGTGAGCATCCATCCTGGAGGGCGTGGCGGTGATGTCACCCCCCTCATGGATGACACCCGGGGCAGACCGCACCTACCACGCTCCCTTCCTCTGCCAGTGTGGTGTAGTGGTTAAGAGTGGTAGTAATCTGGTGAACCGGATTCGCGTCTCCACTCCTCCACATGCAGCTGCTGGGTGACCTTGGGCTAGTCACACTTCTCTGAAGTCTCTCAGCCTCACTCACCTCACAAAGTGTTTGTTGTGGGGGAGGAAGGGAAAGGAGATTGTTAGCCGCTTTGAGACTCCTTCGGGTAGTGATAAAGCGGGATATAAAATCCTCTTCTTCTTTTTCTCTCCTTCCCCTGCACTGCTAAGCCATACCCTCCAACATTTATCCACTGAAAACAGTGACGTCCTATCCCATAATAATAATCACAATAATTTAATTCTTTATACTCCCCCATCTGACTAGGTTGCCCCAGCCACTCTAGGCGGCTTCTAGCATATATAAAAACATAGCAAAACATTAAACATTTTTTTTTAAAAAAACTTCCCGCTGCCTTCAGATGTCTTCTTAAGGTTGTCTAGTTACTTATCTCCTTGGCACGGGGGTCGCCCAACTCCATACCCTCCAACATTTCTCCGATGGAAATAGGGATGTCCTAAGGCAAAGCGGGATGTTCTGGGGTCAAATCAGAAACCAGGATGGCTTCTGTAAATCCGGGACTGTCTCTGGAAAATAGGGGCACCTGGAGGGTCTGCCCTGCTTTCCTCAAATCCACTCTGGAGGGGCAGGGTAACCAATGTACAGGGCAAGCATTTCACTGACCAAGCAGCAATGCTTGAGCTGATGGACTGACCTCCTTAGCACTATGCTGAATATCGCCCAATATTTCCAAGAAGGATGATGTCACGTGCGACAGTGGCAGACTTCGGGCTCTCGATTTTCAGCTGTGCCCTGTGTGACGCTAAAATTCAGTGCCCTTGCCTCCCAGGCCCTGTTGAACATCACAGTTGCGGTGCCCAGTGCAGCCCAGCCAGTTGTGCTACCCTAACACCACCTCTGTGTGAGACCTTCACAACCTGCCAAACAGATTTCAATACAGGGCTAAAATTCCACCCACCCCCCTTTTCACAAGATTTTTAAATTTTACACAGGAGAATAATTCTGTTACGGCTGTCATGGTTAGTTATATGTACTGCTTCTGCTGCTACTACTGAAGTTTTATGTCAATGCTAACTTTATAGATTACTTTCAGGTGTCTCTTCAAAATAGAAAACAATTTAATGCATTTAAAATTTACTTGTCAAAGGCTCACGGGAGCCTCACAGAATCCACGTTAATTCTTCAGAGTCAACGTTAATCCCTTCAGAAAAATCTGAAGAAGAGTCGCAGTGTAGCAAGGCAATATTTTGGAATTCTTTCTTGTACAAACAGCCGATAGCATTATTATTATTATTATTTTAAAAAGCATGACAGTGCTTCTGAGCTAACATCATTCTAAAAGCACACAATTCAAAGAGAAAATTAACCCACCATATCTTTTATTTTAATTAGTGAGACAATGTGAATAGGTTGTGGTAAAACACACGACAATGGGCAGCTTTCAATGACTTATCTCCACAGTTTGAAATTGTCTTAGCTTCTTGGCATTCTTTTCGACGGCGACTTCTTTCCTTCCTTCTCAGCTGGTGCCATACCAGGGAAGGAACAGTTTAAAAGTAACTTTTTGAGAGTTTTGAGTGCTAAAAGTTGCAATCCTATGCACTCATATCGATGGTACTTACTTCTTACTGTTAAGGATTTTATTGAAGGTTTTTTCCATGATACAATACAATACAATACAATATAGAAAGCTGATGTAAAGACCACCTAAGATTTTGTCACATGTGTGTTGGTGGTGTGATCGTGAAATTGCAGTGCATCGCCCCCTGTGATTTTCCTATTTAATGGGGCTCTAAACAGATTTTTTTTTTGGGGGGGGGGAAATCATTAACATGGAAATGAATGCTAAATCGGGTCCTCCCTTAAAGAGGGCACGTGTTGCAGTGAGACCTGGCAACCAAACCCAGTGTTGTGGGTGGGGATGATTGGATAGCCACAACACCCAATTGGTAGGTCCCTTGATGCTGGGTTTAATCAGGCCAATGGGACACAGGCTAAACGGACCAAGGGACCTATATATACCTATGCACGTGACCCAGAGCTTCCCCTTTAGGAACATGCATCGGAACACCCGCCCACCTCTCCCTGCTTTTAGGGCTTGCGCACTTGATCTAACTATGCCGTCGTGTGTCGTCTGTTGTTGGGACAGGGGCATGGCAGGAATTTCCCCCACTTGGCTGATTGGCTGGTGCCCTTTGGGTTTCACCTGCCACGTAGCAAATCATCACAACTTGTAAGGTTGCGGATAGGCACTGGTTCAGGTGATAGGGATGGGAGAACGTTCTCGCCATCCCTGTGTGAAGGGTATTCTGTTAAAGGAATCCAGGGACTTGATGGTTTGGTCAACCCCTGAGAGGAGGTTGTGCCCGTGCCTGAGTCCAGGGGGAGATTTGGGTGATGGAGTTAGCCCTTTCCTGGCTTTCCACTTATCCAGGTGTTCACCCTTAGATGACCTATGCTGGAACCCTGGGTCAGCGCCACCTGCATGGCAGTTAGCTAGTCGAACCAGAGCCTATGCAATCACTCACTTTCTGTAATCAATAAAGTTGTGGCCTAAATTCTGCCTAAAACCAAACCAAAATTTGAGTCTTGTCTGAATTTATTTAAGGGGGAGGTTAAAAGTTCTGAACACGCAAACACCAGCTAAATTTCAGAAGTGGGGTTTACATCCTGTGAAAGATCACAGAAAATGCAAAAACTAACACATGGAAGACAGAATAAAGTGGAGGAAGGATTCTATTCGCAAAATGCAAGATGTGCTGAATTTTATCTTCTCCAAGATTCACACTGCTTCAGAAAAAAAAAAAACACCTACATGTTTAATCTTTCAAAGAATTTAGTTGTTGATATATGGATATTTTGTCACGTTTACAGTATGTGTGTTATGCGTTTCTTTTGCTGAACAGCAGAAATGAAAGCAATACACAATGTCCTTTACAAATACATTAAGCTTTTCTTGTTGATTCATAGGCAGACATTCACTCTTGTATGTGGTATTTCTGAAATGCTTTTTGAGCTTTTATGATTGCATTTATGCAGAGCACTCATTAGCAGAGCAGGGTTTCTGACAATACGCCACATTATATGAGTCTCTATCTTTGCATATTTCGGACACTTTAAACATGACAGCATATCACAGCTTTTCAGGGAGTGTTGCTGCCACCTTTTAGACCCAGTTCTTACTCAATAGCAGACTAAAAACTGAATCAAAATTGAGATAGGAATGATTGGGGGGAAGGGTTGCTTTGCAGAAATGGGGGGGGGAGATCAAATACCTATTTCTCTCCCCCCCCCCCCCGATTTCTATGCTTTGTGAGGCTGGGCTGCAAATGCGCTAAAAGGAGATACCCTTCTGACTGTGGGTCACACTTTAAAAATTGTACCTTATGCCTTAATTTCCTGAAAGTAGAAAATTAGGAAAACAGGAAATAGGTTTGAAGAGTCTGGGGGGAAAAAAAATCTGACTGGTTTCAAACCTAATGTCTGGCATTCACCACAGCCTAATAGGTGTGAAATTTAGCCTTAGGAGTTTTTGAAAGAATTGGTTTAGTACAGTTGTTCAATGGGCAAATTGAAGCTGCTTGCCTTTCTTGTGCCTTCCTCTGTTGTTGTTAAATGGACAGATAAAGCAATTTGTTAAAGTCAGTTCTGAAACATATAACCCCAGACAGCACAGTAGATCACCAATTGGCACAGCCGACGGTTGTTCTCATTGCTTCTCTTCAGCACCATTTAATGGTGCCAGGGGACATGTTATATAAAGTCTCCAAATAGTCAACAACCTGCAGTTACATACCCTCTGTTAAGTTGTGGGTGAACATATCAGACGACACAGCAATTCTTCAAACAGCTCTTGTTTATTCACAGGCCAGAACAGAACTGAACTGAAGGGTTCAGCCAGTCTGCTTATATAGAACTCCACTACAACGTAACAGTAACCACTATCTGTAACTATCCAATCACTGAATTTCACTTTCAATCCCTTATTTGCATATGTGGACCTGAGTGAAAACTATCTACAGTATCCCTCTGCTGGCCCAGGGTGAGAACTTCAGTACATAACACCCTCCAACACATCACGACGAAAAACCGGGATGCTATCTTCTGGGGCCGCACTGCCATGCAAAACATCGAGATTGTGGCTCCCCCAAAAGCGCTTTTTTTCATGGCAAGTTCCCAACACCCAAAATGACTTCTGTGCTCTTGTGGGGGGGAAATTGGATGTCTCAGTTTTTATGGGAAGCTGGAGTTACAAGTCACAGACCTTGCCCCCTGCCTAGAATTATTGCAGTGGACACCATGATTTTGGTTCTTTCATCATTCTGCCCCAATCCTGTCTTTCTCGTTTCTCTCCATGCCTTCCCCATCTGCTCTGTATGAAATTCTTCAGAGGGTCCCAAGGGCCATGTGTGGCCCCCAGGCTGCAGATAACCCACTCCTGCTAAATCAGGCTTCCTCAACCTCGGCCCTCCAGATGTTTTGAGACTACAGATCCCATCATCCCTGACCACTGGTCCTGCTAGGTAGGGATCATGGGAGTTGTAGGCCAAAGACATCTGGAGGGCCGAGGTTGAGGAAGCCTGTGTGAAATATACTCGGAGTTGAGAGTGGATTTCATGCTCTTTATTCAGCTCGTAGTAGTGAGGAGGAATGGAAGTCCCCCCCACAATATCTGCTTTATATACATTATTTACACAATGGGCTGCACGTGATTGGCTAATTCCGGAATTCTCCTGTAGGCCAATCAGGTTGTGGATTCACTTCCACCTGGAGCTGGATTGGGTGGCTCCTGCGGACCAATCATACTGTTGCATTGTTCTAGGACCAGGCAGATTGCTGCATTTTGGATCCTATTCAGCTCAGTACATAACACTGTGCTAAATCCAAGCAGTCTCCTTTATAATTTTTAATCTAAAGAGTCAGTTATTTTCCCTGCCCCCATGATTCTTTCTATTACACAGAAAAGCAATATCGTGACTTTAAGAGATTATTAGTATATGCTGGTTTATCTGTATCAAATCCAATTTTCTTTCATTCTTTTCAAATGCAGTTGCTAATTTTTATTTTATCAATTTTAAATCAAAATCTGATCTAATTTGTGAAAAATCCCTGTTATCCAAGAGCCTTTAAATTGAAGACCCCAAGGATTGGTGCTGAGCTGTGGCCCTCCCAAAATGAACTTCTACATGAGTATGCTTAGATGCACAGCTCTATATATCTTAATTTTAGGAGCTTGCTTTTGTTTCCAGCCTCTCTTTTCTTTTCACACAACATGCTGAATTAGACTCGATGATTAAATGAATATTCAGTCTTCTGGGTTATTATTTGTGCATTTAAACTCATACCCACATATGGAATGGATACTATCTACAAAACTTGCAATGCTTGTTTACTTTGCTTTTTCACCTCATTAGATAACCTACTTAACTGAAATGAAAAAAGAAACGTAATTGAATGTTTCTTAATTGAAAGCTAAGGCTTTTTGAAACTCTGCATTCGTAAATGCTGTGTCAAACTCTTCAGCAAATTAAGCTAGGTGCTTACTTAACACCTAGATTACTGGGTAAACCTCGTAAATACACTTGAATCTTTCTCTCGAAACAATACAATAGCAGATTGTACAGAGAACAAGGTGAAGTGTGCTTTTGAGTTTATGTTTTAGAGAATTTTCTATTTCACCCTTCATCGCTGTTGATCCCTGGGTGGGCGTGCTTCGACATGAGACGTAACGTAAGATGCAATCAAAACAGGAGGGATAAAAACACACCAGTAAAATATCACCTATAAATGCATGCATAAATGTGAGGATTTTTGCCTTTCTTTCAGCGGCATGCTTGGATGAAAATGTGACAGAGCAGGATCAGGGGAGGTATGGAGACTTGGGCTGGATTTTACATCCGTTCAGTTTCGTCTCATGACCTGGCATCCCTGCTGGCAGATAGGATGGTGCAACTCAAACACAATTTTAAAGCCTTGTTTTTCCCCCAGCCAGGCTTAGGCAGGCTCAGCCAGCAGCCACCCCATGGCTGAACCGAATTTGGAGCTGGTGCGACTTTTTACGCTGGCTCAACTTTAAACTCTACTCCAGTTTTTTTATGTCTAGGATTGTTTGCTTAGTGAATTCCCTTGAAGCCAAGTTGAATGACAGAGGCGAGGCTAAGAGGAAGCCACCAACTGGTGGTCTTTTCAGCAGGATAAAAGGCTGGTTTACTCATCCCATGGAATTGCACCATGTGCTTGATATTATCACATGGAAAGCTGTTAATGCTGAGCAAATTACAGTGAGGATCAGATTATTTGTACTGGGCCGCTGCAAAACTTTTCTTTTCTGATGTTTCCAGTGGCTCGATGAAAACAACCTGTTCCATGCTGTGAGCTTTTCCACACAAAAGACCAGCTGTGCGATAAATGTCTCCACACGCGACGGTTTAAAGCAGCTCCACACATCGAACATGCCTGTGTAAACCAGCCTAAATTTTTATGATTAATAATACCGATAACGGTATTTCTGACTGAATTAATCCATGGCTGTCAGGAAGTTCAGGAGCAGCAACCACTTCACATCTCATGTGATCATTCTGTGGGAACATATATCTGGTATATAACTCTGATACAAAGAAAGCAGCCACAACAAATGCCCTTAAGATATCCTACTCTTTTGGTGACTCAGGCTGCAGTCTTATATCCACTTATTTGGAAATAAACACCGTTAAACTCAGTGTGACATATTTCTGAGTAAATGTATTAAGGCACTTTCTACACACGTTTAAAGTGAAGTGTTATTTTTAAAAGAATATTGGATATTATAGCTCTGTGAGGGGAAAACTACAGGATACTTTTGAGAGAAATCACGTGAAATGCTTCAATTGTGTGGTGAATACGTGTCCTAAATTACAGACATTCTCCCTCAGACACTAGCTTTATGTGGGGGAAGTTTTTAACCTGAGGGAGAATTCAATTATGTGATCTCCCTCCCCCCTCCTTGAATTTTTGAATGTGTACAGTCGCAGAAGAGAGGTACAAAATGCTATTCCTGAATACATGGTCCTGTAGAGACACAAAGTCATCTTCTTTCAGAGATTTGCAGAGATAAACTTTCTGAAGGAGAGCCTTCCTGCTTGTGAGAGCACATTTCAGAATTATAGTCTGGTAGCAGTATCAAGTGTCTTGTACTTATCTGCCTGTGGGTGCCAGTTGAGAAGCTGGATATGCAGCTGCTCAGACTTGCACCTGTAACTCATTTGTTAAGAGCAAAAATGCATCTAATTGTTCCTGCAAATAGCTACCAGACACCCATTTTCCTCAACATATGTTCCTAAATGCATCTTTAATTGCAGTTACTATGAAGTGATTTTAAGCTGGATTTTATGTTGTTTCAGCGCATGACTTCCTGAACACTTTTGTCACTTTGCAGAAAAGCTAAAACAGATCTTTCTTTCTTTTTTTAATGGGCTCATAAATGATAGCTGGCATTTTTGAATACCATTACTGTACACAGGAAGGCTCAATTCTCGCTTTTATGACATGCTGTTCCTATATATCCCAGGTTATCTTTTCCATGCCGTGCTCGTTGAACCAGGATCACCTACCTTTCTTGAAAAGACTTCTCTTTTGATCACTTTTCCACTTTCACGGGTGGGCAATCTTTTTGTTCCCTCAGAGGTCTGAGGCTGCTTGCCAACTTTGGGTAGAGCCAGAGCCAAAAGAGGGTACCCCCTCTTAGCTGAGATTCCTGCATTTCAGGGGGTTGGACTAGATGATCCTTGGGTCCCTTCAAACTATGATTCTATGACCCCTTTCCGCATCTTTTCTAATTCTGCCACTTCTCTCTCTTCCCACTTCCTTCTCTCTCTCTGGTCACATGGGGCCAGTCTGGTACCTGCCCAATTCTTATGGTACCCAGCGAGAACAATTACCCTAAACTGGTGCCATGCTTATCGTGTATGAAATGATGAACTGCCGTAGCAATAATATCGAATGGAAGAATTAATTTTTGGCTTCATGAAAGAATACTTTGGTGTTTCTTTATCCCAGATATTGTTGGGTTCCAACAATGGCCATGATGGCAGAAATGCTAGCCCAACAATATATTGGATGCGTGTGGGCAAAGGTTTCCCATCCCTGATAGAGATTTTTTCCCCAAAAATGATTTTATGGGAATTTCTGCCATTTGTAGGAAGGGTTATGAGATTTAAAAGTGGTGGTGGTGAATCCTAGAGATATTCCTGTTTTCTGTATGACATTTCGCCAGGTACACTGCTTGTCAAGGAGTAATAACGGAAACAACATACTTTTGATAGGAGAGGGAGTTAAAGAGCAGTACTGTCAGAGCTGCCCGAGGTCCCAGCTCACAAAGGACCAACGCCGCTTCGTTGTTAAGTACGAAAGTCTTTATTGAAGTTCAGTTTCACTTCCAGAGCCGCAGCGTGCAGCTCTACGTCTCAAACTCTAGACCGCTGGAGCTCCGTCTGAATCTCCTCCTCCCAGACACCAGTTTAAGACTCTAGCCTTGCTCCACCTCTTCCTCTGCTCTTTCCGCCTCTGGTTCCGCCTGTCCGTCGGGGTCTCGCCCTTTCTAGAGTCTTCTGACGCTGAATCCCCTGAGCCTTCCCCCTCCCTCCGGCGGGCTTTAGGAGCTGGTTCCCAATCCGGGTCTCCTGCTGTCCCTCGCGCCTGTACATTTGAACTTGGCGCGTGCGCCCAGCCGGCAACTTTCCTCCTGACCGTTTCATTGCTGCTGTCACTGCTTCCCCCTTCGGGGAGGCTAGCTGCAACTGACCTCCCCTCCGTTCCCCCACTCTCCGATGACGGCGTGGTCAGCCCTGACTCATCTTCTCTCCCCGCTGGAGGAGACGCTGGTCCTGACACATGTGACTCTTCCCCCCCCACTACGCTCTGGTGGGGAAACTGGTCCTGATCCCCCGCTGCTGCTTTGGGGGTCCCCGCTGGCTCCTTGTTTCTGGTGCGTCCCCCCTGGGACCCCCCTTGCCCTGACCATCGGCGCCCCCTTCTGGGAATCTTCTGATTCGCTGGAGAAGCTCATGGAATCTCTCGGGTCACTGTCATACTCCCCTACGCTGCCCTCGGATTCTTCCCCTTCGCTCTCCATTTCCTCTCTCCCCTGTGCTCCTGCTCCCGAGCCCCTGACAAGTACTTATTTCCATAGTAGTTAATTTGCTTCTCTTCTCCAGGGCCAGCGATCTGACCTTCCTTCTAAAATGTTTTTGTCCTGGAGTGTTACATGATCAGCTTACATGATTGTGAACCTTGACTCCGGTGCCCCATAGAATGCATTAGCTGGGGCTGGTTTCTGCAGTGGTCATTCACACAGAGCCTGGTGGCTGCTGCATATGAAAGCTCCATTGAGTGTGTACATTTGTGTGTGTGTGTGTCCATGTGCTTAGACACAATGTCTTTTCCTTACCATAGAGTCAGATACCCACACCTGGAGATTAAAGCTTGGGCAGCATAAAGGACTCCCAGGCCCTCCAAATGTCCCAATTTTCCAGGGACAGTCCTGGATTTACAGAAGCCATCCCGGTTTCTGATTTGATCGCATTTCCTTAGGATGTTCCTATTTCCGTCGGAAAAATGTTGGAGGGTGTGGTAGGGCGTTGCTATTTTCACTGGATAAATGTTGGAGGGTATGGAGTTATCCGAGCCATCTGAAGGCAGCCATATATACTTCCGGGTTAGCGCCTCCGGCAATGGCGGAATTCCTCTGACTGGGAGGAATCCGCTCCGTGGAAATCAGGGTCTGGCCGCCGCGGCGAAGGCGGAGACCCTCCAAAAACCACAGGTTGGAGAAGCCTGTGGACGTGGGATTCGGCTGGCACCTTTAGCGCCTCCCCTACTCGCGGGGAAACCCAGTTTCGGGGATCCGGAGCGACGTGGGGTGAGTGGCGCGGTGCTTCGAATTGACTGCTTCTTTCACGGAGTGAAGCCGCATTGCTGTTGCCGGAGAGCGCTGACTTTTTCCTGTGGACAATTGGACTTTAAACAACTACCCGTGAGTAGAACGGAAAATTGGATCTTTAAACATCGTAATTTGGCATCGAAACGGGAAGGTTTCAAACAGGAAGTCCACCTTCCTCTTTTGTAAATAGATTGAAGCAAAGACGCTGCAAGCTAAAGTTTCGGAAAGCCTTTTGTAAAGGAGTAAATTTCCATTGGTTAAAATTATTAAACCCCCCTTGGAAGCAGGGGAAGAGGGGGGAAATTTTGGATCTAGCAAGCCTGCAGGAGAGAGTGATGAAAATCAAATTACCGCCGCTCTGAACTTGGAAACGGGCTGCCAGTAAGATTGACGTCTTGGGAGAGTTCATTGACTGTGAACAGAACGTATGTTGACAGCTGGCTAAATAAGAGAAATATATTGTTTCCATTGTCCTCTTCTGCGTTTAAAAAGGAGGAAAAGTAACTGAAAATTGAAACTAATTTTATTACTTAAACTGTGCTTTTAAGGATTGATACAAGTGGAGACTGTTTCCCTTTAGAGGGAGCTTTTGAAACTGTTACAAGAGTGGAGCTGGGGAATCTCCAGCTGCAAGATAAGAAATTGTGAGAATCAGGGATTGACCTTGGACCATTTAAGAATGTCGACAGAAGAAGCCTTAGTGACTGTACTATGTAAGATAAGCTATTCGCTGGAACAGCTCCACAAGAAGACGGATGGTATGACTACTAAAATTGATAACTTGGGACAAAAAGTGATTAGTTTGGGACAAAAAGTGAACATCAATATAGAAATTATTCAGGATTTGACACAGGAATCTACTTCGACAGAACAAATTGGGGAGAAGACGAAGGAGAAAGTTGTTGTTGTTGAACCTAAAATAATACAAGTGGGAGCACCAGCCTTACAGAGGCAAGTTGAGGACTATAAGTTGAGGCCTTTTATGATTGAATATAGAAAAAGTCAGCCTTTGAGGATCGGAGCCCTGCTTGGACTGGAGAAGGAAAGTTGGATAGATCCCTTCATGCAGGGATTTATTGACTGTTGGGACCTGGATTTGGGTCAGGAGGTGACTGGAGTTGTGGGGGCCTTTGGATTTGGAGGAATTTTGAAACATATCCTGAAATATTATATGGACCTTAGTTTTAACTATGGAGAGCTGGCTGATCTGTTGAGAAGGAATAAAAGTATTGTTAGGCTGGAGTCTCCCCGAGATCTGCTCTTCAGCATCAAAGAATATGAAGAAGACCTGCAGAAGGGACTTGGAAAAGAGTTAAGAGCCTCGGACAGAAGATCTCCAGGTTGATGAACTATATGGATTTGACGGAAATGACTGGCAGAATCCGAGACCAGGGAGAAGAGATGGTGGAAAAAGATTGGAAAAGTTTAAAGTTTATATACAGAAATATTGTAAAATTAATGAGTGTTAGAAAAATGTTGGAATGAAATTTTATGGCTTTAGTAGAAATGTGATAAGGAGTTAAGCATAAATAAGTATTTTAGCATTAATGGAAAATAAGGTTAAAAATATGTTAAGATATTTATATGACAAAAAATAGAGAAAGATGGGAAGGAATTGCTGAAACAATTAACAGAAGTGGAATACAAAAAGGGAGGTGAAAGGAGGTCGATGAAACAAGGGAATGAAAGGTAGAGTATTGAAATGGTATGATGTATGTTTTTAAGTTGTTGTTGTTTTGTTTTGTTTAGTTTAATGTGTTAAGGTTGTGTTTTGTATTGTTTATATATTGTATCGCATTGTTTCTTCCCCCCCTTTTGTTCTTTCTTCTTGTCTTTTTTCTTCTCTTTTTTTCTTGTAAGGTTCTAAAAGTAATAAATATTATTTTTTAAAAAAGAAAGAAGGCAGCCATATATAGGGAAGTTTTTTTAAATGCTTAATGTTTTATTATGTTTTTATATATGCTGGAATCTGCCCAGAGCGGCTGGGGCAACCCAGTCAGATGGGCAGAGTATGATGATGATGATAATGGAATAGGACGTTGCTATTTTCATTAGAATAATGTTAGAGGATATGGACTCCCAAGTGGACTTGAGACCAGTCAAATGAGCGGGGTATATATAATAAATTGTTACTGTCTTTCTCACATTTTCTAAATTTAGTACTGGACGCATGACAAAAGGGCGAGGGACTTCTCCCATGACAAAGTGATGAAAATTGTGTAGACAGTGCATGGCACATGATCCACCAGCAAACAGCCCCTAACCAGCTGACTAGCTCCTTGTTCAGGCCGATTTATTGTTTTGGGAGTCCACTAAAGCTGCAGGGTTGGTTCTCGTATTTTTGAAAGGGGTTTTGCACAAAGTTGGAGCAGTTTCCGGTGTGGAAGGGGATGCCAGCTGCTCTGCTCATATTTTTTTCCAGACACGTATCGCATGGGGACAAGGCTTTTTGCCTTCGCTTTACGTTCCTGTTGGCACCTTTTTTGAAACCCCCAGTGGGACGTTTGGGTTTGCAGGTCTGGAAGGTCCAGGCTGAGATCTGCTCAGCCATGAAAATGGCTGGCCTGGCCTCAGTCAATTATCTCTTACCACTCACTTGGTTCACTTCCAAGGCCACTTCTGTAATTCTGAGAGAGAGGGGGGGGGGGAAACGGGAGAGAGAGAGAGATATGGAAAGGTCTCTGCGAAACAGCACTTTAAAAGCCACAGCTCTCTCTGCCGCATTTGCTTTCATTGTGTTTTACCCTGTTGCTGTGTTTTAGAGCTGACCCAATTGGTAATTTTAGAAATAGTTTGTCTAATTCCCTGCTGCGAGTCAGCACTCAGCACTTTCAAGCGCAATGGGAGACACAGAAGGTGGGAATATATAAAGATTTAATTCTAGAACTTGAAATGAACTTGCACTCTTTCTTTCTCGCTCCCCCCCTTTTCTTCAATAGCACAGGGATGCTAGGGCAGGAAAAACGTCAGTAATTACAAAGTTATTTCTGTATTTCTGTATATATAATGTTACACCAAGGATAGCTTTATAGCAAACGGCACCATTTGCCTGACTAACCTCTAAGGGTAAAGGCAAAATATCAAACACTTTGTGTCAGTGTTGCCCTGCTCTGAATGACTGCAAAGCGAAGCACAGGCAAGAACGGCAAAGCTGCCTTTTCCCATAAATCACGACAGGCCTTCCTGCAAGCAGCGGCGAGCTGACAAGAGACAGGTTTCTGGGATGTCACTTTACATCCACTGTTTGCACAACAGTCAATTAGACTCTGTGGTGCACAGCTCTGCGGAGGCTGGAACGGCTCCGTCGGTAGCTGGATGCCAAGTGGAGCAGGTGATTATTTTTATTGGTAGGCAATGAAAGCAAAATACTATTATTATACGGAATGTGTTTCGCTTCCGAACCTCGACTGCCTTGTTGTTTGGGGCAACCACGGAGAGAACAGACATCAGCGCTGTCGGAAGAGCTGCTTGCGAGGCAAACCTGTGCAATCGGGATTGACTTCCTTACTTTAGTGTATTAAAAATGACAAGGTAGGCAGGGTGTCATTTTTGAAAGAAAGAATGAAAGAATGTCTTTATCTAGCATAGGGCTGCCATACATCTGGACATTACCGAGATTTAAAAGGCGGAAGGAATCGAAGTCCGGGGGGAATTTCCAAAAGGCAGTGCTTTGTCCCGGAATCTTAGACAGGTCAGTTGAAAAATCGAGTTTTTCTGGCGCTTTTGCAGAAACAACTTCTGGGTTTCCCTAAGAAATTTTCCTAAGAAAGCTCAACAATTTTGGAGGTTTCCTTTGAAAAAGTTCCACAATTTTGGGGTCTTCCTTAAAAAAAAAAAAGCTCAGCAACATAGCTAACTGAGATTCTGCCCCCCCCCCCCAAATCCTGGCTACGCCCATATTTCGAGGTGCCTTGGTTTTTCCTTTTTGAAATGTGGCAACCCTATCTAGCATGTTTGTAGTAATACGCTATCTTTATCTAGTTGCTGAAACAGTATTTGTGCAAGTTAGCCCCAACCTTTGGAAATAGCAGTTGTGGGCAGAGCCACTAGGCAGAGTGAAACAATCGCCTCAGGTAGTGGATACTGCTGCTTAGCAGTAGCTGAAACCTAGACATTCCTCCTGAGCTCCTTGTCTATTAAAGCTACATGCACAACACAGCCCCAAAGCATGTGGGATTTATTACGCTCCACTTAGGCTCATTAGAGGGTGCTATCCCGTTGCAGTGTTGGCATAATATCCTGAAGATAAGCACATACATACCTTTGAAAGTACACCCAGACTCCATGGTCCGCTATATTTGCTTCAGTACCGTGAGCAACAGCAGAGGTGAAAGAGTTGTTCATCTCTTACTGGTAGAGATTCCTTTTCTACAGAACTATTACTAGTACAGGAACTCTTACTATACAGTAATGCTATTTCACTTTCAGGCATAAGAAGAGTTTAATCCACAGTGAAACTATGGTAGGCATTTTCCTCATCAAAATGGCCAGACACTATATTTATTTCCAGTTTTCATTACAGTCACTGATGTCACTGATGTACTTCGTTCAGTTCTGTCAAGGAAGGCAATCCTTCACTGTTTGGCCAAGTTCTGAGCAGCAGCTCAAAGACTATTAATATTTTCTTGCCCCATCAGTGCCCCATCACTTGCTGCAACTGCAGTGATCTTCAATTTTAAAGTGAAAATTCTGCTATTACCCCAATTTCTGCAGAAGAGCCACCTAGTGGATGCTATACCATAGCTGTCAACTTTCAGATTTGAAAATAAGGGATCAGCAGCCTCACCTGTCCTGGGGACAGTCTACGGGATATCTAACAATCCGGGATAGCAGCGGGAAGCAGCGGGAAACAGCGCTGGAATAAGGGAATTTCCCGCAAAAAAAGGGAAGGTTGACAGCTATGCTATACCCAATGCCTATTCCTTTAGTTATGGGATGTGGCAGTGTGGCATAGTGGTTAAATGACTGGCCACCAACCTTTTTGGGCCAGTGGCCGCATGTGGATACTAGGACTGGGCGATATCTGGTTTTCAATATCACGATATATCACCAGCTAAATATCTCAGCATATATCTGTGGTGGCAGAGGACCTTGCTGGGCCTCCTTGTGGGGGCAGAGGGTCCTGCCATACCTCCCTGCAGTGGCAGAGGGTGTGCTCCGCTTCTCTGCAGCAGCAGAGGGCCTTGCCAGGCCTCCCCATGGCGGCAGAGGGTCCCACCATACCTTCCCACAGCAGTGGAGGTTGTGCCATGCTTCCTCGCAGCAGGAGAGGGCTTTGATGAGGCTCCCTGTGGCGGTGGAGGGCCTTCAAAAGTAAGGAAGTAGTAGATTGATTAAAAATATGAAATAAACTTCCATATATTATATTTAATATATTTTCAACTAATTTATGAGTAGTTTAAGTGATTTACTAGTCAGGTTGCATCTGCTTCCCAGTATTGGAAGACACAAGAACTACCCACGCTGGAAGAGTGGCAGACGAAGGTGATAGACTATATGGGACTGGCTGAGATGACTGGCAGAATCCCCGACCAAGGAAAAGAGACGGTGGAAGAAGATTGGAAGAAATTTAAAGTTTATCTTAAGAACTGTTGTAAAATTAATGAGTGCTAAAATGTCATGGGTAATGTAAAACAGAATTGCAGCGATAAATGATTGGGTAAGAGTAAAAGGATTAAAGAAAGTGAATCATAAGTAATTGAAATTAGGGGTTGCTGAAAAAGTTTAAAACAGGGATGCAGAAAAGGGAGGTATGGGGAAGTCGTTGAAATAAGGCTTAAGGAAAAAGAGGTTATGAAATTATACGTGTTTATATGTTTGTTTGTCTATGTATTGTTAGTTGTAAAGTGTTTTAATTCATGTTGGAAAATCAATAAAAATTTATATATATAAAAAAAGGTTGCATCTGCTTCCCCACTCAAGGGTCACTCTAAGTGCATGCATAAGCCCCACGGAGTTCAACTAAACTTACTTCTTCTTTCCTGGAAGTAAGCCCCATTGAATTCAGTAGAGTATTCAACGGTCTGGTGATTTATTGCACAGCCCTAGTGGATACCTGAGACACTGTCATTGTTGCTAAACATACATTACAACCTTGCACAGGCACCCTTAGTTGCATATCTAACTGTGCACAATGTTTCCATGTCACTACAGAATGCTTTTTAGCTCATATTTTACTGACTGATCTCCAAAAATAAAAAGTTAAATCTTGTATGGCTTGGTGTCCCATTACAAGCAGGAGATATGGCACAGATGTCATCCTGCTATGAACAATATGAATCCCGAGAACCTATGAACCATGGTCTAATATATTTCTCCTTTCTAAAGAGGAGATTCAAGTACTTAACACAGCACTTGACCTAAAACATATCTGGCATCTAATCATGTGCATCTTCGTGTGTTTCGTCGTGGTTTAGGCTAGAGCTTGTTTCTTCAGGTTTAAGCTGGGAGTGGGTTGTCAAGGTAGAATTTTGATGGATCAGCTTGTTGGGAACAAGGGAGAAGAGATAAGAATATCAGAGTCTGCCAATTTTGTGCATTGGCCATAACGGTTTTGTTGCTGCTGCTGTAAACAAACAAACAAATCCCAGATTTACTTCCATCTCTGTTAAGCTTTCTTTCTATATTTACTAAAGTGTTTACAAAAATCTCCTCCCTCCTCTCCTAAATTCTCATCTGCCAGAGATCAGAATTTAAACTACAGCACTTAGCAGGTAATGATGAAAATAAGATCATGCTCTACTTGTTCTGAACCATTTTCTCTACCTTTGCTATACAGTGGTACCTCGGGTTACATACGCTTCAGGTTACATACGCTTCAGGTTACAGACTCCGCTAACCCAGAAATAGTACCTCGGGTTAAGAACTTTGCTTCAGGATGAGAACAGAAATCGTGCTCTGGTGGCGCGGCGGCAGCAGGAGGCCCCATTAGCTAAAGTGGTGCTTCAGGTTAAGAACAGTTTCAGGTTAAGAACGGACCTCCGGAACAAATTAAGTACTTAACCCGAGGTACCACTGTATGTGCATTCCGTGATGGTGTAGGGATATTTTGTGCTGTAGGTGAACTGTGAGTTGCCACTGCCATCTTCACTCATAATACAACTCTCTGCACGTGCTCAAAGGAAGCATGCTTTCTGCTTGCCCCAAATTAAGGTAGGGAAAGGTCAGGACAGGAGGAGGCCCCATGCCTACTTGGAAGGCAGTAACTCTAGAACTCATCCTCCATAGGACCCCCCCTCATTTTCCTGCAACTCCTTCAGATTTCCCTCCAATTTATCTGGAGGGAAAGGAGTGGGGGGGTGGTGGTTCAGTGAGGCTCTGATTCTACCTGCACCATCCAGGCACTTCCTTTTTTGGCTAGCCCCACTTCCTGGGCTGCAGTGGCTTTCACAGCTCAAGATCCTCCTCTCTCCCACTGGCCTGTCTTCCTCTCCCACCCACTCAAGGAAGGAAGTGCTGCCCAGTGGACCTGCCTGCATATGTCTATGGGGCTGCCAATAAGGAGGAAGCAGGCCCAATGTGGAACCGTTACTGCTGCAAGTCCTGCTCAACAACTGCAGCTACCCAACAGCCCAAAGGAGTAGCCCTTGGGTGGGGGCAACATTTATGGGATACCTTCCTAATGTACCTTCTACATCTGGACCTTTGCCTAATGTTCCAAAAGCTTATCAGAATGATCAACCTTCTCTACTGTACTCCTGGTGAGACAGGATGGACAGATCTTCTGAATTCGAAGCTGGCTCTTTGTTGGCCAGCGATCCACATTTTATAGCACATACCTCATTAATACTCCCACAGCCACAGATAGAACCAACAGTTCTCCAATCAATCCAGGAGGGAGAGGGGGATTGACAGTTAACGAAACACCATGGGACTGCCCTCCCCACTTTTTACCTTTCAATATTTTAATGTTGTATTTTAATTTTGTTTTTAAGTTGTATTCATTCAACTTATTTTTATTATTGCTTGTTAGCCACCCTGAGCCCGGCCTTGGCTGGGGAGGGCGGGGTATAAATAAAAATTATTATTATTATTATTATTATTATTATTATTATTATTATTATTATTTAACATTTGGCTGTCCCTGGCATTTGCCTAGTTCGCCTAGTTGGTTAAGCCAGCTTTGAGCAGATTAGGTTTTTCAAAATGTGCACACCTAGATCCTTTTTCTGGAGCTCCTGGTCAGAGACAGTGGTGGCCTGGAATTTGAAAGGACATTAGTGAAACCCAATGATAATTTTCTGTTCCACACTGTAGTCACTGCATGCAGCGCTGCTTCTATTCTGCTGCATTTTGCCTCCTACCAAAAGTGAAGTTATTCGTCCTGCTGTCCGCCGTGGCAAAACCATGTAGCTTGTGTGATTTCCCTAATTAATATATTAAGTAAGTTGCACTGGGGCTATGTCATTCCACTCCATTCATTTCAATGCAAAGTGCAATTGGGGGGAAATGTAATCAATTATGGATCATTTGCAGACTGAAAGCAAGATCGATTGCATTCACCAGATTGATTTGCATTCCAGACATGGGACGAATAAGCAAACATCAGCAAATTCAGCACTTGTTTTTTCCTTTGTCAGAATCTCTGACATCCCTGTTGAAAGCCTGTTTATTTCTTCATTATTGGGGATGCTAACTGTTGTCCTTATACTCACTTCAATATAGTAGAAAGATGAAACAAATTTATGATAATTATTGCTTTGTTTGTTATTATGCCCAGAGTGGCTGGGGTAAGCCAGTCAGATCATAGAATCATAGAATTATAGAGTTGGAAGAGACCACAAGGGCCATCGAGTCCAACCCCCTGCCAAGCAGGAAACACCATCAGAGCACTCCTGACATATGGTTGTCAAGCCTCTGCTTAAAGACCTCCAAAGTGGGGTCATAACAGTCAGCTAGTAATAGTAATAATAATAATAATAATAATAATAATAATAATAATAATAATAATAATGCTATGTAGCTTTGTGTTTCTACACTGTAAACCACCCTCTGGTCCTCAGATAAAGGGCAGTGTATAAATTTAATAAGTATTATTAATATATTTTTAGAATTATTATTATTAACAGAACCTTAGCTTTTTTGATTCCCCACCCCTCCCATATTTGTTTAAATGTTGGAATGGATTTTTGAATTCTACAAAACCTTTCAATTCGGTGGCACAATGTATAGCTTCCAAGTCAAAGCCGAGCAAACAACCCTTAATTTGCTTCGGATTTTGAGTAGGCAAGGGGGGGGGAAGGTAATTGTTTTCCTATTTTGTGCAGAAAACAGTGTTTTGGGTTTTAATAGTTTATGCTTCTGATTTTCAAATAACTTCTCCCCAGATTCTTTCTGTGTTTCTATGGCTTCTTGTATGAGAACTCCCAGCAACTCCATCGCCTTTACAAGCTTTATTTTGCATTTCTAAGCAGTAAAGTCTTCCAGTCAGAGTGCGCAGCGCTGTCAAACTAAGGAGTCTCACGCTGCTTATTCAGTCTATGGTCTGTGACTGGAAGTCTGTAGAAACAGCTCAATCCCATCACCACCCTCCAGAGAATATATACTTTCAAAGTTCTGGATTGGTTACTGTGTCAAAATTAGTTCCTTTTCCTGTTTTTTCCCCCTTGGCCCACCCCATTGTTGAGATTCCAACTACTGGGCTCCATGTGACAAAGTTCATCTTTTTCCTCTACAACTGATGGGCTTAGATAAATAACCTCTCCTTGTTTACCAGTCAAAAAACAAAAAAACAAGTGTTCCAATTTCAGCTTGATCATGCCGGGCGACATCTAAAGCACAGTGAGTTCTCATAGCAGTAAACTCTACAAACGAGTGAATTTAATAATATTGTCTCAATAGGTTTCTGTGTTTCTGGTAACAATGTTGCTTGAGTGAAAGCTCCCTTATTGGGCAGATTTCAAACAAAATAACCAGCAGGATGCCAGTGATTCTTCTCTCTTTCAGCTTTGCTGAATATATCGCTATTTTCTGCTAGCTCTACAGAATCTGTTTGCCCTAAAGAATTCTTCCATTTTTATTCTTACGGACTTCTTATATTGTTAATAACTGCCACGTGTCATATACTATGCTCTGTGCAGAATGTGGAACCGAGTAAAAGGCACATTTTTTTGCAAAGCAATTCCCCCCCAAATAATGCATATTTCATACACTAGTTTTCACAAAATGTGTGCATGTTTAGGCACACTTTACCCTAGTACATGCATTTGTTTTTGCACATAACCCTGCTGGAGAACTGCATTGCAAAATTCAGAGAAGTGTGAATTTCAAAGGATGATTCCGTTTTGGTTCACATATTTTTGTTGAAAGTTCGCATTTCCCCATAAAGATGAACTCCAGCCCTTCTGTGCTGGTCCCGTAGGTTAACCGTGAGGTGAGGTACGAGTCCAGTCTGAGGCCAAAGGTGCAGTATGGAGGCAGTCCGTCAAAGCTGAAGCTGGGTGCAGGGCAGGGAGTTGGGTGAGGTCAGGCGCTCCGGCAGGAAAGCAGGACAGGATTCGGGCAGGAACTGGCTACCAACAATGTTGCTCCCGCAACTTGGGACTGGGGCTGGCTGGCTTTTATCTGCCCTGAAGCATAGGGTGGCCCTACGGTCCACAGGTGACTCACCTCTCCTGGCCTGGAGGCGAGCACTCCTCCTGCGGGAATTTAGTTCCCTCCGCCTCTCTGCCCTGAGCCTCTGTAGCTCAGGAGAGGCTGGAGGGTTACCGGACCCAGTGGCAACCTCAGCTTTCCCTGACGGGGCTGAGAGTGGAGCACCTGCAGGCAATGGGTCCTCCATCACCTCAGGAGCCAGAGAAGACTCAACTGGAGCCTGCACCTGAGGATCCAGCACAGGTGAGGACCCTTCAGGCTCATGCCCCAGCCCCGGCTCAGCTGGTTCTGGAGGCGGGGAATCCTGTGCAGGCTGGGATTCCTCAGGTTCAGCATCCAAGTCCAAATCCCAGGCCATCACACCTTCATGTATACAGATGAGAGTAACCAGGCAGTAGCGGAGGAAGGGGGGTGCGGTGGGTGTAGTCCGCCCTGGGTGTCATCCCTGAGGGGAGTGACACCCCCACCCCATCCCCCTGGGACTCTCGCAGTGGGCAGTGCCCCCTGGGACACTAGCCCCACCCCTGTGGGTGGCTAGCCCCGCCCCCACGGGCAGCTAGCCCTGCCCCCGGGTGCACAATGTGTGCCACTCCAGGTGCCAGAACAGCTAGCTCCACCTCTGTAAGAAGGGAAGGACTAGAGTTTTGCACTTGGCCAAACTAATGGCCACAGTGCTGCAAAATTTTACTGAGGGTACTGTTCTCTAGGAACTCAGTTGGACTTCTGATGACAAATGTATAGAGGCGAGTCTTTTGGGGACCTACCTTATTCCTGTGATTCTAAGTTGTTTTTGACTGTTTTTAAATATTTTGGTTGTTATTTTAACTGCTTTAAGCCACCCAGGGATCTTAGGGTGAAGGATAGTAAAGGTAAAGGGACCCCCGACCCTTAGGTCCAGTCACAGATGACTCTGGGGTTGCAGCGCTCATCTCGCTTTATTGGCCGAGGGAGCCGGCGTACAGCTTCCGGGTCATGTGGCCAGCATGACTAAGCCACTTCTGGCAAACCAGAGCAGCACACGGAAACGCTGTTTACCTTCCCGCTGGAGTGGTACCTATTTATCTACTTGCACTTTGACGTGCTTTTGAACTGCTAGGTTGGCAGGAGCAGGGACTGAGCAACGGGAGCTCAAACTGCCAACCTTCTGATCGGCAAGCCCTAGGCTCTGTGGTTTAACTTACAGCACCACCCGCGTCCCTAGGGTGAAGGATAGGAGATAATAAAAATAATGATAGGAATATGTTCAAGCTATACATTAAAAACCTGCCTGGATTCATGTTCCAAGCTGTGCTTGGATCGTGTTTGGATCCATCACTAGGCAATACTACCTATGCCCCCCTGCAAATCCTTGATAGCTTTTCACCCTAACACCTTTGAAGGGACTAAAAATATATGGATAAACCCCAAACCTATTGCTTACACTGGCTGCCTTTTTGCAGAAGGAAATGGGTTTACGTTAAAGCGAGTGCACTATACTGTTCAAAAAAATTACACTAACAAGCAATAGGTTCCGCTGGGAGTTGCGGTGGTGGTGGTTCCCCCTCCCAGGTCCTGATAGGAAAAGGGTTGGGTGTGCATCACTCTTTCTGAATATGTCTCAGATGCTTTCCAGAAGCAATCAATGATGCCACAGGCTGTGCAGCATCACTCGCATTGAACTACCTTGGAAATTTCAAAGGCTGTGGACAGTCAATCATGTTGCCTTTGGGGGGGAAGGTATACAAAGCCAGGAGACCACACATGCTGTTTCCTTATGTTTTCGGTTGCTCAGCTATCCCTGGAAGCTTACCCTGGGGGCATGGGGAAAGACTTGCCCAAATGATATCCTGTCGCTTGCAACAAAGCGCCGCTGAGCCTGTTTGCTGCTCAGCATAATAGAGGAGGTGGAAGAAAGGTTTTGATATGTCTCACCTGTTCACTGTGTAAACCGAAGCTGTCTCCCTGGCCCCAGCCCACCACCACCCTCAACATCCAGCCTTTGTTTCATTTTATTCCAACTGAGAATGGAATAAAATCAAAGAAGCGGTGCCCAAATAAAAATTAAGATGTAACATCTTTCTTTTCTTTTTTCTTACAGGAGGAAAAAGATGGACAGACATTAAAAAGAGGCTCTCAGCATTGTGAGTGTGCTCTTCTCTTTTTAATGGGTATGAGGCTTTAGCACATCAGTGAATAACACTTGTATTTGCGTGGACAGGCGGAGTCCCCCCAACCCCAGGCGACCCCTGAGTGGAATAATGACTCAAGACAACGTGCTATGGGATTAAAATTGGCCACAACTTTATTAAATTTCAGATGTAGGGAGACCTTGGCTCAAGCATTGGGCGTTTATCCTTCCCAGTCCCCAGCTGGAGATCTGGGAGACATCAGGGTTATCCAGAATGTGTGGGGGTTGGGCTGGCTCTGGAGAACATATATTCAAGCAGAGAGCCCGCCCCCCATTTTGCCGCCGTCGCAGGGGAGAGCAATGACAACCTTTTGGCGTATGGCCAATGTCTCCCCTCAAGACCCCATTAATGGGGAACCCTGAGATCACTGCCGCAAGGGGGGCATGGGTCACCGCTTCAAGTCCCCCCCCCCATTTAGGAAGATAGACCAAAGGATTCCACCTAAGGCCTGAAACCGCCAAAGTTGTGACGTTTTGCTACAGGAAAGGCAAAACCTGTCAATGCAGGAAAATTCCTTTCCTGTCCTTCAACAGCGACCATAACGTAGCAGTGCCTGTGTACCTGTGGAGAAGAGGTTAACCTGCAAAAGAAGGGTTAACTGAGGGAGGGCAGGGCCAACTGACACTTTGCAGGTAAGATTCACCTTCTGTTGTGTGGGCAGGGTGGTTCTCCCCTTACCTGGCCGATCCCCTGGCAACACCTCCCCAGGCGGGATTGGGTGATTGGCTGAGGTAGGCGGAGACCTCCAGGTATCCAGCCTGGGGAGGATGAAGCCAGCCTGAACTACCAGGAGCTGCACTGGGATCTGGGGGGCTGCACTTGACGATTCAAAAGGTGCCCCCCATTTGATGTGGGGAGCGGTCATTGCTACAGTCAATGGATTGCTGCTCAGTCACTGCTCTCTCTCTCTCTCTCTCTCTCTCTCTCTGCTTACTCTCCTGTTCAGCATCAAAGTGCCCTTTAAGCAACTGCATGAAATAGGCCTTTTTCCAGGACTCTTGGAAACACCCAGACTGCTTGGAATCCGTATGCATGTTTCCCCTTTAGGGTCCAGCTCAGAAAAGGATGGCTCTGCAACTTTGCAACAGAAGTCACCTACGGATGGGGCTGATTAGCTGGCACCCACGATGTGTCCTCAAATAATCTCTCTGCCTGTCCCCGGAGCGTTTTTCTACTTGATTTCTTTTTCTTTTTTTAATTGAACAAGGCGAATGTATGACAAGCCAATGTTGTGCTTGATACAGTAGGCAGGCAGCCCACCTGAAAATATGGGCTGGAGTGGCAAGATAGACAAAGGCAGCAACCAGAATTTGCCATGCTTGTCTTTTTCACTTGTGCTGTTAAGACCCACTGCAAGCAATAGTTTTAATAATGGGAGAGCTTTTTTCTTATTCTAATGATAATTCCTGTGCACGAGGCTGGTAATTTGGTGCATTCCCAATGCTTCTTTCTCCACCTCCTCCTTCCTCCTCTTCAATATCATCATCATTAATAATACTACTACTGTTATTAAATGCACAATTAAAGTAATTTCTAGTTTGGCCTTCAGTTATCATGTGGGCAGCTCCAAACATGGGGCAAAGGTTAGCAAATATTGCTGCAGTATAGAAAAGGGATTATTCTTCTGTCTGCCAACATTCTACCTGCCCTGGTTCCTGGTGATAATATTTTTTCTCTGAGGTTTTCTATGGGCTAGGATTTACTGGCAAGCTGCCAGTATTTTTACAGGTCTAGTGCAAAGCTTGGGGGTTGGGGTTTGGTTCCCTCCCCTTTAGTCATCATGATTGCTTAGATAAATGAAACAGTTGCCGTGCTGAATCTTCTGTCACCAGAGGCATATTGGTAAATAGTGAAATAGTGTTCAGAAGTGGAACTATATAATGACAAAACAATTCTTTAAAAATATATAGAAATTATTTTATCTCTTTGCAGCTACAGGAATGGCTTCGGATAACACCGGTGGTTTCCTGAAACTCTAACAGCAGAAGAACCTGGCAATTAGCCTTGAAATAGCTTTCCATTTTATAACAAATTCGGAGCATTGGTACTGTATTCCTTTGTCTTCCTCATGAGGTTTGCTAATGCAGGAGAGTTTCAGCTCCTTTCTTTAACCACGTAATGGCAAAGGCTCTAAGCTCTCCAACAAATCTTTGCTAAAAAATAAATTAAAATCTCATGAAGTGGTAATTGCTCCAAGATGCATCTGTCTTGGCTCTAAGAATTCGAAAGCACAGATGAAACAGTACAAAATATACAATTGTGAAGGTTTCGATTTTACACATGCCCTTGCTTGAGGCAAAGCCCATGGAGCACAGTCGGACTTAAAAAAAAATATCCATAGGGACATAAGAGAAGCCCAAATGGATCAAGTCATGCATCCATCTAATTTAGCATTTTTAATAAAAATCTATTTCATCTGTAGAAACTTACAAACAATAAAAATAAAATTCTGACCAGAGCTTAACTGAAACTCAGTTCCAGAAACTAATGTTTCAGATGTTGTTGGACTTTCATCATCACTGATCACTGGCCATGCTGGACCTCCTGAAAGTTAATTCAGCAACATATGGATGACCAAAGTCTTTTTGCCTCTTGTAGGAAACAGCATTTCCATTTTGATAAAACACTATTTTTTTCAAAAAAGTAATCTTGTGATTGTAGATGTGGTAGCACGAAGCATGGTTCTTTTTGCGTAGTAAAATATAGTGTTAAAGGCTTTCTATCAGATTTCTGTGAGTGGATTTTCTATCAATGTGATGTGGCTTCTTAGGCATGTTTGTTGATGGTTGTAATATTCAGATGGTATGAATGGTAGCTAAGGTGACCCAAGAAGACAGCTGATGGCCAAAGGAAGAAATTGTTCATTCAGATTTCCCACTTCTAGTCCAGGGAAGATGGAAAGATGTCTCTGCATGAAAAGAACAGGAGACTGCAGTTCTCTCTGGGCTCGTCAACACTTCCACTTGTTTCATTCCTAGAAAGCATGGGTCCAATTGGTTTTCCACTTTTAGGTATAGGTCCAAGTAGTTTTGCCCTTGGCCCACTGCTTTTCCCAGGATTGGTGATAAATCGGAGCAAATGTCAATCCAGAGAAAACAATTGACATTTGCTCTGATTCCGTGGCAAAGATTGGGTTTCCCTGGGGGAAATGATGGGAAAAGGGCAAGTCCGGGTGAGCCCTCTGTGTGCAAAGAATGATAGATTTCATTTTTGATTGAGAGGTCAGCTTTGAGAAATGGAATCTCTGAATGTGGGAGTTGCAGATCTCGCAGCATTTTGGAGTCCTGGCTTTCCCCCTGGAGACCTGGCATGTCCGCAGTGGATTTGGCTCTTGGCCTCCCCCTATGGTCAAGTAAATATGTGGGAATTTTATGAAATGCCAATAAGCCGCCTAGGACCTCTTTCCAAAGAAAGCCAAACCCGGGTAAGTGTGGCGCCCCTGGAACCTCTCACCACTCGAGCAAACGGAACCGAAAGCTGCAGCAAAACTGCACAAGCTTCAACTCTCCAATTAAATTTAGAAATTCTTTTTGTTAAATCAGGAGGAGTATAATGCAGGTCAGCAAGTACTCACAGAACAATAAAGGAATGTAACAGGGGAAATCTGTTCTTGCCTGACGCATTCCAAACACCATTTAACCATCCCTGGTTGTCACTTAAAAACAGAAATGTGTGAACTTACAGATGGTGCCAATCAGCACAGGTCACTGCTACTTATTGAGCTGTTTCATATGTTAGTATAGTGTTTCCGTTCTGCTTTTCTGTGTGTGTGTGTGTGTGTGTGTGTGTGTGTGTGTGTGTTTATAAATATAAAGGGTTGGCTACATAATTAACATAAAATGTGTGCTGTGCTTGTGTTTTGACAGTTTTATGGGACAAACGTTTATTTCCTTGTTGATGGGAAAGCAAAATCCAAAGAAGGTGGTGAAAATGTCAGGGACTGGGAAGAGGAGGAATGGTGGAGACCGCCTCCCCATCCTGACCCTTCCAGGGAGGAGGAAGAGGAAGACAGTATAGATTTACAACAGGGGTTTGTGGGAGGTCACAGCTCAGAACCAGATGAGGGGAAAAGCTGGGAAACATGGGACAGTTGGAACAACAGCCAGCTGATGCATTGTCAGTAGAAATTGCCATCTCACAGAACCCGGCGAGCCTTAAAAGTAGGAGAGCAAAGAGCTCAAAGACAGAGGGCACGTAGCAGCACCTGTAGAGGAGATGATGAGAATGACGAATGAGGAAGTGGGAGAGAAGGGGGTGGGGGTGGAGATTCACTCAGGACAACGCCATTAACCAAGAGGCTGGGTTCTATAGCCTCTCTCTGTAAAGATTGAAATAAAAAAAGGACTGTAAGAAACTTTTCCTTGTCTTTATACTTTCCTGGGCAACCAACCAGGAGCCGCTGACAGCATCCTGACACAAAGGCAGCGTCATCAAGTTGGAAGGGATCTGAGGTCATTTAATCCAAGCTTCATGCTCTCAAGGCAGGATCTGTAATGTAGTATGCAACTATGAAATAATTGGTAGCTGACTACCAGCCTCTGCTTCGAGGTAGATGGAAAACAGCACTTCAACCCCATAAGAAGGATCATCAGAGGCAAATTACATATATTGAGGTATAAGGGTAGGGATGGGTAGATCTGTCCAATTTGGATTCTTTCAGTTACTCATTGCTCCAATCTTAAAATCGGCTCTCAATATTCCCATGGGTTTATTTTGTCGTGTTCTTTTTAAAAGAGGCATCATGAAAATTTACCGGCATTTAAGACTGAATTTCTCCTAACATGTACATTTTTGTACGCGGTTTTGCCTAATGTAATTTTGCAAAGGAAATTCCTCTAATTTAATGCAGTGTTTGGTGCATTGTTGCCAGTCCTATGTGTATTTTTTGCACACTTAATCCCACTATATGCACTTTTGTACAGATTGCTTGACTGGAGAACTGCATTGCAAAATTCAGAGCAGTGTGAATTTTCAAGGATGGTTGTGTTTTAGTTCCCATATTGTTTTGGAACATGTGAATTAGGAGAATCATAGAATCATAGTATTGTAGATCTGGAAAGGACCACAAGGGTCATCTAGTCCAACCCCCTGCAATACAGGATTTTTTTTGCCCAACGTGAAGCTTGAACTCATGAGCCTGAGATTAAGAGTCTCATGCTCTACCGATTGAACTGTCCCTGTTTGTGAACTGAACTGAATTTGTCCTCCATCCCTCAATTAAGGTTAGGAATCTTCTCTTGTTGGCTCTGACAATTTGAAATCACTGTAGGTCTCGGGTGGTGGCTGAGCATATAATCCCGCATATTCTTCTCTTCTGTGGCTGAGTTTAACAAGTCCTTGCCATTAATCTGGAATTGGAAGTACAGTGGTACCTTGGGTTACATACACTTCAGGTTACATACGCTGCTAACGCGGAAATAGTACCTCGGGTTAAGAACTTTGCTTCAGGATAAGGACAGGATAAGGCAGCAGCGGGAGGCCCCATTAGCTAAAGTGGTGCTTCAGGTTAAGAACAGTTTCAGGTTAAGAACAGACCTCTGGAATGAATTAAGTACTTAACCCGAGGTACCACTGTATGCTTTTTTAAAATGCTATCTCAGAACTTCACAGCTTTCAAAAAGAGTTTGACCTAAGTCTGGAGGAAGAGCATAGTTATTTTTCTTTCTTAAAGAGTAGAAGGTAGTTTGGAAGAGGGATTGCTGCTCATAGATTATACTAGGCTTGAAAGGGGCATGAAAGTAAATGCGTCTTGCATGGTTTTGATTTTTATCAAACACTGTTTGACTAGAAACAAGTGCCAGTCAAAAAAATATATGGATTCCTCTCTGGGAGTAAGAATACAACCCTCTTTTCTCTTTGTCCAGCTTCAGGCACAATAATTCTAAAATTAAAAACAAATTATTATTTTTTGAAAAATACACTCTTGGTGAAAGCACATCTGCAATTTAGATAGGTATGATTTTATACATACCTTTATGATATTGGTGCTTTTTACAGAGTGTGTTATAAGCTTTTCAAAGCAATGTATAGCACCAGTCTGTTCACTGCACACTTGAAAATGCTCAGGCAGAAAGTATTACTAAGAAGCCCGTGAGGTTTCACTGCTGTCTTGTAAGGACTGTTTTAACTTAAAAGCTGTGTTGTTCTGAAGAATCGAACAAGCCTATTTCTTTCCTTTTGCAGTTGCAACAATGCAGTTATGATCAGATTCGCCACACTTTCCATTTCAAATACAGGATAGCCTGAATTATTTTATGGTGCCATTTCTGACCTATCTAGCCCTGCTTACCGAACAGATAACAATCTGGACAATTTATTGGCATTTCCTCACTTGTTCCATTATTTGGCTTAAAGAGCCCAGGTCACTAACAATATAAAATCAATATGAAATAATTTAAAAACTCTGCCTTGGTCAGTGAGAGATGACCTACTTTTCTGGGCTGAATGAACAGCTATGCACACTTTTTTTCTAGAGTCCTGTGTTTTTAACGCTCTTTCTGAAGGGATGAAATTGTGAATGAGAAACTGAAGTTGGGAATGTGCAAAACACGGAAAGTGTTTTTGACCCAGGGTCATATTACCTTTTGGAGTTGCTTACCTGTAGAGGGGTGACTTTTAAAAAAAGGGGGGTACTGGATTGGTGGTGTGGTTTGCTTCCAAATGTTTGCAAATCTTGTTGCAGTTGGTTCAAAAACCACAATCTGTGCTCATTTCTGATCGTCCCCCTTACCTGAGCCATCTTGGGTGAAGGATGGCATCGCTCAACTTGCACTGCTTCTGCTTGCTCCAGAGCTCATTGTAGCAAAGAGAACCCCTGTCCCTCTATCCTTCTGCATGGAGGAGAAGAGCAAGAGGTCTCATGGAATCCTGAGTTTTAGAGCAGAAGCTGCTGAGCGGCATTTGCTCCTAGTGGATAGATTTGTAAAGGCCACTTGTCCACTACTATTTGCTATTTGAGTGTTTCTAGATAAGCTTCCCGGCTGCCCCAACATACAGCTGACTTATATCATGATTAATAATAATAATAATAAAGTTTTACAGCGGTGTTATCCAAGGGCCTACAGGCACATTTGCAAACTGGAGAAACTGTCATAGATATTTTGCTTTTTAAAATATAAATTCAATAAATGATAATAAAAAACAAATTGTTTCTTTTAAAACTATATTCAAGCAGGATGAGGAGTAGGAAAAGATAAATCCTGCAGATTGGCTAAAAATAAAATAAACAGTTATTGATATGCATATGGTTAGTGCCCATAATCCTCTTTCTGTAAGGAAGCAGAATGGGCAAGCAACTCTGAAGGCCATACCACATCTCTGGTAGTCATTACCATTTAGAAGAAAAGATATTGAAGTATTTACTTAGGAATCAAGCAAACCAAGACAGCACTTGAAAGTCCCTCTTCTAGATTACTGAAGGTCCTGCTCAGCTTCTTTGTCCCTCACTCACTGCCAAGCGTGGATTCCGTAATTTCACAAGGCACTGCCTCCATAGTTTCGAGCCTAAACTTGTTCTTTCTTCCTATCAACTTAAACCAGAAAAGGTAGATATAGATCAGTGGTCCCCATCCTTTAGGGGCCTAGGGACACATTTGCAAATCTAAGGAACTGTCATGGGCACAATAGAATGCCTATTTCACAGAAGGGAAATGGGCAAAGCTCAGAACCCCGACCCCCCACCCCCAACAACAGACACAAACCCAAATTGTGATTGTGGAGATTTTCAAGGTCCTATAATCCCAGGCTGTGACTTGTTTCCATGGCCAGCAGAGGCAGTGGTTGCTCCTTTCCTGGTTGTGGGAAGGTGACAGCTTAGAGTTTGACAAATGGGTAAGTGGCACTTCTTCTGTGGCTTGGCTTTTAATCTAAGCTGGAGGACAATTTAGGAACCTTGTAATGAGCTGAGCATGACGACTCTCTCTCTCTCCCCAGCTCATATCTGAGCCTGGCACCTTCGTGAGGATCTCCAATACACGAAGTCCTCTTTATAGCCTTCAAGGGGAGCAATGATACTGAGGGGATATTATTACTTAAAAAGTGAATGTTGTAGATTTAATGCCTCATCACTGTTTTCCAGGAAAAATGTCAGTATAGGAATGGACAGGTTGATTAAAGAAAGTATTGGAGAACTTAAGTGCTTGCCAATACAGAATAATGGCTGTAAAAATCACACTTTCCCCCTCCCCTAAAAAACTAACAAAATTGCCCTCATGTCATTATACTTGCCTCCTAATTGTGCCAAATGTCTTTCAAATCCAATATGTCCCTGGAACCCCTCCCACCCTTTTACAGCGCTTATTGTCTGTTTTTGACACTCATTCCTTATGCTTTTTGGCTCAGATATCTTTTCCTGACTCATGTCAGAAAGCATTCATAAGCTCGTAAGTGTGCACAGTTTTCACTTTCCAGATTTTAAAGCCGTAGCCAATTTTATTAAACAGGAATGAAATTTAATAGACCCAAATATCAGCAGCCTGTATTTGTGGACAAAATCTAAATTTCAAGCAAGTGTTTAAGATCACATAAATGTTATGTAGAAAGGGCTTGGGTGCAAATGATTATCATGAAAATTATCTTTTCCCATGGCATAAGCCTGAATGAAATGAACCTGCAAGAGCATGGTAGAAGTAATGCTTTCACTTCAGTTAGGCTAGATTCAGAGAATTTCCAGGTGGCTAGTGCCCTACATGTGGGACGTGGGTGGCGCTGTGGGTTAAACCACAGAGCCTAGGACTTGCCAATCAGTAGGTTGGTGGTTTGAATCCCCGCGATGGGGTGAGCGCCCGTTGCTCGGTCCCTTCTCCTGCCAACCTAGCAGATCAAAAGCACGTCAAAGTGCAAGTAGATAAATAGGGGGAAGGTAAACGGCGTTTCCGTGCGCTGCTCTTAGTCATGCTGGCCATATGACCCGGAAGCTGTACGCTGGCTCCCTTGGCCAATAAAGTGAGATGAGCACCGCAACCCCAGAGTCAGCCACGACTGGACCTAATGGTCAGGGTTCCTTTAACTTTTTAGTGCCCTACATGGTTAAGAAGGGCATTTGTTTGTTTGTTTGTCCGTTTTCGAAGAAATGATATTGCCATCAAAAGATGCATAACCCCCTACAGGGCCTTAGCCTAAAACATGACGAGGAAATCACATTTGCGGGCATAATAGATTCAACAAATTAGAAGATGGGGTCAAACACAATATGGAAACGCCTACTGGCATGAATGGGAAAGATAAAAGATGCTCCTCAGATACAAATTCAAATATCTGCCAGTGTGAACCACTCCACTCTAATTTGAATAGGGAAAAGTGGATTAACAGTGAAGTAATGGTCAAACGTGGGTGGCGCTGTGGGTTAAACCACAGAGCCTAGGACTTGCCAATCAGAAGGTTGGTAGTTCGAAACCTTGCGACGGGGTGAGCTCCCATTGCTCGGTCCCTGCTCCTGCCAACCTAGCAGTTCAAAAGCACATCAAAGTGCAAGTGGATAAATAGGTACCGCTCCGGCGGGAAGATAAACGGCATTTCCGTGCGCTGCTCTGGTTCGCCAGAAGCAGCTTAGTCATGCTGGCCACATGACCCAGAAGCTGTATGCTGGTTCCTTCGGCCAATAAAGTGAGATGAGCTCCGCAACCCCAGAGTCGGTCACGACTTCACCTAATGGTCAGGGGTCCCTTTACCTTTTAATGGTCAAATGTGGACAAGCCCTGAGAGAAAAATGCCCGAGGTGAGAGAGCATAACCAGGAAAGGGACAGGGTTCACTCCTCTTAGCTGTGTCTGTCTTCAGACACAGTCATGGAATGGCTGAAGATGAGCTTTCACTTTCCTGAACGCCTCTGACCTTGAGGCAATTTGGAGGTTATTTCCAAAGGGTTATCTCTCTAAGCCAGGCATGGGGAACCTGTGACCCTCCAGAGGTTATTGGACTGCAACTCCTATTATCCCTAACCCTTGGCCATGCCTGGTTGGAGGTGATGGGAAGTAGAGTCCAGCAACATTTGGAGTACTAGTGTTCTCCCTACAGGTGAGAAGTCCATGCATTAGATCTTCTCGAGCCACTCATTTCTGCAGCAGAGAGGATTGATAGCATTATAGATGACATTCATTGTGTGGAATGGCAATCCACACAAACCTTACAACATCTATGATAACCAAACCACCCTTTGTATGATCGCCGAAGAATTGATGCTTTTGAATTATGGTGCTGGAGGAGACTCTTGAGAGTCCCATGGACTGCAAGAAGATCAAACCTATCCATTCTGAAGGAAATCAGCCCTGAGTGCTCACTGGAAGGACAGATCGTGAAGCTGAGGCTCCAATACTTTGGCCACCTCATGAGAAGAGAAGACTCCCTGGAAAAGACCCTGATGTTGGCAAAGATTGAGGGCACAAGGAGAAGGGGACGACAGAGGACGAGATGGTTGGATAGTGTTCTTGAAGCTACCAGCATGAGTTTGACCAAACTGCAGGAGGCAATGGAAGACAGGAGTGCCCGGCGTGCTCTGGTCCATGGGGTCACAAAGAGTCGGACATGACTAAACGACTAAACAACAACAACAACAAAAGGGCAATGTACATAGGCACATGGTCGACACTACAAGCCACTGAACCACCACATGCTAAAATTTCAGTGGTACCCTGCATGATGCCAAAATTCAGGACCCCTCCTGCCTCTCACCTTCTGTTGCTCATCATTGTTGTGGCACCCTCTGTGATGCCCTCTCAGCTCAGCACCCAGTGTGAGTGAACCGGTTGTATTCTCCTCAATCTGCCGCTGCCATTCTGAGCAGTTATGAAATCAAACTTGCTTCTTTCCTCTAGTGCATCACAACCAGTAAAGTTCACAGAAAGGAAAGAGATGTTTCTGGTTAAGTACATAACTTGAGGTGAAGTGAAGTAAAAAACTGAGCCTGTCCTGGTCTAACAGTAGTCTTAGTTATATGATGTGTAGGGTTTTCCCCTCTAACTAAATTTCATCTGGAATATTTTCCTTCTTAGTTTTGATTGTACAAACCCATTTTCCCCCTCCAACGTGGGATTTGTAATGGAAATGGCTCTGAACTTCAAGAATGTCTGCAAGGTATAGTACTATAAAACAAAGGATGTCTGGGCCTAATAAATTATAATATATTAATCTTCTAAAATGTGGAAAGGTTTGGGTATGCTGGGAACTATTTGACATGTAGGATTTTGACTAAAAGGGGAAACACGCAAGTTCACAGACGGATCAAAACTGATATTATGCAACAGCACAGAAAATAAAACAAATATTTAGAGATGGAAATGAAAGATTTCAGAGGCTGGCAAACTATTCGCTGTTGCAAGGATTTTGGACCGCTCATTTATTTTCTTTCGATAAAAAATAGTCCCTAATCAGACAGGAAAATTGTCCCAGACAAGTAATTCTTAAAGCCATTTGATATTGTTACATTATGCAGATAGCTCTGTTAGGGTTGCCATATTTCAAGCAGTGAAAATCCAGACAGAAAAGTTGTCAAGCTTTCTTTAGTTTTGCCCAGAGTTGCTGAGCTTTTTAGGCAAAATCACAAAAAACCCAAAACTGTCACTGCAGGCATGGGCTGCCATACATCCAGATTTTGTGCCCAGACACTACTGCCAACTGTGGTATTCCGGATATGTCCTACTATGTCCTTGAGAGCCAGTGTGGTGTAGTGGTTAAGAGCGGTAGTCTCGTAATCTGGGGAACCGGGTTCGCGTCTCCGCTCCTCCACATGCAGCTGCTGGGTGACCTTGGGCCAGTCACACTTCTTTGAAGTCTCTCAGCCCCACTCACCTCACAGAGTGTTTGTTGTGGAGAATGTTTGCCGCTTTGAGACTCCTTAAAAGGAGTGAAAGGCAGGATATCAAATCCAAACTCTTCTTCTTCTTCTTCTTCTACTAACTGTTTCTCTCCCTTTCCCCCACTGATGACTGCCTGGAATTGTTTGTTTAAACTCTAAGCTTAGGGAGAGTTCTGGCTCCACAGGAACTACTATCTGTACTGCAAGTGTCGTATTGGCAGAGATCGTCAAGATTAGTAACTTACCTAAGGCAGCCCTGGAGTCTGAGTGATTAATTAGCATTCAGGTGAACTTCACTAACCTGGAAACCTATAATGTCTTGTAGCTATCCCATGATGGAGCCCTGCACTTGCGTGAATTTGATTCATTTCCTATTGCATTTCTGTTACCAAGCATGCTCCGTATCCAATATATATGTTGGCTTTGAAGTCCCCTCCTCAGCTTTTGAGTTACTTATTAAATGGGAAAGTTATTTCGCTCTCTCCTAATGTCAGATGGCTGCTGTTGGCAATCTCCTTTGATTAGCTTAATATCGACTTACCTTCCAGCATACTACCTTTGGAGCTGTATTAAGCCTTATTTCAACCACAAATATATGCTACCTCCCAGGTTTTTTATAGGCTTTCCGTACTTTGCCAGCAATGTATCAGTTCCATATTTCCATCGCTAAAGATACTTTTTATTAGAGCTCTGTATATTTTGGGTCCCGCCATTTCTTCTGCCTTGCCTCTGTCAGCATTTTCCTCTGTTTGGTTGATTTCTTTTCTTTTCTTTTTTTTTCAAAGCCACAAAATAATGGCAAAAACCTTTAGCTCTCCACCCGCCCAAAATATTTATAAGCTTTCAAAGTTTATTGTAAAATCCCCAGTAAGAACCTGACTCAGGCTAATAAACTGCACAGAATTTGCCAGAGACACGACAAATGGTGGGAACGGTCTCTGGCTACCGAAGGGTTGCTTAAATTAATATTGAAACAGTTCCAAAGGACTGTGCAACTATTGCTGTTTCAGCCTTGAAAATTACTAGTCCCACATGATGAATGGAACCCTTTTTTGGAAATTGGGGGAGTTGAAAAAGATATGGCAAGGAGGTATGATTCTTGAAAGAAACACATTTTTTTTTGGGGGGGGGGGAATTGTCTATGCCCAAGCCTTTGGACATGGCATATTTTCCAACATTTCTCCAATGAAAATACAGATCTTCTTCTTCTTCTTCTTCTTCTTCTTCTTCTTCTTCTTCTTCTTCTCCTTCTCCTTCTCCTTCTCCTTCTCCTTCTCCTTCTCCTCCTCCTCCTCCTCCTCCACCTATTTGACATAAAAACATAACAAAACATTAAACATTAAAAAAGTTCCCTATACAGGGCTGCCTTCAGATGTCTTCTAAAGGTTGTAAAGTTACGTATCTCCTTGGCTTGGGGGTCGCATAACTTCACACCCTCCAATGAAAAGAGGAACAGCCTACCATACCCTCCAACATTTCTCCAATGAAAATAGGGACGTCATAAGGAAAAGCAGGACATTCTGGGGTCAGATCAGAAACTGGGACGGCTTCTGTAAATGCGGGACTGTCCCTGGAAAATAGGGACACTTGGAAGGTCTGTATACAAATATAGAGATTTGGCAAGTTTTGTGAACCCCGAAAGCAGTTACTGGCTGCGCAACCAGTTTAGCAGTTCCTTTCCCCAAACTGGCTGTTTCTGGAGTATTTCTCAAGGGCTTTCAAAGAAGCAGTCAGTTTGCTCACAGCTTCGCCTGTTCCCCCCTTTTTTTGATACGAAAGCATTTCGCAGCAAATGCAAAGGTCGCAGCCAAAATAGCACAGAGCACAGTACAGTGCTGTGATTAATTTCAAGCTGACTCAGGACCTTGCATTGCTGGATTTAAAAGTAGCAGATAGAGACTTCTAGCATGCAAGGATACGATTGTGCTGCCCTACCTTACGCAGTACATATGTGAGCAAGATTTCAGGGTGGGAGGAGGGGAGGGAGAGAATGTGTGTTTATGTGCAGTGAAAAAAATGCTCACTTTATTCATCTTTCTGTTTTGCCCGAGGAGGGCATTCTAGCCAAAATAATTTTCTACTGCCTTCATCACTGGCGGCAGAAATCAACATCTGTCAGCTTGTTATACAGAGCTGCCATCAGCTGAGTGGCCTTAGGTGGACTCTGCAACCAGATGATCACCAGGGGGAATAAACCTCAGCTTCAATATCCACCTCCCCTGTTTATATCTTATTGAATGTACATTTTAAAAGTAACAAATCTCCAAACTGTAACAAGCTGCATCTATATATTTTGGATATTATTATTTTACTGCATTCATATCCCACCTGTCTTCCCAGTAGCTAAGGCAGAGTACGTGATTCTCACCCTATGCATTTTCATCCTCACAACAGCCCTGTGAGGTGGTTTAGACTGAGAGTCAGTGTCTGCCCCAAGGTCACTAAGTGAGCTTCATGGCTGATTGAAGATTTGAACCCTGGCCTCCCAGATCCTAGCCCAACACTCTAACCACTATGCCACACTGGCCCTGTTTTCCTAAAGAGTGCAGAACTCGTAGACTTACTGATTTTGGTAGAGACGGTACAGCAAATGACTGCTAGCATTCTATGGATTACCCTCCTCTGGAAAAAATACAATGGACCTCTGGGACATTGTGCAAAGCACAGCTTCGGATGGCAGCAAAACAGTGCTATCAAATCCATGTGCGGACTGCACAACTGGACACCGTTCCAGAAATGTGCCATATGGAGAATGTGAGCAAAACAGTGATAAGAATGATGTATTGTACATGAACCAGTATATCGGATGCAAACTGTGCAGTAGAGGCTTCTATACCACTGACTATAGGTAAAAAAGGTAAAGGTAAAGGACCCCTGGACAGTTTAGTCAAAGACGATTATGAGGTTGAGGCACTCATTTTGCTTTCAGGCTGAGGAAGCTGACGTTTGTCCACAGAAGCATTCAGGGTCATCTGGCCAGCATGACTAAACCGCTACAGGAGCAGCGGGACACCATGACAAGTGCCAGAGCTCATGGAAACACTGTTTACCTTCCCGCCGCAGTGGTACCTATTTATCTACTTGCACTGGCATGCTTTCAAACTGCTAGGTTGGCAGGAGCTGGGACAGAGCAACAGGAGCTCACTCCATTTTCAGGATTCGAACCACCGACCTTCTGATTGGCAAGCCCAAGAGGCTCAGTGGTTTAGACCACAGCACTACCCGTTTTCCCAGACACATTGCAGCACATGGTGTAGTCTGGGAGTGACTTCTGCAAGTGATCCAAAGACCCCCTTTTTTGTCTTCCACACAGACACACTTCAGTCCGAATTTGTGAAAAGTCTTGACCTGATACCAGTATGGGCACCAGGCAAGTCTCCATAGTGAGAGCATTCCACACTATGATGCTTCGAAAAGGCCATCGGAGGGAGCATGGAGCAGAGATGGGTTTAGGGGATCGCGACCGGTTCGGTCACACTGGGCATGGTGTGCCACAGGGGGCACCACTACTATGATATGGAATGGAAGACAAGAGGTGTAGGCACTGAATTTGAGACCCCCAGGCCTGCCACTGCATGGAGAAGGGCCTCAGATGATGATTGCAGGTCCAGGTTGGTTAATGTGGGAAGAGGTGGTCCTTGAGTAGTAAAAATCTCCACTTTGCTTCTTGTTGAGATTAAGGAGAGAGAGGGAAATTAGAAAAAAATTCTGCCAAGAAGCTTGGTATTGAGATGTTCAGAAAATTCCACCCCTACGGGACCCCTGACCATTAGGTCCAGTCGTGAACGACTCTGGGATTGCAGTACTCATCTCGCTTTATTGGCCAAGGGAGCCGACGTATAGCTTCCGGGTCATGTGGCTAGCATGACTAAGCCGCTTCTGGCGAACCAGAGCAGTGCACGGAAATGCTGTTTACCTTCCTGCTGGAGCGGTATCTATTTATCTACTTGCACATTGACGTGCTTTCGAACTGCTAGGTTGGCAGGAGCAGGGACCGAGCAACGGGAGCTCACCCCGTCGTAGGGATTCGAACTGCCGACCTTCTGATTGGCAAGTCCTAGGCTCTGAGGTTTAACCCACAGCGCCACCCGCGTCCCCTACCTAGGAGATGCCTAAAACCTCTGATCAAAACTTTTGAACCAGACTTAGCCCAAATCTGATCCTTTGGGGTACCGTAGGGCTGACATATATATGGGAATTGGGCTGCAAAAATGGCGTCCGGGCGAAGAAGAAGAAGAAGAAGAAGAAGAAGAAGAAGAAGAAGAAGAAGCTCAACAACTTTGTATGGATGGCAACTGGCTACAACTTCATTTATCCATTGAATAAAGAAACCAAAAATTCAGCTAACAAAAACTATGTATACAAATATGCCAGTTCTATTCAGTTCACATCCCATGAGAAAAACGTTTCTATGTGTTTAATCCATGTGTTACAATAAAAGTAATTTTGTTACTTCTCATTCTGTTTTAATCAGTAAATAAGAGTCAGCCATCTGGCAGAGATGCACCTTGCTGGTACTGCATCCATCTGTTAAAACTATGATATTTAAAAAGATTCTGCTTTTACATTATATTTAAGTTTTGACATTGGGGAGCAGTGGTTCTTCATAGGTGTTTAAGTTATGCAAATTGTGGAATGATCTTTTATCTTAATAGCTGCAAACGTGTTAAAAATTGTGGAGAAATTTCTCAGTGTTGGGGCTTGTTGAGTTCACATGGACTGCAGGTGCTGCAGAGAAAGAAAAACACTCACCAGGTACGTCAGGTAAAGTTCACATGACCAGAGAAGACATGAGGTAAAAAAACCCAGCACAATATGGTAGGATCTCCCATGCAATGATCTCTAGCAGACAAGCAAGCTCCAATAAGAAGTAATTGGCTCTCTGGCAGTTTTTATGCAGGTTTATTTGCAAAAAGACACATCCAGAGCCCGGCATCTCAGCTGCTCTCAATTGTTGGTCAGTCTGAAGTTTCGCTCCATCCACAACAGGAAGGACACCAGATTCCCGCCTTTCCCCTCCTGACCTTCCATTGCCGTTTGATTTTACCCAAATGCCTGGATTTGGGACCGAGAGTCTGACCTCCCCCCTCCTCCTCACTCTCACTCAACCCAGACCCAGACCACTGCTTATCTCATGATTGCCTAGCAACTCTTTGGCTGCCTTCCAATTCTTCCTCTCCTTGAGAGCTAATAGAGTCCTCTCCAAAAAGGGGGGGGTCAAATTGCCCTTTCTCGATTCTGACAGACAGTTCTCATCTGCAGAGTCAGTCCCTAGTTCAGTCTCTGAGTCTTACCCATCCCCTTCACTGGGGGGGGGCATGTTCCTGACATCCCAATCTCTGCCCTCTTTCTCCTACCCCCTGATCTCCATGCTCTTCCTCCCACCCACCCTGCCCAAACTCCACTCTCTTTCTGGAGGGCATGGTGTTGGCATGCCTGCTGCCACATTTTGTGGGTGCCTGGCCCCCATACGGGAACTTTTGTGGGTGCTCAGGCACCCCAGGGCCCCAGGGAGTTGGCACCTATGCTGCACAGATTGTTCTAGAATTGGGGGGTGACACCACTGTGGAGTATCTTTCCCTGGTGACCATCTGCTGTACCTCAGGTGGAGGGGGATCTGGAGAAGGACCTCTGTTGAAGATCAGACCTCTGTCTGCATGGACAGACACATGACTGGACTCAGTATTGTACCAGGTAGGGCCTGGGTGGTGGCAGCGAGAAATAAAGTGGTGGCACAGCGATCAATAGACAGTGAAACATTTGGGGACCCTGTGTGATCGCCACAGGTCTCAATCTGGAACGCCACAAGGACATTTATTTGTCAACTCTGATACCAGTTCCTCAAGATAGTGGTCAAAAAAATGCCTGGGCCAGATCTTTTTAAAGCTAGATGTTCCTGTGAAAGCCTAGGTCCTTCTGCATGCATTGCAAAGTATGTGCTCTGTCCTTGAACTATGGACCAGCTCCCTCCTGCCCCAAGGTACAAACATGGACACTTCCTCTTAGCTAGGACATTTGCCCACAACGTTTGAGCCACAGCTTGTAGCACAGGACTGTTCTACTTTCCAAGAGAATAAAAGATAGGTCTAAAACATCTTTTGTGTGTCCTCTGGTTGGTTCAGGTCTTGGGCCCTACCTGTGACAGATAACAGGCCCTCAGGAACGTGTGTGCTAGTAGCTGTCACATGTTGTCACATGCTTGTGGCTGAAAAACAAGGCAAGTTATTATTTGTGAGTGGGAACCTTAAGACACTTTTGGTTCCCACCAAAGGTTAGGCTGACCCCAGAGTCTTTTCTCTTCTTTATTGTTTATGGATGAGCTAGTGAAATACTTGCCAAAAGGAGCAGAGAGGAAAATAATGGCTGGGCATGGGACATCTGACCTTGAAAGTAGTTCTGATTGAAAATAATCACCCCAGTTTTTAAAATATATAAAACTCACACATTTATTTCCTGTTCCAGTCACAATGTCCAGCTTGGGCAGAAATAAATTACCCAATCACTTTAGCATCTGATTAACTTTCCAAAACTATTTATTCTGCAATAGACTTTAGCTCTGCTGACATGCGGTGTAAAATGGCATTAATTATCTTTGTTTTCTAACGAGGGGGTGAACGTGTATACATGCAAATTGGGTGAGTAGGCAGTGGTGGCCGAAGTGTCGTGGGATGTGGAAGATTGTCTCTGAATATGCCCTTGACATTCCACCGAGGCCAAATGTCATTTTGAAAAACTCGGAATCTTGAAATTAACTCTCTCTCTCCCCCCACCCCATCTGACCTCTAGAATGCTTTGCAATGAGCAGGCGCATATGAATTCCCTTTTTACCCTTTTTGTTATGGCTGTCTGGGTTGTCAGACTAACATCTGGAAATTAGATATAGGAAATTATCAGTCTTATGAATTATAATTAGCTGTCATTCTCTTCCCAGGGA